>NC_080743.1:64107753-65431466 GCF_020826845.1 Diceros bicornis minor
CCATCCATGTTGTCACGAATGGCTGGATTTCATCGTTTCTTATGGCTGAGTAGTATTCCATTGTGTATATATACCACATCTTCCTTATCCATTCGTCCCTTGACTTAGGTTGCTTCCAAGTCTTGGCTTTTGTGAATAACGCTGCAATGAACACAGGGGTGCATGTATCTTTATGCATTGGTGTTTGCAAGTTCTTTGGATAAATACCCAGCAGTGGAATAGCTGGATCCTATGGTAGTTCTATCCTTAAATTTTTTGAGGAATCTCCATACTGTTTTCCATAGTGGCTGCACCAGTTCGCACTCCCACCAGCAGTGTATGAGAGTTCCCTTCTCTCCACATCCTCTCCAACACCTGTTGTTTCCTGTCTTGTTAATTATAACAATTCTGACGGGCGTGAGGTGATATCTCACTGTAGTTTTGATTTGCATTTCCCTGATAGTTAATGATGTTGAACATCTTTTCATGTGCCTGTTGGCCATCTGTATATCTTCTTTGGAGAAATGTCTGTTCAGATCTTTCGCCCATTTTTTAATTGGGTTGTTAGTTTTTTTGTTGTTGAGATGCATGTGTTCTTTGTATATTTTGGAGATTAACCCCTTATCAGATGTAAGGTTTGCAATTATCTTCTCCCAATTGTTAGGTTGTCTTTTCATTTTGTTAATGGTTTCCTTTGCTGTGAAGAAGCTTTTTAGTTTGATGTAGTCCCATTTGTTTATTTTTTCTATTGTTTCTCTTGCCTTGTCAGACATGGTGCTTGAAAATATGTTGCTAAGACCGATGTTGAAGAGCGTACTGCCTGTGTTTTCTTCTAGAAGTTTCATAGTTTCAGGTCTTACATTCAAGTCTGGAATCCATTTTGAGTTAATTTTTGTGTATGGTGTAAGGTAAGGGTCTACTTTCATTTTTTTGCATGTGGCTGTCCAGTTTTCCCAACACCATTTGTTAAAGAGACTTTCTTTTCTCCATTGTATGTTCTTGGCTCCTTTGTCAAAGATTAGCTGTCCATAGATGTGTGGGTTTATTTCTGGGCTTTTGATTCTATTCCATTGATCTGTGTGTCTGTTTTTGTGCCAGTACCATGCTGTTTTGGTTACTATAGCTTTGTAGTCTATTTTGAAATCAGGGAGTGTGATACCTCCAGCTTTGTTCTTTTTTCTCAGGATTCTTTTAGCTATTCGGGGTCTTTCACTCCACTTTTTTTATTTTAACCCATATTCATAAAGCAACAAGACTTAATTTGACAGTCACTAGCTGTAGTTGTAAATTGTAAACAAAATATGCAAACATTGGCACTGAAATCAAGTGACAATTTTTGGTTATGAAATGGTCATCTGAATGACTCATAATATACTTACATTAACTTGTATAGATTATCACCAATGAAAAATGTACCTATTTTCTCATTAAAAAAAATTTGCAAAAATTCTGGCTATGAGAAACATTGGCCTATAGGAATGGCACCAAAAATGTCCTGAATTTTCTGACATTGCATATATTTCCAATATTCAGTCCAACGCTCCAATCATATCAGACCATACGTTTTAATTTTGGTCAGACACACAATATTCATGTTTTTCTGAACCTCTATATAATCTTGTGTATTCTGAAGGAAAGGAAAAGTTCATTGGGAACTGCCTATGTTGAAGGCCCCCTATTTCACCTTCTTCTAGCCCTTTTCTCTTCTTCAAAATCTAGAGCAGTGGTTTTCAATCCTACTAGATCCCATTTTATGACATACATTTTGTAACATTTTCTGTGCTACCCTGATGAGATATCCATAGATTATGAACGCACCTAGTGGAGAAGCAGTTATGGTGAGGCTAAAGTTAAGTTTCATGACCCCTCACTTGCATGGGCCTGTCGAGGAAGAGGAAGAATCCCCCTCTGCCCTTTCCCTTAAGGTTCTTATGGCTGGCCAAATAATTAAAAGACAGGTTAGCAGGAGAAAATAATACCAAGTTTAATAACATGTATACATGGGAGAAACCAGGGAAACTGAGTTTCTCAACACAATAGTGGTGATTCTCATCTTAAATACCATCTTTAGCTAAAGACAAATGAGGATGTCAGGGGTGGGGAGGGTGACAGAAAGGACACAGAAATCACAGTAATCAAGGGTATGCAGATTTAAGGCCTCATCCTCCACACTGATAAGTTTCTAAAGAGGTCATCCCCCCTTCCCCCCAGCACAGAGCGGGAGATACTTTTACAAATGGAGATTTCCTTTATAAATGTAAATGTTTGTCTGGCAACTCTTTGTAGGGCCACCTAGGGAATGTGGCTGGGGAGAGACAGAAACCTTGACAAGAGGGGCTTGTGGTGCCTTTCCTATTACAACATCTATTTTACATTATATTACAATCCTCTGATAGTAACTCCTTCCTGGAACAGGTCTTCTATGTTAAATTCTTTAGGCAGTTTGGTGGAGCTCAAATGTCCATCAGTGAAAATAATCAAAGTAAAGAGATATATTTCGGGGTGGTCAATTTTGATCTCCCACAGGCCCCTCCAACATCCTGGAAGAGGTCATATGTTTTTGTAAAATTTACAAAAGTCAGATATGTTAGTCACATTTGGATAAAACCACTGTCTTTCCCCCTAGACTTTCCTCTGTCACATTTCCTTTCCTACCGGCAGCATGAGAGTAGCTGCAGGTAGCTTTTGGGATCCATCCAAGGAGAACTTGAGTTAAGAATATGTTTAGTTCTGGTTTGATGTAATAGATGTACGTGGTTCACAGTCAATTCCAGTATGGTAAGGTTCTGCAAGCCATCCTGGTGTATGAATGGCTTCCAGGAAAACTTCACCAAAGAGCCAATGCTCCTGGTTTCAGGACACAAGGTTGGAGGACCAAAGGTAGCATGAATGTATCACATCTTCCAACACTCAGCACTGGAAATTTGTGGGTAGTGAAGGAAAACCAAGGTTGAAATATCTAGAGTCAGAAGCTAATCTTGTCCAAAAATTTTTCCAAGTGTCGGGGAAGAGGGAGAATCACCCTCTGCCCTTTCCCTTAAGGTTCTTATGGCTGGCCAAATAATTAACAAGACAGGTTAGCAGGAGAAAATAATACCAAGATTAATAACATGTATACATGGGAGAAACCAGGGAAACTGAGTTTCTCAACACAATGGCAGAGATTCTCATCTTAAATACCATCTTCAGCTAAAGACAAAGGAGGATGTTGAGGGTGGGGAGGGAGATAGAAATCACAGTAATCAAGGGTATGCAGATTTAAGGCCTCATCCTCCACACTGATAAGTTTCTAAAGAGGCCATGCCCCCTTCCCCCCAGCACAGAGAGGGAGCTACTTTTACAAATGGAAATTTCCCTTATAAATGTAAATGTTTGTCTGACAACTCTTTGCAGGGCCACCTAGAGAATGTGGCCTTGGAGAGACAGAATTTTTGGTAAGATGGGCTTGTTGGTGCCTTTTCTACTGTAACATCTATTTTGCACTATATTACAGCCATCATATGACAGTAACGCCTTCCTGGAACAGGTCTTCTATGATAAATTCTTTAGGCAGTTAGTGGGAGGTCAAATGTCCATCAGAGAAAATAATCAAGGTAAAGAAATATTTCAGGCTGGCCAATTTTGATCTCCCACACAAGCATCAGATGTGTGTACAATTGTAAGCAGAGGATTTGGTTCATTTCTGTGTCTAATGAAAATGGAAGTTCTTTCCTATCAAGAATATTATATCCTCAACAATGTAGAATACAAAATTATAAACACACCATGATATTTTTGTCTTTGATCAGTGATGATAGGGGAAAGAATTGATACCGGTTCAAGACAAGGTTGACATAAGGGAAGCCATATTTTAGAAAAGAAAACCTCTGTTGTAACTTTGAATACCCTCTGACAAACTAACCCAGCTGGATATGCACCCTCCAGGAGATCTAACTGCTCTGTAGATTTTAGGACCCCTGCTTGTGCATGTACCTCCCAGCTGCGATAAGATGATAACTTTATTCTTTTGAGTTCCTTAGGAGTGTGATGACTCCCAAACAGAGAATCTATGCTAATAGCCATCATCAGCAAAAACTGAAAGATCTGGTGTGGCTACTCCCAGTCTGTAAGACCAGAAAGTCAACATTCCTAACCCCCTCCCCTATAACCCACTGGCTTGCATAAGTGCTGTAAGATTTGTGCCCCCTTAAGACGGATTTTTTAGACATTAGTCAGCAATCTTCCCTCTTGCTGGCAAGCTGTAATAATAAAGTCCTTTTCTCCTACCACCTAGCCTCTTGACTATTGGCATGTCTTGCGGTGAGCAGAAGGCCCCACATTGGGCGGTAACAGAATGAATTATATTTCTAGTTTCTCTATAAAAAATGGTATTATAATATCACTGATGAAGAGGAAATCAAAGAGTATGTAGCAAAGATACATAGGAAAAGGCAAGTATTATAGTGGAGTATCTAGTAACAAATTAATTGTTATTTTTTCTGGATTTTGTAATGTTCATGTCATTTTTCAGCTTTTAAATTTTGTAATTTTTTCTGATTTATGTTCTTGGCCTAAATAATAAGTCATTCTAATACCTGATATTGTATTCATAATTTTCTATTCAATTTTTAAGGAAGGCCCCCCAAATTGTGGAAGTTCCAGGGGCCTAAAACTGGATCTGTCTCTCCTACATACACATATACATATTTAAAAAATCAATATAATTCTCAGTTTTAATATAAAGAAGAAATAAAATAAAATAAATTTATACTAAGAATATACATCCGTAATGAATGTGACGGCCACAAATACAGCCTGATATGAGGATGGAGAATTGGCGAAACAAATATCACAAACGGTGTAGCTGTTGGTGATCTGATTTTCCGACACAGTGAACAATTCAAGGACGCTGTTTCAGGAAAAGCAAAGAATAATCCTCCCTCAATATACACAGCAGTTTCTTTCCTGTAAAATCCAGCATATGTGAAAAAATGCAAAAAATACTTTGCATTTATTTGTCAGTCAGGTTCAAGGCTCAAGTAATTATAAAATATCTGGCTGGACACTCAAAAGTCGTGCAGAAGCAGGACAGTTCTTTATCATGCAAGGTTGTCCTGGGTTTTGTAGAACGTCTGTCTGCCTACTAAATGCTAAAAATGTATCCTGCACACCCGTCAGTGAGACATGTAAGAAGCAATACCTACCCCACCCCACACCCAGCCCGACACACACAGACACACACCACACTTCTTAATGGCCTATTGCAGGCAATTACACACTCAGGGAGTATGATCTGAGAGGTTCAGATGACTCCCTGCCCGTCCTCATTTCCCAGCCCCCACTCATACCCACCCTCACCCCTAGAAACACCCTGGTCACAGTACTGGTTAGCCAGGTTCTGAAGGATTAAGGTTTCAAAAGTTACCCATTAAAATGCAAATATCCTTGGCTAGGCTAAAACCTCTTGTCCTTATCAGCTAACAGCCTAAAGGGAGTCCCAGAGAAGGCTGTTTCCATTTTTTAACTGTGTCATTCTGTAAGGAAGCATAAAATAAACCTGGCCTATACTACATATGGCTTGAGGGCTGGTTGCAAGATGGGTTTCTCTGTCTAGAACCATATCTGAGAATGAGCTCAGAATCCTCATAAAGCAACTCTCCCTCGCCCCCCACCTTGCTGGCCTGTGAGTGACTTGAGTCACTACTGCTCCACGTACTGGTCCTGTGTGATCCAGGCTGCATCCTTTGAGGACACAGTTTTGCCTTCTGAATCCACCAGTGGCCTTTCCACTTTTTCTTCCTATGGATGGACCAGGAGGATAGGGAAGGAGGTCTCTTTCTCTGTCGCTCTGAAGTCCAAAGGCTTCTTACGAAATAATCATAATAACAGTAATAACTAACATATACAGCATTTACTATCAGCCAACCTGTGTTCTAAACCTTTCCATATATTAACTCGTTTAATACTCACAACAACAGGTACTACTACTATCTCTGCTTTATCAGAGAGCAGGCTGAGGCACAGAGAGACTGAGGAACTTGCCTAGAGCCACAGAGCCAAGGAGTGGTCTGAGCTGAGAATCAAACTCCTCAGCCTACTCAGAGCCTGGACTCTTAACCAATCTTACACTTAACCTCTGTGAAATATGCATGGATAATAATTTATTTCTGTTCTTCTAAATCTTTTAAATTTTATATAATCGTCTGGCATTTTAAAAAACTTTTTTTTATACTACCATTCCCCCTGGGAATCTTCCTCAGTAGGGTAACAATTCTGTTCTCCACATTCTGAAGGAAAGATCAGCTCAGTTAACATCCGTATCTGTTGGAAAGCAGGAAGGCAAGTCTGAGGTGCTTTAGGTCTCATGGCTGGAACATAGTGTTTATAAGGCAAAGGTCATGGTCAATTTGCTTGAGCTCATCTTGTGGTTCAGACTGCTCCCTCACTATAAGATGCCACAAAGATGCCTTATCCAGAAAGAGAATGGCAGGTCACACATCTCAAAACAAGCAGCTTAATATCCCAGATGCTCACAATATACACTAAAAGAGTGTGAATTAGGCTCAGTTAGTGGTCCAGCCAGCTGACAAATTTTAGGACACCTATTCAAGGATTTTGTCTGTAATTTATAGTTTTAGGGGATATCCAAGTATTGAAACACTAGTTAGGAAATCTTTTCCCAATTTATTGCATTTTTCTGTGCACTCAGAATATGATCATGTACCTGGCCCAGGCCCTTTGGCTTCTGGGCTTCCACTGACCACCTTTAACTAGATATCTGGTAGGATTTGCCTGTAAAGAGTCTGTGGGACATTAGCTCCAGCTATATCAATTTGTAGTCTCCAAATAGTATGGTCGCCTTTGAATTTGAGCCATAGCATATTTTGTTATTAAAATCACGTGTGGAAATATTTTTGCAGCTAGTCTCCATTCAAATCCTTATTTCTGTGAAAAATTCCTCCGATTCTGCCTTCCGTGTTAGAAAGAAGTTAGTCTCTAAAAGTGAAAGGGAAAGAGTATCATCCTTGGGATTGTTTCCTAAGGTCTTATTTTTCTTTTCTTGGGGGGAGAATCTCTGTCCACACCCAAGGTTGTAGCTTGCATAACCCCTGTCTCCATCTCTTTCTGAATGGCATTTAATTTAGGAGTCCTGGAAGTTTCCATTTATTTCTCTTGGATCCACCCAAAGCAGGTGACGATTCAGGTCAAGACAACAAATGAAAAAAGTGTTAAAGCCACCAACTTTATTGTGACAATTCACCAGGCAGCCACCACCTACTCTTTCTGAGTGGATTCCTGTTTAAAGCGGCAGACGGAGCTGATGTCCTCTTGGCCCTAAGAATCTACAGTTAAAAAGCAAGAATCTCTCTTCTCTCTTCATTTTAGGCACATCTATGAAATATACATAACTAATATGCCGACAGTGCCAATAGCACTGCACGGCTGTGGATTGAGACAGCGTCTCTTAAAATCAAGAAAAAGAACTATAGAACAAGAGATTGGACTAGATCAATGATTTTCCTTTTGTGGGTCATGGACCTCTGGGAATCCAAGGAATTTTTGTGTGGGGACTATGAATCCATGTGCACGCCAAGCGTAATGTGTAGATTGGATGAATAAGGATATATATTATACGGAAGTGGTCATGAGTGTAGGCTCTTCAGCCAGATTGCCCGGTTTCACATCGTAACTCTTTCACTTACCAGCTACATATTCTTGGACAAGGCACTTAATCTCTTCGTGCTTTAGTTTTCTCAGTCTTTAACCACATAAAGTGAGTGGGAGGAACAAAGTAGATAAGGCATGTTGCGTACTTAGCCTTGTGCCTAGTCCTCAAAGAGAGACCAGTATCTATCAGGTACATACACACCATAAACAGACAACTATTTTGCTCTTTCATCATTTCATATCCAATTTTTTTGTGTGTGTGTGAGGAGGGCCAGCCCTGAGCTAACATCCAGTGCCAATCCTCCTCTTTTTGCTGAGGAAGACTGGCCCTGAGCTAACATCCATGCCTGTCTTCCTCTACTTTATATGAGACACCGCTACAGCATGGCTTAACAAGCGGTGTGTCGGTGCGCACCCAGGATCTGAACCTGTGTGGGGGTAGAGGGAGAATCCCCCTCTGCCCTTTCCCTTAAGGTTCTTATGGCTGGCCAAATAATTAACAAGACAGGTTAGCAGGAGAAAATAATACCAAGTTTAATAATATGTATACATGGGAGAAACCAGGGACACTGCGTTTCTCCACACAATAGCAGAAATTCTCGTCTTAAATACCATCTTCAGCTAAAGACAAAGGAGGATGTTGGGGGTGGGGGGAGTCAGTTACAGGAGATTACCACTAAAGCACAGTAAACAAGAGTAAGGTTATTATGCAGATTTAAGGCCTCACCTTCCACATTGATAAGTTTCTAGAAATGAGGTCATCCCCCCTCTTCGCAATACAGAGGGGGAGATACCTTTACAAATGGAGATTTCCCTTATAAATGTAAATGTTTGTCTGGCACTCCTTGCAGGGCAATCTAGAGAATGTGGCCAGAGAGACAGAATTTTTGACAAGATGGGCTTGTTGGTGCCTTTCCTATAGTAACATCTATTTTACATTATATTACAGCCATCAGATAGAAGATCTGTTCCAGGAAGGAGCTACTACGTCAAATTCTTTAGGCAGTTAGTGGGGGCGGTCAAATGTCCATCAGAGAAAACAATCAAGGTAAAGAGATATATTTCAGGGTGGCCAAATCTTGATGTCCCACACCGGCAAACCCCGGGCCGCTGCAGCAGAGCGAGTGCATTTAACGGCTTGCGCCACTGTGCCGGCCCCTATATCCAATTTTATATGGACCTTGCCTGGTGTTGAAGAACGTAGAGAGGAAAAAGCCAGTAGATTGGCTTTTCTTTCTGGAGAATGGTACAAAAGCCCAGATGCCCTATGAACTGATACCTCCTCTGCCAGCATGTCCCAAATCACAAAAGTTCCTGTCAAAAGCCTTTCACTTTGGACACCTCACAGTGGATAAGTTCTAATAGTTCACACAATTGAGTTTCATTTCCCCACTGCTACAAAGTGAAATATAGATTATGGTTTCCAAGAAGCAACAACAAGTCAAAATTGGGGGATAGAGGTACTATTTACGAGTGCTGAACACATGAGTGCTCAGATTCAAAAGCTTGTGGTAAGAAGTGAGATTAGGACACACTCTACTGATCTCAGGGGGCACATGTCCCTGATATTGACAGGCTGGATACAAGAAATTAACAGCACATTCCACCTAGAGAGTGCATATAAAATTTGGAGGACTTCTTTTTTTTTAAGATAAAAGGTGTGTGGCATTCAACTGGTACATCAACCAGTTATGCTAGGTGGAGGGGAGCTATTGTTTAATCCTAGTGTTTATGTGTTCCTTCTGAATTCTCATTTTGTTCCTTTGGGTTCCTGCAGTTGTATGCTATAGGAATTAGGGTGTGGTTTATTCTTCCTGATGTTAATGTTGTTGGCTTTGTTGTTTTTTGGGGTTTTTTTTTTAGGAGTGGATAGGTGAGTGGTTTGGTTTGTTTTTTAAGCTTTAATGAGCTGCTTTTGTTGAATCTGCTCCCAAAACACTAGCTTTATTTCAATGCTGGACACCGAAGCAAAAGCTTTAGGATTGTGAAGCAAATAAAAGTAGTCTCTAACTCCAAAGCGTACACTCTCCAAACATGGAAATAGTACCTACTGATGAGCTCCACTCCACTTCCCACTCAAGTAGGAGATATTTGGACAGCGTGGAGACTTAAGAGGATGCCTTTAAATAGACTATTTGAGTCACAGTAAAGTGGTTGTCTCTGAAGGACAATTTCATTGTAGATCACTGTCCTAGGAACAAAGAATACCCTATAAATCCCCTGAACAAAACTCAAAAAAGTGTAAAGTAGAATCTGTCACTGTCTGTTCCAGGATCTTGATATTCAAATATTGCCCTCCAATAGCACCTCAAAAACTATATCTTCCCCACTTCTTTCTCCTCCTCTTCGCTATCTCCATCAAACAACTTTTTGTGTTCTATTCTTTCCTTATGTTCTCTTCTTGACTATGGAGAGAAAAGTCATATTTGTTACATAAATTATACTGGCATAAGATACTGGTTATCAGATAAAGCAGCCTATGTATGTTGCCAATTGCCTTAATTCAGTTAAAATGTATGTTTCTCCTAAAAGTTTTTAATAAATAATGGTAACAAAGGAGGAGGAAGATATTTTTATTGAGCGTCTTTTACATACCAGATGCTGTGCAATGCACTTTACACATTTATTATCTTATTAAACCTCATAATAAAGCTGTGATCCGGATACCATTGTTGACCCTATTTTACACATAAATCTTAATCACATAAATACTAGCAGTATTTGAATTTAGATCTTTAAATACAAACAACTTGCACTTTTCAAAATAACTTGCTGCTTTCTTTAAATATCTGTCACTAAAACATTTCAGGACCTGGGACCAGTCACTAATCTTTTTATCTGAAACTTTCTGTTTATAAATCTTTTTAGCTCCATATTCTCTAATTCCATAGAAGCTGGAAGCTCTGTTCAGATGTTTATGTGGACCAACTTCATGTTTAATTCAGCAGACAATTCAACAGTCTGTGAGGAAAAGCCTTGTATGACGAACAGGGCCTCGCTTGCTTCCTATTGCCCCTGCTTATTTCAGAGTTTGGGCAAGGATCAAATATAATACTGCATATGAAAAAAATTTTGTAAATGGTAAGCCACTATAGATATTTATGGACTTACCATCTCCAGTATCATCACCAGTACCAAATTCTGGAAGAAGGTGACCAACTCTGACTTAGATCGAAAAAACAGATGAATTAGTCAAAGGTATGCTGTAGGAAAGAGAACTGACATGGATTTAAAGGAGAAAGGGTGATCATGCTGGAAGATTAGAAAGATAAAAATGGACAAAAGCTGGGAAAGGAAAGAAAATAAATTATATGACCTAGATTCCTATAAATTATGGTTTAACATCTGCCTTCTTGTATTGTGAGCCCCAACAGGACCCAGTGGGAGAGAAGGAGTCTCTGAAAATATCTCTAATTTTGTTGGTCAGATAGTGGATCATCAGGGAATCAGATGATAATTTGTAGATTTGCAGACTAATAGAACAGCAGGAAATGAGGTAACAAGCGGATTGGTAGCTCCAGAGAACCACAACAGAATTTTAGCAATTTCTGGCCACACTTGTGAACGTACATAAACAGTATATCACCATGATTAAGACTTTTACTCTGGGGTTAGATTTTTACATGTTTGAATCTCAAATTAGCCATTTAGTAAGTAGTACCCTAAGACAAGTTACTTAACCTCTCTAAGCTCCAGTTTTCCTATCTATAAAATGTAAATAACTGTGGTACCTATTTCATAGGATTATTGTGAGAAGAATGAAATATCAGATCTATTTTATTTTACAATTTTATTTAGCATAGTCCATCATAGATATTAGGTGCTGAATAGTTAACTTTTGTTGTTTTATTCTGCTCTCCCTTGCACCCCACTTTTCTAAGTTGCATTGATTGACAGTTTAAGAAAACTCTGTGACTGTGTGCCTAGCCCTGTGTCTCTCTTCCACCAGATTCCAGGTGAGTACATGGAGATGGGGTGGAGTGTGCAGTAAGGGGGTGATTACAAAATTGCCCAGTTAGGCACTATTCCAAATATTATCTCCAGAGAAGAAGGCAAACCTAGGCACAGCTAATGAGTCAAACAGATATGATGTAGAAAACATTTCCTTCTCCTTTTTGGTTTCAAGTTTAAGTCCCTAGACCTCTCCAGTCCAGTCGGCACCTAGAGGCCACGGAGGAGATGTCTGCTCCCATGGGAGGCCCTGCCCTGCTGTGGATAACATTTCTGCTCTTCTGTAAGTAGAGTTTCGGTTACTCTTCTTGGAGGGGCCAAAATGGATTTCAGGAACAGCTGGGAACACTGACAATTTCAGTGGTGACTTTTTCTAGGCTGGGCACAAACCATGGGGGTTTCCTGGGGATCCTGTAGTGGAGACAAGCTGGAGAGCAGAGGAAACTGGGCTGAGCAACACCTAAGGGGGAAGTCAGACTGAAAGGCCGGTTCCTTGCAATGGCTCTGGCATCTCCCAGAGAGCAAGGGAGGGAGGACAGAGGAAAGAGAGAAGCTCCTTCTCTCCCTGGGTCAGATTCCTGAGAAGATAGTTGGCCCTTAAAATTCCATGGATGTCGACCTTATCACCATACTCAGGTCGCTGTCCTCAGGAGTCCCAGAAGGCTGAGGAAAGACACTAACTTATCCTCTCTGGATTTTTGCAGCTCTGGATGGTATGTCAGCAGGTGAGTCCTCTGTCCTTGTTCCCTCAGTGGTTCAATGTGTCTGGGCATTGCTCTCCCTCACTGTTTCCCTTCATCCCATCACCTCTGTTTGCTGATTATGAATCTGCCCTTCCCTGTCCAACCCGCTTCCCATTTCCACCTTGCCTTGTCTTCCTTCTTTTCCCTCATTCAAAAGCTTCTCACATACCATTTCATTCTCTCAAGTCATTCCCTCCTCTTTCTGTACCAACAACCATGTCTGTTGAACATCTAAGTCTCAGCCTCTCTTCCAGCCACCATCATATAATCTTATTTAATTCTTACATCACCATCGTTATTATTATTATTGCCATTTTATAATCGAGGATGCTGAAACTCAGATTAAGTAATTTGCTAGAGGTTACACAACTAACAAAGGACTGGATTCTAACATAAATCCCTTAGATCCAACTCTGGTTCTCTTTCAACTGCATCACCCTTTCCTCATCACCACCTAGCCACTTCCTTGGCTTCTGTTCAAATTATCATTGCATCTTATTCTTAGAAGGCTTTTAAGACTGATCCTTTTGGTGTTTCTCACTACCTTCCAGTATTGACACATATTGTTCACACTATATACACTCACAGTTAAACAGTCATAAAAGTTTAGAGCTACGAGAGATCTTATATTTCATCTAGTCCAACACCTTTATTCATTCATTATTCACTCATTCATCCACTCAATAAATATTTAATGAACACTTACTATGTACCAGCCACTGTGCTGAACTACGGTTGAACATGACAGATATTGTCTCTGCCTGAAAAGAGATTCTGGTCTTCATTTACAGATTCTACAACTGAAATCAAGAGAATTAGAGTGAGTTATCCTGCATCACACAGTAAATTTGTGTGTTTTTCAATATCCTGCATTTGTGCCCTATCTTCTTCCTTAGGTTGGGAGCTCCCTGGGGCCACAACATTGTTTCCTCCTTCCTTTAATCCTAGCAGTCGGGACAGGGTCTTATCACCAGCAGTACAAGAGTAGACTGACCGTTGATTATCTGACTCTTGGTATGTCTGTACTTTGGAGCTTAGAGAGTTTTCAATTATTACTTTTCCCCTCTATATCTTTTTCCACAATTTGATCTTCTAGGAGGCACCCGGAAATCTACGGTGTCCTTGAATCCCCCATGGAATAGAATACTTCTAGGAGAGTCTGTGACTCTTATATGTAATAAGGATGAGCCCCTTGAAGGCAACTCCACTGAGTGGATCCACAACAACACAACTTTAAATGTGACAACTATGAGTTTGGACATCGTGAATGCCAAATCCCAGAATACTGGGGAATATAGATGTCGGAACAAAAAATTTAGCCTGAGTGAACCTGTGTACCTAGAAGTTTCCAGCGGTAAGTTCCAGGGCTATGCAAATATAGATTCTTCCATGAGAGGAATGGCCCACATGAAGATGGGGAGAAAGCAAACTATTTCAAGGCTTAGGGTACCAACGTGGGACACAGGATCTCTCACTCAAGACCCGTCCATCTCCTTCTTTCACCTCTACTCCTTCTGCCTGTCCTTCTGCCTTCTTTCAATATTCTGGCCATCTCCCAACATTATTCCTCTACTCTATTTCATCTCTGATTATCTTTTCTACATAGGTGCATATCATATGATCAAATGGCATGTTGGGTATGTGAACATTATAAAGAGCTATGTATCTGAAATAGGATCAAAAAGTTTGATCTAAAGATTTGTTCTGCAATTTCCATGTGCCACAACTATTAGGTTGTACTCGGCATTTTGAAAGATATCTGTGTACAGTCCTCATGTCTCTACTTTTACTTAAGAATAAATCTTATGTTTGCTTCATCTTTATCGCTCTCCTATTGCCAACAGTTAGCACTGCACACTTAGGCATATGTGGGTTAGTTAGTAAATATTGAATCAACAAACTAATGATTTCATTTGATTGGCTAGGTAATTGTTGTATTTTACTTTATATTTTTAACTATAAATATATTTTAAAGTATAAACATACTTTATATTTTTCTCTTGAGTGAAAAAAGATGTTTCAACATCAATATGCAAATTCCAAATACAACCTAAAGGAGTGTAGAATAGCTTCTTCATTTCCTTGAAGTAGATTCTAGAAAAGTCATCAAGGATCGCTCCTAAGTAAAATACATTTTCACAACATAGCCATATTTCCATTCAGAATTGTCCTTTGGTGAATGCTTTTCAATTCTTAAAATGACATTAGCCATAGAAACTGACTCTTATCTTTTACTGACTCATTATTGACAAATATTTGTTGAGTACCTACCAACTTCTAGGTGTTGTGTTAGGCACTGAGGCTGTAATATAAGGAACAGACGTGGCCTCTGACCTTTTGAAGTATAGATCCAAATGAGGAAGAGGACATTAAATAAGTAATTACACAAATAATTAATTTAAATTGTGATACATGTTTTGAGGAAGTTTTGGGGCCAACTATGATTAATAGCAGAACTGCGAACCCCCTGTGAGGTATGAGGGGACAAAATAGACACTCTTCTAGGCTAAGGCTCTCCAAACAGAGTAGGTTTATTTCCCCCTTAGTGATTAGAACTAGCAACAATGAATCTGAAGGATATACTGGGTTTCAGATCTTCCGTGGATGAGCTCAGCAGAAATGTCAGATTTTACAGCCCCCTGACTTACTTTTCATGAGGAGAGAGGGTTTATCAATATAGAAGACAAGCTCTAAGCATTATTTTGTGTTGACTTTTTATTGACCTTATGAGCCAAGAAATGGGTTAATGATAAACCATGGTTTCTGATACACTCTCTATCCAGGACTTCTTTTATTTTATTTTATCTATCTATTTATCTATCTATCATCTATCTATCTATCTATTCATTCATTGTTAAATAAATAACATAATGAATGCTCTTCAGATTGGCTGCTTCTTCAGGCCTCTGCTCAGTTGCTGATAGAGGGTAAGTCCCTCCTTATCAAGTGCCATAGCTGGAAGAATTGGGAAGTCTACAAGGTGATCTACTACAAGGATGGCAAACCCCTCAAGTACTGGTATGAGAACCACAACATCTCCATTGCCAATGTCACAACAGAAGACAGTGGCTCCTATTACTGCGAGGGCGCTTTTTACCGCAAGCCGGGAAGTATACGCTATACCTCTGATCCCTTCAACATTACTGTAAAAAGAGGTGAGTTGGTGAAGGAAAGGGAAGGAGTCAATAGCAAGGGAAGGAAGAGAGAAATCTGAGCCTGACATGGTTGCAGCTTGTAGAATGGGGGCAGCTGCAATACCTTGGAAAGTCTACTAAACTTGCAGTGAGGAGACCTGGGGTATAGTATATCCCTCAATCTCTGTCTTATTCCTTATTTGTTTAATGGCAATGTAATATCTGCTCATATTATGGAATTTTTATGAAACTTAAATGTGGTAATATTTGTGAAATGGATTTGTAAACCATTAAGCACTACCCAAGCATAACAGATTGCTTAATTACTGTTTTGATCTTAAAGTCATCTGTTGCTCCTAGGGAGAAAACTTATATTTATCAAATTGAAAGAGAGTTTCAAAGTTGAAGGAATAAAGGCTGTAAAGAGCTTGAAGAGTCTATTTCAACCTGGGAGGGCTGGGAAAGGAAACCAACAAATCAATAGTCTGGTGCTTGTGTATTGGAAGATGAGAGAGAAGGCTTGTTGAGGAAAGGATAGAAATGTGGACTGCCCCTATAGCCAATGACCAAGACTGCGCTTTCTAAACTTCATATAAGAGAGGGAGCCTTTGTAATATTTGTCTTGCAAGGAGGAAATCAGACCTTTTGTTTGGCAGATTTTGTTCACAGTAATGTCTAAAAAAGCATGAGATCAGAAGACAGAATTAAGCTCTAATGGCAGTTCTCCGCTAACTAATTTGAGACCTAAGTGCTATTTAATTGTCAATGGATCTTTATCCGTAAAATAAGGAGTTTGATCTAGATTCCATCAGAATCACTTGGGGAACTTAAAAAAATATTGATGTATCTAATCCCCTGAAGTTCCGATTTAATTGGTTTGGAGTGAGGCTGGGGCATCAGTATTTTCAAAAGCTCTTTCAGGTAATGGTAATGTGCAGCCAGTGTTGAGAGCCACTGGTCTAGGTGATCTCTAAGTGATTTCTGGCTGTAATATTCTGGGGATCTGTAATTCTAGAATAATCACAAAAATCAATAGTTTGTAAGTAGAATAACAGAATCACAAAATAGTGAAGTTGGAAGGCAACTTAAAGATGATCTAGTCCAATATCTTCATTTCACCCAACATGCATGCAATAAATGATGATTGAATGATTGAGAAATAAGGCAATGTTGACCCCCTGCCCTCACTCTGTCTCCTTTCCACCCCCAAATCATATGTGGTTGTTGGTCTTATCAGCTCCAAAAAAGGGAGTCATCTGTTATGACCTTCCTCTTGGACACATTGGCTAGAGGAACTGTTCTACAGGGGCTGTTGGGGAAATACTCAGGACTCCATAGGGCTCAGGGAGCACAGACTGAGGAACTCAAACTCATGAGTGTTTTCTCTCTGCTCCTGGATGCCATATCATGTTCGAAGATGAAGGACCAGGCAGGGCTCTTCTCTTAAGGAGAATGAAGCCCTGAACCTCATTCTTCAATTCCTAGTATGTTATGTTTCTTGTTGCATCTATCTTCCACTACAGATCCCCAAAGCAAATACTACCGGCTACAATTTCTTTTGCCGTTGTTGGTGGCGATTCTCTTTGTTGTGGACACAGGACTGTTTATCTCAACCCAGCAGCAGTTAACATTTCTCTTGAAGGTTAAGAAGACCAGGAAAGGCCGCAAACTTATGGACCCACATCCTAAGCCAGACCCCAGAAAGAACTGATGCACTGCTCAAGAAACATTTGCAACAGCAATTTCTGACTAGCATCAGCAATTGCTTCTCCATTGTCAAACACAACTCACAATGTACATGGAAAGGTCTATGCTCAAGGTATATTGCTTCATTAAACCAACTAGAACTTGTTAAGTGGCATGTAATAGTAAGTGCTCAATAAACATCACTTAAATAAATAAAAGAATGAATAGATTCATTTATTAGCATGTGTAAAAGAGAAGTACAGGGGCCAGCCCAGTGGCGCAAGCAGTTAGGTGCGCAAGCTCTGCTGCGACGGCCCGGGGTTCGTCAGTTCAGATCCCGGGATCACACTGATGCACCGCTTGGCAAGCCATGCTGTGGCGGCGTACCACATAAAGTGGAGGAAGATGGGCACGATGTTAGCCCAGGGCCAGTCTTCCTCAGTAAAAAAAAAAAAAAAAAAAAAAAAAAAAAAAACAGGAGGATTGGCAGATGTTAGCACAGGTCTGATCTTCCTCACAAAAAAAAAAAAGAGAGAGAAGTACAATTTGAAAAAAGAAGTATGAAACCACATAACATGATGCTTCTAAGTATTTGTGGCTTGCTCTTTTCTTTTTTGCTTCTAGAGACAATCTAATTCTAGATTAGAAATGTACTCTCTTGACCATTGAAAGTCTCAGCTAGGAATGAGAAGACATGGTAGGATGCTGGTGAGGTTCATCATTTTTATGCTCTCTCTTCAACATATTATCTATGAGCTTCCAGTTCTTGGCAGAATTTGGGGCAGTCCTGAGCCACAGGACTTGGGGAATAAGGCTCAGTCTAAGGTTCCCCTGTGATTGTTTCACCTCTCTAATATCTCCCAAACTTAAATCTTGAATATACTCTTACCACACCTGAATTAAGCATCTTGGAGAAATGCCAGTGAATAATAATAATCAGAACTCTCAACTCGGAAAACAGTTCAGGTCTGAATATGCTCTAGGGCAAAGATCCAATCTTTGCTCTCCCGTCCCCAGCCCACCTGCAACCATTGAGGCAGTTATACTGGGGGCTTGGGGAAAGCATTAGGGAAAAGAAGAAACATTTTGTCGGTGCTGACCCTGAGTTAATAATAGTCAATGAGAGATCAGAGCACCTATAGTTTACTTATGTTTTAGAACAATTCATAACTTAAGGAGGAAGTGAATCTAGGGGGAAATTTTGTAAATATCCATGAGGATGACAAGTTCCATTTTCTCCAAAGGATGTTTTTGGGCCATAAAGCAGAGAGAAATTATTAGAGCTTTTATTTATTTTTATTTTCTATATAGATATCTAGTATGAACCTCCTTAACACTCTCCACTTTTTTCTTTTTAATTAAATCTTTTCAGAGAGGTAAGAAATGACTAGATTCCCAGTGAACAGCCTTGTCATTTGGCTTTATGTAACTAGGCCTGGTAAGTGAAGAAGAGATTTTTTTGTAACAACAGACCAGAAAATGTCCCTGTAGGAGGCTCCTTGGTATTGTTCCTGGACACTTCCCCTGCCCTTAAGAAAAGATAGGAGGTCTGTTATAGGTTATAACCTTGGTACCACAGCCTTGAAGAAGCAATAAAATCTTGCTTCACAGTGTTCTATACACAACTACACGTCAGGCTAGAGAGAACTTACTTGCTCCTTTATTTGGTCTGAGACCAAATGACCCAGAATTAAGAATTGAGAAATATTTAATATGGATAGAAAGTCCAGGCTTGATCAGCTTGAGATATATCTTCTGAGGGATTTTCTGCGTTCTTGAGCATTACAATTCACTTTCACCTCCTCTTTTATCCCTGCTCCAAGATTGTGAGGACTATGGATAGAGCACAAACCTGGAAGTTCAAGCTCCTGTTAACTAGTTGTGTGATCAGGGGAAGTTCCTTGCCAGTCTCTGAGATTATATTTCTTCTTCGTAACAAGAAGTGTTTGGACTAGGTGGTCTCTAAGTTCTCTTTAAACTAGACATTTTGTCATTCGTTGCTTGAAAACCCAGTTCCTATGTGGTGACTATCCAGGCACAAAGACTCAGAATGAATCTCCCAAGAAGCTCCAGTGTGAGTCTTTCCTTCATCCTTCACACAATATTCTCTCCCTTCACTGTGCTTTTCCATGTATCTGAATTTCAGGTTTGTCCCAGACATAAGTCTACCATTCATTTCTACCTATTTTTTTCTTGATATTCATGCATCTCTTATTCTATAGGGAACAAGTTAGGGCTTGAGTATTTCGTGGACCTCCAAAATATGGCATTTATAAAGATATCTTTTTATTGTAATATACATGAAATCTACATATGCCAGAGAGGCAGCATGTGTATCATACAGACGATTAGAATAGAAATAATTTCCCCCTGGTTCACCCTTGGGGCCAGTCCATAGAGCAATTTTTCTTTCCCATAATTGCTCTTCCAACTTGGCTGCCACAAATCATCATGAACTCCCAGTTTTATGACTAGTTTTTTGAAAATCAAGTCAATAGCTCCCTACTGGTGGCCATTGGAAGAGAAATTCCCTTGTCCACCTCAAGAGTGGAAACTCAGACAAAAGATCCATCTTCTCAGTGTTTGGGGGAATTGAGTACTTGAAGAAAGGCTCTGTTCTTTTTCTTTTCTCATTAAATGGGAAATGGGACTGTTATTGGGAAATGGGAACATCTCCCTGAACCCAGAGATGGGAGCTTTATGTTGAGAATGGCAGAGGTACCTGCCAGCCTGGGTCCCTAGATAACCTCAGAGAGTAGTACTGTTTTCCTGTCTTAAGTTGCCTGTCCAGCTCTGGACAGTTATTTACCAAGCTCAAGTCCCCATCTGGTGCTTCACCAAGCTCCACAACATTCCCACCACAATCCTTTTACTCTATAAATGTGCCCAGGACCACATCAAATTCACTTGTACACATCACTTACAGCACCCACACTTTCTTTTCTTGAAAATTGGAATGACATATGCTCACTTTTAGTCTTTCCTGTTATTTGCAATATTTAAAATATCACTGAGATTAGTCAGAAATCTTACTGCAAGGTAAGGACACCAGGCTGCAATAAAATTTAAATTGCATGTAGAGAAATTTTTGAAGACAAAGGAATGACTTCTTGTGGATTCTGAGAAAAATTCAAATTTTTATTTTTTTAACCAGTTTCCAAGAAACCAATACTACACTGCCACTGACTAAATTGAGGCACAGTAAATATTGCTCAATTAATAGGATGAAATTATTTTTTAAATTAAAATATAGGAGCCACTGACATTCTGCCTTGACTTGAATATGTCAAAGCTGAAAATTTGGGTTCTCCACTTGCCAATTGCTGTTCTAGAAATGGGATCCTAACACGTCCAGATTGGGATCTCCAGGAAACAGTCTCTGAAACAGAGATTTGAATGCAACATGTTTATTAGGGAAGCGCTCCCAGCATCAACACTTGTGTGGAAGGGAAGGAAGCAGAAGCGGGCAGAGGGAGAAGTTGAAATGTGATGCAGTCACAGCAAAAACCTCAAACCATCTCGCAGATGAGAGCCCTGCAGCTGGGAGAGCCTTTTGTAATCATCTTAAATTGAGGTAAGGGGGCAGGGTTTCTACCCTGAAATAGACAAGTCATTGGAGGAAGTCTGCCCCTGGGAATTGGGTGTGACTTTGAAGGAGGCAGCTCTTTAGCAAGGGCAATTCCTGAAGAGGGACTCAGCTGAGAGCTGTCAGCCCAAGACACTCCCAGCAGCTGGGGGAACGAATGTGTGGGTCTTGAAGGGGCGCAATCTGGGTAGTGTGCCACAGCATCCACTAAACACAACTTCACATAGAAGAGAGTGCGACACTGGTCCTCAGACCTTTCCCTAACAGCTTGATCTAGATTAAGCAGAACTGCTAAGCAAAAAATTTTTGATAATTGTTTTTTGGCTGTCCTCACAGAAATGAACTGACTTTATCATTTCTAGAAGTCTTGACACAAAGGCAAAGATATCTTTTATCTCTGGTCAGACTTCACACGCCAGTGTTTTTTGTAAAAAGAGACATGTTTAACTTGATTTAGAAGATTAGTTAATTTCCACTGTGTTCCATCTCAGCACCCAGCTGCTTCATAACACTCTCACAAGTGACATCTTGCCTCTGCAGAGTCACCACATGGGATCAGCTGGATTCTGAAGACTGCAGGAGCTGTGTTTGAAACTCAGGTTATGCTTGTTTCTCAGTGTAGAGGGCCAGAGTAGAGTGGAAGGATGAGGGACAGAGGATCTTACCTGCACCAGAGCATATGCTTTCACCTGTGATGCTCAGACATGAAATGCTGTTTTTAACTCAGGTTTTAAGTTGGGAGTATCTAAGAAAAATTTCTCAAGATTAACCTCTTCAGGCTTAGGAACTTACTAGTAAAATTTTTATTTAAATGAAGCTTCAGACTTCTGCTCATTAATAAATATTTTCAGAAGTTGTAGTTAAAGTGTTTAATTTATAACACTATTTCAAAGAGTTTAGGTCTACCCCGCAAAAGAACTATACTTTTGTTTGGCTCCTTCCAATCTCCATCCTCTCATTCCTGTGTTGGAAGTGTGAAAAGCATTGAACTTTTCAGCATGTTCTCCTTCACAATTGGAGCTTTCTCACCTAGGCCTCTCAGGACTATGGACAACCCACCTCTGGGTTCTCGGTAGCTGACGATTTTTTGCTTTCCCATGTTTGCACTCCTCATTCCCAGGAATGGTCAGTTAGGGCAGTTCTACCCTGCGGAAAGTGTGTATCCAGCCTTTTGAAGATTCCTCAGGCTGTGATGGGATATTAGCAAGTAGCAAAAACAGATTACAAGGAAGCCTTCAATGTCCACAGAAAAGGATATGCATGTATGTCTCCTCGTTTATCTGTTAAAAGTTTACACAAATTACTCCTATACCCTAACAACAACAACGAAAGTCTTTCTGAGCTGGTTTCCAAATCTTCGACTCATTGAGATGAGTCTGTCATGTTCATTAGCTTTTTAGACCCTGCTGGATTTTGTGTCTTAAACGAAGTTGTGTAACTCAACATGTCCTCAGTATGTGTGTAGCTGTGTGCAAGTACGTGTGACAGAACATGGATATGAATGACCCAGGCAGGTAAATCTTTCCCCTAGATTCGTAAGTGTATGACAAGTCATTTTCTGTCCTCTCTGAAGGAGAGCACAGAGAACCTTGACTAGCTCAAACAGAAGCCTCCAGTTTTAGCACTCAACTCAATTTAGTCTATTCTTCTTGATCCCATACTTAAAGACATTATTGAAACAGCATTAAAATTAATATATATTTATAAAATCAAAGAAAAGTGCTTCAACAACTTTCCTCATTAAGAGGAGAGGGGCTTTCACCCCATGGCTCTGCACAGAGCATCTTTGACCTCCTTCTTCCTCGGGCTGTACACGACAGGATTCAGCAGGGGAGTGATGACAGTGTAGGTCACTGAGATGAGTCTGTCCTGCACCAGGGAACTCTGGGACTTAGGCTTGAGGTAGATGATAGATGCACAGCCATAGTGGATGATGACCACTGTGAAGGAGGATGCACAGGTGGCAAAGGCCTTCTTCCAACCTTCAGCTGAAGCAATCTTAAGGATGGTGGAGATGATGAGGACATAGGAGATAAAGACCAGGCCCATGGGTAGAACAAGGACACATACACTGACAATAAAGTTGGTAATCTCATTGACAGTGGTGTCTGTGCAGGCCAGCTTCAGCAGAGGTCTCACATCACAGAAGAAGTGAGAGATGACAAATGCATCACAGAAAGGGAGGCCAAACACAGGTGTTACCAGGACAATGGCCATGCCCAGGCCAATCCCAGAGACCCAGATGCCAGCTGGATGCAAGCCTCTTTACCCATGATGACTGAATACTGCAGGGGGTTGCAGATGGCCACATAACAATGATATCCCATGGCTGTGGGCAGGAAGCAGTTGTTGATAGCAAAGATGAGATAGAAGAGCTGAGTGGCACAGTCTTGGATAGCGATGGGCTGGTAAGGACTCATGAGGCCACAAAGCATACGGGGAATGATGGCCACAGTGTAGCAGGTCTCAGAGATGGACAGCACGCTCAGGAAAAAGTACATGGGAGTATGGAGGCGACGATCCAGGTGAATAATAGCCACAAGGATGACATTGCTGGAGAGAGTCAGCAGGTACAAAATTAGAAAGACAAAAAAGAAGACAAGCCTGTGCTGCCACCCAAACATGGAGAAACCTTCAAAGAGAAACTCAGTCACAGAAGTGGAATTTGGCTTTGGCATTGAGGAAAGTCTAGATCTGAAAGAGCTGGGCAAAGGAAAGAAAAGTGTGATGAGTCAACCATGAAAGAGTAGGATGGAACAAAGCCTTCAGTAAAGGGTGTGTCCATCCTCAGAGCAATGACCTAGACCTAGACGTCAAGGGCCATCAATGTTCAGCTGTTGGCCAGTTGCTCAAAGTCATCACCTTTGCTATTCTTTTCTTTGGTCCTGTTACTCCAGGACCCTGGGATTGAGAGCAGAGACAGATCTGAGAGGGAAAGTAGAGACAAATTAAAAGATAAATTTGCAGGGGCCAGCCCCGTGGCTTAGCGGTTAAGTGCGCACACCCCGCTACTGGCGGCCCAGGTTCGGATCCCTGGTGCACACTGACTCATTGCTTCTCCAGCCGTGCTGAGGCCGCATCCCACATACAGCAACTAGAAAGATGTGCAACTATGACATACAACTATCTACTGGGGCTTTGGGGGGAAAAAAAAGGAGGAGGATTGGCAATAGATGTTAGCTTAGAGCCGATCTTCCTCAGCAAAAAAATAAAAATAAAAAAGAGGAGGATTAGCATGGATGTTAGCTCAGGGCTGATCTTACTCACCAAAAAAAAGAAAAAAAAAGATAAATTTGCAGAAATAATTACCCAGCCATTGAAGAGGTGAGTCCAAGTCAAGGAAGAAATCCAGCTCTGTATTTCCTCTTCAGCCACTCTTGAATTAGCTTCCTAAGAATCCAATGATGAATAGTGACCTAGGTGAAAGAAAAATGATACCTGAGGTTCAAATCCTTTCAACACTGTCAGAATGTACTGTCGATACCAAATGCCCCATGAGGGTCCTAGAATGATTTCTCCTCCCCAGAACCCTAGGTCCTAGGCTTCACTTTCCCTAAGCCCTGCACGCAAAATCCACTGTGATCATGAAAGACTAGAAAAGGGAGCACTTCTACTAGATATTCCTCCTGAAAACACTGCACCAAATATCTTCTAAGATCATGAAAAACAGTTTGATAAGGCACTGCAGGTATTTAGCTTATCTCCTTGAATTCTAGCCAAAGGCAGGAAAGAGGATGGAATAAATCTGAGGCTATGCCTTCAAGTAGGGAATGGGTTTTCCGAGTGTAAGAGCAAAGATAAAATTCATTTAATCATAAAAGGATCAGATGTTCTGATTTGCTACTTCAATTTTGCATATTCCAAGTTGTGATGGGGATAGAAACGAGCTTACCCCATGTAAGCTCAGAACTAGAGTCTGCACTGGGGCAGATTTAACCCTGGACCTTAAACCCATATCTAGTCCTGACAAAACCTACCAGTACCTCCATTCAGAAAGCTGAGAATCATCCAAATTATCTCCCTTCCCTTTTCCATCCTGAAGACAGTACCTCCTGAAATTCTTTCCTCTCTGCGTCCTCCTCTCCCTGCTTTCTACCAACACCCAGCTTCTGACCACCGTCATCACTCTCTATGATGACTGTGATGGTCTCCTAACTAATCTCCCTCACTTCGGTTGACCTTAGTTCAAGTCCAATTCTTCCTCCTGAAGGTTGTCATAACATTCTTTTAAAAAATCTGCTAATGGATCTCTCCTGCATAAATTCTTTCAGTAGCATCTCCAGATTTTAAGCACAATATTTAAACTCATTTGTAAATTGAGTATAGCAATACTCCATACAGTTACCATGAGGATTAAATGTATCTGGAGAGTTTGACATAGCACTTGATACATAGGAAGCCCTTAATAAATAGTAGTTTTATTGATCATTGCTCCTTTTCATTTTCCACAAATGAACGAGTTTAAATATCTAAGAGAAGCAGGGTAGCAGTAGGATTTGTAAACAACCTGCAATTATGCCAGCTTTGATTTTATAAATTTTATAATTTCTCTTCCAATTGCTCATTTTTCACGCTCTTTTAAAATCTTTCTTGAGGTGCATTGACCAGAACCATGCATTGCTACATGTACTATCCCAACACAGGTATGCATTAGGTAGAATAAACTTTTCAGTTTTCCTTCTAATCCCCTTCTTGATGCTACCCAACATTTTACTCCTCCCTTAGATCATAGTAGCCCATCCAGCTAACACATCTAGAAACAACCTGCAGTGACATCTAGATTGTGTCCCTGGGTTATAATTGATAGTTTTGAACCCTTCACTATCAAATCACAGTTTTCACTATACTTGCACACTTAAATTGAAATTCATCCAGGTTATTGTTATAACTTAATTCCACTTTCTTGGCCAGAAGCTCTTACTCATGCATGTAGCCTACAATATTTCTGTTTTCTTCCTCCTCCAGACCATTAGTCAACTCTAAATTGCTAATACTCTAAAAAACTCTATCCCAGCACCATTATGTGGGAGACTCTAACAGATAGGACAATCAGTAAAGGGGTGCAGCGTGGGATGGGGAAATAAAAAACATTGGCAAGAGTAGGATTACTCATCTAGGGTGTAGGAAATGTAGGTGAGGAAGGAAAGAAGAGAGACAGATGGACAGAAACTTCGAAATTCAGATAATGTCTCTGATTTTGGAGTTTTTACTACTCTTTATTTCTTTCAAATAAATGAAAAAAAAAAAGTTAAATAATATCTGTCCCTGATCCAATCTTGGATGAGTGTACTACTTAACATTCTTTCCCCAGGGAAGAAAATTTATCTCATTGTTCCATGATGGTTTTTTTTTTAAATCTCCTGTGAATAATAAAATTTTGCTTCAAATCCAAGCAAAACCATTTTTTCAGTAGTTGAATGTGTTGAGTAGTCACAAAGTTTAAGTACTGTGCTAGTACTAGGAAAACAAAGATGACCGAGAAACGGTCCTGGCCCTCGCGGAGCTTAGATGTTTGAACAGCCTTTTGTATAGGACCCAATTAAAGGCCCTTGAAGTCTTATGCCTCTCTTCTCTAGATTAGTTTACACATCCACATTTCCAAAATCATAGACATCACAATATTCTCTATGAGAGATGATGTTCTCCCTTCTATAGACTATAAGTTGCTGTGTGATAACTGACTGTACGCTATAATGAACATTCCCCATCCTAGCATATAAGGAAATAAAATTTACCAAGTCACCTGATTCTCTGGTCTTCTGGAGAGCTGTACTCATGCCTGAGAGTCACTTCCCCCACTCAGGAAATTTGACTGCCTGTAATAATAGATATGAATTTTTACTAACAGTTATAAAGTGTTTCCCAGATTTTTGTCAATGTTCTTCCTGAAATTATTTAAAAATCCATCAGTTATTTGAGTTTAGGTCACTTTGTAAAAATATTGTTATTTTACCAAATAGTCTACAAATTTCCTGTAAAGGTGACTAACGTCTTACTGAGCAGAGCTATGGTTTAATAGGAATTTCCCCTTCACTGGCATATCTTTAGATACCACCCAGAATGCAATACCTAAAAGAAACTAGAGAGGTAGCAAATAATGTCTATCCCAGTCTTCTAGTGCCTGAGACTAGAAATGAAGGACAGAAAAGTCACCTTAGTCATCTCTAGATTCTCACAGCCCCTCCAGCTGGAAGAAACTCCTCTTTGGGTCACAAAGAAATAACTCTGGCTTGAGATTTCTTAATAAGGTGCAAATTGTCTCAGAGTCCTCCCCAAAACAGTACTGACTACTCCCAAGTGGTGGATAGCAGAAGGCACAATCCAAACAGCAGAGTGCCTGGAGACCTCATTACTCAGGCAGCTCATTTCCTAATCCTGAGATTAATATTTTGGAGAGTAGAGTTGGCTTGGCTATTAGGAGAAATCTCTGGGGCTAAAAGGCTGATTTCAAACGTTGTTGGGGTAGGCCATGGTCCTTCTAAGATACATGCCATCCTTTCCGTCCCTTACTCTGGCGCCAAAGGAGGGGAGCTTAAGATCTTATGGAATGACTCTTCATAAGCAGCAGAAAATAACCCACGATTGCCAAATAGAGTTTTAGCATGGACCCTTGTTGCCAGGTACACAGAAGGCTGACCTGCAGATACTCGGACACTTGAAGCCAGTTTAAAGTCTCAGGGTAGAATTGTTAATCCAGCTCTTGAATTCTGTTGTAAAAACTTTTGTACTTTTAACTGATCTTTCTCATCTCTGCTCTGCTTGCACATACTCTCCATCATTTTGAATCCTCTAGCTCTGTTCTGCCCAAGGTCATCTTCCATGGACTACATCCATCTTATTACCCATAGCCCAAATAGATGTTAATGAGTGTTAATAGCCTTAAAATATGTAAAAGTTAGCACTCAATTGTAACATATTTTTAACTCTTTAATCATTTTCTTTGCGCTGATCTTATATTCCTATCTCAACTATAAGAACTTTTAGGTGGAGACTATCATTTATCTTTTGTTCCCTCACTGTACCTACAGCTGCTACTGCTAATAAAAATAATTACTGACACTTATTGTATGTGCTTATTATATGCTGGGTACTGAGTTATGTAATGTACTTATATTAATTCATTTAACCCTAACAATGAATCTATAAGGTAGCATTATTATATTAGTTTTCAGAGGAGAAAACAGGCACAAAGACAATATATAAATTTCCCTAGGACACTGAGCTGATAAATGGGAAATCAGAACTTAAACTCAGGAAATCCATCTTCAGAAGCCATACTAGCACAATTCTGGACACAAAATAATTCTCAATAAATGTTGGTTAGATTGAATTTAACTTCAAATTTTGTTCAGTGTTGGTACTGCTAGTGATAGCAATCTGAGACGGCACCTGGGTTATGGTGAAAAAAACATTAGACTGGTGATTCTGTTTGCCCAGGTTTTGGTTTCCATATCTGCCACTAACTTGATTAGTGTTTGAACAGACACGTCTTATTTGGTCCTCTGTTTATTTGTCTGTGAGTGATGATATGATAATGTGGTGGTGATGATGAGGATGATGATGATGATAGTAATGTCTAACCAGATCTCGCCTCTCACTCTGCATTCTTCACGTTGTTTTATGTAATCTCACAATAACATGATGAAGTAAATATATATTTAAATATTATTATCCCCATTTTACAAATGAAGAAACTAAGGCAAATTAAGAGAACTGGAATAAGTGACCCTTACCAGGGTTCTTTCTACCCTGCTACTCTTCATATCCCTATAAAATTGAAGGATAGAATTAGTCCTTCTCCATCTCTAAAATAGTATTATAATGACTAGAAAATGTGGATATAGCTTCTAACTCAGTGAATTGTTGAGGGGCCAAGATTCAAGAAAAAAAAGGACATGTAGAAATATTAGCCTGACACCCAATTCTTTGCAGTATCATGGTGGAACTCGAATTTGTCATTTGTTGGTTTTGAGGGGAAGACTAAAAAAAATGAGCAGAGCATCTGGCAGTCTTCGTATGCTTAATAGCTATACCCTAGGTGAAAGGGCAAAGTGGAAATAAACTAACTCTCACCAAGACTGGAACTAGTTTCAATTTCACTTAATCCCTCCTTGTATTAATATGCTCTTGCCCCTAATCTAACTACCTGCCAGAAGGCAAAGTAAAACCTTGTCTAGAGGAGGATAATGTAAAGCTTCAATTTATCTTTATAATTTTTTCGTATAGAATAGAGGTAGGCAAACTACAGCCTCCTGGTCCATGAGCCTACCACTGGTTTTCACACAGCCTACAAGCCATATAATATTTTTTCCATTTTTGAATGGTTGAAAAAAATCAAAAGAAGAATATATTTTGTAACATGAAAATTGTATGAAATTCAAATTTCAGTGACCATAAATGAAATTTTTTTAATTCATAGCCACAATCACTCACTTACACATTACCTATGGCTGCTTTTGTGCTACTATGACAGAATTTAATAGTTGCAGCAGAGACTTATGGTCCATAAGTCCTAAACTCATTTACTACCTGGCCCCCTCAGGAAAAGTTTGAGGACTCCTGATATAGAGTGTCCAGGATGCAATAAACATGTACCAAACATACCAGGAGAAAAAAACAAAATGCTAAAAATCAAGAAGAAAAAAAAGCACTCCATCAAAACAGACTCATAAAAAAAATCACTGTAATAAGTTTTCAGGTACAACATTAAGATAAATAGATTGTGGCTGATGCACCCTAAGCTAACCCTCAATGAGTCACATCTAGTTATAATCTCCTCTTGAGTGTGGGCAGAACTGTGACTTGCCTCTACTCAACAGAAAACTGCAAAGGCAATGGGAAGTCACACCCATGCTTACATTACATTATATAAAAATCCTTCTTAGCAGACAAGAGCAAGAGATCCTCCCTTGCTGGCCCTGAAGAAGTAATCTGCCATGTTTTGAGAAGGCTTGTAAGAGAGTCATGTGGCAAGGAATGTAGGCAAGCTTTAGGAATTAAGAAATCTTAGCTGACAGCCAGTAAGAAAACACAACCTCATTCCTATAACCACAAGGAACTAATCCCGCCAACAACCATGAGTTTGGAAGAGGATGTCAAGCTCCAGAAAGGAATACAGCTCAGCTAACACTTTGATTTCAGGTTTGTGAGACCCTGAGCAGAGGACCCAGCCAAGCCATTCCCAGAATACCTGATCCATGGAAACTGTGAGATAATAAGTATGTGTTGTTTTAAGCTATTAAATTTGTGGTGATTTATTTTACATGAGAAAATGAATGGAAATATGCTACATGTAAAAAAAAAAATTGTGGTTATTTGTTATGAAGCAATAGAAAACTAACACAATTTTTATTATATTGGAGAAAATAGATGACAAATTGTGGAACGACACAAAGAATTGGAAAATATTTTTTAAAAAGAAGCTGAAGGGAATTAAGAGGTACAAACATCCAGTCTTAAAATAAATGTCATGGGGATGTAATGTACAGCATAGGGAATACAGTCAACAATATTGTAATAACTCTTCATAGTCACAGATGGTTACTAATCTTACCAGGGTGATCATTTTGTAATGTATAGAAATGTCAAATCACTATGTTGTACACCTGAAACTAATACGAAATTGTATGTCAACTATACTTCAATACAAAAATTAAAAAAGAAAGCGAAAACATCAAAAGTAAAAAATATAATAACTGAAACTAAGAGCTTAGAATATTTTAACAGTATATTAGAAACAACTAGAGATAAAAATCAGTGAATTAGAAGTACGTGAGTAGAAAATATCCAAACTGAATCACAGAGAAGATAAAAGAATGTAATACATTCAAAAAAGCATATAAGGTATATAGAAGCCAGTGAAAAGGTCCAGTGTATGTGTAATTGGAGTTCCAGACCAATAGAAGAGATAGAATGTGTCAGAAGCAATCTATGAAGAAATACTAGCCACAAGTTTTCCGAACCTGAGGAAAATATCAAGATACAGATTCAAGAATCACTCTGAAATATAAACAGGATATATACACATACCCCCACCCACAAAATGCGTGTAGGCATGTCATGTAAAACAGCTAAAAAATAAATATAAAAAGAAAAAGTCTTAGAAGTAGTTAGAAGAAAAAAATCCATTATTTTCAAGGAATAACAATAAGACCATTAACTGACTTCTTAATAGCAATAATGGGAAAATAATGAGAAATCAATGGAATGACATCTTCAAAGTGCTGAAAGAAAATAACTGCCAAACTAGAATTCTGCAGTCAGGGAAAATACCCTTCACTAAGAAATGCAAAACAGAAACAGTTTCAGAAATGGAAAAAACGAGAGACTCCATCACCAGCAGATCTGCATTAAAGAAATGTGAAATGGAGTTCTTCAGGTATAAGGAAAATTCATCCTAGATGAAAATAAAAATGAAAAATAACCAAAATGAATAAAAAATAACAGAAAAGATAAATGCATGGGCAAGTATAAATTAATATTATACATAATTAATATTATACAATAATAAATTAATGTCTTGTGGATTTTTAAATAATTATAGAATTAAAATACACAACAATAACATGAGAATGGGATAATTTAAATTAAGGTTTCATATAGTTTATGCATGGTCCTTGAAATGTAATCTCTAAAATAACTAATAAAATGATGTGTAAGCAACAAACAAAAGGGAAAGGAATAATAAAAATACTCAGATTACTCCAAAATAAAGCAGAAAGATGAGAGGAAAGGTACACACACATAAAATTAGAAAAATAGAAAACAAATCCTAACATAGTATATTTAAACCCAAACATATCAGTGATTCCATTAAATATACAATGTACATTTCATTAAATGTAAAATAATAATTCAGTTAGTAGACAAAGATTATCAGCCTGGATAAGAAAACAAAAATTTGTTTACAAGAGACACACCTTAATTACCAGCATACAGAAGGATTGAAAATAAAAGAATAGAAAAATATACCACGCAAACATTAACCAAAAGGTTATTGTTTTATGTTAATATCAGACAGAAAAGATTTCAATTTTTAAAAATTTATTGAGGCTTATTTTGTGACCTGGTGTGGTCTAGCCTGGAGAATGTTTCATATATACTTGAAAAGAATATATATTCTGCTCTTTCTGTGTGGGGTTTTCTGTAAACGTCAGATCAAGTTGGTTGATAATGTTGTTCAAGTATCTATATCCTTACATATTCTCTGCCTAGTTGTTCTATAAATTACTGAAATAGAATTAGGGAAGTCTCCAACTATAATTGTTGAATTGTCTATTTCTCCTTTCAATTCTGTCATTTTTGCTTCATGGATTTGGGGCTCTGTTGTCAGGTGCATATACATTTATAATTTTATATCTTGCTAACATTGATTCTTTTATCATAATTAAATATATTTTTTTCTCTCTTGCAATATTCGTTGTCTGAAAGTCTATTGGGTTTGATATTAACATAGCCACTTAAGCTCTCTTATGGCTACTGTTTGCATGGTGTATCTATTTAAAAAGTATTTGTCTTTGATTCTAAAGTGTGTCTCCTGTAGACACATATAGTTGAATCTTCCTTTTTAAAACCCAATGTGACAATTTTTGCCTTTTGATCAGAGGATTTGATGCATTCACTTTTAATGTAATTAATGATATGATAGGATTAATGTCTTCTATTTTGCCATGTTTTCTATGTTTCAGGTCTGTTTTGTTCCTTTGTTCCCCTTTTACTGCCTTCTTTTCTGCTTAAGAAATATTTTTTATTGTACCATATAATTTTTCTGCTGCTTTTATAGATTTTCTTTTTTTTTTTTTTTTTGCTGAGGAATATTAGCCCTGAGCTAACATCTGTTGCCAATCCTCTTTTTTTTTGCTTGAGAAAGCGTAGCCCTGAGCTAATATCTGTGCCAATCTTCCTCTATTTTTCCTATGTGGGTTGACACTACTGTGTGGCTGACAAGTGGTGTAGGTCTGTGCCCAGTATACAAACCCACGAGCCTGGGCCACCGAAGCAGAATGAGCCAAACTTAACCACTATGCCACAGGGCTGGCCCCAATTTTATAGATTTTTTTAGCAGTTGTTCTATGCATATTTAAACTATTACGATCTAGTTCAGGTTAATATTGATTTGATTTCAGTGAAATATAGCAAATTTACCCCAATATAACTCCATTTTCTCCTCTCTCTCCTTTGTGCCATTATCATCTATACTACATCTTCATTTTTTATAAATCCAAAAATACAGTATTATAATTATATAACTGTTTTAAACAACGTTATGGTTTTTTAAAAGAAATTAAGGGAAGAAAATAGAAATACATAAATACACACACACACACACTCTTTTATAATTACCTACATATGTTACATTTCTGGTTTTCTTCCTTCTTTCCTGTGGATAAGGGTTACCATCAATAGTCATTTCCTTTCAGCCTGAAAAACTTCCTTTTTTATTTCTTGTACGGTAGGTTTGCTAGCAACAAATTCTCTCAGTCTTTGTTTATCTGGGTATACCTTTATTTTGCCTTCAATTTTGAAGGATATTGTTGTGGATGTAGTATTTTTTGTTAAAACGTTCTATTTTTCTTTCGGTAATTTGAATGCCATTGCACTGTCTTCTGGCAAATTTCTTTCTAAGTCAGCTAATAATCATGTTTTTTCCTCTGTACATAAGTCACTTTTCCCTGATTGTTTTCAAGATTTTGTCTTTGTATGCGGCTTTCAGCAGTTGACTCTGATGTGTCTACATATGGTTCTTTTTGTGTTTATCTACTCAAAATTCATTGAGCTTCTTGAATCTATTAAGTTAAAGTTTTTCATCAAATTTGGGAATTTTTCAGCCATTATTTATTCAAATATTTTTTCTGCCTCTGTTCTTTTCATGGGAATCCCACTACATCTATTTTGGAATGTTTACTTTGTCCTACAGGTCTCTGAGATTCTACATTTTTCTTCATTAGTTTATTTCTCTGTTCTTCAGACTAGATAATTTCTATTGATTGATTTTCAAGTTCACTGATTCTTTCTTCTGCCATCTCAAATCTGCTGTTGATATCACCATTTCAGTTATTATAGTTTTCAACTCTAGAATTTGCATTTGCTTCTTTTTTATAGTTTTTATAGTTTCTATTTCTTTTTTGTGGGATCACTGCCATCATATTATTCTTTTCCATATTTTTTTAATTCTTTGAATATATTTATAAAATCTGCTTTCATAACTCTGCTAAACCCAATATAGGGGTCCATTCGGAACCAATTTCTATTAACTGTTTTTTTCCTGAGTTTGGGGGTCACACTTTTCTGTTTCTTTACATAACTTGCAATATTTGGTCAATGAATACATTGTGCAACTCTGGAAAATGTATATTTTCAAATGCCATCATTGTTCTTTTCCTTTTTTAGTTACTTTTTTCAACTTCAATGCAGAAACCACTATATATGGATCTGATGTCTGCTCAATTATTTTTATCTTATAGCCTGGCTTCCCAGGGGTTTCCTTGTGACTACATAGCTTAGTGGGTAGCCAATGATTTGGGCAGAGATTGTAGCAAACATCTAGAGCCCATAAGGCTCTATCTTCTCATGATCAACCTGTGTACAGGTTGTGGAATACCTTCTAATTTCTAGCCAGTTCTCAGGTCTCACTTACCTTTCAATTTCAGCCTGGTTTTCTCAATTCTCCCTTGTGCATTCACAGTTTCTATGCAACTAGAGGTGTGTGAGGAACCTATCTCAGCCTTTCTATGGCTCTCTTATTTTCAGGATCTCCCAGTTAAATTCATGGCTCACCCAGAACCAAGAACACAACATCACAGGGCACAGTAGCATAGCTGTGGGTTTTTTCTCACTCCATTCCTGACTGAGTCTGCCACATTGAGCCAGCAAAACTGAAGGTTATTGCCCAACCACCACTGCAAGTATAGACCAACCCGCTCTGACACAAAAGCTGCTGGTTTTTGCAGCCAATCCCAAGCAGATAAAACTAAAGTTCTTACCCACTGAACTGGGGGTCTGAGGATGATAATGGGAGCATCCCAAGACAAAAAGGCCACAGACTCCTGCTATCCTCACGTGAAGCTCTAGCAATTTTTTTGAACATAAATGTTTCTTAACTTCTTATCTGCCTTTGGTTAATTTCCAGTGCCATGAAATAATTGTCTATGATATATAATTCAGTTTTCTACTTGTTTTTTATGGAAGGAAGTTGTTGGCCTCTTCTTGCCACCATTACTACCAGTTCTGTCTGCTCCACTTTCTCTCATTGCCTCCTGATCCACAACTAGTTACAGGTCCCAGAAGACTCCTAATTTACAACATCGAGAACCTAGGAGATGTGTGTAGGAAGTCATTCTAAACGTGTTAGAGGAGAAAGAAACATAATGTTCAGATAGGCAGTGTGTATTGATGTGTGCACTTAACCAGAAATTCTGGACTCAATTTATCTGCTCAACGAGATGAGAGTAGCTCTTACAGTTTGCTCAGTTGATTAACTAAAATGTGGACTCAACAGCGGAAAATTTAATAGTGTCTGCTCCCTGTAGCCTGTGGTTGAAGATGCAAGATGTTGCCATTGAATGGCTCCTTGGTTTCAATAGGGAGGATGAAAACTCAATGAGTCAAAGATCAAGTGCCACCATATACCAATTGGATGTAAAGAGTGTATGTGGTTACTGAAATGGGTAGCAGTAGTAGTCAGAATTGCTTGCAGAGCTCTTTGGTGCATCTAATTGATTATGGTGTTCCTAAGACTGAAATAGAATGGAAACTGGGTCTATATAATAGTAATAATACATTTTGAAAATCTCTAGGACTGGTGAACATAACCCTCACTCGAGTCACCAAAATGGAGAACCATGGTCTCTCACCCAATTCCCAGACTAGAGCCAGTTCGCATTCCCAGAACCTCTTGAATGGCCATATCCCTTTGAGGATACATCCTACGACATTGCTACAAATACATATTATAAATTTTCTTTATTGCCTTCCCTAAAGGAATCTGAATCCATTTGCCAGGGTGATGCAATATAAGGAATATTATACATATATTATTATCATATATGTCATATTATATAATCCCCACATTTTAGGGAGAGTATTGGACACAATCTCTGAACTGACACTTATTCCCTGCATAGCAAACACAGTTTAGCATGGAAGCTCATGAACGTCAAGTAAAAAATGGAATTCACATTGGGGCCAGTGATTCCCAAACACAGTCTGGTTTATTTTCCCATTTCCAAATGTATTTTTTAAATAGACACACTTGGCAGCACATTGCACATCTGCTACTTTGTTTCCTGAGTTAGCCATGATACTGTCAATTTTGAGTAGGCCCTAGAATAAGAGAAGGCTCTGAAGTTAGCCCAGGATATAGCACAAGCAACTCTACTACTAAAGCCTTATGACTCCATAGATACAATGTCCTCAAAGAGTCAATTTTTACAGAGATTGAGAGATTTATAATATGTGTTTATAATATTTATTTGTGGCAATGTCGCAAGGTCTGTCCTCAAGGGGACATGGCCAACTCTTCATTCAAGGGATCTAGTCAGAGAATTGGGTGAGAGGCTATGATGATTCTCCATTAAAATGAATTAAGGCAGGATTCTATCAGACCCCAATAGGAGGATCACAGGGCAGACTCCTCAAATTTCTATAAAAAACCATACTTTCTTTCTATAGATAAGCAGTCACTTGACCATATATCCCAGGATGCCTATTGTGAATTGGTCTTATGTGTGCCAACAAGCCAGTCATCTTCGTATCTACCACCCGAGTTCCAGGTCCCATCATGTTTCCACTGGAGGACTGCAATAGCCTTCTAATTCACCTTTCTGCTTCCAAACTTGTTCTTCTCCAATTTATTTTCCACATTTCAACCACACATTTTGAAATGCACATCTGATTGTGCTATTCACCTCCTTAAAATTTTGCTGGCGCCACATCAGCTTTACAGCAAGCTTGAGGTGGTATAAGACCCTGCACAATCTCATCCCTTATTACCTTCTAACTTCGTCTCTCCCTCAGATTCTTTGTGCACAGTTTGGCTTTCTTTCAGTTGTTGGAATGAGTTATTATCATTAATCTATCAAATCCTTCACTCTTGCTTTTCTCTCTGCCTTAAATTCTCTTCCCTAACTTCACCTAGTTAACTCATATTCATCTTAAAGATCCCAGTTCAAACATCATTTCTCAGAAAAATATTTTGACTTCCCAGACTAGCAAAACTTGCCCCTTTTTATTAAATGTTTTCAGAAGACCTTGCATTTTTCCTTGTAGCAATTATTTTTGTTTGTAATAATGTATTTATTTGTGAGATTATTTGTTTGAAAACTGCCTGGTGTGCAGGCTGTGCACTGCACAAGAATACCTAAACAAGGGGGAGAGTGAGAGATAAAATCCAGTCCACAGTCTACTTGACAAGTCATACATCCTGGTATAGAGCTCCATCTGTTCATAAGAAGGGATGCCATTTTACTAATTGCCCAAATATACTGTCTACTCATCAAGTGGTGTGCACATGGCTGCATCTACCCATAAGAGGCTCGTTTTTCTAATTCTCACAAAGATACCTAGTGGATTAGCTACAGCTCTATATGCCTCTCTTCTTGATAAGCTCTATGAGAGCAAACACCGTGACTATTTTTGTCATGCTTGTACCTCTAATACTTGGCACAGTGCCTGGAACATAAGTAGATGTTCATTAATATTTTTGGCTTCAATAAATGAAGGAATGAGCTTCAGACATAGAATAATAGACAAGCTTTTTACTTTGCATATTTCTTCTGGATTCATTGGTTTTTTAAACAAAAAGCATGTCAGTTTCTACAACGCAAGATCTTCTTGTAAGTCGGTAACCAAAGACAAGGAGTTTTAGTCTACTAATTGCCCAAGTTCCTAATCAAGCCCCTGGGATAGAGCCTCAAGCTCTGTCTCTGCTGCCCCTTGTGCCCTGGAGTGATTCTCAAGAGGAAGTCTCTAGAGTCCTGATCAGATGTATCTGGTCTGCCTTTGGGAGTAGACAGAGCTCCTGGATTTAGGGTTTCAAGAGGCTTCAACTCTGCAGGAAGATCTTCTCAAGCCAGAGAGGTCAGTGCTCTGGGCCTTGAGTGAGTCACCACACTCTGAGCTTCCTTCTGGCCCTCTGCAGATGCTCAACTTCTAGGCTTGAGGTTTTCAATTTCTCCCCTATAGGCCTCTTGGAGAGAGTCCTATCTTGGTTCTTTTTTTTCTTAAGTTCAGATGCACCAGCTTTGTAACATGTATACATGCGAGAAACCAGGGAAACTGAGTTTCTTGGTAAATGGCAGAGGTTTTCACATTAAACAGCATATTCAGGTAGACAAAAGAGGATGTTGGGGGTGGGGAAGTCAGCAATGGGGGATGACCAGAAAGCACAGTAATCAAGAGTATGCAGATTTAAGTCCTCAGCGATAAGAGTTTCTAGAGATGAGGTCATTCCCCTTCTTCCTGGTACAGAGAGGAAGACACCTTTACAAATGGAGATTTCCCTTAAACAGAACTTTGGTAAGAATGGGCTTAGCAAGGACCCTCCCAGTCTATTGCTTTTAGGCAGTATGGGGGAAGGTCAAATGTCCTTCAGAGAAAATAATCAAGGTAAAGAAACATATTTTGAGGAGTCCATTTCTGATTCCCCACACCTGGTAAAGTTGAAAATGACATGTCCTATGAACCAGCAATTCCACCATTAGATATTTAATCCAGAAAAACTAAAGAGACACATACGAAAAGTTTATAGCAGCTTTGTTGGTAATAGAACAAAACCCTGAAACAAACCAAAGATTCTTCAAAAGTAGAAAGGATATTTAAATTGAAGTAAACTCTCACAATGAAGTAGTATAGAGTATCAAATGAATTAATTATAAAGCTGGGGTGGGCAACCTACAGCCCACGGGCCAGCTATCTGTTTTTATAAATGAAGCTTTATGGGAACAGTCACACCCGTTTATTTATGTACTATCTATGACTGCCTTCACACTGTAACCGTCCAATTGAGCAGCTGCAACAGAGACTATATGGCCGGGAAGACTAATGTTTGCTAACTGATCCTTTACAGAAAAACTTTGTTGACTCCTGTTATAAGATCATTAAAGAGACTAATTACGTTTTCATGAATCAACATAGATGAATCTCAAAATCAGAATGGTGAATAATAGAAGCAAATCACAGTTATATATATATGTATATATATAAACAGATATATATAATTATATATATATGTTTGTGTGTACGTGTATTCTATTTCTTCAATGTTCGAAAAAAGGAAAGATTAAATAATATATTGTTTAGGGATAATATGTTTCTTTAAAAACATGGAAATGCTTTGACCTAAAATTCATGATAGTAACTATTTGGCATATATTTGAAGTATTTGAAAGGAGCATGTACGATGCTACCAGATTTATGGTGATGCTCTATTTCTTAGCCTGGGCAGAGGGTACCTAGGTGTTTGTTTTGTTATTTTTCTTAAAATGTACATTTGTTTTATGTACTCTTTTTAATGCATACCATATTTTACAATAAATATTTTAACATTATAAATCAAGAAAAGTGTTCATGATATTGTTAAATGAGAAAAATATTGCAGGGGCCGACCAGGTGGCACAGCGGTTAATTTCACCTGTTCCATTTTGGCAGCCCAAGGTTCGCCGGTTCAGCTCCTGGGTGCAGACCTACTCACCGCTCATCAAGTCATGCTGAGGCAGCATCTCACATACAAGAACTAGAAGGACCTATAACTAGGATATACAACTATGTGCTGGGGCTTTGGAGAGAAAAAAAGAAAAACAGGAAAATTGGCAATGGATGTTAGTTCAGGGCCAATCTTCCTCAAAAAAAAAAATATTGCAAAACAGTAAAGGTCATATGATCCCATATATAAAGAAAACAAAGATATATATCCATGTCTATGTGAATATCTATGTATAGAAATAAGACTAAGGGTATTAAGTGAATACATGTGGCATTTGTAAACAGAAAATAATGCAATGCTATTTTTAAAATATATATTATGCAGCTTGTAAATGATGCATATGAAAATCTTGTATTTCAATGGAAAATAATAAGTTATAAAGCAGGATGTGATATAGTATATACAAAATTATCTCGAATATATGAAAATGTGCAAAGAAAAAAAGCTGAATGGAAGTTATCTAAATGTTAGTAGTGTGTGATTTTACATGGTATAATTATGGGTAAATTTCTACTGTCTCCTGAATTTTCCAAAATGTCCATGATAAATATGTATGACTTGTGCAGTGGGGTGGAGGAGAGGTTCAGTTTTTTTAAGTTTCTCTTGAGGTGATTCTTACCACCATCTTTCCATCTAGGCATCCCTCCCATCTTAATTCTCTCAGCATTCTATGCACTCTTATATGACATCATTTGTCACATTCAGTTGATATCATTTGTCATTTGACTTTTCAACTAAATTGTAAGCTTTCTGATGAGAGAGATCATACTTAGTCATTTCCACATATGCAGAACTTAGCCAATTTTTGCCATATGTTAAGCTTTTGATATCTATGTGTTAAATGAACAGATAAATGAAAGAATACTCTTTAGGTACTTCTAATCTGAAGGAGGAGACCCATACCTCTGCCAGATACATACAACAGCCCTGCCTTTGGCACACAGAAATCAGAGCAAAGTATTGAAGTAAGAATCTAGACTTCAGAGCTATAGGGGAGTGAGAGGTGGAGAACATGGTCTCTTCCACTGGGACATTTCGTACAGATGGAGCATATGAAGCACTCAAGCAAAAGAAAGACAGAAAATGGGCATACATGTAGACAGGAAAGGATCAAGTTTATAGAGTTTATTAAGTTGCAGAAGTTGAGAGATTGCCAGAGAAAACGAAAGAACAATATAGGAAAACATGGGTGGATGAACTAAATATTGGCAAACCATTATCATTAAGAAGGGACATAGACAATTAATCTTGTTAGTTTTCCAATCCTCAGTCTGACTTTCGGTGAGTTGTTCTTTTCTCTAAAAAGATGGTAGAAATGTATATGAGTGAGTTTTCTGCATTCTACAGTTTCCTTCATTCTTCAAAGTAATGATACTTCTACTATTCAAAAACAACTATGTGGTAGAAATGTGAGGAAACTTAATTCCAAAAAGGGGAAAGGAGTTGCCTAATATCACACTTTGAGTTCACAGCAGAGATAACTCGGGAACCCGGCTCTCTTTACCCTGCACCCTGAATCCTTTGCTCTTGAAAGATCTCAATAGTGGAGGAAGATATTGTGTCTCAGCTGGGTTACTGATACATGTAGCACAGATACACAAAAGTTGATGAGCCTTCTTTAGGAAAACATTAAAAAGCAGAGGAAATCACTGTATCCTGTTCTGGGTTGTTTTTGATGTCTCTGTGGAGAGGCAGGTTCATGGACTCGGTAAGTATTGCCCAATTTCCTTTTGTTCCTAACAAAGCTACCAATGACTGGGGGGAGGGCAAGTTTCAGAGGAACGTTGTATTCCCTTTTCTGTTTTCTTCTGTGGCAAGTCTAGCACCTATCTCTCAAGAATCCCAAGCTCCAGCCCGATTCACAGCCATATCACACACACACACATGCATTATGCCAAACATGTTTTCCTGGAAGTAGTGACCTGGATGCCCCTATGTTACATTGCTGAATGGAAGCAGAGCAAAGAACCTAACCCAGAATTGAGCATAATAAGTAAGGGGAGTCAAAGCAGCATATAGACCTTAAACACTGATGGAACAATAAAGTTGGCCCTTACACTCCGAAAGTCTGAAGTAATTAGTAAATGTAAATGCAGAAACTAACATTTGGTTAAAATATACTATATGCTAGCCAATTAAGACAGGCTATATAATTTAAAGTTTAGTATTTACTCTCCAAGGAAGTAAAACATTCCCATTTTATAGGTGGAGAATTTGAGGCTCAGAAGGATAAGCTACTTAGACTCACACATCTAGTAATTGGCAAGACCAGTTGTGAAACACAGGTTTCCAAATCCCACGCACTTCCACTGAATTAAAACCCTATTGAATGAACATTCAGGCATGTGGTTCAGGTTAGCGGGGAGGGAGAGAGCAGCTGTATGAAAGATGCCTGAGCCTCAGGCTTATTCACTCAAAAGATATCAGGGACATCAGTGGTAGATGACAACACTGGGATTATAAAGTTTTTCTTATTTACTATCTCTCCTCCACAATTTTACATAGATTCTTCCGTTATTTAAAAGTGAAACTTATGAGAATACTCTATTTCACTTTATAGGCACCTGATCTCACGTGCCTGGTCTCAATCAGCCATCGTGCAAGATACAGGGAAAATATGAAACTCTAATGTTCAAGAAAACTGTCAGAGAAACCAGAATGGGAAAAGGAAAAACTTAGAAAATTTAAAATCAATTCTCCTTTTCCTTTTTTTTTCCTACCAACAACCACTTACTTTTTGGCAAACTTGGCAAAGGAGATGAGAGAGAGCACCAGCGATTAAGAGAACTGGAGCTTACATTGCTTTATATCTGTGAGAGTTTTGATTTTTTGCAGTCTGATGAGTGTGAAATTGTCTGTTGTCTTAGCTTGTGGTCTGTGGTCTTATTTTTCCCTGGCTACTAATGGTGTTAAAAATCTGTTCACATGCCCTTTATGCTTCCTCATATGAAATTCCTATTCGTTTTTTTGACATATCATTATAAGGTGATCTTTTTTTTTCTTTGTGATTTTTAGAAGCTCTGGATACTTTAGATACCAGTATTTTATATGTTATTTTTGTTGTAAATATCTTTTCCCTGTTTCTCCCTTTTTCTTTTTTGTGATTTATTTTGAAAAATAGAAGTTAATTTTTATGTAATTTATCATTATTTTCTTTTATGTTTTATATCTTTTACTATCTCGAGTTTTAAAAATAGTCTCATATCTTATCTTCTAAACATTTCATAGGGCATTTTGTTTGTTTCTTCTTAGGTTTTTAATACATCTGAAACTTTTTTTTTTTTACAGTGCAAGCTAATATAATTTCATTTTGTCCCACATGGATAACCAACTATTCCAGGATCATTAATTGACTATTTTATGCTTTCCACTGATTTGCAATGCCAGCTCTGTTATGAAGAGTTTCCATATTTCAGAACTCCATTGTTTTCCATTGGTGTGATTGTTTATCCCTGTGCAAATACCACACCTTCTTCATTACTACAGCCTTGTAATAAGTAATGATATTTGAAGGGCAAATCCTCTCTTCTTGTTTTTCTTCTTCAAGAGCGTTTTGGCTTCTCTTAGATCTTAATACTTCCATGTAAATTTTAGTATCAGTTGTCAAACCAACAAATAACCCAATAAAAACAACCCATTTGGGATTCTGATTGAATTGCACTGAATTCATAGACTATGAATTAATAGATTTTGGATTAATTGGAATCTTCATAATATTATATCTTCCAATTCATAAGCATGCTCTATTGTTCCATTTATTTCAGTCTTCTTTAGTGTTCTTCATTAAGATTTTGTAATTTTCTTGATAAAGGTCTTTAGTCCTCAGTACTTCATATGTTTAATCTATTATAAATAACTCCTATAATTTAATTTGCTATCAGTTTGTTGAAGTACGGAAATGTGATAATTTTTTTACATTAGTTTTTTATCAGAAAGCTTGCTAAACTCTCTTAATAATTCTAATTTATGAGTAGTTTCTTTTGGATTTTCTATGTACACAGTCACATCACCTGTAAAGAATTTCTTCCTTCTCAATCTTTATATCTTTAGTTTCTTTTTCTTGCCTTACTGGGCTGGCTAAAATATTCAATACAATATTGAGAAGTGGATAAAGCAGTCACTCTTATCTTGTTCCTAACCTTAAAGAGAAAGCTTCAGTATCTCACCACTAAGTATACGTTGGCTGTAGAATTGCCATACACATTCTTTATCAGCTTAAAGAAAATCTTTTATTCTTAGTTCACTAAGGGTTCTTCTCATAAGCAGACATTGAATTTTAAAAATTCTTTTTTGGCAGCTATTGAAATAATCATATAACTTTTTTTCTTTAAACAGTTTATTTGAGGAAATATATAATTGGACTGTTTTAATGTTAAACAAACTTTGCATTCTGAAATAAAACCAACTTGGTCTTATACCCATTTTATACATTGCTAGATTTGGTTTGACAATATTTTGCTTAAGAATTTTACATCTATATTTGTGAGTGAGATTGGCTTGTTAAATTTGGTGTCAAGACAATTCAAGCTTCATAAAATGAGGTGAGGATTCTCTTTTTCTATTACCTAAAATAGTTTGTATAAGATTGAAATTAATTTATCTTTGAATGTTTTATAGCATTTATTGGTAAATTTTTCTGGAGGTTTATCTGTAGATTTTTCACTACTCTATTTCTTAAAATAGTTTTCAGGTTTCTACTTCTTGTTTCAATATTGGTCAGTAATTTTTTCTCTAGAAATGTATCAAGTCCATTGAAGTTTAAAAATACATAGAGATAAAGCTCTTCATAATGTTGCTTTTCACCTTTTTCTGTCTGAAACTTGTGTAATTGTGTCCCTTTATTCATGCATAATAGAGTATTTATGTCCTCATTTGTTTTTCTGTGTCGGTTTCACTAGTATTTTACCCAAAGTTTATAAACTTTTACCTTTGTGGATCTTCCCTATTTTATCTTTCTTTTATATATCATTAACGTCTGTTTTATCATTATTGTTTTTTTCCTTCTACTTTCTTTTCTGTCTTGTTTTTAGAACTTCTTAGGATGGATGCTCAACTCATTAATTTTCAGTATCTTTTTTTTTTTAAATAACAAACAAGCATTTTAAACTATAAACTTCCCTCTAATAATGTTCTAAATGCATTGTACATGTTTTGGTATGTGATTCTTTTATTATTGTTTAGTTATAAATATTTTTTAACTTCCATTATAAGTTCCTCTTTGAACTATCAAACATGATTATCAAACATTTGCAATTTTTCACATTATTTTTTGTGGCAATTTCTAACTACATCACACTACAGCCTGAGAATGTGGTCTACATTGTTAAAAAATCCAGTCCTAAGAAAGTTTTGCGACCAACTTAATGGGCCATACATAAGGGGTTATTTTTTTTTTTTAAATAACCCAGGTGTACATGAAAATGCTTTACCTCAAACTTTCAAATATTGTTGCTCAAATTTTCTGTATCTTTACTTCCAGTTCTAGGACACAGTCTGCCATGTCCCTGGAAAAGGCAGTTGATTCATGAAGTTTTGAACTGGGTCTTTGTGGTATTGAATCTTTACTCTGGACAGTGTGCTCACCAGAGGTCAGGGCAGTCTCTGGTGCCAGGAGGTGATGTTGACCTTCTCTTTATCTTTCAGACCTGAAATCCTCAATGAAGACAGCCAACCATACAGAGGTAAAAGAGTTTGTTTTCAAGGTTTCTCCAACTTGCAAGAACATCAGCTTACACTCTTTGTGGTGTTTCTCACCCTGTACATCCTAACTCTGGCTGGCAACGTCATCATTGTGACTATTATCCGTATTGGCCATCACCTCCACACCCCCATGTACTTCTGTCTAAGTGTCCTCTCCACGTCAGAGACTTTCTATTCCCTGGTCATTATCCTACGCATGCTTTCCATCCTAGTAGGATTGAGCCAATCTATCTCCTTGGAGGGCTGTGGCTCAGCTCTTTTTCTTCCTTGGCTTTGCTATCATCTACTGCCTCCTGCTAGGAGTAATGGGGTATGATCGCTATGTGGCCATCTGCAATCCACTTCGTTACTCAATCACCATGAATTGGAGGGTCTGTGCCATGCTGGCATCCTCAGTCTGTGCCACAAGGTTCTCACTCTCACTGGTTCGGGCTGTGGCCATTTTCAGACTGCCCTTTTGCAATACACTGATTGAGCATTTCTTCTGTGATGTTCAACCTGTGTTGGACCTGGCCTGTGCTACCCCAATCATCAATGATATCCTGACCTTAATTATCAGCCTCTTGGCCATCACAGCCCCTGTCACCTTCCTCTTCATATCCTATGTCCTCATTATTTGTACCATTCTCAAGATCACCTCAGCTGAATGCCGGAAGAAGACCTTTGCCACCTGTGCCTCCCACCTCACTGTGGTCATTGTCCACTATGGCTGTGCCTGCATTGCCTATTTCAAGTCCAAGTCAGAGAACACCAAAGATCAGGATCAGTTAATCTTAGTGACCTACACGGTCATAACACCTTTACTGAACCCTGTTGTGTATAGTCTGAGAAACAAAGAAATCCAGGATGCTCTGCGGAGAGTGGTAGTTAGGAAATCCCTTTCCTAAAATGAAATCTCTACTCAAATAGGCCTGCATGTCTTCCAGATGGAAGCTTATAGGTAAAGTTATAGAGCCAGGGTTTCAAGTGATTGGTGAAGTCTCTTCATCACAGTCAGAGCCAGGGCAAAAGTGAAGCTGTGAGTTAGCCTCTAATAATTGACTTTTACTTCCTCAACCTCTTTGTTAACATAATAAAAACACAAGTCACTCTACAGACCTGTAAACAGACACCCATTGGCTCTATTCCAGGAGATAATTGCAAGGTCAGATTGTGATCTAGTGTTTATCTTGTGCTTAAATTTAAAGTGACCGGTCCACTTTGCTGAAGTATAAACCCCATTAAAATTGGCACTCGACTGAATCTTCTTTTATCATAAATTGGGTGCTTCAACAAGAGGTTACTGGAAAGGATATTGTGCAGAAATCTAATTCCTTTATGTTTTAATAAGATAAGCAAAGCAAAAATATAGATATCTTTTATGAAATGAGTTTGGAATGAGCTAAAAATCTTCTAGAGAGAATATTTGTAAGCAAACTGCTGCAAGTTTCCTGTCACTCACATGTGGGACTCCAAAGGAAAGGGAACTAGGAGTTGGGGCTGGGGGAGAAGGGGAGTTAAGTGGCAAGGACTCCTAACCACATATCACAGACAAGGAGCTCTGGCCACGCAAACAAAGCTCACGTGACTAGGTCTGATCCTTCATTTCTTCTGGCTAAAGATAAGCCACATGAAGAAGTGCTTGTGTTACCGCACAAAGGTCACGATCTGCTCGCTGTGAGACAAAAGCCAATTGTCAAGAGGCAAGATGGTGGAAAAGAAAGGGCAGTTTATTACAGCTTGCTAGCAAGGGGGAGGATGGCTGACTAATGTCTCAAAGAACCATCTTAAGGGGGCACAAAACCTTACAGCAGTTATATAGGCTGGTGGGTTATAGGGGAGGGGGTTAGGAATGTTGACTTTCTGGTGTTACAGACTGAGAGCTGCCACAGCAAATCTTTCAGTTTTCATTGATGATGGCTATCAGCATAGACTCTTTGTTCAGGGGTCATCACATTCCTAAGGAACTCAAAAGAACAAAGTTATCATCTTATCGCAGCTGGGAGGTACATGCACAAGCAGGGGTCGTAAAATCTACAGAGCAGTTAGATCTCCTGGAGCGTGTATATCCAGCTGGGTTAGTTAGTCAGTGGTCATTCAAAGTTACAATAGGGCTTCTTTTCTACAATATGGCTTCCCTCATGTCAACCTTGTGTTGAGCCGGTATCACTTGTGGGGCTGAAAGAAATGTCTCCCTTATGGACAGGATGAACAACAGGCTCAGAGGAAGAGGAGACTGATGGCTCAGCGAACAGATTGCTGAAAGAATGCTATGAAATTGGCTAAGAAGAAAGAAAAATTAGAAGCAGATCCAAATTGGAGTTTCCAGCGATGGGAGAGTAGAAGGCAGAACAACGGAAGGATCAGGAGGAGCCAAAAATAATTTAGAAAAGGTCTTTCAGATTGGGTCCTCTCCTGTGCTTTGTAAGCCAAGTCACAAAGGCAAGGAAAGAGAATTAAATGGAAATATGAAAAAGAGTCAGCATAACACCTTTCTGATAAATTAGGTAATTTTATTACTCCTGAAAAGCTGAAAAAAGTCAACAATAAAAGATTTTGACATGAAAACACCCATAAAATTAAAGCAAATGAGTTAGAAATGGAATAATAAAAGAGTATTTACTGTTCCTCATTTCAAAAATATAAAAAAGAATGAAAGTGAACTTTAGACTCAAATGTGAGACAAAATAGGTGTTGAATAAAACTGTAATGATTAACAATTGTAATTACTGAGCAAATCAAAATTACTATACTGAGCTATTTGTAAAAAGATACATAAGAAATACATGAGTACACAGTATTCCCATTGTAAAATATTTTTGAAATACAGAAATATCAAATAAAATGTGTAAAGTGATTGTGAATTTTATAGGTTATGTAAGCAGGCATATAAAAATCTAACTAACTTTAAAAACGTTCTGCAAATTCAATCTACCTTGTAATTCAGAGCTCCCGATCTGCCTGCTGGTGGAAAAGTGTTCCATCAAGTCTTTTTCATGTAAACTCAGGCAATTTAGTGATTAAGTCATTTTATGAGTGAACACCGTGAAATTCAAGATCCTGCTCTTCCTCCTTCTTCCCCCTTATCCTGGAAGTGAATCAAATTCTGGTCAAGGCTCTAGTTTTGTTAGCATGGGGGAAGAGGAACCTGATCCATGGTGACTTCTTACCTGCCCATGTTGGATTCTATGGAGATACATGACCCACAGTGGCCATTCTTGTTGGTATCCATTGAGATGACGCTGGTCTTGCCATGTTCTTTAATCAGTGTGGTCCCTGCACTTCATTTTCCTTGTGACTACTATAGATCCGTTGGCCTTCTCTTAGCCACTTCTTGAGGGCACCTAGGCCTTCAGCTGCACTCTTGACCCTGTAATGGTGTGAATAGGACTCAGTGAGGTGTCACCAAGACTCACTCACCCATTTCTGCTCTGCCAGGATTCAGGCCTTTTCTAAGAGACTCCCCTGGGAAGCAGGGGCCATACCCTTTCTGCTTTTATCAGATCCTTCCCTACAGCAGGCTTTAGCTGGTAGATGCAAGACCCGGCCTTCCCTAATATCCAGTTAACTCTAGTGTTGTCTTCACAAAGCTGGGTGCCTTTATTTTATTTTGGCAGAAAAACCTGAATTCATCCTAACTCTATAGTTTACATTATACATGTCACATTCAAACTACTTTAGTACTTAGGCTTTTGATATTCAAAATCATTTTTTGTAAACTAAAAGAGGCTTTTCTCTCCAGAAAAGTTTGCTAAAGTTAAAAAAAGTTTCAGCTTTTAAGACAAATGTTTTAATTAAGAGTTTTAAAAAATCTTTTTGAAATCAACCAAGTTCTTTTTCTGATTCTTTTGGGTTGACCCTTCCCTGGGGCAAATGAAAGTCCTCTGAAACAAAGTGGAATGTGGAAACAATGTAGAATTTTTATTCTATTGAATACATATATTTATTCCATGTGTCAACAATATTAATTACCATAGATATTTTTTATGTTTTATTATCTAATAGAGATAGTTATTTGCCATTATTCTTCTTCAGAATGTTTTTGGATGTTTTTCTTGTTTAAATTTTTCATACAAATTTTAGAAGCAGTTTGTTTAATTTACGTCTCCCCTCCACCGCCCCAACGTACACAATATACCTAACTCAGCACAGTTACACACATACAAGCAAATCAAACTCTGGTATTATTTTATTGGAACCCTATTGAATTTATAGATTCATTTATGGAAAATTGACATCTTCATGATCTTGAGTCTCCCTATTCAAAAACACAGTGGTATTTTCGATCGGCTCAATCTTCTTTTGAATCAGGAAGTTTTACATTCGTCTATATTTTTTTTCTAAACGTTATATAGTTTTATGTTTTACATTTAAGTTCACGATCCATTTTGAGTTAGCTGTGTGTAAGTTATGAGTTTAGGTGAAGGTTTAATTTTTACTTATAGATATCCAATTTCTCCAGCACAATCTTTTTAAAAGGCTATCATCCTCCATTGAAGTGCATTTGCACATTTGTCAAAAGTCAGTTGAGCATATTTCTGTGGATCAATTTCTAGATTTTCTATTCTGTTCCAGTGATCTATGTGTCTATTGCTCTACCAATACTACACTGTCCTGATTAATGTAGCTGTATAGTAAGCCTTAATATTGGCTAGAGTGATTCCTCTCACTTTATTGTTCTTTGTCAAGATTATTTTAGTTATTCTAAGACCTATGTATTTCCATACCAATTTTAGAATAAGCTTGTCTACAAAAAATCTTGCTGGGATTTTACAGGAAGTACATTAAACTTATAGATCAATTTAAGGAGAATTGACATCTTTACTATGTTGAGTCTTCCAATCCATGCATACAATATGTCTCTGCATTTAAGTCTTTGATTTCTTTCATCAGCATTTTTTAATTTTCAGAATACAAATATTATACATGTTTTGTTAAGAGTATACCTGAGTATTTTATTTTCTTTGGAGAAATTATAAATGATAGTATGTTTTTAATTTTGGTTTCCTCATATTCACTGTTAGTATATAGAAATGTGATTGATTTTCATATGTTGATGTTGTATGTTGTGACGTTGCTTAACTCACTTGCTAGTTCTAGATTTTTGTAGATACCTTGGGTCTTTCTACATAGACAATTATGTCATTTGCATAAATAGGGACAGTTTTATTTCCTCCTTTCAGATCTATATGCCTTTTATTTCCTTTTCTTGTCTTATTACAGTAACTAGAACTTCCATTACCATGTTAAGTAACAGTGGTGAGAGCAGACATTCTTTTTTTTTTATTGTGACATTTTTGTTGTACATTATTGTGTATCAGTCACCATAAAAGTGCATCCCTCCACCCCTTGTGCCCACCCCCCAACCCCCTAGCCCCTGGTAACCACCAAACAGTTCTATCTCTGCGTGTGTTGGTTTATCTTCCACGTATGAGTGAAATCATGCCCTGTTTGTCTTTCTCTTTCTGGCTTATTTCACTTAACATAATACCCTCCAGGTCCATCCATGTTGTTGCAAATTGGATGATTTTGTCTTTATTTATGGCTGAGTAGTATTCAATGGTATATATATACCACATCTTCTTTATCCATTCATCAGTCGAGGGACACTTGGGTTGCTTCCATGTCTTGGCTATAGCGAATAATGCTGCAATGAACATAGGGGTGCATAAACCTCTTTGGATTGTTGATTTTAGGTTCGTTGGGTAGATACCCAGTAGTGGGATAGCTGGATCATAAGGTATTTCTATTTTTAATTTTTTGAGGAATCTCCATACTGTTTTCCATAGAGGCTGCACCAGTTTGTGTTCCCACCAGCAGTGTATTAGGGTTCCCATTTCTCCACAGCCTCTCCAGCATTTGTTGCTTCTTGTCTTGGTGATTATAGCCATTCTAACGGGTGTAAGGTGATATCTTAGTGTGGTTTTGATTTGCATTTCCCTGATGACTAGTGATGTTGAGCATCTTTTCATGTGCCTACTGGCCATCTGTATAGCTTCTTTGGAGAACTGTCTGTTCATTTCCTCTGCCCATTTTTTGATTGGGTTGTTTGTTTTTTTGTTATTCAGTTGTGTGAGTTCTTTATATATTATGGAGATTAATCCCTTGTCAGATATATGGTTTGCAAATATTTTTTCCCAGCTGATGGGTTCCCTATTCATTTTGATCCTAGTTTCATTCGCCTTGTAGAAGCTCTTTAATCTGATGAAGTCCCACTTGTTTATTTTTTCTTTTGTTTCCCTTGTCTGAGTAGACATGGAATTCAAGAAGATCCCTTTATGGCTGATGGCGAGTAGTGTATTATCTATATTTTCCTCCAGGAGTTTTATAGTTTCAGGTCTCACCTTCAGGTCTTTGATCCATTTTGAGTTAATTTTTGTGTGTGGTGAAAGAAGTGGTCTACTTTCATTCTTTTGCAAGTGGCCGTCCAGTTTTCCCAGCACCATTTATTGAAGAGACTTTCCTTTCTCCACTGTATCTCCCTAGGTCCTTTGTCAAAGATTAGCTGCCCATAGATATGAGGTTTTATTTCTGGACTTTCAATTATGTTCCATTGATCTGTGTGTCTGTTTTTGTACCAGTACCATGCTGTTTTAATTACTATCACTTTGTAGTATGTTTTGAAGTCAGGAATTGTGGTGCCTCCAGCCTTGTTCTTCTTTTTCAGCATTGCTTTAGCTATACGGGGTCTTTTCTTGCCCCATATGAATGTTAGTATTCTTTGTTCTATTTCTGTGAAGAATGTCCTTGGGATTCTGATTGAGATTGCATTGAATCTGTAGATTGCTTTAGGTAGTATGGGCATTTTAACTATGTTTATTCTTCCAATCCAAGTGCATGAAACATTTTTCCATTTCTTTATGTCATCATTGATTTCACTCAATAATGTCTTATAGTTTTCATTGTATAGGTCTTTCACTTCCTTGGTTAAATTTACTCCTAGATATTTTATTCTTTTTGTTGCAATTGTAAATGTGATTGTCTTCTTGAGTTCTCTTTCTGTTAGTTCGTCGTTGGTATATAGAAATGCAACTGATTTCTGTAAGTTGATTTTGCACCCTGCCACTTGGCTGTAGTTGTTGACATTCTTGCCTTGTTCCTGATCTTAGGTGAGAAGCCTTCAGTCTTTCACCATTAAGTATGATGCTATCTGTAGGTTCCTTGGATGTGCTCTTTATTAAATTGAGGTAATTCCCGTCTATTCTTAACTTGCTAAAATTTTTGTCATGAACAGGTGTTGGATTTTGTCAAATGTGTTTCTGTGTCAGTTGATATAATTATAAGATCTTTCTTCTTTAGCCTTTTAATATGGTAGATACCATTGTTTGATTTGTGGCTATTGATCCAGCCTTGTATTTCTGGAATAAATCCAACTTGGTCACAATGCATAATTCTTTTTTACATTGTTGGATTTGGTTTGATAATATTTTGTTGAGGATTTTTGCATTTAAGCTCATGAGAGATATTGATCTGTAGTTTATTTGTGCAGTCTTTGTATGGTTTAGGTAACAGGATAATACTGCCCTTATAAATTATCAATTCATAAAGTGAGTTGATAGGTGTTCTCTCCTCTTCTGTTTTCTAGAAGAGATTGTGAAAACTTGATGTTAATTTTTCTTTCATTGTTTAGTAGCATTCTCCAGTGAAACCATCTGTGCCTGGAGATTTCTTTGTCAAGAGTTTTTAAATTACAATTTCAATTTCTTTAACAGTCCTTTAGTAGTCCTATAGGACTACTCAGATTATTATCTATTGAATAGTTATAGGATTATTCAGATTATCTGGTTGAGTTTCTGTAGTTTGATTTTTTTGAGGACTTGATCCATTTCTTCCAAGTTTTTGGATTTATAAATATAAAGTTGCTCATAGTATTTCCTACTATCCTTTTAATAGCTGCAGAATCTGTAGTGATAGCCTCTATTTCATTCCTGATATTGGTGACTTGTGTCTTCTCTCTTTTTAATTTTTGTCAGTCTTGCTGAAGATATATCAATTTTATTGACTTTTTCCAAAGAATCAATTTTGTTCCATTCATTTTACTATTTTCTATTTTATTGACTTCTGCTGTTATTTTTATCATTTTTTTCTTTCTGCTTGCTTTGGGTTTATTTTGCTCCTCTTTTCTAGTTTCTTGAGGTAGGAACTTAGGTTATTGATTTAAGATGTTTCCTCCTTTCTAATGTAAGCATTTAGTGCTATAAATTCCCTTGTCAGCATTGCTTTATCTGCATTCACATGTTATGATATATTGTATATTAATTTTCATTCTTTTCTATGTATTCTTTTATTTCCTTTGAGACTTTGTCTTTGACCCATGGATTCATTAGAAGTGCATTGCTTAATTTTCATGTTAGAGGTTTTCCTGTTGTCCTTCTGTTACTGATTTTTAGTTTGTATCCTGGATATTTTGTCTATTATGCTAGAAGATTCTAGATTCTATTTAAATCTCTTCTTTTAGCAGGTAGTTGCCCAGTTTAGGGTTAGCATGCAGGGCCTCACCTACTTTTGTGGGCTGTGTTTCCAGTGACTGTTTAGTTTTCACAGCATTTTCTTTGTTATTTGGTTGTGCTTCATTCATCTGGTGCTGTTACGACTGCCACTAGTCCCTGCTGGTGCTGCCTGAGGGTTAGAAAGGGATTCCTCAAGCTGGGCTGATGATGTGGAAGGGCGAATCAGCCTGTGTGGACAGAAACTTCCCTAGCTAGGCACTTATTAGAGTCATATCCCCTTGCATGTGGGGATGGAGAGCCTTTCCTACTAGTATTCGCTCACCACCCCAACCCCACCCTGTGTCTCTGGAAGGTGGAGAGAAGTATCAAGCTCACAGGGCCAAAGAGGTTTCCAGAACTCAGTTTGTTGGTGGGATCAGTCGCCCTGGTGTTTCTGATGGGGGAGGAGAATCTGGGTGTCTCTAGGGGGTGGGGAGTGGGGGAGTTACAGGCCCTGTAAGGAGGAAGAGCACTTTCCTTGGCCACTTATTGTTAGTGGGGCTCCCTGACCAATTCCCCTTGCTAGTGGCGCTGGGATCATCTGGTATTGTGGGAGGGACTCTTGTTTGATCCAGGTTAGAAATGAGCCTACCTGGGCTGCCTTCTGTTGCCAGGTTGGGGGTCAGGAAACACAGGGACCTAGGTGGCCTAATGTTGAGATGGAGGAGGTTAAGATTCCCTGCCACTGTGCTGCTTCTCTAGTGCTGGGGTCCAAAACAGGTTCGTTTCCCTCCTACCATCTCTTAGAGTTCTTCTTTGGTTGCATCTTGGATTATTTCTAGGGGTTATAGTTGTACTTAAGGGGGAGAAGTAAACAGAATTAAGTCTATACTATCTTACCTGTACCAGAAATTCATTTTTCTATATCTGTATCTAAATTTACACATTTTCTAAGTTCATTTTTTGACATTTCTTATAATTTTGCACTTGAAAATGATATCTTTTTTTCCATTATGTTTTTAATTGGCTTTATTTCTATGTAGCTGGGATAATGATAAATTTGAACCCAGAGCTGTTATGGAATCATTTTAATGCATATAATAATTTTTCAGTTGAATCTTCTGGGTTTTCCAAGTATTCTATTGTATCACCTGGAAATGATTATAATTCTACCTCTTCATTTCCAGTTTTCATACCTTTTAATTCTTTCCCTTGATTTAATTATGTTGGTCAGTATAAGCAGTAAAAGATAAACAATAAATGTTTTAGTGATCATTTTGTCTTCTTATTCTATTTAATGGGAGTGTTTCTCATTTCCCTCTATTAAACATGAGCCTGGATTTTTAGTTGAAATACATACATTTTTGTAATGTTAAGAAATTATTCATCTAATCCTATTTAATTGGATATTTTAAATAAAGAATGGATGTTACATTTTATCATATATCCTTTTCAGCATCTGAAGAGAAAGTCGCATAATTTCTCTCTTGTTCTCTATATAGTGAAATTTATTAAAGGATTTAAAAATTCAGAACCCTCGTTGTATTACTGGAATAATAGCTAACATGTATAGAATTCTTATTATGTGTCAGGCATTTTTCTAAGGATGTATATTAATTAATTCATTTCATGTTTATAACAATCCTATGATTTAGATACTATTTTTATCTCCACTTTATAAGCATGGATACTGTTATTATATCCACTTTGCAGAAAAGGAAACTGAGGCACTTGGAAGTTAAATAACAGGTGTAAGGTCACACAGCTCATAAGTGGTAAAGCAAGGATTCGAACTCCAAGAGTTTTGGATTCATGATTTTTCCTCTTTATCACATGCAATATTGTATTATACTTTGGCATGCTATACTGTTATTTTAGTCTACTGCTCATTTCTCTTTATTTACTTTAGTGAAATTTGTCAGTATTTTGTGTGTCTGTGTGTGCTAATCAAATCACGCTTTCTTTTCAATGCTGCTGACTTCATAAAATAATTTGAAGGGTTTCCTTTTTTTCCTAGGCTTGGCACCTTTTTAAAGACCATCGGAGCTATTTGTTCCTTAAAGTTTTGGTAGAATTATCCTCTGACTTTATATCATATCATTTTATAGCCTGGAATTATCTGGCACTAAGACTCTTGCTCTGGAGGGGTAGCTTTTTGGCAACTTTCTCTACGGATTCTTCTAAAGAAAAGGTTGCTTTAGATTGGGTCTTGTTGCTTTAAGTTGATTGCTGAGAGGAATAAAGGGAAATCCCAAATTTATAATTCCTGCCCTGATCCTTTCTGGACCCAGGCTTGTCTAACTAGCTGCCTCCTTTTGACATTTCCGTTTAGATGTCTAGGATCATCCCAGGTAAAACACATGAAAAAAATATTAGCATACATTCCTCAAGCTCGTAAACGGCACCTTCTCTACCCAGTTGCTCAATCCGAAAGCCAGTGAGTTTGTTTTGAATCAGATTTTTTCCTCATTCTCCCTCTCCAGCATTGAATCTGACTGTACATTTTTATGCCAAAAAGGACAAAAGATATTCATACTACTAGCACCTCAGTGTGTCAAGCAAAATAAAGTGATATGGAGAAAATCTTCAAGTAGAAATGTGGCCAAGTGCACACAATCTCCCAAACACTCATTAACCTGTAGCTTAGGCTGTGTGTAAGTTGGCTAGTTATGCCATAGGAATGGCATATTTATAAAAGAGACAGGGAACATGTAAGTGACTAAGTGACAACAGGAGATGCCAGGTTGAAATAGCCTTGTTAGAAAAAACAGAACATCGAGAGCTCTCAGCTGGTGTCACCCTGTTCTTCCCTTGGGGTATCTTAGAACTGTGGCGTCAGCTCTTCCAAACTGCTGAAGGGGAGAGAAAACAAGTCTGTGGGACCATCTAGACTAGTATTCTCTGACAAGTTTTGTCAGCCCTACGTGAATTTATCCATTTCCCTCCATCTCCACTGAAACTACTCTTATCCAGAAACAATCTTCTCTCACTGTCTACTCTCCTTGTTTATTCTTGTTCTTTTCCACTCAATTATCTAAGTAACAGCAAAGTTATCTTTCAAAAATGAAAATCAGATCACTCCCTTCCCCTAATTAAAACTATCCAATGGATTTCCATTGCACTTGAAATAAAATCCACTTTCCTCCTGATGGCCTCTAAGGCCCTACCTATCTTTGCCACACTATGCCTTTAAGAATGACCTCATCTCTTATGACTAACCCCTTATTTACTAGTCCAGTATCTACATAGCAGGTTTATTGCCGCTTAGGATCTTCATACTTGCTATTCCTTCAGTCTAGAGGGTGATCTCTCCAGATTCTCATTCTTTCATTCATGCTTGTTCATTCTCTATCATTCAGGCCTCAATTGAAATGAGAAATAATCCTCAGGGATTCTTTCCCTGACCACTTCATCTACAGTCGTGTCCACCAATGTCATCTTCATTAGGTGACATTCTCCATTAGTATTTTATGGTTTCTATAACACCAATCACTATCTGAAACTAAAAAATAAGGTTAAGAATAAGGGATGGAAAATTGTGTACCAGTAAAAATGCTAAATAGAAGAAAGCAAAAAGTACTATTCAAAACAAACAAGCAGTGACCAAAAAATTTCCTACCATCGTGGAACTTATATTCAAAGAGGAACATAGATAATTTAAAAAGTATATAAGTAATGTATAACGTTATTTTAGGAAGTGATAAGTGTTTGAAGAAAAAGCAAAAGCAGAGAAGAATAAAAGGATAGTCATCACTGGCAGCAGGGAATGGTAGCTTGTTTAGATTGGGTGGTCAGGAAAAGCTTTTCTGAGAAGGTGACGTTTGAGCAGAAGAATGAGTGAAGTGAAGGAGTGAGTGAGCCATACGAGAATCTGGAAGAAGAGTGCTCCGGGCTAAGATAAGATCAAGGATAGAGTTCTGAGGAGGGGTTACCTTGGCATATGTGAGGAACAAAAAACAGGCCATTGTGGCTGGAGAGTAATGACTAAGAGGAAAATTGAAATCATGGTCTTATAAGCTATGGTAAGGACTTGAATTTTATTCTAAGAAGAATGGAAAGTCATTGTAGGTACATCTGAGTGAGGGGACTACCTGATTTGATTTATACATTAAAATCTTTACTTTGGCTGCTACTGTATGAAAAATCTACTGCCAGAGCCAAAAGGGAAGCAGGATAGACCAGTCAGAATCTTGTTGTGGTCCAAGTTAGAGGTGATGGCAGCTTGGAAACCCAAGATGTACCTTTGAGTGAGGACTGACCAGTTCAGCTGGGGACATGTTCTATTTGAGATGCCAAGTAGACATCCAAGTAGAGATCCAAGTAGAGATAATGGACTGATTGTTGAACATATAACTTTGGAGTTTGAAAAGAAGTATGGACTGGAGATTTAAAACTTCTTTAAAGCCAGAAGAGGAAGAGATCACTACATTGTAAGTATAAATACAGAAGTGGTCTGTGGCTGAACCTTGAAGTATACCAACATCGCATGTCTGAGAGAAAGAGGAAAGAGAAAAGACACTGGGTGGGAAAAAACAAAGTGAAAAATATGAAAACTATGACAGGGTGTGTCCTGGTAGCCAGATGAAAAAGGTTTCCAAGAAAGAGAAGTAAATCAGTTGGGTCCAATGCTGCCAACATGCCAAGTACAATGAGTAAGAATTGACTGTTAGATTTGGCAATACTAGTGTTTAGTCTTGTTGGAAAAAAATCTGTCTTAGCAGAGTGATGGTGATAAAAGTCATTTAGTGTGAATTCAAGAGAGAATACAAGAAATTGAAGACAATGCAATTCCTTCAGAGTTTTGATGTAAAAGGGAGGAAATAAATGGGCCTGTAGTTGGAAAGAATGTAGGACCAAAGAAGGTTATTTTAGTGTGGTTTTTTTATTCTTTTAGCATAAGGGAATTTATAAACAAATATGATTGTAAGTGAAAATGACCTAATACAAATTTGACGATTCAAAGGAGATGGGGAGAAGTGCTGAAGCAAGATCCTGAGTAAGCCAGAGGGGTTGGGATGCAGTGTGCAAGAGTGTGGAAGGCCTTGTTAGAAGGGCAGGGAGTGCTCCCACAGTGAAAGAGCACAAGGCTCAGCAGTAGAGCACAGATGCACTTGGCTGGGTAGAGGTAGTGATGGGACTATGAAGAAGATCTCTTCTAATTGCTTTGAATTCTTAATGAAATAGAAAATAAAGTCATCTGCTAAAAAAAAAAGAATAAGGAAGAACCTTTGCAAGTTGGAGGGTAGAAAAGAACCTGTGAAAAGATGCCAAAGAGGGTGAGAGACAGAATGGTAGGCAGGAATATGGTGGGGTTGCCCAGTAACATCAATGCCCAACTTAGTGTTCAATATCATGCATTTTAAGTAAGACCAGTTATGACAGGAATATGTTTTTCACCAATGAAGTTCAGCTGCATGAGTGTTCTGCACAAGAGGAAAATTTGATTTAACCAAGGTTGTAATTATACTAAGTAAGATAGGGGCACGTGAATTAAAGATGAATGCAAGGCAATAATGAAAATGATAGTCTATGGAATCTTAACAGGGTAGGGAGGAAGGTGAAGATACATGGGGCAGTAGCATGAGACATTGAAAATCATAGAAACAAACATAGATATATAATGTAGGACTTTATAAATTGAGGAATTATTTGGATTATGGTCCCAGTGAGAACGAGCTAGAAAGATAAGCGATGAAAACAATAGTTCTTTAGAAAATATAATGGAAGAAGATATCCCATTTCTAAATGAAACAAAACTGATCAAATGCATAGGAATAGGCAACATGCACTTTCTATATAAAGAATATTTCAAAACTTTACTGAAACACATAAAAGAAGACAAACATTTCCTTTTAAATCTTACTTTGGATAGAAAGCTTCAGTGTTGTAAAGACTAAAGATGTTTATTCTCCTTAAATTTCTATGAATACAATGTGAAATCAATAAAAATACCATTAACTGTTAAATGTGAGATTAGGGAAATTCCAAAGAAGAATAATTGGGGGGAGGAATTTAGCATATGGTAACATAATGTAGTAATAATATAAGATGTTTTTATTATTCATATATGATGGTGAGACAATGGCTTAGTTATTGGGAATAACAAAAGGTACACTTGATTTGATTTTAAGAATTATATCTAACTTTGTTTCTTACAACCAATTAAATTCCAGATGAATGAAATATTGAAATATAAGAAATATAGAAGAAAAACATGGGTACTTTTTAAAAATAATCTTGGAGTTAGGAAGGCCCTGATAAACACATAAATATAATACTAATAAAATTTCAAACTCACAAACTCAGTAAAAATGATAAATGGAAGAAAAATATTTGCAACATGTATGATAAAAGGCATATTTCCTTATTATAGAACTCATTATAAGAAAATGACAAAACAATATAAAAAATGAGTAAGATATGTAAATGGACATTCACAGCAAATGAAATACGAATAGCTAATAAACATATAAAAAGATACTCAGCCTCATTCATAATTGAAGAAATAAAAATTCAAAGAAAAAAATAATACACCATTTTTACCTATCAGCTCGCCAAACATTGAAAGAATTAGTCAAATGCTCATGGATGGTGGAAATATGGGTAAGGAAGCATTCTCAAACAGTTATGCTGAGTGTGTAAACTGACACATCCTATTTTGGTTTAGTTTGGCAATAGTTATTAAGTTTTTAAATGCACATATTACCGACGAAGGAATTTTACTTTCAGGAATTTATCCTATAGATAGGCTCCCAGAAGCACACAATTATATATGAACAGAGATTCTCTTTACAATACTCTTTAAAAATGCCAAAAACTGCAAACAGCCTAAATATGCTTTGATAGATAGGATAGGTTAAATAAATTATGTTATATTCTTACCCTACAATATGCAATTGTTCAAAGGAATGCTGTAAATCTTCACGTACTGATTTGTAAAACCATTTCAAATGTATCGCTATGTAAAAAAGCAAGTAGTATAACAATACGTAGAATACAGTCCATTTGGATTACAAAAACAGAACACACACAGATATATGCATAGAACATTTCTAAATTCTATTTAGTAGGTTTGGTTTTTGATGTAGCAAGAGTTAGCAATTTAGAAACAACTTTCTATGTATTTTAGACCTAAGCAAATGTGCAAATATATTGAGAATATTTGGAAACAGTTTTCTTACTGTTGGAGAGAGGAGTTATAAATATGGAAAGGGGAATACTAAAATATATTCTGAGATATTATATTGGAATTGGAGATATCTTATGAAATCATGGTTTTTAAGATACAGATATTAATACACACAGAGACACACACCACTTTCTAGTTTTTTCGCTAAGAGAGTCTGAAAGTAATTATACAACAGCAGCAATAAGTACATCTAGCACCCAGATCTTAGTTTCTAAATACAATGCTCCACTAAAAGGTACTAGAGCTCCTTAGAGAAATGGTTGATCCCAGGGCAAGCTCAGGGGAGGTACAAGATGAGCCTGGAACATCTTGTTGGGCTGGAGCATAAAGAAGTGCTTAAAGAGTAATGGAGACATTAAAACAACATAGGAGACAGACCAAAGCAGTTCCCACTGGCCAATTCTGTGATGATTTGAACATCACCACAAATAATGTTAGTAGCATCTAACATTATCTAGTAGTAGCTATATTATCTAAATCTAGCAGTATCTAAATAATATCCTTTTCACAGTAGAATGCCAATCTATAGGAGGAAAGATGGAGTTAGAAAATCATCAATGAATCCTAAAACTAGAGGGTGAAAGTTTGATGAGGAACAGGATGTTAATTTCAACATATTACCCTACAAAAAAGGGAAAAAGATAACTTACAATGGAGAAACCTGGTGGACACCTTAAATAGGAGATTACAGTTAACGTCACTAATGTTGGGATAAATTGACATCACGTGGCTGCTGTTATGATATGTTGAGAATGATGCAACATCGCTTTTGTGATATTCTTGTTAAAAACTCATAATCTGAATCTAATCATGAAGGAGATTAAACCAAAAGAAGTACAAAGACAGAGAAGGAATTAAAAAAGAATTGAAGATGAATGTAAGGGAAAAATTATAACGCATTCTTCAGCTAAACCCAAATTAAGAAACATTCTACAAAATATATTACTAGCAGTTTTCAAAAGTATCAAAGTTGAGAAGACAAAGAAAACCAAAGTACTGTTTGAGATCAAAGGACATTAAAGAAACAGGACAACAAAATGCAATGAGTAATTTTGAATTGAATCCTGCACTGCAAAAAATGTTAGCTATAAAGGACATTATTGAGATAATTGGGGTGATTTAAATATGATTTGTGGACTAGATAATAGTATTATTGTATTTGATATTAATCTATATGTATGTGTATCTATCTCTCTGTATATACACACATATACACTGATTTTTTTTAATAACTATGTTGTGGTTATGTAAGAGAATGATCTTCTTAGGGAATACACACTAAAACATTTAGGGGTAAAGCGATATAATGGCTTCAACTTATGCTCAAGGGATGTGGAAGAAAATTGATAGATAGATAGGAAGGAATGAAGGAAGGAAGAAAAAGAATAATAAAGCAAGTGAGACAAAATATAAATAAGTAGGGTATCTGGATAAAAGATGTTTTGGAGTTTTTGTACTTCTTGCAACTTTTCAGTAAGTTCGAAATGGTATCTTTAAAAAGTTTCCAGAAAAGCTAAAAAAAAGCTTACATGAAAAAATTATTAAAATTTCTTTAAAGATATTTGTGAAGGGTTAACTCAGCAGGCCTGGGTTACTCATACTCTGCTTCCCTGGTTGACAACAATCTGCGCCTATGGTCACTTTTCATTGTTGCTGGGAAAATTACCCATGTTCATATGATTCCACTGGGAGAGGACAGTTGGAAGCTTATATTCGATTTCTCCTGGACTTTGCCCCATGGACCTTTGCCCTCTATTGATTTTAATCTGTATTCTTTCGCTATAATAAACTATAACGATGACCACAACAGTTTTTCTGTATCCTGTGAGTCCTTCTAAGAGAATCATCTAGCTCGATGGTGATCTTGAAGACCTCCAATAAAAATTAAAGATATTTAAATAAATAGAGAGATAGCCAATGTCAATTCATCCCTAACGATCTTTTAACTTAATGCAATTCCAAAAACCTCATCTAAAATTTGTATGGAAAAGCAAAGGCCCAACTACTTAAAAATAAATTAAGGTAGAGGGTTGATCTGCCTGATAACTAAGATTTATTATCAAGTTACAGCTGTTAAGACAGTATAATTTTTGTACAGGGAGGTAAACTGACCAATGGAGCAGAGTAGAGAGTGCCTAACCTGACCATCTTTATATAGAATTGTGATATATAACAGAGATAGATTGTAGACAACTGGGGAAAGGAGGACTGTTCAAAGAAAGGTGCTAGGATAGTTGGTTATCCATTTAAAAAAATAAAAATGAATTTGGACATCTATCTTACCATCTATGCAAAAATCAATTCTAGACTGATTTAAATATGAAAAATATATTAATATGCTTAGAAGAAAATAAAGAAGATCATTCTGACATTGAAGTAGAAATTTCTTTTTTCAAGGAAAATGTAAAAAATGCTAACTGCAAAAGACAAGAATAATACATTTGACTACATTAAAATAATTTTGTTCAATAAAAATTACCATAAAGAAAATGAACAGACAAGCCACAAAATGGTAGAAAATATTTGCATAACATGTTAAGGACAAGAGTTTGGTGCCCAGAGTACATAAAAAGCTGCTACAATTGAATAAGAAAAACACAGAGAATCCAATAGAAAAATAGGCAAAGACATGAACAAATGTTTTACAGAAGACAAAACATTCATGGCCAATAAACGTTGAAAAATGTTCAACCTCTTTACTATTCAAGAAAATGTAAATTAAAACCACAATGAGATACAATTTCACATCCACTAGTTTGACAGAAATTAGGAGGTCTGATAACAAGTATTTGAAAACATGTATATCAACCAAAACTCCTCTTATTCTTTCCTTGTCATAGTGGAAATTGGTACAACCAATTCAATATTTAACTTGGTTTTATCTTGTAAAGTTGAAAATTTTTATATTCCACGAGCTAGTAATTCTTCTAAAAGATATAGACCTTTTTATATAGAGGAACTTTTGCACATTTGCTCAAGAATGCATGTATTAAAATATTTGTAACATTGCAATTTATAATAACAAAAATCTGAAAATAACCCCATTATCCCTTACCAGTAGAATGGATCAAAAACATTGTGGTATATTCACATGATGGAATAGTATAAGGCAGTTAAATTAATAAACTGCAGCTCTATTCTGGATTTTAGAAACATAACATTGAATTTTTTGAAAAGCAAGTCTCAGAAAACTACATATAGTATATCATTTATAAAGCTCAAAAATAGATATAACTAAACAATGTGTTATTTAAACATACATACATATGTAAGAAAGGTGTAAAGTAAGTGATACAAAAGTAAACATAAAAATCAGGATAATAGTAACCACTGGGTGGGGGGACAGCGTGAAGAGAAAGGAGGTGGGAAAAATGAGAAATACAATAGTGAATGTAGCTTTTGAGTTGGGTGACGAGTTCTCAAATATTTATTTTATTGTTATGCTTCACAACTTACATATTTTAAACATAATGTCTTATAAGTATAAAGTATTATGTTAAAAATGATAAAAATATATATATATATATTTTAATAAAGAAAGATCAGAACATAAGCCAAGCCTACATGAGATCACAAAAACCTACAGGCAAATCACAACTGGTGGCTTCAGAATCTTCTTATCACCCTAGCCACAGTTTTGTTAATTTTGAAATTTACAACTTTTGTTTGTCTTTTATTGTCTAATTCAGTCAAGGTATATCCCTTTTATTTTCTAACTCCCATTAATGTCATCTCAATATTAGAATGTTAGATTAACAGATCTAAAATCTGCCTTTTGGGGGGGGTTCACATTTTCCTTTAATTTTTCCAAGAATCCCTGAACTTAAGCATTCCAAAAGAGTGATGGAGTTTACATAAACACCTGGGTAGGGAGAGTCTGGAGTTTGGCTAGTCTAATTTTGATTTTGTTTCCTGTTTCCCTTGAGGACAACTAGCCTAAACTGCCTAAAAGAAGATACTGATCATCTGCTAATTGACTGTAGTAGACTGTATTTTGAAAAATTGAACACAATATCCCCCATTCCACATTCTCTCCTTATAGTGTGCCACACTCCTGTTAAAAGATGAAGTCTGTACCTCCTCGCCTTGAGACTGAGCAGGTCTTTGTGACTGCCTGGACCAATACAGTGTAGTGAAAGTGCTGCTGCGTGACTTCTGAGACTAGGTCATAAACGATTGTACAGCTTCTATCAGGGTCTCTCTCTTGGGGTACCTGCTCTTGGAATCCAGAGCACCAGGCTATGAGGAAGCCCAGGCCACATGGAGGGGCTTGTGTAGGTATTTCAGTCAACAGCCAATATCAACTGACTGTCATGTGAGTGAGGAAACCACAGCCATCTCCTGCCCACAACTACACGAGAGACCCAGTGTGAGAACAGCCTGAGACCAGTTACCCCAGAGATGAATGATAAAGGATAGTTATTGCTTCATGACACTAAGTTTGGGGTAGTTTGTTAGGCTTTAAACTGGTACATCTGAGTTTCAGTACAGTAACTACAGATGTGGACAACTACAGTTATGCACATGGACAATCCTACCCATTCAGCGCTGGGCTGAGGTAAAGGCACAGAGCACAGTTCCCAGGAACACGGGACTTCCTGGAGCTCAGCCCTTTCTGTTGTTATACAGCCATACCTTGAGAAATCTGCTGACAGGGAGTCAGAGGTTGTTTGGCCATCTACCTCTTAACAGACCCCTAACCACTGTCCTTCCTTTCCTGGTTACTCACAAACCTGAGATTCTGCTAGATTTCCTTTTCCAACCTTTGAAACATCAAAGGACACCTTCTCTACTGGAAAATAAGATTACTAGAGCATCCCCCTCCAACATGGCCTTCTGATTTTTGACAGAGAACTCAGACTGTAACAGTACAAAGCTCTCCTTACCCTGATTGTGTGTTGATAGAGCTGTCCTAATTGTCTCCCGTGAAAGAGGCTTTATATCCACTTCCCATTTGGGGAGGGAGCCTCTTTATGCCTCAATGCTGATTTGTGTTTCTAGTGAGAACTAGGGTCACAGTTTGGCTCTTCTCTCACTAGAGCAAAGAAAGAAAAACGCAAATTTAACCAGCAGGGGGACTCAAAAACGAGGACTATCTAATCAGGCTTTGACGCCCAAAGCATTGAAGGCTATAATGCATATGAAAATATTACTCAGCTGCAAACAACAAGGAAAGAAGTTGAGATGCTAACTTTATCAATGATAATTTAATTAAAAATTTTGAGTTTTCTAATAAACTGTAATTTGGGTAATATTTCCTCCTCTTGTGTCTTGAAACTGATAGGGATAAGAGCAAATATTATTAATGTTTTTATATTTCTATAAACTTTTCCTTTTATAGTTTTCTAAATTTAAAAGTGACCACAAATTCAATAGAGAAGGAAGAAATAGGGAATATAAAAATAAACAAATAACAAACACAGGGAGCATTTTTTAAGTTTATCAAGATATGAATGGAGGCACTTCATTTTTTGCCAAGTGTGGCAAAATTAACTTGGAGGAGAATTGTCTGGGTCTGGCAGTGAGATGGATAAGGGAACATATAAAAGGAAAAAATAGTGAGAATAAGATTCTCTTAGGGGAAAAAAGTGCCTGGGGTTGGGGCAGGGAAACCAGTGTTGAGATGACACTAGATTGGGCTCACGAAGCCTAGTGCATTTAACCATGTGCCTGATGGTCCCTTAGGATGAAATCCTGGCTCAGGTTTGTTTAGACACACAATTGGTCTCCTGGCCTTCGAGAGAGGTCTGTATTGTCTATTGAGGTTTGGTCTCCCATTTCTGAATCACAAAGGACAAAAATGATAGCCAGACTTGACTGTTTTAATTCCAGAAAAGAAGAAGAAGAAAAAAAAAAAAAAAGCAAAACAGCTTCTAGTACTGAGCAGGGTTCTTGACTACAGGGAGAGCTGCATGATTTCCCGGAATCCAAGACAGTGGCTTAGCTAGAGCTCACTCGGGCTTTGTAACCATGGTTTTCCAAGGCCCAACTGTATAAAAATAGAATGTTTATTTAAAAAATAAAATCTGACATATAAGCCACTGCTGTTTCTACTTGCTGTGAAAAGTGCTGCAAGACTCCCAAAGCACAAGCCAGTGTAATCTGGTAAATGTGCCCTACGCATAACGAGGTCCCCTGGCACTGGCTGGCTGCTTCCTTCCAGCTCCAGGGTGACTCTCAGGGTGCCAAGGGAATGGCACCCAGAAACCTTGAGAGATGATCCTCAGAGAGCCTTCCTTGGGTGTCAAAACTCCTCTTCCAGCTGGAGGAAATATCCAGTATCCAATGAGCTCCCTGTAACTTTACTTCTACCTCCATCCCTGGACTGGCCCTAGGGCAGGTGGAAGGACCACATTCAGGTGCCTTTTCTTCACGATCTTAATTTATGGATACTTGGGACCAACGGGCCACACCTCTGACCTCTACCTCCATTTTTCTGTTGAGCCACAGATTTGCAGGAGGAAAAGTAAGTGAGATCTGGAAAAAGACTCAATGACTTACAGAAAGAGCCATATGAGGAATAAAATAAAAGTATGGGTTTTGTTGTTGTTAAAGGGTCAAATTAAATTAAGCTGGAAAGGGTCCTGGTGTCTATGAATGCTTGTTTTCCTTTTTCCTTGATTTACTACTTTCAACCATAACCTGCTAATCCTAAGGAATCATGACTTCTCAGGATAAAGAGTATCTTGACTAATATGGTAATAAAGAATGTGGCTCTGCCACTTATCAGCTATGTTTCCTTGTGTATATTCTTGTCTTCAGACAAAAGGTAATCCACAGAAATACTGTTGATAAAGCCTCACGGAGTGCGTTTACAGTTACTTCATGGTACACACATCAAGGCCAAACAAATTTCCCTGTCAAGAAATGGTCTCTGACGTCTAACATACAACTTTGTTTTTTGCAACCTCTTTTCCATTCATATCATGGTCTGAGGAGTTGAAGCACAACTGTGCACCAATCCGTTACGAATAACTTTTTGTAGACTTCTTTTATTAAAAATGGTATATTTCTGAAAAATAGATTAATTGTAAAAGCACTAAAGAAGCTTACCTTTGAAATTGACCCAATTGTAAATCATTTTTCAGTATGGTTAATCTGCTTTACTTCCAGCAAAATGCACTTTTTATACAACTCCATCTATTCTATTATTGAATATATTTATTCATTTTTTTGTGTGAGGAAGACCAGCCCTGAGCTAACATTCGATGCCAATCCTCCTCTTTTTTGCTGAGGAAGGCTGGCCTTGGGCTAACATCCGTGCCCATCTTCCTCTACTTTATATGCGACGTCATCACAGCTTGTTAGGCATGCCTAACAAGCGGTGCGTCGGTGCGCAGCCCGGATCTGAACCGGCAAACCCCAGGCCGCCGCTGCAGAGTGTGCACACTTAACCGCTTGCGCCACCGGGCTGGCTCCTTGAATTTATTTTTTTATAGCTAACCTGTTACATAATTATATGTCGGTTATTAATAGGATAAAGGCTACTAGAAGAGTTGCACTACAAGTATATTTTCCTATTAGATGTTAATAGTGTCATGCTTTCTTCTAGTGTTATAATTCCAATGTTAAAATTTAGCTCACTTCTTTAGTTGTTTATTGCTGTCACAGGTATAGACAGCGGGGAAAAGGAGAACAGAGGTTAAAAACATTTACTACTCCTCTTCTCTGAAGAAAATCTCACTGTGGTTCCCCAGCACTCTGCTTCCTAATGACAATTTGATGGAGCAATGACCTGTAATGATTCTACCAGCAGATATTTGCGCCCTACATAGCAGTGGTCACACGGGGGTCATAAAGAGTTGGAATACATGGTCCCTATTCTAGAAGACTATATAATTTAGCCATGGTGGGGGCAGTTCTACAATGCTGTTTTGTGTAGTGGGAGGAACAATGGACACAGGATCAGAAGACATGGGTTCAAGTCTTGATTTTTGTCCTTTGGCAACTGTGTGTCCGTGGGCAATTCCCTAAGCAGAGCTGATCTGCAGTTTCTGCACCAGAAGAGAAACAGTAATTCTTGTCCTTCCTGCTCCACTGGATGGTAATGAAATTAAATAATGTATGTGAACATGTTTTGTAATCACAAGTGCACTATAAGCTGCTTTCAATACAAAAGAACCAGTAAACAGTTCTGTGCTACCTGTGTGCAACGACGTGTAGGCCAGAGTGGGGCTGTGGGAGATTTTTCAGAGGTCATGGGCTTTGCATGACTTTGAAAAAATGAGTGGTATCTAGAGAAGAGGAGTGTAGGACAGAAGAGAGCATCAGCACCATCAGAGTTGAAAGACTGGAAGGAGAATGCAGTGTGTAACCCCAGTAGCAGGAGTGCTACCCAAACCCTAGAAGCTTGGGTAGGAATAGGTGGCTACAGAGTCTGGAGTTCTGCGTGACACCACTGAACTTGAATGGATTCAATAATTTTTTGAATTCTAATGTAAGTATGACACTTAGTTTAAAATGTTTTTATGAATAATCCTATGATGTTGTAATCATCACTACATTCACATAAAGATGAGGAATCTGGTCTTAGAGATGTTAATTCCTTGCCCAAGATAACTTAGCACATAATAGAACTAGGATATAAGTTTATAGCATTTGACTCTAAAAGCCACGTACTTTCTTTTTAGTGAGAAAAGAACATTTCTCCATTCTCTATTTCCAAAAGAAATAAGCATAAATGTGAATATAAATAAGCAGAGACCCGAGGTAGATTAACCAAGAGAATTTACCGAACTTACTATTTGACAGAAATCATCTATCTAGGTCCCTTAAATTATTTTTTCCTTCCTAGATACCATATATGATTTAATGAAGAAAGAGAATCACACTTTGGTGAGTGAGTTTACTTTCCAGTGTTTCTCCAGCTTCCATGAGCAGCGGCTCACCCTTTTTGTCGTGTTTCTTGCACTGTACATATTAACCCTGGCAGGCAATATCATCACTGTGACCATCATCAGCCTTGATCGTCACCTCCACACCCCCATGTACTTCTTCCTCAACATGCTGTCAGCTTCAGAGACCATGTACACACTTGTCATTATTCCCAAGATGCTCTGTAACCTCATAGGTCTGAGTCAGACAATTTCCTTGGCAGGTTGTGCCACTCAGATGTTCTTCTTCACCACTTTGGCCATCAACAACTGCTTCCTGCTCACAGTGATGGGTTATGACCGTTATGTGGCTATTTGCAACCCTTTGAGGTACTCTGTCATCATGAACAGGAGGGTGTGCATCCAGTTGGTGTGGGGGGCCTGCAGCATTGGCCTAGTTGTAGCAATGACCCAAGTGTCAGCTGTGTTCAGGTTGCCCTTCTGTACCACAAAGGTGGCCCACTTCTTCTGTGACATCAGACCTGTGATGAAACTCTCCTGCGTTGACACGACTGTCAATGAGATTCTAACTTTGATCATCAGTGTGCTGGTGATCCTGGTTCCCATGGGATTGGTTTTCATTTCCTATATTCTCATCATCTCCACCATCCTCAAGATCACCTCTGTTGAGGGTCGGAAGAAGGCCTTTGCCACCTGTGCTTCTCATCTCACTGTGGTCATTGTCCACTATGGCTGTGCCTCCATTGCCTACCTCAAGCCCAAGTCAGAGAACACCAGGGATCAGGATCAGCTGATATCAGTGACCTACACTGTCATCACTCCCTTGCTGAACCCTGTGGTGTACACCCTGAGGAACAAAGAGGTCAAGGATGCTCTGTTCCAGGTCATTGTCAGGAAGTTTCCTGACAAAATGGGCCTGTTTCAATGAGGTTCTTAGATGATTCTCTAGAGAGGGAAAAGCAGAGCAGTGCCTACAGTCCTGAGCAGTGGTTAGGGGAGAGGAGGAGAGAACAAAAGGATTATAAATTCAGCTGCTGGAGAAAAGGAAAAGGTTCTCCAAAACACAAGCAATCCCGCATTTCACAAGAGAACACAGATGGTATGGGACATCAGCTACAGAAGGAAGAACTCAATGACATGGGCTGTCTGGGCAGCCTGGGACAGAATGCGATCAAGGTAGTAAAAAGAATTAATGAGGGGAGGCTGCTCCACGGCAGGGCTAAAGTTTCAAATATATTCTATAACGCCCTTTTTTTGGACATAGGTTTTCTCCTTACTCATTTAGAGCTACACATGTTTATCACATAAGTGAAGTCTTTCCTTTATGGACAATTCAAGTTCCTTGCATCTTAGACACCATCAATAAATGGATATCAGAGATAAATAAGCATCTATAAAATTCATCAGCCCTTGAATTCTGGATCTTTTTCACATAAGTTCCAGGTTGGCCATATGGGAAAACGGGGGCATAAGTTTTCAGGATCATGTAAGAGAAACATTTTTGGAAAGTTGATTAAAATCCCTTGGTGATCTAGTTAAAGAAGGAGATAACACGAAGTGATCATATTGGCATTTATGTTATGAGGATATACAAAAGTTGTTGGTGATATTATTTGTGAGTGACTCACCTAGTAAAAAAAATCGGGATTGCCTTTGTTTTTTTGTTTTTTTTTTTAATTTTTTGTTTATTGCAGTAACATTGGTTTATAACATTGTATAAATTTCAGGTGTACATCATTATAGTTCTATTTCTGCATAGATTACATCATGTTCACCACCCAAATACTAATTACAACCCATCACCACCCACATGTGCCGAATTATCCCTTTGACCCTCCTCCCCGCCGCCTTCCCCTCTGGTAACTACTGTTGTTGTTATTATCTACTACTTAATGAGGGAGATCATACGGTATTTGACCTTCTCCCTCTGACTTATTTCACTTTGCATAATACCCTCAATGTCCATCCATGTTGTCACAAAGGGCTGGATTTCATCATTTCTTATGGCTGAGTAGTATTCCATTGTGTATATATACCACATCTTCTTTATCCATTCGTCCTTTGATGGGCACTTAGGTTGCTTCCAAGTCTTGGCTATTGTGAATAATGCTGCAATGAACACAGGGGTGCATGTATCTTTATGCACTGGTGTTTTCACGTTCTTTAGATAAATACCCAGCAGTGGAATAGCTGGATCATATGGTAGTTCTATCCTTAATTTTTTGAGGAATCTCCAAACTGTTTTCCATAGTGGTTGCACCAGTTCGCACTCCCACCAGCAGTGTATGAGACTTCCCTTCTCTCCACATCCTCTGCAACACATGTTGTTTCCAGTTTTGTTAATTATAGCCATTCTGACTGACGTGAGGTGATATCTTATTGTAGTTTTGATTTGCAATTCACTGATAGTTAATGATGTTGAACATCTTTTCATGTGCCTGTTGGCCATCTGTATATCTTCTTTGGAGAAATGTCTGTTCAGGTCTTTTGCCCATTTTTTAATGGAGTTGTTAGTTTTTTTTGTTGTTGAGATGCATGAGTTCTTTGTATATTCTGGACATTTACCCCTTATCAGATGTATGGTTTGCAAATATCTTCTCCCAATTGTTAGGCTGTCTTTTCATTTTGTTGATGCACAGCTTTGCTGTGCAGAAGGTTTTTAGTTTGATGTAGTCCCATTTGTTTATTTTTCTATTGTTTCTCTTGCCCAGTCAGACATGGTGCTTGAAAATATGTTGCTAAGACCGATGTCAAAGAGCATACTGCCTATGTTTTCTTCTAGAAGTTTCATAGTTTCAGGTCTTACATTCAAGTCTTTAATCCATTTTGAGTGGATTTTGTGTATAGTGTAAGGTAAGGGTCTACTTTCATTTTTTTGCCTGTTGCTGTCCAGTTTTCCCAACACCATTTGTTGAAGAGACTTTCTTTTCTCCATTGTATGTTCTTGGTTCCTGTGTCTAAGATTAGCTGTCCATAGATGTGTGGGTTTATTTCTGGGCTTTTGATTTTATTCCATTCATCTGTGTGTCCGTTTTTGTGCCAGTACCATGCTGTTTTGGTTCCTATAGCTTTGTAGTCTATTTTGAAATCAGGGAGTGTGATACCTCCAGCTTTGTTCCTTTTTCTCAGGATTCCTTTAGCTATTCGGGGTCTTTTGTTGTTCCATATAAATTTTAGGATTCTTTGTTCTGTTTCTTTGAAAAATGTTGTTGGAACTTTGCTAGGGATTGCATTGAATCTATAGATGGCTTTAGGAAGTATGGACATCTTAACTATGTTAATTCTTCCAATCCAAGAGCATAGAATATCTTTCCATTTCTTTGTGTCTTCAATTTCTTTCAGCAATGTTTTATAGTTTTCAGTGTACAGATCTTGCACCTCTTTGGTTAAGTTTATTCCTAAGTATTTTATTCTTTTTGTTGCAATTGTAAATGGGATTGTATTCTTAATTTCTCTTTCTGCTACTTCGTTGCTAGTGTATAGAAATGCAAGTGATTTTTGCATGTTGATTTTGTATCCTGCAACTTTACCGTATTCGTTTATTACTTCTAAAAGTTTTTTGGTGGATTCTTTAGGGTTTTCTATATATAAAATCATGTAATCTGTAAATAATGAGAGTTTCACTTCTTCCTTTCCAATTTGGATCCCTTTTATTTCTTTTTCTTGCATGATTGCTCCGCCTAGGACTTCCAGTACTATGTTAAATAGGAGTGGTAAGAGTGGGCATCTATGTCTGGTTCCTGTTCTTAGAGGGATAGCTTTCAGTTTTTCACCATTGAGGATGATATTAGCTGTGGGTTTGTCATATATGGCCTTTATTATGTTGAGGTACTTTCCTTCTATGCCCATTTTATTCAGAGTTTTTATCATAAATGGATGCTTTCTCTGCATCTATTGAGATGATCATGTGATTTTTATTCTTCATTTTATTAATGTGGTGTATCACGTTGATTGATTTGTGAATGTTGAACCATCTCTGCATACCTGGAATAAATCCCACGTGATCATGGTGTATAATCTTTTAATGTATTGTTGTATGCGATTTGCTAGTATTTTGTTGAGGATTTTTGCATCGATGTTCATCAGTGATATTGGCCTGTAATTTTCTTTTTCAGTGTTGTCCTTGTCTGGTTTTGGTATCAGGGTAATGTCGGCTTCAGAGAATGAGTTAGGGAGCTTCCCCCACTCCTCAATTTTTTGGAAGAGTTTGAGAAGGATAGGTATTAAGTCTTCTTTGAATCTTTGGTAGAATTCATCAGGGAAGACATCTGATCCTGGACTTTTATTTTGGGGGAGGTTTTTGATTATTGTTTCGATTTCCTTACTTGTGATTGGTCTATTCAAATTCTCTGTTTCTTCTTGATCCAGTTTTGGAAGGTTGTATGATTCTAGGAATTTATCCATTTCTTCCAGATTGTCAAATTGGTTGGCATATAGCTTTTCATAGTATTCTCTTATAATCTTTTGTATTTCTGAGGTGTCTGTTGTAATTTCTCCTCTTTCATTTCTGATTTTACTTATTTGAGCCTTCTCTCTTTTTCTTGGCGAGTCTAGCTAAAAGGTTGTCAATTTTGTTTATCTTTTCAAAGAACCACCTCTTGATTTTATTAATTTTTTCTATTATTTTTTTAGTCTCTATTTCATTTATTTCTGCTCTGATTTTTATTATTTCCCTTCTTCTGCTGATTTTGGGCTTTGTTTGTTCTTATTTTTCCAGTTCCTTTAGGTGCATTGTTAGATTGTTTATTTGAGATTTTTCTTGTTTGTTGAGATAGGCCTGTATTGCTATAAACTTCCCTCTTAGAACCGTTTTTGCTGTATCCCATAAGTTCTGGTATGTTGTATTTTAATTTTCATTTGTCTCCAGGTATTTTTTGATTTCTCCTTTGATTTCTTTGTTGACCCAATCGTTGTTCAGTAGCATTTTGTTTAATCTCCATGTATTTGTGGCTTTTCTGATTTTCTTCCTATAGTTGATTTCTGGTTTCATACTGTTGTGGTCAGATAAAAAGCTTGTTATTATTTCAATCTTCTTAAATTTACGTAGACTTGTTTTGTGGCCTAATATGTGATCAATCCTGGAGAATGTTCCATGTGCATTTGAAAAGAATGTGTATTCTTTGGTTTTTGGGTGGAATGTTCTGTATATTTCTACTAGGTCCATCTGTTCTGGTGTGTCATTTAAGGTCAATGTTTCCTTATTGATCTTCTGTTTGGATGATCTATCTCTTGGTGTAAGTGGAGTGTTAAAGTCCCCTACTATTATTGTGTTACTGTCTATTTCTCTTTTTGTGTCTTTTAATAATTGCTTTATATATTTAGGTGCTCCTACATTGGGTGCATAGATCTTTACAAATGTTATATCCTCTTGTTGGATTGTTCCCTTGATCATTATGTAATGGCCTTCTTTGTCTCTTTTTACAGTTTTTGTTTTAAAGTCTATTTTGTCTGATATGAGTATTGCTACCCCAGCTTTCTTTTCATTGCCATATGCGCGGAGTATCTTTTTCCATCCCTTCACTTTCGGTTTGTGAGTGTCTTTAGGTCTGAAGTGTGTCTCTTGTATGCAGTATATATATGGGTCTTGTTTTATCCAATCAGCCACCCTATGCCTTTTAATTGGAGCATTTAGTCCATTGACACTTAAAGTATCTATTGATAAGTATGTACTTACTGCCATTTTTTAACTTTTTTTATGTTCTCAGTGTTTTAGTAGTCTTTCTCTGTTCCTTTCTCCTTCTATACAGAATTGATGGTCTCTTTAGTTTGACCTCTGTCTGAAAGCTCTACTCTTTAACTCCCCTCCTCCCTCATTTTATGTTTTTGATATCATATCTAACCTTTTTTTTGTACATTTATATCCATTACCCTCTTATCGTGGAAACAGATAATTTTTCCTATTTGTGGTCTTCTCTTTTCCCCTTAAATCAGTCCTTTTAACATTTCTTGTAGCACTGGTTTCTTGGTGACAAACTCCTTTAATTTTTGCTTGTCTGGAAATTTTTGATCTCTCTTTCCATTTTGAATGATAACCTTGCTGGGTAGAGTATTCTTGGCTGTAAGTTTTTTCCTTTAACTCTTTAAATATATCGTGCCACTTTCTTCTAGCTTGTAAAGTTTCTGCTGAGAAGTCAGATGATAACCTTATGGGGTTTCCTTTGTATGTAACTTGTCTTTCTCTTGCAGCTTTTAGGATTCTCTCTTTATCTTTAATTCTGGACATTTTGATTGTGATGTGTCTTGGTGTGGGCCTCTTTGGGTTTATCTTGTTTGGGGCTCTCTGTGCTTCCTGTACCTGGATGTCTGTTTCCTTCCTTAGGTTAGGGAAGTTTTCATCTATTATTTCTTGAAATAGATTCTCTGCCCCTTTGTCTTGCTCTTCTCCTTCTGGGACACCTATAACATGGATGTTAGTGTACTTGATGTTGTCCCAGAGGTCCCTTACTGTCCTCACTCTTTTTAATTCTTTTTTCTTTTACCTGTTCAGCTTGGGTAATTTCTTCTAGTCTTTCGTCCAGCTCACAGATCCGTTCTTCTGTATCCTCTACTCTGCTTTTGAGTCCCTCTAGTGAATTTTTCATTTCCAGTATTGTAGTCTTCATTTCTGATTGGTTCTCTTTTATATCTTCCATTTCTTTGTTGACATTCTCACTGAGTTCATCTATTCTTCTCCCCAGATCAGTGAGCATCCTTAACACTCTTAGTTTGAACTCTCTGTCAGGTAGGTTGCTCGTTTGTGTTTCACTTAGTTCCTTTTCCAGGGTTTTGTCTTGTTCCCTTACTTGGAATGTATTCCTTTGCCTCCTCATTTTGCCTCTTTCCCTGGTGTTGTATATTAGGTAGTTCAGCTACGTCTCCTGCTCTTGGAGAGGTGACCTTATATAAGTGATGCCTTAGGAGGCCTGTAGTGTGCTTCCCTCAGTTCTCAATGTTACATGGGTGACGCCTATGCGGGCTACGTGTGTCCGTCTGTTGTGGCATGTTTGCTCTCCCTGTAGGTGCCCAGGGAGGCTGAGTTATGCTCCTGGCCAGCTGTTGTAATGCTCAGCTGCTTGTAGTTGTTGTGGGCCCTTCAGTTTCTTTATCGGGTGTGGGGAGCCCCAGTACAGTTGGCTGCAAGTTCTAACACCACATTTGTGTTTCAGTATTTCTTTTAAGTGAGTAGGCCCCCAGCGTGGCAGGTTGTTAGGTTCAGGGGCTTACAATCGCTGTAAGCCTCCAGCCTTTAGGTCTCTTGTCAACTCTCTGAGGATTGCAGCTGTGTGGGGCTGGTCTCAGGCACAGGAGCACCCAATTGTTTCAGGCTTTGGAAGGTGGGGCAAACCCACTATGTGGGTCTTTGAGAAGCACAAGTCTTCTGCAGCTGACAAGCGCTGCCACCCACAGGTCCACACACACAGTCAACACAGTCCTGCCCCATGTGCACGCCCCGATCTCCTGAAGTGGACCAGTCTCTCCACGGCGGGAGCCCCACACACTCCACCACTGCCCCACACTCTCCACCTTCTCCTTGTGCAAGCCCTCCCCACTGAAGTGGGCTCAGCTGCCAGGCTGCAGTGAATCTAGTTACCAATCTATGCAGGCCCACAAGTTGCCTGAGGGCTTGTTGTTGGGTGGGGCCAGTCTCTAGTGTGGGCTGCCTGCCCTGGCTGAGCTGGATTAAATCAGTGCTCTAGTGGGTGGGGCAGACTCTGGGCTAGCAGGCCCCAGGGAATACTCCAATGGCATGCCCACACCAGTCCCCAACAATGGCCGCTGCCTATGTCCCCATCCCTGGAGAGGTCTCACCTCTCACTGCAATGCACTCAGAGCCTATCAGGTGAGTCTCTTTTCACCAAAGCACTGTGCACCTTTCTTTCTGGTAATTTTAGGTTGCTTTCTGAAATGGGTGAGTTTGCACATGGGCCCTTTAAGAGCCGGTTTTAATTTCTTTGTGAACCAGCTTTTCTGGGGGTACTCCCCAATGTTTTAGTAGCAGGCAAAGTCAGATATTATGCCCCTTGTCTCAATTGTGCTGGATCCACAAAATGCCCACAGTGGGAGCGCTCCCCGGCTCAGGGTCCCGCTCCTCCAGGGAGGGCTGCATACCTTTGGGTGGCTCCCAGGCGGCCGTGAAGCTCTGCAGCTTATGAAGGCGGCATTTTTTCTCTCCAGAAGGGAGTTTCTGCCTCTTCCACCTCAGTTAGGATTGTCCTTTGATGCAAGAGTTCCTCTTATCCAGTGTTCAGTTCTCTCTCTGGGGTAATTTTTCCACGTGTAGTTGTAAATTGGCTGTGTCCGCAGGAGGAGGTGAGTTCAGAGTCTGCTTATGCCGCCATCTTGACTTCTCTTGGGATTGCCTTTGGAGATGCTTGCAGAATGCACACAGAAGTTACTAGTGGAAGGGAAAAGAGAATCTACAGCAGGGATGAGTGAGGTAAGAGGATTGGGAGGATTTAGATGGGTAAGGAGAATGTAGCCATCTGATAACTTAACAAAACAACAACAAAAGAAAAAGACTCAGACAATCAATCCTATCATTTAAGACCCTCTAGGATCTGAATTAATAAGGCATCTTTCCCTAGTCACCTCCACTTCCAGCACCCCTCCTCTTAGCCCATCATCCAGCTCCACACAGCCTACAATCCAATAATACCTAGTGACTTGTGGCTTCCCATTTCCCATTTCATATACTCATGCCTTCATACAGTTGATTGCCACTTAATGGAAATCCCTTCCTGCCACCCTCCCTGCCCACTCAACCAGGGTGCTCTTCTACTCATTTTGAAACACCAATCTGAAGCATCTCTCTTTTTATGTACCCTCCAATGGAGAAGAAATTATTCTCTCACACTCCAACCTCCAAACTCATACATTCATGTATTACTATAGCGGACATTTTCCATGACATCTTTATGAATGAAAGTGTGAAATGGGCAGTGAGTTATGTTGTGACTAGATGAAGTCTTAGCTAGGTGGATAGTTCCACCTACCATTTAATGTCTCACTTGTACCAAATGATGTGTTTTTCACAGGCTGTGTTCTTCTTTATGTAAATTTCAAAAGTTAGAGCTGTGTCCAAATATTTTAATTTTATAAATAGCCCACTATGATTCAATCTTACATAAATTCAACTTTTTTGGAGATTTATCTTGAAATTCAAGAGAACTCAAAGTAAAGCTACCTCATGTTTGCCAGTGGTCACTTCTACTTTTACTCTGTAAATAAAAAGTTTTTCTTTTTTCCACTTTAGACTGTAGTCTCAAAAATGTTGCCCTATCTGGTCAACTTTCTCAATAATAATTTATATTTACACACTTAGCTACTTAAAATATTAGGTAGCAGTTTTTGTTGGTCAGCAGCGTGAAGTGGATATAACGTAAGTATTGTAAGAAAAAGACTCCATTTTGAGTCCTGGCTCTACTTCTTATTCACCATATATACTTGAATGATTATTTAACTTCTCTAAGCTTGCAGTTTCCTCATCTATAAAACTTATATTGAAAGTTTGTTATGACAAACACATGAGACAATAAGTGTAAAACTCCTTTGTAAATGACAAAATGGGACAAATATTCTTTATTTTTATTATAGTAAGAAAAGAGTTATAATCTCTGTAAACTTCTAATTATGTCTACCAAACCCAGAAAGCTCAATCTCATCCATCTGAGGAGGCTACTGCCTCAGAAATTTCTGATTCTGCTTTTTGTCTGCCTGCCATCACTCTCTTTTCTACATCTGGTTCAAGATGAAGTCTCTTTCCTCAGACATCTCGGAGAATGAGGAGAAGTTCTCTTCAGGATGATCCTCCAGACACATCCCAGTCGTTTAATCGAGGCAGTGCTTCAGTGACCTCACAGCAACAGAAAGTGATTGTTGCACTTAGTTTCCCCAGACATACGGGCTCTTCACTTCGCAACTGGTCTCTTTTGTTAGGAAGAGCACAAAATCACAAGGAGACTTGAATTTAAGATACATCTTGTTCCTTCCCAGCTGTGTATCCCTAAGGAAGTACTGAATCTTTCCTTATCTGCAAAATGGGGTTAACAATGCCTACTCTGTCTTTCCCTTTAGGCTCTTGTAAGAAACAACCACTCTAGAATAAATACAGTAGAAACTACTGTGATAACCATAGGAAAGGTTAAGAAATATAATGTATTATCATCATCATCACTATTATTATTAGCTAACACAATCTCTATGTTCTTACCTATCCAATTTTTCCTGGCCATTTTGTATTATTTCACTAATTAATTTTTGACTCCTACCTTCCTCCCACATACTCTTATGTTCTAATTGCTATTGCATCCTTCATTAAGTCTGGAGGTCATACATTTGTAGTCACTTACAGAAAAACATTTTCCAAACTTTGCATCACCATCTTTTGTTAGCAATTTCAGCAGTTAATGCCAATCTTCCTGCTCCACATAGAGCACCTTCCTTCCTTCTAGTTCAGTGGCTTTCAAATTCTTTACCATGATGCACAGCCCCCAATAAGAAATGTATGTTGTAACATAACCCGATAGGCATGTATACACCTGTGTGTATACACATATACAAACTGAAACAAAGCATTCACAAAACAGTACTTAGCCTTACTGCAGGCAATGCATTCTGATATTTTTCGTTCTAGTCTGTTCTGTTCTATATTTAATTTTATTTAAATAATGTTAATGAATAGAGGTGCATCTAATACATATTTTGACTACATACTAAATAGTTGAGAGTTAAAATATTCAACTGAAACTCGTTATCTTCGTACTCTATTTCTGGTATGCTGAAATGAAATTAAAATCTTATAAAAAAACTTAATAAGGGGCCGGCCCGGTGGCGCAAGCCGTTAAGTACGCGCACTCCGCTGCGGCGGCCCGGGGTTCGCTGGTTCGGGTCCCGGGCGCGCACCGACGCACTGCTTGGTAAGCCATGCTGTGGCGGCGTCCCATATAAAGTGGAGGAAGATGGGCACAGATGTTAGCCCAGGGCCGTCTTCCTCAGCAAAAAAAGAGGAGGATTGGCGGATGTTAGCTCAGGGCTGATCTCCTCACAAAAAAAAAAAAAAAAAAAAACAACTTAATAACATTGGAATTTTATTATTAAACATTCAGTAATCATATTTAAACATTTGACATTTCAGAGGAGGGACATTTAGTCTTCACTGTAGCTGCTAGATTGTTCTAGCAGTCAATAAAACACACATTTGGAATCTAGGTATATGGTTCACTTTTCAAGTGAGAAATTGAGATTGGTAGAGAAGCAAAATATCTTGGGAAAATACCTCATTTTTCTCTAACATGTTCTTCTTTACTTCATATTCTTTATTAGATGTGGATTGAAACTAATTTATCCTGGATACTGTCATACATGATTTTGGTGGCAAAATTGATATCCTGCTGTAAATTCATCTATAAAATTGATAAGATTCATGACTTAAATGGAATTAAGAAGCTAAAAATACAATGCTTATAAGTTGTTTTATTTAATATTATAAATAGAATATTATAAAACACCAGACAATTTTACAAAGATTAGAATTCTGATATCTAATTTCTATGGTTCTGCTTTGTATATTTAAATTTTATAAATATTTATTGGCTTTACAAAGACATAATGTTCTTTCTAAAGCTATCTAATAACAAACACATTATCTCTTAATATTTATATGAAATATTGATTTATTTTCCTATTTAAAGCTCTTGAATTTTTCCAGAAAATTAACAACTCTCACAATTATCATCAATTATTCTTGCATTTTACTCTTGTAATAATAAATATAGTATATATTTCAATGGATTGAGAAAATTTTAACATGTAAAGCATATAAAGCTATTACAGTCTGTCACAGAATGATTATATTTGAAAATGCATATTTAAATATTTTTAAAAATCAAAATGACTTGCTTTATTCATATTGTTGATTTTGTTAGATTGATTAGAGATAATAACTTATGCTACCACATGATCATCATTCACTTACAAATTCAGGGATCCCCAAAAAAAACGGCATACAAGGTTTTCAGCCATTGTTGTTGTAAAGCCTGTAGTCAAGTAGCAAGCAAATTGCAGATTTGGGCTAAATATCAAAAGCAAAGTCAACCGCTGGTGTGACACACTAAACTTAGGGGAAACATTTGAAGACATAGATGCCATAAGGGAACGTGGCATGTAGGAGTGACACACCAAACTGACTGAAATGGTAGGAGAAGGAGGCCACCTATTTTTCTTATTTATTCTTTCATTCTGAAATAGTAGTATGTCAACTGGTATTTATCTGATTGTAAAAGCAATACTCACTCTTTGAAAAAAGTTTTAGAAAATTATAAAGAAGAAAATGGAAACTCTGTTCTTCCGATGTTCACTACGACAACATAAGTACATACAGCATTTCTCCTCTCCATACTCTCCAACTCCATCCCTACCAAACTCTAGAATTGATAGGAAAAGTTTTTAAGGTAGGATTATAGGCAGTGCTTAAAAACAAAAATGGAATTTTTAGTGGACTAGAAACTATGAAGCATGTTGAGCAACTATGAGGCATGAAATAGAGACTCAAAACAAATGTAATTAGATTGATAAGATATCTCAGAGGTATGTGGGAGTGAAAAAGAGAGTCCAGTCACAAAAGCGGGAGCAACACAAAAGTTACCTCATACCCAGAGGTGGAGGAAAACAAGAACAATGAGAAACCCCAGGAGAAAGCAACAGAGGGTATTGTCCAGAAAAAGCAGCCCAACCATCACTTCTTGCTCCAAGGCAAGCAGTAGAATGGTTTTGGTGGTTTCCAGAAAAAAGCAAAGCTTGGAGAGAGAAAGAGATACCGCAGTGACACAGGAGTGTAGCAATAACAAAGATCAGGGTAAAAACATAGGACATAAATACAGAAGGAAGCAACTAGATACTAGAAGTTTTGAGCTAAAAAGTAGTAATATTTTAATTTTTGTAAAATAATTTATTATAAGAAAATTAAACTCACTTCTCTTGTTTAATGTGAAGGCATAATACTGGCTAATACTAGTTATTATTTAAAACACATAAAAGTTATAGGAATTCTGTTAAATATAATTTAAGGGTAGAGAGAATTCTGATGAAACAGAGATTTTACATATGCATTATTTGTTGCTTCTTCCTAAAACTCTACTAAATTTGTATTAAGAATAGGCTCACCTCTATAGCAAAAGAAAAAAAGGAGATGACAGCAAAAGAGTGTGAAACAAAATTTTGGCATCTGGAAAGCAGATTAATAAATTGTTATTGACTCCTGTATGACTTAGCACGTAGGAGAATGCTGATGTAGAACACACAGGAGATGCCTGAGGCAGAGGAAACACCAAAAATGCCAATGATTTATCAACCAGAATGCCAGACGCATTCAGGAAAGGGAGACAGTAAGTACTTCTGAACACAGGAGTGTATGACTAGTCTAAAACATAGAATTGCTTGAAAATTTTTGAGAGACGTTATACAATCAGAACCTCTTCCTCATCTAAGCAGAAGGCTGAAGGGTGACTTTCTGGAGAGACTTACAGAGATGAGGTGGTGGGGTGCTATAAAAAAACAGAGAAGTAAAAGAACATCAGCAAACCTGTCAGGATATTGACAATAAGGCTTACAGCTCCCAATAAGGAAACTGATGGATTTACCCCTGGGGAACTTAGCATTTCAAGAGCAAAATTCATAGATATAGACAGTTCAATGTCTTATGTTGAAAAAGTAAGCTTACCCTAATAAAGCCATCTTTATCACATTAGCCAGCTTTATCACCCTAGTAAATAAAGCCCACCATTCAACATATTCTACACCACACACACACATACACACACACACACACACACACACACACACAGAGTCTCCAAACAGCTTGTTAGTGCATCACTCAGTTATGAATGGACTAACAAGGATCACCAAGCATTTGAGGAAAACCACTAACATGAAAAGAGACATCAACCTTATAAATGGATAAGAAAAGAACATGGAAGAATCAGATACAGTGCAGGAATTAGATTAAAATCTTTCAAAAGATACATATTTAACATTTTCAGAAGGATAAGACGAGATACCCTATTGGTAAAATAAAAGCAGTGGTATATAAAACACATGTTCTGAAAAGTAGAAAGAGCTTTTACAAATTAAAAATACATTAGCCAAAATAAAAAATTAAATATGAGAGTTGCAGGAGAAATGTGATGAAATGACTTGAATAGCAGAACAAAAAGACAAATAGGAGTGAAATAAAGAAACAATATATGAATATTAAAGATAAATATAAGATGTTCAATATTTGACCATATAGGACTCAAAAATAAAAACAGAGGAAGTAGAAAGGGTTAAATATTCAAAAAAATAGTAAAAGAAAATTTTAAAGAGCAAAACATGAACTTCCAGACCAAATGACTATCACACTGAAAACAAACAATTTCGACCACACCCAAAAGTGTATCTTCATAAAGTATCCAAAAACTAGATTAAAGGGATGACCTTAAAAGCTTCAAGATAAAAAACCAAATACAGTACTATACAATGGATCAAGACTCAAAATGGCTTTGGACTTCACACCACAAGTTAGAAGACATTGAACTAAAGGTTTAAAAATTCTAAGGGAAAATTATTCCTAAACTGGAATTCTGAATTCAACAGATTATCAATCAAGTATGAGAGTAAAATAACATTTGCAAACATGTAAGGTCTCAAGAAAATTTTGCCTCTACCCTCTTTCTCTGGAAGCCATTTAAATGAGGGTGTAAAACAAGAAAGAAGACAAAGGATCAAGGAGACCGAATCCAGAAGAGAACAGGGGAAAGGGGAATTCCCAGGTTGGAACTAAAGAGAAGTGTCATGTTAATAGCCATCCAATCAGCTAAGGAGCAAGTGAGCAAAATTGGAGAAGAAAGGCGGAGAGCTCATGGAGGGCTGGCCCCATGAAAAGAGAAAGGAAAGGAAATTAAGAGATTTCTGATATTATAGACCATACAGGGAGAAATTGCTTGGCTTTCTTGCTCAAGAGATATATAATTACAGTATATGACATGAATCAGCTGTGAATAGTAGTCAGTTAATCATTATCATTTAAACATTAAATAATGACAACCAAAATTAGAATACAAACATTTTGAGGAGATAAGAGGAAGTGTGTCTGTATGTTTTGGGGTGTGTGTAAGTGAGCTAGGATGTGAAGATGGAAATAGGTAAAGTTTTTGAGAATAATGTGATGGTTAATTGTATGTGTCAACTTGGCTGGGCCACGGTGCCCAGATATTTGGTCAAACACTGTTCTTGATTTCTCTGTGAGAGTGTTTTTAGATGAGATTAACACTTAAATTGGTGGACTTTGAGTAAAGCAAATTGTCCTCCTGAGTGTGGGTGGGCCTCATCCAATCAGTTGAAAGCATGAATAGAACAAAAGACTGACCTACCATGAGCAAGAGGGAACTGAGCAGCAGATGGGGCCTTCAGACTTGAACTGCAGCATTGGCTCTTCCCTGGGTCTCCAGCCTGCCAGCCTACCCTATAGATTTGAGATTTGCCAACTTCCACAATTTTGTGAGACAATTCATGAAAATAAATCTTTATCTCCTCTCTCTCTCTTTCTCTCTGTCTCTCTCTCTCTGTGTATGTATATATGTGTGTGTGTACACATACACACACACACAATCACACATTCAATTGGTTCTGTTTTTCTGGAGCTCTGTGACTAATACAGGTAGCCTCCAGGGAATCAGAGAAAAGGATAAGGAGGGATGGAGTAGAGAACTTTTCTCTCTCTTTTTTTTTTTTAACATATTTTAGTAATATTTGAAATTTTAAACTATGTATGTGCACTATTTCTAAAAAATAAAAGTAAAATATTAAAAAAGTTAAGGGTAATCACTAGGTTAATAGGCAGAGAATGTAAAACCTTCAAACCAGTATACAGCACATAAAATAGAGCATATAAAAAACTGATCAATCAAATTAAAAGCTGGAAGGAGGGAAAAGCAGCAAGGAGAAACATGGTAAAAGGAAAACCCAAAACAAGAAGGCAAGAATAAGCTTGTAATAATTATATAAATATCAGTTAAACAAAATTCATGGAGGAAAAAACACTGAAAGGAACAAAGAATTACATTTAATTCTGATAAAAAGAATAATCCACCAAGAATGTATAGCTGCCATTAACTGGTATGGACCTAACAGCCAAGCTTCAAAATATATCAAGCAAACGCTAACAAACTACAAGGAGAAACTGGCATTGTAAAATTATTTTAATGACATTAACAAATATTTTCTAGAAACTAGTAAAGCAGACAAAATGTAAGAAAATAAAAGTCTACAAAAGGTGAGAAAAACACAATTAATGAGCTTGATTTAAAATTGTTGGCATATACACATGAATTTTTCACAAAAATTTGACCACACTGTATACCCCAAAGAGATCTCAATAAATTTCAACACATACATACTGATTTCACAATCAGTGCAATAAATTAAGAAAGTAGCCACAAAAACTGGCAAATCCTTTGTCTTGCTATCCTCTTCCCACCAATCTCCCCACATCTGCAAATATAAAAATATAATTTGAAAAAAATCATGAGTAAAAGAGGAAATAAAAGTATTAAAGAGTATTAACTATTTGGAATTAAAAGATAAAAAATGCAGACTAGCAAAATGAGAGCAGTGTATTAAAATCAGTCCAGAGATAAATTTATAATCATAAATTCACTTATTAAAAAAACATGTAAAAGTAAACTAAATTTTTAACTCAAGAGCCTAGAAAAAGAACAAAGTAAATCCAAAGAAAATGAAAAAAATAACAATATCATTTATAATGATAATATATAAATTAATGCAATGATAATTAAGGAAAAATTAAATAAACAGAGCTTAAAAAGAGTTAAGTAAAAATCACAATAAAAATTAGATCTTGAAAATATTAAAACATAAAGTTTTGCTAGGTATGACCAAGAACAAATGAGAAAAGGACCACCTAAATAAAGTCACAAATAATATAAGGACATAATTAGTGATGCAAATCAAACTGTTAAAAATTATAAGAAAATAGTGTGAAAAGCTTTGGATCAATAAATTTGAAAACACAGATTAAATGTACAATTTCAATGAAAATATACATTTATAATACTGGCCTCAGAATAATTAGAAAATGAACAACCAATAATCAAGAAAAATGAAAATGATAGTCAAAATATATTTTCAACCCCTAGTTAAGAGAAAGACATGAGACCAAACCTTTAAGAGAAGATATGAACATTCTTTCAGGTCTTGTAAAAAAAGGAGAATCTCTCCAACTTGAATCACAAGGCCACTAGACTCAAAAACTTCATATCAAACAAGAAATAGGCAATTACAAATATAAAATAAACACCAATGTCACCTACAGATAGGAGCAAAATATTCTAAATAAAATCGTAACAAAAGGAATCCATAGTTAAAAAAAACAGCATGTCCAAGTTGGGTTTAGACTAGGAATGCTAGGATGACTGAACGTTAAACGAATCTGTCAAACTAATTTACTGCGTTAACAAATTAAAGGATAAAATTCATATGATTATCTCAAAAGATGAAAAACATAAAAAACATTAGATATAAATCCAACATCCAGTTGATCATCAACATTCTTACCAAACTAAGACTGAAAAGGAATTTCCTTTACCTATGAGCATCAGAAGTCTATACCAAACATCATATTTCCTGACGAAATATTTGAGTATTCCAACTAAAGTCAGGAAAAAGACAAAAATATATACACATAGGTAAACATAAAAGACAATCTAGATATATTTTGTTTGCAACTCTTTTCTTCTATCTGATTTAAAATACAACTGCATAAAGCAATAACTACAAAAACGTGCTGATGGACTTGCAATGTATAAAAATATATAAAGATGTAATATGTATAATGATAATAGCACAAGGAGAGGTGAGAAAATGGAGCTATATTGGAGTGAAGTTTTTGTATGATATGCAAATTAAGTTGGTATTAATAAGATCTAGATTTTTTTAAGGTAAAAAATTAATTGTAATTCTCCTCAAGGCAACCACTAAGAGAATAACTCAAAAAAATCTAGGAAAGAGGGCCGGCCCCGTGGCTTAGCAGTTAAGTGTGCGCGCTCTGCTGCTGGCAGCCCGGGTTCGGATCCGGGCGCACACCGACGCACCGCTTCTCCGGCCATGCTGAGGCCACGTCACACATGCAGCAACTAGAAGGATGTGCAGCTATGACATACAACTATATACTGGGGCTTTGGTGGAAAAATAAATAAATAAATAAAATTATAAAAATAAATAAATAAATAAACTTCAATGGAAGAAAACGTATAACTTTGAGGGAAAAAACTCTAAGAAAGAAAAAACAAGGGAACTAAAATGTTACACTAGAAAATACTTATTTAACAGAAAAGAAGGCAGTAATAGATGATGGGAAAAAAAGCATGACGGATAGAAAACCAATACTAAAATAGGAGATGTAGATCTTACCTTGTCAGTAACTACATTAAAAGGAAATAAACAATTGAATTAAGAGGCAGAGATTGGCAGAATGGATTTAAAAAATGTGATGCAACTATATGCTGTCTACAAGAGACAGACTATAGATTCAAAGACACAAATAGGTTAAAAGTAAAAAGATATAATAAGACATGTCATGCAAACAGTAACAAAAAAATATCTGGAATGGCTATATTAATATCAGACAAAATTGACTTTAAGACCAAAATTGTTACGAGAGAAGAGAAGGACAATTTATATTGATAAAAGTTCAATTTGTCAGGAAGACGTAACAATTATAAATTGTATATGTACTTAACAACACAGTCCCAAAATACATGAAGCAAAAACTGACAAATTTGAAGGGAGAAATAGACAATTCAATAATAATAGTTGGAGACTTTAATACTCTATATTCAATAATGGATAGAACAACTCCTCATAAGATCAACATGGAAATAGAAGATTTGAACAACATTATGAACCAACTAGAACAGACATCCATGGAACATTCTACCCCAAAATATCAAAATACACATTCTTTGCAAGTACACAAGGAACATTCTTCAGGATAGACCATATGTTAGACCATTAAGCAAGCCTCAATAAATTGAAAAGGAGTGAAATCAAAGTGTGTTCCCTGACTGCAATGGAATTAATTAGAAATCACTAACAAAAGGATATTTGGGAAATTCACAAATATGTGGATATTAATACACTTCTAAACAACCAATGTGTCAAAGAAGAAATCATAAAGAAAATTAGAATATACTTTAAGATGAATAAAAATGAAAACACATCCCTAAATTTATATGGAATACAGCAGAAGCAGTGCTTAGAGAGAAATTTATACATGTAAGTGTGTATATTAAAAAAAAAGTTCTCACATAATTAACCTAAGGCTCTCCTTAAAAACCTAGAAAAAGAAGAGCAAATTAAATCCAAAGCAAACAGAAGGAAAAAAATAAAAATATTGGAGGGGAAATAAATGATATAGATAATAGAAAACAATAGAAAAATCAACAAAACCAAAAGTTGGTTCTTTAAAAAGATCAACAAAGTTGACAAACCTTTAGCTAGACTGACCAAGAGAAAAAGAGAGAAGACATAAATTGCTAAAATCAGGAATTAAAGAGGAGATATTACCATTGACCTTACAGAAATTAAAATAAAAAAACAAGATTACAAGGGAATACTATGAACAATTGTATGCCAATAAATCAGATAACATAGATGAAATGGACAAATTTCCAGAAAGACAGAAACTATCAAAATCGACTTAAGGAATAGAAAATCTGAATAGACCTGTAACAAGTAGAGATTGTATTAGTAATGAACAAACTTCCCACAAAGAATAGCCCAAGACCAGATGGCTTCATTGGTGACACCTATGAAACATTAAGGAATTAATACCAATCCTTCACAAACTCTTCCAAAAAATAAAAAAGGAGGAAATACTTTCCAACTCATTCTACGAGGCCACTTTTATCTTGATACCAAAACCAGGCAATGACATCACAAGAAAATAAAAAGTATAAACCAATATTCCTTGTGAATATAAATGCAAAAATCCTCAACAAAATGGAATCCAGCAACAATTCCATTCCTAGGCATATATCCAAAGGAAATGAAAACAATGTCTACACAAAAACTTTTAGATTAATGTTCATAGCAGCATTAAAAATGGAACAGCTAAAAAATATTCAGAACAGCTAAAAAACGGAAACAGCCCAAATTTCTATCAACTGGTGAATGGATAAAGAAATATAGTATATCAATATATTGGAATATTATTCAGCAATAAAAAGGAATGAAATATTGATACATGCTGCAACATGGATGAACCTTGAAAACGTTATGCTGTGTGAAAGAAGTTTATCACAAAAGATCACATATTATATGATTCCATTTATTTGAAATGTCCAGAATAGGCAAATCCATAGAGATACAAAGCAGATTAGTATTTGTGAGTGGCTGTGGGAGGGGAGAAATGAAGAGTGGCTGCTAATGGCTACAGAGTGCCCTTGGGGGCGATGAAAATGTTTTGAAATTAGACAGTGGTGATAGTTGCACAACTGTGTGAATTTACTAAACACCACTGAATTACATACTATAAAATGGTGAATTTTATGTTATGTGAATTATATCTCAATAAAGCTGTTATGTAAAAATATCTATTTACAGTAATAAAAACACCTGAGCAACTGACAAAAACATAACAAAAGCACACAAGATCCTTCTGGAGAATATTAGGTAATTTTACTGAAGGACATAAAGGAAGAACTGCATAAATGGAACCATATCCATTTATGGGAAGTTTCAAGGATGCAAAGATGTCAATTCTTCCCAAAGCAATCTACAAATTCAATGCCATCCCAATAAAAATCCCAGTATGATGTTGCATGCGTACTGACAAACTAATTCTAAAATTAGTTCAGAAGTATAAGTTCATTCCTTTATTTAACAAATATTTATTGCTTGCTTACACTATGTCAAGAATTATTAAAGCTGTTAGGGGTACAGCAATCAAAATGATAAAGAACTTCACTGCTTTCATGGGGCTTATATTTTTAATGTGGTAAAACAGACAAGGCTATTTTAGAAAAAATTACAATGGGTGTCTTGATCTAGCAGATATCAAGCTATGTCATAAATCTACATTAATTAAAACAGCATAAAATTGGCACCAATAGACCATATAACAGAACAGAATCCAAAACCAGATGTGTACACATGTACTAATTTGGCATATGATAAAGAAGAAAGGAATATGATTGAATAGACACTCCTTAGATAAGCGCAAACATGAAGCAATTTTTCATTAGATTTTTTTTAACACTGCACTTCCTGGCTCTGAATTCCAGTGTGCTCAGAGCCAACAACTATTAAAAAAAAATCATGCAATTGCTTCTCTTCCTAGTTGATATTAACAATCCAAAGAAAGAGTCTCACCCGATTCTCAGCTGATGCTATGAGGCACAACATAGGCTAAATTGCTGTTTGGGGTCCAGGAATAAGAGAATATCGATAGAAAACAAGTTTTGGAAAGCCCATCTCTCACTCACATACTGAGCACTAATGGGTGATGAGACCCCTTTAGAACCTCTTGACCTCAGCTCTACTTCTCATTTCCTCCCCTCTCCTACCCAGAGATTCTCTCCAATGGACAAAGAAATGTTCAAAGATAAGAGAGGACTGTGACCTCCTCGTTGGTTCCTTTATTTACTACTCCCAAGAAGGGATGCTTCCCCACTCCCACTTCTAGTTTTTTGATTCTAAAGCCAGTGAGGTCAGTGTGGGGAGGGGGAACATTAGCGGATACAGCCCACAACAGGCAGACAAGGTCCCATACACTAGCTCAGGCATGCTCAAAGAGTGGGCACGGGATCCCTTTCAGAATGTCTGTCAGACCAAAACTATTTTCATGATAATCCTGATGTTATTTACCTTTTTCACCTATTCTCTCCTGAAAGAGTTTTCCAGAGGCTGCATAACATGTGATATACAGATCATGTGATATATCAGCTTCTATGCAGATATTGTGGGATATATCAGATTATATACAGAAGCAAACATGAGAATCCAGGTATCTTCTCTTAAGCCAGACATAATGAGATTTGCAAAATGTAAACCAGGGCCACTCTTCCAAATTCTTTTTGTTTATAGTTATTTTTCATAACAATGTTATTTATATTAGCATATGATAGATTTATGATTGTTATTTTTAAATGAATTAATATAAACCATTTTCAAAATGTTTGTTTTAATTTCTACTACAGTAAAATAATATAAACAAAAGCCCTTAGGGCCTTCAATAATTTTTAAGAGTTTAAAGGGTTCTCGTGATCAAAAAGTTTGGGATGGCACCAGCCTTCTAAGAGCCAGCTTCAGCATATCAACATAAATAGGTCATGAAGCCCTCAATAAACATCACTTGAATAAAAGAGTGAATAAAAGAATTTTGAAGGATACAAATACAGTTTGAATTAGATAACGTGTATAAACTTCTAACACAATTCCTGTTACACAGTAAATACTTAATGTGTGAGTGTTTTCTTCCTTGATACTAAAATAAGAACCATCAGACTCAGAACTGGAATTTAACCTCATGTCCCTGTATGCGTGAGCTCTAAATAGGAAGACATCCTAGGATGCTGGTAGGGTGATAATCATAACCTCCATCCCAACGTATGTAAATTTGTGCCTCTAGCCCTTGGCAGAATTTGGCATGGTTCTGGTTCACAGGAGCCAGAAAGGTTGGCTCAGTCTAGGATCCCCTGTGTTGAGTCCCACTTTTGTAGTAACTCCAGACCTTATAAATCTTAAACACTCTTGACCAGATCTGAGTTAGAGAAACTGGAGATATTTCAGCCAATAATAGCAGTCAGTGTCTTCAGCCTTTCAGACAATCCAGGACTGAATAAAGGCTCTGGGGAAAAAGCTAGGCACCTATCTGTTTGCAGGCTCCTTTTTTATTCCTACATCAGAAGCGCAGTGTAGGATTCTAGGTTGTGCAGTGCATGACAGTGCCACATCTAAGGGAATGCCATTGACATTTTAGACATCACAGATTTATAATTTCCCAAGAGAGGGTGGTAAAATTATTATAGCAATTTCTGACAGAACTGTCTAGAGGAGGGAACGCTTTATTCTAAAATGCACAAAAGCATCCTATAGACCAGTGGCAGCCCTACCTATGTTATTCACTGAAAGCCCAAACTTTGCTCGTGAAGTTTCTGCTTCTTGTGAACCCGTTCGCTAGAAAGAGTAAGAGACAATGATAGAAGAACTAGATCCAAATCCTGACTCTACAGCTCTCTTATTTTGTATGCTTGGGCAAATCAACCCCACCCGTATGTGCCTTTGTTTCCTCATGTGAAAAATGGGGATGATAAACGTCCTGCCTACCTTACAGAGTTCATTGAGGATCAAGTAAAAAACTGTATGTGGAAGTTCCTTATAAACTGCAAAGTGTGTACAAATGTAAAGAAATTTATCATCAGTATGATAATAAGTCCCAGTCCTTACGCTCCACGGTAATAGTGGTGCAGGGCATGAGGTAGCACCAGGGAGGAGAAACAGCATACAGACAAGGCTCAGCATGGGTTCCATGGGGTGGAGATGAAAGAGAGACCAGTGGAAGAGTGACCAGTGCACTTGTACCAAAGTTTGTAAACAAATAAAAACATGAGGGGAAATTGTATAACGGACAACTAAATTGACAAATCCCGTCTTCCCTTCTGAAGGTTCCCTGGCCTCAAAGCAGAATAAAATTTCTGGAGCTTTTTCCAAGGTGTTTAACATGAATCTTCCTTTTTTTTGTTTTGTTTTTTGTTTCATTTGGCAGATATAAGAACTGGACAGACTCTCAGGGCTTTTATTGGGTTCATAGGAATATGACTGAAATCTGACGGGAGACGTCTCTTGAAAGGACATTCCAGGAGTGGAACCCATAGAAGGCTTCCTGGTGTTGTGGAGAATTGCAACATTCCTGACTGTCAACACTTTGGAGGAATGAGTATAGAAAGAGAAGCTGTCACAATCTTGACACACTGAGAATTGAGTAGTATCTTCACCATGGTTCTGAGCAGAGTATCTTTGACCTCCTTATTCCTTAGGCTGTACACAAATGGGTTCAGCAGGGGAGTGATGACACTGTAGGTCACTGAGATGAGTCTGTCCTGCCCCAGGGAACTCTGGGACTTAGGCTTGACGTAGATGATGAAGGCACAGCCATAGTGGACGACAACCATAGGAAGTGGGAGGCACAGGTGGCAAAGGTCTTCTTCCGACTCTCAGCTGAAGTAATCTTAAGGATGGTGGAGATGATGAGGACATAGGAGATGAAGACCAGGCCCACGGGTAGAACAAGGACACAGACACTAACAACAAAGTTGATGATCTCATTGACAGTGGTGTCTGTGCAGGCCAGCTTCAGCAGGGGTCTTATGTCACAGAAGAAGTGAGAGATGACAAAGATATTGCAGAAGGGGAGACCAAACACATATGTTACCTGGACAATGGTTATGTCCAGGACAATTTTCAGTAACTCAGATGCCAACTGGACACAGACCTCTTACCTATGATGACTGTGATGGTAGATTTTATGTGTCAACTTGACTGGGCTAAGGAATGGTAGTTGGTAAGACATTAATTATGAGTGTGTCTATGAAGGTGTTTCCAGAAGAGATTAGCATTTGAATCAGTAGACTAAGTAAAGAAGATCACCCTCACCAATTTGGGTGGTTACCCAATTCATTGAGGGCCTGAATAGAAAAAAAGACGGAGGAAGGGCAAATTCTCTCTCTCTCTGCTTGAGCTGAGACATCCATCTTCTCCTGTCGTCAGACGTCAGCACTCCTGGTTTTGGGCTTTCAGACTCACACTGGGATTTACACCACCAGTCCCCTGATTCTCAGGCCTTTGGACTCAAGACTGAATTACACTACCAGCTTTCCTATTTCTTCAGCTTATAGATGGCAGATTGTGGGACTTCTTGGCCTTTATAACTGCATGAGCCAATTCCTATGATAAATCTCCTCTTGCGTATATCAATATATATCCTACTAGTTCTGTTTCTCTGGAGAACCCTGACTAATACCATAGGGGGGTTGCAGATGGCCACATAGTGATCATACTGCATATCCATGAGCAGGAAAGAGTTGTTTGCACAGCTGAGATGGAAGAAGAGCTGGGTGGTAGTCTTGAATGGCAATGGGCTGGTAAGGACACAGGAGACCAGACTGAATATAGGGAATAATGGCCACACTGCAGCAGGTCTCAGAGACAGACAGCATGCTCGGGAAGAAGTACAAAGGAATGTGAAGGTGATGGTCCATAGTGACAAATAACAGTCACTATGATGACATAGCCAGCAAGAGTCAACAGGCACAAAGTTAGAAGAACAAAAAAAGAGGACAAGCTTCTGCTAACACCCAAAGCTGGAAAAATCCTTAAAGAGGAGTTCACCCGCAGCAGTGAAGTCTGGCCTCAACACTGAGGAATATCTAGATCTGAATGAGCTGGACAAAGGAAAACGAAGGGTGAGGCTCTAACTATCCAACACAGTACACAGTGCTCTGAGTAGCATTCTTGAATAATGTCCCAGGCTCAGGACTCACCAGTGCACTTTCACTGGCCGAGAGCTCAGCATCCTTGGAAACAAATCAAGAAGTTTCTCATGATTTACTGGATTTAGGGAAGGGTTCAGAGGGAGGGAAATTTTCAACATAAAATGAACAGCAGAAATATGAAAACAATTACCCTGCTTGACCATTAAAAGGGTGGGTCCAGGTCAAAGAGGAGGCAGGTGTTGGGCCGGCCAGGTAGTGTAGTGATTAAGTAGCCCGGGTTCACAGGTTCAGATCCCTGGCACGGACCTGCACACCGCTCATCAAGCCATGCTGTGGCTGCATCCCATATACAAAATAGAGGAAGATTGGCACAGATGTTAGCTAAGGGACAATCTTCCTCAAGCAAAAAAAGAGGAAGATTGGCAATGGATGTCAGCTCAGGGCCAATCTTCCTCACCAAAAAAAAAGGAGGCAGCTGTTGAGTAGGCCTGGCACTTCAACTCCATCTGTACTCGTCCTTGATCTGGGCCTTTGATGAAACAGTGAGGAGGCAGCAATACAGTAAAGGATGAAGGATATCTGGGATTGATCACTTCATCTCTGTCAGCATGCATTTCCAGCACAAAGTGCCCTAGGAGTTCCCCAGAATAGAGGTTCTTCACAACTATCCTGAATCCTGGGCTTTCCTTTCCTCTGTCCTGCTCCTTTGTGCAGAGAAGATGATAGAATAAGGCCAGGCTTTGGGAAGGCCATTTGGGCTACCATATTGGCCATGTTTCCAGAAATGCAGGTCAGTGCTTCTTTAAAGTAAGTTTTGGTATGTCTCTTTCTTGCTCGATAGTATCCTCCCTAGAGAAAAGCACAGTATCTGGTGTTAATAAATGATGTTCACTTTCTCTAAATCTCTTTCTGATGTGAATTTTTTCAATGAAAAGATATACATAGAGGTGAATGAGTTTTTTTTCAAGAATTTTTTTCCTGTACTTCATAACAATGGCTGATAATGTCATCAACGGGACTATAATCTTCAGCGACTATCACTTCATACTCCCCCTATGTATTTTTCCTTAGTGTCCTGTTTCCTTCAAAGATGTACTGTGTAGACATTGTCTCACTTTGGCTTTCAGTTCCTGTAGGCAGGAATCAGTCCATCTCCTTGGAGTACTGGGGGATACAGATCATCATCTTCTTTACTTTCCTGTCAACAACTCATAGCAGTAATAAGTTAATACCATGATACAGGCACCTGGAACCCACTCTTACTCAATTCAAGAACTGAAGAAGCTGTGTCCTGCTGGCACCCTCAGTGTGTAACACAGGATTGCTTCTATCACTGGTTCAGGCTGTGGCCACTCTCTAGCTGATCTTTTATGATGCTCTCATTGATCACTGTCTCTGTTATTTCTAAGTCATGTTGGACCTGGTTTCTGCTAGTCCATTTTCTGATCCTGTAACTTAAAGTCTTCTGACTATTACCACCTGCCACTGTCCTCTTGGCCTCTTATATTTTCATTATTTCTACCATTTTCAGGATAGCATTAGCCAAGGGCCTAAAGAAGTCATTGCCTTCTGTGCTTCTCATCTCACCATGGTGATCATCTGGTAAAACTTTACCTTTAGAACTTACTTTAAACATGATAGCAAGATCAGCAAAGGTTAGGATTAGTTGATCTCAATGACTACGTAACATCAGAGTCTGCAACACTTAAAAATAAAGATGTCAAGAATGTCTTGAGATAAGTTGTAGATAATAAAGCTCTTTTCCAAGATTATTTAAAGGATATTAAAAATCTCTTAAGCATTTTTGCAGATTTTCAATATAGAAATATTGTAAGTAAAGTCTCTAGTGCCAAGGTTTCAGGTGACTGGTGACATATCATACAATACAACGAGCGCCAGCACAAAAGTGAGATTCAAATACAAACCTCAGAAAAACCATTTCTCACAACCTCAGCCTATTGTTAATATTATAAATATATAAATTATTCCACAGGCCTCTAAATTGACGTCCACTGATTCTAGTTCTTGAGATTTCTACAGGGTCAAAATATAGTGTGAAGCATAAATTCAAGCTTATTATGTTCATTTTACATCACTGAAGCATAAACTATAATAAAATACATACTTAACCCAATTTGGATGTTTAAAAGGGGATTTATTAGAAAAGATATTTTAGAAGAAAATCTGACTGGGAATTCTGGTTTCCGATTTCACATGTAAGGAGCTTGGAAGTCACCACTCCATCTTTACAACAAGTAAAAAGCTGAACAGACTGAAGAATCAACAACTCTTCTTGGATCCATAAGAAAGGTGAGTATACAAGGCACATCACTGCCTCCAAGTTTGAAGAGACAGACAGGCAAATACAGAGGGTCACGGCTTACCATTACCACGAGTTAAACCACTGTGGGAACGAGTGCTGGGATAGGACAACCTCACCTGTAATTGACAAATTGCTGGAAGATCAGCATGGACAAGTCTGAGAGTTAAAAACTCCAGGGAGACCCAGTTGTAGGAAGGTCCCCATTTGCGAGCTTTACCTCCAGGAGAATCTATCAGATTCTCACAGTAAATATCGGAAAAAAATTCTCTTACGCTTCCAGTAGAAGGAGAGGAAAAGGAACCATTTTGAAATACACCAAAGCACTCTGTTCTTCTTAATAAGGTCTGCCTTCAGGAGAAACTAGTTAACCACAGCCTAAACATGTGGATTATTATCAAAGCCTCACTAACCTGAGAGAGGGGCACCCGGTTCCAGCAAGCTCAAGCCTTTCATGTGGGTTAAGGGAAATATCCAACTACAGCTCCCTCTAGCCATCCTCTCCCACTTAAGAAGAAAGAAAAAAAAACTGAGAACACTTGTGAAGTTCACAGTCCAGAGGCATAGGCTCACTAAAAGACTGACACCTAATCATAGGACTATAGAATGTTTCCCCCTCTCCCCCAACATCTCACCACCACATTATTAAAGGCCTAATTACATCAGTTCCTTTTACCCAGTGTATCATATCTAGCTATCAAGAAAAAATTACAGGGCATACTGAAAGGCAAAAAGCACAAATTGAAGAGACAGAGTAAGCATCAGAACCAGACATGACAGAGATATTGGAATTATCAGACCAAGAATTTAAAACAATCATGATTAATATGCTAAGAGCTCTAATTGATAAAGTAGATAGCATGCAAGAACAGATGGGCAATGTGAGCAGAGAGAGATAGAAATCCTAAGAAAGAGCCAAAATAAAATACAAGAAATCAAAAACACTAATAGAAAGGAAGCATGCCTTCATGGGCTTATTAGTAGATTAGACATGGCTGAGGAAGAAAATTCTGAGCTTAAAGATATATCAATAGAAACCTCCAGAACTGAAAAGAAAAGAGAACAAATAAAGACTGGAAAAAAAAAAAAAACACAGAACAGAATATCCAAGGACAGTGAAATAGCTACAAAAGGCATAATATGTGCATAATGAGAATACCAGAGGGAGAAGAAAGAGAGAAAGGAATATGATAAATATTTGACACAATATTGACTGAGGATTTCCCCAAATTAATGCCACATACCAAAGCACAAATCCAAGAAGCTTAGAGAATATCAAGCGGGATAAATGCAAAAAAAAAAAAAAAGACAGCTAGGTGTATCGTTTTGAAACTGCAAAGGTAAAGAAAAAATCCTGAAAGAAGCCAGAGGTAAAAAACATCCTTCCTATAGAGAAGCAAAGATAAGAATTACATCCGACTTCTCTGCAATCATGCAAGCAAGAAGAGAGTAGACTGAAATATTTAGCATCGAGAGAGAGAGAAAAAACACCATCATAGAATTCTTACTCTGCAAAATTATCCTTTGAAAGTGAAGGCTAAATACTTTCTCAGACAAACAAAAACTGAGGGAGTTTGTTTCCAGTAGACCTGCCTTCCAAGAAATGTTAAAATAAATTCTTTAGAGAGAAGAAAAATAATATAAGGTCAGAGAGCACCAGGCGCAGATGGGTTCACTGGTGAATCCTACCCAATATTTAAGGAAGAAATTATACTAATTCTTTACAATCTCTTTTAGATGATAGAAGCAGAGAGAATACTTCCTGAACTCCTTCTATGAGGCCACCATTACCCTAATACCAAAAAAAGACAAAGATATTACAAGAGAAAAAAACTACATGAACATAGATGTAAAAATCCTCAACAAAATATTAGCAAACTGAATCCAACAATATATAACAAGAATTATACACTATGACCAAGTGAGACTTATCCTAGTTATGTGAGGCTGGTTCAACATTTGAAAATCAATTAATGTAATCCATCACATCAAAAGGCTAAAAAAGAAAAATCACATGATCATATCAATAGATGTAGAAAAAGCATTTGACAAAATCAACACCCATTCATGTTAAAAAAAAAAAACTCTCAGTAAACTAGGAATAGAGGAGAATTTCCTCAACTTGATTAAAAAAATCCACAAAAAACCTATAGCTAACATCATACTTAATGATGAGAAACTCAAAGTTTTCTTGCTAAGATTGGGTACAAGGTAAAGATGTCCTATACCACCACTCCTTTTCAACATAGTATTGGAAATCCTAGCTAATGCAATAAGACAATAAAGTGTATATAAATTGGGAAAGAGGAAATAAATCTGTATTTGTTCACAGATGACATGATCGTCTATGAGAAAATCCAAAAGAATCAACAAACACCTATAACTAATAAGCAATTATAGCAAGGTTGCAAGTTACAAGGTTAATATACAAAAGGCAATTGCTTCCCTATGTACCAGCAATGAACAATAAAATTTAGAACTAAATGGAAAATCAAAAACTATAAAAGTCCTAGAAGATAACATAGGAGAAAAACTTAGATGATTTTAGGAATGGTGATGATACTTTAGATATAACACCAAAGGCACAGTCCATTAAAGAAAGAATTGATAAGCTGGACTTCATTAAAATTAAAAACTTCTGCTCTGTGGAAGACAATGTCAAGAGAATGAAAAGACAAGCCACAAATTGGGAGAAAATATTTGCAAAAGACACATCTGATAAAAGACTAGTGTTGAAAATATGCAAAGAACTCTTAAAATTCAACAATAAGAAAACAACCCACTTAAAAAAATGGGCCAAAGACCTTAACAGACACCCCACCAAAGAAGATACACAGATGGCAAATAAGCATATGAGGAAATTCTCCACATCATACGTCATCAGGGAAATGCAAATGAAAACAACAAGATACCACTACACACCTATTAGAATGGTCAAAATCCAGAACACTAACACCACCAAAAGCTGATGAGGACGTGGAACAACAGGAACTCTCATGCACTGCTGGTGACACAGCCACTTTGGAAGAAAGTTTGTCAGTTTCTTACAAAACTAAACATACTCTTACTGTATGATCCAGTAATTGTGCTCCTTGTTATTTTCCCAAAGGAGATGAAAGCTTATGTTCACACAAAAACTTGCACATGGATATTTATAGCAGTTTTATTCATAATTGCTAAAACTTGGACACAAACAAGACGCCCTTCACTAGGTGAATAAATAAACAGTGGTACATACAGATAATGGAATATCATTTAGCACTAAAAATAAATGAGCTATCAAGTCATGAGAAGACATGGAAGAAACTAAAATGCATATTACTAAGTGAAAGAAGCCAATCTGAAAAAGCTACACATTATATGATTCCAACTATGTAACATTCTGGAAAAGGTATCTATGGAGACAATAAAAAGATCAGTGATTAACCTGAGGTTGAAGGGGAGAGAAGGATGAATAGGTAGAGAACAGAGGATTTTTAGGGCAATGACAATACTCTGTATGATACTATAATGGATACAAGTGATTACATATTTGTCCAAACCTATAGAATGTACAACACCAAGAGTAAAGCCTACAGTAAACTTTGGACTTTGAGTTAATGTAGGCTCATCAAATGTAATAGATGTACCACTCTGGTGGAAGATGTTGATACTGGGGGAAGATATGCAAATGTGCAGGCAGAAAGTATATGGGAAGTCTCTGTACCCTCCTCTCAATTTTGCTGTGAACATAAAACTTCTCTAAGAAAAAAGTCTTTAAAAAAACTAATTGTACCCAGTTTTAGTATGATGATAATAGTAAGATATAAACTTTTAGAAATGAGTTGGTGTAAGGTATAAGTTTTCTTCAGTGACTACTTTCTACCAATCCAAATCAAATTGCCTTTTACTCACATGTAGATCTCCAAATGTACAGGAGTTTGTGGAGAGTAGAAACTGAGGAAAGACTTCTAACTACATGAGACAGATATGGGGCTCTGGCCATGTCAACAGGGTCATAGGATTTGGTCTGATTTATATGATTCATACGATCACTTCTGGCTATAAAAAAGCTACTTGAAGCAGAAGTCCATGTAGAGCTGAAAGAAATGCGTCTCCCATGCACAGGGTAAAAAACGGGGTCAGAAGAAGAAGAGAATGCTCATGGAGCTGACTGTTGAAAAATGCTACGAAATTGACCTAAGAAGACAGAAAAATAAGAAGGAGATCAGAACTGGGGCTTCCAACAACAGGAGAATAGAGAAAAGTGAAGGTGGAAGGACAAGAAGAAGGACAAGAGGAGCCAAAATGAGTTTAAGGAAGGCTCTTCCCTTAATAATCCAGGTACCAATGGTGAGGAAAAAGTTAATTAACTCAAAATAGTTAAGAGTCAACATGCTACTTTTGTGATATGTTTGTAGTGTATAATCTCTACTTCATTGGAAAAGCAAAAAATATACACATATAATCACTTTTCATATCAAAATTTTTCTAAATAAAAATATACATTTATATTATATCTTATGGAATTATTATAATTGGTGCTCTTCATTTTTTTGCATGGACTTCAGTTTTTGTCTGGTGTCATTTCCTTTCATCCTGAAGAACTTTGTGTACTCTTGTATGGCAGATCTGCTAACAACAAATACTCTCAAGTCTTCGACTACCTGGGAATGTTTTTATTTCACCTTCATTTTTGAATAATAGTTTTGCTAAATACAGAATTCTTGATCTTAAGATTTTGGGCATTGAAATCTTCAGATTGCGTTGAAGAGGAAGCTATGGATCATTGTCCTAGAAACAACCTGGAACTCCGCAGTTATTTGCATTTTTTTCTTGAAGTCACTTTTTCTGTTTAGGTACTTTTAAACATCTCCTTTAAAAGAAAACTTGGGGGAAAAAAAGGAATTCTTGATCAACAGTTTTGTTCCCAGTCATTTAAAATGTGTCATCCCGTTGACTCTGGACACCACTGTCTGATGAGAAGTCAGCTGTTAGTCTTATTTTGGTTCCCTTGTATGTGATGAGTTGTTTATCTCTTGTTGATTTCATCACTTTGTCTTTTAACACTTTGACTACAATGTTTCCATATGTGGTTTTCTTTGTGTTTATCTTTTTTTGGAGTTTCTTGTATGGATAGATTAATGTTTTTCATCCAATTTAGAATGGAGATTGGCCACTGAAACCACAGTGGAAACTGAGGAAGGAAGATATAAGCAAATCTTTTCTTAGGAGAAGGCAGTATGTGCTGGATCTCTGACTTCATCTTCAGATCTTCCCTCCTTCTGCGCAGCACTTTCTCTCCAGATATGATCTACTGAATTTATTGAAGAAGAAATGGCATGCCAGTGTGTCAAGGTAACTCTACTCTCTGTCTCACCAACCTGAATTGGTGCAGCTGGAATCTTTCCTTCCTTCCAAGGAATGACTGTTTTTTTTAGAAATGAGTTTAATATAGGGGCATTAAAGTTTGTCTCTTGCTTCCCAGCTGTTCTAGAATTCATGGAATTTAATTACATCCACAAACATAAATTGCATTCCTCCTCTCTCCCTTTCTTCTACAAATGACCCTGCTTCTAGCTAAGAAATTTAGAGCACTCTGAAGTTGTTTTTGTTTTTTTTTTTTGTTTGTTTGTTTGTTAACTCAGTCTTATCACAGATGCTCTTTCTCTGTTGGTTGCTCCTACTTTGCTTCTATGTATTGAAATGACAAGGGACTTAGATATGGGATTTTTCTTTTATATTCTCTCCTGAAGTGTTTCTGTCCAGTACCTTGCCTTACTCCTTCCTTCCTTCCTTCCTTCCTTTCTTCCTTCCTTCCTGCCTTCCTTCCCTCCCTCCTTTGTTCCTTCCTTCCTTCCTTCCCTCTTTCCTTCCTTCCTCCTTCTCGTTCTTTCTCCCTTTCTTCCTTTTCTTCTTCTCTTCCTTCCTAATTCTTTTGTTGAATAAGTTATACTCAGACACTCTACAAAATTCAAAAGTAAAACAAGTTTATAGTTAAATAATAGTCTTCCTTCAACTTCCTTCATATCCCTTTTAAAATGCTGACTCCCTGAAAATACCACCAAAACAATCTGTTGATAAACAAAGCTGAGTTTGTTCTTACTTTGATAAGGGAGAGTACCACTTTGACAGATTATTAGTAGTATCTAACAGAAGGGAGTGCAAAATTAGGCTGTTTATGAAGTTTTGGATTCTGGTCTATGCTCAGTTTTTCAATTCAGGGACTTAATTAGGATTAGGTAAGGGTCATGATATATTAGTTTAGGATTGGTGGATTCAACAAAGTAAGACTTTTGAGGTGAGGGTTTCAAGTGCCTTAGAGAGTTAACAGCAATTTGATGTTATTTATTGAAAAGCTGATCAGTTTTGTAGTTATTGGCAAGAGTTTTTTTGTGGAGGTTCCTAAGAGGAACAATAAAGTTATATACAACTTTTGTCTTCCTAGGCAAGAATTTTTTGGAATAGCAATGCCATGTTGATGAAGACAATGGAATAGTAAAGTTGTATTATGGAAAACAACTGAATAGCAAAGTCATGTTAAGGTAGTCAATATACTCTCTCCTTTCACCTCTCCACCCTCTACTCATTCCAGAAAATACATAGTCTATAAATACACAGATATGCCTTACATATACAAGCTAATATACAAGCACACATGCTCATATGCACATTAATACTTTCTCCACTATATTTAACACTATCTTGGATACCCTTCCATAGAGTATTTAAAGACTTACCTGAATTTTTTAATGGTGGCATAATTTTCCATTTTATAGATATGTCATTATTTATTAACTAAGCTTATAATTATTTTTCCAGCTATTGCCATTATAAACAATTCTATAACAGAAAATTTTGTAAATATGTCATTTAACACATAAGTGAATACCAGGAAGTTAAAATGCAAAGTCAAAGACTATGATCATCCTAAACTTTGATAGAGTGTCATATTTTTCCCTATAAAGTTTTTATCAAGTGATCTCTCACAAAGGATGTGTTAAAATGCAGTTTCCCATCATTATGCCTCAAAGAGGAAATAGAGTGTAATGAGAAGCAATAGGGCTCAGTGATTAAGAGCATGGACTCTGGAGCCACACTGCCCAGGACTGAATCCTGTTTCCTCCAATTCTTAACTAAATAACCATAGGCAAGTTACTTAATTTCTTTATGTCTTGGTTTCTTTATCTCTAAAGTGGGCTTAATGATAGCACTTTCTTCACAGAGTTGTGAGGATTAAATTAGTTAATATATGCAATGTAGTTAGAAAAGTATCTGGCACCTAGTAAATGCTATATAAGTAAACTCTAAGTATATATAAGGTTTCAGGCTTCCCACCAGCGGAGATACTAAACATGGAGCACTTAACCAGGAAGACTTCCAAAGATCATTTTAGAGTAGGAATTGGAAGCTAAAGATGAACAGCAATAATTATAGGACGAATGCACAAATGTAATCAATTTTATAACTTATTCAATGTGGTTATGCAGTTAACCCATCTTCCTCTTTGAGATTAGCAATAAAATTCACAATTGATCTTAAGGGGAGAGGAATTCCAAAGAGGAACATTAATTTATTTGTTTGTTCATCAAATATTTCTTATTCCCCTACAATGTGTTAGTGTCTATGGATTCAATGGCTTGTACATAATAGTTTCTCAATAAATATTTATTGAATTAAAAATGAATTGGAAAGAGTCCCTGATGTTAAGGAACTCAGAACATCATTAGAGGAGAAAGGTAATGGATATGACAGTACAGAGTAATGAGTACTTTGATGGAGATTAGTATAGGATGCTATGGAAGCATAAAGAAGAGGCACCTAACTCAGTCTTAGAGTCACGGTACACTATAAAAGCAGTTATCCAAGCTAGTAAGAGAAAGGTGAATGACACATGTGTCACAGGGCATCTAGTTAGACACCAGCATTTATAAAGATCTAGATGAAGCAGCAAGAGAATCACTATAGCTTGGTGGTTAAATACAGAGGCTCCAGAGCCAAAGGGCCCTACGATTGAGTCTTATTCTCCTTAGGCAAGCTCTGATCCTCTCTGTAATACACTTTCCTCATCTATACAATGGATAGTATTAGTACTTAACTCAGAAGAATACCGTGAGGCTCAAATGGGTTAATGCATAAAACTTACATGGAGTAAGATCTCAAAAAACGTTGGTCATAATTATTATTATCATTATTAGGGATGATCATGTCATGTCTAACCTTCTCTAGTAGCACAGATGGGGCATCACCTGCACTGCATGAAGGTGAACCGAGAATTTGCATGAGGGTTCTTGCTTTTGTTTTTACTGATCTCTGATTAAACCTATCTTTTTTTTTTTTTTAATCTAGGCCTATATACTTAGGAAGAGCCCATAGTGCTTCAAATTCTGCTATCTTTCACGTTAATAACTAGAGCACGTCGTGCTTTAATCATACTCTAAGCCCTCTTTTTCTAATGCATTATTTTGCATTTTCTCACTGAAATTTATTTGCCACTTCCTGCTAGCTGCAAAGAAACTCCTGCCATTTATTTTCATTGACTTCATATCTTTACACCTTTAAGGAGTATATACATTTTCATTAAGATGAATAATCATTTACCTTGACTTTATTATCTACCTCTAACCTAACCATAATAGATAAAGGTTCTTTACTATTTTAATGGTTCAAATATTAGAGAGAGAAGCTTTCCAATTTTTGAAACCAAAAATATATTATTTCTTTTACTTATATAGCAAATGGTTCATCTGACCTCTTAAAGAATACATTTCTTTTATAAAAGTCATGCTGCTTTTCCACCCATTGGTGATGCTCAATGTTTCTGCACTTAATTATAGAAGCCAACATTTACCCCCACCCACTGTTACACACAACACATCTTCCTTCCCTTTTAGATTTTGCTGTACCTATTTGAACTGTGACAATTCTCCTTGGGTCTCTTGCATTTATGCACTTCTTGTGAGCAGAGGCACTCACTGTCTTTGTCCCAGATTATTATTTCAAGGACATTTGTATAATGAACAACTTTGGAAGATAGAGATAGTGCCTCCCTCTAGAGCATAGGGCCGGGAGGCACTTTATAGCAGATTCAAGTTCCCCAAGCTCAAGTTCCACTTTTCTAATGCAACTCACTGCATGTTCAGGTATTTCCTGGCTCTCTTTGTGTTCTTCTGTAAGAATTGGGGCTCAGAGAACCAGTGCAAATGTCAATACTATTGCTGTGAGTAATAATGTCTTTTGTCTCAGACCCAGGAGTCTCGTGTCTTCTGCCTGCACCCATGAAACTGTGGCAGGCTAACTTGTAATCTTGCAAATAAGGTAAATGCTTTCACAGTTCTTGATAATGGCTTCATTCCATCTTGCTTAATTCTCTAAATATGGTTCTTCCAGAATATGTAGAGTGGGGGTTCCTTCTCCACTCTGTGTAGCAAGGTCAATGCCCCTTCCACATCCAAGCAAAATACCAGAGATTTACATTTTCCAGAGATATTTGAAGAACTGAGGGGAAATGCTCTGTAGAAAATAAGCAGATTAAGAGAAATTTCACATACCAAGCAGAGAGACATTCATTCCAGTCTTCTCCTCCTCTGACTCCCACAATCCTGGCAATAAGGTGTACAGCCACCAGAAAGAACATTAGAGGAATCCTCCCTGGGGAGATGGAGACTCCCAAGAGGATATATCTATAGATACTAACATCTGGGTGCTTCCCAGTGAAAAATGACTTTGTCACTTTATTGCCCTATATACACAGATATATCTCCAGAACTTCCAGTTGGCTTATTAGAGCCTCTTTCTTAGATATAAATGGAAAATCAAGGTGGTTTCTAACATGGAAGACCATATGGGAACAAACAAACAGGAAAAATAAGAAAATTGGAAAAATGAGAGATAATGTATAGAGAGGATAAAAGTTTTTAAAAATATATGCACATGTATTTATATATATACATATTTAATATCTTCAAAGAGATGAGAGAATAGAGTGTATAGATGAAATAAAAGTAGGCTTCTATACCAAGAAAAATTTAGAAAACAAGGCAATTTCTTCCATTAATAAATTCAAAAATTGGAAGAGAATGTTGAGGAAGTCTTCTAGAAAATGTAGTAAAAAGAAAAGAATTTAGATAATAAAAGAGATTGAATAGAAAATATGAGGACCGGTAGAGGAGGTTTAATGTTCAACAAATATGAGTTCCAGAATGAGTAAATAGAGAAAATAGAATAAAGACAACATCAATGAAAAGAATATTTCAAAATATTGAAGATCATGAATTTCAGATTGAGTGACTAGCATAGTGGAAAAAAAATAGGAAGAGTACACACTTTGAAGAGTATCATCTTGTAATAGCAACACTCGAGGGAAAAAGGAAAATGCTAAGTTTCCAAAAAGAGAGAGGAAAACAAACATCATGTTAAAAAGACTGATAATACAAATGAAATTAGACTTTTTTAAAAAATACAATAAAACAATGAAGGAATGCCTTCAATATTATGAAGGGAAATTATTTCTAAGCTAAATTAATATGTCCAGCAAATTATTCATAATGTGTGTGAATATAATAAAGATATTTTCAAAGAAGTAATATTTTAAGGAATTTACATCCCATGTTCTTGTTCTCAGGAAGTTATTGAAGAGCTACTCCACCAAAAGGAGAGATCCAGGAAATCTGGACACTAAGATAGGTAAGAGATCAGGGAATCTCAGAATGTTGGTGGCCAAAAGGTACATGAAAAGGTGCTCAACATCACTAATCATCAAGGAAATGCAAATTAAAGCCACAATGAGATATCACCTCACACCTGTTGGAATGGCTATTATCAAAAAGACAAGAAATAACCAAAGCCGGTGAGGATGGGGAGAAAAGGGAACTCTTGTGAACTGTTGGTGGGAATGTAAATTTGTTACAGCAACTATGGAAAACAGTATGGAGATTCCTCAAAAAATTAAAAATAGAACTACCATGTGATCCAGCAATTCCACTTCTGGATATGTATCTGAAGAAAATGAAGTCAGCATCTCAAAGAGATATCTGCACTCCCATGTTCATTGCAGCATTATTCACAACAGCTAAGACATGGAAACAATCTAAGTGTTCATCGACAGATGAATGGATACACACACACATGCACATACACAGTTACATCCATATACACACAATGGAATATTATTCAGGCAAAAAAGGAGGAAATCTTGACATTAGCAACAACATAAATAAACCTGGAGGACATTATGCTAAGTGAAATAAGCCAAACCCAGAAATACAAATACTGTACAATCTCACCTATATGTGGGATATAAAAAAGTTGAACTCATAGAAGCAGAGAGTAAAATGATGGTTGCCAGGGCCTGGGGGAAATGGGGAGATGTCGGTCAAAGGGTACAAACTTTCACTTATAAGAAAAATAAGTTCTGGGGATCTAATGTACAGTATGGTGACTATAGGTAATAATGCTGTATTGTATACTTGAAATTTGCTAAGAATATATCTTAAGCATTCTCACCACACTCAAAAAAATAAATTGTTTAATTTTTTATGTGAGGTAATGGATGTGTTAATTAGCTTGATTGTGTTAATCATTTCACAAATCTGTATGTATACTAAATCATCACATTGTACAACTTAAATATATACAATATTTATTTGTCAATTATACTTTAATAAAGCTGGAGGAAGGAGAATGCTTGTGAAGAAAAGCTGCAGGATTATAGCCCTGTAGCAGCCCTACAGATCAATCCAAGAGATGGATTAAAGAAGGAGGGAAGAAGACTCCAGAATGGTAATCTTAAAACAAAAAGAAACTAACTGACTAGCAGGCCAACTAAGGAGATTAGATAGATAGATAGATAGATAGATAGATAGATAGATAGATAGATAGACAGATAGATAATTAATGACTTGGGAATATTACCCAACATTACCAAATCTAATATTTGACTTTATCTATCTACGGAAGAAGGTTTTACTGTTCTGGTGGAAAATTTGAGGTTGGATTCATTATAGACACTAGAAAACTATATAAACAAAAGGGTTCAATTACTAAAGTTTAGCAAGAAGACAAAAACTGCACTGGAAGAGATGTACACTTGTAGGATGCTACACAGCTCGGTTGTAAATAATATTTGCATATTATAATAATGTGTGTCCTTAAGATAGATTTAACTTTTAATGAGATGGTGACAAGAGAAGTGTGTGGGTATGTTTGTGTTCATGTGTACATAGATGGTATTATAAGTGATCTAGGAAGTCAAGAGATAATGCCTAAAATTTAGGAATTAAGAAATACTGTTATTTGCATTATATATATAATATAGCAGAAATATGGAAGTGAATAACATGAGAAACAGATAAAAGAGTTGAAAGTAGGTGCTTCTAAGAAGTAAGAATCATGGGCAGATAGAAAACTAAATGTTTAAACAATGTAGTACTATTTTGCATTTTTAATTCTACATTTGGATTATTTATCAAAAATAAAATTAGGGGCTGGCCCAGTGATGTAGTGATTAAGTTCGCATGCTCCACTTCAGCAGCCCGGGGTTCGAAGGTTTCGATCCCAGGCGCAGACCTACACACCGCTCATCCAGCCATGCCATGGTGGCATCCCACATACAAAATAGAGGAAGACTGGCACAGATGTTAGCACAAGGCAAATCTTCCTTAAGCAAAAAGAGGCAGATTGGCAACAGATGTTAGCTCAGGGCCAATCTACCTTACCAAAAAAAAAAAAGAAATAAAAAAGCTCTGAGGGTGATCTCATTAATATCTGCATTAAATCAATCAATCAATCAATAAAAAGTAAATAAATAAAATTAAATTGTAAGAATGAAGGCTAACTGTTGGATGAATAGAAGTGGTGTATATATAACTTTCTAACCAGAAAATGGAACAAACAAATTAGTCAACAAAAGATGACTAAGAAACAAACAGAAATCAAGAAATCTTAGTAAATGGAAAATATAAAATAAGATCATAGATGACAGTAATATCCAACAATTTCTCTAATTATAATAACGTGAATGAATTAAGCTAATCAATTGAAGCTCAGAGGCTTTCAGACTGAATTTTAATAATCTGAATCTACACTATTAAAATAATATGACACAGAGAAGTTGAAAATGAGGTTGAAATGGTATCCAGGAAAAGGCTGACAAAAATAAAATTGGTAATATTATGAATATCAGACAAAGTATTATTCTAAGTGAAAATCACTAAGGGACTTATAATATTGATAAACAAAACAATTCACCAGGAAACTATTCCATTAATGAATCTATAAGATCCTAACAGCATACCTTCAAAATGCATTATGCAAAAATTGATAAAAATATAGGAAGAAATTGACAAAAATCATAGTAGGAGATATTAACGCATTTCTCTTGGAAACTTACTAATAAGATAATCAGTATGGGTTAATAGGGCTAAAAAGGTTATAAAGACAAGTAACAAGCCTAATCTAAAACTCTAATCTTTGTACAGAGAATGTTCACTATTTTGACCATAAAGGATGCCTCAAGAAATTCTGAAATATTGATATTATGTAAATAATTTTCATGGTCCACAATGCAATAAAGTAAGAAATAAACCAAAAAAAAACCCTAGCCAAACCCTCCATTATCCTTCCTCAGAGTACTGAAGATTTACTTCATAAACACACACATAGCACTATATGACCACTATTATTTTAAGCACTTTCAAATATTTACTCATTCAATCTTTGCAACAATTGTTTGTGGTCAGTACTATTATTCTCTACATTTTACAAATAAGGAGGTTGAAGGGCAGAGAGATTGAGCAACTTGCCCAAGGTCACATATAGTAAGTGGCAGAGTAGGCCACAAGCCAGACACCCTGACTCCGGGATCTGAGTTCTTGATTTTCATATTAAGCTTATTCTCTTAACATAAACATCCAAATAAACTGTGAGTTAAAGAAATAAAAATTAAAAATACACAGTACAACTTAACAAAAGAACTAACATCAAAACGAATGAGGTACATCCAAAGTAGTTCTCAGAAAAAATTTATAGCTTTATATATCTACTGTAAAACAAGAGAGGAAATAAATAAATGATTTTTATTCAAAAACCTTTAAAAAGAAACCAAAGACAGTAGACACAAATAATAACAAAATAGAAATTAATTAAAATACAAAGTAAATATAAAATAATAGAAATGTTATGTTTTAAAATTTTGGATCTGTGGAAAGATTAATTTAAAAACAAAACCTTTCACAACATAATAAATCAGAGAAATACAATAAACAAAATGAGGAAAAAAGGATACAAGGGCAGAGACAAATGAACAAAATAATTATAAAAGCAAACTTTGAACAATTTTATATTAATCTATTTGAAAAAGTATATAAAATGGGAAAATTCAGAGAAATATCTTACTATAATTGTACCAAGAAGAAATGGAAAATTTACTAGAATAATAACCCTAAAAAATGGAAATGATAGTGAAAAACCTGTTCTTTCAAAAAACTAACAAACAACAACAAAAAAAGACACCAGACTTATAGAAAAGGTGTGAAATTTTCCCATCATTCAAAGAGGTCGCTAATTGCAAACCTTTGGTACCAAAAATAGATAAAGTAGAAAAAGATAATTATTGACCAACAATGGATGGATGAAAAAATAGCAAATTGAATTCAATAGTGTATAAAAAGACCAAGTAGGGTTTTCCCTTAAAAATGTATGAATGAGTCAACACTAGAAAAATCTATTAATGCAATACATCTATCTCTTAGCCGTGGATCTCTGCATTTTAACTGCTTATGAGCCCCAGTATTTCCAGTTTCTCTTGGGTAAATGTTTGAGGGCCTTAAAAGAGATTATGTGGAATTGAACCAAATACCTGGCCACTATTCCATGCCTGTCAGTCTCTCTCAGTTGACTTGGCTTGTCAAAGACAACACCATAAACTGCCTTGCTTTCATGTATTCATTTCTCAGTATGCTAATTCTTAGAAAGGGAGATTTTCCTACTTGTGAAGTCTCTAAGAGAAAGACATAAACTGGGTACCAGAACTAGGAATTACTAAAGAGACCAAGTTCCAGGAAAACCTGGTATATTTAACATCTGATTCTCTTTCAGCCTTTGGAATGGCCCATCGCGGGCTCACACTGTGAAAGACAGACAAGACCAGGTCAGCTGACTGCCTAAATGCTGGGAGTGAGCAAGAGGGGAGATTCAGGAATAACTCAAATGAGGGTCTTTCTTGTGATCGTCCTCAAAGAGAAGGTTCTCAGCTTTTCCTACATAATACACAGTGATGCCTTGAAGTCTGGTATGCAAAGCCAGCAGAACTGGCATGTAGTACAGATGCTGTGTCCCCACTTTCTGCTATATTCCATGTACCTGGCATATGAGAGGCACTCAATGAGTATTTGTTGGAGGAATCAGTGAATGAATGAGTCACAGTTCCTAGAATATTCAAATTGGAAGGGACCTCAGAGAGAGATCCTTCAGCTGTTAGGGTACAGAGAACCCAGAGTGAGGGACTTGTCTAATGAAGCTGCATCCTTAAACATGGTTGGGTTCTGAGGTCCTCTCTGCAATGGTGGTCTCAAGGCAAGAGCTCCTCTTCATTCTCTTCATCCACTGAGTGGACTAGGACCATGTCCTAACACAAAGGCTTTGTTCCTTTGGGAAACCCCAGATTGCCTACATACTATCTATGGGATCGAATTGATGGGCTCCTTTTCTAATGAGATCCCCAGACATCACGGTGTTTGGATCTTGCTACTGCTGCCTTGGGGACTGTCACTGTGGCTATGGGGAGAGGGACCCCGGAGTCCTGGAGCCCAGGAGAATGGTCCTCTCTGACATCCTGCAATCCAGACTTAAAGGGATGGGGCTTTGGGAGACACAGGCAAGCCTAGAGCTGCTTTCGGTCTGTTTGTTACTCCCAGATCTGACCAATCGGGGAGAGGAATTAACTGACAGACTCTGGTGGGTTCTAAGTTTTTCTTCTCGTCCTCTCCTTCAGAAGATTCTCTGGGTGCTGTATCTGCCACGGCACAGTGGGAATCCTGGCAATCGTGGTGCTATGCTCTCAAGCCTCACTGCCCTGAAGTGAAATGAGCCTTAGCCCTGCACGGTAAGATGTAAGTCACACTCTATGACTCAATGAAACATGATTCTTGTCTGTGACTGGATGTGGCCTATGACCCTTGTCTCATGGGATGCCACTTTCTCTTTTCCTTTTGTCTCCTGGGAATATTCTCAAGTGGAAAAATGAATGCACAGCTGTACCACAAAATTTAGGGGATAAACAGCATTATAAATATTGAAAAAAGTCACTCAGAAAAGGTTATCTGGGCATTAGCCTTAGAAAATCTCAGGCAGAACTTTCAAAGGGCTTAATTGGTCAATTTAGCTCAAAACATAGTATTTAGGGTGTCACATTGAGTGAGCCAGGAGAATTGGGAACATCCAGTCCTGTCCCTACCATTCTCTATCACACTCCTGATATGTGGGGCCTGGAGACGAGAAATGGAACATCTGACTTTGGTTAAACAAACCTAAATTGCCCCCTTTATACTGGAAAAGGCATATTCCCTGAACATAGAAGTCCCCACCGTTTCCTCCTTTTTCCTGCCCCAGATATCAACCAGTGGCTAGGAAGGTGGGGTCAGTGAATGGCTGACTGAAATATCAGGGTTTTGTGAGCACAGGTGTCCAAGTAGAAGGTCCTGGACGCAGGCCTGCCTGCAGAATTGCTGCACTGGGAACGGCTTCCCCATTCCAACCCACATCCAGAGCCTCCCCCCATCCTTAGAACTCTCTTCCCTGCTTGAGTATTGTGTTTCCTTCCCTGCTACCTCCTTCTCCTCATGTCTCCAAAAGATAGAAAAGCATCCTCCAAACTGCAAGCTGCTACACAAGCACTAGTTAGATGAAGACTGACCACCTTCTCACCTTAAAGGCGGGTTTGGGAGAGGAGAAGTGAAGATGAAACAATGACCTCGAATACCCTTATTTTGAAGTCTATGCTCGTCTTTATCAACGGTTACCATTTATTGACAGCATATTCTATACCAGGCCCTCTGCTAAGTGCCTTACAGGCATTTTCTCATGTAATCTTTCCATGAGTCCTCCAAGGTAGATACTAGTACTGTCTTCATCTTACAGGTGAAGAAACTGAGGCTGAAAGATAACGAGGAAATGTTTCTAAGGTCACACACGAAGTAAGTAGAGCTGGAGTGTGATCAGAGAGGTGTTTGATTCCAGACCACTCCCACCCCATCCCCACAAATTTCAGAACCTAGGGTTAGAAAGGAGGTGGAAAGTGAGGATTGGACTTTCCAATCAGTAGAGATTGGAGAAATTAATGAAAAGAACCATCCATGAACACAAAAGAGAGAGAGAGAATGTGTGTGTGCACGCGCGCGTGTGTGTGTGTGTATGCGTGCATGTTTGGGTGGGTCTAACATAAAAGTAGAACCCAGAGTTATGCGGAGTGGGGATGGGGAGGACAGATGAATGGAAGGAAGCAGAAATTGAATGCATTGTTTGACTGTTATATAAGAAGAATTGTGTTTGGCTATTTACATACAGGAATTCATATAATCTCCATAGTAACACTATGAGTAGATATTATTCTCTCTATTTTATAGGTGAGCAAATGGAGACGAAGTGAGCAAAGAAAATCAAGCATCCCTCTACTTACATCGGGGTTAAAGCCAGAGATTTCTATAAACTTAAATATTTTATTGTTTTTATCACTATTTTTTTATAGTTTCTGGTACTTCAAACCCTTAAGTTTCAGACTTTTTATTGTATTTAACTAGAGACTAGAAAATAGAAGCAGAAATTTCCTTCCACACAGAAGGACGGAGACTCGGGTGTTAAAACAAGTGGTATTTGGGGGAACACAGGAAGAAAGCAGGGCTGAAAAGAGAGTTGCTCTGGATCACAGAATGTCCTGAGTCCACACACTAGACTCTCCTCAAGAAAAAAAAAAAAAAAGCAGTGTATCTTCTCACTGCTGTATTCCAGATGGTAGCCACTTTGAATTTGAATGTGAGAGGGGGCAGTGTTATGTACCTTGGTTTACCAAGCCCGTCTGACCAGAGCTGGAGCTGGCCTCTTACCTCCCAAAAGTGTACCTCAAATAGAGATCTATCCCTGGCTTGAATTCCCTCTTCATGCACATTCCTTTGCACTGGGTCTCTGACATGTGATAGGCCACAGCTGGTCTAACCCAGGTGAGTTAGGGCAGAGTTCTGGGGCTGTGCACCCTTAGTCGAGTGCCTTCCATGGGCTATATCTATGTCTAGCCAAGTTGTTAGGTATTTCCACTACTCCCTTTACATAGTTACTCTCTTCCTCCCCAATACGTCTGCCCCCAATGTCAGGCCTCTGGGAACTTGTGAGGTCTTCGAGATCTTGGCCAGTGTCTGAATGCTGAGAGCTTCTGAAACCCAGAGCTACATCCATTTTGAGTCCCAGCACATGGCTGATGATGACCCTGCACCAGCTTACTGTTTCCAGCCTGGATGTTCAACCTGCCCACTTCATGTCTTTCAGACGCAGATTCTCCTCAATGCCAAGACCCAATTTCACAGCTGTGACAGAGTTTACCTTTGAAGGCTTTTCCATTTTTGGGTGGCAGCACAGACTCGTCCTCTTTGTGGTCTTTTTGTTCTTGTACCTGTTGACCCTTGTCAGCAATGCTATCATCTTGACAGTTATCCACCTCAACCGTCAACTTCACACAGCCATGTACTTCTTCCTGAGTGTGCTGTCCATTTCTGAGACTTGTTATACAGTAGCTATCATCCCCCGAATGCTGTCCAGTCTCCTTAGCCCCCAACGAGTCATCTCCATTCCAGACTGTGCGACTCAGCTCTTCTTCTATCTCACTTTTGGTGTCAACAACTGCTTCCTGCTCACAGCCATGGGATATGATCGCTATGTGGCCATCTGCAGCCCCCTACAGTATTCAGTCATCATGGGCAAGAAGACTTGTATACAACTGGCAAGTGGATCCTGGAGCATTGGCCTGAGCACAGCCATCCTTCAGGTGTCTTCTGTGTTCAGCCTGCCCTTCTGTGATGCCCACGTCATCTCTCACTTCTTTTGTGACATCCGGCCCCTAATGAAGCTTGCCTGTGCTGACACTACCATCAAAGAATTTATCACTTTGCTCATCAGTCTGTGTGTCCTTGTTCTGCCCATGGTCTTGATCTTTATCTCCTATGTCCTGATTGTCACCACCATCCTCAAGATTGCATCTACTGAGGGTCGGAAGAAGGCCTTTGCCACTTGTGCCTCACACCTCACAGTGGTCATTGTCCACTATGGTTGTACCTCTTTCATCTACCTAAAACCCAAATCCCAAAATTCCCTGCAGGACAGATTTATCTCTGTGACCTACACTGTCATCACCCCCTTACTGAACCCTGTTGTATACAGCCTGAGGAACAAAGAGGTCAAGGATGCTTTGCTCAGAGCTTTGGGCAGAAAGCCTCTCTCTTAGGTGTTGGTTAGTCTCAATAACAATAAAATTTAAAGAGTTTGGTGAGGTATCACAGTGAAGGAGCCAGTCACATAAGAGCTAGTATGAGGGCACCAGGTACCTGATCTGCAAAGCATCTGGGAATGACAGGGATAGAGTGAAACAAAGAAGAAAAAGATTAATGAAAGAACAGATGGATGGATTTTCCAAGACTGATAGATAGGTTTACCAAGCTTGATGGGAATCGAATAAGATAAAGCATATTGAGGTGCTGTACTATAATGTTAGACATTATTCCTGTTATTCTTGACATAAAGTATTGCAAACCAGCAACGAGAGTGGAAAGAATATATGGTATCATATCACAGGAATTTATGTAATCTGAACCTGGCCTCAGTATGAAAATCAAGGGCACTAAAATAACAACTTCATTATTTACACATAACACTACTTATGCTACATTTTACACTACAATTTAAAAAAATTCATTCCATTAATGATTTACCGTGTGCCTGTTATTACACGTATGAACCCTAGACAGCTATGTCAGGCACAGGCTCTGATAGCCAGTTTACAACAGGTTAAGTTAAATTTTGAGCAGCTTAAGCAAAAACCATAAAAATGGCTTCTTGTATATTTGAGAATTGCAAAAGGAAGAGCCCCCGTCTTTCATACTCCATCCCATCCCCTCTCCCCAGACACCCTGGGTAGTATAATGGACTCTGTTGCTGCTCTACCCAGATCTCCTTTGCTGGGCTGGCACACCCATCCCCAGTTGATGTGAATGTTGGAGTGCTAACTACTCATAGCTTCCCTGCACTTTGAAGAATTGCTATTGGCTGAAAGAGGGCTTTCTTAGAGGTGATACATACCCCACTCCTACCCCTCACAAGGGGTAGTCCATAGCCAACGCCTGAACGATGCAGAAAGTACAAAAGACCACTCACTTTGCCTCAAGATGGGACCAACTCTAGGGTGCAGTTCTAGATTCCTCCATTAAATCAGGCTGAAGTTAGACTCAAACTGAGACCGCATCCTTGCTTAGCTCTCTCTCTGCCCAAGTCTGTTTCTCTCACTCCATTTTCTCTGTGAGTATGCCCTCGATCAATCACTTGCACCTGGGTCCCTGTTTCAGGCTCTGCTTCAAAGGAATCCGACCTAAGCCAGGTGGTATCTATATCTATCAGGTAATCAGACTCCACTCTTGGAGTGTTCTCTCTGCATCTGTTGCACTTAGAACAGTGCCTGGTATGTAGTAGCTGCTCAATAATTATTTACTAAAAGAAAGAAGGACGGAAGAAAAGAAGAAAGGAAGGAAGATAGCTGTGGGCAGATAAAATACAGTTAACATCACAGGTAGCTCTTCTCCCTCTCTTCCTTTTATTACTTTCAGGCTGTTTGCCGCCCTTTGTAACATCCTCTTTTGGCACATTTATTGAATGCACCCTAGATAACAGGCATTAATTTAAGCACTTTATTCATTTAATCTTCACTATAAATCTATGAGGTAAGTATTTTTTTAAACTTATTTTACAGATGAGAAACCTGAGACCTGAAAAGATTAAGTAAATTCCTCAAGGTCATATAGCTACTATGTGGCAGAATGAATTTAAACACAGGCAATCCGGCCCTAGAGTCCATACGTGCATTATAAGCTCATGATGACTATTTTAACCCACCTTCTCCTTTACAATAAATAAAGACCAGGAGAAGAAAGAGCTCCAAACACTGTGGATTTACACATAGCTCAAACCTTATCAGATGTTCTTGGGTCTTGGAAATCAGTCTAGGAGTTCAGAAATTGTGTATTGTAATATACTTTATCCTAGAATATCTTGGTGCATCCCTTTTCCACTCAGCACAGCTCCAAAGATGAAAGGAGAAAGGAAGTCAAAAGTGGGCCAAAGACCACTGGAGAATGGTAGGGCTCAGGGCCATCAGATTAATAACCTCTGTTCTTATTTTCTTTCCCACAGTTACTGTTCACCCTGACCCTCTTCCAAGAGCTGATGACCTAAAGTAGGAGATACTTAAACAGCATGATATTATAGATGGAGCACAGGCTTTGGGGCCAGAGAGGCATGTGTCCCAATCCTAGGCCCACTATTATAAGCACATGTCCTAGGGAAAGTTACTTAACCTCTCTGGCCTCTGTTTCCTATTTTCACAGGACGGCTGACAATATCAACCTCCCATGGTTATTGTGAGGAATCAAAAACATTACGGGCATAAGGTTTCCTGGCACATGGGTAGCAGCGGAAGCATCTCATCCATTACCACCCTTCGTACACATTGCTCTTGAGGTCACTCTGAGGTCAACAGCAAGTCACTGTTGATAGGGACATAGAGTCCAAGTTTTAACAACAGAGAGAGTTCCCTCTTCCCAGAAAGTACTGACTTCGTAAGCGGGCTTCCCCTACGGTCTCTGATGCCATGTTCCAGTAAAAGGAATCTAACTATTCTCTCAGGGCCTTCCAAGAATTATTTCCTAAATACACCTGCCATGTGTTAGTATACCACTTGGCTGCCTCTCTGCACTTCTACCCCAGATTCCCTTCCCTTTTTGGTTCACCCACTTACTGGCCTACCAACTACTTCTCATAACGTCATTCCCCCTTCTCTCCTGGTTGCCTCAGAGTCTGCAAGGAATCTCAGGATTCACGTGTACATCAATCTTCATATACAGGTTGAATAAATACTTACAAAAATATGTGCAACTATTTTTGAATGTACCACAATTCATTTGAAAGCACCAATTACTAAATTCATAGTTCTCTTTTTCAGAATTTACTTTTTTCTATCAATAAGTACAAATACTACAAGTATTATTATCCAACTATTTTCAAACTGGAGATTCATGAAATATTTTGAAATTAAAATGGAGTTTTCAAGTGCAAAACAATTTGGAGACCACAGTTCTAGGTGACAGGGATAGGGTTGGGGGCAGTGTGAGAGTAGATAGAACTTCAGTGCTACGGGGTGAATTGTGTCCCCTCAAAATTCATATGTTGAAACCTTAACCCCCTATGTGACGGTATTTGGTGATGGGGCCTTTGGGAATTAATTAGGTTTAGTTGAGGTCATAAGGGTGGGGTCCTCATGATGGGATTAGGACCCTTTAAGAAAAGACACTAGAGAGCTCTCTCTCACTCTTTTTCCGCCATATGAGGCAACAGAGAGAAAGCAGTCATCTGCAATCCAGAAAGAGCTCTCACCAGGAACTGAATTTTCTACCACCTTCATCTTGGATTCCCAGGCTCCAGAACTGTGAGAATAAATGTCTGGTGGTTAAGCCACCAAGTCTATGGTATTCTGTTATAGTAACCCAAGCTGACTAAGACATTCACAAACAATGTTGACCTCAGTTAAATCTGTTGTGAATCTTATTCAGGGCTCTGGAAGATTCCCATTGACAATTCTAAAGCATCATTAGCAGGTCTAGACCTGGGATCCTAAACTAATGTGAATGCCATGAATGAACTATAATAAGAACTACTTGAATCTGGCCCCCAAATAAAGCAGTCTGCAGAACTAAGGGAGTTTATAGCAGATCCCCTTGGGTGTTTTGCCAGTTTTGTTTCTACAGTCACCCTACATGTTCATTTCTGTCCAGCACCAAATTCCAACAGATTTACAGTTCATGGCACAGTGTGCTCCTCACAATCTCCCATCTGTAAAATGGAGATAGTACCACTGACTTCATAGGGTTATTTGGAGGAATAAGTGAGACAAAAACTTGTGAAAGAATTCAATAAACATTAGTTGATTCTGAAGCTGAATACCTCTTCTTTTCCCCAGACACTACATTTTTATACCATCTACTCAGCACCACATTTCCAAAATTTTCTTAATTTGTCTCAAAGCAATGGTATCATAAAGCATTGAGCTATTTTACCTAACTCTACTCCTTTCCTGTTGAGATCCCATAGCCACCAATCATATCTAATGATGGGCCATTAATATAGAAGTCTTTTTGTTTGATTTATCTGTTACAATAGGCAGCTATGCATATTTGTAAATAATCAGGGAGTTGGCATGAATGAACCTGGCAAGAGTAGTTTATGAAATGATTAGTTCTTTACTCTCCTTTGGTCCACACATTGATTCAGATACAAGCCCTATTGATTCACCCCAAATGTCTCTCACATCCTGGCCTGACCTCTTATATCAGCAACCCAGCTGATCTCCCTGCCTCTTCCCACCAACCTCAAATCCACCTTCACACTGCTGCCAGATCAATCTACCAGATACCAGTGCTGAAGTATGTCTTTTTCCAGAAGAGAAGCAAAATCACCACATAGAAAGGAAGAAGGTGCAGGGTAGCTGGTGGTAAATGTTTATAGTCCTTAAGAGGCAAGTTGCTAAGAGATTTGAAGCTCATGAACAGGAAGAATAAATGAAATCACTTGAAAGGCCCTTGAAAGTGGTAAAGTTTAAACACTCTAAAACTCTTTGTGGCCCTGTCTTACTTTACCTACAGAATTTTTTCTGTAATCCACCTGAGTCTAATCAAAGACCATCTCCTCCTTGTCTCACTTACATATGGTACCCATTTCAGTTTATTATAATTGTCTATCACCTGCAACTAAAAAGTGAGCTCTCCAAAGGTTGAGGAAGCACCTCATTCATTTTTGTATTCCCAGCAACTAGCAACTAGCAAGAGGCCTGGCATATGCTTAGTGCTTGAAGAATCAATGCGTGCAGATAACTGCCACATGTTAGAGAAAGAAAATGCTAAAGAAGCAATAAATTAACTCATGGAGCATCTTCAGGGGGAAGTAAATTTGGAGTTAGGTCTTGACAGACTGGTAGAAGTTTGCCCAATGGAGAAGGGGAGGTAATTCTGGGTAAAGAGAACAGAGTGTTCAGAGGCTCATCTCTGTTTCCCAGGCCCCAAGAGAGCATCCTCAGGTCTAAAGACTGTGTACTTACAGTTTGGAATGCCATGGGGCAGAAAGACAGGCAACATGAACTGCCCTCTACAGAATCATGGCCATATTTGGCTACTTTTATTACAAAAACAATACCAGATTTTTAACTGGGTAGAGTTCCCGCCTATAAGGAAAAAAGCCTAAACTTCCTAAAATCCAAGATGACATGGCTCTAAGCTTGAGCTGCCTAGATTTGTAAACTATGGATTTTGAAGGCACACCTGTAAAAAAAAACCACAATGTGCTTATTGAAATAAGTAGAATTCAACTAAATAAAGCACATTCCACTAATGCTATTCCTACTTGAAGCCAAATCTTCCCCCGGGCTCCCAAATTGCTAACCCTGGGATTGAGTAAACAAACCCCATACATAATGAGGCCCCCAGGTATCTGCTGTCTGCATCCTCCTAGCCCCAGGGTGGCTCTCAGTGTGTCCTCAGGGAGTGAGCTCCAGGAGCCCCACTGGCTGCTCTTTGGAGAGCCTGTTCTCTGACTTTGAAGACTTCTCCACACAGAGGTGCTGTCAAGGATGACTCCCAAGGCTGACCCCATTCCTGCTAGAGTATGTTATCCTCTGCCTGCTCAGCCTTAGCTCCTGCCATAGGCCTGCTTGGTCACCTTGCTCTTCCTCGTGTCTGAACATTGTGGCTATGGGAGCCCAACATTTCAATCTTCACTCTTGGCCTCCTCCAGCCCAGCTCTCCTGTTGTGACTCAGCACTAGACAGACATACGTAAGTGCTCTTTAGAAAAGGATATGAAATGCAGCTTATTGCCCATGGGCTGACTTTAATTTATTGTAGTATAACAGCTCTTATCACAGCTGGAGGAGGTCTTCATAAGGTTGTGTTTGCTCTTCCTTCTCTTGATTTCCTTGGAAGAATTATAGGCTCCTAACAGTGGAGGATGCTAAGCAGGTCATAGCAGCCATTCTACCTCAAGACAGATAGACTTGAGCCAGATCAGATGACTCCCTAGCCCAGGATTTCTCAGTAGGCACCCTATTGGTATTTGGAATAGGACAATTCTTCCCGGGGCGGGACCATCACATGTATTGCAGGTCATTAAGCATCATTAATTGCTAGCAGCACCCATGCCCACCATTATAACAATCAAAAACTCTGACACATATTTCTGATTTCACAGTAGAGGTGCCATAACACCCCCCAGGTGGACCACTGCCTAGTTTATACCCAGATGCCTCACAGAAGATAAATATCTTTAGCCACGTATTTTAGTGTCAAATGATTTTCCCTGTTGAGAAGTATTTTCTGTTGCAGCCTTACTTTCTTTTAGCATTCTTAATGTAAATGATTAACAGCTGGTCACCAAGTTCTTCTAAATAAATTTTTATAAACTTGAAGGAGATCTCCATGCCTACTAACCTTCATCACTGATGTGATTTACTTTATGCAAAAAGTTTTTTTCTGAATATGCATAAGCAAACCAGAATATAATTTAAATACCCTACAGGAGCTTACTGTCTAATGAGACAAAAAAGTGAAATATTGCATAAATTGAACTGAGCCCCATCCTTCAACAAAATGATGTATCTTTAGTGTAACTCTGTTTTTTATATCCAGAGTCTGCTTTTGCTTTAGATAAATTTGCTGCATCTTCCCTGGTACAATTGTTTCCCTCCGCAGAGTAGGTGTATGCCTACTCACGAAATTGTATTGGCTGTAAATTTGCCTTCTAGTTTAGGGAAGGTGAAAATACAGCATAGTTTACAACATATGTGAGTCAGGGCTGTGAACTGTCAGCAGACTTCCATCATTCGGACAGCAGTGGGGAGAGGATAGCGGTTGGTTAAGGCTTGCCTTTTCCTTCTTGAAAACAAGATGAACCTTTCTGAGCCTGCTTTGCTTCTACTTCCTAAACGATGTGCAAACGGATGATTCATAGTCTTGAAAGAAAAGAATTCTCCAGTCAATCCTTAAACAAATTGTTTTCAAGCATCAAATTCATGCATAATCCTGAGCTTGAGGTATGCAGATGTAAAAGGTGTAAAGTCACAGTGTTTGTGTGAGGACAGTGCCGCACGGATGCTGGTGGACAATAATCCAAATAAACAGGAGAGCATCAGAGTACAATGAGTACAATATGTGTTGATGGAGGACTGAAAACTTGCATTAGTCTTTGAAGAATGAGGAAGATTTAAACAAGAGGAGAAAAGGAGGAAGAGTAGGGTGAAGCGGGAATGTGTGTGATTATACAGTGGGAAAAAAAACATGATTCTAGGATGCATAGGAAATTGTAATAGATGGCCACAGGGAAAAAATATTTTAAGTAAAGTTAAGTAAACCAGGGATTAACTTTAATCCACTGGGAAATGTATCCCCAGGTTTATAGCTGAGAACAACATTCAATCAATTTCAGAAATGTGCTTAAACTACTGTACTGAGATTTTGTATCTTTTATTCTCCTACATTTCAAATTTAGTGACCACTCAATGAAGAGAGAAAACCACACTCTCATAACCGAGTTCACTTTCCAGGGTTTCTCCAGCTTCCATGAGCACCAGCTTATCCTTTTTGTGGTGTTCCTTGCATTGTACACCTTGACCCTAGCAGGCAATGTAATTATTGTGACAATTATCCAAATTGATCGTCATCTCCACACTCCCATGTACTTCTTCCTGAGCATGCTGTCCACTTCAGAGACTGTATATACATTGGTCATTCTCCCAAGGATGCTCTCCAGCCTCATGGGTATGAACCAGTCCATCTCCTTGGCAGGTTGTGCCACTCAAATGTTCTTTTTCATCACCTTTGGTATCACTAACTGCTTCCTGCTCACAGCAATGGGTTATGACCGCTATGTAGCTATCTGCAAGCCCCTGAGATACACAGTTATTATGAACAAGAGGGTGTGCGTCCAGCTGGTTTGGGGAGCCTGCAGCATTGGGCTGATTGTAGCAATGACACAGGTGACATCAGTATTCAGGTTACCTTTCTGTGCTACCAAGGTGGCCCACTTCTTCTGTGACATCCGACCTGTGATGAAGCTCTCCTGCATCGATACCACTGTTAATGAGATCTTGACTTTGATCATTAGTGTTCTGGTGCTTGTTGTACCTATGGGTCTGGTTTTCATCTCTTATGTCCTCATCATCTCTACCATCCTCAAGATCGCCTCTGCTGAAGGCCAGAAGAAGGCTTTTGCCACCTGTGCTTCTCATCTCACTGTGGTCATTGTACACTATAGCTGTGCCTCCATTGTCTACCTTAAGCCCAAGTCAGAGAACAGCAGGGATCAGGATCAGCTGGTCTCGGTGACCTACACTGTCATCACCCCCCTGCTGAACCCTGTGGTGTACACTCTGAGGAACAAAGAGGTCAAGTATGCTCTGCTCCGGGCCATTGGCAGGAAGCTTTCCTGACAACTTGAGAAGAGTTATCCCAAGGCTCTTAGCTTCCACTCTCACTAGGAATATGAGGAATAGATCCACACGCCCTTGGTTCCCAGAGACCTGCCGCACAAGGAGGAGACAAAGAGAGAAACAGCAGCATCCAACTGTCTGAAAGCTTTAAACAGAGACCTGCATGAAGCGCTAGCCCTGTTTATGTGGATAAATAGATAAACAACGATAGGATTTGCCTGAAGAAGAGTCAGGAATTAGTGTGGGCTGAGGATTTTTCATTAATCTTTTGGTTTCTTTGTGGCTCTCCACTTAATGAAGGCAATAAAGAGGAAAAACAGAATCTAGGGCATATGTTTTTCCCTATAATCCTTTCCTTCCTACTTCAGAGCAGGATGATTTCTCAAACTGGAGTCCCTGTTGGAAGTTGTTTATACATGGCATATCAAGTAATAAGTGACTATGTCTACAGGGAGAGTGGTCTCAGAATGGGATAGCCCAGGGCAAATAGATCTCCTCTCCTTGCTACTTTAATTCATCCCAGTGTTTAGCAAAACTGATTATTAAAGATGGTGACCATAGACGGTTTAATTAGAGATCCAGGCAATTCTAGATCTTTTCAGTCATAATGACAGCCATTTTGAGGGCTCATTCCAAGATTCTCCTGGGTCAGTTCAGCTGCTGTTAATTCAAAAAGCATGTAATGGGCAGTAGTGATGAAGTAGGCTGGCTGCTGGATCCTGGGGAAAGAAAGATGAAAAAACCCTAATTACCTGGCTTCAAGAAGCTCAAAGTCTAGTGGCAAAGACAAACATTTAAAATTATGGTTTCAATTCTTTATAATAAGTGGTATATAAAAAAGATTAAAGGAGAACGAGAGGGAGGGGAAAAGAAAAAGAGGAAGAGGAACTCTGTTAGAGATGTCAGGGAAGTCTCAGAGAGGAGGTGATCTGTAATCCAGACTGATTTTAAGATACTTATATGAGACTGTCTGATGGAAAAGAATTCCAAAGAGGAGGAACAATATATTCACAGGTATGAAAACAGGAGGAAAGTTCAGGAAACGAAAAGTGATTCAGTATGCTGACTCCAGGGTGCAAGGGGGGGAAATGGAAAGAGATAAAACTAGAAGAGTAGATTGGGGTTAGACTGTGACGGTGTTGTATACTGAACTAAGGAATTTTGGCTTTAACTTTTAAACAGTGGGAATCACCTAAGATTCAGGAAAACTAGGATTCAGTTTATGAGGCATCTATGTGAATTTTTGGCAACCTTAATGTCCTTACTTAGCTCCACTGAGACATCTAAGAAGTTGTATGGATCTATCCACTCTAAGCCAAAAAAATCATGGGGGAAAACGGAATGTGACTAGAGATTTTGAGGTAATATATAGAAATAATGGTGTACTTACGATGAGGCTGAACCAGACAATCAGAGAGAGCATGGAGCAGAGGCTGATCAAGGAGTATCATGTAGTTTTGGATTTTGAGGTTCAAATGAGTACCCAGTGAAGGAGAACAAGCACTTGCCATTAAGTCAGTGACTGACTTATCTGAGCCAAGGCTGGACCTCAGACTTGGAGGCACCATGGCCCCAGGACACACCTTCCACTAGAATTAAAGGGTGGGCCTATTGCTTAGAAAGGACTTCAAAAAAGTTACAGGGACCCAAACATATCTGCTCTCCAGACCATAACAGAACTACCAGGCCCTCTCTCAGGATTTTATAGAGGAAATGGCAAAAATCAAACTATACCTAAAGTACTCCAAGTATATAAGGTGGATAAAAGTAATTAAAAGAAGTTGTTAACAGGCAAAGGAAAAATTTGAATAATTAAAAGCAAAGTAATACAGGCAAAGAGTTTGACAGTCATTCAATAAACATTCAAGAAGTCTTTACTAAATACCAGATAGTGTGCTAGACATGGAAAATATCACAATAAACTGTGCACTATTCTCTGAATAAAGGAGTTCCCAGTCCTGCAGAGGAGATGAGCTTATGCAGAATTCACCGCAATGCAATGTTTTAGAGAAATGGACAAAGTACGCTTAATATTTAAAGGCAAAGATGTAAGCCTTGGGACAGTTTTTTGTGATCTATATGAAGCTAAATGTCATCAAGCTGAGAAAAGGCCCTGCATGCTAGAGTGCAGTGAAACAAGTGCGTGTTACCTGGGCTATAATGCTTTTGTGATCTATGTGTGGGGCCATCTCGTGGGGCCGAGGGCTATGCGGCTTCTAACCAGCATCACTCAGGAAAGTTTATCACTATGGACTTCTAGAACATTTATCACCCGGGTTTTTCAGAAACCTTGTTTGAATGGAACAGTCAGACATTATAGAATCAGATGCTTTCAACAGCCCTTCTCACCCCATCAAGGAACGGGCCACAGAAATTTTTCTGTGACATGCTGAAAAGTTCCAACCTCTCACAGAATACTCGGCTGGATTAAACAGCCTAAGAGGAATCCTTCCTGTTCCCTGGAATTATTTTGGTCACTACTCATGCTCAGCGTCACTTTATGGCAAACACCTCTTCCGTAAAGTGGCCCCTTGACACAAGACACTTTCCCAACCGTTATCTCACTGAGTCCTCAGAACAATCCTAGGAGGGAGGCAGGGATAAGGCTCTCCATTGTACAGATAATAAGGCTCAGATAGAAAAAAGGGTGAAGGCAGAACTTGAACTTGCACAAGCTGACTGGCATTTTCTGTTTACCCGGAATGTATCACCAACCAAAGGCAACTCACAGTAGGGATACTGATGTACTAGAAAAATTAAGCTAAGCAAAATTCAAATTCCCCAGGGTTGGGGCCGGCCCGGTGGTGTGGTGGTTAGGTGCATGTGCTCCGCTGCTGGAAGCCTGGGTTCGGATCCCAGGTGCACACAGACGCACCGCTTGTCCAGCCATGCTGTGGTGGCGTCCCATATAAAGTGGAGGAAGACAGGCATAGATGTTAGCCCAGGGCCAGTCTTCCTCAGCAAAAAAAAGGGGAAGATTGTAATGGATGTTAGCTCAGTGCTGATCTTCCTCACACACACACACACACACACACACACACACACACACACAAAATTCCCCAGGGCCTCAAACTTCCCATATGAAACAAAACCTCATCCCTGAACCTTTTTCAAGAGAGAAGAATCTGTGTCCTGTATAATAGGGCCACCTGGGATCCTCGATCTAGCCAGTAGAGACCCCAGAGGAAGAGCATCTCTAGCAGCAGTTCAAGCTGTGAAGTCTTATTCATGTAGAACCAGCTAAAATTTTAGGGAAAATGATTATCCACTTTCTTCAATATTAAAGCAAATCAGAGAAAAGCATTTAATGCTCCGCAAGAAAACCTGACCCTTACTTAAAGGGATAAGGTCTGGTGCTAAGCGCAGGGAGTACAGTGGTGAATTATGCTAAATTTCTGGCCTCTAGACAGATTTTATATATATATATATACACTCATATATATATACTATATGTACTATATATATATGTACTCACATATATATACTATATGTACTATATATATATGTACTCATATATATATACACACTGTATGTATATGTACTCATATATATATATATATATGTATGAGTACTACATGAGAAATGTAAGAGGCAGTGGCAGCACAGAGGTAAGAAAGATTTAGTTCTAATTAACATTTTTAAATTATAAATAAAGGAAAACAAATTCAGGTTCTTGGTCAGCCACCCATTCACTTCTCCTTAATCACATATCACACCCTATCAGCAGTAGAGGGTGAGACACAGCAGAGAGATTTGAGGTATCTACTGTGGTCCATAACTGTCTTGTTTGGAAGAAAACCGCCAGCAGCTCAAGCTGTAAGTTTGGTAAGAAACTAAATTCCATCTCCAAAGACAAATAAGTATTCTTTATATCTTTATTTTCCCAACCCTATTGAATAAATCCTATTTATTTCGCCAAATCTACTTCCCTTAAAGGAGGAGAGTTCTCCTTTCGTGAATGTTGGGGTCCCAGAGTGGACTTTGGTTTGGAGCCCGTTTATACCAGTCACATATTGCAGCTGCAACATGAGGCACAAGAAGACACAAAGTCAGTAGACTGGATTCTCTCACTTATTACCTCTGTATTCTACGTTGCATCACTTAAATTTTCTGACTTTCAATTTCACAAGGTCTTATGGGTGAATCGTTAACCACCATCCTAGTTCAGGGAAGTGTAGGGAGATGAAAAGTCTTTAGGATAAAAGTAAAATATGAGATGAGATGGAGCTAAGGCAGAAGAAAATATTGAAATATTTTTCTGACTCATTTCTCTAGCCTTTCACTGGATTTTTAACTTCTTGATTTAGTATGTTTATAGTACAGAACAGTTTAGACTCTAGACTTTCTCTTATTGGGCAATTTTAGCTAAATTTCTTTTTTTTTTTTAATGTGTTTTCTCCCCACCCCATCCCCACCACTTCTAGCAACCACCAATCTCTTCTGTGTATCCATGACCTTGTTTTTTTTTTTTAGATTCTACATGTAAGAAAGATCATACAGTATTTGTCTTTTTTTGTCTGACTTATTTCACTTAACATAACACCCTCGAAGTCTATCCATGTTAGCACAAATGGCAAGATTTCACTCTTTTTTATGGCTGAATAATATTCCATTTATATATATATATATTTCTTAACCCATTCATCCATCAGTGGACATTTAGGTTGTTTCCATATCTTGTCTATTGTAAATAATGCTGCAATGAACATGGGGGTGCATATATCTTTTTGAATTAGTGTTCTTTGTTTTCTTTGGATAAATACCCAATAGTGGAACTGCTGGATCATATGGTAATTCTATTTAATTTTTTGAGGAAATTCCTTACTGTTTCCTATAGTGGCTGTACCAATTTACATTCCCACCAACGGTGCACAAGGGTTCTCTTTTCTGCACATTCTTGCCAACACTGTTATTTCTTGTCTTTTTGATAATAGTCATTCTAATAGGTGTGAGATGATATCTCATTGTGGTTTTGATTTGCATTTCCCTGATGGCTAATGTTATTGAGCATCTTTTCATGTATCTGTTGGCCATGTGTATGTCTTCTTTGGAAAGATGTCTATTCAGATCTTCTGATCATGCTCTGATTGTATTGTCAGTTTTTTTTTTTTTTTTGCTATTGAGTTGCATGAGTTTTTTACATATTTTGGATATTAGGCGTTTATCAGATATATGATTTGCAAATATTTTCTCCCATTCAATAGGTTCCCTTTTCATTTTGTTGATAATTTCCCTTGCTGTGCAGAAGCTTTTTAGTATAATGTAGTCCCACTTATTTATGTTTGCTTTTCTTGCTTTTGCTTTTGGTGTCAGATTCAAAAAATTATCACTAAGACCTATGTCAAGGACCTATGTCATCTAAAGTGAGTCTCTCGTAGGCAGCATGTAAATGGGTCTTGGTTTTTTACCCATTCAGCCACTCTATGTCTTTTGATTGGATCATTTAGTCCATTTACATTTAAAGTAACTATCCGTAGGTATGTACTTATTGCCATTTCGTTAATTGTTTACTGGCTGTTTTTGTAGTTCTTCTCTGTTCCTTTCTTTTTCTCTTGCTCTCTTCCTTTGTGGTTTGGTGACTTTCTTTAGTGGTACACTTATATTCCCTTCTCTTTATCTTTTATGTATTTACTATAGGTTTTTGCTTTGTGGTTACGATGAGGCTTACATATAACAACTTATATCCATAACTGTATTTTAAGTTGATAACAACTTAAGTTTGATCCCATTCTAAAGCTCACCATTTTTACTCTCCTCCCCATGTTTTATGTTTTTGGTGTCCCATTTTACTTGTGTACCCCTTAACAAATTATTGTATCATAGTTATTTTTACTACTTTTTTCTTTTAACTTTCACGCTAGCTTTATAAGTGATTAATCCATTACATTTACTAAATATTTAACTTTCCAGTGAGATTTATTCTTTCATAAGTTTTCTTGTTACCAATCAGTGCCCTTTCTTTTAAGCTTAAAGAAGTCCTTTTAACATTTCTTGTGAGGCTAGTTTAGTGGTGATGAATTCCTTCAGCTTTTGCTTGTTTGGAAAACTCTTTATCTCTCCTTCAGTTCTAAATGATAAATTTACCAGGTAGAGTATTCTTGGTTCGAAGTTTTTTTCTTTCTTTATATTGAATATATCATGCCACTGCCTTCTGGATTGCAAAGTTCCTGCTGAAAAAATCTGCTTATAGTCTTAGGGGGGCTCTCTTGTACGTAACAAGTTATTTTTCTCTTGCTGCTTTTAATAGTCTCTCTTTGTCTTTAACTTTTGACATGTTAATTATAATGGGTCTTGGGTAGGTATCAGGGCTGGCCCAGTGGCATAGTGTTAAGTTCACATGCTCTGCTTCAGTGGCCTGGGGTTCACAGGTTCAAATCCTGGGCGCAGACCTACACACTGCTCATCAAGCCATGCTATGGTGGCATCCCACATACAAAATAGAGGAAGATGGGCACAGATGTTAGGTCTGAGCCAATCTTCCTCAGCAAAAAAAGAGGAAGATTGACAACAGATGTTAGCTCAGGGCCAATCTTCCTCACCAAAAAAAACCAAAAAAGGTAGATATTAACCCAAATATATCAATTTATTTAAATGTGAATGGTCTAAATGCATCAAATAAAAGATAAATTGTCAGAATGGATAAAAAAATAAGACTAACCTACAGATTGTTTGCAAGAAACCCATTCAGATAGCTTAAAAGTAAAGAGATGGAGAAAGATATACCATGCTAACACTCATCAAAATAAAGATGCAATAACCATATTAATTTCAGACAAAGCAGAATTCAGAACCAGGATGATTATCAATGATAAAGGGCATTACCTAATAATAAAGGGATCAATTCTACAAGAAGACATAACAATCTTAAATGTGTATGTACCTAACAAAAGGGCATCAAAATACCTGAGGAAAAATTGTTAGAACAGAAAGGATAAAGAGACAAATCTACTATTATAGTTGAACACTACACTTTTCTGTCAATAACTGATAGATTAAGTAGGCAAAATATCAATAAGGATATAGAGGAACTATAGAGGAACCAACAAAACTATAAAGCAACTTTACCTAGTTGACATTTATAGAGTACTCCATCCAACAATAGAATACAAATTCTTTTCAAGCTCACATGCACATTCATCGAGAAAGATCACATTCTGGGCCATAAAACACACCTAAACAAATTTAAAAGAATAGAAATCACACAGTGTATTCTCAGACCACAATTCAATTAAACCAAAAGAATAAATAACAAGAGCATAGCTGGAAAATCCCCCAAATATTTATAAGTTTCTAAATAACCTATGAGTTAAAGAAGAAATCTGAAGAGAAATTTTTTAATATATTTTGAAATTAATGAAAATGAAAATACAACTTATCAAGATTTGTGGGCTGCAGAGAGAGGGTTTTAGAGAGAAACTTATAGTATTAAATGCATACATTAGCAAGGAAGAAAAATCAAGCATCAATAACCTAAGTCTTATCTTAGCAAACTAGAGAAAGAAGAGAAAATTAAACCTATACAAGCAGAAGAAAAAATAATAAATATTAGAGCAGAAATCATTAAAATTGAAAATAGAAAAATAGAGGAAATCAACAAAGCCAAAGCTGGTTCTTTGAAAAGATCAATAAAATTGATACACCTTCAGCTAGGCCAACCAAAAAGACAAAGAGAGAAAAGACATACATTAACAATATCATAAATGAAACAGTGGTCAAAGCTACCAACCCAGGAATAGAGAGAAACTTTCTCAACTTGATAAAGAAGATTTTTAAAAACTTAACAGCTAACTTCATAGTTAATGGAGAGATTGGATGTTGTCCTCCTAGATCAAGAATAAGGCAAGGAAGTGAAACTGTCATTTGCAGATGACATGATTTTATATATAGAAAACCCTAAAGAATCCACCAAAAAACTTTTAGAAATAATAAATGAATATGGTAAAGTCGCAGGATACAAAATCAACGTACAAAAATCAGTTGCATTTCTATACACTAACAACGAAGTAGCAGAAAGAGAAATTAAGAATACAATCCCATTTACAATTACAACAAAAAGAATAAAATATCTAGGAATAAACTTAACCGAAGAGGTGAAAGACTGGTATGCTGAAAACTATAAAACATTGTTGAAAGAAATAGAAGATACAAAGAAATGGAAAGATATTCCATGCTCTTGGATTGGAAGAACTAACATGGTTAAAATGTCCATACTTCCTAAAGCAATCTACAGATTCAATGCAGTCCCTATCAAAGTTACAATGACATTTTTCACAGAAATAGAACAAGGAATCCTAAAATTTTTACGGAACAACAAAAGACCTTGAATAGCCAAAGGAATACTGAGAAAAAAGAACAAAGCTAGCGGCCGGCCCAGTGGTGCAAGCGATTAAGTGCGCGTGCTCCGCTGCGGTGGGCCCGGGGTTCGCCGGTTTGGATCCCGGGCATGCACCAATGCACCGCTTGTCGAGCCATGCTGTGGTGGCATCCCATATAAAGTAGAGGAAGATGGGCACAGATGTTAGCTCAGGGCCAGTCTTCCTCAGAAAAAAGAGGAGGATTGGCATCAGATGTTAGCTCAGGGCTGATCTTCCTCACCAGAAAAAAAAAAAAAGAACAAAGCTAGAGGTATCACACTCCCTGATTTCAAAATATTCTACAAAGCTATACTAATCAAAACAGCATAGTACTGGCACAAAAACAGACACACAGATCAATGGAACAGAATTGACAGCCCAGAAATAAACCCACACAGCTAATTTTCGACAAGAGAGCCAAGAAGGTACAATGGGGAAAGGAAATTCTCTTCAATAAATCGTGTTGGGAAAACTGGACAGCCACATTCAAAAGAATGAAAATAGACCATTATCTTACACCATACACAAAAATTAACTCAAAATGGATTAAAGACTTGAGTGTAAGACGTGAAACTGCTAGAAGAAAACATAGGCAGTACACTCTTCGACATCGATCTTAGCAGCATGTTTTCAAGTACCATCTCTGACCAGGCAAGGGAATCAATAGGAAAAATAAACAAATAGGACTATATCAAACTAAAAATCTTCTGCACAGCAAAGCAAACCATCAACAAAATGAAAAGACAATCTAACAACTGGGAGAAAATATTTACAAACCGTATATCTGATAAGGGGTTAATATCCAAGATATATAAAGAACTCATGCATCTAAACAAGAAAAAAACTAACAACCCAGTTAAAAGCTGGCCAAAAGTTTTGAAAAGACATTTATCCAAAGAAGATATACAGATGACCAACAGGCACATGAAAAGATGTTCAACATTACTAATTATCAGGGAAATGCAAATCAAAACTACAATGAGATATCACATCATGCCCGTCAGAATGGCTATAGTTAACAAGACAGGAAATAACAAGTGTTGGAGAGGATGTGGGGAAGAGGGAACTCTCATACACTGCTGGTGGGAGTGCAAACCGGTGCAGCCACTACAGAAAACAGTATGGAGATTCCTCAAAAAATTAAGAATAGAACTACCATATGACCCAGCTATTCCACTGCTGGTATTTATCCAAAGAACACAAAAACATGAATGTGTAAAGATATATGTACCCCTATGTTCATTGCAGCATTATTCACAATAGTCAAGACTTGGAAACAACCTAGGTGCCCATCAAAGGACAAATGGATAAATAAGAGGTGATATATATATATACACACACACACACACACAAAATGGAATACTACTCAGCCATAAAAAAGGACGAAATCTGGCCATTTGGGACAACATGGATGGAACTTGAGGGTATTATGCTAACCGAAAAAAGTCAGAGGGAGAAAGTCAAATACCATATGATCTCACTCATAAATGGAGGATAAAAACAACAAAAAACAAATACATAGAGACAGAAATTGGATTGGTGGTTACCAGAGGGGAAGGTGAGAGGAAGGAGGGTGAAAGGAGTGATTAGGCACATGTGTATGGTGATGGATTGTAATTAGTCTTTGGTTGGTGAACATTATGTAATCTACACATAATTCAAAATATAATGATGTACACCTGAAATTTATATAATGTTATAAACTAATGTTACCTCAATTTAAAAAATAAATAAATAAATAAAAAGTCCAAAAAAAAGAATAAAGCAAGGGTGTCCCCTCTTGCCACTCATATTGCCACTCACATTCAACATTATACTGGAAGTCCTACCTTGTACAATAAGACAAGAAAACAAAGGTATACAGATCGGCAGGAAGAAATAATACTGCCTTTATTTACAATTGACATGATTATTTATTTAGAAAACTCCAAAGAATCTACAAAAAACTTCCAGAACTAATGAGTGAGTATGAAAATGTCACAGAAAATAAGGTGAATATACAAAAGTCAATTGTTTTCTTGGAATTTCATTCAGGAATGAAAATTTGAAATTAAAAAAAAACTTATAGAAATGCCAAAAATAATAAAATACTTAGGTATAAATCTAACAAAAATGTATAGGATCTTTATGTAGAAGACTATATAATACTGATAAGAGAAATCAAAATGATCTAAACAAATGCAGAGATATTCCACATTCCTGAATTGGGAGACTTATTAAGATGTTGATTCTTTCCAACTTGATCTATAGATTCACACAATCCCAATCAAAATCTCAGTAAGCTATTTTATAAACATTAACAAATTTATTCTAAAGTTTATATGGAAATGTAAAAGATCTAGAATAGCCAACACAATACTGAAAAACAAATTTGGAGAATTGAAAACTACCAAATTTTAAGACTTAACTATAAAGGTACAGTATTCAAGACTGAGTGGTGTTGGTGAAAGAGTAGATGTATAGATTAATGGAACAGAATAGAAAGCCCAGAAGTAAACCCATAAAAATATAGTCAACTGATTTTTTTTGCCAAGGCAATTCAGTGGCAAAAGGATAATCTTTTCAACAAATGGTGCTGGAACATCCATATACAAAAGACAAAAACAGCAACAAAAATCCTAGATGCAGATGTTACACCTTACATAAAAATTAACTCAAAGTGAATTGGAGGCTTTAAATATAAAAGGCAAACTCTAAAACTTTTCCAAGAAAATGTAGGAGAAAATCTTTGTGACCTTGGGTTGGTGATAACTTTATAGATAGATCCAAAACTTAAAACTTATGATCCATGAAAAAATTATGGTAAGTTGGACTTAATAAAATTAAAATCTTGTGAAAGATACTGTTAGGAGATGATAAAATAACTCACAGACTGGGAGAAAATATTTTCAAAACATATATCTGATAAAGGACGTGTATCCAAAATATACAAAGAACTTTCAAAACCCAACATTAAGAAAACAAATAATCCAATTTAAAAATGGGCAAAAGAGCTGACAGCTCATAAAAGAAGATCTACAGATGGCAAATAAGCACATGAAAAGATGCTCAATATCATTTTGCATTGGGGAAATGCAAATTAAAACAACAATGAGATACCATTACAAACCTATTAGAATGGCTGAAATCCAAAATACTAACAACAACAATTGCTGGTGGGGAATTGTGCAGCAGGAACTCTCATTCATTGAGGGTTGGAATACAAAATTATATAGCCACTCTGGAACAAAATTTGGCAGTTTCATACAAAGGTAAATATATTCTCACCATATGATCCAGCAACCACAATACTAGGTATTTACCCAAATGAGTTAAAACTTAAAACCACACAAAAACCTTCACACAAAGGTTTACAGCATCTATCTTCATAATTGACAAAAACTGAAGGCAACCAAGATGTCCTTCGTTAGGTAAATGGATAAATAGTTGTACATCCATATAATGCAATACTATTCAGTGATATAAATTAATGAGCTATCAAACCATTCAAAGACATAGATATATCTTAAATGTATATTGCCAAATGAAAGAACCGAGTCTGAAATGGCTATATACTATATGATTCCATTTTTGTGACATTCTGGGAAAGGCAAAACTGTGGAGACTGTAAACAGATCAATGGTTGCCAGAGGTTTGAGAAGGAGGGATGGTTGAATAGAAGAAGCAGGGGAAATTTTTTTAGGGCAGTGAAACTATTCTGTATGATACTATAATAGTGGCTACATGACACTATGCATTTGTCAAAACCCATAGAACATTGCAGTAGAGTGAACCTTAATGTAAGCAAAGGAAAGAAAAATCATTTAGCAGATGGAGATCCCAGAACGGAATGCAGGCAAAAAAATCTAACTGTATTACAAATATACAAAAGTACCTCACTGAAGGGGATAAGGGGAAGGTGCTGACCTAAGTAACTTTGGAAATGAGTGAAGTCTGTAAGAGTAAAGGCAAAAAGAACTATATATAAGAACTGTCTTCTAGTTTTTAAAATTGTTTCCCTCAGGGGTTTAGGTTAACAACTCTTATAGTGCAATAAAGGTATACTGGAATTGAACAATTGAAAAATGAAGGGCAGATGATGGAAGCCAGGTTTTTCACTGTTAGAGCTGGAAGTTACAGACAAGCAAGAGGAGAAGGCTAGAATGATCTATGTGGTAATGGATTACAGAAGCCCAGATCTTGGTTTCTAATATCTTTCTCCAATAAAAGAAACTAGCTCCTTGGGTAAATGGCTGATTCTAGGACTGGGGCAGGAAATGTACAAGATGAGCCTGGAGCATCTTGTAGTGCCTGAAAGTAAGAAAATGCTCAAACAACTCGATGATTTGGGTATGTCAGGGGGACACAGGAGCCAACTGAAAAAGCTCCCAATAGCCAAAGGTGGAACAATTTGAGCAACAAAAAAAGTAGTATTGGATTATAAACCAAAAGATAAAATAAATATCCACAAGTCCATAGTGATATGATATAAATTACTGAGTAAATAAAAAAATGGAGAAGAATAGACAAATCTCCTGGTTAGAAGAATTCCAAATAATTTTTATAAATACTCCACCCTCAAGGAGGTGGAGCATAACTTTCTTGTTAAGAGTGAAATGCGCATAGTGACTTCCTTCCAAAAAGTACAGTAGAGGAGTGGGATAAAAAGAGTAACGTTGATGGATCAGAAACCTGTAAAACACTACCTTATCAGGTAATCAAGATTAACATCAGCAATGATAAGTCACGTTGATAGCATGTTCCCTAAATATGATGTGATGAGAATGGCAGTTTTCCTCTTTGGTCTTCCTCCCAAAATCTATAACCCCTGGTAATTTTCTTTTCCCTGAAGTCTACTTTATCTGGTATATTAATAGCCACTCCTACTTTCTTTTGATTGATGTTTGCATGATTATTATTTTCCTTCCTTTTATTTTCTACTAGCCAATAAGTCAGTTTCTTCTAGACAGCATATAGTTAGGTCGTGTTATTAAATCCACTCTACCGATCTCTGTTTTAACATGACATATTTAGACATTTACATTTAATGTGATTATTGATATGTTAGGGCTAAGTGCACTATTTTATATTTTGTTTTCTATTTTATCTACTTTTTATTTCTCTTTTTTCTTTTTCATGCCTTCCTGTGGGTTACTTGAATATATTTTAGAATTTCATTTTGATTTTTTCATAGCATTTTGAGTGTATTTCTTTGTATAGCTCTTTTAGTGGTTGCTCATTTGGATAAATTACAAGGAATGGAGTTGCTAGGTCATATGGTGAATGTATGTTTAACTTTGTAAGAAAGTGCCAAACTATTTTCCAGAGTGGCCATACCAATTTGCTTTCCCAGTCTGAGAATTCCGGTTGCTATGCATCCTTGTAAGCTATTGGTATTGTCAGTATTTTTTATTTTAGCCATTCTGATAAGTATACAGCTGTATTTTAGTAGTTTTTACTTTATATTCCTCTAAAGGCTAGTAATGTTGAACATCTTTTCATGTGTTTGTCATCCTTATATCTTTTTGGTAAAGTATCTGTTCAAATATTTTGCCATTTTAATTGGATTGTTTGTCTTCCTACTCTTAAATTTTGAGAGTTCCTTATATATTCTGGATACAATTCTATTGTCACCTAAGCTATTTGTGAATATTTTATACCAGTCTGTTGCTTGTCTTTTCATTCTCATCATAGTTTCTCTCACAAGGAAAATTTAATTTATCAATTTTGTCTTTAATGATTATGTTTTTGGTATCATGTCTGAAAACTTGTTGCCTAACTCCAGTTAATGAAGATTTTGTCCTAAAAGTTTCATAGTTTAGCTTTTACATACGGATCTGGGATACATTTGGTTGATATTTGCATAAGATGTGAAGTGTAGGTCAAGGTTCATTTTTTTACATATGGATAACCAATTGTTTCAAAATCCTCTGTTGAAAAGATTATCCTTTCTCCACTGAATTTCTTTTGTACTTTTGTCAAAAATAAATTCTACATATTTGTGTAATGTTGACTATTCCTATTCATGAATATGACATGTCTCTTTTAAGATCCGCCCCCCCCACACACACACACACACAACATCTTTTGTGTATTGCTTCATTGTGTCTTCATTCGGTTCAAGTATTTCTAGGAATTTTAGCAACAGACAGGTCCTATGCTGACTTCCACTCTGTCTGTGCAGTCTTCTCAAAAGAGTGAACAAACTTCCCCAACCTGTATTTCTCCTTATTACCTGAGAGCAGAGACAATCTTGCTTATGCATAACAGTGCGCCTCATGAAAACAACTTGTCCTGCAGCCCCTCTTCCAGATGTCACATTAGGAAACAGAAAACATGCCTTCCCTCTGCAACTTCTTCCTCCACCTCCAAGCCTCCTTTACAAATCCCCTCACAGAAGTTCTTCCACATACAAATTATTTTATGCAAGTGGATTCCTGTGGGCCTGACCCAACATGTCTGAATCCCAGTAGAAGTACAACTTAGCCTCAAACTGAGACCCTCAGACTACCTTCAGAATATTTTTCCATGTTTTCAAAATGTCATCAATAATGAGATACGATGAGAGCAGGAATGGAGAGGAAATGTTATCACAAAGGATAAATCAGATTCTGGTCCCAGATTAACAAGGAGCATGAGGAAGAAGGTGGAATGAAAGATCAGTCTTACCATTCTCAGTGGACAAAACATGAGGTGATTCATAAAAATATAAATATGGGTAAGTTCAGTGGTAAACACAGGTTGAGTTTAAGATGATTATAAAGATTGTAAGTGGAAATACTTAGCAGAAAGTTGGAAATGTGGGTGAGAACCTCTGAAAATATAAAATGGAGAGCTATCAATACAAGGTAAAAGGGTTAAGCTATGAGAGTGAACAATTTCTCTGAGGGCGAGGTCATACAGAGAGAAAAACAAAAGACCGAGGATTGAGCTTTGAAATTAATGTGTCATTCAAGTGGCTGACTATAAAGACCACGTGGCAAAAGGTGTCAATGTAAACAGAAAAGGGTTAATTGAAAAGGGGCAAAGAGCTTTCCTCAGCTGTGGGCATTAAATTAATTTTGGCTTTAACGTAAGCTGTTTTTTATTTGTTGTTCTGTTTTGCTATTGTTGTTATGTGTTTGCTCTGCTAACTCACACTCAGTAGCATCACTATCTACCTACCCTGCCTTGCCTTATCCTCTTAAATAGAGAAGAGAGAATTTCCTGTTATCTGTGGTCTGGGAAAGCCAGAGACTGAAATTTTACACTAACACCAACAATATGATCCCCTGTAATAATCATTTTCCAATTTTATCCTTTCAAAAAAGAGATCATCCCTGCTTTCAGTGGTTTTATTGCTACCAGATATTTTCTGATTAATTGTTTGCATCTACACACAACTGTTCTTTCAAAACAATCCTAACAGATTCCTTCTATATCCAAGAATCCCACAGATTACACACAAGGTATTCAACGTAAGGTTTCCAAAATAAGTATTTAGTTTTCCAATTATAAAGTAACATATGGGGGCCGGCCCAGAGGTGCAGCAGTTAAATTCCCACATTCCACTTCGGCAGTCCAGGGTTTGCCAGTTCCGATCCTGGGCACAGACCTACTCACTGCTCATCAAGCCATGCTGAGGCAGCATCCCACATAGAAGACATAGAAGGACCTACAACTAGGTTATACAACTACATACTGGGACTTTGGGGAGAAAAAAGAAAAAGAGGAAGATTGGCAACCAATGTTAGATCAGGGCCAATCTTCCTCAAAAAAAAAAAAAAGTAATCTATGTCCATTCTGGAAAAATTAAGATAATATAAAAATATGTAAGGAAGAATATGATTCTAAAATCCAACTAACTGGTATTACAGTAAGTACATTTCCTATAGTCTTTTTTTCCACATTATTGAGATCATATTTTATTTAAAAAGTCACCTTTTGCTCTTTCACTTAATATAGTAAAAGCTTTTCTCTACACTATTACAGACTCTTCATAAGCATAATATTTAAAGGCTTCAAAATATTCCAACATATAGATGTCCAATATTTTCTTTAGTCATTAATTAGTTTTTAGCATTTGGGTTGCCATCTCATTTTTCTTCAGTACGAAAAAAAATGGTAGGAAATTGTGGCTTCTAATTTTTCAAATAATCTATTTTGACTCATTCTCACATAAAACACTTAATAGGAATGCCAATTTCAGTTAAATGCAAAACGGTGATGTTTCACTGAATCCTAATATGTTCAGGTCCTATCTGCATGAAATTCCCACAGTGTACAAAAATGATCTAATAAATTTTTTCTGGGTCATGAATACAAACCTAGAGTTAATCCTTCTTCTTCAGTGTATTAACCCCAAATCTCTCTTCTCATAACTCTATTTCTTTTCCCTTAAAAAAAAATCATCCTAATTACTTTCAATCATTTGCTGCCATAAAGATCACGGGGTTTTGGTTATTTACATGTTTCCTATACAATGATGAGAGAAGAATGTCTATCTTTATTATATTCAAGTATCCAGATCAATGTGTCTGTTGCTTTATTATCTTAAGGCTTTTCTGATGTTTTCTTCCGGGACTTGATTTTAATGAAATGTGTACACTAGGGCTGGGGTATGTGGAATCCTAGGCAGATAGTTATGATTGTGGGTTAAAAATTCATTGACTAATACCTTATAAAAATTTTTTCAACCAAGGCAATTTTTAAAAACACGTAATTTGAGTGTAATATAGTTTTAAAACAGCACTACAGAGTCTTTTCTCTACAAACAACTCCCCCTGCTTCTCTTTCTATAGCCAACAGAATTCTACTTTTGCCTCCCTTATCCCTCTTTACCTCCAAAGTTATAGTGCAGATCTGCAGTTTGGCCCTTTTGTGGGATCACTGGGCTAGAAGAGACATGGGACTGATCTCATTTTATAAATGAGGTAGCTGAGTCTTGAAAATTTTAAGGGACCTGTCCAACAACATGCAGCTAGCTAGTCCATGGTTGATTTGAATCCACTATATTTTCCAAAATACTATGCAACGTCATAAAGATGGATTATTAAAAGTTAGCTGAAAATATATTTCTCCTGGGAGGGTAAATCATTCAGTGAGAAAATGTGGGATGACTTTAGGCTTTAATTTTTTAAATATTTTGAAACTACAGATGCAAAGGCATGAATAAGAAGAGTAAGAGACAGAACATAAGTCTGACTCATGATTCATCTTCCCCACCCCAGCCTTGGTGATGGACGGAAGGAAAGGATCTTTTTTGTGTGTGTGTGAGGAAGATCAGCCCTGAGCTAGCATCCATGCCCATCCTCCTCTTTTTGCTGAGGAAGACAGCCCCTGAGGTAACATCTATTGCCAATCCTCCTCCTTTTCTTCCCCAAAGCCACAGCAGATAGTTGTATGTCATAGTTGCACATCCTTTTAGTTGCTGTATGTGGGACTCCGCCTCAGCATGGCCAGACAAGCGGTGCGTCAGTGCGAGCCCGGATCCGAACCCAGGCCGCCAGTAGTGGAGTGTGCACACTTAACCACTAAGCCACAGGGCTGGCCCCTGGAAAGAAAGGGTCTTGAATCCTGCCTTATCATTTCATTCATTGTGAATATTTTAATAATATTATCCTTTTTCTCGTGCTACATACTTGCAGGGGTTATGGGTTAAGGCATTTTTGTCAGGCCATAAACTGCTTGTACATGTTCTCTCTTATCCCAGGATAAAAATTCCAATATATTATCAGAATCGATGTGATTGCTTAAGCGATTCTTCCCAAAACAAGCGAGATCTTCCCAAGGTGACTTTTTTCCCATTATTATTTACATAAATAGCTGGAACTCTAAAATGGTGGCATGTCTGACTAAAAAAAGGGAAACAAAAAGGAAAATATTAGGTTCTGCTTTTTTGGGCACCCAACAACACAAGTCAATGAATCTTTAAAAACAAGATACATCTGTCTCTTCCAGTGTGATTAAGTACCACGTATCATGTTTTGCACAAACCAGTTCGCCACTAAGTATCTGTGGAAGGAAAGAAGTAGCGATAGAAAGAAGGAAAAAATGAAGGAGAAAGTATTTGATTTATAGACAAAGAAGGTAAAAAGAACCAACATAATTGAAAGCTAACCATGTGTTGGACATTTGACTTATAGTCTTATTTTATCCTAACAAATAAAATAGGAATTTCATCTGTACTTAGCTGTCGAAGGAAATGAAGCTCAAAGTTCATATATAGGTAAGGGACCATGGAGAGTGAGATTCAAACTGCCACCCCTACAGTTTTCCCTATCTTCACTACTATATTTTGCGTGGATTATTTTAACAGCTTCCTAAGAGATCTTGCTTCCACTTTTGCTCCACTCAAAATAGTCACTACTCAGCAACCAGAGCCTTTATAAAATGAAAATCTGATTGTGTCACTGTCCCCTGCTTGAATCATTCCAGTGGCTTCCCTTTGTACTTAGAATAAAATGCAAATGTTTTTCCCAGGTCTGCAAAGACCTATCTGACCTGACATTTACCTACATCTCCAACCTCACACTCTCACTCTCATTTACTACCCTCCAGCCACACTACTTTCCTTCTGTCCCAAGAATATAAAACCTAAATCTAGCTTTGGGTCTTTCAACTTGCTATTCCCCCTGCCTGCAATGCTCTTTCCCTTAGATCAGAGGATGGCAAATCATGGCCTACAGGCCAAATTTGACTCCCCCACCCCTGCCTTTTTTTGTAAATAACATTTTAATTGAACACAGCCACACCCATTCATTTGTTTGACCTATGGCTGCTTTCACACTACAACAGCAGAGTTGAATAGTTAAGACAGAAACCACATGGGCTGCAAAGCCTGAAATATTTACTGTCTGGTCTTTTTCAGAAAAAAAATTTTGCCAACCCCTGCCCTAGATTATGGCCTGGTTGGTTCCATCTTGTCACTCAGAACAGGTTTCCATCTCAAATGTCACTTTCAAAAAGAGGCCTTCCCAGACCACCCAGTCTAAAGTAGCTCCTTGCCACAAATCATATCATCCTGTATTATTGTCCTTATAACACTTATTTTACTCGTTAATTGTTTCACTTATTACTGAACTCCTCTCATTGGAATATGTGTTCCAGGAGAGTTGTGACATTCTAAGTCTTATTTATAACATTTGCCAGTTATTAACATAGAATAATATCATGATAAATATTTTTAATAAATGAATACATGATAGAACCCTTGGTTTTATTATTCCAAAACTCAGTATGTTCCACTATTTTATATTTTCCAACAACAAAACAATGGTCTAGTCATAGAAAAGAACAATGTATAATTAAACAAATTTTGCTTAGTTCTGCAGATCTCTTGCAGATTCAGTAAAGATAGACATCACCCACCCTCAGGAAAACCAAAAGTCTATGAAATGCAGCGTACCATTTGTAGAGTATACTCCAACTTAATTGGCAGTGCCGTAGCACAGATCTATCCATAACAACCAGGCAAAAGCATCTGGAAGATTTCCATGGGGAGATGAGTTTGCTCTGAGTGAGTCCTAGAAAACACTTCAAAGTAAGCAGTTTGTCTTTTGAGCTCAGCAACTTTGTTTTTCTCCTTACAGCATCCCCTCCTTCCATTGATACAATTGCTGTCCTCCTGTTGACTGGTCTTCCTGGTGTATCCAAGACATCCAGTTCAAAGGCCACAAGCAAGACAGCTACCCATGCTCCAACACTCTTTTCCTTTAAAAGTTTACTCATCTTGGGGCCCGTTCCTTAAAGATCTTCATCTGCTACTGAAAGTTGATATAGTAATACACTGAACAGGTAAATGAAGAGCTGGTGATAAGTCAGCTCACGTGTTCCCCTCCCTGAAAGATCCCCTGTTCCAGAAAGCCAATTGCCTTTGTTTAGATGGTCATTAAGAAATAAGGTGTTGCAAATCGTTTGGTAAGTCAAGTTACTAACTTTACCTCCAGTGTGTCCCTGAATGTGTAATAAACTATCAAATAATCCCTGCTTGCGGTCAGAATGGCACTAACTAACTGAGACATCCGCAATCAATTTACAAATCTGTAAAGTGGGGGTATAGGATTAGACGATCTCTAAGTCCCTTCAATTATAAGAACCCAGACTTCTAGGACAACCGCCAGAGACTTCGGGGCAGCACAGAAGTGTATGGAGTATCACACTGAGGTGACATTGATGGGAGTTACAGTGCTGTGTGGTTTGTGGAAAATTCCTTAATCTTCCACAAGCCTCAGTTGCCTGAACAATAATATGGAAATAGCAATGGTACCTCTTCTGTGGTTATGAGAATTATAATGCTCTGATTGTACTTAAAGCACTTAGAGCTGTACCTTGCTAATAAATGGAAACTATTTGCGTTGTTATTTTTCTAATATGCTCCAGTCTCAATAAATTTATGGTAGTATGATATTGACTATTACATTGGTTATATTTTTATGAAACTATTTTCTTAGAGAGGAGGTGAGACATACTAGCAATAAATTTCCAGAGAACTGGAATACCTGGAAATTGAGTTGATAATATGAGCCAACAAGGACTAGGTCATGTATCAGAATTCAGGGGGTTAATTAACACAGCTCCACAAATGAACTATGACCTATTTTTGACCTTAAGTCAAGAAACCAGTTCTCAAAGGGAGACTATTAAAGATCTCTGGGGATGGGTGGGGGTACAAGTTAGAAAAATGAGTTGGCCTTTGTCCTTTAACTGATGGACTGCTCCTGATAAAGTAAAACAAAATGCAAGCTGCCTTACTAAAACTAAAATTCAGAAAAGAAGGTGCAAGTTGTAGGTAGACTGTATCAGCCCAAATGTGGATAGAGAGTCACTATCTCATGCTAAGGAGACTTGGGACTTGGTAAAGTTCCTTATTATATTTACCAAATTTCTTAGCATTGAAAACCTTTACTTTCTAAACTTATCCAATTTATTCTGTGTAATAAAATGAAGAAAATCCTATTCCCCAAAATTCCTCTTAGGAAGACTTTGTATTTATTCAAAAGAAATTACTTTCTTTGGAGTATGAGACTCTAAGGAAATGCTCAAGTAACAATACAGCAATTAAATTGTTCTGCCTAATAAAAGTATGAGGAATTTTAACAACAGAGAATCCTGGAGAGGGAGAAAGGGGCCAGAGAGGCAGGAAGATAGTGAGGAGTGGGTGAAACGAGTAGGAGGAAGAGAGAACCCCTACTGGTTGAGTGGTAGAGAAGGGATTTAGGAAAAGATTAGAAATGTCTAATTGCAGGGGGTGTTAGGTTGTTTGCTTTGCATGTGCAATGTAAACCCCTTCCTCTGTTTCCCTCTAAGAGATCTTCAAGAATGCCATTTTTATTGCTCATCTGTGCTTTTACGGATTATTTTGTGGACCTGAAGAAGTGCTGGGTTCCATGTTCAAGTTAGTACAGGGAGAAAATAGAATGTTCCAGGGAATCATAACTTAGAGAACAGTGGGAATGGGGGAGGGAGAGCTAATATCTGAGTCAGACATAATCATATTTCTTCATATGTTCTCATAATATTTTAATGGAGTTTTTTAAAATTACCTCATCTGTACTGTTATACAGAAAATTAAGACCAGAGAGATGAGAGAACTCAAATTGTGATAGGAAGACCCTCCCAAGAGGGAAACAAAAACTTAGAAGGTAGAGTTCAAGGAATCGTTCTGCAGCCTTCCCAACAGACTATCTCCCTCCAGGGGATATCCAGCTCATACTTTTGAGAATTTTATACTTTCTTTACCTAAGGCAGTGCTGTCCAAAAGAAATATAATGCAAGCTGCATATATAATTTTAATTTTTCTAGTAGCCAAATTAAAAAATGTAAAAATAAAGAAGTAAAATTAATTTTAATATTTTCTTTAACCAAATATTTCTAAAATATTACCATTTAACCATGTAATCAGCATAAAAATTATTAATGAGGTATTTTACATTTTTTATACTAAGTCTTTGAAATCCAGTGTGTATTTTATACTTACAGCACAGCTCAATACAGACTGGCCACATTTTAAGTGTTCTATAGCCACACATGGCTAGTGACCATTCTGGACAGAATTGACTTAAGGTGCGAATCTTATATATAGTTACAATCACAGACAAGTAAAGGTGATTTCCAACTGAATCCATGGACAAATTGACAGTGAATCCATGTTTGGAATATTAATTGTATAGCATTTGGATATGGAAGATTTATTCTTGAATTAAGAATAAATGGTTTAAGCAAGTGGATCTAAGTATTACTACATGTAGCCACTGAAATGGCACTTCCATATATTATCACATTTAATTCTTTCAAAAAACATCTGATGAAGGGTCATTATTGAGACGGAAGTGGTAGACTTGTGTCCAGCATCTGCTTCACCCTTCTTCTAGTTTGCCTTTCTGAAGGGCAGAGAGTGGAGAGCTAAATATTGTATTTCCTAGACTCCCTTGAAACTAGAGTTCTCAATGTGGTTTAGATTCAGCCAATCAGATAAACATATGTCAGATTTGGAGACTGGAAGTGAGGCAGAGATTGCATATCTGCCATTTTTGCCATTTCTATGGCACAGGGACTGACTTTTCAGCAGTAGAATTAAAGACAGGTAGCGTTATCCAGTCTCTACTTGTGGATATTGAGAAGCAGAGTCCTGGGCATCCATGTTGCTGGAGCAGATCAGAGCAAACACAGTGTGGCACTGGAGACAGTGGCAATAGTGGCAGTGGCTTTCTAATTATATGAGGTTTTGGCTGTGTGGATTCCCAAAGATGGCCATAATGGTGTAGGTTCTGGAGCACTCTGCATTCTAATCGTAAAAGAAACAGGAGTTTCCTTGATGACTCAGTTCTGCAGTGTGAATGCAGAAGTTATTCCTCAACGCTCATGCTAGATTCTGTTCTTTTCTCCCAATGGTCCCATAAGCCATTACGACAGAGCACCACACTGACTCGTAGCATCAATGATATTGTGATGATTGAGCAGGGTAAGTTCAAGACAGCTAGCATATAGGAGGGCTTGGTAAGACACATGTACTACAGAGAGTGAGAAATAAATCCTGAACATTGAGAAATTTGCCATTTTAGTTTTAGAGGTCCAGTGGTCAAAGGTATGTCATGACACCCCCTCCAAAGTAATCAACAAAGTACTGTATCCTGCATCCCTTACCACACAGTAGGAAGCATCACCACCTGATATGTCCCTGAGAGTTCTGGAGGCAATACAGTCCACACCTAGGTATAATGTTCTGGCCCTTATATTACATGAGAAGCTTCCAACTTTGATCAGGGCCCAGAATAGGAAAGGGCTCTGCTGCATGTCCAGATTGGGGTACTATCAGCCCTGTCATTTGGGCTATATGGTTTGGCAGACTTTATCATTCTAGAGGTGTCAATGGTAGGAAAAAATGCAGTGTAGAGTTTACAGCAAACTCCAGGAGGAGGATCACAACACAGGTCTCTGAGGTTCTGGAGCAAAGTGATATCATCTAGAGCAGAGAATTACACACTTTTGGAAAATCTGCCATGTAATTGGGCCCTCATAGAGATAGAATGTTTGACAATAGGACTCCAAGTGACCATGCGTCCAGAAATGTCATTCATAAGTTGAATCCTCTTTGACCCTCAAAGTCAAAACGTCAGTGAGGCCCAGTAACAATTCATTATAAGATCCAATGGCACATCTGAGATTGAGCCCAAGCAGGACCATCAGACACAAGCAAGCTGTAAAAAAGCATGTAGCCTAGACCCCAGTGTCATTCACCATGGTTGCATCAACATCCTTCTCCCTCAACTCACTCTGTTCTAGGGGGGTTCTGTATAGCCAGTTGAAAGAGGGGAAAACAGCTCAAACTTGATTTGTGGATGGGTTGGCTCAATATGTGGGTGCAAGTCAAAAACGTATGGTGACATCATTATAGCGTCACTCAGGGGTGGCCCTCAAAGGCAGTGAAGAAGAAAAATTTTCCCAGTTAATAGAGCTTTGGATAGTGCACCTGGTCATTCACTTTGTTCTAAATGAGAAATGTCCCCAACACTAGAATGTATATGGCCCCATGAGCATAGCAAATAGCTTGACTAATTGGTCAGGTACCTAAAAGGAAAAAGATTGGAGACAAGGAAGTCTGGAGTCGAGGCACATGGATGGATATATGAGAGTGGGCATGAAGTGTGAAGATCTTTGCAGTACACATTTCTGCCCACCAGGAGCATCAAACATTAAACAACCAAGTAAACAAAATGACTCAACCAGTTTATATTAGCCAACCTTTGTCAATGGTTACCTTAGTCCTAGCTTCATGGGCACATCTACCACTGTGGCTGATATAGAAGTTATAAATGGGCCCAACAACATGCATTGCCACTTACCAAGCCTTCTATAACTATTGCCACCTCTGATTATTTAATTGCCAGTAACAGAGACCAACAGTGAGCCCTCAGTATGGCACTATTTCTCAAAGAAACAAACCAGCTATTTAGTAATAAGTTGGTTACTTATATATATTGGGCTCCTTCCTTCCTGGATGGGTCAGCAGTTTATTCTTGCAAGAATATAAGCTTACTCTGGATAAGGATTTGCTTTTCCTGCCTGCAGAGCCTCGACCTCCACTGCTATCAGGAGGTTTACAGAGTACTAGATCCACAAGCATAGAATTCTGCTCTATAAAGCATCCAACTATTAGACCTACCTCACAGCAAAGGAGGTGCAGAAGTGGGCCCGTGACCATGAGATCCTCTAATTGTACCACATACCGTACAATTCAGAAGCAGCCTAACTGATAGAGCATTGAAATGGCCTGCCAAAGATATAGCTGAAGTACCAAATCAGAAGCAATACCCTGCAAGGATAGAGTGCTTTCCTCCAGAATGCAGCATGTGCACTGGATCAGAGACTTCTATATGGTGCTGTGTCTCCAGTAGGAAGAATATATAGGTCCAAGACCAAGAAGTGAAAGCAGGAGTAACCCTACTTATCATCATTTCCAATGACTTCTTGGAAGAATTTGTGCTTACCGTCTGTTTTATTCTGGGCTGTGCACGGTTAGAAGTCCTGGTCCTCAAAAGGGGCACATTCTGCAGAGGACACAGCAAGGGTGCTATTGAATTACAACCTACGACTGCCACCTAGGCACTTTGGACTCCTTGTGTCCAGAGACCAACAGGCGACAAAAGGAGTCATCATCCTGGTAGGGCTAATTCCTAATCAGCAGGAAGAGGTAGGAATGTTTTTACACAATGGGGACAGGGTAGAATATGTGTGGAACTCGGGGACCCACTTGGATACCTCTTGGTTCTTACTTGTCCAGTTGTGATTGTGAATGGACAAATGAAGCAACCCACACCTGTGAAGGATATGATACCAGGGACTCAGACATCTCAAGTGTGGAGGTTTTGTGACACCAAATATAAGACATCAAGACCTTTAGAAGTGATAGCTGAGGATGAGTGGAATTTAGAATTGATAAATTGAATATCCAATCCAGATGTGTATTCACAGCCTCAACCCCTGAGGACTTGAGAAGGAAGGTTTCCTGTGTATGGGCCACATGGGGAGGAGAATCATAGGGCTGGAGACATTGAGAAGGACACAGTATCCAAGAATTAAGTCAAGAGTTAGAGGGAAAGTCAGGGAAAAATGGCCTGTGAACCCCCATCTGAGAATGAACTTTCATAGATTGAAAGCTGATTCAAAAGACACAATAAAGCAACTTTCCACCCCCCCAAAAAAAGAATTGATAATTGAGGAAATAAATCATTAGTATCAGTTGTGGCCCCAAAACCAACTGCAGTGATGATGGTTGCAATTTTCCCCACTAACCTCCATATTGTAGGTTTCCCTTCAGGAAGAGAGGCTGAACAGAACCCTTCTGAATGTATATTGAAAATGGATCTGTGCAATATAAGGGATGGACTGTGGCAGACATGGCAATATACTGCTCAGATTCCCCCTTTGAGAAAGGATTTGTTACCTACAGGCGAGGAATGTGGATAGCTGAGAGCCTCAAGCTGTTAACTCCTTCAGATTCACCTGGGCTTTTGAGTCAAGGTCACAGGCCTGTGGGAGTCCTCCCCTGTCAGTAACTAAACAAGACTGTGGCACAATGGCCCAGCCATTTCCACCAACATGGGATTCTTTTAATAAACAGTAATTTCTCCAGTATTCTCCACTGGGCTGCATGGTCTGATGACTCACTTTCCCGATCCTTGTTTCTTCCTTTTTCCTCTCATAGGTGTTTCTCCACAATGAACCTTTTGCTTTCTTATCTCCAACTCAGATTCTGTTTCCTGGAGGATCTAGCTAAAACAAAGGGTTACCTTTTTCATGAAGTTTTCTTCTTGGTAGGAAGAAAGATAACAAATAAATATAAAAATATAATGTTAAAACACGATTTCTGGTGAAATAATATAGGGCAAGTGGATTGTGAGCAATAGAGGTATTATTACTAATGGGCTGGGCTTTTAAGGCTTCCCTGAGAAGATAGCATGTGAGTAGAGATCTGAATAAAGCCCAAATATAGGAGACGTACAAATAAATATTTGGAGATAGAAAGAGTATGTTTCTGACTTCTCTCACATTCACCACAGTGAATTTTCCAAATCATCCTTAGCCCTGTTCATTCCATTCTTAGCTAATGACCTGGTATTGTACATTACCAAGAATATCAAGGCATTTTGACATGGATTCCTTCAAATCTCTTCTCTCAACCCAAATCTCTCTGTATATCTTCAATCTCCCTTTCTTTGCCTGTGACCCTCTCTCTGGGGAAGAAGAGTATGGTCTCATGGCCAACACTAATCTTTCCATTTGTAACTGAACACAAGAAATGTAGTGGTGTTCTCAACTGCCAATAAAAAATTATGCATTTCTGCCTCCAGGGAGCACTGCCATTTTCACAGAGTACGGATCAGAAACTGCTGATGCTTCATAAAATAAGACAGATGAATCTCAGTGCCATGCTGCAAAAGGACATGTTCAGTAAAGCGTTCATTAATTCATCACTTAGTGAGTACCTGCTTCTGTGCCTGGATTTAGCCGTGGTAATAGAAAGATAGCCAGGACCCCAAATCTTCAACAGTTGTCTCCTGCTATAGATTCTTAATAGGGCATATTAAGAATTTGTAGTAGAGCATATTGTTAAAGATTCTTGATAGGGTGTATTTTCCACAGATGACACTCTAGGAACATGCATACTTGTCCCAAAATAAAGTATAACATCTTATTTTGATGACCTGGGCTGGTTCACATGTGCTGTCTGCAATGTCCTTCAGCCAGTCTAACTTAAAGTCTCAATTTAAAGTTTTAGGGTGACTTCTTGGCTTCTTCTACCAGGTCTACTCCAGGAATTTGACCAGATGACTTTTTTTAACGAAATAGTAAAAGGAGGGACAGAAAGATGATCTTAAGCTAAGAACTGATCTTCCTAAGACCCAGAGTAAAGTGACCCAAGAAGATTTCTCCAGGCTTTCCTTTGAACCCATTCCAGCACTGTTGATCTTTCCTGTGCAAGGATGTTCCAAAGCCAAAGGAAGTAGATGTTAGCACTGCTCAAGCCCCATTGGAAATAAGAGAGAGAGGAGAAGCAGTAATAATCCCAACCAACAATCTTCTTGACAAAACATATCTAACCTCTTTGATCCATCTGCTGAAAGATAACTTCTCCTCTTCTTCTCTCCCCAACACCAACACTGAATCATAGATCCCCTAGAAACTTAAGAACTTCTTTTGTTTTATTCCAGTACTGATAGTTACTTCTGTTTCCAAATGTTTACCCTGCTTTTCATGACCTGTCAGAAAATAAATAATTGTATAATAAATAACTGATAAATCAATATTACATAAAGTCCAGCATTTTCTATGTCCAGGCATACCAGAATTTAAATTCAGTTAGTACTCTTGTCATTGTTGTCTGGATAACTCTGAAAGGTTGCTTCCACTTATAAACATCACCCACTTAAAATTGCAGCTTGTTTCTTCCTCTCTCCTACAACAACTTCATCCCTATTTCTGAAATTGTGATTTCCTGTCTTTATGGAAACAATGAAAATTTTGGGAGCCGTGGTAATGAACTCTTAGAAAATCTTTATCCACTTCACAACTGGATGAGTTAGTCTCTTTCTATCATACACACACAAAAAAGATCAAGTCTGCTACTTGTCCAGAACCCAAATCTAGCACTATAAACTTTAAAACAATTCCTTAAAGTGTACAATAATATACAATTTGCAATGTTTTCTAAGGCACAAGGTCTACTCTGATTCTCAAAAAACCTTGTAAAATGAGCATAGCAGGAACTAACTCCATTTTACAGAAGATAAATGTGGTACACATTTTTGTGAATCTGCCAAACTCCAAATTCTTTCTTCAGTGTAACTGCCTTGATCCCCAATCTATATGGTCTGATCCTTAAAACCCATTTTTTGTACAATATGACCCAATCTCTGATCAAAGTTGGTTGAATCAGGAAAGATCCCAACTGTATCATTCTTATTCCCTCAATTAAGAATCTGAAATTGGGACAGAGAGAGAGATTGGGGAGAGAAATGTGTAGCAGAAATGGAGATAAGAGAAAGAGACAAAAAGTGCTGGGGAAAGATGAAAAGAAGCTGTCCACGTAGATGGAATGATAATATTCAAGTTGAGACCATTTGTCAGAAAAACAGCTATAGGGGAAGGAGACAATTCTTCTACCCTCTAGGTCCTTCTGGCTGATCCAAGAATTAAAGTGGCATGAGACAGAATAACAGGAGAAAATCAAAGTTTAATATCACATATACATGGGAGAAACCCAGGAAAATTAAGTAACTCGCCAAAATAGTGGAAGCCGCTACCTTAAAGACCATGTTCAGCTAAAGACAAAGGAGGATGTTGGGGGTAGTGGTTTGGGACGTCAAAGGGAAGGAAGGCAATTTACTTGGAGATAGAAAAGCAAATGCTTGATAAACAAATGTTTGCTGGGCCATCTATATACAACTTGACATGAGAGAGAGAACTTTGATAAAAATCGGCTTAGAAAGGATCCTCCCAGTCTATCATACCCAGAGTTATCTACTGTGATGGCCTGTCCTGGGGACAGGTCGTCTATCTTAAGTTCTTTTAGGCAGTTAGAGGGAAGGTCAAAGTTTCTTTCAGAGTTTTTTGCCCTTAAAAATAATCAAGCCAAAGAGACACATTTTGGGGTGGCTAATTCTGATCCCCCACACAGCCATCTGAGGGAAAAAAGAATTACATAGATTGCAGAGAAAAATAGGGAGAAAAAATTGAGAAAGAGTGCTAAAACTTCAGTTCCATGATCTAATTTCTTCCTAAGGTCTGGCTATACTCTTGTCCTTGAGTTTTATGAGATGTTGCTATAACTAACAATGAATTTTTCTTTTCCTTAAGCTAGGCCTAATTGATTTCTATATTTGCAACCAACACGAAAAGTAAGATTCAAAGTGATTAAATTTATCCAAGATCACCTTGTTGAGTAATGGTTGAATAATTCAAAGTCCAACCCCTGACTTCTAGTGAATTAATTATGAAGAGTTATTCTATCCTAGAGACATCTACTTAGATGAAGAGAGAGTGAGTATAGAAAAGTTTGTGCATTAAATTCAGAAGGAGAGAGACAGCCCCAAAATTGAAAAAGCTAAGATGATTGTAGTAGATTGAATGGTGTCCCCCAAAAGATACGTCCACCTGGACCCTGTAAATGTGACTTTATTTGGAAAAAGTCTTTGCAGATGTAATTAAGTTAAAGATCTGGAGATGAGATCATCCTAGATTAGGATGGGCCTTAAATCCAACAAGTGACCTTATTAGAAGAGAACATGAAAGAAGACATACAGAGGAGAAGTCAATGTAAAGACCAAAGCAGAGATTGTAGTGATGAATCTACAAGCCAACGATCACCAAAGATTGCCAGCAGCCACTAAGCCACTAGAAGCTAGAAAAGAGGCATGGAGTAGACCAAACCTGTGGATGCCTTGATTCCAGACTTCTAGCCTCCACAACTGTGAATGAATGAATTTCTATTGTTTTAAGTTACCAAGTTTGTGGTAATTTGTTATGGTAGCCACAGGAAACTAATACAATGATTAAAAGTATAAAGAATGGAAAGAAATTAGAGAATGAGAATGTAAGAATACATTATGATAGCTGGGACATTTAAACTACAGTGTCCACATTAGAAGCCTAGGGGTTAACAGTCACTTGACTCTGTTTTAGTCATCCAGCCTTTATTCAACACCTATTAAGTGCCAGGTGAGGAACACCTGTTGAGGATACAGAGCTTAGGAGAAGGCATTTGGCTTTAAGGAGCTCACAATTTTTGAGCCTGTGTTGGAGTTGGGCTGTTGAGGTCCAGGCTACTAAAGATTAACTATTACTCTGAAGTGGTTTTTTTTTTATTTTTTTTGTAAATGATTAATGAGTTTTTTTTCTTTTTTCTGCTATGGATTTATCAGAGAAGAAATAAAACATCTTCCTTTTCCTTTCCTCATTAACACCAATATATATACTATCTGCTGCTCCACCGCTCACATCACCCCAAAAAAGAAACAGTGAGATGTTTCTTACTCTAGAAGCTCGTTAACACAGGTGAGAGGTAAACAGTGCTTTTTAAATAAGGTTCAGAACTAGAAAACTTTGGTTTCAAAAATGGAGCCTATCAAGGTGAATAGGATAGTTTGCCCACAAGTGGGAATAATGGAGACTGTGACTTTAAGGGAAGAAGTGCTTGGCACAGTTCCAAGAAAATTTAATTCTCTAGAATCAGGAGAGGATTTGGCGGATGGAAAGAGCTTGATGTCATGGAAATCTGCACGCTCCTCATTCACAGCACCCCATAAATAGAAAGAACTCAGAGAGAAAACAGTTGTATGAATACCCATGGAAACTAAACTTTATGAAAAGAACTAGTTTCATATTATTTTGAAATTAGAATATCTAAGGGCATCCTTTATTTGTTGCTTCCTGAAAGGAGAAAAAGTAGGTCATGAGACATGAAGTGTTTTCTCCCCCTTCTCTTTCTCTTTCACTAAAAAAGAATAACCTACATGATTTACAGAGTAATGAGTCAGATTAACATATGGCTGATTGGTTCATTTACAATTTTAATGAAAAATTCAGTTTCCTATCACATTTAATGTATAACATATTTTTATACATAAAATGAACAATATATATTTTATATGCTTCCCAGGTGATGGTTACATCTCAGGGGCACTTACCTAACTTACATAGATGTTAGGGATTTAGTGAAAGAATATTCTAGGAGGAATTTGTGACAAATAGCTCCAGAAGAACCTGTGAATATCTCGGGAAGCTGCTGCTCCTTAACTAACAGAATCAGAATCAGAGCCTCTACACATTTAAATTCCCTGCTCTTTCAGTACTTTGTGCACATAAAGTTACTGGATTATAGAAGTTCTACAACCTCACTTTACTAAGGAAAGAAATAACCAGCTCTATATGTTGAAAATACAAACAACCTGACACAACAGGAATCTTTCTTCCTGGAGTTTTTCATTGTGAGTCACATGTTTTATTTATTTTAATATTTGATCATGGCTAAATGAAAGATTTTAAGATTATAATTTCTACCCACAACACTAATCAATGGGGGTCCCCATGGCCAAGCTGGCACAGAGGGCAAGCAACTTCAAATGGACTCCCAGATGTAGGTATGAAACATCTTCATCGCTGTCCAGAATTCAGCCTGCCACATTTTCTAGAACTGCATAAGACCTGAGTCCCAGTACAATCCAGCAGAGGGAAGAGAACCAACACTGCAACTTCTCATGGGCTTTGATGAGTGGGAATTTGGTGACAAACTTCTTTTGATTTAGAAAAATAAAGAAATGTCACATTTACTGTCCATAGAGATTTATTGTCCGTGAATTAATTCAAGTCTATTATTGTTGCATGTGGAGAATCTATGCTTAAGAAGGGTTCATATGTTTATTACTCAAAAAATAGGGTAACTGGAGCACAGTTGAACAATGCTGACCAAAGACTCATCTTTTGATCTCTTGTAATGATTTATTCATTATTTAACAGAAAAAGAAATTAAACTCCACATGATCTGTCCATGTGTTTTAAACAATGTGATCTACTATTAGCCTGTAAATTCTCTTTTCTTTAGTATTAGATCTTCTAAAAGCACATGTGGAATACATACTTCCTTTGTCACCAAATTAGAAAAGAAAACCCACTGGTACCCTTGAACACACTAAAGTCCCGAGAAGGTTCTACTGCCTAGCCTTTTAAAAAAAATATTTATTGACCATTTATTGATCTGTGAGTAAAATAAATTTACTGTGCATATTTTGTTATGGGCAATGAACCAAATGCACCAAGTTCCTGCTGTTTCTCTAGTAGGTGCAGAGAGACAATAAATGATTAGCAAATAAATATATAATATGTTAAATGGTAACAAATACTAAGGAGAAAAACAAAGTAAAGCAAGCGGAATAGGAAGCGCTAAGGGGGGTGGGGGGCCCTATTTTATCTGAGACAGTTCAGAAAAGCGTTACTAATAGATATTTGCAGCACAAACTTGAAGGAATGAGGAAACCAACCAGGCAACTTTCTGAGGAAAAAGAATTCCAGAAGAAAGAGAGAATCATTTCAAAGACTTTTTGAGAGAACTGGGCTTGGCATGTTGGAGGAATAGCAAAGATGTGAGTGTGGATGATACTAAGTCATCTCAAAGAGAAGAAGAGTGAATGGACTAGGGCAGTGGTCCTCAAACACAGCTGCACATTGGAATCACCTGGGGAGTTTAAAAACAAACTGATGCCTGGAGGCATGGCCTGACATCGGGATTTTTAAAAAGCTTGTCCGTGAGATTCTAATGTGCAAGAAAGTTTGGGCTATGGAAATAGTAAAAGTTTTACTATGGAAAGTTTGGACTATGGAAAGTTTGGACTATGGTAAGGTTGCCTAGCAGTACTTTAGCCCACAGAGGGTCAGTGTCGTAAACAGAGTGAGATCAGTCAGAGTGGTTGTGCATTTTTCTCCAACCAGTTCTGCTGCTTATATTAGATGCAATGTAGTTAGAAAGTTGGATTTAACTAGATTTGGAGGTTTGCCAGGTGAGTGCAATGGAGAAAGAGAGAAACAAGGGAGTTGAAACTCTATGCAAGAGAGTGGTTATAATGAAGAACCAAGGAATCTAAATGGGGGAAGGAGAGAAGTTAGGACCGGAGGGGAGTAAGTAACAGTGTTATGATCAATAAACTTACTCTTCTGCTCCCAGTTATGATGTGTGGGTTTTCCCCACACCACTAAGCTATTCTCTGTCACCAGCTGAGTGTCCTACAGTTCAACTCAATTCTGGCACTATCTGCCAGGAGATAGCATCAGATTCCACAGGTTAAAGACTCAGTTCCACAAGAAGCCCTTCACTTCAGATGCCAGTCATAAATTCAGGCTATCACCTGTGCTTCTGACAGACTGGCCATAAATAAGAGGTTCCCATGACTCCCTCCTCAAGTTTGATTAATTTGCTAGAGCTGCTCACAGAACTCAGGAAAACAGTTTACTTACTAGATAACAGCCAAATCGAAGAGATGCATAGGACATGTACAGGGAATGTATGCAAGAGATGCAAGGATGCATGTATGGGAAAAGGGTGAAGAGTTTCCATGTTCTCTCCAGGTACCCCACTCTCCTCAAATCTCCACATGTTCACCAACCTGGAAGCTCTCAGAACCCTTTCCTTTTGTGTTTTTATGGAGGCTTCATTACATAGGCATGAATAAATCATTGGCCATTGATGATTGAACTCAATCTCCAGCCCTTCTCCCCTCCCTGGAGGTGGGAGGTGGGAGATGGAATTGGACTGAAAGTTTCAAACCTCTAATCACATGGTTGGCTCCATTGGCAATTAGCCCCCACACTTAGGTGCTTTTTAAAAGTCACGTCATTAACATAACAAGACACCTTTATGCTCTCTTCACAGGAAATTCCAAGGGTTTTGAAAGCTCTGTGCTGGGAACAAGACAAAGACCAAATATACATTTCTCATTATAAATCACAATATCACAGAACCCAAGTCCTATTTGCCTGAAGATTCATTCCCTTGGGTACTGGAGGGAGAGTTGGAAAGGGAGGCAGTGGTGGCCTTAGAGATTACAGAAGGGATACAGTTCTTGATAATGGAAATATCTAGTGTATGACCATAGAAGTGGGTGATCAAGGTGAAGTGAAAACAAAATCATTGGGAGTTAAGACAAAAACTGAGGGGGCAGAGTTTTGGAAGGATAGTCTACATGGTTATCAAAATCACTGAGATTATGACAGTAGCGTTATAGAGAATGATAGTAATCTAGGAGTTAAAAATATTCAAGGAACAGAAGGGAGTAACCAGGGGTGTCGACAAATGACTACAACAAAGAGGAGTCCAGACAGTAGAGTCTGATAGCAAGAGTTTCAAAGCTGAAAGGTTTTTAAGAAAGAAGAAGGAAAAATGGACTGGAAGCAGCGATGAGGAGCAAAGAGCTATCCCATCCCCAAGCCCAACTATAAAGGAAGCAGAAGAGAAAATATCTGCTATATGATAAGGCCGTGGAAGAATGGAGTGCCATCAACGGAGAGTCAGGTTTCAGTGTGAGCAAAAAGGAAAAAGGAAATATTCAAGGGAAGAGATGAAAGACATTGGGGATTTTGCCAGTGGTGGGTCACGGGTTCCCCACAGGAAAGGTTTGAGAGTTGAGAGAGGTGGGAGAGGGCAAGTTAGACTGTGAATGAAGATCTGAGTCATGGGGGATGGCTTGGTGTATTTGATGTGGATATGTGTAGAGCCTTTCAAATGGTGCCCATTATAGAGTAACTGCTGTATCAGTGTCAGCTATTATTAATACTGTGGTGACTGATGTGAAAAGGGATATAGGTCACCATGGTATTACTCCCAACAGGCTTTTGGGATGATTGTACTGATGAATCTATCATGTTGGGGGAAAAGATAAGGTTAGAGATCTTTACAAAAGCATGTGAAGTTGTGGCCTTGTAGGAACAGAAGTACAGAAAAAGGAATGCAGAACACTGGATCACCAAAATCCTATAAAATTTAAGGGAAAAAATCCATAAACCTCTGGAGAAGAAGAATGCCTTCAGTGGACCTGAAATTTTTGGAAATTCCTGAAAGCTAGAAAACCACAGATCGGTAGGGAGTACTGGGTGGTGATTATAACTTCTGTTTACACATTCTCTGATATTCCACCCTTCAAAACGTGGTATACCGAGTTGCTAGCTTCTAATGGAATAGAATGTACAAAAGTGATGGCATGTGACTTCTGAGACTTGGTCATAAAAGACATTTTGGCCTTCTCCTGGCTCTTCTTAGACCACTCCTTCTGGGGGAATCCAACTGCCATGTCCTGAGGACACTAAGCAGCCCTAGGTAGAAGCACACATGGGAGAAACTGAGGCCTTTCTCTAATGACCAGCTCTAACTGACCAGCCGTGTGAGTCAGCCAACGTGGAAGCAGATCCTTCAGGCCTAGTCAAGTCCTCAGATGAGCCCAGGCCAACACCGTGACCTCATGAGAGACTCTGAGCCAGAACAACCCAGCAGAGCCACTCCCAGGGGTCCTGCCTCACGGACACTGGGTGAGATAATAAATATTTGTTGTTGTTTTAGGCTGATAAATTTGGGGATAGGTTGTTGCCTTTGAGCTTTGAATTTAGACTGGACTTACATATTTTTTAATAGAAATTTTTCCTCATCTCCTTACTCCCTTTTGGTGGCATAACACATCCCCTACACCCTCCTTAAGCTGGAGGCATACCAATTTAGGAACAGAATGGAAATAGGGTGAGAGGAGAGATCTTTCTCTTCACCCAGTTACTGAGGTTTGACTCACAGACATCTCATTCTGAAGTAAGCTGTGCACCAAGCTCAGATAGCAGAAAGTTTTTTTGTTTTTTGGGTTTGTTTGTTTTTTTTTAATAACATCCTTCTAAGCATAGAAAAGAAATGAATTTCTTAGTATAATAATGCTCAGGAGTTATACTAAGAGGCAGTCACTCTTGGCTGTATAAAAGGTCTGATTGTCTATAGATGTTTGACCCTGAGGCCGTATCATCCAGGGCTTCTTTTTTGTTGTTTTGTTTTATTTCTACTACAACTTATTGAATTTTCTTTTCAAGATACAAAAGCAGTACCTACTTGTTGCAACAATAAAACAAGCCAGTATATAAAGAAAAAGTCAACAATCTTCTCCTTTTTCCCATTCCCAAGAAAATCAATGTTAACAGTTTGTTCTGTATCCATTTACCCCCTTTGTCTATGCTCACGGACAAACATAAAGATACATGTTTTCCTTTGTTTCTTTTATTTTTACCTGTCCTCACCACGTGCATGACTCTACAATATGCATTTTTCACTTAAATTATAGGTGTCACTTCATATTAATTCAAATAGATCTAACTCATTGTTTTGGATAGCTGCATAATATTCCATGGTATGGACGGACTCTAATTTATTCAACCATTCTCCTATTGATGATTAAAAATATTTATGATTAAAAATATAATGTAATAACCATCCTTTCAAACATATTTGTACCTACTGGTACCCATATGTCTTTAGACCTCATTACTCAGTGATTTATGAGTCAATAGGTAAATTTTTTAAAGTTTTATAATAATGTTCCAGCTAATGTTAAAAATGTATGTAGCCTTTCACAATTGTACCACCAGTGTACAGGACTTCCTGTTTCTCCATGTTCTTGACAGGGCTAAAGAGTCATAAAGTTCTGCAGTTTGGGGTGAACATGGTATCCCCATACTCTTTTGACTTGCATTTCCCTAAAGATGTTGAGCATCTTTCTATGTGTTTTGGGACATTGGCCATTCTTTTTGTCTTCACAAGAGTTCTCTGAAAGAGTTAACAAGGAAAGGCAGGTGTTTTACTTTTTTTTGTTTTTTGCATTTTTAAATTAATAGTTTTTAGAGCAGTTTTAAGTTCACAGCAACGTTGAGCAGATAGTACAGAAAGTTCCCACATACCCTCCCCCCACACACATAGCCTCCCCCACCATCCACATTTGTTATAATCCATAAACCAACATTGATACATCATCAACCAAAGTCTATAGTTTACATTAGGGTTCTCTCTTTGTGCTATACACAAAATTTTGACAAATTTATAGTAACATGTATCCACCATTATAGAATCACACAAAATAGTTTCATTGCCCTAAATAAAATCACTTGTGCTTCATCTATTGATCCTTTCCTCTCTCATAACCTCTAGGGGTGTTTTTTATATACTTAAACCTTCCAACACACTTTTAAGAGCAAGTTAGTTCTTTCTGAAATAGAAAGATGCGGTACAGGTGGCTCCCAGGGGCCTCAGGCTATGCTCCCCAGTCAGATCGTGGGGCAGGTTGGACTCCATGTTCTGGGCTTCATGGTCAGACAGGGCCTCAGGCGGAGCTCTGCAATCAGGCAGGGCCACAGGCTGTGCCCTGAAGTTGGGTGGGGCCACAGGCTGGGCTTTGCAATCAGGTAGGTCACCGGCTGTACTCCGCTATTGGGCAAGGTCTCTGGCTAGCCTCTCTGGTTGGGCAGGGCCTCCAATTGTATCCTGCAGTTGGATGGGGCTAGAAACTATTCTCTATGGTTGGGCAGGTGGCTGTCCGGGCTTCCTAGCTGGGTAGGGCCACAGGTTGTGCTCCATGTTTGGGTGGGTTCACTGGCTGGGCTGCCTGCCTGGGTGAGGCCACAGGCTGTGTTCAGCAATCAGGCAGGTCTGTAGGCTGGGCTCCTAGACTGCCCAGGGTCACTGTATAGGCTCCCTGGTGTGCAGGGCCAGAGGTTATGGTCAACAGTTGGGTAGGGCTGCTGGCTTGGCTCTCAGCCTGAGTGAGGCTATAAGATGGGCTCCACAGCTGCCCAGGTTCTCTGGCCAGGCTTCCTACTCCGGTGAGACTAGAGGCTATGCTCAGCAGTTGGGCAGGACTGCAAATTTGCTTCCCTGCCTGGGTGTGGCTGTAAGACAGACTCCATGGCCAGTAGAGCCCATTGGCTAGGGACCCAAATCAGGCAGAACTCCCAAGTGAGCTCCCTGGACAGACCAGGCCACTGGCTCAGCTCCACAGATGGGCAGAGCCACTGGTTAAGATCTCTGCTTGGGCACAGCTGCAAGCAAGAATATAGTCCACCAAGATCTGAGCGCTGGTTGCTGTACGCCCCGCCCCCTTTGTCCATCTCTGTCTGATCCCCAGGGAAGGAGTCCCACAGATTCCCCCATAATCCCTATGAGACGAGACCTGAGTGGGCCTCCTGAGAAGTGTACCCACAGCTGGGGGAGCTAGATGTCCATCTTTCTCTCTCTTTTACCACTGGAGAAACCGTAGGCCTAGCGAGGCTCTCTCCTCGTGTGGCGCTGTGATGGCCTGGGGGAGGGGTGATGCGATCAAAGTGAGACCTCTCCTCTTACCCTTCTAACACAGTCCTTCTCTGTCGCTGTGTTCCAGGGGGGTGCTTCAGCCTCACTCTCAAGTTCTGGGATTTTTACAATGGTGTCTTGCCTATGGATAGTTGCTAGATGGTCTTCTTGTGAGGGGGACTGAAGTTGGGAATGCCCTATGTTGCCATTTAGATGATGTCACCTCCAGGGGCTCCCAGATCACGGCCAAGAGGGGCGGGAGCTAGTTAATGGTCCACTTCAAGGTCCACAGCCAGGACTGAGGCCTGTTACTGGATGCGTGGGTAGAGATGACTCCTCCTGGGTCCCGTGGCGTGTGGTGCTGGTGACAGAACCAAAGCCAAACAGGGCTGTAGCCAAGTTCTCAGGAGTACAGAGCTGTTTCCAGGTCTATAGTTTAGACCATGGTCAGAGAGTCAGCCACCTGGGTAGGAGCCTGCCTTCTCAAAACGGCTCTCCTCGGTCTTGAACTGCACGGGGGTTTCACAATCTCCCACCTGGATCCCAAAGCTCCCACAAAGGCACTTTTGTCTGAGGACGGCTGCCAAATTATTGTTGTTGATTAGGGGATAGAAATGAGGGATGTCTCATTCAGCCATCTTGCTGATGTCCCAACTTATTTTATAAGAGCATAACCTGATATCAAAATCTGACAAAGACAGCAGCAATATTTAAAACTGGTCATACATCAAAATAATGTTAGACTTATTCCAGGAATACAAGATTGGGTTGACACTTTTAAAATCAATCAATTTATTTCACCACAATTACAGAAATAAAGAGAAAAACTGTATCATCATCTCAATGGAGACAGAAAAAGCCTTTCCTGATATTCAGCATCCAATCATGATGAAACTCTCAGCAAACTAATATCAGACAAGAATACTGCAAATACGTTGTTAAGCATAGATTTATTTTGTGACATTATTCTGGCTGTTCAAAATATATTTTGGTTTACTCCTTAATTCTCTTTTGCTCAGGGTAATAAAAAGCTGATTAATGAAGAGCTTAATAACTACACATGAAAGTGCTCTGTTTACAAAAAAGCATTTCACAAGCTCAACAAGGTATTTAAGAAATTAACTGAGTTTAATGGGCAGCTTGAAACATAAGCAATGCAAAAGAAGTATTAGAAATATGAGGAAGAGACTCTAGTAACAATGCCTTTCAAGCCCAGTCATATTTATTTCCCAGTTTGTGGATGGGGCTTGATGACCTACAACATTTCACCCAGAGTTCAAAGATAAATTCTTTTCTACTACCCTAGAATATCAGGACTGGAAATGTATCTCATAAACACACAAGACACCAAATCCCACATAGTCACATCTCTAATTACTTCCATAAAAGCATTCATTTGTCTTACGGAGCCCATTCCCATAAGAATCCTGCTCCTGCCCCAAGACAGTTTTGGAATGAGCCCCCACAAATTATCTCTGCCATAGACCCTCCTTCCATTGGCCTGGAGCCATGAATGCCCCAGGAGGACTCCCAACACTAGCACTGATGAGCACTGGTGTGGTCACGTCTTCAATGATATTGGAGGCAATATTGTAACCCCACTGTACAAACTATATTCTCCAATTCTAGGCCTAATGAGGACTAATTCACTGTCCTTGCTCTAAATACCAGAGAAGAGGAGCTCGCAGCTAAGGGAGAAGTTAATGAATGCTCAACAAAAAAGAATAAATTTCTGCAGAAGTTTCTCCAGCTATAGAACCAAGTTCACGTAGCAAGTAGTGGATTCTCTAGGGAACAAAACCCTCTTCTTATTGTTGTCTGTCCAAGAAAAAAAAAAGCAGAGAAATATTTACCCAATAAAATGTCAGGTAGGAAAAGAACATATGGAACCCTTTGATACAACTGCTTTCCTTTTACTGCACATCCTCAGCCCACTCCACTACCTCTCATACCTGTCTGAGCAAAGTCTAAGGCCAACAGCAGTGGGGGCATATGTGACACAGAAACTTCACAAAGTGTTAAGCTTCTCACCAGTTAGTAGGAGCTTCTGTCACAGAGCTCAGACCTTTCAGGGTTTACATACATGGAATGGGAGGTGGAGGGGATTGCAGAGTGTCAATAATCTGTGAATGATTTTTCCCTTCTACACACAGGTGTCAAGAGTCTGAGTTCCTGAAAGGGGGGAAGCGAATGACCTTTGGCTGAGAAATCAATGGTAGTTAAGTACTAAAAATATCAGTTACTCCATGCATCCCAACTTCTGTGGCCAAGATTCCACTTATAGGAACATCCAGAATCATTTGAAAGCCTTCAAGTCCAGGAAATAGTCAGAATAGAGAAAGTATGGATACAGCTAATGGCTCAGCTTCCCAGAAGCCCAAGTTCGGAGGTCCTTATTTCACTCAAACGACAGCTCTGCCTGACCTTCCCATTGTCATTGCCAGATTCTCTTTAGACATAGAAAGGTCTCCCTGAGTTCTGGCCTGTGGGCTGTGGGACAGACTCTTAGAGCAAGCATGTTGCTTCTCTTATCCTGCTTGGAACAGTCATTCCCCAGAACAATGCCCTCCATCTCCCTTCCTTCCTTCCTAGTGCTTTTTGAGTACTCACTACGTATCTAACATTGCTCGGTACAGAGGTGGATATAAAGAAATGTACAACCTAACCTCTGGCCTCCAAAAGCTTACCATTGCTCTGCCACTATCAGTTAACTATAAATTGCCTTTCAAAGTTCCTGTCATGCCCTTCATTGCACTCAATCCCTTCTCATCACAGTCTTTACGGACATGGAAGAACCTCTCCCTCTTTTCCTAAGAGTTAAAACATCTGATTCAGAGCCTTTTTTCTCTGTGCCAGTCTTGTTGTAGCATCATTAGCTATGAACTCTGATTCACCCACATCTAAATTATGAGGCTGAGGACTTTGACTACACTGGATGCTCAGGGTGGAAATGTGTGATTGATATCATCCGTGGGGGATCTCCCAGTCTCTCCTGAAATCAGGACCTCAACCTCATTCAGAACCCCCACACTCAGTGGATTATATCACATACTATTTTATAAAGAAGATTTAAGGAGTCTTTCCACTTAGAACCCAAAGCCCCATACTTTAACCCTCCCTCTCTGGCCTAGTCTTCTCTGGAGAAAAAGTATCCCTACTGCTACCCAAAACCTAGATCTAAGAACAAATAGCCCTACAAATAATTTCTGCTTCACAGAGTGTAATCTGAGGAGGACATGGAAATGTTGATATTTCATAAATGAGGCTGTGGAGTCAGCATCATGTCAGGGGAAAAAATGCATTCAGTAAGTTGCTAATTCTGCAAATAGTATTCTCTACCATCTTAAACTTTTATAGCTTAATTTCAATAAATTTAAATTTCATAGTTTAAATTTAATAAATTTCCATTTTCAAGTTTAATATCTTGCTGTTAATAAACCAATAAATACTTATTGGTGCCTAGTACAAATTTTCATTTGGTAGATGCTCAAAAAATTTCTTAGGTAAATATATTTCCCAAGCGCAGCCACATTTTACTTCTTTTCTAATAAAAATTTTGATTTAAAAATAAAAAATAATCATAATTATAATTACATGACTAAATTCATGTGGTTCTTACTTAGAGATTATTGCTTCTTCCTCTTCCCACTATACATGAATTCCTTCTCCTACTGCCACATCAATCTGTAATTTTGGTGAAAATTTGTAAGGTAATTACAGTGGATCCCTAGGAAATTTTTAAAAACTTTCAAAATTCAACAGTAAGAAAACAAACAATCCAACTGGAAATAGACCAAAAATACAGCCATGCCATGTAATGCTACTCAGCAATATAAAAAAAAATGAGCTATTGATACATGTAACAACTTGGTTGGATCTACTTACATTAGGTTTAACTGTCCTTCTTTATTCAGCTTTTTAAGATGGAAAGATAGATCATCGACTTTACCCCATCCTTCTAATCTTATATAAACATTTAATGCTATGATTTCTCCCTAAGTACTGCTTTAGCTGCATCACACAAATTTTGATATGTTTTGTTTTCATTTTCATTCAACTCAAAATATGTTCCAAATTTCCTTGTCATTTTTCCTTTGACTCATGGATTATTTAAGAGCTTAGTGTTTAATTTCCAAATATTGAGGTATTTTCCGCATATATTTCTGTTATTGATTTCTAATTTAATTCCATTATGATATTAGAAGATATCCTGTGTCATTTTAATCCTTTTAAATATACTCAGACTTGTTTAAATCCCAGGGGCTGGCCTGGTGGCATAACGGTGAAGTTCGTGTGCTCTGCTTTGGCAGCCTGGGGTTCACGGGTTCGGATCCTGGGCGTGGACCTACACACCGCTCATCAAGCCATGCTGTGGCAGCATCCCACATACAAAATAGAGGAAGATTAGCACAGATGTTAGCTCAGGGACAATCTTCCTCACACACACACACAAAAAAATCCCAGCAAATAGTCTATCTTGGTTAATGTCCTATGAACACTTGCAAATAATGTCTGTATTCTGCTCTTTTCAGATGAAATATTCAATAAATGGCAATTAGGTCAAGTTAGTTGATACTGTAGATTGTCCTTTTTTATTATTCAATATATTTCTTTTCTTTTTCTCCTGTATTTCTTATATATTTCTTTTTTTCTATATGTATACTGATTTTATGTCTACTTGTTACATCAGTTATTGAGAAAGAAGTGTTGAAAGCTCCATCTATAATTGTGGATTTGTCCAATTCTCCTTTCTGTTTCACTTATTTTGAATCTCTGATTAGGTGTACAGACATTTAAGATTATGTCTTCTTGATGAATTGACACATTTATCATTTTGAACTGTCCCTGCTTATCTATGGTAATATTCCTTATCCTGAAGTTTACTTTCTCTTTTATAATTTGTCCTCTGTAACCTATTATGCTTAGTGTTTGTATGACATATTTTCCCATCAGTTTACTTTTAATCTGTCTGGTATTTATATTTGAAATGCATTTCATATAAACATCATATAAGAGGTCTTGTTTTTTTATCCATGTTGACAAATTCTGTGTTTTAATTGGGATGTTTAATCCATTTACATTAAAGTAGTTGTTTATGTGGTTGAGTTTAAGTCTCCCATGTGGCTAGTTATTTTCTATTTGTTTTATCTGTTCGTTGTTCCTTTGTTCCTTCTTTCCTACTTTATTTTGCAATAGTCATGTACTTTTAGCATTCCCTTGTATCTGCTATATTGACTTTTTATCTCCTCCTCCTCCTTCTTCTTGTCCTTCTTCTTATTCTTCTTCATCATTGCCCTAAGATTTACAATATGGACATTTAAATTACCAAAGTCTACCCTGAATTCACATTATATCAATTTCACATACGATACAAGAAAACTAAATGGCATAATTTCATTTACTCCTTCCTCTTCTTTGTGCCTTTTGTAATTTATTTTACTTCTACATTTGTTATAAACTCCATAATTCATTGGTTTTGTTTTAGCATTACACAACCAATTATTGTGTGTTGTCTTTTTATTAAAAGTTAATGAATAGCCAAAATAATCTTGAAAAAGAAGAACAAAGTCGGAGGACTCACATTTCCCAATTTCAAAACTGACTACAAAGCTAGAGTAATCAAGACTATGAGCTACTGACATAAAGACAGACATATAGATCAATTGAATAGAATTAAGTGCCCAGAAATAAGCCCATGTACCTTTTGGGCAACTGATTTACAACAAGGGTGCTAAGACAATTCAATGGGGAAAGAATAGTCTCTCCATCAAATGGTTCTGGGACAACTGGATATAATTGACATATGTAGACTACTTCATCCAACAAACAGCAGACTACACATTCTTCTCAAGCTCACATGAAACATTCACCAAGATAGATCACATTCTGGGCCATAAAACACAACAAATTTAAAAGAATAGAAATCATACAATGTCTGCTCTCAGACTACAATGGAATTGAACTAGAAATCAATAACAGAAAGACAACTGGAAAATCCCAAAATATGTGGATTAAACAACATGCTTCCAAATAATACATGAGTCAAAGAAGAAATCTCAAGAGAAATTTTAAAATATTTTTAACTAAAAGAAAATAAAAACACAACAAAATTTGTGGAATTCAGTGAAAGCAGTTCTTAGAGGGAAAATTATAGAATTGAATACAAATATTAGAAAAGAAGAAAGATCTAAAATCAGTAATCTAAGTTTTTGCCTAAGGAAACTAGAGAAAGAAGAGCAAATTATATCCAAAGTAAGCAGAAGAAAAGAAATAATAACAATTAGCACAGAAATCAATGAAATTGAAAACAGGAAATCAATAGAGAAAATCAATGAAACCAAAAAGTGGTTCTTTGAAAATATCAATAAATTGATAAGCCTCTAGCCAAGCTAACCAAGAAAAAAAGACAGGACACAAATTATTAATATCAGATGAAAGAGTAGACATCACTACATATCCCATGGACACTAAAAGGATGATAAAGAAATACTACGAACAACTCTATGCCCACAAATTTGATAACCTAGATGAAATGTATCAATTTCTTGAAAGACAAACCTGCCAAAATTCACACAAGATGAAATAGACAATCTGAATAGGTCTGTACATATTTAAAAAATTGAATCAATAATTAACAACCTTCCAAAACAGAAAGCCCCAGGCCCAGATGGTCAATGTAGGTTCATCAATTGTACACTCTGTTGGGGGATGTTGATAATGAGGGAGGTCCTGCATGTGTGGGGGCAGGGAATATATGTGAAATTTCTGTACCTTCCCCTCAAATTTGCTGTGAACCTAAAACTATTCTAAAAATAAAATCTTAATTAAAAAAACGACAACCCACAGAATGGAAAAAAATATTTGCAAATCATATATCTGGTAAGGGTCTAGTATCCAGAATATACAAAGAACTTTCGACCAGCCCGGTGGCTTAGCGGTTAAGTGCACGCACTCCGCTACTGGCGGCCCGGGTTCAGATCCGGACGCGCACCAAAGCACCGCTTGTCCGGCCATGCTGAGGCCGCGTCCCACGTACAGCAACTAGAAGGATGTGCAACTATGACATACAACTCTCTACTGGGGCTTCGGGGAAGAAAACGAAAAAAGAGGAGGATTGGCAATAGATGTTAGCTCAGGGCTGATCTTCCTCACAAAAAAAAAAAAAAAAAGAGGAACTCTTACAACTCAACAATTAAAAAGACAAATAACCTAATTAAAAATGGTTAAAAGTATCATTTTTATATTGAAATTCTTTAGCTTTATTGTTCAAAAATAATTTACTATATAGTGCATGGATCTATTTCTGTATTCTCCATTCTGTTACATTGATTTATACATGTTATTATTCCATACCCATAGTATCTAGATTAATATAGATTTGTGGTAAACCTTGACATTCTCCTTCTTTTTAAAAATTGCTTTGGTTGTTCTAGGTCCTTTGCATTTACATATAAATTTTAAAGTGACTTGTCACTTTGTTTCAAAAAGCCTGCTGGAATTCTAGTTGAGATTGTTTGAATTTACACACTAACAGGGAGAATTGACATTTTAACAGTATTTAGCCTTCTGATCATGCACATAATGTCTATCTTCATTTATTCATGCCTTCTTTAATTTCTCTTGGCAATATTTTACAGTTTTCTGTGCAGAGCTCTTCAGATATTTGTAAAAGTTATCACTACTTATTTTATTATTTTTAATGACATTTTATGATATTATAAATTATTTCCATTTTAATTGTTTGTTGCTAACATTTAGAATGCAATTGATTTGTATATATTGGTCTTGTATTCTGAAAACTTGCTAAATTTACTTTTTAATTCTAGTACATTTTCTGTTGATTTCTTAGGCTTTTCTACATACATAAGCAGATCATATACGAATAAAGACAATTTATATTTATTCTTTTACAATCTTCATGCCTTTAATTTCTTTTCCTTACTTTGTTGCACTGGTTAGAAATAGCAGGACAATGTTGAACATAAGCGACAAAGAAAGTATCTTTGCCTTACTCTTGTTCTGAGAGACAAACATTCAGTCTTTCTCCATTAATTGAGGTGATAGCTGTCAGTTGAGAAAATTCTCTTCTATTGCTAGGTTGCCAAGAGCTTTTTCATGAATGGGGGCTAAATTTTGTCAAACTTTTTTTCTGAATCAATCAAGTTAATCATATGACTTTTCTCCTTTATTATGTGTAGGGTGAATTTCATTCAATGATTTTTTCTTTTTTTTTTTTAATTTTTTGCTTATTGCAGTAACATTGGTTTATAACATTGTAAAAATTTCAGGTGTACATCATTGTACTTCTATTTCTGCATAGATTACATCATGTTCACCACCAAAATACTAATTACAACCCATCACCACACACATCAATGATTTTTTCAAATATTAAACCAACTTTTATTATTATAAGAAAACTTACTTGTTCACAGTGTATGATGCATTCTATATATTGTTGGATTTTATTTACTAGCATTTTCTTAATGGTTTTGCATGTATGTTTATGAAAGATATTTTTCTTTAGTTTTTTTTTGTGTGTGTGTTATGCGTAAAGACTTCATCTAATTTTGGATTTGAATAAAGGTGGCCTCATAAAGTAAAGTGGAAAATATTCTCACTTCCTCTCTAATCTGGAGGTTTGTGAAGTATTTATACCAGTTCTTTCTGAAGTTGTTGTAAAATTTACCAGAAATGCCACTGAGGCCTGGAATATTCTTTGCGGGAAAATTTAATTTAATTAAATAGATAGAGGACCAATCAGATTTTCTATTTATGGAGGGGTCAGATTTGATCATCTGGGACTTTCAAAGATTTTATCAACTTCATGTAAGTGGTTGAATTGGTTGACACAAAGTTTCTCATAATATTCCTTTCTTAATCTGTTAATATTTACAGGATTTGTAGTAATGTTTCCTTTTTAATTTAATTATTTATATATTTTTATTAATTAATTTAATTTTTAAATTAATTTAATTTTCTTCTGGTTAGTCTGATTAGAAATTTATCAAATTTATTTATTTTTTAAAAACCTTTTGGTTTTGTTGATTTTAGTTTTGTTTGTTTTCTATTTCATTCATTTAAGTTTTCATCTTATTTATTTTCTTCTATTCAATTTAGCTTTAATTTCTGCTTCCTTTTTAGCTTCTTAAAGTGGAAGCTTAGATCATTGAATTTGGACTTTCTTCTTTACCAATATAAGCATTCAGCACTATAATATTCTAAGAACTGCTTTAGCTCTACTACACAAGTTTTTATATCTTGTGTTTACATTTTCATTCAATTCAAAATATTTTTTATTTTATTTTATTATTTAGCTCAATTATCCCTGTAATTTTTTCTTTGACCTATGAGACATTCAAAAGTATATTGTTTAATTTCCAAATATTTGTGGATTTTCCATATACATTTTTGTTCTTTATTTCTAATTTATCTCCATTATGGTCATGGAAGATACATTGTATGATATTAATCTTTTTAAATTTATTAAGACTTATTTTAAAGCCCAGAAAATGGTCTATCTTGGTGAATGTTTCATGAACACTTGAAAGGAATGTGTATTCTGCTGTTCTTAGATGGAGTGTTCTATAAGTAGCAATTGGGCCAAGTTGGTTGAAACTGTAGTTCAAGTCTTTTGTATTTTTACTGATTTTCTGTCTATTTGTTTCAATGATTATTGTGAGAGCACTGTTGAAATCTTCAACCATAATTGTGGATTTGTCTACTTTAAGTTCTGTCGTTTTTGTATCATGGGTTTTGAAACTCTGTTATTAGGTGTGTACACACAAGATTGTTACATCTTCTTGATGGATTGCCCCTTTATCATTGTGAAATATCCCTTTATGTCTGATAATGAATCTCTTATATCTTATGTTAATAAAGTCACTGTAGTGTTCTTATGTTTAGTGTTTGCATGGTATATACTTGTCCATCCTTTTACTTTTTCTCTATCTTTTTCTTTATATTTGAAGTGTGCTTCATATAAAAAGCATACAGTTGTCGTTTTTTTTCTGCCTGACAAACTCTCCATTTTTATTGGAGCAATTAGATTTAATGTAATTACCAATATGGTTGGGCTTCATCTACCATTTTACTGTTTATTCTATTTGACTCATCTCATTGTTCCACTTTTTCCCCCTCTTATTCTGACTTATTTGGATTAATCAAGTGTGTTTTATGATGCCATCTTATCTCCAATATTGGCTTATTAACTATACCTCTTTGTTTTACTTTTTAATGGTTGCTCAGGAGTTTATACCAGGCATCCTTAACTTGTCAGAGTACACCTTTATAAAACATTATACCACCTCATATATAATGTAAGAGGATTGCAACAGTGTACTTCCATTTCCCTCTCCAGTCCTTTGGGCTACTGTTTTCTTCTATTTTATTTCTACATATGTTTTAAACTCCACTATATGTCTTATAAAGTATTTTTAAAATGATAAAATGTGCACATTATATTTACCCACATGTTTACTATTTTTGACTTTCTGTATTCCTTTGTATATCCACATTTCCATTTGGTATCATTTTCCTTCTGTCTGAAGAATTTTCAACATTTCTTGTGGTGCAGGTCTGTTGATAATAAATTCTCTTAGCTTTGGTTTGTCTGAAAAATTCTTTATTTAGCCTCATTTTTAATCATATTTTCTCTGACTAAAAAATTATAAATTTACAGACTTCATTGTTTAGCACTTTAAATATATTGTTCCATTGTCTTCTGACTTGCATTGTTTTTAACAAGAAGTCAGAATTTTTTCTATATGCCTATGTACATAATTTCTTTTTTCTTTGGCTGCTTTTAAGATGTTTTCCTCTTCATCACTGGTTTCAGCAATGTGATTCGTATGTGCCTTGTTATGTGTTGTGTGTGTGTTTCTCTTATTTGTATTTCATTGAATTTCTTGTTAGGTGGGTTTATAATTTTCATCAAATTTTATAATGGTATTGCTCTTATTTATCTAAATAGTTTTACTGTACTCCTTGTTCTCTACTCTTTCCTTCTGTGACTCTAATTGCTGTTATGTTGGGCTGTTTGATTTTTTCCCACAGGACACTAAAGCTCTATTTGTTTCCAATCTTTTATTTATGTCCTCCTTTTTGGGTAATTTCTATTGGTTTTTTTCTCAAGTTCAATAGTCTTCTACAGTTCCTAGTCTGCTATTAATCTCACCCAGTGAAATTTTCATTGCAGATAATGTATTTCTTTTATGTGCAGAAAGTACATTTGGTTCTTTTATATCTTCCATTCCTCTTCTCATTACATTCGTATTTTCTTTTAATCCTTGAACATACTTGTAATATTTGTAATAGTTTTAACATCATTGTCTGCTAATCCCATCATCTCTTTCATTTCTATGTCTCTTTCTTTTGACTGATTTTTCTTCTGACTTTAAGTGATATTTTTCTGCTTCTTCGTATGTCTAGTAGTTTTTTAGTGAATGCTGGAGATTTTGAATTTGATGTGTGGAGTGCTGCTTTTGTTTTTATTATTATTATTCCTTTAAAGATCATTGAACTTTGTTCTGTTATGTAAATAGGTTACTTGCGGATTCTATCGAGCTTGACCCTATTGAGCTCTCTGTCTATGTTTGATAGGGTATGTCTCATTAGTCTTCACTTTAGGGTTAGAGTAGCCCTATTCTTAAGGTATGGTCTTAGCGGGGTCTCAGTTGAGGGCCCAAGGTGTTCAGCTAAGCTTCTCTGCTCTAGCTGGTTGGACACCAATGCCTCAGAGCCAAGTGTAAACTTCCAAATCTCTGTTTAGCTCACATTTCCCCATAACTGTTCTCTGTCAGCCTTATAGTGTCTGGCCCAGCGTACACATAGCTTAGTATTCTGTTCAAGACCGAGAGATGCTTATGCATATTTCTGGAGCTCTTATTTTATGCCGCCTCCTCATGTCCCATATTCTGCCCCACAATTTCCAGCCACATTGCCAGCTCTAAATTTTAATTTTTGTCTCCTCAGCTCAGGAGGACCCTGTCTTCTGCTTAGACTCCATTTCTATATGCCATGTTTCACAAAATGCCTTGGTAAAAGGCCAGGGCAATCATGGAGCTTAAATTTTGTGTTTTTCTCCTCTCAAGAATCATAATCTTTCACTGCCTATCATCCAAAATCTGAAAACAATTGATTCATATATTTTCCTCACATTATAATTTTTATGGTGAAAGGAATAATCAAGTTGTAGTTACTCCCTCCTGACTTGAAGGAGCAATATATAATTGATTTTATATCTTTCTATGTGTGCCATTTATAAATTTATTGTCCTTCAACTTCAAATTTCCCTTCACTGTTTTCTCTGAAGAAATTGAGATGAACCCTTTACAGCTGGCACAATGTTAAGCTTTGTCAGGGCAAAGGCCTTTGACAGGTCACTGCAGACACATTGCAGGAGGAAGGGACTTCCCTTCCTGGTTCCAGTGTGCTCTACTTGGCAGTTTTCTTCAGCATGGATTGGCTTCACCAGCACCAAGTTCCTGCAACATGGGCAGCTTCTCCAGCATCCAGCTCCTGCAGTGCATGGTAATCAATCGCACCCAGAAATAAGCAGTCTCCGTCAGCATCCCTCTTTGCATAGTGGAATGCCTACAGCAGGATGCCGTCCTCGGACTAGCTTTCCCCAGCATACTAGAGGGCAAATTTCTGGCAAATTCCAAAGTGCGGATTTCCAGCAAGTTCTCCCAGCACAGCTCATTGCAATGTCTCTGTCATACAGTGGGTCAATGCTGTGCCTTCTCCAACAAGGTCTGGATCTTAGTCCTCTGGGTCTTAGAGGAAAGGCTGCCTCTGCCTTAGGTGTTTGTCATGTTTTAAATATTCATCTTTATTAAATTTTCCTGAATGCACCCATGAGGTTTCTGTATCAGAGCAGATTTCTTATTATGCTCACCATACAGTCAACAGTCAGAATAACATTGGAGCATCAGTCTCTCCACGTTTGCAACCCTGCAGAGTGATGCGATAAGAGCCAGATGAAAAATATATCCTGCACAAGTGGCAGGATCACTCTATATGTAAGAGATGGAGAAATGTGAATGTCCTCCATGTGTAAAGAGGAAAGAGACTATTTTTCTCCTCCTTCTGAGTCTCCTTGGAGACAGCATGCAATGGATCCTTACTCTAATCCTTTGGTATGTAAATAAATCTCTCTAGGGGGAAGATAAACTCAGTGTCTGTGGCTTTTACAACTTAAAAATTTCTTCATGGCTCCAGGCTCTACCCTTTTTGAAATGTAAACAAGCAAGGAGATAATGCTCTTAGGTGCCTAACCAAAAATGTAACTATAATTTGGCTTTTGGGAAGATAAGAGAAGCTTTATTGTATGGAAGCAATTAGCTCCACCATCAGAGATAAAAATGGCTACAGATCTAAAACTCATTGTAAGTAAAAAATAAAATGTTTCTAGGGGAAATGAAAGCAAACATTCTACTCTTGTAATGTATACAATTCCATGGCTCAGGAGACTGAGGTTTTTTTTGTAGAACACTGAAAAATCCAGAGAAATTTGTTTTCCACACTATTCTGTCTTAGCCTTAGGGATAGTGGCTATTCCTTATTTTTCCTATTCCTATATTCTAAAGAATTCTCTTTACTAATTGCTATCCAATACCTCATTGCTCCAATTCCTTGTTGTAGCTAATAATTCTTTATATTAAACTCCCTATTCAAATTACTTTGTGATTGTTGTCTTCTAATTGAACCCTGACTGATACAGAATTAGAACTGACCCTCTCATTCGTATATGTCTTACCGAGGCATCTAAGTAATCGCTACTTTCTGTTCAACAAATCCAATTTGCACAATTTCATCAATATAATTGATGTGTGATTTTTTTTAATGAAATGTCATGACAAGCAAGATTTCTGTGGTCTATATTATGACAGAGAACAGCAGAATTGTCATAACCCTAAAGCAAGACCGTGAAAATATACTATTGGCCCTGCCAGGTAAAAGCAACTGCTCTGGTTGTCCTTAAAATTGGTATGGAGAAAAAGTCCTTATCCAGGTCAATGGCTTCATAGCGAGTGCCAGGTACTATGTTGATTTGCTCCAGTAGAGATACTATATCTGGGGGAGCAACTACAACCGGTGTCACAAACTGAGTAAGTTTACAATAGCCCATAGTCATTCTCTAATATACATCTGACTTCTTCACAGGCCAAACTAGAGGAATTAAATAGAGATATGATGGGTATTACCATTCCTGCTTCTTTCAGGTCTTTTATGGTGCCATTAATCTCTACAATTCCCATAGTAATGTGATATTGCTTCTCATTTAGTATCTTGGTAGGGAGAAGAATACTTCCTACCATAAAGGCCAAAGAGTCAGGGAATCCCTGTGGGGATTCTGCCAGTTGCTAAGTAGGTCTGTTCTCATTTTACATTCAAGAACTGAGGAAATCACCACAGGGTAGGTCCTTGAACCAACTGACCCACTGTGTGTCAGAGGTGAGCTAACACTACATCTATCACCTGACTTGAGTCAACACAATGGAGCATCACAGTCTCTCAATGAGTTTCCAAACCTATGTCAATTCACAGATCCAGAGCCCCTTGATTAAAAGGGAGGCCAAGTTTCCTTGAGGAAGTACCCTGTATCATTAATGCAAACACACACTGTAAATCTTCCACCAAACCTTTCCCCAAAGGAACATGTGCCCATATACTAGAGTGACTACACTGAGGAATAGAAAATACCCAGACCTTTTGAGGATTACTTGATGTGGGCCCTTAATTGATGTTAATAACTTGAGACCCAAAATCTCACTGTGGTCCACCAATCAGAGTGAGGGCTTACAGTCCTTAGGTGGACAAAATGACATGCTCTGTGGATGTCTGTCAGCCTCTTTCCCCAGCTATGTCAGCATTTGTTCAAAGGTCCCACGAACAAAGTGGCCATGTTAGCAGGGATGGAGACTGTATGTGGGCTCAAAATATGGACTTCTCTTCACCAAGGCTGACCTGGGTAATACTATTGTTGAATACCTAATCTGCCAAGAACAGAGGACCAATAATAAGCCCTAAATATGGCATCGTTCCTTGTAAGAACCAGCCTGGTGGCAGGTTGACTATATTGGACCTCTTTCACCATGGAAAGGACAAAAATTTGTCTTTGCTGGGATAGACACATATTCTAGAATTGGATTTGCTTTCCCCGCCCATAATGCTTCTTCTAGGACCACTATCTATGGACACTCAGGTGCCTTAAACACCACCATGGCATTCCCCAAAGCATTACATCTGATCAAGGAACTCATCTCACAGTAAAGGAAGTACAGTAATAAACTCATGTTCATGGAATTAACTAGTCTTACCACGTATTCCACAATCCAGAAATTGCTGATACATTTGAAAGATGAATGGCTTACTGATGACTCACTGACATCACCAGTTGAGAGAGATCTTAAGATGATAGGATTCTGTTTTAAAGCAAGTAGTGTATGTTCTGAATTAGACAATTATATAGCCAGAATTCATAGGTCCAGGAGTTAAGGAGTGAAAGTGGGAGTGACTTCTTTCACTCCTATTACACCTAATAATTCACTTGCAGAATTTTTCTTCCTGTCCCAGCATTCTTGAGCTCCACTGGTCTTAGTCCCTATGGGGAAAATATTTCCACCAGGGAATACAACAAAAATAGTTATCTTTTAATTAGAAGACGAGATTCCCACCTGACCATTCATGGCCCCACGTGTCACTGAACCAACAGGCAATCCCGTTAGAATTAATTCTTTATATTAAACTTTCATTGTTCAAATTACTGTGTGATTTCTGTCTCCTGAGTGGACCATAACTGATATGCTACTTTTCTACACTAGGCATGCAAACTATAATTTATCTCTAAGCACTACTTTAGTTGAATCTCACAAGTTTGAATACCATATGTTTTAATTTCTATTCAATTCGAAATATTTTCCAATATCTCTTATAATTTATTCTTTAACCCATCAGTTATCAGGCTGTGTGTCATTTACTACCAAATGTTTAGGGCTTTTTTCCAGATTTTTTGTCTGATTTATAATTGAATTCCATTATAGTCAGAGAACATAGTTTGTATTATTTCAATCCTTATAAATTTATTGAATCTTATTTTATGATTCATCACACATGTTCTCTTGGTTCCATGTGCTCTTGAAAATAAAGTATATTCTGCTGTTGTTGAAATGTTCTAAAAATATCAATAGGTCAAGTTGATTGAAACTGTGTAACAGCTGTTTTTATGCTTATTTTCTGTCTACTCATTCAATCAATTGCTAAGAGAGAAGTATTGAAATCTCCAATAAGAATTGTAGATTTGTCTGTTTCTCTTTATTTAGATTTTGTTTTATTTATTTTGGAGTTCTATTATTAGGAACATGCACACTTAACATTGTTATGCCTTACTGATGAATTAGCTCTTTATTTTAATGAAATCTCTCTTTTACTTATGGTAATATTTCTTGTTTTGATATTTATTTTACCTGATATTAATTTTAAAATGAAGGTAAAATAAAGACATTTTTAGATAAGTGAAAATTGGGATAATTTCTACACTACCAGAAATGCTAAAGGAAGTTCTGTTAGGTATAACCACTCCAATATATTTAGAGTTTGCATGGTATATCTTTCCCCATTCCTTTTCTTTCAAGTTTGTCTCTCGTAAATAACATATAGTTAAGCCTTGCTTGTTTTTATCCATTCTGACAATGTCTGCCTTTTCATTGACATGTTTAGTACGTTTAGGTTGAACATAATTATTAATATGGTTGAGTTTAAGTGTCTACTTTGGTACTTTTTCCTATTTGTCTCATTTGTTTTTTGTTTCTCTGTTCCTCCCTTTATTCCTTCTTTTTTGTTAAATATTTTTTAGTATTCTATTTTATTTTTATATTGCCTTCACTATATCTCACTTCATTATTCTTCTCATTGTTGGTCTATGGATTAACATATGCATTCTTAACTTATTACAATATTTCTTAGAGTTGAAATTGTACCACTTTGTGTTAAACAAGGCATCTCATAACAGTATAGTTAACGTTTACCTCTTTCTTTGTGCTATAGTTGTCATATGTGACATCTACATATATTATAAGCCTCAAAATACTATGTCATAATATCTTTTAAATGATAATATATTCTTTAAAAACAATTGAAAGAAGAAAAACAAGATATCCTTTTATATTTACCCACGTATTTACCATTTCCAGTGATTTCCCTTCCTTTCTGTAAATCTACAGCTTGCATTTGGCATCATATCCATTCAAGCTGAAGAATTTCCTTTAGCATTTCTGGTACTGTATAAATTATCTCAATTTTCACTTGTCTAAAAGTATGTTTTTTTCACCTTCACTTTTGAGTGATATTTTTGCAGGATTAGATTTCTGGCTTAACACTAAAAATGTCATTCAATTGTTTTCTGGTCTCCATTGTTTCTGATTAGAAGTCATGTGAATCATTGTTCCATAATATTTAATATGTCACTTTAATTTGGTGACTGTCAAGATTTTTTCTTTATATTTGGTTTTAAAGATTTGACTCCGATATACATAGGTTTGATGTTCTTTTTATTTATTCTGCTTGGGATGCACTGAGATTCTTGGATCTATAAGTTTATATTTCTCACTAACTTGGGAAATTTGGGGCAAATATGTCTTCAAATATTTTTGTGATACATTCTATTCTCTCTTTTTGAGACTCCAATTACATGGACACTGAAATTCTTGTATTGCTTCAGAGATCATGGAGGCTTTTTGTTTTTTTCATTCATTTTTTTTTCTCTGTTCTTCAGATTCAAAAATTTCTATTGATCTATCTTCAAGTTAATTGACTTTTTCTTCTACCAACTGCAATCTGCTGTTGAGCAGGTTAGTAAATTTTTCATTTTAAATATTTTAATTATTCAGCTCTATTAATTCTTTTTGTTGTTAGTACTGTCAAGTCGATTTTGACTCCTAGCGACTCTGTGTACAGCAGAGCAGAACCTTGTCCAGTCTTTTTGCACCATTCTTTTATCTTCTGGTGCTATATTAGACCATGCCCCACTGCTATTCATAGGTTTTCATAGCCAGTCTTTTTGCAAGTGGGTGGCCAGGTCCTTCCTAGTCTGTGTAGTCTAGAAGCTCCACTGAAATCTGTCCACAGGTGACTCTGCTGATATTTGAAACACCAATGGCATAGCTTTAGTGGCATAGCTTTCAGCATCACACCAGCACACAGCCACCAGAATATGACGGCTGACAGATGGGTGGTGTGGTTCCCTGACTGGGAAACAAACCCAAGTTGTGTGGTGAGAGCACCAAATCTTAACCACTAGACCACCAGGATGGTTTCTAGAAATTCTATTTCTTCCTTATTACAGCTCTCATTTCTTGACTGAGATCCCACATCTATTTGTTCATTATGAGCATATTTTTCTCTAAGTCTTTGAACCTGTATATACTAGCTGCTTTTAAGTCCCTGACTACTAATTTGAGCCATCTTAAAGTTAATTTATAAAGACTGATTTTCTCTTGACTATGCTCACATTTTTCTGTTTGTTCACATGTTGAGCATTTTGTAATTGTATACTGGACACTGTGGATGGCACATTATGGTAATTCTGGATTCATTAATCTCAGTGTACTTGCTATCTCTGAGTAGGCACAATGTCAGGAAGCTTCCCTACAGCACAGTGTTTGGACTTGCCAAACTCTTTCACCATGACCTGCTCCTACCAATATATGCAAGGATGAAGGTCACCAACTGAGTTAGGCCATTTTCTTCTTTGGGGTTCCATGGTACTCTGTGTATAGCACTAATCACATTGTATTGAAATAAGTTGCAAGTAGATTGTGAACTACTCAAGAGTAAAGCTCATGTCTAACTTATCTGCATCCCAAGTGTCTAATCGAGTGTCTGATACTCAGAGTGGACGTGCATGCCCTATTTGTTGATGTAACAAACTGAATCATTAAAAAAAGGCAGAACTCATACAATGCTAATAGAAAATTTATAAAATTCTGGAATATGTGGGTCATTTCAGAAGCAAAGACTCTAATATAAACTCGGTTCCAACTGAAGACATCAATGAACCACAACACAAGGTAAATTTAAGTGCTGATAGTAAACATTTAAAGAAATACATTCATGATCTTCAATATACATTGTTTACAAAGGCAGGGAAGGAAATAGGACATTTCAGAAAGAGTCTATCAATACTGATTGAAATGAAGCTTTAGCATCTAAAACATAAAGTTTACTCATTCATCATGCCTTACTTCCTGATAAGAATTAATAAATTGTGTATGTGTGTCTGTACATACGGATTCAGTAATAGAAAGAGCATGGAATTTAGGATTAACAGATTTGTAATTGAGGCTCACTTCTGTTTTAGTCCTACTTCAATCTCTAACAGTGTGTGTGACCTTGGGAAAGTCACTTAATCTACCCTCGGATTACTTATCTGCAAAATGGAGCAGTAATATTTACCTTACAGAAGTGCTGTGAAAATCAAATAAGGTCATAAATGTGAAAGACCTTTGTGAACTGTAAAGAGCTACATAAGTATTAGGGATCATTATTACACAAAATTTTGCAAATAAAGCATGATTACTACATACCATGGTACTCATCAAATCTAAAACTCCCAAATGTTATCTCTGTCCCACAAAAATATACACGTGCATGCACATATACATATGCTCACACATACACTATCACACATGTGTACACACTTCAGCAGCAACAAAGCTGATTTGTGTTCTTGCACCCTTTAAACATGCCTTCTTAAAAGTTGTGCCCTGTGTGCCACATCCTGTCTGCCTTTTGACTTAATTGTATCTCTCCTGCCTGCCTCCCTCCTCTCTCTTCTCCCAGAAACATTTGTACTCATTAAGAAAATGTTTTATTCTACTTATTGTTGGGAGTGCTGCAGTGATTTTCTCCTCTAATCCATTATGCATCGCAAGTAGGGAATATGGGAGGATATCAAGTGAAACTAGTTTTTCTCTAGAGAAGCTACAAAGTCAACACTGTGAAAATCATATTTCAGAAGTTTTAAGATCTATAATAGTGTGTTTCATGACTTTTTTCTAAAAGATAACTCAAAATATCTCAACTCTTGTTTTTACATGTCAAGCTATTAAGCAACCATTTTTAAGTTTGTTATTGTTCTGGTTATAGCTAAAACAGGTTAAGCCAGTATTAATCCAGTTTCCTTCAAAAGAAGGATTTTTTTTTCTAGCTCAGTTTTAAGTGACTAATTAACATAAATATATGAATGCCAATTGAGTTTGGGAGCAAATAAGAACTGCTTGTAGGCAATCCTGCAATGGGGAAAAATAATTTCAAGTACACTCCCAGGATTGGCACCTCTACTCGGTTATTTTCTCTGTTAGTTTACTTTAGGTGAAGGAAATCTACAAGGCAGACAGAGGGAATATGACAAGGTATATCTATCCAAAAAAAAAAAAGTCCCCAGAAATCCTTGGACAAGACCTTATACTTAATATTTGTTCACACATTCCTCTATCCAAAGCTATATTAAGCACCTGCTATTTGCCAGGCTAATATTCAACATGACAATGGGCATTCAGAGATGACTAAAATACCTGCCCTCCTAGCACTTCTAGCTTTTTCAGGCTCTATGTCTCTGCTCAGGCTCTTCTCTTTCCCTTGACTGCCCTCCCTCAGCCCTCCCAGACTTCAATTGACCCAATGCCACAAAAAGTTAATTATATATCACCTCTCTATGAATTCTTTTCTGACCTTCTAAATAGATTTGACCAGTTCTCTTTTTTGTACAACACCACTGACCCCAAACAACAATCTCACACATGTGCCTATAGCAAGTTTTTATACTTTTTGCTATTTGTCTGTCTTCCCCATTGGACTGTGAATAACGTGAAACAGAGTCCCTGCATTACTCATTATTGTAACCGTGGTACTAGTTAACTGCTTGACACACAATGCTTGAGAAATATACGTAGATTGAATAAATAAATGATATTATGGGTATTTTTCTGATGCACAAAAGAGCTGAACTAAAAGAAGTACTTAAAGAAGAGAGTTATTTGCAGGGGAAGAAAGATGAAGGAGTATGGGTGGAATGTGATTTTGGAGAATGATGATGAAGATGACAACAAAAACAATGAAGAGAATGAAGATAGCCCTATGTGAGCCAGCAATCTAACAGCATCTATTATGAATAGATTGTAGGAGACAGCAATAAAATGATTCCCTGTTCCTGAGGATCTGTGACCACTTAGGCCTACCCACTCTTGTACTGTTTGTTGTACTCCTCTTGGAGGAGCTGCTTCCTCCATTGAGGCTAAAGTCACACTAGTGGGAAAGTGTGTCAAACAACTACACTAGTGGGAAATTCACTCATCCATGAAGTGTGAGTGGGAAGGGCAGGAAACATGTTTCAACACTTAGTGAATGGTGGGGGAAGGGATGGGAGAAGGCAAGAAAACTCTCGGTAAAGAAGACCACATTCTGATATCCATCCACCATCCATTCATTATCCCTCAACCTCCCATCCAAGAACCACTCATACCTTCCATTTCCCCAACTTAATGAAAAATAACATTGCCCACATAGGCAAAAATGGACAGGTAAAGAGTGCTCCTCTAAGAGGGTTTAAGGAAATTGTGGAAGCAAACGGTCTATAAAAGAAGGAAGTTAGATCATATTTCTGTTAGGATTTGAGGGAAGAAATATTTATCTTAGAGATATTCTTTAAGAATATGATGAAAAGGGCACACTGAAACTTGTGCTCAAAATTTAATGAATAATTTCAAAAATTTCAAAAACCATTTGTAGCTCATCCAAGGACCTCTTAAGGAACTATGACCCTCAGGTTGAGACACCTCTTCTGGACGGATATCAGGTGCCAGTTATCAGGGACACACTGACATCAACTATGATGTCACCCAACTGTGACAGCTTGCCACAAGGGACATTGCACAAAGAACCCTCAGCCTTCAGCCATTGACCTCCTCACATAGAGATCTGTAGAACAGAGAAAAATTATGAGTCACCTAGAAGATACATCAGTACTATTTCTGTGGTTCAGAACAGAAAAATAAAACTGAAAAGTAAGGGATAGGAACTGACTGTGGAATAGAATAACACTGGGTACCAAGAGTGTGTGAAAAGATATTTCCATATCTGTGTCTCTTAGTATCTTCCAGCTCTGTCTCAGAGTAGAGATAAACTCTGGTGGGAAGATCCAGGAAACAAAAATTCCCATAACCTTGAGGATATAAAATAATGTATCATGGTTATGCTTATTTTGATATAAATAAGTATGGAGAGAAGTATGAAATTCACACTACTTACTGAGAGAAGGGAATTTAATGGCATTTGCTTTACACCCTGGAATCAGTACAGCCGATACCTAAGACAACTACTTCAATGCCATTGCAGCTACTACATAGAAATTAAAAATCTAAAAAGCTCCCATGGGTTGAAAAGAGAAGAGTCTTTAGGAAAAGTGCATCTGGATAAAAGCGCAGTTACAGAGAAAACCCACCAGTAAGTTTTCTCCTTGCTTAGCCTTTAAGGAACAACAGAGATTTTTGCCTTGATTGCACAGAAGGAAGAAATACACATAGAAATTAATACTATTTAAGGAGCTAAAATGGCTGGATAATTAAAGAAGTCACCCATTTTGCTTAAGCTGTTCATTTTTCAGTCAGCAAGAATTAAGGAAACCCTTTCAGAAATGACTATTACAGGGCAAATGTTTTAACTCCTGAGAATGAAAGCCATCCTCAGGCTATCTCTGCAGCTTATTTTCCTAAGACCCTTTCCACATCTGTTTCAACTGCCTCTTCTCCACATCTCCTTAGCAGACTGGGTCAAAGATTGACTGTCTGAAAGGAGCCAGGTAAAGTTGGGGCTAGAAGAGTTTTCACAACCGAAATCTTTAGGCACAGAAACAAGTAGTCTTAATCTGGCATGGAATGATTCCTATATCTGGTAACAAAAGTCTCTAGAACAGAAATCTTGCTTTCTGCCTTGTCCCTAGAGCATGAAAAAGAAAAGCATTTCTACTCTTTGACGTTACTCTTGACACACATTGTATTTGATGAACTTGTGTATTGTGGCGTGTTTGTGAGTAGACACACGTTACACTGGGCTAAATGTCTCCTGACAAAATGATTCAATCTGTTAAGCAATGTTTTTGCCCACAGCTCTGCATAGGGCATCCTTGACCTCCTTGTTCCTTAGACTGTAAACAACAGGGTTCAGCAGAGGAGCGATAATGGTGTAAGTCACAGAGAGAAGAAGTTCTTTTTCTATTGAGTTTTCTGACTTGGGCTTGAGGTAGGCAGTGGAGGCACAGCCATAGTGGACAATGACCACAGTGAGGTGGGAGGCACAGGTGGCAAAGGTCTTCTTCCGGCCCTTGGCTGAGGCAATCTTAAGGATGGAGGAGGGCCGGCCGTGGCTTAGCGGTTAAGTGCGCGCACTCCACTGCTGGCGGCCCGGGTTCGGATCCCGGGCGCGCACAGACGCACCGCTTCTCTGGTCTCGGCCGCGTCCCACATACAGCAACTAGAAGGATGTGCAGCTATGACATACAACTATCTACTGGGGCTTTGGGGGGAAAAATAAATAAATAAAAATCTTTAAAAAAAAAAAAAAGGATGGAGGAGATAATAAGGATGTAGGAGATGGAGATCAAGCCCACAGGCACAAAAATCACAAATAAACTTACACCATAATTGATTATCTCATTGATAGTGGTATCAGTGCAAGAAAGTTTCATGACTGGGTAAATGTCACAGAAGAAGTGATTCACCACTGTGCTACAGAAGGGCAAATTAAACATGGCTGTCACATGGAGAACTGCCATAACCAGACCAGTGCCAAAGGACCCACATATCAACCGGGCACACGTTCCTTTGCTCATGATGACCACGTACATCAGGGGCTTGCAGATGGCCACATAGCGGTCATAGCCCATCACTGTGAGCAAAAAGCAGTTATTAGTGGCCAAGATGACAAAAAAGAACATCTGGGTTTCACAACCTGCCAAGGAGATGGGCTGGTTATGAAAAAGGAGACTGGAAAGCATTCGTGGGACAAGGACCAGTGTGTACACTGTTTCTGAACTAGCTAGCATGCTCAGGAAGAAGTACATGGGAATGTGGAGATGATGGTCAATGCAGATGATAGTCACAATGATGATGTTACCAGCCAGCGTTAAAATGTAGATGGTTAGGAAAACCAGGAAGAGGGTTATCTGGTGCTTTCCAAAGATAGAGAATCCCAGGAAGATGAATTCTGTCACTCCTGTGAAATTTTTTCTCTGCATTCTGCTATATCAGTGTCTGAAGGCAATAAAGGGAGTCATCAAGGGAAAACTTACCATCAGCAATTGGACTGTACAACAAGGGACAAGGACAGCTGAACTGAAAGAGTGAACCCAATTCCCTCCTTTATGACCAGCAAACTCATACTTAGGGGCCTTGCACATGAAGAGAGAAAACTACTTGTGTCTCTTTGGGGCTTATATATGTGAACATTAGCACTATGGAGCAAACTATTTCCCGTGCCTGGAGAAGACTTCTGAGCAAATGCTCACCTCACACACATCATACTGATGTTGGGAAGGGGAAGAGAGCAGCAAGGAGAAAGTCATGCTCTGTGTCTCAATCAGTAACGATATCCACCACTTAAAACAAACTCTGTTCCCAAAGGAGAATACTAGCAAAGTGTGTGTTAAGAAAACCATAAAGATAAGAGTTTCAGGGGGAAATGATATAGCAGAATGAAGTAGTCAGGGAGAATAAACTTTGAGATGTGGTCACTGGATTTGGTGACAGGGTCACCAAGGACTTTTACACAGTGTTTCAATTGAGTTCTCCATCTAGAAACCTAATTTCAGGGAGATAATATGGTCTAAACTTGTCATCACGCCCTCAAAGCAGAAAAACTGCAGAACAACTTCCGCCATGATCACTCCACTGAAATTATTCACTCAAGTCCCACCAAAGAATCTTTTTGCTGACTCCAGTAGTCCTTTTGAGAAGTGTAGTCAGGAAGAGATAATTGTGGTTGAAAAAACATTACTTAGTTTCCACTGTAATAGGAAAGGGTTAGGACAATTCAAGGTATGGATAAAGGAATATAAGTGCCAGAGTTGAGAGAGGAGGAGGGAGGATTCTGCTAGCTACTCAGAGTTGAACTAGCTTATCAATTTTCAAAAATATGGTGAATATAGAATTTGATATAATTATGAGAAACAGAGCACACTAGTCCCCTCTCTCAAAAAGCAAGAATACACAACCTGCATGAAGAGCGTACAGCTGATTGATTCCATGGTTCTTTATACTGACCATTCCTTTCGTGTCCCTCTTTTCATTTGCAGAATTACTGAAATTGACTTCCTCTCCCAACCTCCATAATTCCATGAAATTTGGTTTCATCGTGTTCACTCCCGTGAAACTGTTCTCTCAAATGTCACCAAAGAAGTGCCTATTGCTGAAACTGTCGGACTTTGCTTTTTCCTCTTTTTTGTGTTCTTCTCCTATTCATTTGATACTTGTGAAAACCCTGCCTCCTGAAAACCATTCTCTGACCATGGTTTCCATGACACTACACTATTTTTCTCTCTTCTCAGCACTCATTTAGTTACCTTCCACGAATCTGCTCATGGAAGCAAATTCTAATTGTAATTGTAAATGCTGTTCTCTGATCAATCTTTGGCCCTTGCTTTTTTCTCTCCACACTTTCCTCAATTTTTTCAGTTATAATTTCTATGTTGATTGCTCTCAAATCTCAATTTCCATCATCATTCTTTTTCTCAAGTTTATGATGTACCTCCCTCTGGACTTTTCTGCTTGTGGGTCTTGCAAACATAATAAATTTTATATTTTCAAAAGCAAACTAAACCTCTACCCTTCTTACATTTGAAAAAAGCTCTCCATATCAACTTTTCTGTCTTTCTCAATGACCTCATCATTATTCCACTTAATTGGGGTCAGCATTTTGCAACCACATGTACTTTAACTCACATTCAGTGAAATTATTCCTTAAAGTATGTCTCATGTCTGTCCCAATTTCTGGACTCACAATGACTCACATAAGATTAAGATACCAAATCCCCTAGCCAGGATAACAAAACATATCCCCATTCTAAAATTTTTATGGAGGGGTCTGCCCGGTGGCATAGCGGCTAAGTACGCCTGCTCCGCTTTGGTGGCCCAAAGGTTGGCAGGTTCAGATCCAGAGCGTGCACTAACGCACCGCTTGTCAAGCCATGCTGTGGTGGCATCCCATATAAAGTAGAGGAGGATGGGCACGGATGTTAGCCCAGGGCAAATCTTCCTCAGCAAAAAGAGGAGGATTGGCATCAGATGTTAGCTCAAGGCTGATCTTCCCCACAAAAATAAAATAAAATAAAATTTTTATGGAAATGCAAAAAACTAAGAATGCCAAAACAATTTTGAAAAAGAATGAAGTTAAAGGACTTAGACTACTTCATTTGAAGACTACCATAATCAAGGTAGCATGGTATTCGTATAAGGATAGACATACAGCTCAATGGAAAAAAACAGAGTCCAAAAATGATCCACACATATATGGTCAGTTGATTTTTGATAAAGTGCTAAAGTATCTCAATGATAGTATTCTCAACAAATGTTGCTGGAGCAAGAGGATGTCTATATGGGAAAAAATAAATCTCAACCTTATCTCATGCCATATACAAAAAATAACTCAAAATGAACCAAAGATATAAAAGCTAAAACTAAAAACTAAACAAAATATGATAAAATCTTCACAACCTTGAGAATTCTTAGATACAAAACAAAAAGCATAAACCATAAAAGGATAAAATCACAAATTGAACTTCATCAGAATTAAAGCTATTGCTCTTCAAAAGATGTGGTTAGAAAAATGAAATGGAAAGCCACAAACTGGGAGAAAATATTCACAGTACATATATCTAAATACGACACATATATCTAAACTTGTATTCAGAATATATAAAGAATTCTTATAACTCAATACTAAGACACACTTTTTAAATTGGCAAACATTTGAACAGATGTTTCACAAAAGAAGATATACAAATGGTCGATAAGCACACGAAAGGATGCTCAACATCATAACATCATTAGCCATCAGAGAAATGTAATATAAAACCATAAGATACCACTATGCACCCACTTAAATGGCTAAAATTACAAATTTAACAACATCTAATATTGGCAAGGAAGTGAAGGAATTGGAACTCTTAAATATCGATGGTGGTAATGAAAAATTGTATAACCCATTTGGAAAACAGTTTGGCAGATTTTTAGAAAGGTAAATATACTTACCTCACAACTCAATATTTTTTCCTATTTACACAAGAGAAATGAAAACATGTGTCCACACAGAGACATATATATGAAGGTTCCCAGCAGTTTTTTTCTAAAAGCCAAAAACTGGAAACACCTCAAATATTTATGGTGTATCCATACAACAAAATACTGCTCAACAATAAAAGGAAGAAATTACTAATACAAACAACATCATGGTTGAGTTTTAAAAACATCATATTGAATCAAAGAAGTTAGACACAAAAGAGTGCATATAGTATGATTCTATTTATATGAAACTCTAGAAAATACAAATTTAATCTATACTGCAAGAAACCAGCTCAGTTGTTGCTAGAATTGCTGGGAATAAATGCAAAAGAACACAGGGAACTTTGTGGGGTAAAGGAAATGTTCTTGACTGTGCTGGTGGTTATACAGGCATATAAATTTGTCAAAACTCAGCAAAAAGTATACTTAAAATTGGTGCAGTTTGTTATATAATTTATATTGCATTATATTGTATGGTACTGTATCATATGGTATAATATTGTGTTGTATAACATTATGTAAGATCTTATAACTTACCAAAGTTAATTTTTAAAAAGATTCTCCTTTGGCCACAAATAAGATTCTATTCCTGTCTATCTGTCACTGCTAGACCCACAATTCTTTAGGTGGGCTCATTATGATGTAAGAACCATGGGAATTGGCTGGGACTTCGGAAATCTGGAAACCGATCTGGATTCTGTCAATGTTAAAACATGTGTTCTTGGTAACACCACTTAAAATTATCCTTGGTATGGCTCTGTGATAGGAAGAAGCCAGCCAAGAATTTTTAAAAAATCAACAAAAACAAAGAAAAAACACAGCATGAGACAATGAAAGATCAGAGAGATAGAAATGTATTTGTCAATTCTCCTCTTGGAAAATAAGAACATTGAGACAGACTACTACAGTGAAGAGTTAGTGTAGCGAATGTTTTAGTCACAAAGATTATATTCCAAATAAAAGATAAAATAAAGTTTGAAGATGCAAAGAGAATTGCATTTATAAGGAAAGCAACTATTACAGAATTTATCGATACTTACAAGGAAACGTATATCTGTTATTTAAATCTGAGTGAAACTGTTAGGGAAAGGGAAAGAATTTAAAATCTGCAACTTAGGCCAATCTCCTGAAAATTGCTATTACGTGTAAATTACACTTGCAAAAAACAAACAAACAAAATCCTATGGCCTCTTCTCCAGAGACCTTGAAACACAAATTCTAAGATGCCAGGGGTGGATAAAGTGACCTCTAAAAATCCGTGATTATTATAGATATCTGAAGATATAGATGTCTGAAGAAACCAGGGGAAGAAAGACACCTGATCATAGGACAATGGGAAAGAATCTGCCAGGCTGTGCTTTTAGGACATGAGTCAAACTGGCATATCTTTGTGTTTTCCCATCCAAGAACTCCAGATCCTGGCCCAAGATGGATGCAAGAGCAAGTAAGACTAGATCCTGCTAAGCTGAGAAGGACATATATGTGTACCTAACACCTCTCAAATCTAGTTTGACAGCATCTACAAAAAACAAACAAACAAAAAACCTAGGGCTTTTTCAAGGATATATAATCTTACAATCACTTATCTTTCTCCAGATAGCACTGTAGCTTAAAGAAAGAGTGGCAATGACATGTACACTGGCCCCCTCGCTCTGAAAGCTATTCCTAAATGAAGAGGAGGAGCTGCCTCTATAAACTCAGAGATCAAGAGCAGAATCTCCAAGGAAAAGACATGTTGGCTAGCCCTGTTCTCCTGGGTCTCTTTTCCTCAAATCTTCCTGAGTATCTCGAGGGAACCAGGAGAGTCAGGCTCCAGACAGGTGTCAAGGGATCTTATGAAAAATGGGACTCATTTATTTTTCCAATTGGTTGGTGCTTCGTGATTCCTGGAGCCATCGTCTTAGATGTTTTTCTTTCCCTTAGCCTTGACTTTGTGGAGGGGATGTCATAAACATGTGTGTATGGTACAAGAATTGTTGCCTTTAGAAGCTGGGGGATTAGTGTCTGTAGTATTTCCAAGATAGAGGGCACCTATGTAAGTAAAATTGAGTATTTCCCAACACTCATTTCAGCAGGATAGATTTTCTTAGTAAATCATAGCCTGAGTATTAGTAGTTAGCAGTTCCTTCTGGGAAACTTTCCGACGGGCATGTCATGTTCCTGGCATCTAGAGTTCCCTCGTTGCCCAATTCCAACTCTTCTTGACTAACTCAAGTCCCTTTCCCTTGACTACCCCTCAAGAATCTTCTGAGACTATATCAAATGATGTTTTAATTTTTCCATTTGATCTATGCTTGTTCTTCTCTTTCCTACATGAAAGTTACAGAATGGTGTAAAGACCTGAATGTACTTTTACTTCCTCTTTATACTGTAAGACCTTTCCATCAGCCTAGGATTGTGCACTTTTGATTTAATATACACACACACCAGGATTATAATCAAGTAGTCATATCAACTATGGTGCCAGTTTCCATCCAGTACTGTTAAATGTCTTTAAACCTCCAGAGTATTTCAATGGAAGTCAGAATAAGGAATTCTTGACTAGCCTCCAAATCCTGTTCTACTTCATGATTCAAATCCAGTAACCTCTTGATTCAGTCTTTTCCTGAGTTCACAGTGACCTTGATGTCTTGCTTAACCCTTAAGACTTTAGAAGTTATCTGAAGCACATTCATAAATTCTTTAGTTAATCCTCAGTTATCTTCAAGACAACTTTCTCCTATTCTAGGCTTCTCTCAGCTCCATCTGACAGAGGCAATGCCATCACTGATTCTTATTCCTCCAACATTTCTTTGACATTTTAATTTTAACAAGATTTCAAACCTATAAAAAAGTTGTGAGTATAATACAAGGAACTCCTATATACGTTTTTCCTAGATTCACCAATTGTTTACATTTTGCCCCATTTGCCTCATCATTTCTAACTCTAAATTAATTGAAAATAAGTTGAAGACATCATGCCTCTTTACTTTTAAATGCTTGAGTGAGTGCTTCCTAAGAAGAAAGGAAATTCTATTGCATAACACAATAAATTTACAAAGACACTGAGTCAGGAACCACTGTCTCTCACCTAAACATTTACAGACAGAAAATAGAAATTAAGATCCAGAGTTCAGTTTCCCACATTACAATTCCAATGCTTCTCCTTCTGAATGGAAAGTACCCTAGTCCTTCTCTGATTCCTCCTGACCCTGTTGATGCTTTCCTTCCATGGTGCTGAGAATGACTTATTCCAGAAAAGAAAGAGGAGGAGAAGAGTTAGAAACCCCCTTGCCTCACTTCCCCTCACCTCTCCTTCTTCCGCCTGATCAAGAACATTTCATTCCAAAGAGGTTAGTCTCTTCAGAATGATGGATCACCCAATGTGCATGTCCATGTAGAAGGACCACGGCCCTTCTATCTTCAGGCAAGACTGAGTGCCACTTTTTCTCTCCAAATTCTTACTTTTTTTCCCCTCAAACACAGAAAAGTTGAAAGTGCAGTACAAAGAACTTTTCTTCTTGAACAATGGTTCAACAACTTTAGAGAGTAAGTTGTTGACACAGGGTTCACTGCCTTCAAGCACTTTAGTATTCTCTACAAACAAGGACATTCACCTACATAACCACAAAGCAATCATCAAAATCAGGAAATTAACACTGATTCATTGCTATCATCTAATCTTCAGATCTCATTCAATGTTTCTCCAGGTGTCCCAATCCTGTCCTTAGTAACAAATAATCCAGTTCAGAATCAAGCTCTGCATTTATTGGCATGTTTTGTTAATCTCCTTTAATCTAGAACAGTTCCTCAGTCTTTCCTTATCTTTCATAACCTGGCTATTTCCAAAGACTACAGGCTAGTTATTTTATTGAATCTCCCTAAAGTTTCATTTGTCTGATGATTTCTCATAATTAGACTCAGGTTATGGATCTTTGGCAGGATGGAAGTGATGCTATGTTCTTTCATTGCATGCTATCAAGAGGCATATGATTCTCAATTATCCCATTTCTAATGATTTTCAGTTGGATTGCTTGATTAAGGTGGTATAAATCAGGATGCTCTACTTCGAAGAGGCTGTTTTTCTCTTTTAAATTAGTAAACATTTTGCAGAGAGGTAGTTTGAAACTATATAAATATCCCATTCTTCATCAAACTTTTAGTTGTTTAGTCATCTATATCATTTTAGATTCATTGTTTACTATTTTATTCAATGGGTTGTAATTACTTTCATTATTTATGTTGATTCTCAAATTACTTCCAATTTGGTCAGTGGGATCTCCTTCAATCTGGCTTCGGTGTCCTTTTGACAAGTTTCTGTTATTTTTTGATCATTTCCTTCCTTTCTGGCACAAAAAAGCTAATCCCAGCTCATCTCGTACTTCCCCTGCCCCAGACCTGGAATTAACCATTTCTTCAAGGATCCCTGGTTCCTTTTAATGAAATACATGATCTACAAGGGAAAGTTTGAATCTTCTTCCGGCATTCTCATTGGAAACAACTTGAGAACACACACCCATATTGAATTCACAGCGATGACTCTAATTCTAATCAAACACCACAGGGTATATTCAGGTTTTCTCCATTTCCATATCTGTAAATCTCTTTTCCAACAATGAGAAATCAGGTGCCCATTATCCTTAATATATTTTCTTATCTCATCAGTTGTCATTGTATGTAACCAACCTCCCTTCCCACTACTGTCCCTCCCCTGCACAGATGTTCTTCTCACCCTGTTGCAGCTCCCAGTCCCTGGACTGACTCTTATTCCCTGCACCAGGCCACTCATCTGCCCTCTTCTCTCGTTCTGGGTCACCACAGCTCCCCAGTTGTTTCCTCCACCTAGTGTGAGTGTTTTCCTTGCTTGGTCCCATCTAATGGATTTAATTCTAAATCTTTCAGTAAGGAAAGGGAAAAAGAGGAAAAAGAAGGACCTTATTTGTTTGGGGCACTTTTTGTAAACTACACTGGTAATTTTTTGATTTACACTGAAAAAGAGGTATTAAGCACCTGCTTTGTTCTCTGAACTCTGATAAGAATCTTTAATCTATGGGAATAAGTATGGCAAAGTGTTTGACTCAGAGTATTTTCCCTTCTTTTTCCTTAATTGTCTCTTTACTTTTAAAAAAAAATTCTACACAGATTTGCATTACTACTTGTTTAATTCAACAAATATTTACTGGGTCCCTACTATATATGAAGCAAAGTGCTAGGTAATGGATTGGATCTGGAGAAGATAAGGACAAGATACTTTAAGAATCTTTCCATTTCTAAGAGTGTTTAGATGAATATACAAATATCTATAATATGAGACAAAATATTGTAATAACAGAAAATGTCATAATAATAAAACAACGATGATAAACAACAATGATTTTCAAGTACTTACTATGTGAAAAATGCTGTGCTAAATACTTTAGTATGCATTTACTAGCACTAAAACCCCATGAATGTGGGTGGTTATATGACATGAACCATTCAAAAAGTTTGAATGCTTGCTTAAATTTCCACATTTAGAAAATGAGAGAGCAAGATTTGGAATCCATGTTTGTCTGATTCCAAAATCTTTGCACTTCATCACTATGGCATACAGAAGATGGAATCCTCCCATCTTATGAGGAGAGACTTCATGAAGCAGTTGGCATATGCGATAGACTTCCAAGAACCACTAGAATTTTGAGAAGCACAGATATGTCTGAAAGCTACTTCAGCTACAGAGAAGAGAATGAATCAAAATTTTGAAGGAGAGACCCGGGGCATGTATCCGCAAGTCGAAGAGTTTGAGTATACAATGTGGAAGAAGTAAAACATGACCGATAGATTGGGAAAGAACTGTAAAAGGCTCTAGATTCCAGGATAATTAGTCTGCATCTCATTCAAGATGCAAAAGGTAACCTAAGCTCAACTCCAACTCTAAACCTCACTCAGGCTGTCAGAGGAATGACAATGTGGGGAACTGCTTCCAGGAAGTGGAAATCAGGGTCTGACCAGCTCTGAGGATTAGAATAGGAGGAAAAAAGATTTTGAACTGCAGTTACTGAATCAGGCAAATCTGTCCCAGAAGGTTGGGAGGAAAGATGAAGTAAAAGGGATGAAGTGCTGGCCAAAATGAAGAAAGGGAGTGTTCAGGAAGAGAATAATCACAATAAGATGGAGAGCAGTTTAATAAGATTAAAAGTGGGATAAATAGAATAATATCTAGGTTTAAAGAATTTCACTTTGAAATCTGGAGAAAAGAGTAAGGTTAAGTTATTATAACTCCAATACATGACTGTTTAGTGCCAGGGAGATGGAGGTCACTAGATATAGCCCATCAAAAAAGTCACTCTCTTATCTGTAGAACCTGCATACTGCATGGCACATAATAGATGTTCACAAAAATTGCATATAGTAAACGCATGCATAAATGAATGTCAAGGCAGTATCACCGCAGATGGATATTTAACTTCACCTTGTGTGGATGGAGGCAGAAGAGAACAAAACTGTCAGTCAGATATTGACATCTCTGAGGACAGTGAATGAGGGTCTGGAAAATTAAATCATAGTAAGAAAGGGGAAGGGAAGAGAGGCAGATGAAAGATGTGTCAGAAGAATTCTTCAGAAATCACAGATGGTGTCTGCCATTTTTCTGAATTTCCATAGCAAAGTGCTGACGCATCTTGTTGAATTGATGGCGGTGAGAGTGGATTTTCAGGGTCTACTGCAAAAAGCAGAATCTCAGGATGTCCCATAGACAGAAGACTACTTCACAGAACTATAAAAGGAAGAGAAATCCTTGCACCCACAGCCCACAACAGGTCCAAGCTCAGAGAGACTCTCCATATGGCTCAGGAGCTGCCAGCAGGAAACAGGGTCATTAGAGAGAGGGGCCCTGGAGAGTGGAGTGAGGCCCTCCTGACATGGCCATCTTGGCCCCTCATCTCATCCATAATACTGCAGCTCCACAACAACTCTCTTCCCAGCACCAGAACCTGGGTCATAGAGGGTTGGAGCTCTGGTCGTCCCCTGTATCTAATAAATAACTCCCATTGATTTCCCGGCCTGAGGCCCCACCTCTCCTTCCCCATCAGTAGCTCTGATTGTTGGCACCAGGGGGCAGGCCTGGAAAATCACTCACACATTATTGGTGCTCTCCATCCCCCACTGTTACTCATAGGTGCATATAAACCCTGAATAACCTGAGGTCTAAGATTGTGAATCTCTACAAAAGTGGGTCAGAAGTTGGGTAGATAATCACTGTGCTGTCTATACCCTCATCCTGGTCACCGCTGCTGCTGTAACAGCCCCAGGCCAAGAACATGGACAACCTGCTGCTTTGGGTCTCTGTTCTCGCCAATCTCCCAGAAACCTTTGCTCAGACAGGCTGAAAGTTCAGGGATACATGTGCATGTGTGGTAGAGGAGGTGGAGATGGGAGGGATAGACCATGAGAAGGAAAGACAAGAAGCTGCTGAATACAAGGTTGAATTTATGATTTTTCCTGTTCACGTTTTAGGTGAAGATTATTTTATTCCTTTCTTTCTTTCACAGACATGAGGGGGGAGGTGTTTATTTTTCCTAAAGGATCTAGTAATGCTCATGTGAGCTTGATCACACAGCTGGAGAAACCTCAGCAGAACTTCAGTGTGTGCCTTTGTGCTTACACTCACTTCTCCGTGCCGACAGCCTCTTCTCCTACAGCATCCAGGCCAAGAGCAATGAGATGATCATTTTTAAGCCTGGAATTGGAGGGACAATGTTATCATTGAGGGTGACAAGATTTTCTGCAAAGTCTGTGAGGACTTCCTCACCCTGGTGCACAGCTGTGCCAATTAGTAGTCCTCCTCAGGCTTTGCTGAGCTTTGAGTCAACACAAAGCCTTTGGTGAGAAAGGGGCTGAGGCAGGGTTACTCTCTGGAGCTCATCCCAAGATAGTCCTGGGGCAGGAGCAGGATTCCTATGGAGGAGGATTTGATAAGAGCCAGTCCTTTGTGGGTGACGTTGGAGATTGGTACATCCGAGATTCTGTGCTGTCCCCAGAAGAGATTGGTTTGTACATCAGTGTATCTACATCAAACCCAATATCCTGGACTGGCAGGCATTGAACTATGAAACGCAGGATTATGTGTTCACCAAGCTCCAGAAGTAGAGTTGCAGTTCTCTCCAACCAGACAAAAATAGGGGGAAGGAAAGTTACACACAGGAAAAACCAGCTCTGAAGACAATTACATTTCCTGCCCTAGGGCTATTGCTGTTTCCTTTGAATTTCCTATCTATTGAACTGCTTAATTTACAATAAAAGCATAATGTCTCCTAGCATTTGTTCAGTATTTTTCATGGCCCCAAACACCTTTCATTTGGGGGTCATATTTTTGAGTTTTACTATTATTCAGAAAATGGGGAAAAACCAGTATATAATAAAAACAAAACTTGTAATGAAAAAAAGTAAAGGGTTTAACACTTGATTAGTAGGAGAAGCTTGTAGACTTTGCACTCAAGTGGAAAGTTTATTCTTATTTTACTCACAACTATTTATTTCTATGCCATTCAGTTAAAGGTCTACTAAACTGGATTTCCAGGTCACAGTTAATAGAAACAGAAACATAGAACAGGTCTGGGGTTGTTCTACTCATTAAGAGATATTGTTCCTTCTTCCTCTGTGGCATATTCCACAGACATGTTCTAATAAAATGCAAGCCTGGAAACTAGGAAAGCAGGGCTGTCCAGGGCCACATGGTCCAAGGCAATTCTTCTTCACCTCCAGCAGCCCCTGGAAAATTGTAAAATAATTGATGATCATAACAGTGTCCCAAAGTCATCAAGGAAATATTATGTGCTGAACAATCCTCACGTCACTTTTGCTTAAAACTCTTCTAAAAGATTCCCAGGCACCTAGCATAGAAGCCAAACATTTTGGCATAGAATACAGGATCCTGCAGGATAAGACTATCTGTCTGAAGGCCCTGCATATAAAATGTTCAGCTTACTAACTAGCATATAATAAATGATATCTATTATAATAAATAATAATATTAATATATTATATATGTATATTACTTATTACATTATTATTGTTGTTATTTTTATATAAAATACATAGCACACTATCTTAGTTGGTGCTTAGTAATAGTGAGTTTAAACTCTCTTACCTCCTTTCCCAAACAGGAAAGAGCAAAAGAGGCTGGACTTAGGAGGGAGCCTTGGCTAAGCAGGGCACAGGGGCATTGACCCTTGTTTGTAGAGAAAGGAGTCAGTGAAGATCAGAAAGACAGAATTCAAGATAATTCAGAGTTTTATCCAAAAGAAAAAGAAAAACAGTTAAAACAACCAAAGAGATGACTTGTAAGAGTAGGAGAAAGGCATAGACATAGGCACAGCACAATGGAATGAAAACAGAAGATCCCAGAAATAGATGATCAAGATAGATAGAGAGTTGCCATTTGAGCCTGCAAAGATCTCCTAAGTGTTCAGGAAGAGCTGCTACCTGTGTTTCTTATAGGTCAGTTCCCATGAGCCTCTCCACCAAGTGGTAAGAGAACAGTTAAGAAGACCAAGAAAGTCAGGCAGGTGTTTTGTTGATATGGGAATGTTAGCTTCCCTTTGCTGTCTCCTGATAACCATGTATTTTCTGCTTATGACACATCTTTCTGTAATTTTATATTTGAGTACTAGAAATGAAGACAGATGTGATCCTGTCTATTCTTTTTAATGAACATAATGAGGATAATTTTTTGAAAACATTAAATTAATGTATTTTAGTCTATCCTTTAAAATATCTCCCCTGTACAGCCTTTCTCCTCTGGGACCAAGCTATGTGATATATTGTTCAAGGGCAAGTACACTTTAGTAAGACAAAAAATTTAATGGGCAGATACAAAATTTCCTCTAACAAGACTGTAGTAGATAATGCTGGTGCTCACCAATATCTTGAACTCTTCTCCTTCTTAGAAGACCATACTTCAAAGCCCTCTTGCAGTAAGTCAGGGCCCTGTTACTCATTCATTACCTGTAAGAAGTGCCATGTGTCACTTTCTTGCTGAAGTATTTAAGAGTAGGCATGAGATTTCCATATGTTCACTCTCCTTCACATGGGGAAAATCTGCATCATCCATTCTGGCACAGCTACAAGATGGTGGCACCTCCACGAGCCTGGATCCCTAGGGGTGATGATGACAACAGAGCACCCCAACAGCTTGCAGTGGATATGTACTATATTATGTAGAATCACTGAGATTCCAGTGTTAGTTTATTACTGAAACATAGCCCTACATAGTCTAAGATACCTACTAAAGGCTGGATTAGGGAAGAAGAAGCATATGAATTGGAGAAAATTTGTCCCTTCTGTCCATGAAGGGTTGCGTGAAGATAAAGGCAGACTGAAGAGAAAAGAGGGACTCAGTTACATGTGTGTGTCCTGATCACACTTCTCTGCACTGCCTACATCATCTGTGGAATTGTGCCATCAAAGTGAATTTGGTGATTCAATGTGGTTAGGGAGAGGGGCCTAAAAATTCAGCTTAATTTGTGATCTCTGTTTCCAAATGGGGAGGATGAGACCCAGAACTTTCCATCAGAGAAAAACCAGTGCCTGACAATAGTTAAAGCAGTAAAAATAGACTTTATCCAGGAACTATTGCAATAGAGGAAAAGAGACCTCAGAAGAGAACTGGGCTCAATTCTGAATACAGGATAGACAAGTGGGATTTATAGCCAAGGAGCAGGGTGGGGTCAGGGGATGGAAAATTACTAAGAGAAAACATCAGGGTTAAAGTGTGGTTAAACTGACTTGACAGGATTCTTGCTGAAGGCAGGCCAAGGTGATCAATACCAAGGTTGGGGGGTGATGAATTTGATGAGATGTCAAGGATGATCAGACATTGAAGGTGAAGGATTCTCTCTAAAATGACTTGACAGGATCCTTGCTAAAATTGTCAGGTGATGTAGGCCTGAGAAGGATGGACACTGAAGCCTAAGGCCAAAGCCTAGTTGAGAAGAAGGCTTAGAGGATCCTGACTAAAGTCTGGTCAAGGAGAGAGTCTTTGTCAGTTACTCTTCTTGTTCAAAGAAAAAAGAGACATTCATCTTTCCTTTGAACAATATAAATCCATTCTTGTTCAATCACCTTTTTTTCATTAAGGACCAGCTGAACCATCTGCTGGGACTTGGTAGTGGAGGGTGTTTGTTGAATTGTGCAAGTGGTCATGCATTTAATGAGGCGAGTTTCTATGAAAATAAAGGAAAAACAAAGACTAATAGTTGGAAACCCAGGTTCTGAGTTTGGTGGGCAACCACTAGAGATTTCTAGATGTCGGGCTTGAAGCATCTTTAGGTGGTGAAGTGAGGATGACAGTGGCAATTCAAGATTTCCCGGTTTGCAGTTTGAATATCTTTAGGGATGGCATAGACATCAGTGTCACAGTAGTCATGGTTATTTCTCAGAGCAGAACATGAAAGTGCCCAGCTTCAGCTCACAGGTCTTCTTTAGGTAGTTCCAATAAGGATGTGAGTAGTCAGGTTTTATTTCTCAGTGGTACCAAGTCAGGAGAATGGGAGAAAAAATTGAAATCTTAGTTTGGAGAGTTGGAGCCAGATATTAGAGGAAACTAGAAGAAACGAGAATTTGGTAAAGACTGGAAAAATGTGCAAAATAGCAGGATCTAGTCCAGTTTATAGGCAGATAACAAAACCTCAAAGACAACAAACAGGGCTAGAATCTAATAACCCGCAAGAATAGGTTATAGTTTTCTATTGAAACATAAAATTTCTGATTTGATTCCTGTTTAAAAAATAAGTCTGGCCTCATTAGATTTGGCCTGATTATTTGCATAAATGCAGCAAGAATTATAATTGACCACATAAGCCTTCTTGAGTTTGCTTTGTCGAACTTTTCATAGGAATCTCAAACTAGACCTTTAAAAGTCTATCAGGGCTAGGTAGCCAAGCCAAGAACTCACCACCAGATTTTGCCTTCAGTACCTATAAATGTGGTAATTTCCTCTCTTCTCAAGATCCCCAAAATATCCTAAGTTTCCTGGGCCTGCCAGGAAGTGACCTTCCTTACTCCCTTGTAAGGCTGGGAACCCTGTAAGCCAGGTACCAGACTGATTTTTCCAAGAGGGCATCATAAGCCTTGGCTCCATAAAGTCAACCTTAGCTCGTTAATACCATCTGGTCCTCTGTGATTCTATGCGTCATTTTCGAATATGACATTCCAGTCCAAGCCTTGTTAATATAACCAATGTTTCCTGTTATGTCCTATTATAAGGAGAACAGATTCTTATTGAATTTATGCAAATAATTATATTGCCATGAAAATAAGAATATTCAATAAAGGTTTCCAAACTCTGGGAGGATCAGGCAGGGAGAAAAGATAAATGTTTCATTTTTGTTTATGAAAGCATAATCTACTAATTGGATGAGTATAGATAACTTAAGAGAAAAGAGAAAGGGCTTCTTTATACAGTACTCAGAAAATAGAACATTAAAAGTCAAGCAATGTTCCCAGCCAAAACCATAATCATCCTTTGTCAATTCATTCAGTCCCATGTAATTAATTCCTGTTCCACTTGATCTTAGGTGAACAGTTTTATGAACCTATCAGTTTCTCTATTAGAGTTCTGGAAATCCTTAGTCCAGTGGCATGGTCTCAAAGTTATTTAAACAATGCCATCAGACTTTCCATGGGTTTCTGGGAAGACAAAGCATTCTGGCCTGCAGCTAATCACAAATGCTTTCAGGGAAGAATCAGAAAAACAAAAACTACTTGTAGTATGACAAAAGACTTGAAATGGCCATGGTTAAGATCTGATAAGAGTTCATTTGATAAGAATATTTGGTTGTTTTTGTGACACACAACATTTGAAAATAATTACTAGAATTATGATTAATAACATTATACTGGACATACCACGGACAGAGAGGGTATTGACCAATTTCTAGGAACTTTATACAGTTTTTGAACTATTTATATCAATATTTACCCATACAAATATAACCTATGGAAAGTTAACATCTCTTGTTATTTTATAATGTCTTTTCATACAATCCAATATATCAAATAAACCAAGTTAATTTAACATTTCTCTTTATACAAGGTGAGAAAACAAATCCTTTGAGATTTTCCAGAGGAAAATCTCTGGAAATTTTCCTCTGGGAAAATCTCAAAGTCAGTTTGAAGTAAAAAAAAATTAATTTAGGATTTGATTTTGGGAAGGAAATATTGCCAAAGGTTAAAAAATCTTTAGCTCTTTTAAAAGTTATAAGACTTGGTACTCTTAAATAATCAAGGACAAGATAAGGTTAACATAAAGCACAGGAAATTATTCTGATAAGACACAGAATCTCTGCTTCCTAGGTGAATTATTTAAAAAGTAAAGAAAAATATTTTACAATCTATTAAGAACAGACCAATAATCCAAGAAAACATTATCATTTTAACAGACAGAAAACCAGATTCTAGTTTTGTGTCAATATACTTTTGAGCTCTTTAAAAAAAAAAAAAAAAAAACCTTATAAATAAATTCATTCAATCTTAGCCAGCTTAACCACACATAAAATTACTTTTCCTCAAAACCTTCTACAACTTTCTATATCCATTCAGGTTTTTTTCCTATATTTTCCTCTTTCTCATTCTGGAACAACCAGTTACTTTACTTCAGGTCAAAATTACTCTCTTTTTTCCTTAACGAAAACACATCCTTCTTACCTTGCATACTTTTCCTTATCAAAAACACATCGTACTTTTCATGTATATTTTGCCTACAAAGTTGTTTCCCTTATTATTTTTGGTAGTTTTATTTTCATATATTGATTATAATTTTTTAACCATTAGTAATCTTTCTTTTACGGAGAAAACTAGGAAGTAGACAACTGTGGATTGTTTGTCACATACCAGCATTTGGTGGTAGGCTATCAAATTTTTTTAATATCCCATCTCACAATATTATAGGTACATGCTTCTTCATATTTTTCAATATAGCAAAAAGAAACTGTTTATTAACAAACTCAAATATATTTAGCTTCTCTACACCATATAAAATTAAGAAGCCAAAAGTATATAAACTTAAATTTATGTTCAGTAATGATGTTTCAGCAGTTTATCTTACTTAGAAATGATTGAGATGTTTAATGAATATCTACTACTTCACTTAACATAACTCTAAGGTTGTAAGTTACCCAAAAGATTTTGGATACTATTCTTAGGCAGACATATCATTAAACAGAGATAGCCATCATCTCAAGTTATTTCCCTCTTAACTATTGTTATAGCACATACATATTAGGCGAGTATCGGCCAAAAAAAAAAAAAAAACCAAAACCGAAAACACAGTTAAATTTTGGGGGTCTTGTATTTTACTGCTGTGCTTGATTTACATGAAGTAATGGACATCAAGCAACTCATTTTTACTGCGTCTTTACTTATACATTTGTTTTTAGATTGAATTTATAGTTTTTATAGTCTTAAACCTCCAGTGGATATAATATTACCTTATTTGACTAGTAAACCCAAGTAGAATAAAATCTGTCGATGGACTGTCATCTGGAGCACTGGTTCCGGAGTTGGACTCACCAATGGATCTTCAATCAATCAGAGAGGAATGAAGACAAAGTCTTCAAAGGTGTACAGTTAAGGTCCTAGGTGAGAGGTCCAGGGGTTCAGTGATGAATCCGATCCTATTTGAGCCACAGCTCCATAACTGTCAAAGAAAATTCAGCACCAGACAGTAGTTTAAGCAGTAAAAATAGATCTTATTCAGGAACTATTACAATAGGGAAAAAGAGACCTCAGCATAGAACTGGACTCAATTCCAAGTACAGCATGAGAAAGTGGGGCTTTATAATCAAGGAGCAGGGTGGGGATCAGTGGATGGAAAATTACTACAAGCAAACATTAGGGGTAAGTGGAGATTCTGGTTAAACAGACTTGACAGGATTCTTGCTGAAGGCAGACCAGGGTGAGCAGATATCAAGGGTGAGGGATGAGGAATTTTATCAGGAATTTTATTGAGTGATCAAACATCAAGGGTGGGGGATTCTTTCAAAATTGATTTAGCAGGATTCTTGCTAAAACTGGGTGATGCAAGCCTGACAAGAATGGACACTGAAGCCCAACGTCAAGTCCTAGTTGAGAAGGTGGCTTAGAGGAACGTGACTAAAGTCTGGTCAACGAGAGAGTCTTTGTCACCCAAGACCCTGAAAGAAGTCCAGAAGGCAGGTAAGCTAAAAGTCAGTAAACCTTCTGGGACCCACACGAGAGACAGAAAAAGGACATCAAGGGGAACTGAAGACTTTTTGCAAACATTCCATTTTCTACCCCTGGTCACTAACCCTGGGAAGTACAGGGAAGAGGACGAAAACAGGAAACATTGTTCAATTACCCCAAAAGACTATCATCTAAAGGGATGACTTAGATTATCAGTTCAGACTAAGTTTTAAACTAAATAGAACAGTTTCTCCCTGTTATCTACTGAGTAATGGCTCATGCAGGAGACCAGAGAGCTATAAGTGTGAGTAAATTACTCCGCCCCACTGCGCATATATTCCCATTGGGAACCTGTGGAATGTGTGTTGAAAAGGAATTTTTGAAATGGTAAAGGCTGTGTTTTTTTTACAGACCCCTCTTCTGTGAAACATGGAGAAGTTCTCAGGGCTGGTCATAGAATTTTGAATCACATAATCATCTTACTCATTCATTTGTCTAATCAACTTATATTTGTTTCACATCTACTGTGTGCCACACCCTATATTAGGAACAGGAGATACAAAGCTAAGAAAAACAGAGAGAATAACTTCCCAAGGAGTTTTGTGAGTGGAACAAATTCCTCCAAGTCAACAATTAGCCAATGTACTAAAACAATGGCTTCTGAATTTTGACTTTTCTCCAATCACCAGTCAATGCTATACCTTTTCTCCCAATCTCTCTGTCTGGAGAAGAGATAAACCTTTTTCAGAAATGTTGATTCTCGTTGGTAACGTCTATAAATCACCATAGTAATAGTTTTTCTCAGCAAACCTAATGGTGTTAATTGAAATGAAATTTCTGGTGATCTTCCCTGGGTACTTTTATAACTGTCAGATACATTGGCAATGGCAGCAAAGGAGGAAAAAAATCTCCACTGGGGAAAACACTTGTGCCATTAAAAATCCACCAGAAAAATGGAAGGATATGGACAGCACAGAAGCCCAGAAATATAACTGGAGAAAGACATCAGAGTCAGAGATCATGATAATTTCTTACCCTTCTGGTTGTCCTAGGGGCAGTAAAGACCTAAAAAACAATAGATATACTCAGTGTCCTATGACAAATGCCCAATAGGCACAGCCATAATTATTAACTTCAAAGTCCTTTTTTCGGTCAGCTGCAATCATGGAGGGATCTACTAACTATATAGGGCTCAACCTGGCTCCAAAATAAGCTCCTCCTGTGCAGCCCACTAAGGAATTTTCCCAGATAAAAGCACATGCAATAATACTACAACCCATACCACTCTATCCAAAATTTACTTAGGTAAATTCAGTGTACTTCCCTGGGCTTAGTGTAAGTACTAGTCTACTTGAGCCTATGTAAAATTTAGCTTCAGAGTGCATTGGGATGAGAATAAGGGAAAGATTTGGCCTCAAAATTCTAATTGGTAGTTCCTCTTGAAGTGTGAGACTGAATCTTCTGGATGGTCCAAAGGGACGCCCAGTGCTGGCTTGGAAAGAGAAATCAGATCTGAATGACTTTTAACCATTGATTTGAGAAAGTTAATAGTTCATTGGGTTACAAATTGGCTTCATTTGGGCTTCAGAGTTTTCCAATACTCTCTAAGGCTATGCATCCTAGGTTGTACCACGTAAAATTATTTCTATTTTCAGTTAAAATGATCAACTATCAACAATTTCAAGTGATTCAACCTAATAGATTCTCAGAGGAACAATGTCACAGTTGGGGCAGTACAGTGTTTACATTTGGAAAAATACAACTATAGGAGTCTGGGCTGGCTAATATATTGCAGCTGATGTATCGCATGAGGCCTGTGAGCTACAAAAGGCCCATTCAGCTATGCCAGCACTAAATAAATGCCCTCCAGTAGAAACAGAATATACTGCAGCAATGTCTTCCATCAATGTGGCGTCTTGGGTACCATTTTCCCCATCCCACAATCATGGACTGACAGGAGAAAGTATTCATAAAGAGAGAGAGAGAGAGGAAGAAGGGAGGAAGAGAAGGAGGGAGAGGGAAAAGAAGGAAAAGGAGGAAGAAAGAGAGATAGGGGAAAGATGTTATATAAATTGAGTGCTTTCAACTGCCAATAGCTGAACTCTTTGTGGATTAACAGTGGCTTAAACTAACAAAGATATTTTTTGCTGTCTCTCATACTAAGAAGTTCAGAGTAAGTGATCCAGGGTGGTGCATTTTTAAGTTTTCCTTCCAAAACATGTTGGCTCTAACCTCGTAGGTCACAAAATAGCTTCTGCAGCTTAGCATCATGTTCATGCTCAAGGCAGGAAGAAAGGGAGACAGCACCAGAAATATCTGTCCTATTTTTCAGAAAAGCAAAAGTTCCTCTAGAAGCCCTCCACCCCACCTCACTCCATATAGAAATCTGTTACCTCTCATTGGCCCATAACTGTGTTATGTGGACACGTATATGAAAAAAGATGCCAGAATAGTGGGTACTTGGTGGTGAGCAAGGTTGTGGCAATGTTTAGTTTTCCTGAAGCAGCATCCCAGGATCCAGTGACCAGCTTCATGGGCTTCAAGAGACAGTTGTGGTAGTAGTGGCAGGAAGCAAACTGTGTTTTCCAGTGTCTGGCCAGTAGCTATGCTGCTGCTATGAGGCCTTTGCCTCATTGATCAGCAGCATCAATGGCTTTCTGGACCCTGGATCACTATCAGAGTGGTCCCCTGATCCCTCACCTTCCTGACTTTTGCAGAGACAGAAGGACTCCTGGCAGGCCAGTTCAACAATCTTGTTCTGGGAGTCATTTCTAGAGGCACGGGCTAGAGCCTGCTCCTGCAGTCCTCCACAATTTCTTAAACACTCAATTACTTCTTTTAAATATCTCTCTGTTTATGGCTTCTGCAACAAGAGTCCTAACTGATGCACAAGCCACTGTTCCTGCCACAGATAGTGAGATGGAAAGCCAGCTCTGCGGGGCCTCAGCCTCTGCCCAGGCCTGTCAAGAAGAAACTAACAAGAATTAATTTCCTTAGCTACCCTGAGCTTCCACGAGAGAACATATATTTACTCTCCAAGCACAGCTTTAATAACAAAGATCTGAATCTTTGTAAGAGTCCGTGGTTATGATGTTCTTTCTTTCCTGAACAAATGATACTTCTTTTGCATCCTCAGGTTTTGGATTTCCCTCTGTTTTTCTTTTCTTTCTCTGGTATAAAATGACTTCAGGCCTAACACTCTGACGCATGGATACATCACAGGGGTTACAGCCTCTGGAACTTATACTCATTTTTGCAAGCTGTTTCTCTATAAAACACAATTTATTTGGAATTTATTAATAGATCTCTCCTTTCACAGAGTTGCCTTTAAAGCATAGAGATTGTGAAGATAGAGAGATATATAAGGATTCTTTGCTGCAACTGTGTATTGACCGTAGTCAATTGTGGCTGGGCCATGAAGCAAGCACCTGACCTGATCCTCAAAACCACCAGAACACAAGGTCCCCAAGGTGAGGGAATGTATATATTTATCACTGTGTGCTCAGTACCTAGAACAGAGTCTGAGACATATTGGGAGCTTAATTAATGTTGAATTAATAAATGTATATTGACACTTTAAAAACCACTCCCCACCCAGACTCCAATCTCATTTAGTCATCAGGCAAAGTTATTGGAAATGATGCTACCCTTACTCACTTATGTCTGCATGCTGTCTTTGATCCTCTTACTTGATGTACATGGTTTGCTCTGGATAGGGTTATCAGCATATGAAGAAAGCAAAGACTGTGGCCCCAAGACCCATAGGGGCTCATTTTGGCTCTGGGATCCACTACTTCCCAGGGTCAGTCTCTGACCTCACTGAATAAAGCCCTAAATTTCACTACTAAAACTGCATTGGATTGGTCTCCTAGCCCCAAACATAGGCAGATCAAGGTATAGATTATCTAGGCAATTTCCCAGATTACCAACTCTAAATGGAACTTAAATAGCACTAAAATATGATGAGATGGACAGAAGTATAATATTTTAAAAATTAGATTTGGAGAAATATTTTGGAAGTCGATTGAGGGATGTGTGTGTGTGTGCGTGTGTGTGTGATATATAGGAGGGTAAGACTGCCAAGGAATATTCTTAAGTAATAATACATATTCTCTAAATATCTGTATTAGTAGCTTAAAACACAAACATTTATTATCTCACACAGTTTCTGAGGGTCAGGATCCAGGATCAGCTTAGCTGGGTGATTTTGGGCCAAGGTCTCTCATGAGGTTGCAAACAAGACATCATCCAGGACTACAGCCATCTGAAGGCCTTTTGGCACTGGTGGATCCACTTCTAAGATGGTTCACTTACATAGTTGTTAGCAGATGCCTAAGTTCCTTGCCGGCTCCTGGCAGAAGGCTTCAGTTCCTCATCAGTTCCTGGGTGTCCTCACAAGAGTGATCCAAGAGCAGGTGAGAGAGCCAGCAGGGAGCTGCAGTGTTCCTTATGGCTCAGTCTCTGAAGTCACACATTGACACTTACACTTTTTTCTACTCATTAGAAGCAAGTCACTAAATCTAGTCCACACTCAAGGGAAAGGGATTAAGTTCCAACTCCTGAAGGGGGGCAGATCAAAGAAGTTTTGGACATTGTGAAACAACAACTGTCTTCTAAGGGAGGTGGATATGGTTAACTACAGGGTGTTTGCTAAATTCAATATGCAATTTTAGAGCCATGGATGAAATGCTCAGAAAATTGGAAAAAGTTTGCCCTCCTCATTCCTCCTCAAGAGCACCTAAATTTTCCTCTAAATAAATGTTTGACAACTATTTAAAGAATGCTTCTCAGCTTGTGAAAGAAAGCATACAAAGATTCACAGATAAGGCAATTGGACAGCTCAAGCCCCCTCTTCCTGTCTCACATAAGGGGAGAAAAAAAATATAAGAAATTTTTCTGAAGGTCACAGCCCACAAAACAGAGATTTAATCATAAGATTATAGAACACCTCTCCTCTCCAAAATCTTACCACCACATCACAGAGACCCAGTATAACAGTGGATTATAAGTGAGAGAGCTGCAAGACATGGATTTTATTTAAGAAGGAGTTTCTAAGGAAACCCAAAGAAAACAGGGAGACAAAAACAAGGACACTGGAGGAAATTGATGCCTACAGCTATAACAAACAGTAAGCAGCCTCACTCTTAGCCAGATAGACACATCTGAAACCTCACACTAAAGGCCTACTTACTTCAGTTCCTATTATCTAATATATATTTGTCCAGATTACAAGAAGAAATTATAAGGTGTGATAAAAGAAAGGGTAAAAAAGTCTGAAGAAACAAAGTAAGCATCAGAACCAGACACAGTTATGGCAAGGATTTTGGAATTAACAGACTGGAAATTTAAAATAACTATGATTAATATGCTAAGGGTTCTAATGAAAAAGTGGACAACATGCATGAACAGATGGGTACTGTAAGCAGAGGGATGTAAACATTAGGGAAAAAATCAAAGGAAAATGTTAAAAATCAAAAGTGCTTTAACAGAAATGAAGAATGCTTTTGACAGACTCATCAGTAGATTGGACATGGTCAAGGAAAGAATCAGTGAGCTTGACGATCTGTGAATAGAAACTCCCCAAATTCCTCAAAGTTCAAAAAGAAAAAAATGAAAATAGGCAAAACAGAATATCCAAGAACTGTGGGACAATTACAAAAGGTATAACTCACATAATGAGAATACCAGAAAGAGATGAGTGAAAGGAGAAATATTTGAAGTAATAATGACTGAGACTTTTCCAAAATTAATGACAGACACCAAACCACAGATCCAGGAAATGCAGGAAACACGAAAAAAAAATAAATACCAAAAAATCTACACCTATGCATATTATATTTAAACTGCAGAATATCGAAGGCAAAGAGAAAAATCTTCAAAGAATCCAAAGGGGAGAAAAAATTCCTTACCTATAGGAAAACAAAGATAAGACTTACATTGCACTTCACTTCAGAAACCATGCAATTGAGAAGAGACTAGAGTAACATATTTAAAGTGACGGAAAGAAACAACACACCACCAACCTAGAATTCTGTATCCAGTGAAATTATCCTTCAAAAGTGAAGGAGAAATAAAGACTTCCTCAGACAAACAAAAACTAAGGGAATTTGTCATCAGTAGACCTACCTTGAAAGAAAAGCTAAAAGAATTTCTTCAAAAAGAAGGAGAATTACTTAGGTCAGAAACTCATGTCTACATAAAGAAAGGAGAACAATAAAGAAGAAATAAATAAAGGTAGAATAAAATCTTTTATTTTTTTATTCTTAATAGATCTAACAGATAACTGTTTCTTCAGTACAATAATAGTAACAATGCATTGAGTGGTTATAGCTTATGGATAGGTGAAATGAATGGCAGCAATGTTATAAGGAACTTGAGGAAGGAAATTGAGAATAGTCAGTTAAAAGGACCCATACTACCCATGAAATGGTACAGTGTTATTTGAAAGTGGACTTAGATTATTTGTAAATGAATATTGCAAACTGTAGGATAACCACTAAAAATATTTTTAAAAGAAGTATAATTGATATGCTGAGAGAAGAGAAATGTAATCAAATAAAATGCTCAATCAAAACAAAAGAAGGCAGAAAAAGAAAGGAAGATTTAAAAAGAACCAAAAACAAGTACAATGAATAAAAAATAGTTACAAATATGGTAGATATTAATCCAATTATATCAATAATCACTTTATTTATTTATTTATTTTGTGAGGAAGATCAGCCCTGAGCTAATATCCATACTAGTCCTCCTCTTTTTGCTGAGGAAGACCAGCTCTGAGCTAACATCTACTGCCAATCCTCCTCCTTTTTTTCCCCAAAGCCCCAGTAGATAGTTGTATGTCATAGTTGCACATCCTTCTAGTTGCTGTATGTGGGATGCGGCCTCAGCATGGCTGGAGAAGTGGTGCATCAGTGCGCGCCCAGGATCCAAACCTGGGTTGCCAGTAGCGGAGTATGCGCACTTAACCACTAAGCCACGGGGCTGGCCCCACAATAATCACTTTAAATGTGAATGGTCTAAATATACCAATTAAGAGACAGAGACTGTCAGAGTTGCTTAAAAAAACAAGATCAACCATATGTTGTCTACAAAATGCCAACTATAAACAGACAGATTAAAAGTAAAGGGATGGAGAAAGATATACCACGCTAACAATAATCAAAAGAAAGCTGGAATAGCTATATTAACTTCAGACAACGCAGACTTCAAAGCAACGAAAATTAACAAGGATTAAGAGAGGCATTACATAATGATAAAGGGGCTGATTCTCCAAGAAGATATAACAACCCTTAATGTGTTATATGCCTAATAACAGAGCATCAAAATACATGAGGCAAAAACTGTTAGAACTGAAGAAAGAAAGAGACAAATCTACTCTTAAACATCCTCATCAGTAACTGATAGATCCAGCAGATAGAAAATCAGGAAGGGCATAGTTGAACTGAAGAGCACCATGAATCAACTGGATCTAATTGACATTTATAGAATACTTCATCCAAGAACAGCCAAATAAACATTCTTTTCAAATTCACATTCACCAAGACACACCACATTCTGTCACACAATGTGGTGTCACACAAATTTAAAAGAAAAAAATCATACAAAGTATGTTCTCTTCTGGTATTTTTGTAGTTTAGTGGTTAGCACAAAGTATGCTCTCAGATCACAATGGAATTAAACTAGAAATCAATAATAGAAAGATAGCTGGAAAACCCCAAAATATATGGAGAGCAAACAACATGCTTCTAAATAACACGTAGGTCAAAGAAGAACTCTCAAGGGAAATTTTAAAAATTATGAAAATACAACTTATCAGAATTTGTAGGGTGCAGTAAAAGCAGTACTTATAGGGAAATTTGTAGCATTGAACGCATATATTAGAAAAGAATAAAGATCCAAAATCAATAACCTAAGCTTCCACCTTAGGAAACTAGAGAAAGAAAGAAAGCAAATAGAAGAAAAGAAATAATAAAAATTACAGCAGTGGGGCTGGCCCTGTGGCCTAGTGGTTAAGTTTAGCATGCTCCACTTCAGCAGCCCAGGTTTGGATCCCAGGTACAGACCTACACCACTCATTGGCAGCCATGCTGTGGCGGTGACCCACATATAAAATAGAGGAAGACTGTCACAGATGTTAGCTCAGGGTGAATCTTCCTTAAGCAAAGAGAGGAAGATTGGCAACAGATGTTTGCTCAGGGCAAATCTTCCTCAGCAAAGAAAAAAGAAAAAAAAAATTACAGCAGAAATCAATGAAGTTGAAAACAGGAAAACAATAGAGAAAATCAGTGAAACCAAAGGCTGGTTCTTTGAAAAGATCAACAAAATTGATAAATCTCTAGACAGGCTAACCAAGAAAAAAAGAGAGATGTCACAAATTACTAATATCAGAAATGAAAGATGGACCATCTCTACTGATTTTGTGAACACTAAAAGGATAATAAAGAAATATTATAAAGAACTCTGTGCCCACAAATATAGTTACTTAGAAGAAATCAACAAATTCATTGAAAGACACAATCTAACAAAACTGACACAAGGAGAAATATATCATCTGAATAGGCCTATACCTACTAAAGAAATTGAGTTGATAATTAATAACCTTCCAAAAAAGAAAGCACCAGGCCCAGATGGCTTCACTGGCGAATTCCATCAAACATTTAAGGAAGAAATGACATCAATTACCTACCAGCTCTTCCAGAAAATAGTAGAGGGAATACTCCCTAACTCATTCTTGAGGATGACATTATTCTAATCCCAAAATCATATAAAGATGTTACAGGAAAGGAAAACTACAGATCGATATCTCTCATATACAGATTCAAAAATCCTCAATGAAATATTAGCAAGTCAAATACAACAAAGTATTAAAAGAATTGTACACCACCAAAGTAGGAAAGCAAAGTTTATTTCATGTAGTAGAAGATATGTTTAATGACATTTTCCTAAACATTAATTCTAAGAATAAAATTATCATGAACCTATTTAAAACTAAGCACAGAAAATTCACTTAGCTTTACTCTAAAGATAACAGAATTCTATGGCAGAAACAGCTGTCTCACCCTCCACCAATGATTTGTGCCCCCTTTCTAGAGTGTAGCATGGTTTCTGGGAAACAGCTGCCCAGCTCAAAACTACATTTCCCAGCCTCCTTGCTTCTACGTGTGGCCACAGGAATAACTCCTGCCAAATAGAATGCATGCAGAAATGACAGGTACTACTTCCAGACTATCATGCTTAAGAAGCAGGTGAGGCTTTCTCATTGCCTTTCTCCATCTTCACCGGGAGGCAGAAAATCCAGCACAAGACTTTGAAGACCTATGGGTATCAGAACCAAACCACGTAGGGGCCTCAAATCATGATTTGTAGGAGAGCCTCTTGCCAACCAAGAACGTGCAGTTACATTTCAATGAGCCAGAAATAAATTTCTACCATGAAATTTTGTAGTAAGTCTGCTACAGCAGCAAGTGTTATACTTTGATACTGTTGTTTTCTGTTCTCAAATTTTTAAGTCTTGCTTCTTTGTTTGCTTCTTGCAAAGCAAAACTCCAAGGTCCCTAGAACAGAGCCTTCTTTGCACAAGTAGGTGATCAATAAATGTGTTAAACACATGTAAGTTTCTTAGAGTTCAGAAATCTATTGCTTCTTTAGCAACTATTTTTCAAAATTCAAAAATACATTCACTTGACACATATGTTAATGTGTGACAGATCTATGAAGATTGATCTAATAAAAAATGATATAAACTTTGAAAACACTGCCCTTCTTGTTCCCTTCCTCTCCCCACACCAGATCTCCTTCTGCTGCTGCCATGAGACTCTGTCTTCAGGAAAGTCATGGTGGTTGACTCTTAAGGAAACTTATGCTTCTCAAATTGTCTGAAATCTCTAGCTTATTTTTATTAATACGTATCTCAACTTAAAAGCCACTTCCTCAGGGCGGCTATTTCTTACCACCCATTGGCTACTTGGTTTCCCAAAACATTAACCTTAGACTACTTTCCCTGTCTCTCATGTACAGATTTTTACAGAGAAAATGGAATATGAAAAGTAAAAAAGTGTCAGGAGTCATGGCATGTTCTAGAAACAACAAGCACTTGATCAAAGATATATGAGATAATTCATTGGGGAATGAAGTCTTATAAGTTGTAACACAGCCTCTCAGTTAGTGTCCTTGACTTGTCTTACTCCTGCCACAGTTATTTATTTTACGTGCACCTCTCATCAGTTCCCTCTTCTGTCTAAAAACCTTCAAAAATATTCCCACACTAACAAGGATAAAGTCCAAAGTGCTTTACATAGCTTAAAATATTCCATAATTTCTCCATCATCTGCATGTTCCTGAACACAGCTGGATTGCACAATGGCTTCCTGTACCCTCCAAATGTTTACAATACCCTCTTTTTCTCTGTCAAAAAGCATATTTTTATTCATCTTCCCAGACCCAGTTCAAACATTGCCTCCTGTACAAAGCCCACCTCCAGCCCACTCTCCATCTCCATAGTGAGAGTTAGGACCCTTTAATCACTGTATTTGCAGCACTCTACAATGCACCCTTTACTGCCCCTATTATACTGTCATGTAAGGAAGAGTAATTAGACTGTTATCTTTCCAAGAAGGACCTGTGGTGACTTATCTCTGCATCCCTACTGCCAAACCCAGTGTCTGGCACTTACAGAGTGAGCAATATGTATCTATTGAAAAAGTCATTATGGTAAAAATGGAATTAGCAAAATCACAAAATGAAAACACAACAACCCAGGGAATAGCAATGTGAGGAGCTCAGCAAAACCTTTTACTTGAATAAATGTCTATTCAACTAGTCAAAATTGTCAAAGACAATCATTTAAAGTCTCTGAAGATTGACCAAAGAGCTTACAACAGATTGAGAAGTATTTATTGAACAAAATCTATGGAAACTTGACAAGAACAAAGTTGATAAGAACAGTGGGAGGCTGTGGCACTTAATAGTGCCTGCACCCCCTCCCCCCAGCTCTGTGTTGTGGAAGAGCTGTTGTAGGTAGATTTGCCAGGTAGGGAACATCAGCAGATTGCATCTCCTTCAGCTCAGTGTTGCATAAGATCTGTTCTGGCAGAGTAACAGCAGTGCCCATTCCCCCATCCCCAACTCCTGTTCCATGGGGAAGTTCTAGGTGAGTCAGCAAGTGAAGAGCAAGTCATTCCCACTCCATAATCTGATCTCCTGCTCCATTCCACAGAGGTTCTGCCAGAAAGTAATCACAAGTTCTGACCTATCAGTGGCTAACCAGTGAGGTATGCTGATCAAAGGGTAACCACTAAAAAGTCAGCCTTAAAGAAAAAAAGTGGAAAAAAATCTGAGCAAAGATACCAGAGGCTTCACACTGAAGAGGAAAGAGATTTCTGGTATTAGTCCAGCCAAAATGCTAAACAAATAAACAAGCAAATGAACAAGAACAAGAAGTCCTGAAAGGACGGCTCAGTATCCAAAGTTGCTACAATATATTTTCTAAAATATTTTAACAAAAATTATGAGACGTGTAAAAAAAATAATTTGACGTGAGGAAAGTCTGACACATACACAGAAAATAAAAAATGCAAGTAATAGAAACTACTGTCAAGGGTCCCAGATATTAGACTTAGCAGATAAGACTTCAAAGCAGCTGTTATTAATATGCTAAAAGAACTAAAGCAACCGTGTTTAAAGAATTAAAAGAAAGTATGAAAACAATGGCTTAACAAATAAAAAATATCTACAAACAAATAGAAATTATAAAAAAGCAGCTGAAGATTCTAGAGTTGAAAAGTTCAATAACTGAATGAAAAATTTACTAAAGGGGCTGAATAATATATTTAGGCTGGCAAAATAAATGATCTTCAAACTTGAAGATAGATCGACACAAATTATGCAATCTGAAGAAAAAATGATAAAGAATAAATAAAAATCAACAGAGCCTCTGAGAAATGTGGGACAGCGTCAAATGGACCAACATATGCATAATGGCAGTGTCAGAGAAGAGGAAAGAAAGAAAAAAGATTAAAATATATATATATAAAACGGCTGAATATTTACCAAATTTGAGGAAAACATTAAGCTACACAGCCAAGAAGCTCAACTAACTCCACGTAAGATAAATACAAAGAGATCCACACTCAGATATATCATTGCCAAGATTTCAAAAGCCAAAGATAGAAAATAAAATGGTGAAAGCAGCAAGAGAAAAATGACTCATCATATACATACAAGAGAATCACCATGAGATTAACAACTGACTTCTCATCAGAAGTAACTGAGGTCAGAAGGCAGCAGGGAGGCATATCCAAATTCCTGAAGGAAAGAAATGCCAACTAAGAATCTTATATCTAGCAAGACTACCTTTCAAAAATGAATGCAAAATAAACACATTCTTAGGTAAACAGAAACAGAGAATTCGCTGTTGGCAGAACTGCCTTAGAAGAAATACTACAGGAAGTTCCCCAGGCTGAAAGGAAGCAACACCAGATATAATTTGCATCCATAGGGGAAAAAAACAAAGAGCTCCATAAAGGTAATTATATAAGGAACTATAAAAGACAGTATAATTACATATTTATTCTCTATATGCATTAAAAGAGAAATTGCATAAAATAATACCTAACACTTCCACTGTCAGGAAGATGATGTAGAAGTACTTTTCCATATTCTCTCACCAAGTACAACTAAAAACCCTGGACATTATATATGAAACAAACACAAAAAGACTCCGAAAGCTGGAGAGAAGGAGTAAGACCAGATAGACACCACAGGACTCGAGGAATGGCACAGTGATGAGTCTACTGATTTTTCTTTTTGCCTCCTCTGTCCCAGACCAGAACTGGAAAAGCCAGCAACCTGGAAATGCCAATGGACACAGACAAAAAAAAGCCCCCAAGAAAAGTTTGCTATTTCTAGACAAAGGACCAGGAGAGGGGTATCCTAACAAGAACGAAAACTTTGGGATAATAACTACTCTATTCCAACAAAACACTACAAAAAAAACTGCTTCCTCAACTGCATCCCTGCCAGCACAGACCAAGTGGAGAGCCTAGGCTTCCATTCTTGCCAGTCTGTAAGAAGACACCCCAACATCACACTGGAATGGTATCAAAAAATACCAAATATGTAACCAGGAATTTCATCTCTGCTAGGCAGTAACAACCCTTGTCCCAGTGATCTCAGTGGAGACCAAGTGGGGAGCTTAGACTTCTGCCTCAAATGGTGGTAATAATGTGCTTCTACCCCTCCCTACAGGGGTGGTTTCAGAGGAGGTTTAATGGAAAGTCAGGATTTTCACCACCATTTAGAAGGAACAAGGCCACCCCCTACCATGTTAGTAGAGGCCTCATGGGGGGCAGTAAAGGGTTTCCCCTACCTCTCCCAGCCAAGATCACATCAGTTCAAGTCTAGTAGGGAACCTGAATTCTCACTCCCACCCAGCAGTATCAAGGATCTCATGACTCTGTTGTCAACAAAGGTTGAGTGAAGGACCTGGACTTCTACCCCCACCTAGCAATAAAAAGGTGGTGGCTCCTTCCCTTCAGAGTAATGTCAAAGGAGACTTGCTGAAACATAAGTTTTAAATAAGATCCAGAGTCTCATAACACTTAACATACCCAAGTTTCAATCATAAACCACTTGCTGCACCAAGACCCAGAAAGACTTCAAACTGAATGAAAAGAGACCACAGATGCCAACAACAACATGACACATATATTAGAATTATCTAACAAGGATTTTAAAGGAATTACTATAAAAATGTTTCAATGAGCAATTACGAACATGCTTGAAACAAATGAATAAATAAAAATCTCAGCAACAAATAGGAAGTCTCAGCAAAGAAACAGAAGATATCAAGAAGAACCAAATAGAAATTTAGAACTAAAAAATGCAATAACCAAAATAAAAAACTCAAAGGATAAGCTCAACAGAAGAATGGAAATAACAGTAGAAAGAACCAGTGAATTTGAACCTAGAACAGTAGAAAGTATCTAATCTGAACAACTGAGAGAAAATCAACTGAAAAATAGTGGATAGAATCTAAGAAACAAGTCAGAGTATGATAAAAGATATAATGTTCATGTCATCAGAGTGCCACAGAAAAAGGAGAAAGAGGATGGACTAAAAAATTATTGGAAGACATATGACTGAAAGTTTCCCAAATATGCCACAAGACATAAACCTACAGACTCAAGAATCTGAGCGAACCCCAAACAGAATAACCCAAAAACTATCCCCATTGAGACACATCATAGTCAAACTTCTGAAAACAAAAGGCAAAGAAAAATATTTGACAGCAGCTGCAGAGAAGTAATGAAAACAATTTGAATGACAGTGGATTTCTCATCAGAAACCGTGGAGGACAGGAGGAAGCTGCACAATATTTTTCAAGTGCTACAAGAGTCATTGAACTGTCAAGCCAGAATTCTGTATCTAGTGAAAATAGTTTTCAGGAATGAAAGAGATATCAAGACATATTCAGAGAAAAGAAAACTAAGAATTTGTCACCAACAGACCTACCCTAAAAGAATGACTAAAAGAAGTTCTCTAAATTGAAATGGAATAAAAGAAGAATCTTTGGAACACTAGCAAGCATGGAAAAACACAGTAGACAAAAATAGAGGTGAATATAACAGACTTTCCTTCTCATTTTGAGTTTTCTAAATTATGTTTGACAGTTGAAGCCGAAACTATTACGCTGTCTTATATGGTTCCCAATGTATGTAGAGGAGATGTTTAAGACATATATTATGAATGGGAGAATAAAGGGATCTCAGTCATAGTTACATGAATCTATATGATATCTATATGATATGATATCTATATGATAAAATAACATAGATCTACGCACACATACACACACATCTACACACACACACACACACACACACACATTGTACCTATGTCAAATTCCTGATTTTGATACTGTACTACAATTATGTAAGATGTAACCATTGAAGAAAACTGGGTGAAAGGTACACAAGACTTGCTGTACAATCTTTGCAACACATGCCTGCCTCATTCTATGAGGCCGGTATTACCCTGACACTAAAACCAAAGACTTCACTAGAAAATAAAACTCAGACCAATATCTCTCCTGAATATAGATGCAATAATCCTCAAAAAAATACTAGCAAACTGATTCCAGCACAATATGAAAAGGATTATACACTATAACCAAGTGGGATTTATCCCAGGAATACAAGATTGATTTAACATGCAAAAATCAATTAATGTGGTATAGCCACACAATGGAATATTATCCAGCCATAAAAAGGAATGGAATAATGATACCAGCTACAACATTGGATGAACCCTGAAAACCTTATGCAAAGTGAGAGAAGCCACACAAAGGGCCACATATTGGATGATTCTACTTATATGAAATGTCCAGGAAAGGCAAATCCATAGAGACAAATCTATAGAATACTTGTTGCCTAGGGCTGGGGGTTGGAAGGAATGAGGAGTGACTGCTACCAGGTGTAGAGTTTCTTTTTAGGGTGATGAAAATGTTATAAACTTAGATCATGGTAGCACAACTCCGTAAGTAAACTAAAATCCATTGAATTGTATATTCAAACAGTGACTTTTATGGACTGTAAATTATATCTCAATGATGTTATTAAAAATGACAAAAATGCCTTGCAATCTGTAGACAATTTAATACAGAGGCAACACCGCCTATGCATCTCAGAAATTCCTGAGGATATTAATGTACCACAGCTAAAGACAGAGTAAACCTCCAACTGCTAAGTGTGTATACTTTGTTTACAAAGGCAAAAAAGAAGATAGTATCTTTGAGAAATTTCTATTCATAATGTTTGAACTGAGATACATTTAGGCCCAGAAAAGGTATGCTCAGTTATCTGAAAATTTACTTATATATTATGCCTTACTCTGTAGGAATGAATAAATGAGGGGTGTGTATGTGCATGTGTGTGTGTGTGTGTGTGTGTGTGTGTGTGAGTCTAGATATGGAATTTAGAGTTAGTCCATATGGGTCTGAGGCCCAATTCTTCCTAAGTCCCATCCTGTCACTTATTTTATGAACTTTAGTGAGTCTCTTAGTCCCTTTTTCTGAGTGTGGGCTGTGGAGTCAGAGTGCCTGATTCCAAACCTAGGACTCCACTCCCCAGTGTGGGTTCTAGGGCAGGTTACTCCAACTCTGTGCCTAAAATGCAAAGTATACTACTACCTACCTCATAGGGTTACCGTGACAATTAAAAGAGGGAACACATGTAAACAACTTCAAACAGTGTCTGGCTCATAATGAGTTAGCTCTACCAGTAGTAATAATAGCAGCAGCAGCACAAATAGTAGTAGTAACAGTAGTAAAATGGGAAAAATAATGCCTGCAAAAGTATTACAAATCTCAAACTAAAAAATGCATGTAAAAGAAGAGTTGTGTGAATTAATTACTATATAATTTTTAGGAATTACTATTGAGTCATGTAATTTCCTACTAGAGTGTTTATCACACTCTAGACCTTCAAATATTAGTTCCCTCCCCCTAATCTCACACACGCGCACACACACACACACACACCCTGCAGTAGCAGACTGAATTGGGGTCAGGTACCTTTTAAATCTACTTTTCTAAAAACTTGGTCTGTGTGCTGGGCTCGTCTTTCGGTCCTTTAGCTTAGGCTCATCTCTTCTGTCCCCTTCTCTTTTTCTTCCAAAGGCACTGTCCTCTTCACAAAGACTTTACTCACTTATTGTTGGGTTTGTTGCAGCTATTTTCTCCTTGAATCAGTTTCTTACCCATTTAGAAAAGGGAGTAGGAGGAGACCTTGGCCTAAGCTACAGAGGAATCTAATGGAAGAAAAAAACAGCCCATGGAATTTTGCTTTTCTGGCATTTTTTTTTCTTTCTTTTCACCATGAGATAAAGAAAGGCTAAAACAGAGCCGGAGGAAATGTGGCCAGATGCTTCTACTGGCTATAGAATGCCAGAAAACGCAAACACAAGGCCTCACACTTTGTAAGTGCTCACCATTTCATCCATCCACAGTTGTATTAAGAGCCTGCAACGTATCAGGCCCCATTCTGGGTACCAGGAATGCAGAGATGGATGTGAGCATGCCTGTCCTTCTAACGAGCACGCTATTTCAAGTTTCTGAGCTAGCCACACTACTTCCTTTGCCATATTCGTTCCCACCCTACCCAAATTCAATTCACCTTGTTGAACACCCTAATCTTCCATTCTGGCTTCATCCTCTTTCTGGACTACCCCAAGTAGAACTAAGTACTCATTCTTTTCTGACCAAACTCTTCCCGTGACAGACCCTACCACCATCACCTCCCTAAGTGTGCACGTCTCCCAGTTTCCGAGGATTTTTTTCACGTGTTCGTCTCTCTCTTAAGATCCTGAGCTCCTTAAGGATACAGGCTCTATCTGGCTTAGGACAGCGACTGGTACATTATAAATACTCAGCGCTTATATTTTGAGTGAAAGTATGCCAAGATTTTCTATTAAAAAAACTACATTTAAAAAAATGGAAATACATCATGATAAGTCTAAAATATTAAAGGTATTTGCAAAGAACTGTGGAGGCAGACATTAAGGAGCAACTAACGTTGCCTGGGTGAAGTAGAAGGTAGAAGAGAGTAGCTGTCAATGATGATGACCTTGACGACGAAGGCAGCCCCTACCAATATATTTTCTGTCACTCATTCTTCTTATTACTCCTTTCTAGCCATACAGGACTTCTTGTCATTTCTCAAACATGCTGGTATTTTTCTGATGTAAGCCTTTGTACTGTTTTATGATAATTTTGATCAAGACATATTTATACATGTGTGTGTATATATGCATGCATACAGCATTGCAATATAAAATATACTTCTTATTATGGGTTTTAGTCAAAATCATTTTACAAAACCCTAATCTAAAGCAATAGATTTTTATCTTTAACAGAACAGAGACTTCTCTGAAAATCTGATGGAAAAATGCAAACACGCCCACACGCAGAATGTTTTACACACAATTCCAGAGAGTTCACGTACCCACTGAAACTCATTTAACAACCCCTTAGGGATCTGTGGACCTCAGCTTCAGAACTGTCCCTTATGGTACATCAGATGCTGATCCTCACTGAGACATTGGCATCACCTATTAACTTACCCAGTCTCCTATGTGAGGCAAAAGGCTATTCCAGGAGAAGATACCCACTGTGCCTGGGACCCTTGACCTTCAGTGGTCTGTTGAGAGAGAAAAATCATAGGTGACCAAAATGTGCCGCAATCCTAATGTTGTGGTTAAAAATATGACAAAAATATGAGGTAGAGAATGAAAAGAATGACCTTGGAGTTGAAATAACAATGGGTCACTTATTTCCAAAATATAGGCGTGTGTAAAAATAGATGTTATTATATCTTTTCCAATGTATTTTCTAGCTCTAAGAGCAGAAATATGTAAGAATTTCTTAACTAAACACATAACCACCCATGCAAGAAAAAAGTGTAAGATATGAGCAGAACAGAGCTCTTCAGAAGAACTTTAGTGGGAAAAGACATGGAGCAAAAATAAACTTTCAGCCCCCACCTACCCTCTCAGCAGAAGGGAAAATGAGCATTGTTGGGCTTAATTTATTGAAAATTGCAGTTAACACTTAGAGAAGAGCAATCAAAGCCACTTGCCCAGAATTAGCCACCACCATCCCTAATCATTACCATATAGCCACTATGGGATTAACAATTCTTAAAGGCTTTTGAGGGAAAAGAAGATAAATTTTAAGAAGAGGAGTTCTGGATAAAGGCACCATTCCTTGAGAAGAGTCACTCTTCTGTTCTTCCTTTGCTCACCTTCCAGGACTGCAACAATAATGTGGTTTAAAAAGATCTTTGTTTTCTCTTACAAAAGTAAAGGGTACTCCACCTAAATACAAACTATTTAAGTGGCCAATGGGGATGAATTCATGGAAAGAAGGTCCTCTCTTTGTTGCAACTATTTATTTTTTAATCAGCAAATGGTAAGGAAAGTCTTTTTGAAATGCCTATTGAGGATCATACAACTGAAATCGTGGAAGTGGGGAAAGGCTCAGGAAGTCCATGGGATTCTTTAACTGAAGTCACTGCTCTCATCAACACTGGGTCTGCTCCACTCACAGACAAAATTCAAGCACCAAATGACCAGATGAGGTGGGAGCCAGGAGGATTTTCAATCAAAATGCTCCCCTGTAAGAATAAGTTATCAAAGTGCTCCTGGAATGCTGCCTGTCTCTGCAGTAATGTACACCCTGAACAGAAATCCTAGCTTCTGCCTTCTTTATAGAGCATAAATAGAAGAGTAGGATAAGTGCTTGAACCAGTTCACAACAAAGCTTTCTATTTCGTCTACTCGTGAGATGTGAAATATTTGTGAGCAGGAAAAACATTGGCCAGGACTAAAGGTCTCCTGATGAAATGAGTCAATCTGTTAAGAAACGCTTCTGTCCACAGCTCTGTACGTGGTATCCTTGGCCTGTGCGTACCTCAGACTGTAAACAACAAGGTCCAACAGCAGAGTTCTGATGGTGTAGGTCTCTGACAGCTGGTCTATTTTCTATTGAATTCATAAGCTTGGGCTTGAGGTAGGTTATAGAGGCACAACCGCACTAGACAATGACCATGGTGAAGTGGGAGGAACAGTTGGCAAAGCCCCCAGAAGAGGCAATCCTAAGCATGGTGGAGGTGATGAGGATGTTGATGTAGGAAATGTAAACCAAGCCCATGGACATCTGAACATATGTGTGAGGAATAAAAAATTGTTTACTTCATGGATAGTACTGTCACTGCAGAAGAGTTTCATGGCGAGAAGGATATCACAGAAGAAATGGGCCACCACAGTGTCACAGAAGTACAAATGGAACACGGATGACATCTGGACAACTGCTGTGACCAGGCTAATGCTAAAGGCCTCACACGCCAGCTGGGCACACACCTTCTTGTTCATAACGACTGTATACCTCTGGGATTTTCAGATGACCACATAATAGTTGGTGGTGGTAAAGATGACAAAGAACAAGGAGATTGGCTAGTTCTGAGATATGAGACAAGAGAGAACTGTGGAATGATGACCAGTGTATATAGTCTCTGAACTAGCCAGTATACTCAGGAAGAAGTACATGGATGATGTGAGTGAGAGCCACGATGGTAGCATTCCCTGCTGAAGTTAAACATGGATGACAGCACTCACAAATCTGGGGATGCCCAGCAAGCTGAACTCTGTCAACTTCTGTGAGGTTCTTTCTCTGTATTCTACAGTTTCAGGGGCATGAATTAAATGGGTCAACATGGGAAAATCCTTGTTCTGACATGGACTCTAGGTCATGGGCAGAAACCTGACATAGGAAAAGACAAGAGGACAAGAGTGAAACAACACAGCTCTACCTAAGACATCTTCCAGCCACATGACTAGAATTCTGTCCCTTATTCCTCAGTGTGTGTATTCTCTGTCACTCTGGACTGAGAGATATATTCCTATATATAAAGAAGGGAACCTTTCTCTTCAACATACTCAAGACAGAGTTACACTGAGTTCCTACCATTATATGTTTTCTTCTTTTCGCATCTCCTCCCCACATGCTGTTCTCACAAAGGGACTGTGAACGGCGAAGAGATGGTTATGGTCAGTGGGTTCCACTGAATGTTAGGTTTTATACAAATCTTACCTTAAAAAAGATTGAATAAAACTTCCATTTCAGCAATGAAGGTAAACTTTATAAATATTACAAAGATGAGTGGTTCAAAAATAAGTGGATGATAATTTGGGGATATAGAGAAGGATAAAGACTGAGAAATAAATATTGTGATGTTCTAAAGAGGAGTTTCAATTGAATTCTGAATTCAGAAGTGAGATTTCATTGAAGTAACATGGTCTAGATATAGGACTGGACCCAGAAGTAGAAGATGACAAACTTATAACAGATTTTCTTTTATAAATGAAGAACTGAAATCAACAAAAGACTCCTATGTATCAACAGGACCTGGAAAGGGATAGACCAATTTGTGATAATACCACAATTGAGGAGGGGAGATAGGAGTCTGCCAGCAGTCTGGAGCCTGGCATTTAGAGTCAAAATAGCTCTTTGGTAGAAAGGTCAGTCATAATCTCAGGTGAACACTGATTTTTCTCTGTCATTGGGTGAAGTGTTATGGGGTGGGAAGCAGAGACACAATAGCCTCTCTGTCAAGAAGAAGCAATCTATAATCTGTATGGGAAATATACATTGGATCCTGAGTCCCTTAGAGAATCTTGTTTCTTTCCTTTTGTTCTTTGTCAGAACTACTAAACCTGAGGAAACAGACTCCCTTCCTTTTTGTCCCTCCATTATCCCCTGCAACCTGGCTCTCCCATGCTCAATTTAAGGAAATTTCTCTTTCAAAGGTCACCAATGAAGTTTTTATTGCTAAATACAGCATCCTTACTACATAGATCCCTCTGATGCATTTAATACCTCTGGACACTGCCTCCTGGAAACTACACTAACTTGGTTTCCATGCCACTACACACACTATCCTTTCTGCCAAACATTATTTTTTGTCACCCTCCTGGACTCTTCCCTTGTCTCCAATCCCACAAATGAGAATGCTCCCTCAGTGCTTGGCTCCCTGACCTTTTCTTTCTTCTTTCTTCTACTGAAAGAGATAGTTCATTTTTGTTTCATCGTCACTTATATGTTGATCCCTCTGAAACCTATATTTCTAATCCCAAGTGGCACTCACATATTTCAAATTCTCCGCTGGCCTTTTCTGTGTGTAAGTCATACTGTCATTTCAAATTTAGCATTTTAGGAACCAAACTTATCACCTATCCTCCACCTCCTCCAAATGCACTTCCTCTCAATTGTAGCACCACATTTTTCCAAATCATACACAATGAGAAATTTAGAGTAAAATCTAACTTGGTTCCATATTCTATGTATTTTTATTTTTAAAAATCTCATCTTTGCTCTTTTTTCTTTTACTATAAGACCTTGCATCAGTCTAAGATTGTGTACTTTTAATTTTATACAACACATATCAGGGTGATAATCAGTCACTCTTGACGTCTCCATTGCCTCCTTTCATCTAGTACAAATAAATGCTCTTAAGTTTCCTTATGGCTAACAGAACACATGGCAAATAATACTTTATTAGCACCCAAATCCTGTTCTACCCATCTTCTCCTTTAGTCTCCTCTCTTATTGTGACTTTATGTCTTCCAAAAATACCCAAGGCCTTAGAAAGTATCTTTCAAGTATTTTTTAATCCCTCAGGTAGTCTTAAGTTAGATCTCACACCTCTGCCTTTTTTCAGCTCCGAGTTTATGCCATGCCCTCCTTCTGGCACTGCCAATGTCCTCTTCTTGGCTCCTCTCTGAAGGCAAACTTTACTGCGTACCAACTGATGTCACCAAGACAACTCCACTTACTGGTGACCCTGCTTCTATCTAACATACTGTCATCTTTCCGCTCCTTGCCTCAATCCTTCCAGAGCCACCCAGACAGGAACCTGAACATTCACTGGTAAGAAGGCACCCAGGAGCCTCTCAGCAACCACGGGCATTGGTTCACTTTGAAAACTCCACCCAATTCTCAAGACTCAGGATTCATTTTCACATGTTCTGACATCAGAGCCTTCCTTTCTGCAGCAGAGTCTTCAGTATCCACTTTGATGACTCCTGAAGCTCGAGCTGTTCTCTTTCAAAGCCTAAGACACGTGTTCCAGAGAAGGAAACTAACGAATAGAATCAGGTCTGACCTCCCCTACCCTTTTCCCATTCTACTAAGAAAACTCCTTTCCAGCGAGGCTTTGCCTCTTCACAATGTCTGGACACATCATTTTCATGTCCAGCTGTTAACCCTAGCATTGGCCTTAACAGCAGTATAAACTTGATTACCTCTAACATCTCCAGGATCACTCATTCCCCCAGGCCGGCTCCATGGTCTCATCTCCCATTAGAGAAAATTTTCCTCTACATTGATCTCCAAACCATCTTGGTTGACAGAATGATAATTTATTAACTTATGATGAAAACTAGAAGCAGCTGGTGAACTCTGTAGTCTCTAAATTTTATGGCACTCGTTCATTAACATCTGAGTAAGGGAATTGCAAAAGAAGGAGGGTTCCCTGTAAAGGTTATCTCCAAGCTCCCACTTCCAGCCTGACCTGCTCAGATTATTCAATTGGATTCTGCCTTTTACTCCTACTAAACTGTTTTATGTAAAAAGTCCTCACCTTGCTTGAATTCTTTGATTCCACAAACATTTACCAGCTTCTTTCATGTGCAGGAATAATTGTTAAGTAAAATGGATGATGTAAAAACGAATAAGACCTAATGTTCAGCTTCAATCAAGAGAGGATGAGAGATAAAAATACTAGTGTCTATAACATGAGACAGACAATGGTAATATCCATAAAAAGCTTCAAAATGATAATGATAGTCATCCAGAGACCGTTCCGTGCACTTTATGTATATTATAGTATCTCATTTATCCTCACAAAAACACTACAAGTGGGTAGTTTTATCTTTGTTTTGTAGAAAAGGAAACCAAGTTTCAGACAGGTTTAGTGACTTTCACAATAGTCAACCACTAGTAAATTCTACTCCAAAGTCATTGCTCTAAACCTTATAGGGAGTTAAAAAGAGGTGAAAATAATGTCTAATTGAGACATAAGGAAAGTCTTTGTAAAGCAAATCACTTTCGAGATTGCTTTTGAAGAATGGTTACGATTTTAAAAAAGAAATTCAAGACAGAATAAAAGCAGTGAACAGAGGTAATGAAATCAGGAAAGCCAGGCACGTATGAGAAACAACAATTAGAGGTGTTTGACTGGAGGACAGGGTTTGATTAAGAGGTTAAGGCCAGGTTGGAGCCAGATTGTGAATGGCATTGGCTTCCAAGATGAAGGATCTGTATTTAACTCAGGAGGCAATAAGATGTATAATCCCAGCTCCAATACCAACTCTTACTGTGCAACAAGCCAGATGAGGCATTACAACCTGGGACTCAGCTTAGAAAAAATTAGAGAACAGGAACTGCCCAGAGCTGAGGATTAGAAGGATAATTTGGACAACGGTAGAGAAAGAGAATTCTTCGTGGCAGTTATTGTGTCACTGAAAAGGCTAATCAGAAAGTCTGCAGCAAACAGAGAGAAGAAGGAATACACAAGAGACTGGACAATAGGATGAGAATGAAGATTCCACAGAAATTAGGGATAGGAAAGAAAGAAAATAATGTGACTAGAAAGGAGAATTTCAGTTCTGTATCTTAGAGGCAGAGCAGGTTTGAGTGGTGGCTAATAAATTGTGATATTTTAAGTAGTAGCAGAGAGAATGGAGATGGAGATCATTGAGGTTGTGCCAGGCTAAGTCACCACTGGATCCCTAGCACATAGTGTAGTACCTGGGAATTAATGAATAAATGTGAGTGTAATGTATTATTCAGGTCATCACCAAAGATTAATGTAAATATAACCCCAATGGTTAGGGACTCAAAGAAGAAGAGAGGAAAACTGAGTGATATGCTGAAATATCTGCAGATAGTGGGCAGATTACCAGGAAAATAACTCATAATGATAAATGGGAAAATCTAGCATAAGGAAGCACCATGATACTCAAAAGAAGAAAAAGAGCTTGGGTAACAGTGTCTGAAAATACTAAGCTTCAGGGTGACAGACAGTGCATACTCTAATTCTCTCTTTCAGTATTAATTAATACTGAATTAATCAAAGGTGAAGGGACTTTTCAAGGTCTTCAGCAGAAAGTAGAATCCCAGAATGTCCTACAAACAGAAGACTACTTCACAAAACTATAAAAAGAAGAAAAAGCCTTGGACGCGCAGCCCACAAGAGGCCTGAGTTCAAGGAGACCCACCACATGGCTCAGGAGCTCCCAGCAGAGCACAGGGTCATCAGACAGAGGGGCCCTGGAGAATGGAGTGAGGCCCTCCTGACATGGCCATCTTGGTCCCTCATCTCATCCATAATACTGCAGCTCCACAACAACTCTCTTCCCAGCACCAGAATCTGGGTCATAGGGTTGACCCTCTAATCGTCCCTTGTATCTAATAAACTTCCATTAATTCCCCGGCCGGGGGCCCTATCCCTCCTTCCCCATAAGTAGCTCTGATTGTTGGCACCAGGGGGCAGGCCTGGAAAATCACTCACACATTATTGGTGCTCTCCATCCCCCACTCTTACTCATAAGTGCATATAAACCATGAATAGCCTGAGATCAAAGAGTGTGAATCTCGAAAGCTGGATAGACAACCACTGTGCTGTCTGTACCCTCTTCCTGGTCACCGCTGCTGCTATAACAGCCCCAGGCCAAGAACATGGACAAGCTACTGCTTTGGGTCTTTGTCCTCACCAGTCTCCCAGAAGCCTTTGCTCAGACAGGTAGGGTGGTCGGGGAATGGTCAAGGAGCGTGAGATGAGAAAAGAGGTTGAATGTGATATTTTTTCCCTGCATTTATGGTGAAGGTCATTATATTTCTTTCTCTATCCCACAGACCTCAATGGGAAGGTATTTGTTTTCCCTAGAGCATCCTCTAGTGACCACGTGAACTTGATCCCAAAGCTAGAGAAACCTCTGCAGCAGTTTACCTTGTGTTTTCGAGCCTATAGTGACCTCTCCCGTGCCTACAGCCTCTTCTCCTACAACGCCCGGGGCAAGGATAATGAGCTACTAATTTTTAAAGAAAAAGTTGGACATTATTCTCTACACATTGGAGGCACAAAAGTTACTGCCATAACTATTGAAGAGGTCCCTACCAGTGTGCACATCTGCACTAGCTGGGAATCTTCGTCGGGCATTGCTGAATTTTGGGTCAATGGGAAGCCGCTGGTGAGAAAGGGCCTGAAGCAGGGTTATTCTGTGGCAACTAACCCCAAGATTGTCCTGGGACAGGAGCAGGATTCCTATGGAGGAGCGTTTGATATAAACCAGTCCTTTGTGGGAGAGATTGGAGATTTGTACATGTGGGACTCTGTGCTGTCTCCAGAGGATATCCTGTCTGTGTATCACGGTTCCTCCCTCAATCCCAATATCCTGAACTGGCAGGCTCTGAGCTATGATATAGAAGGATATGTCGTCATCAAGCCCCTGGTGTGGAACTGAGGGTTTGAATCAACAAGACTACTTGAAAATGAAATGACCAACATCTGAGAGATCTGCTTAAGGCAACTGGATACTACATCCTATATCTGTTAGCTCTTTCTTCCTTGAATTTCCTGTCTACATATGTGCCTAATAAAAAAATATATATACATATGTATATATAGTGTATTACGCCATCTGCCTTTGTTTAGTGCTTGTCATATCCCAAACATTTTCTCTTATATCTACTTATTTGGAAATTGGTGTTTCATTATCCAGAAAAACCAAGTTGCAAAGTATGGGGAGGGAAACCTTTAAGTAACTAAAAAGATATGTCACAAAGCCAGAGCACTCAATGAGTGGGGTAGTGGCAACACTTACAAGCTACTGATAATCATTAACAATGCAAAATGTGTGTAGAATTGCAACACAAATCCTTCTATTTGGTTTTCCAGTTACAAATCAATCAAAAAGAGGTCTGAGGTTATGCCAGGGAGACAACTATAATGAGATGAGTAAGCAATAGTTGAGAACCTGATAGCAAGTAATGAGACGGGGAAAAAGACTACAAGCTGCAGGAATGAAAACTAAAAATGTATTAGAGTCTGGAATCATTTTGTGTGAAGGCAAACATGCCTTTTTTTCCCCAAAAATCCTAGTGATACTGTACAATGCTTGATTTTCATAATACTGTCCTAAAGTCATCAAGAATACTGCTCTCATGAATTCTCAGTTTTAAACCCTTCTGTGGAGGCTGGCCCAGCAGCGTAGCGGTTAAATTTGTGCTCTGATTCGGCAGCCCGGGGTTCACAGGTTCAGATCCCAGTCACGAACCAATGCCCTGCTTGTCAAGCCATGCTGTGGGGGCGTCCCATATAAAGTAGAGGAAGAAGGGCACGGATGTTAGCCTAGGGCCAATCTTCCTCAGCAAAAAGAGGAGGATTGACATCAGATGTTAACTCAGGGCTAGTCTTCCTCCCAAAAATTTAAAAAAAACCTTCTATGGTTCCCCACCTCATATAAGATATAACCTAAACCCTTTAACGTGACATTGCCCTCCATAACCTGGTCCCCGCTTACCTCTTTCAGGTGCAACTCTTAGAAGAGCAACTGGCATCCTAATTATAACACTGCAAAATAATTATCAGATGTTATCAGTAGCAGTTATTTTCATTATTATAAAAACCATGGAGCATAGTGCCTGGCACATCCTTAGCAGATAGGAGGTGCCTTGCCAGAGAAGCAAGGACCCAAATAGAAATTGGCTGCGTGTGGGAAGCAAAGCAGGCTTTGCCCACAGGTGATGGAGCATGAAGCCAAGGAAAATCAGAAAGCATCCAGGAGAGCTTCAGAATGTTAACCACAGTGATTACTTCAAACTGATGTGTTCATTCACGCAGGATGAACAAAGAGGCAGGCACCAGATACAAGGAAGTAGGGTAAAATCTGGGAACTCCATAATGGAGCAACAGGGTCAGGGCAGAGAGGAGCATGTAGAATCTGAGAAGATTTGATGAGGTACCAAGGGGAGTTGCAGGGGCTTTAACCTTTCAATCTCTTCTCGGGTGAGATAGAAACCATTCAGAACATCAAGTTGGTTAGACAGGGACTTTACCAATGTAGGAAATTAGTTTCCAATTGCCATCTCTTGACTCAAGGCTTGCTTTGTGGTTTCTTAACGTTAACCACCTTTCCATAAACTTGCACTGTGAGTACTAGAAAGATCAGTCTCTTCTTGTACAGCACATGTTTCCACCAAGAGCATGTAGACATGTCGTTTGCCCTAACAGCGTGTTAGTGCTCAACGGTAGACTATATGTTTCAGTTTAACAGCCTCCTCTGCCAAGGAACCTAAAACAAGTTTTAAGAAATGAAGCCAGTGTACACTCAAGTGCCATTATCCATTCATTCAATTATTTATTGAGCAACTACTCTATGCCAGGTGTTATGCCAGATGAAAATATAATATTGAGTGAAACAATCATGGTGCTTGCTTTTTTGGAGATTATATTCTAATAAGTCTGTGTCATCTTATTATAGTTTCTTTCTAACAATAATCAGCCTAAATTGTAACCCATACCTAACGTCTTTCAGCTTTCTTCTATCTCAGGTTGATTCCTACTCCCCTTCTCAGCTCAACCTGAGTTAGAGGTACCCTTAATTTTTGGTGATCATTTGCAACTTCTTCTGTGGCTCTTAGGATCTAGTGTTTCTGCCTGGTTTCTTGCTTTTGGGAACGCTCTTCCCCTTGAGATGGCTCTTTTGGAGAAAACCCAAGATGACCGCATGTCAGCTCTTTCTTCTATGTGCCCTATACCTCATCCAAAGGAAAAACTCATGCATCCCTTGTCCCCATAAATTCTAGGAGTCTGGGATGAACTTAACACAGACAACACTTGGCTGTTTCTACAGTGACTTTAGTTAGTCTCCCAGTAGCAAGGAGCATATTTCAAGCTTTCTGAGTGATTCCTTAGAAGCCCTCTCACTAGGCTTGAGGTGAGGGAAGTAGAAAGACCAACAACCATCCTCTCAAGGTACCAGGAACATGACCCACTACTCTCTCAAAGCAAGAACAAAAGGAAAGCCACAGCTGTTCTTTGGAGAAGTTCTTTCCTATTCCACATTCTGTCTACTCTGCACACCTTGTTCTTGCCAAGGGACACAGAGTCATTGAGCTGGTTCTTAATCATTTCCTTTGTAAATTCTTCCTATGAGCGGGTCTGTGTCATGCTCTTTTTATTATCTAATATAGGTGGCTCATTCAAAACTGAAGAAAAAAGAGTTTCATTTTAACATCATTTAAAATAAACATGGGATTTCTGACAACTTGTTTTGAGCATTTTTCTCAGATACAGTGGTTGTCACAACAAAGAAAGCAGCAAAAGTCACAGAGAAAACTATTTGAGTCAATCAGAATTCATAAGGAAAATGGAAGGACTTGGAAGATATGATGACCCAGGAACATGATTGGGTGGTGATTCAGTGTCAAAAACCTTGATAGTTGCCACTTTCCCCACACTTGTCACTAAGGCTAGTAGAACCTAGGGAACAAGCAGTACACAAGATGTGCAAAGAGTAGCTAAAACCTGGAGTCACCTCTAATAAGAAAAGCAATTTTTGAGCCTCTATCTTGTACAAGTAAAGATTTGGTTCTTTATGTGGTTGCAGAAAAACAAGTCAGAGCATTTAGTCACGTGGCTCCAGGACTAGTTTTACCGGAGAAGTCTGTAAAGGACTTTTCCTTGATGAGAGGGCTTCCAGGTTTTTCTGTGTTTTATATGAGAAACTCTGTGGAGAGGCCTGAAGTTAAAGCAATGAGGTCTCCTTGAGTTTGGGATACGGCTCAGCTCAGACTTGAGTCGGGGTGAGGATGAAAAAGAGATGTTCTCTTATCTTCGCTAGAGAACACCAATGTATAGTCACATTTGGAGAGCAAGATGGAGACTTTTTAGGTATTCATGGCACTTTCTATTGCTTAGAAAGAATAGATGTCTAAGAATATTCAAAAAACAGAAGAAAAGTGAAACATGACCTGAGTCACCTTTAATCCTTACCTTGATAGGACTAAAGACCTGATTACCTTATACACTAAGCTCCATTTGTGTTCAAGAATTTTCCATTTAGGTTTTGTCTGCCGGTGGCCATTCTTCTGTGAGTCCAATATGAGAGATGCCTAGAGGAACCACCATACAGTTGGAGCAGCAGTAAGGCACATGCAGCACAGGATCACATACAACCACAGGATCCAGAAGCAACACTAACCTAATGTTACTGATAAATTGTGCTGAGGTCCACAGTCTACAAGGGGCTAGTCCAGCTGTGTCTGGAGTGAGAAGTCAAAGGCAAGCGTAAAGCACCTCACCCAGAGCTGTAGCTACTGCAGCAACTTCTCATTGCAGCCTCATGGGGTTCTTATGAGGATTACATGTGATGACACAGACAAAGCACCTACGCAGTACATGCTCTGGCACAGTATAAGTGCTCAGTCAGTGTTAGCCATGATGATAAAGAGAATGAGAATGATTACCTAAAACTTTAAATCATCTGCCTTAACTTCTTGGTATATTCCTACAAATGAAAAGAAATATTCATGTTCCATTTTTAGTCCCTGCTGCCAAACCTAATGCTTACCTAACCAGACCCATGCATGTCTCCTGCTAGTAGAAAAAATGAGATAAGCTCTTTCTACAGATGCTAAGGGGCACCACCTTTGACTTTGATATGAGTGCATTTTCGCTGACAGTAACCAAACTAGGACAATACGCTAACATGGATTCACAAGAACAAATGATGGTGCCATGTGACATCAACACATTTTCTGAGTTGAACTATTTTTTCCCTAGGAAAAAAAGTAAGTACCGGGCCATGTGAGACCAGAGCTTGCCCGGTATTCCTTGCATGATCCATTTAAAATGAGATCCTCTGGCTCATTTCTGGATTCTGACTCCACACAGACCCACGGGATGCACAGAAAGTCTCTTGGCAAATTAACCCAGGAGACAAGAGCCAGACGACAGAATTCTCCTTTGAGAGTCCCTTCCAAATCAGAGTTTAAAGGGGTAGCTCCTCAAAAGGTAAAGCCAACAGGGCCAGAGACGCCGGTGTGAATGTGTCACCTTGTGCTTTAGCCCAAGTCCAGCGAAATGTAAGTGACCTAATACTCTCATAAGGCTGACCCAGAACCTGAGCTGAGGCTGAGCTTTGAAAGACACCAAGATTCTGTTATTTCTTTTAGTAAAAAATGATAATCAGTTTTCTTGGCATTGCGGTGATCTTTTGTAAATAAGCCATGATTGCCTGGTATGCTCTGAAACCAGAAAAGAGCACAGGCAGATGTCACAGACTCAGGAAGCTGGGACGACTGTTTGGGGTGTGAGGAGGCTTCCGTTCCAAAGAAAAGTTACCATTCTCTTGTTGATTCAAATAGTTCATGTAATCATCAGTTTCTTAAGAAGTCAGTTCCTCCATTCCTTGCTGCTTAGATCATTTTGTCTAAAATGAAAGAAAAAGACTGGACAGAAAGTCTGGCAAAAAGACACTGTCATTTTTTTTTTAACTGTACAATTCCTTTACACACAAAATATCAATACAGCAGCTTAGCCTACCTTGTATATTTTAATTTTTAAAAATACAGATTCTGTTTCTAAGCACAGATTTTGCTTATAAAGATTTAGATATTTTTAAGTACCCACGATTTTTGTCAATTTCTTCCCTTTGCACATGGTGTTTCCTTTACACCCTCAAAGTGTGTTTTTCCCCTCTATTTTATTTTTCCTTTTCCTCTAATAGGAATATTGGCTTCATGACTGAAATTTTGATGCATGAGCACATTTCAGTATTCTTACTCCCTCCCCCACAGGGTTTTTATCCTTCTGGAACGTATAAACCATTTTGAAAGATCCTTTCTGTTCTTTACCTTGCTTTAGAGATTATCTACTGGTGTGTCCCTTACAAAGAAACACCCTTAGGGTTCAGCCTCAGAGACAGCCCAGATATGGGTGGGAGAAGGGCTCCTGCTACCATGCCCAGCTGCAGTCACTTCTGGCTGGGCAGAGACTCAAAGTAGCAACCAGCAGGAGAAAGGGAGGTGGCCGTCTGGTGCTCAAATTGTCCTTAAGTTCATAGACACAAGTTCTAACTGCTGAGAACTCCTCCTGGCCAATCTCCACTGGTAGAGCTGACCCACCCATTCCACGTGCTTCTTTGGCTTCCTGGTGCTCTCTGTGACTTCTTCTCCGTTCAAAACATGAACACTGGCGTCTGTTGCAACCTGATTTCCTCTGTGTAAGAATGTAAGAAGACTAAGGAAGGCTAACAATGTGATTTACTCCCGCATCCCATACTTTCCCCATCTCTTTTACTGGGGCCTCCCTCACCTCCACAGACAATAACAGCCCTGTGTTTGTCATTTGAACCACGCATTCTGCTACAGTAACAACTTTGGATTGCTTCTGCACTTCAAAAAGAGACAGGTTAAAAAGTGAGGTAAGTAGGCAATTGCCCTTAATCTATAAGGGATGCTAAAACATCCCTGGAGATGTGACAAGATGGAGTAAGGTGTGTAATGGAACTCCTAACATGGAGAGTAATGTGGTTGGGAAGAATACCAGGAAAAATCAGGGTGAGCGGATGACACCTACTCTAGGCAGTGTAGCTAGCCACTAAAGTGGATTCGGTGGAGGGTGGATCCCAATTACTTCAGGGCTCTTTTGTTTGTTTATTTTGGTTAAAGGAAATGAGGTTTTGGCTGCAGACGAGTTCTTCCAGCAGGAGAAATGATAGTTCCCCCTAGTGGGAGTGCTTCACCTTTCCCTCACACACTACACACCTTTCCTCTAAATAAACAGTGCGGTTGGCCCTCCATATATGCAGATGCAGAACCCACCCAAGGATATGAGGGACTAAGGGACTTGAACATCCTCGGATTAGGGTGTCCACAGGGGTTTCTGGAACTAATACCCCCATGGACACCGAGGGACGACGATACTAACAACATGGAAAGAACATTGCTCTGAACATTTGCAGTGAATATTTGCATTGTTCTGTACTCTCAAATGTCTTGATCTGGCCTTCTTGTCGCATTTGTTCCCCAAAGTTTTAAGAATGTCTTTTCTTAAGATAGTCTCTCATTGTCTGTTTAATCCAATTCAAATATGCACCAGAGGCAACAAAATTACTTCTTTTCCCTCTTTTTATTCCTCGGCTTATGTAACCTAGCCCACGTTCCTTGGTCAACAGCCATCCTGTCTACACCTTTATAATCTATTCAAAGAAAGTAAATTCATATTTACATGAAGCATATTTACAACAAATCTGTGGCTGATTTGGAGTGAAAGCAGCACTTTCCAGATCCTAATTTAAGAGACCAGGGATTTTTTTCCTCCTCCTGACTCAATTCAGCTTAGTATTTTCTTCCTCTTCCCTACTCCAAATATGTCTACAGTTTTCCTTGCTCAATACCTCCTTAACCATTTTTTGTCACTCATTGCAACAGGCTCATCAAGAAAGGGAAAAGGCACATATAATCTATTGATCTCACAGATGACATATTAACAAAGTTTTTCTTTGTTTACTCCCTGTAACTATGCTTTCCAGCCCAAGTCTACTGAAACTGTGGCCAATAAATCATCAATGACCTCCTTCTTGTTCAATCTCATATCTGTTCTCAGTTGTCATCCACCTTGACTTCTTCAAACTATTTATGAGCCATAGTTCTATGCTCAAAATTAAAAAAATTAAAATCAGTGATAATTCTCACTGTAAATACAGCAGTGTAAAAAGTCAAAGTTTCCTGTAATCTCACCCCACCCTAACATAACTGTTAACCCATGATATCAGTTTCTTCTTTCAGACATTTTTGCATACATAAATATTTATATGCATTCACAGCCACATGCACACACACATATTTTTAACCACATGGCAGCACACCATGTTATTGTTCTTTAAATAGCTTTTCTGTTGTTATTTAATGTATTCCACACATCTGCCCATAGCAATACGCTATAGCAGCATTGTCCAACAGCACTTTCACCAAGAAGGGAAATATTTGATATCTGTGCTGTGCAATAGAGTAGCCAGTAGTCACTTGTTGCTTTTTGGCACTTGAAATGTGGCTGGTGTGACTGATGAACTGAATTTTTACTTTTATTTAATTTTAATTAATTTAAATTTCAGTAGCCGCAGCTCTATAGCTCTACCTTGTCCTTTCTAAAAAGCTGCTAAGAGTCACACTGTCACTCTCTTTAATCTTTACCTATCCAACTGGTATCTCAATGGTCTTTTAATCAAAATTACTTTAATTATTAGTGGCACGCTCATTTCCACTTTAAACATTTGCCCTCTTATTTTCCATGAGAATATTTTCCAGAACATCCACGACATTTTCTAGATTGTGTTTCCTAGATTCCTGGGAATCTAGATTTATTAAGAATCTAGAATGTTTCCTAGATTTTTAGTGGAAGTTTCCTAGATGTGCCAAAATCCTCCAGCCTGCTAGTGTTATCTTGCCCTTTTTTTTTAATATGCATTTCTTTTCTTTTGTTCTATCAATCCTCCTCCTTTTTTTTCTTTTTTCCCTTTTTCTCCCCAAAGCCCCAGTAGATAGTTGTATGTCATAGTTGCACATCCTTCTAGTTGCTGTATGTGGGACGCGGCCTCAGCATGGCCGGACAAGCGGTGCATTGGTGCACGCCCGGGATGCAAACCCCTGGCCGCCAGTAGTGGAGTGCGTGCACTTAACCACTAAGCCACAGGGCCGGCCCCTTGGCCTTTAAATAAAATGGCTCAAACCATCATTAGATATATGGTGGCAATCCCAGAGGCCCTCACCAATTTCTAGGAAATATTGTGTGTACTTGCAAGGGAGAAAGTAGGACAAGAGAAGCCCTTGTATTTCTTCCAATCATTACTAGCAAGAGTCTTTCTTCCTCACTCTGGATTCATCTCATGCACGTGGTGCCCTTTTTATGCACTGTGCCATCATCCAATTCCTCCCTCTTCCCAAATACCACTAACTGAAGATTGGACATACGGCAGCTTTAAATGAAGGTTTTGGGCTCTTGAGGGACTTTACATCACAATATAGTCTAGCAAACAACTTAAAATCAACTATTACATCTTTTCATTCTTAAAATTCCCTCTGCCAGGAAGAAATCAGTTACTTCTTTTATTCGAAGTCCAGCCGTTTGCCATTTGCTCTTCCTCCTCTCTCTTTTCCAACAACTTCTCTCTTTCTTCTTAGTTCACTTGCCCCTAAATCCTCAAGTCCTTGTTAATACTTTTAGAACAAGCTATTTTGCCAATGGTTTGTCTCACTTAGACCATCCAGACTGAGCCCAGAAAACCTCATCCTCACTCCTACTAAAGTGCTACTGAAGATCAACTCTCCTGGGATTAATTCTGCTTCCTATACACTGTTACTAGAAGTTTCTCCTAAGTGACGCCAGTGATTGTAACTTAGTAAATCTAACTCTCTCCCCCTCATTTTGTTGTCCCAGCTTCTTGTACTTTCCCTGGAAGGGAAATGGGCAAAGCTAAGACAGCATGGGCTCAGGGGCCCTGTGGTTTGAACATCATTAAAAGAAAAAAACCTTCCTCCATGCTCCACACAAACAACACATTCAGGATGAAAATTTGAAAAGATATGTGTGGTGGTCTCACATATTGGTGATTCCTCAACCAGAGGTTTAAGAAGAAGATTAAGGAAACAACAAAAACTGAAAAGGGAGAGGGGGATAAGGTAGCCATTTGACCTATGCCAACACCCTCCTGGTTATAGAGCAATGAAATAGACTCATTGTATGTGCATTTGTGTCTCCTATACCCCTTTCTCTATCCCTGTTCTAGAGTCCATGTCATGATGGGAATGTCTCCATGTTGACTCCCTGCATTGCTTTCAGATGCTGAAACTGAAGAATGCAGAGAAAGAACCTCGCAGAGGAGACAGAGTTCATTTTCTTGGGATTCTTCAGATTCCATGAACACCAGATCACCCTGTTTGTGGTTTTTCTCATCCTGTACACATTAACTCTGGATGCAAATGCCATTATTGTGAACATCATCCACATTGATCATCACCTCCACACACCCATATACTTGTTCCTGATCATGCTGGCTAGTCCAGACATCATTCCACAGATGCTCTCTGGCCTCATAGCCCAGAACCAGACAATCTCCTTAGCAGGTTGTACTACCCAAATATTATTCTTTGTTACCTTAGCCATCAATGACTGCTTTCTTCTCATAGTGATGGGTTATGACCGTTACGTGGCCATCTGCAACCCCCTGAGATACACAATCATCATGGGCAAGAGGGTGTGTGTCCAGCTGATGTGTGGAGCATTTGGCATTGGCCTGGCCATGGCAGCTGTCCAGGTGACATCCATATTTACCTTACCTTTTGTCACAGAGTGGTTGGTCATTTCTTCTGTGACATCCTCCCTGTCATGAAACTCTCCTGTATTGACACCACTATGAATGAAATAATCAATTTCATTGTCAGTTTATTTGTGATCCTAGTTCCCATGGGCCTCGTCTTCATCTCTTATGTTCTCATCATCTCCATCATCCTCAAGATCGCCTCAGCCGAGGGCCAGAAGAAAGCCTTTGTCACCTGTGCCTCCCACATCACTGTGGTGATTGTCCACTATGGCTGTGCCTCCACTGCCTACCTCAAGTCCAAGTCAGAAAACTCTATAGAACAAGATCTCCTTCTCTCAGTGACCTACACCATGGTCACCCCCATGCTGAACCCTGTTGTTTACAGTCTGAGGAACAAGGAGGTCAAGGATGCCCTACACAGAGCTGTGGGTAGAAACATTTCTTAGTACATCAACCCTTTATATAAAGAGTAATGTGTGTCCTTATTACATCCAAAACCTCACAAGTCTGTCCTGTGAAGTCTGTTCTGCAATGGGGTACACATGTCTTACTTCAACACCGTTATTACAAAATCTTAATCTTTGTTACCGTATATTTCAAAGTTTTGTCCAGGCATTTTCAACTGGGTATTTGAGAGGTCAGGGAGAATGGGCATGATTTTTAAGAAAGCATGTTCAAATTTCCAGGGTGGGGCAAGGGACTTCTTAAAAGCATATTAAATATGGTTATTTTATATTTGAAAATAAAAACATAATCTCTATTACTTTCACAATACAACCTACAGAAAATAAAACTGGACAAAACCTTTCCAACAAGGTAAGAATAGTCAATAACGAGGAAGAAAATGATATCAGAACCTTTGGGAAAGGTGAGATGCGTGTATTAAAACAAAAGATTCAGAAACTTGGAAAACATTGGTTTAGTCCTTGAAAATTGAGCCTTTATTATTTGATTTATACTAAAATCTTTCCTTCCTTTCAATATGGTCTTCAGAGTGCTGGCCACGGCTGTAAATTGTGCACAGCTCTCACCTCTCTAATCGGACTGCACTCGTCCAATCCTCTCTGGCTGCTGGTTTTCTCCATGGAGTCAGTTTCTCACTAATAATTAAAAAGAAAAACGAGCTGGTCAAAAAGAGCTATACCCTGTTTAGAGTGAGAATCGTAAAAGTATTCTTCATTTACACACACCATGGCACTTCCTGGATAATACATAAAGAAAATACATAAAGAAAAAAAATAGAACAAACACACTGTTAGCAGTCAGGAGTAGTTCACAGGTTAAATTGTTTAATCCCTCAATTCAACGACAAAAAGATAAAAAGAAAAAAATCTATACCCCTACTAGGCCTCCTTTGAGGAAACTGTCCTTTCCCCGCAGAGTTTCCCGGGAGCTTTTCTGGTTTCACGCCTGTACGTACTTTCTATGTGTTACCCTGGATGATGGTGGGGAGGGTTAAAGACTTATTGTGTGCCTCTTTCTACTAAAATAGTTTGTGTTAAGAATGTTTCTCTGCTTATCCCTTAATGTCATTTGTGTTTTTATTTAAGGGAGTGATTTCCTTTTCCCTATACTGAGAAAGGGTAGATAATAATCCAAAGAGCTCATCTAGAGTAAGGTCTATCTTTATAGACTTCTGAGAGGTGGGAAGACCATAGTTCTTTCGGGGTCTGGTCATCTCTTTCTAGTTTCTGTCTTGTGTCTTTGCAATTTCTGCATCATAGAAGAAAGGCTTCCTACAGAAGCTTTTGGAAGGTCAAAGACTGGGTCTGAGAGTCCTGGGCATGCTATAAGGTCTTCCCTGATGGTGTTCTCAGGATCAGCCCACCATGGATCCATCCCCTCACACCTAGCGATGACATCCTCTGAGGAGTGAGAGCATGCTTTCCTCCAGAATGAGAATGTCTCTCCTGACAGTATGAAAGGACTCCTCCCATTACCACCAAGGCTACCTACACTGCCAGCTCTTAATTGTTACCCACTGTCCTCAATTCCTTCTGGACGAGCAACTACTCTTACAACCTCAGACCTGTCCTTTTGTGTGTAGAAGGGAGGCAGTGGGACAGGGAGGGTGGGTCTGAGCAGGAAAGAGGGGTAATGATGGGAAGGCGGGTGGTGGTCAAACCTGTCCTAACCTGCTCCAACTGCAGTGGCTGCCTTCCCCTGCCCATCACTCCCTTTCTACTTCTCCATGCAGCCACTTTTTCATCAGTCCAGGGATCAAAGACAAAAGGTTTCTCCAACATTCTTTCTCAATCTAAATGCCCACTATAGTAGATACACCACAGGCCACTTGTGTAATCAGAAGTTAATTGTCAGAGCTGCCAGAAAAGATGAGTCATAAACCTTGAAGGAGAAACATCTCCTTCTCCAGATCTGTTGCCTGCAGTGGTTCAACTACGTGTCCAGCTTTTTAAAATAAATATATGTATTTTAATTTTTTAGATAATAAACTGCTGCATTATATTATGGAAAGAGTAGAGAACCTGGAACCAGAAGTCGTGGGTTCAGGACCCCACTCTGCATCCATCAGCATCTTTTATGAATATACTGTTTTTAATTCTGCCTCACTAGCCATCAAAAAAATATTTTTCAATCTCCTTAACTATTTATTCTGTGCAGACTGTTATCTAGTTATAAATGCTACCTTACATTGTCTTCAGCAGCATCATTTACCTCACTCCTACCCAGGCAATCAGTTGCTCTTTCTTACGTGCCCTTAAAGTTCTTTGCATGGAATTATATTAGTATAGCATTTTTCTCACTGTGCTTTCATTGCCTGAGTATGAGTCTGTTTCTAGCACTGGATCACAGGCATACTGGGGTCAGGAACTGTTTTTCTCATTGTTATGCCCTGTCCTGGAACAGTGCTCGGTAACATGGGCAGTCAATAAATCTTCATGTAATAGTTGAGAAACTACTATGTACACAGCATTATGCTTGGACTTCCCGGTGTGTTTTGATCAGCTTGACGCACCTGCTCTGCTTTTCTGTGTCGTTTGCAGTTGGCCCTCACCTAAAAACAAACATAAAGAGTGATAAGCAAGTCCTTACTGACAGGGTCACTTGGGTCCATATTTTTTCCTTCCCTGGATTTTCTGTCAGTGTTAATTTAGTCACTGTACTAATTAATCCCTTAGCAACACAGAACCAGAAGCAGTAGAGTTTTTCATTAAAGGATATGGAGTTACCATAAAAAAAAAAAAAATTCTTACCCATGTTAGGGTATAACCTTCAAAACTTAAAAAGAAATAAGTTTTTAAACAAAATGTGATGTACCATATAAAATTAGGAGTCAGGACACAGCATAATGCCCTAAGTGAAATAAGACAGAGAAAGACAAATACTGTATGATCTCACTTATATGAAGAATCTTAAAAAACCAAACTCATAGAAACAGAGAAGAGAGTTGTGTTTGCCAGAGGCAGGGGGTGGGAGGCGGGGAAATTGGGTGAAAGTGGTCAAAACAAACTTCCAGTTATAAGATAAATACATTCTGGGGATGTAATGTACAACAAGATGACTATAGGCAACAGTCCTGTATTGTATATTTGAAAGTTGCTAAGAGAATAGATCTTAAAAGTTCTCATCACAAGGAGAAAAAAATTCATAACCGTGAGGTGATGGATGTTAACTTGCTGTGATATTTTGTGATAACCTACTGTAACATTTTGTGACGTATATGTATACATATATCAAATGATGCTGTACACCTTAAACTTACACAATGTTATATGTTGATTATATCTCAGTAAAACTGGAAAATAAAGAACCTCTACATCTCCTAATTATACTTTTGGGAAAATGACAAACAAATCCATTATGAGGCCAGAAAATCCTTCCACAATTTTAGATTTTGAATCTTACTAGAGCAAAAGCTCAGCCGCCTTTGCTGCTAGGGCCAAATTTCTTACCACCTAATTTTCCAACCCCTATTATTCCTGCCATGAAGGTAGTAACTGGAGAGAAAGCAAACATGGAAACACCAACCATCAGCAGTAGAAACCTTGGTTGAAGTGGGGAGAAACTGGCTCTGGAAAATGAGAGCAGGGAGAAGGAGGCAGGAGATGACACTGAGGGATAGATAAGTGGTGTACGTCATGTGGATCTAGCTTTCTAGAAACTCCTCTCCAAAGGGAACAGGAATTCCAAAACAGTAAAGCAGCATGTTGTAAAGCAGAAGGCAATTACCATTATCGAGGGTTAACTACACAGCAGGCACTAGGCTGAGTGGTAGTCATCTGCATTATTTCACTTAATAATAGTTCTTCAACTGTATAGTACTTTGCACTTCACAACAGTCTTCAAATATAATATCCTATTTAATCCTTGCAATAACCTTATAAAGTATGCATTTTTATGCCCACTTTTTAGGTTAATGGTAGAAATGTTAACTGACTTGCTTCAAGTCACACAGTAGATAATTGACAGAGTCAGAATTACACAGTAGATAATTGACAGAGTCAGAATTGATACCAAGATCTGCTAGCTAACTTCAAACTATGTCTTTTTTTCACTATATCACAACCATTTCTAATCTTTAATATTACTGAAAGACATATTATCCTTTCTGAAAGATGTTATATTCTTTGAGTCACTCTGGTCTCATCTTGGACATCACTTCCACCAAAAAAATCTTCCCTAAATAACTTATGAGATGTTCCTCTGACGAACTTCCACACCACTCTAAGCTTGTCTCTGCCTTGGCAATGCATTAAAATTGCCCAGTTCCTAGACTGCCTCCCTCACCGCACAGCAAATTTCTTGACAGAAGGACTGCTTCTGTATCCCCAGTGCCCAGCACAGTTTTTGGTGCAAGACAGATCTCAATAACTATTTATTAAATATAAAATTGAAATGTATAATTAGCACATTTGAAACTGCTTCTTGATGGCTAAGTGTATTTACAATAATTGTCCATTGCTCTCCTGTACTAGGAAGCATCCAGGCTCTCAGGATGGCAGTTTTGCCTCTGTTCTGTATTGCTCATAGACTCTTCTGCTTTGGAAATTTTGTGTTTCCCTTTTGTGATCTTTCTGTCTCCTTTCTTGTTTTTGAGGTATGAGCTGTCACGTTTCTGAGCTGTCATCGTGCTGGACTATAGCAGCAATCCTTTCTTATACACTGCTTCCAAACTGTGGTAGAGTGGAAAAAGCAGATGAACTGCATATAGAATTACCTGTGTAAAGCAGTATCCTTGAGAGACAACATTGCATAAAGGTGAACAAGGATCTGGAGTCAGACTGCCTGAGTTATAATTTTATCTCTGCCCCTCACTAGATGTTCTCACCTCTCTGTGCATCTATTCCAAGATTTACAAAATGCGGTAGTGATAGTACCTAGGGAGGTAGGTATCACTATTCCCATTTATATAGCTAGAGCTCAGTAAGGCTAAGTAAAATTTAATCAATTTAGCAAAGGTATATTGCATGCTAGAAACTGTGGCTAGAGTAATAATTAATATGTCACAACTCCTGCCTTCATAGTGGTAAGAGAAAAGCAGAAGAGTCCAAAAACTAAGCAAGTGGTTACAATAAAGTGCGATAAATCTTATGATGGGATCAATATGGAATGCTATGAGAACACATATTGGTGGGTTCTAACCACACACAGGGGTCAGCGAAAAGCTACCAGAGGAAATGGAGTTTGAGTTTAGGATCTGAAGGCTCAGTAGAAGTTCACAGGATAAAAGATTGTGGAAGGGTCTGGAAAAACGAGATCGAAAAAATATTCCAGGCAGAGAAAACAGCATTTGCAAAGGTAAGTAAGAGAAAATTTGAAAAATTATAAAAAGTTTAACAGCACTGGGGTATAAAACTCATGGGACGTTGACAGAAGAGCAAAGTGGAACACTGGTAGCAATCACGTGATGAAGGAGCTTATAATCCATACTGAAGAGTATGTATCCTCAAGACAGTGAAGAGTATTTATACGTCTTTCAATAAAGCCATGACATGATGTATTTGTAATTCAGAAAGTTCACTGCCAGCAGAAGGGGGAAAATGGATTATACAAGAGCAAGATTGGTAGAAGAGTGCTAGGAAGCTATTATGAGACTACAAAAGACAGGTGATGGTAGACTGGGCTGGTGTGGAGGCAGTGCTGATGAAGAGAAATGGACAGACTTGAGAGAATTGTGGGACATAAGATTGACATGTCTTGATTATGGATTAAACGTGGAGGGTAATGGAGTCAAAGAAGACCCAGAGACTTCTGACTTAGGCAATTGAGTTGACTGTGGTGCCCATGACCAATACAGGAAACCCTGGAAGAGCAGCAGGTTGGGGTGTGAAGAAGGCAACAATGAGTTTGATTTTGTACGTTTAAGATTCAAGTGTCTTGGAGGTGTTCAAAAGATATCCAGGAAGGAGCTGGATCCATGGATCTGAACTCAGGAGAGTGTTCTGAGTTAGAGATATAGTTGTAGGAATCGTAAGTACATAGATGGTAATTTTTTTAATGGGAATGAATGAGTTCGCCCAAGGAGAATGCGTAGAAAGAGAAAAGAAGTCCACCTAGCGTAGAATGCTGAGTTGCAGCAGACAAGATGGGATCCCAGTGCAGGCATATGAGGGTGGTATTGACAATAAAATGAACTACTAAGAAAGGAAGAAATGGAGAAGAGAGGAATTCTCTGAACCAGGCGCTTAGGTCTTCAATGATTGATAAGTTCTAATGTTCCTTGGTGGATTGGAGAGGGAGCATGGGGAAGTCAAGATCTTCAGATTTAACTGCATTTAACTGGGATCCAGCGGCTGCTGTGCAGAAGAGGAAAATGCTCCCTTCTTCCTCTGACCCTCTTCTTCCTTCATGCCACAAGGCCACCGAGAAGTCAGGTCAGGATGGCTGGAGGCCTCTATCCCTCAGACAAGACTGCTGTCCAAGTGCATGAGTAGGAGTCCTTTCACCCAGCCAGCCTCCTCTCCCACCCACTACCATCCTCACAGCGCTTGCTCCCTCCAAAGTGGGGGATGGAGAAGAAAGGAAGGCGAAGAATAGTGGATGCTGCAGGTTAAGCTGCAGCCACAAAGGAGGCCTCACATTAATGTTCATGTGGATGGGGTGGGGGCAGGCATCAGATCCCATTCTTCCCATGCTTCTGTGGCCAGGAAATTAAAATACCACCCTAATACCCCTGTACCAGTGTCCTAGGTATCTCAGCATAGGATTTTAAACATGAAGCTTTCTAAAATTCTATTCCCATCCCTGTGGAGATGTTGAGAATACAGTTAAGAGAGTACAAAAGAAGGGTAATAACTTAATCCTCAAGGTGACAAGGGGAAGCCTGGAGGCCCCTCAGCACCAGTGGCCCCTCTCCTTCCTGGGCCCAGTTGCCTTTGGAGGTATCTTGCCAGAGAAGTTCATACCTTCAAGGAACACGTGTAAAAGAACGTTCAGTAAGGTTCTCCTTGCTATCGCAGAATTAAAGCCCTATCTGAAAAGAAGACACATTTGAAAGATGGTGACTAACATTTGGGGCTTGATACCTCTGTCAAGGTTTGTTTAAGGGACCCTAGATCCAGCTTTACTACCCCCAATCAAAACCACAGCCTTGGGTGCCGGCCCGGTGGCGTAGCAGTTAAGCTCATATGCTCCGCTTAGGCGGCCCTGGGTTTGCAGGTTCTGATCTTGGGCATGGACCTACACACCACTCATCAAGCCATCCTGAGGCAGCATCCCACATAGATCTGGAAGGACATACAACTATGTACTGGGCCTTTGGGGAGAAAAAAAAAATAAAAGAGGAAGATTGGCAAAAGAAGTTAGCTTAGGGCCAAACTTCATTAAAAAAAAAAAAAAACAGCTTTGTCTTCCTCTGTCCCCTCCTCCATCTAATAAGGAGTCACATCAGGTTGGTGGGAGCAGCCCAGAGCACACTGCTGTGGGGACAAGAGATTCCCACCCTCTCATTCTCTCATTTTCCTTAGTCAAAAAAACCACCGAAAGATGTAGGCCAATGCTACAAAAGGGCTTACTGACATCTCATTCTCTCGTTGGATGTCTTCTTGGACAGCAGACTCAGTGATCTGACCCACCAGAAGGCGAGCCAAAAGAGAATCAGAGAGAGATGGCAGGATGTATTGTAAGGACTGAAATTCTACAAGCTGTCTTGACACCATTGAACCTCACAGAGCCCAAAAGACCTAACCATGAATTCTCCTTCTCTTGTCAGATATGCCCCACATCCAGTGGGATATGTTTCCTGCCCGGCTATTTATCCTATTAGTTGGACCAGCCTACACCCCACCTGGCCCCTCAACCTAACAGGTTTCACCTACCTGCCAACTTGCAAAATTATTCAAACAAGCCAATCATGTCTTCCAGTGGAAACCAAGGATCACTTCTGCCTCTTGTCACTACAAAGCCTGCCTCTCACAGCCCTCCTGGTTCTCTCTATTCTCTAATACAACACTCACGTAGCCCTGCAAGTTGTGTGCTGTCCTTCTCCTCCAGGCCATGAGTTTATGTGACTAACAAACTGCTGCCAAGCTCATCTGTCCAGTGTCAGATGTGTGTGGACATAATGTATGTTTTACCATCTCATACCATTTAGAGTGGAGATCACTCCTTCACCAACAGAGTGAAATGGTAGTGGTCAGAACACAGAGTAGATGACATGATAAGAACATATGAGTTTCTTGTGGTCAAATGGACTCCACTGTGTGGTCTAGGCTTGAGATAACTTACAGGTTCCCCACCTGAAGGCAGCCTGCCGAGGAGGTCTAGCAGCAAAAGAGTGCCCATGTCTCCTGGAAGTAGGATCCTAGAGGGAGGGGATTCTGCATTCTTGTGTCAAGGAACTGTCTGGGAGGTTTCATAGGGCCTTCCAAAGAACTCATGCATGTGCCAGAGCTGGCATTTAGAGGTCTGCTGCACCCAAAAATCTGTCCATGACAGCTAGAGAAGTCATGATAACCACTCACAGGGAACTACAAACAAAGTTGTCAACTGAGTTAACAGCCACTTGTCTCTGTCCCTCTCTTTACTCGCCTCAACCTTGAAGAGCTAAGCTTTGAAGCAGCAGAGAAATTTCAGAGCCAGACCAGCACTTCCCCAAACACCATTTCCAAAGTTGCTAAAGCAGAAAAGGAAGATAGTAAAATAGTAGACTCTGCCTTTCTACTCCCTCTACCTCCAATACAAACAGGTGGAGTAGGAGGAAAATCAAAAGAACAAGCACTGTTCCCACAGACCTTCATATCCTGAAAGCCACAAGCCTGCCCCTTGACAAGACCAGTAGAGACAATTAGGAGAAGGGATCTCAACTTTTAATGATTGAAAGAGAAGGAAACATTATAGACTCTGTCCAAAATAGCATTAAAAGGCAGAAAATAGAAATTCTACAGAGCCTGGCTGGAAACAGAAGTCGGAGGGAGAAAAAAAAAAAATCAAATTGCTTATACCCAACCAACTGTGTTAAAAGTGATCAATAAACTGATTGCCCATGAATAGGATTTTATGAAATTGTTTGGCTCTCAATGGAATCCATCTATATCATGTAGGATTTTGTTCAACCTTCAGAAGTAAGAGCTTTGAACACATTTTCAAAATTGTATTATTCAGGTATGCAGGGGACTGCACCTGCCATTTTGCAGGAGCTCAATAAATATTTTTTGAATGAGAACAAATGTGCAGATGAGGTTGGGCACTGGCCGCAGAGAATGGGGCAAGCTAGGAATGAGGCCAGGGTCTCAACTGGCCTAAAACACAGCTTTGCCTATGTATGCAAGAATCCTTTGCTCTGACTTAGGCAAGAAAAGACCTCCACAACCAGGTCTGTAGGAAAGAGGTAGCAGGGAAGAGATATTAAACTTATCTGATTGTTTAGACTTGTTTCTGCTCAGGCACCTGCATGAGAGGAATAATAAATCACTTACCCGGTTTCATATCTGACACATCCCTCCCATTTCTTTAATTGTACCTCTCTGCCACCCCCAATCTAACATTATTCCCCTTATTTAAGGCACCATGAGACATCTGGGAACAATCTCCAACCCCTATACCTCTGAGAAGCCTTTGAGAACTCAGTGCTAAGAGCCAATGGGGTAAAGAAAGAAGCCTCCACTGAGGCAACAGGCCTGATGTAAGCATTGGACCTTCCATACCAGGAGCAAAAGGCAGCTTTCCCCAGTCCTCACCCAAGGCCCACATCTTCCTAGCCCCCAATTCAGAGGCTGCCCCCACAGGGCTCTTTAAAGACTTGGTTTGGGTGTCATTTGAGAGCTTCCTATGTGGTTTAATTAACATTCATAGTAAAAGGCAACTTGGACTCTAAATTTAATCTGTAGGTATCATAGGACAGTCCTTATGCAACTGAAGTAGTAAGATTCCAACAGGAGGCCTCAGACTCAGGGAAATTATTAACTTTCAGTTCATATCAAATTACTATGTGACCAGTTTTCATTTGGAGACCTGTGTTATTACTGGCTTATAGGCAGATTTACAGTCCTTGAGCCTAGATCTATGATCATACCTTCCCACGCCTTCTTTCCCTAGGGGGAGAGAAAGGGTATGGAGAAGGAAAGAACATAAGGATAAACAAAATATGACAGTATGAAATTTTGGACTATATATACATATATTTGAATATTTAATCCTTTTTCTTCTTCTCTGTAATAGAAGGATTGGCCTACAAGGAATGAAAACATTTCTTCTATTATTATTGACGGGATCTGTTTTAATAAGCTATTGGAGTTCTTCCCAATGAGATAAAAGGGGCTAGAAGTGGGAGAGGCAGGAAAGGAACAAGGAAAAGTGGAGATCTCCAAAGACTGGGATCTAGAGAGAAAAGTGACTCAAGAGAAGAACCACTACCCAGGAAGTGATGGCCAAACTGGTCTAAAGAAAGATCACAGAGAGGGAGGGACATTGTTTGAGCACCTCAGTACACCCAGATGCCCTACATGTCAACTGCCCAGCCTCCACAAGAATGAACAATTCACACGGCCCACACAGAGGGGTCATGTCAAGTGTTCTTCCAGTCTTGACCTATATAGAAACTTTGATCCACTTGCACCTGTGGACAAGGGACAAGATCTACTTCATGCTTTTTAACTATGGCAGAGTATTCTACTATATTCATTTAATCCATCCTCTGGTAATAGACATTTAGTTTGGCATTAATCTTTTTCTATTACTAACAATGCTGCAGTGAATAAACTTCTTCATGCTATCCCATAGATGCGTAAATATAAAGCAACATGGATAAATCCTAAACCCACAGTGGTTGGTGGAAAAAGTAAGACACAATTAAGTATGTAACATAATAATTCCATAAATCTGAAAACCTATGCACATAAAACCAACACATTTCTAAGAATACATGCAAAAAAGATACACATTAAAGACATCAGGATGATCATGGGAAGGTGTAAATGATCTGTATTATAACAGGAAGTTAATAGATAAATTTGATAAATTAATAAGTAGCATAGAAATGGAGAAGTAAATACCAAAAGACATAGCTAAATGAATTGCTTCTAGGTAGCAAGACTTAGGGCTGAAGAGAGATAAAGCAAGAAACTGCTGTTTTTCATTATAAGCGTTTTAGTATTCCTTGATTTTTAAACCATGGTCATGCATTACCTTAATAAGAATAAAATTTGGAAATAAAAGTAATAAAAGTCAAAACAAAAAAAATAGCCCCAAGGGCAAAGATACAGAAAATAACGTATTAAGATTTTGAATTTCAAATCTAAGGGAACCTTTTAAGGGTTTAAATGTATATGAAATTAAATTTCACTCTAGGAAAATCACATTACCACAATAATAAATGAGACTGCTCTTTTCCTCATATCCTCACTAACATTAGGAATTAACTTTTTAAAAAGTCTTCATGGTAGGGTTTTGAAGAAAATCAGGGGGTGCTTGTTTCTTCAAATGCATATTTATGATATTACCCTCAAATACACACACATACACACACACACACACACACACACACGCACACAGGACCAGCTCCCGGCTACATAGTTTTTGAGGCCCAGTGCAAAACAAAAATGCAAGGTCCCTTGTTCAAAAAGGATTAAGAATTTCAAGGCAGCGCCTGTAGAGCTTTAAACCAAGTTCAGGACCCTTCTAAGCACAGGCCTGTGCAATTGCACAGGTCACATGCCCATGAAGCCAGCCCTGCACAACATTTATATTCTGTTATTGAAATTCTAAGGTGAAAAATCTGGGAATTTTCACATTTAATAAGAACCTCAGGTGTCCTTAATCAGGATCTATACTTTGGGAACTGCTATATCCACCCATAAGGACCAGAGAAGCACTGAGAGACACCTGCTAAAGGCAAAAACAACGTTTAACTGGCTTGAAAAAAACGTAATTAAGAGAAGAGAACTTTTCAGTCTTAATTCATCAGCGACATGAGATGAAAGAATCAGATTATATACCAAAAGACAAGAGCTTCCATGATTCCACAGGGATAAGGTCCAGGACCCAGGTTTAGTACATGAGTTTTGATTATCAAGGAGGGGTACTAGCTGGCAAGGGCAAGATAGGGTCCTAGTTCTTATGCCTGGAACAGACAAATCAGGTCACTGGAAGAGAAAGAACAAGGAAAATGAATGAATGAATTCAACCATTATTTCCTGAGGTTTTCTGATACAGAACCCTCCCCCAAGGAGCACAGTCCAGTGGGTGATGCAAACAAATAAAGTGATACCGATAAATGTTCTAATGGAGTCATATCTAGGATACCATGGGAGTATAGTGGAAGTATAATAGGGTGGGGAAGGGAGAGAAGGCAGAGGGTCTTAAAGGAAGAATGGGAGTTAGAGAGTGGAGGAAGGGGGAAGAGGAATTGTAATACAAAAATACTGAAGAGGAAAAGGGAAAGGGCATGTTGTATTAGGGGAACAAGGAGACCCTCAGGACTCTGGACAGTGTTTGAGGTGGGATATCAAAGTCCTGTCAGCAAAACAGGGTGCCATGAAAAAGGTTACCAAATTAGGGACATAATCTAGGGAAGAGCCCCATGACACCTACATGTGGAGAAAGATGAAACCCTGCTTAGCTTCTTGTCTCAAGCCCAGCCCAGAATCAAGTTCCCAGATTCTCTGGGAACCCACCATGGGGCCAAGACTTTAGGTGGGGAACCAGAGAGCCCGCCTTCAGGGACTCCAAGGAAGACATCAACAGTAGAATGCATCTGAACAAGCTGGGAAGGCTGAGACTTCTTCCTTCCAAATTTCCCTTTGTCTCTCACATGGCTGGGCATTAACTCAGACACTGACATCCATATGAGCATGTCACCCATGCAGGCCAAGATGGGTCAGATCCTTGAATGCAGACTGCACCAGAAGCTGGAGCACTGATGCCTGAAACAGCACAGATATACCTCACTGGGTAAAAACATAAAGAGACTTCCATATTCTTCTCCTGAAAGCTGTGGCTGTCATGTAGACAAGTTGTTGTGTTTTTCCTTTTTCTTTTTTTTCCAGTTGCATACCTTTTTGTTGACGTCATTTATCGTAAATTACTTAAGAGATTACTTAATCCATTACTGGCACCCTAGAACTTACTTGTTTTCAAAGACCCCAGGAGAAGTGGCCACAGGTTATTTTTACTGCAGAGTCATTTACACATAAATCATATTTACAGAGGATTATCCTATATCATCTATTTGAATTTGTTTCTTTGCAAAACAAGATTCTCTTCAGGCCCAGAGCTTCAGTATAAATATCTTGTTCCTTTGCAGCCTCAGATTGTCAGTGTTTCCCCTTCACTTTAGTTTCTCATTTTTTCTCTAAGTGCATTGCCTTCGCATACACATCATTTGCTGACTTATTTCTTTGACAGATCGGAATATTTCCATGATCTTTCATTCCTATCGCATTTTCTTCCTTATGGTACTTTGAATTTGTACCATCACATTGCTTTTGCTTATATTTTTGAGACTCTTTCTTAATATAATATGTAGAAAGTTCGCTGATGGCATCATCATGCACAGAACTACCTCTAGACATCAGAGGAAGAAGAGTCCAGCATTTGGAGCATGGATAATAATAGTGGTTCAGGGTGGGAAAACGACATGACTTGGTTAACTAATGCCATAATAAACCTGAGAATCATATACACACATAAAGTCACCTTCCAGCCCTCCCCAACCCAAACCATGAATATGACTAAAGAAAAGATGGCAAGAGTGACTTTTTAGCCTTCCACAAAACTTTGAGTTTTGATGGGATTTGCTATTTTTCTTTTGAAGACTGGCCTTAACATTTGGAAGCCTAGACTGTGATGTAACTCCATGTGAATAAAAATATATGCACATAATATAATGTCCTGACCCATGAAACAAAGGAGTACATGGAAGGGACTGAATTATGAAGCACTGAGAAGTGTGGTTCTGATTGTTCAGAGGAGAGGGACCTTGGTAATCTCACCTAGTCCTTGTACCTACCATCTTATACAGAAACTTTTAAGAAGACACAGAGATAGGTAATGAGCCTATTATGCCTATTTACCTGGGTAGAGACTTGCCTGCTGGGAAAAGAAGGAACTAGGACAATATGAAGTTTGTCTCACAGGTAAAGCTTGGCTCTGAGGGGCATTAAAATGAGGCAAAAGGACAGAAACAGGAGAAGAGGGGTGTCACCAGATTGTTTCCACTTCAGATGATCATATGCATCCTATAACTCAACACTCATTTTATTCTATATATAAGGAAACTGAGACCCAGAGAGGGCAAGGTCAGAAAGCTCACTATTAGTAGCTTGCTCCACATTGGTGCCCCAGTGTTCAGACTACTGTCTACTCCACCATACTCCTGAGGTTGACCTGGGCTCCTTATGAACAGTAGATCAGAGTATTGAAAATCTACAGCCAGGGAGACCCCAGCATGGGATGGAGAGTCTAGGGTAAAGATGGTGTATTAGAATCCAACTTAAAGATACAATCCAAAGGAATAATCACGAGCAAGGATAATGAAGGATAGGAATGAACTAAAAGTAACCTCAAATTTTCCAAACTAAAGGAAGTTCTGTTTCAGCCACTTAACATTGTGTGAATTTCTGGGTCAACAAGTTGAGCAGGGAATGGTTGACCCAATTCCTTGGAGCTTCTTTTTCCTACAGAAACTATAGGTAACAAACCTTCCCATATCTCAGAGTTAAAATATAAAATAACTCATTTAACAAACATTTCTTGATCAATTACTATAAATTAATGTGTTAGCTACTGGGGATATGCAATTAAGACACTAATCCTGTCCTCAACAGTTTTGTACTTTAGTATTATATACATGAAAATCCTTTTAAAAATGTAATCCACCATATAAATTATTATAATATTATTATTGCAATTATTACTAGGAAAATAATGAAATAATTGATACTATTAAAAATGTTACGAATGCCCACTACTCAACCATGAAAGCTTGAAAGCTTTTTCTCTAAGATTAGGAACAAGACAATAGTGCCCACTCTCACATTCCTATTCAACACAGTACTGGAAGCCCTAGCCAGAGGAATCAGGCAAGAAAAAGAAATAAAAGTCATCAGAAGTGGAAAGGAAGAAGTAAAATTGTCTCTATTTGCAGATGACATGATCTCATATATAGAAAATCCTAAAGACTCCACTAAAAGACTATTATATCTAATCAACAAATTCAGTTAAGTTGCAGGATACAAAATTAACACACAAAAGTCAGTAGCATTTCTATATACTAACAATGAGGTATTTGAAAAAGAAATAAGGAAAATGATCACATTTACAATAGCATCAAAAACAATAAAATACTTGGGAATAAATTTAACCAAAGAGGTGAAAGATTTCTACACTGAAACCTACAAGACATTGAGGAAAGAAATAGAAGAAGACACAAATAAATGGAAAGGCATCCCAAGTTCATGGATTAGAAGAATTAATATTGTTAAAATGTCCATACTACCCAAAGCCATCTATAGATTCAATGCAATCCCTATCAAGATTCCAATGACATTGTTTACAGAAAAAAAAAATCCTAAAATTTATATAGAACCACAAAAGACTCTGAATAGTGAAAGTAATCCTGAGAAAGAAGAACAAAGTGAGAGGCATCGCACGTCCTGATTTCAAACTATGTTATAAAGCTAGAGTAATCAAAAAAGAATGGCACTGCCATAAAAACAGACACATAAATCAATGGAACAGAATCCAGAGCCCAGACATAAACCTACGCATATAGAGTCAACTAATATTTGACATAGTAGACAAAAATACTCAGTAAAAAAAAGAAAATCTCTTCAATAAATAGTTCTGGGAAAATTGGATATTCACATGTAAAAGTATGAAACTAGACCCCTTTCTTGCACCACTCACAAAAATTAACTCAAAATGGATTAAAGACTTACATGTAAGACAAGAAACCATAAAACTCCTAGAAGGAAACATAGGAAAAAAGTTCTTTGACATGGGTCTTGGCAATGATTTTTGGATATAACACCTAAAGCACAAGCAACAAAATCAAAAATAAACAAGTGGGACTACATCAAACTGAAAAGCTTCTGCATAGCAAAAAAAGTGATCAATAAAATGAAAAAACCTACAGAATGAGAAAAAATATTTTCAGACTTTATAGCTGATAAGGGGTTAATATCCAAAATATATAAGGAACTCATACAACTCAATAGCAAAAGCACAAATAATCCAATTAAAAAATGAGCAAAGGACCTGAATAGACATCTTTCCAAAGAAGATATAAGAATAGACAACAGGTACATGAAAAGGTGCTCAACATCACTAATCATAAGGAAGACGCAAATCAAAATCACAATGAGATATCATGCCTGTTAGAATGGCTATCATCAAAAAGACAAGAGATGACAAATGCTGGTGAGGATGTGGAGAAAAGGGACTCTCGTGCCCTGTTGGTGGGAATGTAAATTGGCGCAGCCACTATGGAAAACAGTACGGAGGTTCCTCAAAAATTTAAAAATAGAACTACCATATGATCCAGCAATTTCACGTCTGGGAATATATCTGAAGGAAACAAAAACACTATGTGGAAGAGATATTTGCACCCTCATATTCATAGCAGCATTATTTACAATAGCCAAGACATGGAAACAATCTAAGTGTCCTTTGCTGGATGAATGGATAAAGAAGTTGTGGTGTATATATGTACATATGTATATATACACACAACGGAATATTGTTCAGCCTTAAAGAAGAAGGAAATCCTGCCATTTGTGACAACACGGATGGACCTTGAGGGCATTGTGCTAAGTGAAATAAGAAAAGAAAGAAAGAAAGACAAAGACTGTATGATCTCACTTATATGTGAAATCTAAAATAAATGAATAAATAAACCAAACTCACAGAAAAAAATATCAGATTTGCAGTTACTAGAGGCAGGGGGTACAGGGAGGGGGAATTGGAGGAAGGTGTCAAAAGGTACAAACTCCCAGATATAAGATAAATAAGCACTAGGGATGTAATGTACAACATGATGACTAGAGTTAACACTGTTGTATGGTATATTTGAAAATTGTTAAGAAAGTAAATCCTAAGAGTTCTCATCACAAGGGAAAAAACATTTTTTCTTTTTTGTATGTGTCTATACAATATGATAGACATTAACTAAACTTATTGTGGTAATCATTTTGCAATATATGTAAATCATTATGCAGTACACCTTAAATTTATACAGTATTGTGTGTCAATTGTACCTCAATAAAACTGGGGGAGAAAAGAAAATTAAAATGTTTATACCTCTGTAAATACAAAAAAATAAATAACAAAAAAAAAGTTAGGATAAAAGATTATCTTTGGGGGATAGGGGAGAGTTGCTGGTAGAAAGAGTAGACGGAAAATTTGGTTTCCAAAATGTTAAGCTACAAGTGACAAGGAGACCTACAACTGGAAATATGGAATATAATAGACACTCAGAAAGTAATTTTAAGTGAACGAACAAAATTAACTTATCAAATTGTTCAGGGAAATATCCATGATGAATCAGGATATATAGAGCTGCAGCCTGAGGAAGAAAACAGGATTAGAAACGTAGATTTTGGAGTCGCAATGAAAAGCAACATTTATTTAATGCTTTTTATCTATCAAGATTGTTCTAAGTGCTTTACATGAATTAATACACTTAATCCTAACTGAAACGTTCTCCTTGTTTCCACCTTGCAGGTGAGACCTGAAACAGGGAGAGGATGAGAACTTGCTCACCATCACACATGGCAGAGTCAGAATTTGAACCTTGGCAGTGGGTCTCCAAAGTTCAAGAGCTTAACTACATGCAGTGTTGTGCGTTCCTATCGTTACAACAAAGAAATGATGAATGACTAAGATCAGATGATTTCTTTAGAGTGAGAGAATGTGAATAAAAATTGTCAGGATCCCATGCAGATTCATGGCTATGAGGGGGAAATAGGGCTAGAATGTGGAGAAGTAACAAGGTGATATAGTAGAGGGGTAGAGGCCAGAATGGCTTATCAGTTAGAGGCTAACTAGGAAAACAGAGTCCACTCTATGTATGTAAAACGTATGGAAACTAATACAGGAAACAGGTTACACAGGGAATGGAGAGCCTTGAGTCCCAACAGGATATGCTGAGACAACCCAGGGATTAGCAACATCAAAAATCTGGCACCCCCTAAATTGGAAGAACTAAGAGAGAAAGCAGCGTTTTAGCTTGGGTTTCCTGTTCCCCCTCCTGCCCCTCACCACAAATCACAGCCTGAGACTCGGGCTTATGTGCAAGTAGTTTATTTAGGGGGTGATTCCAAGAAGCTAGAGTGAGGGGACAGCCCAGGGGTGTAGTGGTTAAGTTCACATGCTCTGGTTTGGTGGCCCAGGGCTCGCAGGTTTGGATCCCAAGCACAGACCTACACACGATTCATCAAGCCATGCTGTGGCGGTGACCACGGACAAAAAATAGAGGAAGATTGGCACAGACGTTAGCTCAGGGCCAATCTTCCTTACGAAAAAACAAGGAAAAAAAAAAAAAGAAGCTAGAGTGAGGTATTAGGGAGAATGAGGAGAAGAGAAAAATCCAGCATCAGGGCGCATTATTAAGATCACCGCAGTGGGCAACCGAATCCCACCCAGGATCTTTTGAGGAGCACGTAGAAGACTCTCAGACTTTCCCACCTAAAGACTGAGTGGGAGAAGTATTTGTTCATCAGCTTCCATCTCTCATTTACCGAGGCTCATATTCAGAGGGTTGATTTCCTATATCTCCTGGCCACCACGATACACGCTTGCTCACCAGGCAGGCTTTCAGAAGAGTCTACGGTGTAGTAGAACCCCCAGGACAGAAAGTGAAAGATGTATTAGCGCTCGAAGCGAGACTCTGTCAGCTTGCGGTGAGCTGAAACTGTCCAGAGTTGTCTACCACAGCCATGCTGAAATCAGAGGTGAGGCTGAAAGGATGTGAGTTAGGGCAAGAGTGGAGCCTAATACAGGATGTATTCTCAGATCCCAGGGGTCGGGATCATCCAGTAAAAGCTGGAATTTAGAGTGGGAGCTATGGAGGAGATGCAGCTACTGCTAGAGAGGCAACCCAAGGCAGAAGGAGAGAGAGGGAAATGTCTTTGCTTCTGCCTTCCTTCTGCCCTCCAGCCTCCCGTTGGCCAAAGCCAGCCAGCAGTCAGCTGACACAGGAAGCTGGCAAACATCACTCGCAAATATGCCCTCCCACTCTGCGGTTTGCCTTGTCCCTCTCCTAATGGCGTCTTTTGATGAAAACACATTCTTTATTTTAAAGTAGTCTAATTAATCACTTTTCCTTCACGGTTAGCTCTTCGGGTGTCCTGTTTACAAAATCCTTCTCTTTTCCCACAGTCATGAAGATGTTCTCCCATGTGATCTTCTAGAAGCTTTACCATTTTGTCTTACCTGTTTACGTCTACGATTCACCTAGACTTTATGTTTGAGTAAGGTTTGAGGTCAAGATCAAGTTTCACTTTTTTCCATTTGGATATTTAGTTGGTCCAGGATAATTTATTAGGGGAAAAAAAATCTTTTCCCACTGTTTTTCAATATCATATTGTCACAAATCAAGTGTCCACGTATCGTGGGTCTGTTTCTGGTCTCTCTACGTTGTTTTATTGGTTTGTCTGTCTATCCTTGTGCCAATGCCATGTCTTAACTACTTTCACTTTAAATAAGTCTTTCAATCTAGTAATCTTCCAATTTTCTTTTCTTTAAAATTTTCTTAGCTAATTCATGGACTTTCACATTTCCATATAAATTTTAGAATTGATTTCTCAATTTCCACAAAACAAACTATTGAAACTTTTATTGGTATGCCATTGAACTTGTAAATTAACTTGAGAAGAGGTGATAAAAGCTTTATATCCAGTATATGTAATATTTAAGTATATATTATCTTAAAAATCAACAAGAAAACATCAAAGACTCCAAAAGAGAAATGGGCAGGAGGCCTGAGTAAACACTTCACAAACAGGGATATCCAAATTGCAAATAAACATGTGAAAATATTTCAACCTGATTAGTGATCAGGGAAGTCAGATTTAAAACCACAATGTCTTAGTCCATTCGGGTTGCTATAACAAAATACCACAGACTGGGTGACTTACAGAAACAGAAATTTATTTCTCACAATTCTGTAGGCTGGAAGTCCGAGATGAGTGTGCCAGATGGTTGGGTAAGGGCCTTCTTCCAGCTTGCAGATTTCTCTGCAAGCACACAGTGAAAGCGTCTGGGGAGCTCTCTAGGGTCTTTTTGAAGAGCACTAATCCCATTCATGAGAGCTCTGCCCTCATGACCTAAGCACCTCCCAAAGGCCCCACCTCCTTACCATCACCTTGGAGATGAGGATTTCAACACATGAATTTTGGGGGGACACAGACATTCAATCTATAGCATACAATGAAATATCACTAGACAAATTGCCAGAATAGTTAAAATTTAAGAAGCAAACAATGCCCAGTGTTGGAACTCCCATGCATTGCTAATGAAGTGGTAAAATAGTATATATCCACTTTGAAAAATTATGTGGTAGTTTCTCTTAACACTAAATATATATACACCCTATGACTCAGCCATTTTACTTCTAGCTATACACGCAAAACACACACATATTTTCACCAAAAGATGTGTACAATAATGTTCATAAAGCGATACTCATAATAGCCAAATAGTGGAAACTTTCCCACATGTCCACTAACAATACAAGAGATAAATTGTGCTACAGTCACACATTAGAATGCTACAACAAGAATGAATAAATTACTACAACATGGAACAACGTGAATGAATCTCACAAACATAATGTTGAGGAAAAGACAACACAAAACAATGCAAACTGCTTGATTATATTTTATTCCATTCTATATAAAGTTCAAAAATAGACATAACCAAACCATGGTGTTCAAAGTCAGAATAGTGATAAGTTTTAGAGAGAAGGGAGAGAGTAGTCGTTGGGAGGAGGCATGAGGAATGCATCTGGGGTCCTGGAAATATCCCATTTCTTGACCCAAGTGGTGATTACACGGATACGCCCACTTTATGATAATACATAATATACTTGTGATTTGTATATGTATACGTATTTATGTATGTATATGATTTGTATGCATATAATGCTTCCATTTTAAAACCTTATTTAGAAAAAGATAATGTATGTAAAGCACTAGATATAGTGATTTACACATTAGGTTTTAATAAATATTAGCTATAATGAACAAAATGATAGAAGCTGGATGATAGGCATTTGTAGTATTTTGGATCATCTGTTCGTTCCCTTATTAATACCCTGCAGCCAAGGCTGGAATAGAGAAAATGTGCAGTGGGAGGGATTCAAGGGAAAGACTGTTATAGCAATCATGCCATTTGGAACAGGGGGAAAGTTCCATTCCCATAGTCTCTTTCCCTGAAGCTGTAGTGGCCCTTCTGTCACTTCCTCGTTGTATGTAGAGAGGGATTGTGCCTTAGACAGTTCTTTAATATTTAGTATTTGGGGACACACATATCCTTACAAACAGACTTTTTCCTTTCCTCTAATTCACACCAATTAACACTTATCACCCTATGCATAATTAAGACCCATTTAATTATAAATGTTAGAGGGCGTCCTGCTCCCATGAACATGCCTCTTCTACTTTTTGACAAAGGGGAGGATTTCCACACACTCTCTATCTCTATATATCCTGCTTTGCATTAAGTTTTGCCTCTCACGTCTCCTGATTTCAGAATTCCTTAGGTTACAACTCTCGCCTGATTTAATCTTTAGTGTTGTCAGCAGTCTACAGAGCTCTGGGGAGAATTTCCCTCTGTTACAGAGCTCTTCCCTCTCAATTGAGCCATCGTCCACAGTCAGCCTCATCTATGCCCATTTCATTACAGCCTCTTCTTGGACAACGAGCACAGGTTTGCCTCTCTAGTTACACTTCCTCCCTTCCTTACGTGGGGAGATTTTACAGTCCAGCCAGCACACCTGCTTCACTTCACCAAACACATTCCTTACTTGAGGGCACACTTGAGCCACATTTCTAATTTGTCTTTTAGCCCTAAGTGAAGGGCTCCTGCCAAGCATCAGGCTCCATGCTTCCAGAGCAGTACTACTCCAATTGAATATTTACACCCTCCATTCCATCAGAACAGCAAAGTTTTCCCTTGTTAAGTGCTGTATCTCTAGCTCTGTGCCTTCGTAAACAATCAATTCATATTTGTTTTTGAATTAACACCCTGTGGTTGGGACAGCAGATGTCTTAGGCATAGTATCACTGCACTGTTGCACTTCGCTGCAGACACAGTGGACAATAAGCCAAGCTGGTAGGTTGCACAAGGACAGGACAAGAAGAAAGATGGTTGCTAACCCAGTGCCCTGGTCCGTAAGACTAGCAGTAGAATAGCAAAATCAATGTTGGAGAGTGTGAGAGCAAGCCACTGTGTCTACAATAGATAGGTGGAAACTAGTTATGTCTAAAGCAAAAATTAAGAGTACAGGTGCAGAATTGAAGAGTTCCTAGCACAGAGTAAATATTTATCACAGGAGTGAATGAGTGAATGAATTAAAGAAATAGGACTTCATGGGAGCTACGGAAATTAAAAGCCAAGGGCACAAATTATACTAGGCAATTGTAGACCACTATTGTGTGATGCGGACTATTACACCTCATTGCACAATATGTTACTATTACACCACAACACAAGCACAAAAATAGCATTGTGCTATGAGGTATAGTCACAGAACTCTCTCTCTTTATGTCTTGAAATCTGGATTTCTCTCCAACCATTCCCCTGAAATTGCAGTCACAAAATCTGGCTAAACACTAACACAGTGGCCATAGAGAGTGTAGCAACTTGCTGTCCTACAGCAATAAATGAGTGTCTCTTTCCCACACGCCTGCCAACATACTGTTTTCAACCTTTTTGATCTTTGTCAATCTGATTGATGAAAATTAGCATCTCAATTAAATTTTAATTTGCATTTTTCTAATCATAAAGGAGGTTGCATATCTTCTCGTGAGTTTATGAGCTGCTTGTATGTCCTTTCCTCTCAACTATTTATTTATGCCTTTTGCCTATGTCTCCAGTGGATTATTGGTCTGTTCCCAAACAATCTGTAAAAGCCACTTATATAGTACAGAACTCAGTCCTTTGTGATATGATTTGTAGATATTTTTCTTAGGTAATTTGTCTTTTGACTTTGCTTTTGTCATAAAGGATTTTTAATATAGTTGAATTTATCAATATTTTCATGACTGCTATATTTTATGGCATGCTTAGATAGGCCTTCTCCTAACTAGAATTATTTTAAAAGACTTCCTTGATTTTTCTAATCATTTATGGCTCTTTTTTTAATTTTTTTTGCACTTAAATCTTTAACTCACTTGGAATACATTTTGGTCTAGGATATTAGGTATGCATGATGCAATTTTTTTTTTTTTAGATGGCTTAACACCATGTACTGAATAGTCTTCCTTTTACTTACTGTTTTGCAATGATCCCTTTATCAGAACCTGAATTCCAATATGTATTTTGGTCCATATTGGGGCTGTCTATTCTGATACATTGGTATATCTATTTATATGCTAGTATAAAACTATTTTAATTTGTATAACTTTATGTTTAATGGTAGAAATTTTCCTGGCCTTTCTTGCTTTTTAGTTTTTCTACATGAACTTTAGAATCAGCTTGCCTTATTGTAAAGAAAAAGTCCTGTTGGTGATTTAATGACACTAAATTCATGGCTTAACTTGTATAACCCTGTCCAAAAACATGACATCCTTCTCCATTTATTCAAGTATCCATTTATATCCCTCAGGGGATTATGTTTTCTTCAACTGGATCTTGCACGTTTCTTTAGATTATCCTTAGAAATTTTATCTGTTGTTGTTGTTGCTTTGATAATTGGGTTCTTTGCCATCATATCCTCTCGTTGTAATTTGTAATATGAAAGCTATTGCTTTCTTTACATGGATTTTATATCCAGCCATCTTTCTAAATTCTCTTATCATCTGAATAAATTTTCAGTTGATTCTTTGGGTTTTTCAAAAGAACAATCCAAATTCTCTGCCTCCCTCTCTGTCTCTCCTAATTATATTGGCTAGTACCTCTAAATGATGTTCAAAAATTTTCATGATGGTGAACATCCTCTAGGCATGTTTTTGCTATTGATCTCTTAACTTGATAAATTATATTGTTCCCTCTTTCTGAACCATTTGTAACGGTCGGAATAAACCCCACGTAGTCTTTATATATTATAATTTTAAAGTGCTACTAGCTTCTGTTTGCTAATTTTATTTAGGGTGTTTGCATCAATTTTTATAAATGAGATTGATCTATGGGTTTTGTTATATTCAATCTTTATTAGACTTATCAATTCTATGCTTACTTCATAAAAGAATTTGGAAGCTTTCCTTCTTTTATATGCTCTAGAACTGCACTGTCCAATACAGTAGCCAATAACAACATGTGGCTATTTAAATTTAAATCAATTAAAATTAAATTAAATTAAAATTCAGTCCTCAGTAGAACTAGCTGCATTCAAGTGCTCAACAGTCATATGTGTCTGCCTACCATACTGGTCAGTACAGTTAGAACATTTCTATCATCACAGAAAGTTCTAGTGGACAGCAATGCTATAGAAGAGTTTAAAAGGCAATCAAATTACCTTTTCTTTCAAGGAATAGCTGCTGGAAATATGTTTCTATGTCTTTGATAGACATTGGTGTTCTGATTTTTCTACTTTTTCTGGAATTAGTTGTGATAATTTATATAGTCCTAGAAAATTATCCAGTTCTTCAACATTTTCAAATTTATTTGAATAGAGTTGAAAAATTAATCTGTTATGGTTCTTTTAATTTTCTTTTAATTTGAAGTTATTTCCTCAATCATCTTTTACTATATAAGGAATTTGTGCCACCTTCCTGTGTTCTTGATTAGATTAACTGATGGTCGACAATAGCTCCCAGTTATTCAAACACTAATCTAGGTGTTGCTATGCGGGTAACTTAAAGATGTGATTCAAGCCTATAATTAGTGTACTTTAAGGAAAGAAGATTTTCCTACATAATCTGAGTGGGCTTGATTCAGTCAGGTGAAAGGCCTTAAGAGCACATTGTGGCTTCCCAGAAGGAATTCTGCAATGGACTGCAGTTTCAGCTTATGCGAGAGTTCCAGCCTGCCCCATGGATTTTGGATTTTTCTAGGCAGGCCCCACAATCATGTAAACCATTCTAGTGGAACCCTGACTCATATAGATTAGCTATTGGTTTTTCTCTCATACTAATTTTTTCACTACCTATTCTGTTTCTCTTTTAGAACCCTGACTTAACGTAGATTTGCTATTGGTTTTTCTGTTTTATTAACTTTTCAAAGAGATGGCTTTCATTTGCTTATTAGTTTTATCTATCATTTTCCTGTTTCCTAAATCATTAATCTTTGTATTTATCCTTCTTAAGTCCTTCATTTGCTTTCCATAGGATCATGTTATTGGTTTTTTTAAAAAAATTTCTTGAGATGTATAGTTAGTACATTTATTTACATTCTTTCTTGTTTATAATACAAATTTTGGAATGATTACTATTTCCCTGAGCACTGCCTTAGAAGTATTCCACAAGTTATTATAGTGGAGTTCTAATATTGTTATTAAATTTCTAAATATTCTGCAATTTCAGGTTTGGATTTTTTTCTCTGAGTTGTCTAATAGCGTAGTTGGAGAATGTTTTAAGAGATAGGCTGTTTCTTCCCCCCAAAATTTGATGATTATTTCCTTAGTTTTTTCATTGTTTAATATCTTCTTTTATCAACATGATTAGAAAATGTTTTTCTATTCCCTTTATATTTTTTGAGATTTATTATTATTTTGTTGATAGATTAACGTATGGCCAAATTTTGTGACTACCCCATGGGAACTTGAAAGAAAAACACACTGTTTTCAGACTATAGTGTTTGGTAAATATAAGTTTGATCTTATTTTTGAGATTGAAAGTTTCTGTATGCTTAGTTATCTTTTGTCCACTTGATTGTGAACTGAGAAATGTGATTTAAAGACTCCCACTATTAATATGTATCTATTTCTTCTCATGTCCTCTATAATTTTTCGTTTATGAATACTCATGCTATGTTAGTTGATGAAAATATATTTGTAAATATTTTTTCTTCATTATGTATTACAAAGAATTAAGTATTACACCCTTAAGTATTACAAAGGCCACTATTTTTTGTTCTTGTTTAGTGTCTTTGGCCCTAAATTCAACCATGCCTGATATTCTTTTTGTTTGAATTTGCCTAATGTAACTGCCCTTACTTTCATTTTCAGCCTTTCTGAGTCACTTTGTTTTAGAATTGAGTGTTATCTTGTGATTTAATCTGACCCTTTTCTTTTCTATAAATAAGTTTAACCTATTTATATTTATTGACATAAAAATTTGAGTTTTTATTCTGCCATTATATTATATATAACATATGTGCTGCTGAAGTAAGCACTATTATACATTAAAAGCTGGGTTTGTTTCCCCAATATACAGCCTATGTTTCCATTTCTTTGTTTTGGATGTATTGTTCTTGTGATAATTTGCATATGTTGGTATTTCTTTGTTCAACTGGTTCTTCCTTTATATAATACCCCTAAAATTCTATTATCTTCGAGAGTATCTAATAGTTATCTATCAATGAGTTATGATGAAATAGTTTATTTCCTCTTCATCCTTTTTACTTCCTTCTCCACCACTATCCAATTTTAGTGTATTGCATTATATTTGTACTCATAAGCATACTTATACCTATAATATCTGATATTTCTCTTTTATATTACATCTTTTGATCTCCAGCCACAAAAGATGAGGAAATCAGTATAACCATACTACCTCCTACTTTCTTTCTACTTTTTTCTCCCTACTGTAATATATATGTGTATGTAATTATATCACTTTTATATTGTCGGAGCACAAACCATTTACAGTCTCTTTTTGTCTCTTAATTGTCACAGTTGTTAAATTCTAAGAGTACAATTAAATAAATTATCCTTGTCATTCTCTTTGCTGTACATTTTCTTGTCACTTCTTAGTGGGCCAAAGTTCACCCACCAGTAGATTTTTGAAGAAGAGCTCATGAAAACATTTTTTGAGTTTTTGCACATTAAAAATATAAAAGCAAAAGACAAAATATTTTTATTTTGCCTTTGTATTTAAACAGTAATTTGTATGGAGGCAATTTTTTGGATCAGATTTTCTTTTCCTAAAGAATTTTGCAGGCATGACTCTACCATCTTTAAGCATTGTATGTGGCTCTAGAGAAATCTTAAAATGTTGGCGTGCTTTTTCTTTCTATCTTTTTACACGTCTTCCAAAATATCTTTATTAATTATCTCAATTTTCTTCTTCAGGGATTCCAATTATGTGTATTTTAGATCTCCTTTACCTAATTCCATATATATCATTTTCCCTCTTCCTAATTAATGTTTGACTCTTTATTTCCATTTCATTTGGAATTTTTTCCTTATTTCTATACTTGGTATCCTTTTTCAAGTCCTCCTCAGGGTCCTCAGCTATGTCTATTCTCCTTTGCTCTCCTTTAAATTTTACTTTCATTGATGTGATAATTGTACATGTTTTCTTCTACTTCATTGCTCAATCCTCATGCTCATGTTTTATCTTTTCCTGAGCTCTTGTACCTGCTGTGGTGTTTTGTTTTGTTTCATTTTATAGAAGCAGTTTCATTATTTTTTTTTAATTGGAAATAATATCCATTTCCTTTATAAACTAGTTTTGCTGGCATCTATTCTTCATATTCCAATTGTCTTGCCTAATCCTTTTCTCCTGTTTTCTTGTCGTATAATAGTATAGACCCTATGATGGTTCTTTTTCTATCTACTCATCTTTGACTGTAGCATTTTTCCTGAACTTGGAGGAGGCTACTTGGAGTCTTCTTTATGATCCTTGGCTTTGCGCCATACTGTTTATCTAATCCTTCTCCCAACGAATTAAGACAGGCAGCTGTAGAATTCTTCACAGTAAAAAATCCTCCCCTTCTGACTCATATACCACTGAGATCAACTGTTTCCACATACGGCTTGCTACATGATTCCTCACTTAACCCCACTTTCTCAGCTTCTGGAAACAAACTGGGTCCAGCAAAGCTCCTCCTAACAGTCTGTAAACTATATTTACCGTTATTGAAAATGAAGAATTTACTTTTTACTTCAATGTGTACTCTCAACTTTAAGAAGTGCTCTTTGCTGGCAAACTCTACCTGCTTCTTTCTGTATACACCCCTGCGTGATTTTCTCTGCTTTAGAACCCATTCCACTCACTTTGTGATTTGACATTTTTAGCCATTGTCTAATTTTTCAAAATATATAAAATTGCACTTGTATTTTGATTTTCATTCCCCTCTTGCTTTTACATCATTTCCAAGAAGAGAAAGAAAAGGTCAACATTATGCTACCAACTTCAAACTGAAAATCTCTTTAATGATTTCAAATACACTGGCTCAGCATCCAGTCAACAAAGAATTAAGATAGAATAAACATTTCCAAGACACCAAAGTATCACAAGAAGGCAATCTTTTTATATGTTCATGTCTTTGCTTGGGAGTTATCAGATTACATGGATTGTGTAAATTCAGGTGGCAAATCACTGTAATGTGCAGGCCTGGGGTGTCCATTTTTACGGGTGCATTTTTTTCACCTACAGCCTAGATATGTATCTATTTTCTTATCATTTCCTTGTTTTGGTAATAAGTTTTTTCCTAGTTCTCCTTTCCCTGAACATCCTGTCCACCAAGGGTCCTAGCTTTATACGTAAGCCCCAGTCCTACCTCTTCACTTCCCAAAGCATATTTTCCTTTACCTATATGGATGTTAAAACACGATCCAATCTCCTACAGTTTTTGCTACTTTAAGGTCAGGAACTAAGCAAAGATCTCTGGTCCCACATAGTGCAATCAGACAAGAAAAAAATCAAAGGCATCCAGATTAACCAAAGCACTTCCCATAGAACAGCTCAAAAGTAATGATTTATCTCATCCTCTAATAATTCACAGTTGTTAAGTTCTTTGGCATTCACCATGGGGATAAAATCCTGAGATCTGCTCTCCAACAAAGTGAAGGATCTACGCAGAGAAGACTCCTATCTCAGGTCTTTGGGTGAAGAGAAAAGCAGAGGTTGGCCTGGCATAACTCCAGACCTCCACAAAAGGCAAGATATTTCTTACAGGACAGCCAGTCACAACCAGTACTGAAACAGACTCGTATTTTCCACCACCAATGTAAAAATGTCCTCACTTGGTCAGCATTCTGGATCCCCAGTTGTCTTCTTCTCCCTGTCCATATACACTACCAGGACTCCTACCCCTCAGACATAAGACCTCCCATTTGGAGGGAGCACCTTGGGGAAAAGCACTTCAGAGGGAATTCAGGCCATAAAACTCTGCCAGGCCTAAAGGTAGAAAGGAAAAATAATTTTAAACCTAGAATACTATATCCAACAAAATTATCAATCAGATATAAGGGCAAAGCAAAGACTTTTTTGAACACGCAAAAATGTAGAACATTTACTGATCACATACCATTTCTTTAAAAAAAAAACTTATTCTGCATTATTTTTCAACAAAACAAAGAAAGATTCAGGAAATCATAATATACTTCTAGTTTCCAGTAATAGCGGGCAAAATTATTCAGAAAACAGCTAAAATACTAGATAAAACCTTTTTAAAAATCTTTTTACCTAAATTTCAAAAAAAAAAAAAAAGAAGAAGCAAGGTAATAAAGAAATACAAAGCCAAACTGAAGGTAAAATAGAAAACCAAGGAGATAAGTGGAATCTGCTTTGGCGCTAAGGGTATTTGCCAATTCTAGCCAATTTGAACTCTCTTTGTAGTGGTCTCAAAGGGCAAGAAAAACAGATCAACACCGAGGACCTGCACAAGATGGGGAATCTAACAGAAGCTCTCTCTATGGTTAACTGAGACCATAATGGGCTATATCCTTATGATAGGGTGAACTAGAAGTGAATAGACACTTGCACAGTCTTGCTATGTGGGTTTGCATCACTGCAAGGCCAGGAATCTCAAGCCTTGAACTTGGACTAAAAAGATCCTAGATCAGCAGTCCTCAAGGTACCTGGCAAAAGCAAATGCAAATTCTCTCTCGAGGAAGAGATATTCATTCTGTATATCGAATCATTCCTACAAATAATTCTTTAATTTATGGTGAGAACACAGTCAAATAAGTGAGGCATATGAGGAAACAGACCCCATAAACAAGAACCAGAAAAGCAATAAACATCAGAATGTTGTCTCCAAAGCTTCATATACTGACATTATCAGACACAGATTATGAAATTACCATGCTTGCTACATTAAAAGAAATTTAAAAACAAACCTGAAAATATCTACTCTGAGAACAGGAAAAACTGACATTACATATTTGAAAAAGAATCAAATAGAAATTCTAGAACTGAAAAATTAAATAACTTGAAATTAAGAATATAATGGATATGTTTAAGAAATAGACAAATTTATAAGATATAAGAAATAACCAGAATGCAGCACAGAGTAATTAAAAAGGTAGAAAACATGAAAAAATGGAGAGAGAAAATAGTTTGAGCATTGTAACCTACATTTAATCAGATACCTAGAAGAAAGACAGAGGCAATAAAGCACAGAAAATATTTGAAAGGACAATGGCTGAGTGTTTTCCAGAACTGAAGAAAAACATCAATACAAATATTTAAGACCAAAGCTCTCTAGCAGAATAAAAAGAAGCCCATACTTATATATAACCATTGTGTAACTACAGAAAATAAATAACAAAAAAAAAGGTCCTAAAAAGAGCAAGATCCCCTCCCACACAAAAAAAAAGTAGTAACTTTTAAATACTTTTCAAGAAAAACTTTTAAAAAGCAATGAAATTGAGAGGTGATTTCATAATAGCAACTGCCAATCTAAAATTCTATAACCAGTGAAAATTCCCAAGAATGAAGGAAAGATATTATTAGTAATAAGAAAAATGTGAGACACCACTATGCATCTACCAAACTGACAAAAGCTAAATACTCTGATAACGCCAAATGTTGGCAAACGTGGAACAATCTGAGTTCTAAGAAACCTTTTACTAGTGAGAAAGTAAATTAATATCACCACCTTGTAAAATAGTTTGCCATTTTCTAGCAAATTTGAGATATGCATTTATTATGACCCAACAGTTCCACCCTCGTGTATATGTCATTAAAAATTTCTTTACCTGTTGTGATATAACAAAGAATATCTTGTCTTTGTCCCTGGTTCCAGGAACAGAGGTTCAAAAATCCTGAATTTCCTGAGAGATAAGGGCATCTTTGTTATGCTAATGAGGTGACTCAGGGCGGGCCCCTCAATAACTTCAAGATGGGGGCTGGTCACCAGAAAGACCAAGCACATGAGCAGAGAGTTGGAACTTTTAGCCTCCTGACCTTTAGGAAGAGGAGAGGGGTTGGAGATTGAGTTAATGGTTTAATCAATTATACATAAGTAATAAAAACTCTGGGTACTGAGTCAAAATGGTGCTTTCTGGTTAGTGAACACCTTAATGAGCTGGGAAAATGATGAACCCAGATTCCACAAGTAGAAGGCTTAGAAGCTCCGCATGGTCCCCCAACCCATACCTTGCCCTATGCATCTCTTTGGCTGTTTTTCTGTATTCCTTATAATAAAACTATAATAATAAATGTAGTCCTTTCAGTGAGTCCTATGAGTCATTCTAGCAAATTATCAAATCTGAGAGGGCTATGGGAACTTCCAAATTTACAGCCAGTCAGTCAGAAATGCAGTTGGCCCCCAAGACCTACAGTCAGCATCTAAAGTTGGACTAGTCTTGTGAAAGACTGAGCCCTTCATGGGATCTGAAGCTAATTCTAGGTGGTTAGTGTCAGAATTGTACTACAGTCCACCTCAGTTAGGATAGAAACAAGGTATTTTGAAATTTCTAGCTGGCTGGGCAAAAGTGTGGGTGGTCCCTGTAATTTGCAGCTGGCATCTGAAGTGGGAGCAGTCTTATGAAGGACTTTGCCTTTAACTTGTGGGATATGCACTAGCTCTGGATGGTTAGAGTCAAAATTGAATTTAATTGTAGGACATTCAGTTGCTTTCAGAGAACCGGTGTCAGAACATGCCTGTGTACTATGAAACATGTATAAGTGTGTTCAGAGCAGCACTGTTTAGAGTGTCCCAAGACCAGAAATGACTCAAATACCTATCAACAGTATAATTTATAAATAAATTGTGGAATATATGTAAGAATTACAGCTATATACTACAAGAAAAATGGATGAGTATTAAAGACATGATGTCGAGCAAAATAAGCCAGGCACAGAATAATAGATACCATGTAATTTCATTCATAAAACTTTAAAAACAGGCAAAGCTAAATTTAACTCTATTGTTTGTGATGCATACAGAGATAGCAAAACCATAAAGCAAAGCAGGGAAATGATTACCATACAAATCAGGAGAGTAGTTTTTTTCTATAGGGAAGGGACAATGTTGTGATTGTCAAAGGACACATAGGCAGATTTTTTGGAGCGCTAGAAATGTTCTATTTGTTGACCTGGGTAATGGTTTTCACTTTATGGAACTGTAATTCATGTTTTATGCGTGACTGTGTGCTATATTTCATAATTTTAGCAAGTTTTAAAAAGTAGAAGTAGTGATTAGAAATCTATGAAACCCACAGGCAGGTTTACATTACTATGCAAAATGTAGCAGTGAACTGTGTATTCATTAAATAAAAAAGGATTCCATTAAAAAGTAGACGCTTAATGTGAAATAAATAAATAATGCAGAACTTAAATTAGTTAGAAAATGGAAGCTGAGAGGAGAAAGTAAAAGGATGCTTTTAAAAAAAACTTGCTAGGATACAGAAAATTATACAAATAGGTAATTTCTTGACATGTATAAAAATGTAGGTTTCGATTATTTGTTAAAATAATACCTTGCAGAATAGAAACATGAGGTTTGACTTCTGTACTAGAGGGTTAATTCTTAATGTTTAATTTTAAGATCATCAGCTACAGAACCACTTGTGATGTACATTTATTTTTTTTTAACATTTCACTTATACACAGCTGACCTTTCTTTCTTTTTTTGAGGAAGATTGGCACTGAGCTAACATCTGTTGTCTATCTTCCTCCTTTTTTCCTTTTTTCTCTCCCCAAAACCCCAGTAGATGGTTGTAAGTCATAGTTGTACATCCTTCTAGTTGCTTTATGTGGGATGCCGCTTCCACGTGGCTTGATGAGCCATGTGTAGGTCTGTGCCCAGGATCCAAACTGGCAAACCCTGGGCCACCGAAGTGGAACACACAAACTTAACTGCTATGCCATTGGGCCAGCCCCTTGTGATATACATTTAAATTGCAGATTCCTAGGCCACATAATCTCCCATGTATAGAATCAAGATCTCTGAAGGAAGGGTCCAGGCATCTGCATTTAAGAAGTACTCTGCATGATTTTAACTATGCACATTAGCACTATAAAACCACCATACTAAAGAAGAAATGGCAGGCAAGAAAAAAACAAAGTGAAACAAAAAAAAATCCTTGATAAAGCTAACAAAAAGGAGGAATATTCAATAGTTACAAGAAAGCATGGTAAATAGCAAATATGAAATAGGGTGGTGAAACCAAATACAAATATATCAGTAATTACAATAAATGTGAATGAGTTAAATTCCCCTAGAAAAAGATTAAATCTCTTCAGTAAAAAAAATTTTAGTCTGATATACACTATTTTAAAAGACAGCCTTGAGGCTGGCCTGGTGGCGTAGCGGTTAAGTTTGCGTGCTCCACTTCAGTGGCCCAAGCTTTGCCAGTTCAGATCCTGGGCATGGACCTACTCACCGCTCATCAAGCCATACTGAGGCAGCATCCTACATAGAAGAGCTACAACTCTACAACTATCATATACAACTATGTACTGGGGCTTTGGGGAGAAAAAAGAAAAAAGAGGAAGATTGGCAACAGATGTTAGCACAGGGCCAATCTTCCTCAAAAAAACAAAAACAAACAAGAAAAAAAAAAAGACAGCCTTAAAAAAATACAGAGAAAATTTGGAAATAAAAGGACAGACAGAGATATATTGGATAAATCCTATCAAAAGAAAGAATGACTGGCAATATAGAAATAAGACAAAAGATAATTTAATGCAAAATGCATTCAATACAATAAAAGTGATGTTTTATTTTGATGGTAATTATAATCCACTCAGATTTAACCTGTTATGAACCTTTATGCAACAAAAAACATAATATTGAGATGTATTAGGTATATGAAGAGAACTCATCAAATCCACAAAGATAGGGAAGGCTTTGACATTACTTCTAAGGAAACTTACAGACCAAATAGACAAAATAATAAGAACACAGATGATCTGATAACATGATAAACAAACCTGAGTTATTAGATTTATAATATTTTGTACCACAGAGAGAATACATATTTTTCTTAAATATCATTGAAATGTTTATAAAATTGACTAACTAGCCCCAATGAAACTTGCGATATTTTAGGGCAGTGCTACTCAAGTATAGTACACAAACCAGTGCTGATCAACAAACTGTTAACAGTCCAGGAGGAGGAAGGATTTCCAGAAAGTAAATCAATTATGTCACTCAACATACAATTTAGATCAGCTGTGCTTCTTTGTTTTTCTCTTTTTCTTTCTTTTTTTAAATTGAAAAAACCTCATTTTGAAGGAAAAGGAACATTGATTTAGGTCGGGGCAAATACCTTATCATGGTGAAGATGGGTAATCAAAATACCATAAAAGAACTGGGAAAAAAAATTACCTATTCAGAAATTTTAAATTTCTTTTTAAAATAAATCTTGAGTTTAAAATATAAGAAATCTAAAGTGAAATCACACATTCTCCAGGAGTTAACAGCAACAAGAGCACTATATTTCAAAATCTATGGGATGTGGTCAAAAGGATAATCAGAAGATATTGTATGGCATGTAAATTAATTAAAAATTCAACTTTAAAAGTTAATAAAGTTATAAAATAACAAAAGTGCCAAACAAAAAGTTAAAACAAAGTACAAGGAACGCATAAAGATAAATGAAATTCATAAGCTAGAAAGGAAAAGAGTAGACTTTAATCGATAAAACTTAAAGGTGACTCTTTGAAAATGCCAAAATAAACAAAGCTCAGAAAAATATAACCAAGAGAAAAGAGAAAACAAAAACCTTGCTAAGGCTGAGAAAGGAGCTAGACAACCAAGAAACCACAAGACAGGTTCTGGAGGACTGGATTGTGGCTGCAATGTTAGATTAAGAGGATAGAAATTCAGAACTGCAGGCTGAGATATTTGCTTCTGATGACATTACATAATTTACAGTGAGAAAAAGACAAATGAGATGCCCCAGGCTTTGGTTCAAAACACAGAGTGAAAGAAAGGCTACGTTATGACTGTGGTAAATGACTCTCTTACTGTCTGTATTCACTAAGCTGAGACCATTGAAAACCACTTTGAGAAATTCATTTTGCAGGCTGACAAATTAAAATGCCTGTTGAGTTTATAACCTCTCCATATTTCTCATATGAGAATTATCACATTGATGAAAAAGACTGGCTTCTTGATCCATAGGATGCAGATACTATGAAGGAATGAGAAGTGGAGAACTCTGACTCTCCAAGTCCCCTTGAAACAATTTCCACTCCTCATGCCTTGCCATTCCTGCTGCATCTTTGAAGTAATATAGCAATCTCCACCACGTCTCAACTTTCATCGTTGTTCTAGCAATGTTTGGAATTAGTACCCAAGAAGGTGATTTGCACAATCAGATTAGAGAAGAAAGTAGTCCCAACTGGAAAGAATTGCAGAAATGTGCTAACTTGTCATTGGCGCACTTATCTGAGATAATGCATTCAAAGCGCTAGATTAGGCAGACAGATATGGTTCTGAAAATGTGCTGGGTTGTTTAATAAAAACCTGGACCCAGTCTTGGCCCAGACAGCACTAAAGTCCAGAAATCCTGGGCCCAACATAGCAGAAAACATTCAAAGACTGCAGTAGATATGTATATCAAATTATATCCATCATATGATTTCTGCTCATTTCATTGACCCTTTCATTATGTGTGTGTGCATGTGTGTGTGTATATCTATCTCCATATATAAATTTCTGTTACCTACAAGTGTTACCACATATAACACATGTATAAGTTATATACGTATATATGTACAGTCATGTGCTGCATAATGACATTTCAGTCAACAACAGACCACATATACAACGGTGGTCCCATTAAGATTAGGTGTGTAGGTGTGACTATCATATAGCCTAGGTTTGTAGTAGGCTATACCATCTAGGTTTGTGTAAGTACATTCTATGATGTTTGTGCAAGGATAAAATCACCTAACAACGTATTTCTCTGAACATATCTCCATCATTGAGCAACACATGACTGCGTATACATATATGTGTGTGTATAAACCTCTGTGTTACTTTTAGGAGTATATTAGCAAGGAAAGACCTAAATATTGAAAAGAAGTTCTCCTGGATGATCCAGATGATTCTTTTTCCTGGTGTGCAGCAACTTGGGAAACAGCTGAAATAAAAATGGGATGAGGGAAATCGTGCGATATTTGACCTTCTCCGTCTGACTTATTTCACTTTCCATTATACCCTCAATGTCCATCCACGTTGTCACAAATGGCTGGATTTCATCATTTCTTATGGCTGAGTAGTATTCCATTGTGTATATATACCACATCTTCTTTATCCATTCGTCCCTTGATGGGCACTTAGGTTGCTTCCAAGTCTTTGCTATTGTGAATAACGCTGCAATGAACACAGGGGTGCATGTACCTTTACAACATAGGGACAGAGATTGGATTGGTGGTTACCAGAGGGGAAGGGGGGAGGGAGGAGGGTGAAAGGGGTAATTCGGTACATGTGTGTGGTGATGGGTTGTAATTAGTATTTTGGTGGTGAACGTGATGTAATCTATGCAGAAATAGAAGTATAATGATGTACACCTGAAATTTTTACAATGTTATAAACCAATGTTACTGCAATAAACAAAAAATAAAAAAAAAATGTTTAAAAAAAAATGGGATGAGAATGAAAGAATCCTGGGGGTAAGGGGGTCCTGGTGGTAGCACCGGACCACTTTAAGTAAACCACACATAGGTTTGTGCAGTAATCAGGGCTCTTTGAAAATCCTTACACATAGAGTTCACTTTTTCTCTCTTTCCATGAAGTTCTCAGAAATAAATCAGTAAGACCTTATTTGATTTGTGTAATCTAGAAAACAAACGACAACAAAAAAAGAACTCTAGACTAAGTGAAGAGAAGACTGACTCTAACTAGTACATTGTGTTATGAGTATACTGAGAGCCTTCTGCTCAATTCCCAGGCAGCAGCTTCTGAGGCCCTGGTATGAAGGAAAGTCTCCTACAAGAGGACTATGACCCACGAAGAAAGGGCTTTTAGGGTAGGAATCCTACCTGTCTGCTATAATAGTCAATCCAAGGCAAATCTGTTTTCTGGGTGAAATTCAAGTGATTAGTATCACCATTAAAGATTTCAAAGATGCAAGTATGCTGATTCCTATTAACGTCTACTCAAATTCCTGATAGGTCTAATATTAAGTCTGATGAGTTTTAAAGAACGCTGGAGGAACTCAGAAAAATTAATTTGAAATGGATTAAAGACTTAAATGTTAAGATCCTAAATCATAAAACTCCTAGAAGGAAACATAGGGGAAAAGCTCTTTGACATTGATCTTGGCGATGATTTTTTGGATCTGACACCAAAGCAAAGGCAACATAAGCAAAAATAAACTATTGGAACTATATCAAACTAAAAAGCTTCTGCACAGCAAAGGAAACAATCAACAAAATTAAAGGCAATATATAGAATGGGAGAAAATATTCACAAACCATATATCTGATAAGCGATTAATATCCAAAATATATAAGGAACTCATACAACTCAATAGCAAAAAAAATAATCTGATTAAAAAATGGGCAAAGGGGGGCCAGCCTGGTGGCGCAAGCAGTTAAGTGCACGCGCTCTGCTGCGGTGGCCCGAGGTCCGCCAGTTCGGATCCCAGGCGCGCACCAATGCACCACTTGTCAAGCCATGCTGTGGCGGTGTCCCATATAAAGTGGAGGAAGACGGGCATGGATGTTAGCCCAGGGCCAGTCTTCCTCGGCAAAAAGAGGAGGATTGGCAGATGCTAGCTCAGGGCCGATCTTCCTCACAAAAAAAAAAAGGGCAAAGGATTTGAATAGGTATTTTTCTAAAAGATACACACATGGCCAACAAGTTCATGAAAAGGTGCTCAATATCACTAATCATTGAGGAAATGCAAATCAACCACAAGGAGATAACACCTCTCATCTGTTAGGATGGCTTTTATCAAAAAGACAAGAGCTAATTGTTGGTGAGGATGTAGAGAAAAATGAACTTTTGTATACTGTTGGTGGCAATGTAAATTGGTATAGCCACTATGGAAAACAGTATGGAGGTTCCTCAAAAAATTAAAAATAGAACTACAGTATGACCCAGCGATCCCACTTCTGGATATATAGCCAAAGGAAACAAAAGCAGTATCTCAAAGAGATATCTGCACTCCCATTTTCTTTGCAGCATTATTCACAATAGCTAAGATATGGAAACTACCTAAGTGTCCATCAACAGATGAATGGACAAAGATGTGGTATATACATACAATGGAATATTAGCCATGAGAAAGAAGGAAATCCTGACATTTGCAACAACATGGATGAACATAGAGGACAGTATGCTAAGAAAAATAAGCCAGACAAAGACAGACACTGTATAATCTTACTTAAATGTGGAATCTTTAAAAATGTCAAACTCAAAGAAACAGAGAGTACAATGTTAGTTACCAGGGGCAGGGGCGGGTGGGGAAAAATGGGGAGATGCTGATCAAAGGGTACAAACCTTTAGTTATAAGATGAATAAACTCCTGGGGATCTAACATACAGCGTGGTGACTATAGTTAATACTGTATTGCATACTTGAAATTTGCTAAGAGAGCATATTTTAAGCATTCTCACCACACACAAAAAAGGTAACTATGTGAGATGATGAATGTGTTAATTAACCTGATTGTGGTAATCATTTCACAATGTATACATATGTCAAATCATCACATTATACTCTTTAAATATATACAATATTATTTGTCAATTATACCCAGTAAAGCTGTGGGAAGAGGGGAAAGAATGCTGGAGTATTTCAAACTTATTGAAATAGTCGCTCTAATTGTGGCTGCTAATTTATATACCCAGATACTACAAATGGCCAATGTATCTTTTCAGTTTTAACCCACAGAGAACACAGAAGCAATTTGTAATTTTTTTCCTGTGTGAGAAATACCATAACTTTCACCTTTGTAAATACCATTTGATACCATTTAATCTACAGGGGCCTTAACCATCTCGTTATCCCTCAGGACCTCACACCAGCTTACTACATTGGCAATGTCATGCTGATAGGTCCTTGAAATAAGAAGTAGTAGGTACCTTCCTTGTTTTGGTAAGGCCTCCATGTTGAATTCCACAAAAATTAGGGATCTGTCATTTCGGAGTGGACTATTCAGAAAAAGCCTAGAAAATATTTATGACATACATAAGTTCTCATAGAAGTTCCCCACGGCAGATGAGATTCTTAATAATCAGAGTCGAGAGAACATTCTGTTGTTGTCATTCACCCTCCTTCTCTGGCCTGTCCAGTCCTTGCTAAATGGACTAATAAATTATAAGGTCATAACGACTAGGATAGAGGATATGCCTGGGCTCAATAGCATGGACTTCACTCACCAAGTCTAACTTGGTTATTCCAATGCTGAATTTCCAACTTTTAAGGAGAAATTGACATTATCCTTGTGGGAGATCGGGATTTGGCCACCCTGAAATCTATCTCTTTACCTTGGTTGTTTTCTCTGAGGACATTTGACCTCCCCCACTAACTGCCTAAAGAATTTGACATGGTAGCTCCTTCCTGGAATAGATCTATCATGATGGCTGTAAAGATAACGTAGGGTAAATGTTACAATACGAAAGGCACCAACAAGCCCCTCTTATCAGAAGTTCTGTCTCTCTGGCCGCATTCTCTGGATGACCCTTCGAAGAGTTGCCAGACAATCATTTACATTTATAAGGGAAATCTCCATTTGTAAAGGTATCTCCCTCTCTGTTTGGAGAAGAGAGGGGGATGAGCTCATTTCTAGTGACTTGTCAATGTGGAAGGTGAGGCCTTGAGCTACATAATAAACCTTACTCTTGTTTACTGTGCTTTAGTGGTAATCTCCTGTAACTGACTCCCCCCACCCCCAAAATCCTCCTTTGTCATTGGCTGAAAATGATATTTAAGACGAGAATTTCTGCTATTGTGTTGAGAAAACGCAGTGTCCCTGCTTTCTCCCATGTATACATGTTATTAAACTTGGTATTATTTTCTCCTGCTAACCTGTCTTGTTGATTATTTGGCCAGCCAGAAGAACCTTAAGGGAAAGGGCAGAGGGAGATTCTCTCTCTTCCCCCGACATCCTCTATCCTGAATGGGGTAGCAGTTTGTCCTCAAAAAATAGACACATTAGGGATTTAGATTTATTTCCCTGCTCATCACACATCTTCAAGCACCACCTTTGGCGGATGCACTAAAGCTCTTATGCACAATTATGACATCCTACATAATAAAGCCTCTGATCAAGGGACACATTTCACAATGAAAGTGAGGCAATAATCTGAAGCCCATGAAAGGAAACAGCCAAATCATTTTCTAATTAGTTTTGACTTATGAAAGGCTTTCACAATGATATATATCTCTTGTGGCTCCTACAGGAATTTTTTAAATTATCTTTTCATTTTTGTGTAAAATATGATAAATAAATTATCAGAAGTTTAAAAATTATATCATGATATTATTAAATATTGCATTTAAGATTCATTTTTATACTAGCTTTAATATTTCATAATATAAAGAGAGTTTCATATTTAACAAGTGACATGCTATTTAATTTGCTTTAAGGTACATATGAATATCTAACCACATTATAAATAAACTTTAAAAATTGATATTATATCATGTTTGATTTGGAACCCAAATGTAGCTCTCTGTAAATAACACTTTATTGGATATAATCATGACAGATTTTCTCTCTTAGTACAGAGAATGCTTAATGTGCTACATAAGAGTTTTAATTAGCTGGATGCCACTTAAAATTTGGTAAGATCAACTTGAGGTGAATTTGCTGAATTATTGTCATTTACTTACATTTCAACATCAAGTTTAATTATACTCCTTGTATTTTTTGGCAGTCCATTATGTGTATGAATTAAATAACATGCAACTATGAATAAAATCACTTAAAACTAGTGGTCAGAACTGTGAAGCAGTGTTTCTGAGCGCACTGATCTGATCGCCATTAGCCACAGAGTAAGCTCACTCTACATATAATCAAAGGTACTAAAACTGTTTCAATTCCAAAAGGAAACTAGGAAATGTTAAATATTTTAATAGATACTTAACCGAATGCCATTGCTATCCTTAACAACGCAAACCTCCTTGGATACTCTATGAACCCTGGGAGTTTGTGAAGCACCAGATGGGGGTGGGAAATGCTAGTGTACTCTATGGCTGAAGACTCAGGCATAGTACCAGTGCTGAGACACAAGCTGGGCTGCTGTCATAAGAAAGTCGTTAAGCTCTGACCGGTGACCAAATGAATATTCTCTCACAGGTGTACACTGTCACACTTCTGATAACCAAAACATGGAGGTGGGAGTGGCCACTCTACTTGTTTACACTTACCTTGACTAATTCCGAAAAGGATTTGAGACAGCTTGGAAAAAAAAATCAGAGAATATTAGTTCAAAAATAGGTAAATGAGGCAATTAGGATAAAGGAAAACTAAGGGTAAATAATTGAATTTTCTGGAAATTTTAATACCTAAAGGAAAAATGCTTACACTAGAAAACAGAGTAAAGGTCAATTATATCTCAAGAAAGTTGGAAGAAAAAAAAAGATTCTCCTGATTTGGTGCAGAGACAGCCAGTAGGCCACTTTGGAATCTTCAAGCCACTAAGAGAAGAATCAAAGAAGGAAGTTGGCTCGTGTGATTGACTAACTCTCCATAAGAAATAGGGTTGCTACTCTGAAACGGGAAGTCAACATTTCAGGGAGTTCTGGAGACTGAAGATAATCCTGTGACCCTGTTCTCCTCTCTATTTTCCAAACTCTCCTGTTGAAATTGGCAAGCCAAGCTGGGATATATTAAATATTCAACACCAAAGAATACATTCGGATTGAATCACATTTACCTTAAGCTGCCACAACACCAAGTGCTGCCAGGAAAATTCCTTGCTCTACTACGCCCAACGTTAAAGATTAAGAGAAGACAACCCAAATCCTTAAAGACAAGAACACCAATAGCTTAGACACCTCAGGAATAAAGATCAATTCACTAGAAGAAAAAGAAATCATGATCAGATGAGGTCCTAAGACAATGAGAACATGGAATTGTCCAAGTCAGAAGTCTAAATTCAAGCAAGTCATGTGACCAATAATATAAATGAGGATTGTAGCTTCCTTCTATTTTTTCCTCGCTTACTATTTGAATATAATTATCATCTCCTTTATCTTTCTACAGAGGGAAAAGATTATTATCTTTTCCTTCTTTTTCCTCTTGTTTCCATTGACCATTGTATATAGAATGTGGTGGTGGTTGTGGTGTTTACATTATAATTTTGTCCATAGATTGGAGAATTTTGATATGAGATTACCACAAACTAGAGAAATAATGGCATAAACCAAAGAGTCCAGATTCACGGAAACAGTGGCAGATGACCCTGCCTCAAGATATAGTACATGGGTGTGACTTTGGGTTGTCTCCAACAAGTGGGCCCAGCAGTGATACCTATACTGTCAAATTCTGCCACCTGATCACAGCTGATGATGTAAGAGAAGACACAAGATCCAAGTTGAGATGATAAAATTCTCTGCCAGGAATCTGGAACCTGTTGTGGCAAGCACAGAGACTGAGATCTCCGAGTCACGTTAATGGCAAAGACCTACAGAGCAGGTCCAGACTGCTGCTAAGGAATACAAGAATAGTCACTGCCACCGTCCTTTCCCGCTTTCATCAGTTAACAATTCTTTCAATTTTCTGAAATACTGCAGTTTCTTTTCACTAAATTCCTTTGTTGCTATTGTCATTTATGCTTTAGATGGGCTTAAGTGAGCAAGAGTTGTGGATTTTATTTCTTACAAGTATAATAACTAGTACAAAGTCAATAAAATTCTAATCAAATTTTCAACACGATTTTCTAGGAAATGTAACAAGCTAATTCTAAAATTCACCTGGAAAAACAAATGCACAAGAAAAACCAATAAATTGTGGGAAAGGGAAAATAATGAATGAAGAATTGGCCTGTCAAACATCAAAATATACTGTAAAGTTACAGTAATTTAAACGTGTGTTATTGCTGTAAATATTCATCAATAGATGAAAGACAGAGAAGTTCCAGAAACAGATTCACTTACATGTGAATTTAAAATATTGTAAAGGTAAAATTTTAAATATGTAAAGAAAGTATTCAATAAATAATATTAAAAACAATTTTCTATCACACAAGGAAGAAAAGTTTTCACAGAATACATAAAATTGAATCCAAATGAGTTAAGCTTCAAAAAAAATTTTTAACTAAAAATATCAGAAGAAACTTTTAAAGAAAATATTTATAATCCTTGAATGAGTAGAGTCTTCTTAAGAAGAAATTTTAAAAATCCATAAAAATTTTACCCTCTAAGAATGTAAAATTTCCCTACATTAAAAAAAAGGAAAATTTTAAAAACCAATTGACATACTTGGAAAAATATTTTGTACGGATAAAATGTAACTGACAAAAATTAATTGTTTTAATTTGCAAAGAGTTCCTAGAAATTATTGAGAAACAGATAAACAATATTGTGGAAAAATGAGTGAAGAATCTGAAAAGTCTGCTCACACTAGAAATACAAATAACCAGTGAATACAAGGAAAGATACTCAGCCTTGTTAGAAATTGGGGAGGTGCAAAATGAAAACAGTTATTAGATGCAATTTTTTACCCATCGCATTGGCAAAAACTTTAAAGTTTGAAAATATGAGATGAGAAATACCAGAAATGGGAGAAAAAGAGGTATTTATATGCTAATTTGGTGGCGATGTCAATTTTTTATAGCCTTTATGAATGGCTGTTAAGCAATGTCTAGTAAAATATTGTCATATAGTCTTTAATCTAGCATTTCCACTTCTAGATATTTGTGATAAAGAAATATACATATATATATAAATACATGTTTAAGAATACTCAGTATTATAAATAATAGCAAAAAATGAGGAGACGTAACACATCTGTTGGATAAAATTAAAGGCACCTTAAATACCAAGAGTGACAAGCTGTAAAGGCTGGAATGGAAAGTGAGGGTTCTAAAGGGCTGCTCAGAATCCCACAGTGTCCATTCCAACTAATGAACTCAGCAAGGTCTTTGTTGATAGCAAAATCCAAGCCTGCAAGAGAAGCTGATGGAAGAAATGCACAGGAAACCGGCAGGCCCGAAGAGCTCTGTGAGTACAAGCTGACCGGTGCCTGGAAGCACGGTGTTGACTATGGGAGCAGTCATCTGGGCATGATAGAGTTTGCAGGAAAAAATAAACCTGCAAAAGGAAATAAATAACCTTAAAGTTTAGATGCAAGATCCATCAGCCCAGCAAAATTGCTGTGACCATGAAAACAAAATGGTTACTTTTAGCAGCAGATCAAGAATAGGGAAAAGAAAATTGAAAGAGTTGCCAAGGAGCCATTAGAATACTGAAAGGGGGGCCGGCCCCATGGCTTAGTGGTTAAGTGCACGCGCTCTGCTACTGGTGGCCTGGGTTTGGATCCCGGGCGCACACCGACACACTGCTTCTCTGGCCATGCTGAGGCCGCGTCCCACATACAGCAACTAGAAGGATGTGCAACTATGACATACAACTATCTACTGGGGCTTTGGGGGAGAAAAAAAGGAGGAGGATTGGCAATAGATGTTAGCTCAGAGCTGGTCTTCCTCAGCAAAAAGAGGAGGATTAGCATGGATGCTAGCTCAGGGCTGATCTTCCTCACAAAAAAAAAAAAAAGAATACTGAAAGGGAAGCTAGTGATGAATTTGACCTCTGTATTAGTTTGCTAGGGCTGCCATAACAAAGTACCACAGACTATGTTGCTTAAACTACAGTAATTCATTTCTTCACAGTTCTGGAGGCTGGGAGTCCCAGAGCAAGGTGACACCAAGGTTGGTTCCTTCTGAGGCCTCTCTCTGTGGCTTGTAGATGGCTGTCTTCTCCCTGCGTCTTCACATGGTCTTCCACCTGTACGCATCTGTGCCCTAATCTCGTCTTCTTATAAGGACACCAACCATATTGGATTAGGGCCCACCCATATGACTTCATTTTATCTCTCTAAAGGTCCTATCTCCAAATACAGTCACATTCTGGGATAATGAGGGTTAGGACCTCAACATGTGAACTTTGGAGGGGACATAATTCAGCCCATAACAACCTCCTCACAGTTCCAGATCTTCTGCCTGGAATGTACCTCCTGCCCTCTTCCCACTACACTTTTCCTTGCTAACTCCTAGTCATCCTACAGGAGTCAGCTTAAATGCAATTTCCCCAGAGATATCTTTCCCAAACCATAGAACCCCAGCCTAAATTGGGCTCCTCTGTTTTACTTTCTCATATCACTCAGAGTTTGCCAAAAGTGTTCTTCATATCAGTTAGCATAGTTTATAATAATATACCCACACGACTGGGTTGTTATTTTGTTGTTGTTGTTGTTGTTGTTTAACCTCTCTCTCACCACCCCACTAGACTTTGGCTCTATAGGATTTTCGTTCACTATCACCCCAACAGTAACACAGTCCCTAACTGTGTTATAATAGTAATAGTTTAACATTTATTGAGAATTTTCCATGTACAACTTTGCTAAGCACTTTAAATATATGTAAACACTTTATTCCTCTAAACATCTCTATGATGGAGATAATATTATCATCCTTATCTTACAGATGCTAAAAAATGAAAGATTAATAAATGTGCTCAAAATTACACAGCAAGCAAGTAGTGGACCTGGAATTTTGGATGCTCAATAGATACCTGTTGAATTGTGAATAAATAAATAAATAAACCTAATTGCCTATAAATATAAGCAAAATAAAATACATTATGGTTTACTTAAATTACGGAACATTATATAGTCTTTAAAAATGATGAGGAAGATTTATATGTAGTAACACTGGAAGAAATGATAAATTATTAAATGAAAGACGTCACAGAACAATAGTATCTTTCCGTGGTGTGTATGTGTATATGAGTGTGTGTGTGTGTGTGTGTATGTACATTTTTGTGAATGCTAAGAGGAAGTCTGGATAAATGCATCCCCAGCCTATTTTGGAGAATAGTAAAAGGAATTTAGGGGAAGGGAGATAAAAAAAGACCTATACTTTTTGCTCTAAATACTTATATATTTTTTAAATATTTTATAAGAAGTCTCTATTATACTTAAATTTTTTTAAGCTACTAAAAAGAAAAACAATATAAATGAATGATTAAACTATTTTTCTGAGTTTATAGTTTAAAATTTTCAGAAAAGTTCCCATAACAATTTTCAGTAAGGTTGACTTTATAGCCTTCTTCTCCCACCTTGTCATTTTGTAATAAAACAAAAGGAGACGAACCATTCCTATGTTCCATAGTTTATTTTTTTTAACCTTGTTCTTAAAAAATAGTTGAAAGTAGACAAAATTGGATATAAAAAGCAAACCATAGGCAAAAGATGATACAAGATAATACCATTCCACAAGGTGGGGACAGAACCTTGAATGATCCGTGATTGGAGGGAACGGGTGGGTGTTCATGGACAGCTCAGAGGGTCATTAGTTGAAGCGCCAACAGGAGATATTAGATATACAGACTCCTCTATTCCTCTTCCTGACAACAGCAGGAAGCAGCAAGTATGAGGGCTTAGAGTAGAGAGACAGAGCAAGCATTCCAGATGTCTGACAACACTTTGGAAAGGTGGGGCTTCTCCACTCCTACGATACTCAATGAAGTACCAGTACTTAATGGCACATACTTCCCCTCTCCCTTTTCCACAGAGCAGCATGTGCTACCTCTTTCCATAATCACATAACAAAACAAACATAGCAGCCATACTAAAAGACTAACTCAATTACAAAGATGAGCCAACAGCCAACAATCTTAAACTATTTGCAGAAAACCAGCACATGAAATACAAACACCAGGAAACAGAGGTGATAGTAAGAAGAACAGGGATTTGACATAAGACTATGATATCCTCAAGAGGTACAAGATTATATTGCACCCATAAAAAAAATCAACTGAGAAAATGGAAATTTAGACCTTAGTTATTGAAATATAATATCCCAAAATATATGGGCTGAATAATAAACTGGACACAACCACAAAATGAAATAGTGAGCTGTAACATCAACCCTTAGTATTTACCCAGAAAAAGAAAAGTATGAGGTAAAAGTAAGAGATATGGGGCAGAAATTCCAACATCCATGCACAAGGCCCATAACATAATAGAGAAATAATAGCATATCCCCAAAGCCCAGATTCAGGGAAACAGTGGCGGATGATACTGTCTGAAAATACGTGACTTTGAGTTGTCTCCAACAAGTGGGTCCAACAGTGATATCAATACTGTCAAGTTCTGCCATCTGATCACAGGTGATGATGTAGGGGCAGACACAGGAGCCAAGTTGGGATGATAAAATTCTTTCCTAGGAATCTGGAACTTGTTGTGGAGAGCACAGAGACAGATCTCTTGAGTCGCATTAATGGCAAAGGCCTACAGAGCAGGTCTAGACTGCTGCTAAGGAATACAAGAATAGTCACTGCCACTGTCCTTTCTCATTTTAGTCGATCAACAATTCTTTCAATTTTATGAGATACTCCAGTTTCCTTTCACCAAATTCCTTTATTGTTAATGTCATTTACACCTTAGAGGGGCTTAGGTAAGAGTTGCGGATTTTATTCCTTACAAATATGAGAACTAGTACAAAGTCAATAAAATTCTCAAATTCTCAACAAGACTATTCATGAAATGTAACAAGCTAATTCAAAATTCACCTGGAAAACCAAATGTTCAAAAACAATAAACTGTGGGAAAGGGAAAGTAATGAATGGAGAATTGGGCTGTTAAACATCAAAATATACTGTAAAGTTACAGTAATTTAAATATGTGCTATTGATATGATAATACACCAATAAATGAAAGAAAGAGAAGTTCCAGAAACAAATGCACTTATATGTGAATTTAGAAATTTCTCAGAGGATGTTTATCTAGGAATGTCTTTCTGTCAACTTAATATTTACCTCATATAAAATTTGGGGTTGCTGGGTCTTTTCATTTCAGCACTTTATGACATCCCACTGTCATCTGCCCCCCATTAATCTTCAGAAGTCAGCTGTTAATTGTATTGTTCACCCACATGTGATAAGCCATTTTTCCTCTTACTGCTTTTAAGATTTTCTTTTCATCTTTGGCTTTCAGCAGGCTAACTATAGGTGTTCTAGATGTGCATATTCTTAAGTTTATCCTACTGAAGTTTGTTGAGCTAGGATCAACCTTGAGATTAATATTTTCATCAAAGTTAGAACATTTTCACAGTTATTTACTAAAATAGTTTCTGCCAGTTTCTTCTAATTGTTTTTCTGTTCCTTTCTCTCTCTTCTCTTCTTCTGTGACTCCCATGAAATGTATGTTGGTATGCTTAATATTGTTTCACAGGTCTCTGAGGTGTTATTCATTTTTCTTCAATCTTTTTTCTTTGTTATTCAGATTAGGTAATTTCTATTTATCTATCTTAGAGTTCATTGATTCTTTTTCTTCTATCACAAATCTGCTATGGAGAACTTGTAGTGAATTTTTCCTTTTGATTATTGTACTTTTCAATTCCAGAATATAAATTTGGTTCTTTTTAAATAATTTCTCTTTTTTGAGATTCTCTATTCTTTATTTTCATCATACTTTCCTTTAACTCCTTAAAGATGCTTTCCTTGAGTCCTTTGATCATAGTTATTAAAGCTGCTTTGACATCTTTGTCTGCTAAATCCAACTTCTGAGGACACACAGAGGCAGAGTCTATTATCTACTTTTCTTTCTAGTATAAGTCATACTTCTGTGTTTCTTTGCATGCTTCATAATTTTTGTCAAATAATTTACATTTTAAATAATATATCAAAACATTGAATTCTAACTTTTTCCCCCTGAGGGTTGCCATTGCTATTTCTTGTTTGTTTGTTTGTTTAATAACTTGTCCAAACTAAATCTGTGAAGTCTATCTACCCAGCAATGTGGGGCTGCTTGTATATTTGCTCTTACATTTTTTGCTTTTATATTTTTTTCCTTGTTTTTATTTCTAAGCCTGACTTCCTAGGAGTTACCCCTGTGTCTGAAAAGCTTACCATTCAGACAAATATTGTTCAGGGTTGTGTTTAAACACCTTGAGCCACTAAAGCTTGCTGATGGATCTACGTGTGGGCTGGGGAGCACATTCAAACATCAGAGTGTTTTCAAGTTTTCACTGGCTTTTACTTTCCACCAGGCTCTCTCATATCTCTGCATAAGCATGCAGGCTCCACTGGGCAGAGATGTGTGAGTGATTTGGGCCTATACCAGTCTCAGCTACATACAGCCTCCAGTCAAACTGAGATATATGATATGGAGACTTTATCAAATCCTCCATGGCAGTCTCACTTTCCAGTATTCTTGTTTAAATTTCTGGCTAGTCTGCTGGTCTGTTGATTGCTCCAAGCAGGAGCACAGCCTCAGGCTAGTGGATCATTGGCCTTCCCAATTTGCTTACTACTGAGATCACCACCTTGACTGACAGGGCTCTTGATTAAATGAGTCTCTTCCCGTGGTGGCAGCAAGGCTCCTGGTGTCATAGTGTTCCCATAGCCTGCCAACAGATGTGGGAGGGGGAATGGGAGAATCCTTGGACAACAATACCACAGATTCATGCTGTTTTTACACAGAGTTCAGTAGTTTTCATGAGTAAAAGTTTCTGAGTCTGTTGTATGCTTTTAGTGAATTCTGAGAGTGCTGAAACAGTTGTTTTTGACAATTTTGTTCAGCTCCATTGTTGCTTTTTCAGGGAGAAGATTTCTTAACCTCTTAATTCCATCATGTTAGAGACTGAATCATCTAAAATTTATTTTTCAGCTAAATGTTTTGATTGTAAAACATTTATTAAATAATAATCTAGCACTCAAAATCCAAATATCAATAGAAGAGAAGTGGTTGGAGTATTTAGGGAATGAAAAGCCAGCTAATGTGCTTGATTGATTAATTCAAGGTACGATGAAATAAATAAATGTTTAAACGTGTATGTTAAAGTATGAGAATAATTATTTGCGGACTAGAATAGAATTCTTAATTTCTAAATTATTCAAAGGTAAAGACTAAAATAAATAAAATCTTGTCAATCTAATAAAAGGTAGCAGGGGTAGAGGAAATTATAGAGAATCCTAAAGAGCAAACCCAATATCAGCAATCACATTACATGTGATTAGGTAAAGTAATCTACTGAAACTCAAAGATTCTCTGATTGTGTTAATAACATAAAACTTTCTGCTGTTTACATAGACACACTAAAAACAGAATGACAGAATAAAGAAAACAATATCAGGACAGGAAAGGAAATACCAAGCAAATAACAAGACAGAAGAAAACTAGTACAACGATGCTGAGAACAGACAAAATAGAGTTCAAGGCCAAAAGCTTTTAAAAGGAACAGGAATATTTTATATTAATAGTAGAAAAATATTAATAAAATAAAGAGACTGATATATTTTATATTAACATTAATAATATTTTATTCATATTTATTCATAAATAATAAACATTAATCATAAAATTTTATGTAACTAGCAACACAGCTTTGAAAAAAAGTGAAAAAAATAATATAACCACAAAAAGAAATTAACAAATCCAGAGTCATAGGACTATGACACAGTTCTCTCTAAAAACAATAGATTAAATAATTTAAAGAAAAGAAAGAAAGATAGAGAAGAGGTGAATAAAACATTTAACAGTTTCAATCATATTCACAGAGACACATACAAATGCATGTGCTTGTATATAAACCAAGAATATGTGACTGTTCATAGGAAACAGACATATACTTGAGCATGTATTGGCCACAAAGTAACTTTCAACCAGTTCCAGAAAGCTGACATCATATGTGTCATATTCACTGACTACAACACAACTGAATTGGAAATTAAAAACTAATAAATGACACTCTCCACTGCCTCCTCCCCAAAAATTCTTTAAAATAAAAACGGTAATTTAAACTTAGACTAAGAGTACCACATAGCAACACTTTGGAGATGTGCAAGGAGGGCAAACACAAAAAATTTATAGTTATAAATATATTTATTAAAAAACTATTAAAGTTTAAAATAAACTGCACTTTTAATTCAAAATCTAAGGAAATACCAAAAAAAAGAAAATCAAAGAAAATGGCATAAAAGACATAATGAAGATAAAAGTAAATATTATTAAAATATAAAGAAAACATACTAGTAAATTCAGGTATTAAAGGCAAAGGCTGGTTACCGGAAAAAAACAACAAAATAGGTCATATGTTTGATCAGAGAAAAAGAAAGAAGGTACAAATCAACCACAATAGGAATGAGAAAAGAGATAAAACTACAGAGAGAATACTATATATAAGTTTATACCAATGAAATGAAAATGTAAATGAACTGGACAATTTCTAGGAAAATAAGAATTTTCAAAAGTGGAGAAAAAACAGGAATAAAATGTCAAAAGACCAATACTATAGAAGAAATTGAAAAGTCTACAAAGATCCATTGTGCCTTAAAATGCACTGGTCCCAGATGGTTTATGGGTAAGTTCTAGCTTATTATGATGAAATGGATCATTCCCAACATATACCAACTGTCTCAGAATATACAAAAACATAAAAAGCTAAATAACTCATTTTACATTGCTAATATAACACAATACAAATTCCAGACAAGAAGAGTATAAGAAAAATGTAGACTGATCTTACATAAGAATGCAAATATAAAAATTTACATAAATATTTAAAAAATCAAATTCATCAGTATATTGAATGGAAAATACATATACTCCTTATAACCAAGCAGTATTTATCCCAAGAATGCAGGAATGGTTTAGTAGGAAAAAACTATTAAAATACCATACCTCATTAACTGAGAAAATATATATATACACTAAATAAATACACTTAGAATTTAATAAAATTTAAATCCTACTATTTGAATTATCAAGTTATCAATAGATAAGAACTTCTTCATATTTAACAGTAAACTTGCAAATATCATACTTAATGCTGAAATATTATAAGCATTACAAGTCAAGAATAAAATAAAACAGAGATGCCTTCTCTCACATCTGCTATTCAAATTATCTAGAGGTCTTAGCAATAGGCAATAATACTGTAAAAATAAACAAATCACATATTTGGGGAAGGAATATATAAAACTACAATTGTTTGCAAAGAATGAAATTACTTATCCAGAAAATCCAAAACAATTGATAATTAGAACTAACCAAATACACAATCAGCCAAAAAAAAAAAAAAAAAAAAAATAGCATTCCTGTTAAAAAGCAACAGCTCATTAATATATTACAGTTAACAACTATAATCTTTAATAATAACAAAAAGCAACAAACAAAAATAATTAAATACTATGAAAATTAAAAGCATAGGGACTATTTTACCAGTTATCAAAACACATTATAAAGTATATTATCTAGCGTAGCATATTCTTGGGGCAATAATAGATAAGCAGAGCAATGGAACACAAAAGAGATCCAAAGACAAATCAGTATGTATGGTAAAGGCTGCATTCAGATTTATAGGAAAGTCATACTGTTCAATAAACACTATTGACACAATCAGCTATCAATTTGGATAGAAAATAAAACTAGTGTCCATCCTCACAACATTATCAAAAATAAAGTTAAATTATCCATATAAACATAAAAACAAAAATTTAAGATTGTAAGAAATATATATGGGACTACTTTATGATTTGGGTATAGCAGATCTTAAAGTAACAAAAAGCAAAAATGATAAAAGTAAAAAATTGGTATATTTGGCTACATCAAAATTTTAACTTCTGTAAGACTAAAGACATCAATAGAAGCTTACAAGACACAGATGAGGAGAAAATATTTGTAAAGTCTATAACTGACGATGAATTTGTGTCTAAAAGATATTCCTTAAAATCAGTAATAAGAAGGTAAACAAGCCAAGAAAAAAAAAGTGGGGAAAACCTTCAAATGTATGTACAGAGTCATGTATAAGTATAGTTGAATTATGAGAAAGTGGAACCAACTAAAAGGACTATCAGGAGGGAATTTCCAAATAAACTTATTATTTATATTACAGAATACAGTCAGGCATTGTTTACAGATGGGGACACATTCTGAGAAATGTGTCATTATGTGATTCCGTCGTTGTGTGAACATCATAGAGTATATTGAAGGGGAATAAAATTTGCCACCCAAAAATGTGTCCTTTAACATGAGGATTATTTTAGGCTGATTATTTTTAAGAAACAAAAGACTTAAAGTTTTTGTTACCTCCCCCTTAACTGCCTAAAGGAATTCAGACAAAAAAAAAACCTATCTTAGGAACTGAGCTATCACCTACTAGCATTACATGAACTAGGTGATATACAGGGAGGAACCTAGAAAAACCTATTTGTTGGGCTCCCCTCTGTGTTCTTTTTCTGTGTGGCTAAATAAACACACATTTTTCCAAGCATTTGCTCCTTTACATCTACATGTGAATTGCCTTCCTTCCTTTTGAAGTTCCTGACTCTCCCCACCCCCAACATCTTCTTTGGTCTTGAGCTGAGGATAGTATTCAAGGTGAGGGCTTTGGCCATTTTGGCAAGTTACTCAGTTTTCCTGGGTTTCTCCCACATATGCATGTTATTAAACTTTTGTTTGTTTTTCTCCTGTTAATCTGTCTCACGACAATTTAATTCTTAGGCCAGCCAGAAGAACCAAGAAGGGTAGAAGAAAATTTCTTCCTGCCCTACAGTACTTACACAAACCTAGATGGTAGAGCCTACTACACACCTAGGCTATATGATACTAATCTAATGGGACCACCATCGTATATGAGGTCTGCCATTAACCAAAACATCGTTATGCAGTGCATGATTGTATTAATACTATATGGCAATTTTAAAAAGTGAGGTAGCTAGGCTTACATTCACAGGGGAAGATCTTCAAGATATAATGTTGGGTTTAAAAAAAAAGTTGTTTAAAAGTACCTACACTTGGATATGTGTTTAACGAGGTGATAGGGAGGTATGAAAATTAATAAAAGAAATCTCAACTAAAACTAGAGTCAGGAAGGCCTGTAGAGGAAGCTCACACCCTACTACTCATGGTCAATTACCTCAAATAGGAAGAGACATACCTTGCATCTCCAATAGGAAGTTGGCTACTACTCTACCTCTCCAGCAAGAGGAAGGTTTGCTTCTTCCCTAGCAACAAGCCCAGCCAAGGGAAAATGTCACAGTTCAGCCAATGAGGAGCTGTCACCACCCTAAACTCTTACTCTCCTCCAATGAACTTTCATTTAGAACAGCCCGTCCCAACTCCCCCTTTTTTCTCTATAAAAGTAGGCTCCCTTCCTTTATTCTCTGGACTTTGCTGTGGTTTGCCAGAGTACGTCCCGAATTGCAATTCTTTTGCTATTCCTGAATAAACTCATTTTCCTGTTAAAATAGCTGGCTATTTTATTTAAAAGTTGACAGAGGAGAGAGAGATTCTGGAAAGATATGTACAAAAGTAATAAGATACCTCTAGAGTGGTAAATGGGATTAGTAGGAGTGGTTATGGATTTTTGGTTCTTGTTTGGTTTTAACTCCATGTGTATAGTTTGAATTGTTGACAATGAAAATGTATTCATGTGTCATTTTGTACAACCTTAGTAATAAAATGTTTTAAAAAGTAGACTTAAGCCCAGCCCCACATGGCCCAGCCCCAAAGCAAGCAAGCAACATAGCTAAGAGACACAGATATGCCTCTCCTGTTCTTGTTCCTGTGGATTCTTACAAAAATCTATACTTGTATAATAAAAATCTACAGCGACCCTAAGAGAGACTCCAATGGGCAATTCCTTGTGTTCTCTAGTTTGGTGAATTGTTGTGAAAGTGACAGCAGCCAGAAAATTAAGAACTATATAATGAGATAATCTTTTGTTAGTCTGGAATGTAGTCCCTTAAAAGAGTTTCAGAAAGTAACTAACTTCTTGGGGAAGGCCACCCTTGGTTCTGGAGGAAAAAATCACTTGAAGATCCTTTTAATGTTTTAATGTATTTTAAGCCCTCTGATTGAACTTGGAAAAGATATTGAAATAATCAAATGTAAAATGTTTTAGCTGAGCAAATTGTGTTCTGTTAAGTGATATAAATTGCATGTGTCTTTTAACATATCTTTATCTCTGCAGATTGTATTCTAATAGGTAAATTTATCCTCTCTGTGTGAGAGTTTCTTGCTGATTCTTAGAAAGTCTATGTGTTATTATTAAAGTCTTCACTCACCAAAAGAGGAGACTAGGAAGATGGGTAGAAAAGATGTTCAGAATTCACATTTCATCACTGGAGGAGAAAGTGAGAAAAAAACTTGACCAGATTGTTTCCTCCACTGGACTGTTAATGTCCAATATGTAATATTATTTTAGATAAAATACTCTAGATTGTGTCAAAGGTACTGATGTCTGTCTACCGTGTCCTGTTGCCTTTGGGAAGCCTAAGGGTAAGACCACACTTCCAGGAACTGGGGTGGATTTTGGCTTCCCAAAGGAAATGAATAGTCACACTGTTATCCTAGTAGAAGGGCAAGCTTTCACAGGTGAAACTTGGGGCTTCACTTGAGGAGACTGGGAAGCTATTCCATATCCCTTTGCTTCTGGAAGCCGGGTCCTAGATTAAAAAGAAGCCTATGTGGATCTAAATGCTAAAGAGTTTCTTCTAGAGTAAGTTATCAAAGGGATTCTCATTGAGGTGGCGAAAGGGTTTCCCTCTTTTATATGGGCTTGGGGACCTCTTTATAACAAAAGAACCCAGGGCCAGCAAAGTCTGGTCCAACAAGGCACTCATATGGAGTAGTTTGTGTCCTAAAACTCCCAACGTAGATTTATCTGGGGTCTATTGCCTTCCTTGTACATTAATTAATTTATTATTCTCAAAGTTTGAGGTTAAAACTGGGCATTTACTTGCAGTGAAGGTTTAGGGCAATAGCCATCAGTTTGTTTTTTGTATTTTGTTTTTCTGGGTTTTGGGGTTCACTTGGGGTTTTTGCTTGAAAATCCTCTAAAAGAATTTAGAAAATCTATGTACCTTCTCATATATTTTTAATTTGGCAATTAAAATTTTTCATCACAAGTTTAAATAACTGCAAAGAATATAACTTCTGACATATTATAAATATTGACATTTTAAGATAAAACTGTTACATCATTTGTTAAGTATATTGCACAAAATACTGAGTTTTCATATACTTCATCCATTTAAAATATATAAACAAGCTCTTTTTTTAATAGTCAAAAGTTTATATCGTTTCTTTTCCTCCTAGAACTCATATTTCCAATCAACTTCCCCCGCAGAATTTTGTCATAATGTAAATTTTATGCTTGAAAGTATTTTATTGATCATGCTATCATAATTCTCTGCAATAAAAATAAGAAAATTAATGAAAATGCATTTTATTTAATTTCCAGTGACCATAAGGATCTAAATGTTAGAGTTTTTTCTAGATTATCATTCTAATTTTTATTTGTATGTGATTTTGATAAATAATTTAAAATACAAAAAGTATGTTTTTGCAGGAAATGCATTTCTTAGTGAGATGGATCTGGATTTTTAAAAATTAGTTCGTATATACATGGATGAACATTTTTCATTACCAGAGTGAGAATTTATCATCAATTTTATTCCTTTTTTTAATATAAGTGTTTGAGACAACTGTTCATATATATAAGTAGATGCAAATATAAGAGCTTTATTATAATAATGTCTTTCATTTTCTTAACTTCTTTGCAAGTTATACACAAAACAAAAACATAACCATCAATCAACAAAAGTTAATTTAAATCATCTATTCACTGCCAATCTCTTTAATTCTTCCTTTAGCTTTAATGAAAGCGAAGAATTGGAACCACCTGAGTTGCAAAAGGCTTGTTACCAATCATTGGAGTCGCTCTCTTTCTCAACACCAGCACAGCATTTTTTTTTTTTTTTTTTTTTTTTTGTGAAGAGGACTAGCCTTGAGCTGACATCTGATGCCAATCCTCCCCTTTTTTCCTTGAGGAAGATTGGCCCTGGGCTAACATCCGTGCCCATCCTCCTCTACTTTATACGGGACACTGCCACAGCAAGGCTTGACAAGCGGGGCGACAGTGTGTGCCCGGGATCTGAACCTGTGAACCCCAGGCCACCGCAGCGGAGCATGCGCACTTAACCGCTGCGCCACCACTGCTGGCCCCAGCACCAGTATTTTGAATTGCCCCCTTGGTTGCTCCCTAGATGCTTTCCACCCCAAGCCAATGCACATAGTAAGATCTAGAATGGGCGAGACTAATGCCTTTCCTTAACAAAGTGTGAAAGAGGAAAAGTGGAAGGGCAAGTGGAAAAGAGAAGCCACAGACCACTGGCATATTATCACACAGATCAATTTTAGGAAAGCAAACACATGGTAATTGAGAATCTGGAGCACTTGTTCCTGTTACTCCTTGGAATGCCTTCATGCATGCCCGGGGAAATCTTTACCCCAGTTTGAAAACAGGTGGGATACGTGAGAGCAATAACCCCCTAAGGGAAGCTAGTCTTGAGATAAATAAATGCTACCTGCAGAATGGTTGAGAAGTGCCTGAGACACAGATTCCTCGCTGGGGTGGCAATGACATTCAGAGTACGTTTGTGAAACTATTTATCACTCCATAGAGATTCCCAGATAGATTTGGTGATAAAAACTGTATTTCCTGCAGTCAATATGATAGGATACCAGAGTGTTTGAGCATGTAAATGAAATAACATCTGATTTTGAAATAGCAGAAAAAATCTGTTCCCCCTTATTCTCTCATGAATCACCCAAAAGCAACAAGGAGAAGAGGAACAAAAAGGCAAACTCCATCTTCAATAAAACACAAGATATCTGTAACTCTGAACAAAATATATGAAGTGGGGCTGCCATATGCACGGAAGATAAAATTGGAGTTTGGGAAGATACCAAGTCAAGATGCATGTGGTTGCAAATAAGGGGGAAAAAAGGGAGAGGCAGCACCTTGGAATATGCTTAAGACGAAATATGCAAAAAAAAAAAAAAAAAAGAAAGAAAAACAGATTGAAAGGTATACTATGTTCTTAAACAGAAAAACCCAATATGATAATGTCGGCGCTTTCTCAGTTAATCTATATTTTTATATGATAATAAAACTACCAACAGGATTTAAAGTTAGACAAGCTGACTATGATGTTTCTATGGGAGAAAGAAAAGTCAAGAACAAACAAGATTCTAAAAAAGAGAAATAATGAGGAAGGAATGCTCTAGGAGATATTTAAACTTATTATGAAGCTAGAGTAATTAAAACAGTGTGGTACTAGTACATGAATAGACACATCAATGAAACAGTAGAAAGTCTAATTTGTCTAATACAGGAATTATAATAATGGTGAATTTTCAAATTGGTGGAAAAAATACGGGTTATTTAATAAATGGTGTTGGGACATCTGGATAGTAAAGCTGGAAAAAAGAAACACATTTGGATTAATACCTCATATTATATAATAGGAAAAATTCCAAATTGGTCAAATATTTAAATTTTAAAACCAAAACCATAAAAGCACTAGGAAAAAAATGGAAAAACGTTTTTATAATCTTAAAGTTGGAAAGGTCTTTCTACACATGCAGAAAAACCCTGAAGTCACAAAAGAAAGTATTGATAAACTCAACTCTGTAAAAATAAAAAATGCATACATGCAAAATCCACCATTTATCAAAAGATAAATGGCAAACTGGAAAAAGTATTGCAACTCATATTATATTCAAAAGCCTAATTTCTTTCATGTGTAAGAAACAAAAATGACAACCAAAGGAAAACAAACATGAACAAACGATATCAAAAGCTAGTTCATAGAAAGGAAAAACAATTCTAAAAATCAAAGTATATTCAATCTCAGTCCTAATTTAAAAAGTGCTAATCAAAACTACAATAAGCTATGAGTTTTCACCTATTATGATAGCAATGAGCAAAAAATTTGAGAACTCACTCGTTGCTCTGCCAGTTTTGGGTTGTCTTTCAACTCCAATCCCATCCTTCTAAACTGCGATGCTGGTGCTGAAATTGCACACCACATTTCCTATTCACCATCTGGCACCTGGTTAGGCTCTGGCAATAGGAGATACTAGAAGGGGAGAGAAAGGCTGAAAGAGGAAAAGAGGACTTGTTCCTCCCTCTCTGTCTCCTGTTCCGGTCAACATTACCCGCAGCAACCTTTTTCACCTGCAGCATCAATGCTTAAACATTACAGCAGCTAAATCCAGTGTGCAGTTTTTCCAACACTTAAAGAGTCAGCCTGAGTGTTCCGCATTCAGAGAACCATCACTAATCAACTAGTGCTCCCTCCTCGGATGTCTGGTCCCAGCCCCAGGGGGTTCCTCCTCCAAGCTCATAGCACCAGCTGAACAAAATCCCCCTCCTCAGAAGTCTGAGTTTCAACACTCCCCCTCTAAGCTTCTAAATTTTAATAATTTCAACCTCTTCACTTGTTCCCCCTGCCCTAGAGATGGTGGCTTCTTTTTGGGATTGCTACCTCCCTAATACCTTAGTATTCTCTTCTTGCTTTGATTGTCTTCTTTACAGTGTTATACCTAGTTAATTCTTTACATGAAACTCTTTCTGTTTAAATAATTGGTATGGCTTCTGATTAGATCTTAGCTGGTACAGGGGCCAAAGGTGTGGAGACCCAGGCAATCTTACATTATTGGAGAGAGAATTAATTGATACACACACCTCCCCAAGAAAGCTGGCAATTGACCAGCAATTTTACATCTAGGAATTTATTACAGATTTACTCATATGTGTGTGAAATACTGTGTATAAAAGGAAATTTATTGTAACTTTGTTTATAAAAGCAAAAGATTGGAGGGGAAATTAAAAAGTAACTGATAAGGAAATGTTAAATTACAATGTATTCATTAGTGAAACACTTTGCAGAAATTAAACATAATTTTTTAAAAGACCTATGCTGTACCAATATGGAATGATCTCCAAGATATATCAGTAAGTGCAAAAAGGCGTGAAACAATGCATTTGTGTGCTTCTGCTTGCATTTTTTTTAAAATAAAAAGAATATATGTTTATCTAGACTATTTCTATAAGGATACACAAGAAACTGGGTGCCTAGGGAACAAGGATGAGAGACAGACTTAAATTTACCATATACGCTTTTGAACCTCTTGAATTTTCTAATATGTACATGTATTACCTATAAAAAATTTAATACAAAAAATCTGTAAAATATCAAATAGGGGGAAAAAGAAAGACAGAAAATTTTCCAGTTCAAAATTGTAAACTGTGCAAAAACGTTTATTTGCTCTCTCTCCCAAGGCCACATTAAAAAGATGTTAAAAGAACAAAAATGATATAAACCCACAACAATGAAGAGAACAGGAGGGAAGCTATTAGTGGGTAAAATATTTCTAAACATTTCTGGAAGAGGAAAAGTGATAAAAGATTCTGGAGCTGAGCAAAGGAAACCAGAGCCTGGAATACATGAGGCAGGAGAAGGGGCCACAGCCAAGGAGGGAGAAAATCTACCCAGGAGAGCCCAGAAAGACGCCACCTTGCCTCGGAGACTCTGGGAACCAAGGCAGGGGGCGCTAGACCCTGGGAACTGTTAACGGCAGCACCCCAGCAATCCCTTCCCTGATCCTTTGACCAGAATGGTTGGGAGATAAGTGTTTTACATCCAGGCCAAAACTGAATACATAAACAATGGGCACTTTTCTAAAGAAATTGACCAAAATAGAGAGAGCAAAAGGGGCTAGTGATGGTTCTAGGTCCCAAAGGTCTAGGGGGACCTTCAGATTATGTTACTCAGAGTGTGTTACACACACTCACCCAAAAAAGAAAGCCCACAAATGGACACACACACACACACTGGACTTTTTCTATAGCCTGATTCTTAAATATGTTGCATAGCCAAGTACCATTATGTACTTGGGAAAGAATGTGGCATTAAGCAAAAGATTGAGATAAGGAAGGAGAACAGTAACTCTGGAAGTAGCACAGATTATTTAGAGAGAAGAAGAGAATTTAAAAAGAAAACTCTAATATTCTCAGACACTGTAATCCCATATAATGAGAAGGGGATTGTTGGTTCCCAACCTCTGGAATTCCTCGGGGTAGAATCTGAAACTGAGCCCCACATACACCAAGGACAAGGAGAGACCCAAGAAAGGGGCAGACGGCTCCAGATTGATAGGTGGAAGGTTTAACAAGCAAGGGAACTTACATACGAGGCTTGTCTTGGGTGGCTACAAGATGAGTAGATCGCCACACCCACCTGCCAGAATCTTAAAAGTTTATAGAGAGACCTTAAGGGGGTTCAGTCATGTATCCTGTCCAGATGGTCTCAACAAGGCATTACTATCTCAAGGCTGCCTCCTTGAAAATGGCTCTCAGTGTGGAATGGTGGGCAGACCTTACATTCCAAGGACAGGGGGAGGAGGTGAGGAGCCAATTGCCCTGGGCAAGCTCAAGGGTCAACCAGCCGTCAAGTCTTCTCCATGACCTCCTCCAACAGACATGTTATGACAAAAGAGCAATCAAAGAGCCAAAAAAATCACTTAGAAATGAAAACATAGGGGGCCTGCCCAGTGGCATAGAGGTTAAGTTCACGGGTTCCACTTCCGCAGCCCAGGGTTCATCAGTTTGGATCCTGGACGCGGACCTACTCACTGCTCATCTAGCCATGCTGAGGCGGCGTCCCACATAGCAGAGCTACCAGTCTACAATCATGATACACAACTATGTACTGGGGCTTTGGGGAGAGAAAAGAAAAAAGAGGAATATTGGCAACAGATGTTAGCGCAGGGCCAAGCTTAAAAAAAACCAAGAAAGAAAAATATATAATTGCCAAATTAAAAATTATTAATAAAGAAAATAACATGAAGAAAATATCTCTGAAAATAGAAACCTAAACACAAAGAGACAGAAAAAAAGTCATAAAAACATCAACCCAGAGGTTCCAATATCCAACCAATATGAATTCTAGAAAGAGAAAATGAAGAGTGGGTAATTATTAGAGAATAATATAAGAAATTCCCAGAATTAGGTAGACAATTTTCGCAAGCTAAGATAGTCTACTAAGTGTGCGATAATACAATGAATGAAGAGAAAAATACCCACATCTAGTTCCAAATTTTTGAAATTTTAGAACACTAAGGGTAAAGAGAAAATCCTAAAAATTTCCTAAAAGGAAAAAACAGTTCACTCAGTAATGAGAAGCAGATTGACATCAGACTTGGCAAATCAACATGAATTTTAAAAGACAAAACTCTCCAAAGGAATAAAAATAAGATATTTTCAGCTTAGAATTTGATAGCCAATCTGTCAATCCAGTATCAGAGCAGAATAAAGACATTTTCAGACATGTAAGGACCCAGAGCGTTTATTTCCTTCATACCATACACTTTCTTGGGAAATTACTAAGACATGCTCCAGCAAATCTAAGAAGTAAACCAAAAACAAAAAGAGAGAGATGAGAGCAAGGAAACTGGAACTCTATCCTAGGAGAAGAAAGAGAGTGGGAAGATTCAAAATGACATCTCTTCAGCAAACCTAAAGAATAATCAGCCCAGATTAGAGAGAAAGAATAGTTGCCTCCAAAACAAGGTATCAATAGGTTGGGATGGGTTACGGAGAAGAAAGAGATGCCTTTCATCTGGCAGTGTCTTTCCTGCTACAAAGACAAACAACGCAAGAAAAAAAAACAATTAGAAACTCCAAAGGAAAAAAAAAACAAGCTAGAAAGAAATATAATCATAGCATATAATTTGGCTCTGCAGTGAACAATAGTCAGAAAATCATAATCATAAAAACACTCCCGAGTTTCAGCTTTTAGAATCAACCTGTAGACAAAGCTCATAATTTTTGATTATGTTAATAGACTGTAGGTACTATTAAATTTGGTGATCTAAAAATACATAGAAGATAGACAGAGGGAAGTGAAAAGGGGAGGAAAGAAGTAAAAGAAAGTGTAGGGACATTAATTTTTCATCCTGTAAAATGTAAAGTGAGGAGTAAAGAGATACTGTATATAGGATCTCTACCATCTAGAATTAAAGTAAATGTTACAAAGGAACAAAGAAGCTAACTAAAATGGTGATATACCTTCATTTGGGGGAAGTGGTGAAGGTGGGCTGACTCTACTTCTATCATAAGAGGATGTCTATAGATAACGTCTAAAATTGACAAAATAAGAAACAGCAATGTAAGACTTTTTTTAGGGAAATGGAGGCTACCTCCATAAAAACATAAATAATTTCAAAAGTTCAAAGCAATTGCCTCTGTAGAGCAGGACCAGGGGTAAAATGTTGAGGCAAGAGACTGTTGCTTTTCTTTAAAACACTTCTGCACTATTTCATCTTTTAATTACAAGTATACATTACTGGGATAAAATGTAAATGTATCTATTAAAATTTTAAAGGAAGTATTACTTCACATATTTGTGAAGCCTTGGACTTTAGGGTTTCAAATAGATGTGGGAAATGTGAACAGGGCCAATAAATATCTTATGAGATTATTTAAACTGAACTAATAATCTTTCAAACAACCATTTTCTTAAAGGTTCTCAGTAAGAGGAATGGACAATTTGAAAAATATATTAAATTTCCTAGCAATGCACAAGTAAAATTGTTCCTTCAATACCCAAAGTGTTTGTGAGTTAAGATAGGGGAAAAAACACTGCATGAGATATGAGAAGACCTGGATTGAAGCCCCACATCTGAATCTGACTCACTATATGACTTGTAGAAAATCAGTACTCCTGCCTGCCTGGTGAGGCCCTCTGCTAAGAGACAAGGTCCTTCTAGATCAGTGGCTCTCAAAGGAGTTGATACCACCCCCCAAAGGCCACTGTGAGCACTTGTACGGGAATCTCTCATTGTTAACAATGATGAGGGAACCTACCGAGTAGAAGGTAGGAGCTGGGATGCTCTAAATCCTGCAATCCTTGGGGTAGCCCCAAGGGCAACAAAATTGCCCCTTGTGACTTTTAAACGTTCTCCCAGAATTTTCTGTAGTTTAAAAAAATAATAATATCGTCATAATTACCCAAGCCTAGTACTTCCCTCTGTTTGTTTTGCATATAAACGTCGTAGTTGACAAAATTTTAATGTAAGCTGGCTTTTCCAGGAATGCAGCTACCATGTTAATCAAGGGAAGATTTTACTTTGCTTGCTTCAGAATTTTACAAGAATTGTTCACCAGTCAGAAAATCACAAGGCTATTGTGATCTCTGAGTTAGTAAATCTTCCCTCATGTTTTGGACGATATTTGTGGCTGTTGCATTCACAGTGATTCCACTTATAGATGCGAGCATCAGATCACTTCATTATATCTTCTACTGCAGTCATGCCCAAGCATTTTCATATGGAAATACATAGTATTTTATCATAAACTACTTTCCTTTCTTTTTTTTTCATATCATAGTATGAGTATTATACTGACATGTTTAATTTATGCAAATGGTATGTTATATTATGCATGGACTTCATTTCAGGGTAATAAAGGGGGTGTCATACATAATTGTTATATAGCAATTGGATCTTATAAGACTGAAAATTATTGGTGTAGATTGTTTCTAAAATCCCTTGCAAGTATATAGCTCTCATTCTTTAGTAACTCCTGCTTTACAAAATGTCTCTCACATTCTTATGGAGTGGAGTCCACTCTCTAGACAGTACTCTGGTGATGAAGAAAGATCCAGAGTGGGAGCCCTGCTGTACAGGAGAACAGTGTGGAGAGGACCCAAGAGACTAGAGCTGGGCAGTGAGGGTTAATTCCAGGAGAATCTGCTCTTGGCCAGGATGATGATCTCAGAGCCAGAAGGTGCTCAGAGACCAATTAGTGACCAGAAAACACAATCAATTGTTTCTCCTTGTTCATTCAGATGCTGGTTCGATCAGGCCAGCATAGCAGTTTCCTCAACAAGGACAGTGATCCCTAAAACCACAGGGTTTCAATGCTTAGACCCCTACCATCTTGGCACCTGCTCTATTTTAAGGTTATGCCCATGGCAGCAAAGGCAACTCCACAGTTGTTTAAACAATATTATAAAACTACTTCTGAGGTCCAAGATTTAGGGTTCTGGAGGTGGGGGTAGGTGGAATGAGGACCATTCCCAAACTAAGAAACCTACACGGGTTATTAGAAACTCTGGGCTGGAGCTCTGAGTCTCTGTGGCAGCCCCTGGAAACCTGAGAATATCTAATTTCATAAATATTCCTTAAATAAGTATTTATGTCTCAGAATCTCTCCTAAGGAAATAATGCAAAATATTGAGGCAGTATTACAGTCAAACATATTCAATATATACTCGATGAAAATAGTGAAAAGACAGAAACACGCTAAATATCTCATCCATAGGATTCCCAAACTGGAAATCAAGGGAGTCTTCTGTTACTCCACCTTCTCTTTCACCTTTTCCTTCTGTCTATTCAGACTCCTAATTAGTTTTCAGATCCCTCCTTTTCTCTCCCTCCCCATTGCCACAAGTCTAGTCCAGACCATCACTACCTCTACTCTGCATCTGGTCATCACTACCTCTACTCTGCATCAGGTCATCACTACCTCTACTCTGCATCCAGGTCATCACTACCTCTACTCTGCATCAGGCCATCACTACCTCTACTCTGCATCAGGTCATCACTACCTCTACTCTGCATCCAGGTCATCACTACCTCTACTCTGCATCCAGGTCATCACTACCTCTACTCTGCATCAGGTCATCACTACCTCTACTCTGCATCAGGTCATCACTACCTCTACTCTGCATCAGGTCATCACTACCTCTACTCTGCATCAAGTCATCACTACCTCTACTCTGCATCCAGGTCATCACTACCTCTACTCTGCATCCAGGTCATCACTACCTCTACTCTGCATCAGGTCATCACTACCTCTACTCTGCATTGTTGCAACAAGCCCCTGACTGGTTTATCCCGCCTGCACTCTTGTCCCTTCCAATCTATTCTCAAACCTCCAGAGTCATTTTCCATAATTAAAATACCTTCATGGCTTCTCATTGACCACAGTTTAAAGTTTAAACTCCTTAATATGCCCACAAAGTCCGTGAGAATCTGACTCTACAAATCTCTCCAGTCTCATCTCAGTCATTCAATCTCTACATTCCAGCCATATTGAACTTTCATGTCTCAACTGTTCCATGATCTCTTTACCTCTGGACTTTGACACATACTATTTCCTCTGCCTGGAATACTACTCATCCCCCCCTCCACCACACACAAACACACACACACACACACACACATACTCCTCAACTCCGTTAACTTCTATGCATCTCTAGGTCTCAACTTAGATTTAATTTCCTCCAGGAACTCTTCCTGACTTCTGAGTTCTGAGTCAGAGACCTCATCTCTTCCATGGTACCCCACTCTTCCACATCCCTTTTAACTGAACTCTTTATTTTTTTTTATACACTCATAAAACTATAACTGCATGAAGGCACAGATTTTGTATGTTCTGATCATGTTACATAACCGGTTTGTAATGCATTTTTGTGAATAAATGACTAGTCAATTACATTACCTCCACATGTGTAACGTATTTTTTGAGGTGTTACCAAGGCATTAAAAACAACAACGGCATGTACAAAAGAATAAACATTATGAAGAGGAAATTCTCTAAGTAGTGTATTTTATCTGCCCACTTAAATAACCAAAATTTTCATTCTAACTAGTTTAATGTCATACAGCCTCTGTGTGTGCATGTGTGTGTGTGGCTGTGCACACTTAGAAGTCCCTTTTTGAAATATTTTATAAAAGGTCAAAAAGGAACCATTGAGAATGATAAAGTCCACGTCTATTTTGAGGACTGCATACCTAGAAGTTTAAAGATATTTCTACTATAGGCCCTGATAAAATTCTCCTATTTCCTCTCACTAAGTAATTAATGATAGCCTCTGATCCCTGTGATCAATGAAATATTTTACATCTGGTTCAACCTAGATTTTCTCCCTTGAGTTTCACATTTTTGCCCCACACAGTTTGATCTGTTGTTGGCAGTCACTTTCTGCTTTGCTGCTTCTTTGTTTATAATTGTTTACTTTCTTTATCAATTGACTTTGATTCTAAAATATTTTTGCCCAAACGTCACCAACCTAAAGTCATTATTAAAATCTAACTGACATGGAAACAACCCAAGTGTCTATCAACAGATGAATGGATAAACAAAATGTGGTTTATACATACAATGGAACATTATTCAGCCTTAAAAGGGAAGGAAATTCTGATACACGTCACAACATGGATGAACCTTGAAGACGTTATGCTAAGTGACATAAGCCAAACTCAAAAGGACCAATATTGTACAATTCCACTTATTTGAAATATCTAGAATAGGCAAATTCATAGAGGCAGAAAGTAGAAGAGAGGTTACCAGGAGCTGAGGGGAGGGGGAAAAGGGGAGTTTTGGTTAATGGGTATAGAGTTTTTGCTTGGGATAACTAAAAAATTGTGAAAACGGATAGTGGTGGTGGTTGCACAACATTGTGAATGCACTTAATGCTACTGAATTATTTGCTTAAAAATGGTTAAAATGATAAATTTTGTGTTATGTATATTTTACCACAATAAACACACACACACACATACACACACACATACAATGTCACTGGCTCAGGGGCCCTCCTGCATTACTCAGGTGGCCAACTCCCTCCCGGCCTCACTCAGATGCTCCTGGGATCCCTGGTGTTGCCCCACACGAATTTACCAACAGACCCCTAGTGGTTTTTATTCTACCACCTTGAAATGTTCCTCTACCCACAAAGCTACTTGAGGGGAGCGTCTTACTATTGTCTCAAGGGTCAGTCCCTTCCAGGAAAACACTGATGTCCATGCCACGCGTGCAGTGTCTTTGGGATCCCAAAGCTACCCACCAAGTGCCAAAGCAACTCTGAGTTTTCAGAGGTCTAGCTAGGCCAGAGAAGCTGTGCTTCATTCTTTGGAAAGGGGTGAAGTGTCCCTCTTGCACATTTTGTATCACACTTTTGTTATCTGGGCACCAAAGCTGTATAGCTTTTATGTCCATAGTTCATAACTCTATTTTAAAAACCTGCTTCTGCTTCTGATTACAGCCCCATGAGCCCTTCAGCTTCTGCCTACAGCCCTATAGCCCTGACCAGGAAACCAGTATCTAAGACGCCACGCCATTCTCCCTATCTCATCCTTATCCTCAAGTGGCCAAGCAAACCTCCAACTCGACTCAGCAAAAAATCCTTGAGCAAATAGTTCTCTCAAGAGCCTTCTACCAGTTCCTAATATACAGATTCTGTTTTGAAAATTGAATCCAAGTTTTGGCACAATTGAGATTTTCTGCACACCTGGAAGTCTCCAATTCCCCTCTAATTATGTAGTAACCCACAGATTCTCAACTCACCCGTTTCTTGTTTCCAACCCACCTGTTTTTGAACCATAGACATAAAACAAAATGGATTCTGAGATGCCCGAGTTCTCTCATAGTCATCTGAACATTCAGGAAGAATCCAGATAATCCAGAGTAATGGTTGCTTTCTTTCTCCTATCCATCATTATGTAGAGCTCAGATCAATGGCCCCTGGTGGATCCTCTTCAGTATCAATTGTACCAAGTGAGATATCCCACTGCCTGATTTCCAGATTTTACTCAAATCTTACTACCCCTTGGCTGCTCTTCTCTTGCTGTCTTCCCTCTCTATTTTCTAGAAAGAATAAGTCACTCTCATCATTCTTTATTCACACACATATATCACACTTATATCATGGGAGCATAACAATATGTTTATACGGTTCCTCTCCTGCTAGACCTTAAGGGCAGAGACTGTCTCATTCATCTCTTTATCAATAGGGTTTGGCTCAATAGAAGGTTCTCATTAATATGTATTAGACCAGTGGGCAAGTGCACGAAAGAATGAAGGATTTCCTGAAAAATTCACAAAGGTATCCCAGGTTTCATTGCTCTCATTCTTAGTATTTCCTCGTAGACACATCGTATCCTTTATTTATCTGTAACTTACAATGTCTTTTTTGTGTTGGGCATGCAGGACTACAGACATGTGTCTCAGGACACATTGACAATGGGGACTTTCACCACAGCAATCTCTTGTAGGCAGCTGCTTATCTCCTCCATGCTACAAGTGTCGTCAAAAGAAACATCCCATTGTCAGTATCCCTTCACGGCTTGTACTGATACCTCTAGGAACTGCTTCCTTTCTTTTGCCCTTCTTTGAGTGCACTGGTATTTTTATGGTAGACGGAACAGAAATGGTGCTAGGCAGTCTCCACACTAATATTTATCCCATCATTTTGTCTTTCTTGTTCCTAATTGCCACTCTCTTTTCCTTCTCTAACTCTTCTATTGCTTTTTACAGCTTGACCCTAGTTCAGCTCCTACCGAGTACTACTGGCTGAAGGTCGTCCTGTTTTGTTGACATCAAGTGTGTATAATTCTACGCTCCCTCCTGCAAAAACTGTGGCTGCCACTAATGTTTTTCCATCTCCTTCTATAAGGCCTTCCTTTTGTTGATTCATTCTGGGTCCCCTTCCTCAGTCCTAGGACCTCCTACAGAGATTGATATCCCCCATTCTCTCAAGAGAACCATCTTATTTTAACCACAGCACACTCTTTACCACTCAGCAAAAACCACATTTAACTTTCTGTCAGAGAAACTACAAGCTTCTCATTGATAATCACCCTAGACCCACACCCTAATCCCAAACATTCTCCCAATGCTGTATTTTCTCTTTCTTCAAGCATAAGGCCTCCATGCCATCTCAGATCCTGAAAATAGAACCCACCCTGGGCACAGTTTTGAACTAACAATACATCAAATGCCACAACAAACAGAGAGCTTGTAAAGTGACTTTAGTACACTGAACCCAACTGTCCCAAGAGAAAGAATCCTCCAGCAGCCTTACTACTGATGCACAGGATCAGAATCAATAGATGTTCTGGGCACGCTTTTTTTTTTTAACTAAATAATAAGTATGGATAAACTCACCTCTATTCAAGAGAAAGAAAAAAATTAGAGGAGAAAATGAGTCCTAATAAAAATATTGAACACAAAAGGATTAAAAACATAAAGTACTGGGGCCTGCCCAGTGGCGCAGTGGTTAAGTGTGCGCGCTCCACTTCGGCCGCCCGGGGTTCGCAGGTTTGAATCCTGGGCATGCACCAACACATTGCTTGTCAAACCATGCTGTGGTGGTGTCCCACGCAGAGTAGAGGAAGATGGGCACAAATATTAGCCCAGGGCCAATCTTCCTTAGCAAAAAGAGGAGGATTGGCATCAGATATTAGCTCAGGGCTAATCTTCCTCATAAAAAAAAAATAATAATAAAGTACATACTTCTGATGATTTGCCCCAGAATACATTAAACAATTTGATAACAACTTATTTGCCCTCTGATAGAAACAAAAGAACAGTAGGTCTCTGCTTGATGGAAGACAGTTTGTAAACCTTCCCTTGTGTTCTTGTCTTCTTATTCCAGTGGAGACCTCTACTTCCTTTGTTCTTCTAATTATAAGCATTTATGATTCGGAATACCCTCTCCTACATCCTACACTTATTTTCCTTTATCTCAGGGAAAGAGTCTAGATCTGTGCCGTCCAATACAGGAGCTGCTAGCCACATGTTGCTATTTAAATTTAAATTAATTAAAATTAAATAAAATGTAAAAGGTACTTCCCCAGCTGCACTAGCCACATTTCAAGTGCTCAGTAGCCACATATGGCTAATGGCTGCCATACTGGACAGTGCAGATTAGAGTATTTCCATCATCACAGAAAGGTAGACTGGACAGTGCTGGTCTAAAGGAATTTTCATTTCAGCCAGGGCTGATTAAAGCCCCTTTGCAATAATGGTGTAGAAAGGTAACATTGCCACAGAGGATCTATAAAACTCAGAGTCAAAATGTCTTGCCCTTTTAAATGTGGCTAAAAACCTCAGTGTTGTAGAACAAAATGCAAGCAGTCCTCATATAAAAGATAGGAGCTCTGAATGGGATGTGGATGTTTATGGATTCTAATGAGCTGGAACAGAAAGAGGATTATTGAAATATTATTGATAAAAGACGTCTGTCATATACGACCTGAATGGAAGGTCCTCAGAGACAGAGTTGAAAAGCGGCATGGCCTGATCACTTTAGGAGGATAGGCAGTGCATGTCCTGAATTCCCTGAGCCAGCTTCTTTGAGATAATCCCTGGACTCAGAGAGTCACAGCCATGAAGGGTGGAGAGCAGCAGTGAGATTGGAGTCGGAATAGGAAATCATAAGACCAGCGTTCTATTTCCTGTATAAAAACTCACCAGCCCCAGGGCCACTGTGTGTGGTGTGCAGGGTGTTCACTGCACGTGGGTGTCCAGCTGAGGGAGTAATGGGGGCTGCTGTCTCCCCACACTCCATTCACTGAGCCATGCACCTGGCATAGAGTTAATCTACCCATTCATGCAAAGCCCAGTACGGGCTAGCAACAGCCCAGACCATCCCTGTGAGTTTTTTAAAATTCCTCTTCCTTAGGATCTCAGCTATATCTTCTGTAAAATGTATGTGATAGGCTATCTATGTCCTAAGCCCTTATACCTGTGAATATCTCACCTCATATGACAAAGCAGACTTTGCAGATGTAATTAAGTTAAGGATCTTGAGGTGGAGCGATTATCCTGGTACCCAGGTGGGCTTGATGTAATGACAAGTGTCCTTATAAGAGGCGGGCAGAAAGTCAGAGAGAAGAGAAAATACTAAGCCATTGCCTCTGCAGATGGAGGAAGGAGCCATGAGCCAAGGAATGTAGACAGCCTTTGGCTGCCGGAAATGGCAAGGAAAGAGATTCACCTCTCTAGAGTCTCCAGAAGGAACACAACCCTCTGGACCCAACCATTTGAGACTTCTGACCTCCAAAGCTGTAATATAATAAATTTGCGTTGATACTGTTTTAAGCCACTAAATTTGTGATAATTTTTTACAGCAGTAATAAAAAACCAATCCAACAAGGATGCTGGATTATGTCTAAAATGCTTTCAACTTAAAAAAAAAATTGCACAGTTTTGATTCCTTCTGAAAAAAAGCATATCAGATGAATTGCCTTCGCTTAGGAAGAAATGTGCATTCTTTGATGTTAATGAAGACAGAGCAGGGAAGGGAAGCCCAATGTCCATGGTGTGGCACTCCAGTGTATAAAGGCAAAAAAAAGCTTCAAAGTCTGAGACATGGAGCTGGTGAGGTGTTACCTCCAGGAGACACCTTCAGGACCACTGTTGTCTGAGAGGATCATGGCCCCAGGACTGTGGCTGGGGCTTGGTGAACACTCCACCAGGCACCTCATACGCCAATGTCATCCAATCCAGGACATTAGGACTGAAGGTCCACCATGACAGACACTGTTAATCTCTTCTGGTGACAACACAAAGTCCCACCTGTTCACATCTCCAATGTCTCCCACCAAGGACTGGTTCATATCAAAGACCAACCACCAAGAGGAATCTGCTTCTGCCTCGGAACAATACTTGCCTCGGTCCCCACAGAGTATCCCTGCTCCAGACTCCCCCTCACCATGGGCTCCCCATCCACCCAGAGCAGTGCAATCCCTGAAAGGATTCTCGGCTCGCACAGACGTGCAGCAAAGAATGGTCCAGAGACCTGGAAAAGGGCTGCCATCCCACTTGATGAGTAGTATATACATGAGTCTTTCTCCCTGTGAATGAGTCTTATTAGCTTGGGCACAGGCATCAGGTAAAGAGGCTGTACCCGCAGGCAATCAGTGTAGACCTGGACTGACTGAAGGCCATTGGTTTCTTTAGTTGTGCTTATCTGGTTAGATAGTGATTCTTTCTCTCTCTCTTTCTCTCCTTCTCTCTCTCTCTCTGGAGAACACAGAAGCCACTTGTGCCTATGTCTGTGGAAGGGGGAAAAAAAGGCAGAAATAAGAAATTGAGTTATATGTTATATTTATAAAGGACACTATTGGAAGCTAGAGATCCACTCCACCACAATTATGGGTGTTCTCAACTCCATTCACGCTGCCCCCGGCCCACACAAGGCTTTTCAAATACTCAGCGCAATGGACCAGATCTCAGCAGAGCCTGGGGCTGCAAACCACTGCTGGGCAAAGGCCAGGAGGCTGAGGAGGACCGGGAAACAGTGAGAGCTTTGCCAGCTTCACTCTTCCTGCCGTTGTTCTCCACAGTGAGGATGTTAGTGGCTGAGTTCTCAAGATCTAGGTGTCTTAGATCATTTTAAATCCAGATATCAGCTAACTGATATCTGATAACTGATATCAGCCAACTGACTCATTTTCCAAAATTGCCTCTTATAAGGCTCTGTTTTGGGGGCAAAGGAGGCAGGATCATTCCCAAACTGGGAAATCGATGAGAGTTATTTGTTAGAAACATCTGGCATTCCTGGGGCTCCAAATCTCTGTAGTCATGATTGAAAAGCTGGGAGAAATTCAGTCTATCCACCATTTTAAGGAAATTATCCAAAATGTGAAAAAGCTCTTTTTACCCTAGAATTATTTAGAGAAGTAAACAATTAGAAATAGACTACTCGTTCTGCCCACTGATTCAAACCAGAAACCTCTCAACCACCTTGTGTTCCTAACCTCCAGCTAACTCTTCCCCCATAAACATTTCTCAAATCTATGTCTCTCCAACACTACTGCCTTAGACCTCCTCCAGCTGCCATCCTCTCCCACCTGGATTTCCAAGAACTCTCTTATTTGTGTCCTCACAGCTACCTTTGTCCCCCTCCAAACCAGTTTTCACAAAAGAGCTACAGCAATTATTCTAAAATAAAAATATCAACTCTCACACCTCAAACATTTTATTAGCTCTCTGTATTAGGATTTGCATTCATCTGCATGAAACTCAATCACGGTGGCTTACCCAAATGCGGGTTTATTTGTCTCACCCCATAAACAGTCTTGGGGGAGGGAGCGCGACACCGGTACGGTGGCTCCACAATGCCATCAGGGAAGCATGGTTGTCCTGTCTTTCTGCTCCACCATCCCTGTGACGACCTCTAGCCATTGTTGCCATTCAGGCAGGAAGAGTAAAGAAATAAGGCAGCAGCACTGTGGACTTCCACGTGGCATCAATTGGACAGAACTGGGTCACAAGGCCCTCCTAACTCAAAGGGAGGTAGGGAGGTTGGGAAGTTGGGTATCTTAAGTTTCCAGTCACTATAGAAAAGAAAGGCAAGAAATGAGATTAGAATTGCTGTTAAGTGAGCCAACCTCTTAACTCTACAGACCTTAGCAGGCATTACAAGTTCTCACTGATTGGGGTCATGTTTAATCCTCTAGCTTCATTTCTCTCCACACCCCACTTGACAGCATCCCAGGCCTGTTAATCTTTCAACTCTTAAAACATGCTGGTATCTCTCTTACCCCAGATATTTGCACATGTTGTTCATTCTGACTCATCTCCTCATTTGTCCAGCTGACTCTTGCTCTTTTTCCACCCTCAACTTACATGAAACATCCTCTAAAAATGATCTCTGCACCTCCCAACCCTGGATTAGGTGACTCTCCCAAATTTATCAACTGTATTGTCATTGGCTGTTGACTTGTGCATGTTGTCCGCTACAACAACATCCTTGAAGACAGTGATAAGGCCCTGTTGTGTTCACTCTTATGTTCTCAGTGCCTGGTCAGATTGTGTCACATAGGAGGTAGATTACTGTTTGTTGAATAAGCAAGGCAAGGATACCATCTGAGTAATTTGCTATTGCCATCGCTCAGTGTATTGGAATATATCCTATTTTGAGCAAGTAGCATTCAGCTTCCTTGTGTCAGGGGGAGATTTATAACAGCAAGCAACCAAAGCTGTTGGAGATAATCTCCTGTCGAACATGTGTTCACCAAACCCTGAACTCCTGCAGAGATCATGCTGGGAGAAGGCAGACACGTGGACGGAGAATGAAGAGAACAACCCAGGCTGGGAGAGGAACAGAGGCTGGCAGGTCCAGTGAGTCTCAGGGACCCTGGCTCTACTCTCTGCCAGACCTCTAGGGAGGGAGCAGAGTCTCTGAGAGGATGGCTGCAAAGTGTACCTCAAGATCCCTAGGACTCCCAACCTAGACCAAGATGCCTATAGTCTATTTGGCAGAAGCAGCAGTGTTACAGACATCAAGGATCCATGAAGACTTGAAAAATGGGCATCTCAGCACTACCCAGTGGGCCTCCCTGAAATTTGAGTGTTAATGTAAGATTCTTGGAAACTTTACTTGACCTTGGGTCACTGGAAAGGGAACCCCAATAATGACCAAGTTAGAATGTTCAGCAACTCTGTGGGACAGAAGCCCAGAGACTTATTTAATTTGATTTACAACAAATAGAGATGTGACATTTCTTGTTCACCTGAGTTTATTGAATAAGATTTATATTCACTACACAAATGGATGGCTTAGTGATTTATACTACATACACGTGATGGATGAAATAATAAACGGTCATTCAAACTAACAGTGGCATAGCCAGAGAGAAATAAGCCTGACAATGACCAAGTTCTATAAATGGTGCTTATTACCTGGTTTTATTCTCTCTGGACACCATTACTTTAACCTAAAAATCTGGATCCATTCAGTCAAGCTCCTCGATACATGAATACCTGAAAGATCTCCATCAAAAATCCTTAGAAAAATAGCAAATGGATCCATTGAGAGTGACTGAACTCACATTCTGTAATGAGAACAATATGTTTACTGGTCACAATTACTTGGCCTTTCAGGTTAGACCATGTGTCATGATTTGCCTTTTCTGTTTCACCTCAATGAAGAAAAGGAGAATCTTTAACCCCTGTGAGATAAATGAACTAGTGTCTGTTCTTGTTGCACCTAGATGCTCTTTTCTGGGTCCCCTGATATTCCCAAATCCCATACGATTTGCCCTACTTCTTTGTTTTGATGACTTAATTATCAAGTCTCAGTATATGCTTGGGCACCTGCTCAATGAACAGCCTTGGAGTACTCAGCCTCTATCGACTTTCCTGTAACGTCTGGCTTTTCCCAGGCATCGCCAACCCGGGAAAGAACATTGAATCACATTAACTGAAAGCCTTCATGGCACTTCCCCTAGCCCCAGAGTGACACTCAGTTATTTCTGAGGCTCCCTGGTGGTGTCCATGTGCCTTCAGTCCCCTCTTGGACTTTTACTGTCCTTACTTTCCTGAAGCTCGCAAAACCTCTCTCCCTGTCGCTGCCACCGCTGCCCTCTGTGAGAAGCCCAGTGTTTATTCCAGGGGTGATGCTTTCAGGTGCCAAGGCTGGGTACTCTCAATTCAGTCCTCAACACAGCAGAGTTTTGCTATCTTTCCCCATGAAGTAGGGAAAATTATGTCTCCCCAATTCAACGGAGTACAAAACCTACGTTGCTTGTTCTCCCTATATGGTTGAGTCCTTAAAAAAATGCAGCTTATTTGGCTCCTACCAATCACCCCAAATCTCCAAAATGCTCAAGAATGCATCCACGGGGCCCAACCAAGAAAAGAATCTGAAATACACACTAAGCCAGCTTCCCATCTCCAGTTTTTCCGCGAATGTGTCAAGCAAATATCATCTCTTCTCTTTAGGACAAAAAGTCCTTGGGCAAATTAACTCCTCCTAGTTCTGCTTCTATTTCACCAGACATGTCCTAATCCCATTTTACGGTCTCTGCTCTATAGGAAAGCTATAACTTGCTCTAATTTTATGGTAGACCACTCGTTTTTATTTCCCTAGTCTCAACCATCTATCCCTGCCAATTTCTAAACCACAGACACGAAAGCAAGATGTCTTCTCTGGCAACCAGGATCCCCTAAGATTTACACAAAGCTCTAGTTAAGATTTGTGGAGTATGTGCAGTTTTCTATCTTCTAAACTTCCTTGGTAAAGTTCTAAAGCTGTCATATGAGCCTTTTCCTTGTATTGTCCTCTATGCATAATTGGACAAAGTGAAGTGATCTAAAATTACATCTCAGAGCCTCAAGACTTTCACTGTAAATTGATCACAAAATATTGACTCATTTATTTTAAGAAGCCATATCTCTCTCATTATAATTTTTTTCTTAAATATTCCCTACCAGGAAAAAATGTATTTGTCCTCAAGTTCCATTCAAAATCTCACCACCCTTGAATACTTTCTTGACCCCCATTTCATTCACAATCTTCCCCTCGCTTGTTTCCAAGGAAAAATAAGTTACTCTATTAGTTTATACTCCTGTGATTCATTATCCACTAATCTGTTATCACATATCACATCGGAATATAGTTGTTTGTGTATGTTTTCCTCACCTGTGAGCTGCAAGGACTGAGGGTGTGTCATCTTCATTCATTCGTTTATTCATTCATTTATTTATTCAATAAGTATCTTGTTTCACTATGCACCAGACACTGTTATCAGTCTTCCGTCTCAAGAGACATTAAATGACTAATTTTTGCCTGAGCAAAGGAGAAGAAAGAGTTAATTAAGAAATAAATAATTACCCAACACCTCCAAAAAAACAATCTTCCATTCATTGGTTGCTTTCTCCTAGTACTTCTGCCATGACACATCAAGTTGTTCTGCCAGTCTCTAATGCTTCTCATGTCTCCAAACCCCTTAGAGTAAAGGACTACCAAAAAAAAAAATCTATTTATGTGAAAGAATGACTGGATTTGGTAGCTCCAACTCTGGTTCCCTGAAATTCACATTCCTAAGAGCCTCTCTATCACCACTGCCTAATAGTCTCAGAGGTTTCTCTCTCCACCTTTTGACTGAATCCCAAAAATGGACATAAATCCTTCCCTCAATTCTCCTTAGCACAATTAAGCCCATACTGTTATATTTAGTAAAACATTACTGAATTATTAAAGATAACAAAAAATAACTCAAAGTGTATCTTAGATCTGGTTCCTGGATATGACTATTCTCAGAGTCTGCAGATTCTGGCCTATCTTCCTCAGAGGGCCTCGGCTTACTTCTCTCCCTACTCTAGGGACATCCAAGGCAAGAGCCAAGGAATACCCTGACACATTTCTCTCCATCTCCAAGTCTAGGCTCAAGTGAGCAAGGGCCTAAAATAGGAACAAGTTCCCTCTCCTTCCTGCTAAGCCTCACCTTCATCTTCCTGTGAGTTAAGATCATCCTCTTCCCATAATGATTAACACTGGAAATATCTAGACATTTTGAGGGAGAATCAAGATCCTATTTCCTGTATAGGCCTTATCTATGGGCCCAAACTTGGAATATAATAATAGCCCAACTTCAGGACTACAGATAAGCACACAGTAAGGGGAAAGAGGGGTGGATATTTTCCTTACACTGTCGACCCCTGTGGGCTCTTCTCCATCCCAGATTTTCTTTTTACTCTATTTCCCTTCTCTTGGCCATAAACCTCACTTCTTATTGTGTACCTTGCCTCTTGTCTGTCAGCTTGTCTCAGATTTGTTTTCTCACCTTTGACTTCAGAACACCCAGCCCAGAGCACTTTGCTTATACACACACGCACACACACACACACACAAACTTAAAATAGTGAACATATATCCCTCAGAAGACCATGGATTGCATCAGGAAGCAAACCTGCCACAAACATGAAATGTCTCACCACTCCTGTGTTTTATCCTAAAATGAGTGCATATTTTGCATTCTGATTTCTAATATATTGATTTTTACTGATCTTCTATTTAGGTTTAAAATTACTCAAAATCACATTAAATAACCCAACCGTGTTCCACCTATCTTACCACTCTGCAGATAAGAGGCTCGTGTACTAAGTCACTTTTACGATCTGGACTGAGTTGAACTGAACTGACTCCTGGTAAATCAGAGTCAGCAACCAGGCAGTTGCTCTTATCTGTCTTTGTGTCATCATATTTCCAAAGTCTAGACTCACTCATGCAGACACAAATAGAATCAAATTTGAGTAGTGGTGGTTTTGAGTTTTGTGGGGAGACAGGCTCTTTTTCTGTTGGTTTTAATGTTTTATTGTTATGCCAAGGTGATCACCGAGGTGAGATACCAGAATACCGCCAATGATGTGCCAACATTTAACAACTTGTACTTGGTGGAAATTTTGATCAGTGTGTTTTCTTACTGAGACATCAAGTAGCTTTCATCATGTGTTCAGCTAAAACAGCTGCTGATCCACTGACCAGCTTATGTTACTGTTTGGGGAAAACCCTCGCCAAAGGAATTGGTTTTCAACAAAGAAAGATGGTAATGATGTCATTCTTTATTTTCCCCCAAAGTTATAATTTTCATCACATCCATATGAATAAAGAATTCCAAATGACTCGGTCTCAACAATCAGCTTTCTTTAGTCAAACCTCAAACATCATCTTCATTCAGTATGTCTGTTTTATACCATAAAAACTTTAATAGTTTTGCCTTACAGTTATTTATTGAGAGTATTGAGGCTCTTATAAGTTGCTAAATAAGTGAAATCTGTGGCCCATCTCTCAATTATTAAGATAAGAATTTAATCAATTCACCCTATCTAGATATTTACCCTTTCTGAAGACATCTTTTTTTTTCCCCTACAGCTAAATAATAAATTAATCTTTAATTTGTAAACTCTGACACCTTCTCCAATGAATTTAGTGGAATATATATGGCTGGTATAAAAAAAAAAAAACAACGTTCAAAACCATTTCACTGTTCATAATAAATTTCCCTTAGAAAATAACTTTTATAAAAGCTAAAAACTTAACTAAATTTCTTTTAATTAATTGTTTGGGAGGAGAATTTCTCCCTTCCACAAATTTCCCAAGTATGAGAAATGATTGTGCAAAAAATATAAACAAACCTGAATTAAATAGGTTACTTTTAGTTAAATAATTTTCTTTCTTTTTTTTTTTGGCTGAGGAAGATATACCCTGAGCTAACATCTGTTGCCAATCTTCCTCTATTTTGTATGTGGGTCATCACTCCAGCATGGCCATGAGTGGTGTAGGTCCATGCCAAGGAACTGAACCCTGGCCACCAAAGCAGAGCGCGCTGAAGTTAACCACTACTCCACTGGGGCCAGCCATAGTTAAATAATTTTGAAAGCAAAACTATAAAAATTATCTCAAATTTTTACAAGAAAAAAGTATATTTGGGGAAATGGGTACCTGTGAATATACTTCCTAAGATTTAGAATGGAGCCTCCAAAAGTTAACAATGCAACTAAGTGCGCAGATTTTGTCATGTAAGAAAAAAATGTTTTATGCTCATTCACGTTAAAACATAATAAAACCTGTACTTGAATAGGCTTCCAAAAATATCTCAAACCTTTTCATTTGAATGCGGCTATTTACTGCCAATCCATTCATTATGACAAGGGGTAGTTTTGTCATCTTCTCTGCTTAGTTCATGAGGGACGATATCATGTCTGCCACATCCCTTACTGATGACTGCTTTTCTGAATTTCCCTAATATTCCTACCTGTTTTCAGTAATTTCAAGCTTACATTGCAACCTGTCTCTACTAAACAACTGATCCATGTTCTCCCTTCAAAATACAATTTTTTAATGTTCATAATGTAAAGAGGGAAATGAATAATGACGGTAAAGTCAGAAAACTAAGAAATGTAGTTTTCTGTTATTGAAACTGTTCAAACTAAACATAGCTATAGATAAATAGTTGATTGAATGAAATTGTGGCAGGAATTTGAAGTAAATTGTGGAAATTATGTGTGAGAGAGAAAAAGAAATAAAAAGAAGTGTTCTAATCTTTCTGGAGGTAATCATTTTGCAATATATGTGTATCAAATCAACACATTGTACACCTTAAACTTACACAATGTTATATGTCAATTATATTTCAATAAAACTGGGGAAAAAAACCTGCCTAAGAATCTAGCTATTGCAGGATCTGTGAAATTCCATCTCCTCCCTACCACTCCCTCACACACACCCATGCAACCCAGGAAGGGTGAGAAACTGGGATCAAGGGTTGGTCCAGTGATGAGCACCTGGCCCAACCTAACCAGTCTGGGCCATTTCCTGGATCACTTGAACTTTCTAGAACAAAGATGTGAGGTGTGAGCCTGTAGCTACCAGTGACCAGTTTCCAGCTACGTAGAAGAACCAGGTATGAGAAGATGAAACATGCAGAGAGAAGCGAAGATGTGAGAAAGCCCCAGTAACATTCCAGCCAGGTTTCAGCCATCCTTGAGGCCCAGCCATGCCTCCTTCTTTTGAAAATTCAGTTCCATGACCAGTAGATTCCTGATTTGGCTTATGATGGGTTAAGTTATGTTCCCTCCCTTGCAACAAAAAAGCTCTGCCCAGTACTCTTTGTATCTACCTAATTCAGCAAACACTTAGAGAACACATACTGAAAAGGAATAACTCACTTTTTTCCTTCCTACATAGGGAAAAACACAGTTCTTTCTTCCTGTGTGTTTTTTCCCCTTGAGTCTGTTTTTATTATTCACACAAAACACTTCACTTCTGGTCACCAAATATGTGGAGGTTTTTCCCCCACACCAAGCAATTCTCTACATCACCAGCTGGGTGTCCTACAATTTAACTCAATTCTGACACTATCTACCCAGAGATAGCATCAGACCACACAGGTTAAGGGCTCTGTCCCACAAGACTCCCCCCTACACACACAAACACACACTTCAAATGCTAGTTGCAAGCCCAGATTATCACCCGTGCTTCTGACTGACTGGCTGTAGATCAGCGGTTCCAACAACCCCCTCCTTAAATTTGATTAATTTGCTAGAGCAGCTCACAGAACACAGAGAAACATTTACTTACTTTCATCAGTTTCTTAAAGGATATGATAAAGGATACAGATGGACAGCCAGATGAAGAGATACATAGGGCGAGGCCTGGGAGGGTTCCAATTGCAGGAGCTTCTGTCCTCATGGAGTTAGAGAGTGTCACCTCCCAGTGTCGATGTGTTCACCAACCTGGAAGCTCTCCAAACCCCATATTATTGGTATTTTTATGGAGGCTTCATCATGTAGGCATGATTGATCATTAACTCCATTTTCAGCCTCTCTTCCCTCTCTGGAGGATGGGGTAGTAGCACTGAAAATGCCAAGCTTCTAATCTTGGCTTGGTCTTTCCAGTGACCAGCCCTCATCCAAGAGCCCACCCAGAGTTGCCTGAATAGAACAAAAGACACTCTTATCACCCAGAAAACTACAACGATTTTAGGGGCTCTGTGCCAGGAACTGGGGGGAGAGACTAATACATATTTTCTTTTGTCTCACACGTACTATACATAGGGCACTGGATTTTGCATTTTAAAAGAGATAACCTCACTTACTGATTAATCTAATTAGCCAGTGGGCTCTCTGCTCTCAAAGCACTAATACTCTAGCAAGTAATCTTGCAGTGGTCACATTTGAGCTGATTTTGAGATGTGTAGGAGTTTTCCAGATGTATAAGGTGGAAATGTGCATTCAAATATAAGAAATACTCTATGCAAAGGTAGAGTCATGAGGCTGCATGATGTTTGGGATTAGCAAATGGCTCCATATTTCTGGGGCATAAAGTACAAAGAGGAAAAGGAAAGAATGGAGAGACAGACAGGCGCAAACTCATAAAAGGCCTTGAAGGACATGCTGAGGGACTTCGACTGATTGATCCTCCAGATCCGGGGTCTCCAAAAGGAGGCAGCACAACCCAGAGATGGGCAAGGTGCTGCATTCAGACAAAAGTGGCTACATATTGTGTGGGGCCTCAAGCAAAACGAAAATGCAAGACTCCTTGTTTCAAATATTTAAGAATCCCAAGATTGTGACAACAAAGCATTAAACCAGGCATGGTGCCCTCCTGTGAGTGACTATACAAATCACACATCCATGAAGTTGGGCCTGCATTCAGGCAAGAATTAAATACTGGAGTGAGCTTGTATTTATTTTTATTTCATCCTCTCCTAATTTCTACTTCTATGATTGTCTTAGGATGTACATAATATATTTGTACTACATATATATAATCCACAAACAAATAAGTATAGAAATATTTGTCAAATGTGCCTAAAATTTATAGCTGATATGAGTATAATCAATAAAGGTTAAGAACACTGCTGTCTTCCTGAGATTGGGCACAAATTCCCTGACGAAGAGAGTTTGGTGAAATTGGCCTGGAGCATGAGAGGGAGGGGGGCAGAAGATGAAAGAGTGGAAACGGAGACAGACCCAGGCAGAGAGAGACAGTAATGCAGAGACAATGAGGTTCTGGCTCTCCTACACTCTGATGTCGTAAGAGGAGAAGGTAGAAGAGACTGCATTTTTTTTTTTTTTTTTTTTTTTTTGTAAGGAGATCAGCCCTGAGCTAACATCCGCCAATCCTCCTCTTTTTTTTTTGCTGAGGAAGACGGCCCTGGGCTAACATCGGTGCCCATCTTCCTCCACTTTACATGGGACGCCGCCACAGCATGGCTTACCAAGCAGTGCGTCGGTGCGCGGCCGGGATCCGAACCAGCGAACCCCGGGCCGCCGCAGCGGAGCACGCGGACTTAACCGCTTGCGCCACCGGGCCGGCCCCGAGACTGCATTTTTTAATTCAACAAAACAGAAACCATCCAAGTCTTCAAATCTGACAGATCACTTAAAAGCTCTCTTTCTTGGAGAGAGGCGAACAGAAAATAAGAGGTAGGAACTGTAAATATTTCTCTATTGCCCTCCTTGAATTACTTCTACGGACTCAATGGGCTGAGTAGAGTCCATTGTAAATTAGAGCCAGGCTGCTCTTTCCAAGAAAGACAAAGCAGTATTGGAGATGTCCTGCCCGCTCCCTCATTTCCACCATTCAGTGCATCAGTCTGGAAGCAGCACGGCTGCCATTCAGCTCACAAGAACTGCCTTCATGGTATCACTCAGAGAAGCTCATGAAATGAGTCAGAATATAACACTAACTCAAAGGCCACATAACCCAGGAATTCATCCTGTATTCCATATCTTTTTAAAATGGTTAGGGGCCGGCCCGTGGCTTAGCGGTTAAGTGCGCGCACTCCGCTACTGGCGGCCAGGGTTTGGATCCTGGGCACGCACCAACGCACTGCTTCTCCGGCTATGCTGAGGCCACATCCCACATACAGCAACTAGAAGGATGTGCAACTATGACATACAACTGTTTACTGGGGCTTTGGGGGGGAAAAAAAAAAGGAGGAGGATTGGCAATAGATGTTAGCTCAGAGTCCGTCTTCCTCAGCAAAAAGAGGAGGATTAGCATGGGTGTTAGCTCAGGGCTGACCTTCCTCACAAAAAATAAATAAATAATAAATAAATAAAATGTTTACTATTTATTCCACTTTTTAAAAAGCAAGATAAAACTCAAATGCATATTACTAAGTGAAAGAAACCAACATGAAAAGGCTATATATTGTATGATTCCAACTATATAAAATAAATTCTACAAAAGGCAAAACTATGGAGACAACAAAAAGATCAGTAGTTGCCAGGGGCTGGGGCTGGGGGGAGAGAGGGATGAATAGGCAGAGCACAGAGGATTTTTAGGGCAGTGAAACGACTCTGTATGATACTATAATGATGGATACATGTCCTTACACTTTTATCCAAAGCCACAGAACGTACAACACCAAGAGTGAACTCTAATGTAAACTACAGACTTTGAGTGATAACGGTGTGTCAACGTAGGTCCATCACTTATAACAAATGCACCACTCTGTTGCAGGATGTTGATAGTGGGGGAGGTTATGCGTGTGTGCAGGCAAGGTGTATATGGAAACTCTTTGTACTTTCTGCTCAATTTTGCCGCTAAAATTGCTCTAAAAAATGAAGTGTATTAAGTTTTAAAAAGCAAGATATGTTTAGTATAGAAATTGCAACTGGTTTTTTTTAAAACTACATGTAATCCCTTCCCCTCCAAGAAAACCACTTTCAATCTTTTAGTTTGAATCCCTTTTGTATTTTTCTAAGCCCTTCCTTATTGAAAAAATGGGAAAATGTGGGTATTGCTATCCATTCTTTTTAATTAAGGTGCATTATGGGCATATGTTCATATTAAAATATTTAAAGACACAACAAAATAAACTTTATGCTTGATCCCCATGGTGGATCCTGTGGATTGGGCCACTCAATCTCCATCCACTCTCTCTACTGAGGCAATGATAAGCTACACACTACATTACCCATGCTCCCTTGCAGCTCAGACTCCAGATGTGAATCACGTTATGACAATTCAGCGAACTTAATGAAATTTGGAAGATGGAACTGAGATGGAGGCCCTTTTCCTCCTCTCTTTCAGGTAGTATTTTTTTTTCTTTTTGGTGAGGAAGATTGGCCCTGGGCTAACATCTGTGCCCATTTTCCTCTATTTTATGTGGGACACCTGCCACAGCGTGGCTTAATAAGTGGTGCGTAGGTCCGCACCAGGGATCCAAACCCGTGAACCCTGTGCCACCGAAGCGGAGAGCGCGAACTTCACCACTACACCACTGGGCCAGCCCCTCTTTCAGGTAGCTTTTGCTGGCTAACAAAGTGATGGAGACATGAGATTTCCTAGAGGTAGTGTTCCAGTGCCCATTCTTCAGTATTCTGGGATACCACTGTTTCTTGACTCTAACTCTCTGACCCTGGGATGATGACTATGGGATTGTGGGCTTTTTGTTTGGTTTGTTTGTTTGTTTTCCAATTTTAGTGAGATATAATTAACATATAACTCCGTATTGGTTTAAGGTATACAACATAATAATTTCATGTGTGTATATATTGAGAAATGATTCCACAATAAGTTTAGTTAACATCCATCACCTCGGATAGTTACAATTTTTTTTCTTGTGATGAAAACTTTTAAGATCTACTCTCTTAGCAACTGTCAACTATACAATACAGTAGTCTTAACTACAGTCACTGTGCTGTACATTACATCCCCAGAACTTAATTATCTTATAACAGGAAGTTTATACCCTTTGACCACCTTCACCCATTTCCTCCAACTCCCTACCTGGCAACCACCAATCTGTTCTGTGATTCTATGGGTTTGGTTTTTTTGGATTATATGTATAAGTAAGGTCATACAGTATTTGTCTTTCTCTGTCTGACTTATTTCTCTTAGCATAATACCCTCAAGCTTCATCTATGTTGTTGCAAATGGCAGGATTTCCTTCTTTTTATAGCTGCATAATATTCCATTGTGTGCGTGTGTGTGTGTGTGTGTGTGTGTTACATTTTCTTTATCTGTCCTTCCATCAATGGACACAAGTTGTTTCCATGTCTTGGCTATTATAAATAATACTGCAGTGAACAGGAGGGTGCAGATAGCTCTTCAAGATAATGATATCACTTCACCCAGAAGTGAAATTGCTGATCATATGGTAGTTCTATTTCTAATTTTTTGAGGATCCTTCATACTGTTTTCCATAGTGGTTATACCAATTTACATTCCCACCAACAGTGTACAAGGGTTCCCATTTCTCCACATCCTCACCAATACCTGTTATCCCTTATCTTTTTTACAATGGCCATTCTAACAGATGTGAGGGAGATTGTGTTCTTGAGCTTGGAGTTCCAGTGGTGGCCTCAAAGGAGACCCTTGTATGTCACTTCTTGATTGTTCTAGGAGTCAATCCATTCGCAGAGGCCATCCAAGTGCCTGCTTTTTAAGTTCTTCCAATGATTTTCCAAACATGTAATTCCCTATATTAAATCCTTTCCCACTTACAACATTTAGAATGGTTTCTCTTTTCTACATGGAACACAGACTGACACAATCCCATCACTTAAACAGTTTTATAATAAAGTAATAGTAGAGAATTCCCACCTCTGCCTATTTATTGTAACATGAACAGAATCTTTCCCAATTTATCTTGCCTTTATAGAGATCTACCTTATATCTATCTATCTGTCTATCTATCTCTCAACTTATGTACCTACCGTCTGTATATCCAGACACATAAAAATGTTTTTGTGTTGCAAAATGGAATTATGCTGCACATGCTGGTCTGTGACTTGCTTTTTTCCCTGAACATTTTTCCCGAATGGTACAAGTAGATTGATCTCATTATTTTTCAGTAGCTGCACAGTATTCCATAGCATGGTTATAGCATAATTCATTCAGCCATATTCAAGAATTCCCCTATTGATGAACACATGTGTTTTTCAAAATGTTTGCTGTGAAAATTCTGTAATGAATATCTTTTTACATATCTCCTTATGAATTTTGATCTAATCGACGTAAGATAGACTTCTATAAACAGAATTACTGGGTCAAAGAATATAAACATTTCAAAATTTTAATAGATACTGTCAAATTAAATTCCAAAAAGCTTCTGCAAATTTACACTCCCAGTACAAACACATGAAACTGCTCATTTCCCCATAACCTAGTGATAACTGGATATTAACAACTTTTGTTGCCAATCTAATAAAATTTAAAAAATGGTATACTATTGTTGTCTTTAAATTGCATTTCTTGGATTACAAGTAGGATTGAGGATCATTTCAGATCTATACTGGCCATCTGCAGTTTACATGCTGAGGTTGTCCTGTCATATGTACCCTTTGCCCATTTAATTTATTTTCTTATCTATTTGTAAGCACTTTTAGTATATTAAAGATATTATCCCTCTGTCTGATCATACACACACAAACATGGACAGAGAGAGAGAGAGAGAGAGAGAATATTCTCTCAGTTTGTCATTTGGTATTTGTTGTTGTTTAAATTAACTTTTGCCATAGCGAAGTTTTTATGTAACCATGAGTTTCCTGTGTTGCTCAGAAAAGTGTCCATGACCTTGATATTTTATAAATATTTTCCTAAATTTTTTAATACTTCTTGGTATTTTGTTGTTTTATATATGAATATTTAACCCACCAAATTTTTAGTTTTGTATATTGTGCAAAATTAATATTTAACTTTATTTTAGTTCACATGGATAGAAAATAGTTCCAACACCAATTATTTTCTAAGCCATCCTTTCCTCTACTGAAATGCTTTACTTCATATCCACCTGGATCTGTCTCTGAGTTCTTATTTGTGTTTCATTGGTGTATTGTTAATTGTTATTCAAACGCCATATTCATTTGATACTAGTGGTTTTATAAGTAGTAAGTACCGGTATGTGTCATAAAACAACTTCCTCTTACTATATTTTTTCTTTTTCAAAAATTTCTTACCATTCATCACATATTCACTCTTCAAGGTAATTTCAGGTTTATTTTCTTTGATTAATGTAAGCTGGAAATTTTATTCAAATTGAATTAAATTTGTATATTAATTTAAGAATGATTGACATCCTTGGAATGATTGAGATTTTATAATATAAAGTCTCTCCATCCAGGAATATGACATCTTTCCAATTTATTCATGTCTTGTCCTTCAATAATATTCCTCTTTCTTTCATCTGGATCTTGTGATTCTTATTAAGTTTCTTCCTTAAGAGACTGACAGTTCTGTAGAATACAATAAACTAGCATGGACTCATAGCTTCCTCCGTTGAACCAAACTCTGGAGAAGCCACCAAGGTGAGAGGGAGGTTGCTGGATCCCAGTACAAAAAATAGGAGAAATGCTTGGGAAAGAGAAGAAGAAGGTTGGGCAAAAGGAAGCCAGGCACCAGGACTGGGGGCGTGATGGGAAGCAGTTTTCTGATTGGGCCTTTTGTTATTTTACCCACATTGCCTGGGAGGATTACTGCCCATCCCATCACAATGGCTTGATGAGACAGCAGTATCATCAGGCCAGTACTAGCACCAGCTTTAAGTGGCAAACTCACAATAGGATGATTCTAACTGAGGTGAAGTGTTGACAACAAGAAGTGCACATAGTCTGAGCATTTCTTTCTACCCCCTCCTCCTCTTGTCTCGCCCTGTGGAAGAATCAGTCACAACAGAGGAAGACAGCTTCTGGAAAACAGAAATACTTAGGGCAGAGGTATTAGGTAGGTAGCTGGTCCTGAAGGACAGGGTCACCTCGTAGGTGAAATGACCTAAACAGGAAACTGTTGAGACCTTATTACAATACTAGAAGCTCTCTACTCTGGGATATACCCCATTCTCACTCTCAAACTCACCAATAGGAGGACAAGCCAGGGCAAAGGATCTTATCTCTCCATCAAAGTACATATTACCTGTCAAGGCAGTTGATAGTTCCAAAGAAATGTGAGCTTGCAGAGAAAAATGTTAGCATAACAGGCCTAAGACTGTTATCCTTAGAAAGGCCTACATGCAAGGCTGGACTTTTTCTTTTGCCACAAGAAGATGCAGGGATACTTTTAAAAAATGGAGAAAACATCATACTTAATCACAAATTATTGAAAACATCCCCCTTAAGATTAGAAAAAAAAATAGATGTTGACAATTACCATTTTCATTCAAGTGAAGGTGCTATACAGTGGAATGAAACCAAAAATAATCTATGAGTCCATACTGATACAAATAAATGAATGAGTGAATGAGGAGAAAAGAAAGTTTTTCCTTTACAGTAGAATGCCATTAATAAACTAGGAAGAACGATGGAATTAGAAAACCACTAAACTATCAGAGTAATAATTAATTCAGCCAAGAAACATTGATGGATGCTAAAACTAGTGAGTGAAAGTTTGATGGGGAATGGTATATTTATATAGTCTTGAAATATCTTCTCACAACATATGTATTAATTGCAAAGAGAAAAAAAGTAACTTTTAATGGAGAAAACCAAATGAAACCACTTTAATCAAATGATCAAGTAATGGGACAAATCAAAATGTGTTCCTCTTGACGGAATGCGATGAGGCAAATATAGCCTCAATTCTGTGATATTTCTGACAAAACTTCATAACCTGAATCTAATCATTAGAAAACATCAAATAGAACCAAACTGAGGAATATTCTGGCCTGTGTCAATGCAATTTACCAATAACCATTCTATCTATAGGAGAAATAAGGTGAGTTTTACTTGAGCCAAGCTGAGGGCTATACTCCAGGAAGGCAGTCTCCACAAAGAGAGAAAGTGTTCTGAAGAAGCATGGTTTTTAGTACAGTTTTATACATTTTTAGGACAAAGAACATACATCTAACATGCCCAAGATACACATTCATCAAAGTTGCAAAGAGATATTCAGTGCGATTAGCAGGTCAACATGACCCTGATGTCTGGGAAATGGAACTTATTGATCACTGGAGGGTGTTACCAAAACGGGTGTTGTAAGAGGGAAAGTATGCATTCTTATCTCCAAAGAGTGCATTCTTTTACTTTGAGATGTTTAATGCATGCTTTACTTTAATGGTTAAAGCAGATATACAATCTATGTTTGATAGGCAATAAGTCAGGCTTCTTTAGTTCAAGCTGAATCAGTTTTAAGCCAGAAGAGCTACCCCCATATCTCAAAATGTGAAAATTTCTTGTCACCTGTAACCCTCAAGTGTTAAGGTTATGAAAATTAAGGAAAGACTAAGAAATCCTCCAGATATTGAAGGAGACTAAAGAGACACGACAAAAAATTTAATACATGATCCTGGACTGGAAGTTTTTGCCATACAGGACATGATTCAGACAATTGGTGAAATTTGAATGGGATCTGTAAATTAGATGATAGTAGTGCATCTCTGTTAATTTGACTTTTGATGCCTGTATTGTGGTTATGTAAGAGAAGATTTTTGTTTTCATGAATTATACTCTAAAGTATTTGGAGGTGATGGAGCATCACATCAACAAATTACTCTTGTATGGTTCATAAAAAATATTTTATATAAAGTTTTAAAAAAGACACAACTAATCTATGGAGTTAGAAGTCAAAATAGTGGTTGCCTTTGGTGGAGAAGCTGTGGCTGGGAGGGGAGGTGGGGGACTTCTGGAATTGCTGGATTTGCGTGATGGTTACATGAGTATGTTCACCTTGGGAAAATTCAACGAGCTATACACATGTGACTCATGCGTTTTCGTGTATGTATGTTATTGTGGGGGAGGAAAAATAATTTTCCTTCTACTGTTCTAGGTTCTTGGCTGAGACCTCCCCTTTAATAAAAGATAGGTTAACAAGAGAAAAACAAACAAAAGTGAGCAAAATTACAGTCTTACAACTTCTCGCTCTTTAAGTATTTCTCCGTCCTCAGCAGCATTCAGATCATTTCTTCACTGCTGCTGCCTTCTCCTGAGTTAATTAATTCAGGAAATATTTATTGAGAACATACTATGAGCCATACCATTCTAGAAACTGGAACACAATAGGGAATAATGTCTCTCCTTTCATGGAAATTACAATCTACCGAAGAGAAAACAATAAAGAAACAGTAGCCCCTTCAGTTTCTTTTGTTTTTCAGATAGTGTTATCTGCTTAGAAATCAATAACAGATGATGAAAGTGACTGGGGAAGTTCCTTTCTAAGGAGAGGGTATCTGATCAGACAGATTGATGTGGAATCAGGCACATCGGGATCTGGAGAAAGAGCAAATGCAAAGCTTTGTGGAAAGTAATCAAGCATACTTAAATTTACTGTCATGTAAATCCCAGGTGACTGTAATTTCGTCTGACGCGTGTGGTTTTTTCTTGTTTCTGTGGTTTTACTGCTTAATCCCAAGCATCTAAAGCTAGTCACATCACAGTCATTCAATATATATATGTGGAAGAGGAGAGGAAGAATTGTAGGTGAGGAAGAATTGTAGGAGAGGAAGAACTATTCCTCTACCCTTTAGGTTCTTCTGGTTTGTCCAAGAATTAAATTAACATGAGACAGAATAACAGGAGAAAATCAAACAAAATTTAATAACATGCATACACAGGAGAAACCCGGGAAAACTGAGTAACTCACCAAAATGGCTGAGGCCACTACCTTAAATATAACCTTCAGCTAAAGACAAAGGATGATGTTGGGGGTAGTAGTTTGGGACTTCGAAAGGGAGGAAGGCGATTCACATGGAGATGGAAAAGCAAATGTTTGGTAAACAAATGTTTGCTGGGTCATCTATAGACAATGGGACCCAAGAGAGAACTTTGATAAAATGTGCCTTTCTAGGTGCCTTCCTGCCTACCACACTAGAGTTATCTACGGTGATAGTTCCTTCCTGGGACAGGCCTTCTATCTTAAATTCTTTTCGGCAGTTAGGGGGAAGATCAAAGTTTCTATCAAGTCTTTTTTCCTTAAAAATAATCAAGCCAAAGAGACATATTTTGGGGTGGCATATCCTGATCCCCCACAAAATGAACAAAATGGCAGAAGGACTGGAATCTGGGAGTGAGGGAGAGAGGGGTGAGGTTGTGACAAGGGAGCAGAAGTCAGAAAACATAGGACCTCCAAGGCCAGGTAGAGGGTTGGAGTTTATTCTAAATGCAATGGGAAACCTTCGCAGATATTCCATCTGGAGGGGACTTGATCTTATGTACATTTGAAAAGATCATTGTCTCTGCTCAAAGGAAATAAGGAAGCCATGTGGAAATGCTTTCTCTTTGAGCCTGACCTCCCAGCAAAATGTCCGTGGAGTCTGGATTTGTACCGCGTAGTTAGCACTTCCAAAGCCTTCGCTCTCAGGGGTTCATCGGTGACCCCTGTGTCCTCCAGCCCTGCTCTGCCCCGGCCACCACCTTTCCTCAGATTTAAGTTTCCAGGCCTGCAGTGACTTGGGCTATTCAATGATGCAGAAAGCTTTCTTTCCACCTTCTTTTCCTCAGAAGTTTGACCTGATGCTTCTTCCTCTAACGTCCCACTTCCTTTCTCTCTATGGCTCCTCTGTTCTTTTGAAGCGAGCCAGCTGCTGAACTGTGAAGACTGCAGCCAGCTGCCCACACTGATCCTGCCCCTTTTACTCCCTGTAGGGCCAACATGGACCAGATCACAGTATCTTCCTTTCCTTTTCCACTTCCTGTCGTTTTGCCTATAGAATAAAACCTGTCTTTTAAGTTGATTTCATCCTCCCTGAGTTTCTGATGTTTTCCTAAAAATTCGAGTGAGTTTTCTGACCACGTGCCAAATTCTGAAGCCTCCTCCCTCTCTCACTGTCTTCTTCATTCTGCCTCTAGCAACCCTGGTTCCTGCAGCCACAAGCATTCCAGGCACAGGACAGGCCTTTCAAATGTTCCCCTTATCCTATAAGTTTGTGATAATTTTCATGATTTATTTTCTGCACCCTAAGCTGACACATCACCCAAAGAGTTGAAGTTTCCCGTCTTCTACATCTGCTCATTGATGGATCCCTTCAAGCTAGTGGGTCTCTGATCCAAAGCCTGGGTCTTTGAAATCCACAATCATGATCAAGCTAACAATATTATTAGTAAAGCATAGACAACATGCATTGAGCAGTAGCTATGTGGCAGTGAAGTAGGCCCTATACTATCCCCATTTTAAAGATGAGGAAATCTGAAGGATACAATATTTTAAATAACTCTCCCAAGGTCACACACCATTAAGAGATGGATGGAACCAGGATCTAAACTCAGGTAGTCTGTTATTTTAAACCCTGGTTAAAAGGTTGTGAGCAAGTAGGAGGGGGCCTTTAAGAAACTGCAAATGAGCCATACAAATGTACAGATTAGACCTTCAACAGTCCCTCTTTGACCTTGAACATGAGTGAAGCATATTGAGAGGAACAGTATCTAGTTCTGCCCATCAGTGCCTGTCACCCACAATACAAAGGCCAAAGAGTCCAGGCATCAAGACTCAGTTTGTTTTGAGTGAACCTACCCCAGTTCCTGGGGAACTTCACAATTTTTAGAGTTGGAACTCTTGGATAAGCCTGCCCCGGTTCCAAGTGTATACACCATCCCCACTGATAGCAGACCCTTCGTGCTGAATGTGAGAGATTGTTCACCAATTTGTTACTGCTCTAACAAGCCTGAAGTCCTGCCCAGGTCCCCTTCTGCTGCTTGCAGGTAAAGAACCACAAAGTCCAGACCTCTCAATAGAGGAGCTTCTATCTCTCTTCATGGTGCATTTAGAGCTCTGAGGGGACAATCTCATCTCTTCTTCTGTGGGTTCTAAAGGAACTAAGAAATAGACATAGGACTCAAATAAGGATCACAACATCAGTCTTGTGGCTGGCAAGGAACCCCGCTTGGATTTAAAGTAAGAAAGGCCTTCCCAAAACTTTTCCCCTCCAGATCTAAGCTTCAGGCCAGAGCAGCAACAAGAATCCCTAACTGCTTCACATCTGGTGGAGGGTGAAGGATTCCAGAGCCCAGGGAGAGCTGTCACATGCATGTGAAATTTGGCCCCTAAGCTGTGAACCAATGGAGGTCAGACATGGGATGTGGTACCCACAGGACAAGTCCCTTGTCCTCCCACAGGGAGGAGCCAGTCAGAGGGAGATGGAAGCTTCCTCAGCCTATGACCTTCTCCAAAAGAACCCAAGACCTGGTCTTGTCTGATTATGCTGCTATTATCAACTGTGCCCTCCCTAGCACTCTGGGTCATTCCATTGAGAGAGAAATGAAGACACAAATATCTGAAGAAGTGCACCTATGAGAGTCTGGGACAATTGGCAGAAATTGGTGGAGGTCCGATCACTTAAAAGGAGAGTTGCAGGATGTCAGGGCTGGGGCTACATGACTAGAAACTCCTAGTAAACATCAGTCTACCAGCCAGCTAGCTTAAATTGTCAGGGAATCTAATTGTGGCCAAATAAGCAGGAAGGAGACTCAGAGAACTCACCCCTCACACTATATTTGAACAAATAAGAGGACTGAAAAACTAACATATAAAAGAAAATTATTTAAAGCATGTAAAATATTTACTTCAAAAAAGTTTAATCACAGAAAAATTTAGAAAAAGTTAGGCAGCAACTGCATTAAACGCTCAAGCAAATGGAAGAAAACAGAGATGTATTGAAAGATGAGAGTTGAAAAAAACATACTAAAGCCGAGAAAGAATTTAAGACAACTCAAAAAGCACTACAGAATTTTAAATGGCATTAGAAATAGTAAGGATCCCAATATGCCAAACAGAAAAACAAATCACTAATGTAAAGGATAGTTTTGAAAAAATAAAAGCTCAAAACATAAAGATATAGGACACAGATAAAAGTGATCTGAGTGATGATAAATGAGAAGGAAAAATAATAGAAATCTCACATAATGAAAATTGGTGATCCTGAAGAAAAAATAGAACAAATTAAACAGAAACAACAATAAAACATTTCTTTTTAGATTTTTGAATCTTCAAATTGAAAGGATTAAAGAATTAAAGATAATTCTAATTTATAATGACCACATTCCGATGGTGGGGGTAGAATGCTGGAAAAATTATATTCCTGTATTCTTTAGATAAATCAATAAAGCACAATAAAATGGGATGGGTCTGTCTATTAAGGGAAATGAAAATGTTGGCAAGACTACCGTTAAACACATGCTGTCTTTTAGGAGGAAAAAACGTTGGCTCACTTGCTCTTAGACACTTAAAATGCAGTGGTTCTCAACCTTTGCTGAACACTGGAATCACTTGCAGAACTTTAAAAAACATTGATACTTGAGGCTCGCCTCCAAAAAATCAGATTTCATTGGCCCAGGTTGTGGCCTGGTAATTCTAATGTGCGGCCACGAATGAGATCCTCTGCTCTGCACTGACCCTTGTGATGATGAAAACAATGGAGAAGGGAGAGGGAAATACAGTCCCCCCAGGGTGCAAGAGCCATGTATGTATGATAATAAAACACCAGAGCCAAAGACAAGGGAAATGTAAGGTGTAATCCCCAAAAGGCAACATCAGGATGCAACAAAAAGGCCTCAGGACCACAGCTGGGGCTTGGTGAACACTTCACCATGCACTGTATAATTCAGTGCCCGCCAGTCCAGGATGTTAGGACTGAAGGTCCCACCAGCACAGACAGTGCTAATCTCATCTGGTGACAGCACAAAGTCCCACATGTTCACATCTCCAATGTCTCCCACCAAAGACTGGTTTTTATCAAAGCCTCCAGCAAAGGAATCCTGCTCCTGCCCCAGGATGATGCTTGCTTCTGTCCCCAGATAATATCCCCTCTTTTCCTCCTCACCATGGGTTTCCCATCTACCCAGAGCTCTGCAATCCCTGAGGAGGACTCCCAGGTCATACAGAAGTGCATTGGTGCAGAACGTTCAGGAGGCTTGAAGATGATGTCAGTTCCACTCACAGTTACACTGTATATTCCATTCTTGCTCCTGAAGAGGAGGATCTCATTATATTGCGCCCTTGTGGCATAAGAGAAGAGGCTATAAGCACGAGTCAGGTCGGTATAGACGCGTAGGCACACGGTGAAGGCTGTGAATGGCCTCCTTAGCTGTGCAGTCAGAGTCACAAAGGAACTATTTGACTCTTTGGGGAACACAAAGGTCTTTTTGGACATGTCTGTAGGATAGAAAACAGAGAGGGAAACTGTCAGCAGTTGAGCTTTGTTAAAAAACAAAATTCAAGTGAGTAAATCTAAAGATCTAATTGGCTTTATTTGATGATTCGTGAGGCAGGCAGCGTCCGGTCTAGCAGAAAGAAGGAGCTTCGAAGAGCTGTACAAAATGAAGGCCTTTTATAGGCAGAAGGGGGCAGGAAGAGGAAGTTTCTAGCAAAGAGTGGATTATTTCAGGCAAAGCCACCTTCCTGTGGGGGAAGGAAGGGGTCATATGGAGTTACCTCACTACTGCTGGTCAGGCAGTTCCAGGTTAAATGTCACAGTCCTGAAAGAGGCTGAAACTGCAATTAGTTTAGGTATTAAGTCTTGGTTTGTTGACATGGGGCTTAACACAGTGACTCCATTTTGGGTCTGTTGTCTCTTTTTTAACAGCTCGTTAGCCCACAAAGATGTATTCTCTCACTATATAGAGAGATTGGATTTAGAAACCAAGGACTGCCTTCTTCCCCAGACCATAACCCCTCCCCCATGCTGGCTACTTTCCCTAACTTGGCTTTGCACAGTCTACCCCTGAGACAAGAACTCAGCTACCATCTGAAGCAGTGCCTACCTGTCTGGGAAAAAGCACTGGAGAGGCTGATGATGATCAAGAAACACAGCAACAGCTTCTCCATGTTCCCTCCCTGCTGTCACTGTACCTAGAATCTGAGTTATCCTCCTGGAAAGAATCTTAGCAGCTGAGATTCTGGGCTTGGACCTCTGAGATCCCTCTGTCTCAGGTCTGCTCCATCTTGACCTTATATGTGCAATAGAGTGTCTCAAGTGACGGGTAAATGATTTTCCAAAATGGCCACTTGGAGCCATGGATCAAAGCTCTAAGAGCAAATAAATCACAAAACGAGAGATCAATATGAGTTATTTATTAGAGACTCCATGGTGTCTGCTGGTGCTCCAACAGCTCCGTGTGGCAATGCTTGGGGAATTAAAACAGTCACATTCTGGGAAACCATTCTGGGGAAATGCCATAAAATATAGGGAGGGGGGATACTTTATTCACAAAAACAACCACAACATTACTTAGGATAGTGAAAAATTAGAAAATTGGGGCATGTTTAAGTAAATTGTATATATCTACATCCACTAAATAGAACAGAAAGCCATTTAAAATATGGTTATGAATTTTAAGCTACAACATGTAAAAATGCTTATAATACTATAATGAGAGAAAAAATAACACAAATTTGTTTATACACTATTTTTTAAAAGAAGTTACTAGCTTAGAAAAAAACTATAAGGAATACCCCCAAACAATAAGTGTTTTTATCATAGTAATGAAATTATGGAGGATTTTTTTCCCTCATTAACAACATTTCCTTAACATGGTTATATTACTTCTAAAATGAAGTGTTTGTGTGTGTGTGTGTAAGAAACAAGGAAAGGGGGAATGAAGGTCAGTAGTCCTTGAAGCCCCAAAAGCTACTGTTTCATTTTACAAATAGGACACCCAGTTTGACTGTGGTTATTGGACTTGACCCCCAGAATACCTCAAACAGAGAACAATATCAGTTAGACACACTGAGGTATATATATAATTATATTTAGATACTAAAGTACTTTGCAATATACAAGTTCCTGTATAACATTATAAATTCATGTAAAAAGAATCTTGAGCTTATTCACATGGCCTCATCACGAGTTTTCCCATTGATATTCATTGAGAAATTAATAATAGAGGTTATTTCTCAATTGACTGGAAGAACCAACTAACATGTGGGTAGCATATTCTAAACACACAAGAAAAAAGAACTATTACAGATGGTAGTACATTTCTGGAAAGGTTTGTTTTTTAATGATGTACAGTTAAGTTTTCTTTGTAATTACTGTTTCTAAACTTTTTGTGTCTTAAACTATAAGATTGGCTTAAAGTAATTGCTTCAAAAACTTTTCTTATTCTAAACACTTGCCCAATAAAAGATATATACATAATTTGAACAGAAAAAAATATGTAACAGGTGAAAATATTGGGACAAAGAAGGAAGAAAGTGTTTTCTCAGTACCCAAATTGCCTTCTCGTTAGCAACGAGCTCCCTGCATCAAAAGAATGTAACTACCAATATGATGGGTGGACTCTTTGGAAATATTATTGATTTCAGGGAGCTCACCACATTACCAGAACTATCTCCAAAATGGATATTCTGAACAAGGCTTAACACTGAAAAAGAGAGAGATAGAGGCATAGAGACATAGAGATAGGGAGAGGGAAAGCTAAAGCAGTAGAAAGAGAAGAGGAAAAAAATAGAATAGAGAAATTGAGAGACCTTCCCCTTGAACCATTTCACAATCTACCCCTGGTTCCAGCTACCTGCCAACACAGTACTGGAACTGCTCACATATGACAGAGCATTGGGGGAACTTTATCAGGAGAGAGGTGTAATAAATATTACCCTCACCTCAGATGTTTGCTTGGGAGTCCTCTCCTCTTACAGCTTGCCGTAATCCAATAAACATACCAAAGGATCGCAGCTTTTCTAGACATCATGGCGCTTTGGTTTCTCCCTGATTTAAAGCCCCAGTAGGCCAGACAAACACCTCAGATTGCAGAGATCCAAAGTATCAACTGAGGAAAAAGAAAAAAACATTCTAAGACAAACAGAATGTTTGTTATCATGGTGCAGCTTTATTGAATAAATAAGAACATGGTAAATATACGGTTATCACTTTACTTAATCCTGGAGCAGCTATGACTCTAGACCCCAGTGTTTCAATAGAGAGTTTGGTATGCTCCCCCAATTCAAACAGAAACCACCAGCACATGAGGAAAGGAGGAAGCAAGAGACACATCAGTCAGAAACAACCACACAACCAGTCAGAGACAACAACAGTCTTTCAAAGCTATCACTCAGATAGAACAGCAGATTCCCAGCTTCCACTGTTGGAGAATTGGCTGCACACTGTAATCTCCTAAGGAACTTTAAAAATACTGATGCCTGGGTCTTACCACCAGAGAAACTGGTGTAATGATCTGGGGTGTGGCCTAGGCAGCTGGAGTTTTGAAAGTTCCCCAGGTGATTATATTAGCACCTAAAGTTGAGAATCGCTGACTTAGAGAATTTCTCATATGATTCCATGCCATTGGTGAATACTTCCTAAGATATAAAATTATGTCTCAAGGTATACATGACATTGGAAAAGGTGGGGGTGTCCAAGTCAAAGAAGAACTTTGACAATGTGTCAAGGGCATAGTCTTCCTAATGTTATATTGATGCTGAAGCTGCGGAGTATATCTGTGTGTATGTCATTTTCCTCAACATAGAACAACAAAATGAAAAGTTGGAAGATTCCCAGTTTCCCAGAAATGGTAGTTAACCCTCTGAATATATGGCATCTTGGAATGGCTTCCCCATGAGAAAACATGCACACATCCCATACTCTCCCTCCTCCCCTAGGGGTATAAGTGCAGTGTGTAAGCTTTGGTTGCATGTGGCAGTAGAGTACAGTGGTTAGAAGCACAGGGCTCTGTAGCCAAACTACCTAGGTTCAATCCCAGCTCTGGGCAAGTTAATTAACCTCTCTAGATGTCAGTTTCCTTATCTGTAAAATGATGGCTAAAAAATGGTACTTACCTCATAGCATTGTCATTAAACACACAAATATACGTAAAGGACTTAGAACAGCGTCTGGGACATGGCAAGAGCTCAGTGCATGTAAGGTATTGTTAAGACTGTCTGTGATCCGCCCTGTATGGTTAAGCAATTGTGATCCTGGGAGCAGTGATGGAGACTTATGAGATCACTCATCTGTGAGTATGAAAGGACGTAGGGTAGAGGGGATCACACTGAGTCCTCAGAGAATGCACCAGCGGTAGGCCAAGGGAATAACCTGAGTCGAGATGTGCTAGATCCTTCTTTAAAGGTGACCACCTGCCTTCAAGCTCATTGGGAGCCAGGCATGTCTGCTAGATGAGCCATCCGAGCTGCCAAGAAGACCCTAAAGCGATGGTTCTAAAAACATATTGGGCAAAAGAGCTTGTGAATGGCAGATTCTTTGGCTCTAACGCCAGAGAGTGTAATCTAGTAGTTCTGGGATCATTGAATCTACACTTGTAATAAACACTCCACATGATGATGATGCCTGTAATAGCAGGCCACCATTTAAGAATCCCTGGAGCAGGCAATCCAGGAAATTTGAGATGGGAGTCTGCATTTTCTGAGGAAGAAGGCTAACAAGGCCACTTAACCCACCTTCTCCAGGAGACATGAAAAGATGCACAGATGTGACAGAGGTGGAGAACTGCATGGAAGGAATCCAAGCAAGTTATATCAACCCGTCTGAGACTAGAGGTTGGTTATCTTAGGATCAAGCTATTTAGAAATCAAAGCAGCATTTCTCTTCTTTCCCTGGGATTACAAGGATCAGAAATCTATACTTTGGAAACTTGATTTGGGTATTTTTTCTTGTTGTTTTAATGATCATTTGTGTTTGTTTGTTTGTTTGTTTGTTTGTTGTCAATCCTTGCTTCCCTGGGGCACATCAAATGAGAATAGTGAAAAGCATGAGGAAAAAATCACAGACTTACCATTCTACCCACTTTGTCAACTGGGACTCCACAGCCATTTCCATCTGGCCCCAGCTCCATTTCTGGGGTAACCTGTAGTCTCTCCTCCAGGCCCTGAATAGACTACAGAGATGGATACTTGTCCATTCATCTGGCTAGGGACAATGCAAGGCTTGTCACCATGACCAGTGATTTGATATTTCTGCCTGACAGAGGGAGATTTTAGGTGCCTGACGTGCACATCACCATGTTGCATCTGGTGCTAAAATGCTCACATTTGGGTCAGGCTTGGCCCTGAAGGCCTGGCCCCAACTCTCGTACCAACATGGCTATTTTCAGCACCCAAAGGAAAGTGTCCTATCAGGTAGCAGCCTCCAGCATCTCCCTATGATTGTACATGTACAATCTCTGACATATGTGATTGGTCTACCCTCTCTTCCTTGGCCTATAAATGTACTACAGTATCTCTTCAGGTGCTGGGCCACTGCCTTTGCTGCACTTAAGATTCATTTCACTGATAGAAGTGTATAAATCCATTCTCCTTACCTCCTTTGAAGGAAAGAAATGTTTATGGTCTACTATGCATGTGCCCTTTGTATAGTTTACCCCATTTTTCTCAAGGAAGCCCTACACAGTGGCTTTTATTGTTGGTTTTATATACGATTTGGCCCTCTGTTTTTTAACTTAAGCCTTAATGCCTGATTCTACTTCTAGGCAAACTGGATGCATGATCCCTGCTATCAAGGAAAAGCAGGGCTGATAACATGGCTTTATTAACATCAGCTAGAAGTGGTCTCAATGGACAATGGATCTTATCTCCATTTACCGTGAAGAAGAATTGCCTAGAACCAACTCGCCCAAACCAAAATCATCCTCCTTGGCAGATGTCATCTAACATTTAATAGGAATTATGTCTAACCATTCTATATCATGCAACAGACCAGTGACCTGGGGATATATTTTCTAACAAGATTACATTAAATTATCTACCAATAAGCTAAATTGTCTAAATTTAAACATTCTAGGAATGCTTTATTGAGATTTTTTAGTGTTCACTGAATGCAAATACCAGCTTAAAAATTTTCCTGGCTAAAATTATTAGAGCCAGAGGCTGTCCACTAAACTATGTATAGTAAGGTACCAGTAATTGAATTCTGAGGAAAATATTAGCTCAGCCCACATCCCTGGGGAATTGGGATGGTCTTCTACAATTAAGACATATTTCCTAACTGGATTCTTTAACCAGAAAAAGGTATTGACCCTCTCTTATGCTTAGCTGAATGTCAGGGTGTATGGATCTGCCCTAATTGGACCACAGAAAATTTTTGCACTCACATTTTTGCCCAAGAATGTATCTTTAACGTCTATGCTTTCAAATGGTTATCAAAAGTCAATTCGGGGAAACAATATTCATAAATAATTACCTCAAAGATTTGCTGTTCATCCTCCCAATATTCTGAACTTAATTTTTAGCAAATCAGACCCTTCAACCGCTCTCATCCTGGACCAATTCCACCAAGTTGTACTTTGATGGCATATAATGAACCTACGTTTAGCAAGATAATACAAAACAGCCTAATAATAATAATGATAGTAGATAACTATTTTGATAGCTTACTGGGTGCCAGGGACTACACTAAGTGCTCTACATGCATGATCTTATTTGATTCCTACAACAACTCTTTGGGCTAATTACTATTATTCCTTCCCCACTTAATGATGTGAAAACTGAGACATAAACAGGTTATGTCACCTAAAGTCACATAGCTGGTCAGTTGCAAAGCCAGGATTGGAACTGAGGCAGTTGGATTCCAGATCCTCTATGCTTAACTAGTCTAACATATGGTTTCTCTAAAGCAACTATTTGATATACAGGGAGCCCCATATTTCACTCTTGGCTGTGACCTCTGCTGAGTGACTTTAATTGCTCACCCAGTACTGAAAGGCCATGGTGAAGGGCAATTCTGGAGGAAATCAGCAGCCATCATCTTTGAGGGGTCCTTTTCCACAAAGGACCCAAGCAGACTGGGCAAGTGCATTCCAGTCATTGAACCTGACAGCAGATTCTTAGATCTCAATGATCTTTAGCTTTTGTTCCTCAAATTGAAGTAATGATGGAGTGAGAGTTTTAAACCCCCACAACTGGCCCCACATGAATGACCAGCTATCACAAAAGAGGGGCCTTGCTTGTCAGAGAGAATCCCCATAAGAGGCTCTAGGAGAGGTTAGAGTGCTGTAGATGTGTTATTGCACAGTATTGGTCAATCTGAATTCACAGGGACTTCGTTTCAGAGGATCCTTAGAAAGGCTAATCACAACTTTGAATGCAACCATCAGAAAACAGCTCAAACTCACTCAAGTAAACAGGGGCTTTATTGGCTCATGAACTTAGGATGTCCAGGTATAGATTTGGTTCCAGGCAAGGCTGATTCAGAAATTCAAACAGTGTACAGGTACCCCTCATTTTATTGTACTTTGCTTTATTGTGCTTCGCAGATATTGCGTTTTTTACAAATTGAACGTCTGTGGCAACCCTGTGTCGAGCAAGTCTACCAATGCCATTTTTCCAACAGCACTTGCTCACTTCATGTCTCTGTGTCACGTTTTGGTAATTCTCTCAATATTTCACTTTTTAACTATTATTAAATTTGTTGTGGTGATCTGTGATCAGTGTTCTTTGATGTTACTATTGTAATTGTTTTGGGGTGCCATGAACCGCTCTCATGTAAGATGATGAACTTAATTCATAAATATTGTGAGTGTCCTGATTGCTCCACCGACCAGCCGTTCCCTGTCTCTCCCTCTCTTCCTTAGACCTCCCTACTCCCTGAGACCCAACAATATTGAAATTAGACCAATAAATAACCCTACAATGGCCTCTACGTGATCAAGTGAAAGGAAGAGTCTCATATCTCTCATTTTAAATCAAAAGCTGAAAATGATTAAGCTTAGTGAGGAAGGCATATCAAAATCCAAGACAGGCCAAAAGCCAGGCTTCTTGCACCAAACAGCTCGCCAACTTGTGAACACAAAGGAAAAATTCTTGAAGGAAATTAAAAGTGCTACTTCAGTAAACACACAAATGATAAGAAAGTGAAATAGTCTTATTACTGATATGAAGAAAGTTTTAGTGGTCTGGATAGAAGATCAAACCAGCCACATTTCCCTAAGCCAAAGCCTAACCCTGAGCAAGGTCTTAACTCTCTTCAGTTCTATGAAGGCTGAGAGAGGTGAGGAAGCTGCAGAAGAAAAGTTTGAAGCGAGCAGAAGTTGGTTCATAAGGTTTAAGGAAAAAAGCCATCTCCATAACATGAAACTGCAAGGTGAAGCAGCAAGTGCTGATGTAGAAGCTGCAGCAAGTTATCCAAAAGGTCTAGCTACAATAATTAATGAAGGAGGCTACACTAAACAACAGATTTTCAATGTAGATGAAACAGTCTTATATTGGAAGAAGATGCCAACTAGGACTTGCATAGCTAGAGAGAAGGCAAAGCTTCAAGGGACAGGCTGACTCTCTTGTTAGGGGCTAATGCAGCTTCTGACTTTAAATTGAAGCCAGCGCTCACTTACCATTCTAAAAATCCTAGGGCCCTTAAGAAGTATGCTGAATCTACTCTGGTTGTGCTCTATAAATGGAAGAACAAAGCCTGGATGAGAGCACATCCATTTACAACATGGTTTACTAAATATGTTAAGCCCACTGTTACGACCTACTGCTCAGAAAAAGATTCCTTTCAAAATATGACTGTTCATTGATAATGCACATGGTCACCCAAAAGCTCTGATGGAGATATATAAAGAAATTAATGTTGTTTCCATGCCTGCTAACACAACATCCATTCTACAGCCCATGGATCAAGGAGTAATTACGACTTTCAATTCTTATTATTAAAGAAATACATTTCATAAGGCTATAGCTGCCATCGATAGTGATTCCTCTGATGAATCCGGGCAAAGTACATTGAAAACCTTCTGGAAGGATCCACCATTTTAGATGCCATTAAGAACATTCATGATTCATAGGAAGAGGTCAAAATATCAACATTAACAGAAGTTTGGAAGAAGTTGATTCCAACCCTCATGGATGACTTTGAGGGGTTCAAGACTTCAGTGGAGGAAGTAAATGCAGATGTGGTGAAAATAGCAAGATAACTAGAATTAGAAGTGGAGCCTGAAGATGCGACTGAATTGCTGCAATCTCATGATAAAACTTTAGCAGATGAGGAGTTGCCTCTTAAGGATGAGCAAAGAAAGTGGTTTCTTGAAATGGTAACTACTCATGGTGAAGATGCCATGAAGATTATTGAAATGACAACAAAGGATTTAGAATATCACATAAACTTAGTTGATGAAGGAGCAACAGGGTTTGAGAGGATTGACTCCAATTTTGAAAGAAGTTCTACTGTGGGTAAAATGCCATCAAACAGCATTGCATGCCACAGAGAAATCGTTCATGAAAGGAAGAGTCAATCAATACAACAGACTTCATCGTTATTTTAAGAGATTGCCACAGCGACCCCAACCTTCAGCAACTACCACCCTGATCATCAGCAGCCATCAACATCGAGTCAAGACCCTCCACCAGCAAAAAAATTACAACTCAACGAGAGCTCCGATGATGCTAGCATTTTTTAGCAATAAAGTATTTTTTAATTAACATATGTACATTTTTTAGACATAATGTTATTGCACACTTAATAGACTACAGTATAGTGAAAACATAACTTTTATATGCACTGTGAAACCAAAAAATTCATGTGACTCACTTTATTGCAATATTCACTTTATTGCAGTGGTCTGGAACTGAACCTGCAACGTCTCTGAGGTACACCTGTCTGTAGTCAAGGTTCCATCACTCTGTCAATGCCTGGCTCTGCTAATCCCAGCTTGGCTTCTTCCCTCACAGTCTTTCTCCATGTGGTAAATAAGATGGCTGCTGGCAGCCCCAGGCTCACATTCTCTCAGCTTGGAATTCCAGCAGAAAGAAGATGACTCACTCTCTAAGTTCATAAATCAATCCTTGGGAAGACTATAATTGGTCCTGTTAGGAACATGTAACCATCCCCAAAAAACCTCCAAACAAGGATGAGCTACTCTGATAGAGCAGCCTGGGTCATACACCCACTCTGTGGTCTAGGTATGTTGGGAAAATGGGGGTGGGGGTGAAGGAATTCACAGTCCCATGTGGTTCACATGGAGTTTGAGAAGAGTTTCCCAAAAGAACCATAAAATTAACAAACCACTGTGAGCAAACAAAAACCACAGCTATGTAAGCCTTTTGCAGTAACAACTAAAGTAACTATATCTGGATAACCCACTTTGCCCAGGAAAAAAGACAGGCCTACTTTGCTAGGGCAATTCTGATTGCCCTTTCCAGTGTACTTTGAGAAAATGGAGAAATTACATAGTATTGCTAGTTTTCCCATTTAGAAAACCTGGGCGAATGTCCTAACTCTGAGACTGAAAAGCCAGCCCTGTGAATGTAGGCAATTCCCTCCTACTTTCTGGGGAGTCTTGGGAAAGGAATTAGAAAGAAGACCAGCACTCCCATCTCAGCTCAGAGGCAGACTTGTCTTGTGACTTTTTATCTTTCTTTTTTTTTTTTTTGTGAGGAAGATCAAAACTGAGCTAACATCCAATGCCAATCTTCCTCTTTTTTTTTTTTTTTTTTTGCTGGGGAAGATTGGCCTTGGGCTAACATCCATGCCCATCTTCTTCTACTTTATATGTGACACTACCACAGCATGGCTTGACAAGCAGTGTGTCAGTGCTTGCCCGGCATCCAAACCTGTGAACACCAGGCCGCCGAAGCAGAGCGTGCACACTTAACAGCTGCGCCACCGGGCCAGCCCCGTCTTGTGACCTTTTAAAAAATCACTTTTCCTTTCTGGGTCCCTATTTTCTCATCTAAGTGAGGGTAAGAGATTATCTCTAAGATACTTTCAACTTAAAAAAATAAAAATAAAACACCTGCAATTCTGATTCTTCTGGACAAAGCTTCCCAATATAGCTCATAATCTCCCAAGCCAGACACTTAAATTCCATCTCTGGTGCTAAGGAAGGTAGAGCAGAGAAGCGGAGGGTTGTGTTCACAGAGCAGGCCTGCAGTGTGTATGGTGGGAAAAAAAAGTCCAGAATCACGAGGTGCAGTTTCCAGGCAGCACCTCCAGGACCACCGCAGAGCTTCAGGGCCACACCTGGGGCCTGGTGGGCAATTCATACTTCAGCACCCACCAGTTCAGGACACTAGGACTGAAGGTCCCACCGATATAGACAGTGTTAATTTCATCTGGTGACAGCACACAGTCCCACATGTTCACATCTCCAATGTGTCCCACCAAAGACTGGTTTTCTATCAAAGCCTCCAACAAAGAATCCTGCTCCTGCCAGGATGATGCTTGCCTCTGTCCCTACAGAATCCCTTCTCCAGACTCCTCCTCACCATGGGCTTCCCATCTACCCAGTGCTCTGCAATCCCCAAGGAAGAATCCCAGCCCACCCCAGAGGTTCTTTGGACTAGGGATCTTGAAATACATATCAAAATCTCCCACTAACCCATTAAACACTTTAACCTTATCTTTAAAGAAGATCTCATTTTTCTTGCCCCAGGATGTTGTATGCCTAGAGACTGCATCACGGGTGAGGTAGTACAGAATCTGACACACACTGTGAAGGCCTTGGTGGCTTCTCTAGCTGCACCTCCAGCATGGCAAAGGAATCATCTGACTCAATGGAGAACACAAAGGCTTTCCTGCTCATGTCTGTGGGAGAGAAAAGGAAATAGAGGAAAGTTGGATAACTTAGAATACAAAGATTTCTTCTCTCACTTCTCTACAAAAGTGAGAGCCCTCCCCCATGCTAAGAGTTCTCTGGATTTGCTTTGAGCCACCTCATTTCTGTCAGACCATACCACAGGCACAGCCATGGGCAACCTCTACCTTCCTGGACAAAAACATTGAGGGTTGATGGGCACCAGGAAACCCAGCAACAGCTTCACCACGTCTACTGGCTGCTGCACATGAAATCAGGACTTGAGGATGTGTCCATGAAGAGGATGTCAGAGGTCGATGTCCCAGGGCCTGGGGGACTTGGGTGCTACCGTCTCAAGACCTACTCCTGTCTGGATTTGTATACACAGCAGTGGGGGCATCACAGCTGGTGTGTAAATGATTTCCTAGACTCACCCCCTTGGGGCCTGGAGTCAGGGCTCCAGGTCCAAAGGCAGCAGGATTATTTCAGAAAACAGAAAGTGGATAGAGTTACTTATTAAAGGCTCCTGTGCCTGCTGCAGTTCCGACTCTGTGAGAAAGTTATTGGAAACCTGGGGAATTAGGAACAGCTAGATGTGTTTCCGAGGCTTTGCTACACTCTACCCATGTGGCCAATCTTGGAAGCCCAGGAGGAAAAACCTGAGTCTTCACCTCCGTTTTATGGAATAAACATGCCTCTCTTCACCAAAGGCTTTGACAGGTACAGCCTGGACACTGACCCTACAGATAGGAGAAGGGAATGATCCCTAATGTAAATAATGTTTCAAAGCTGCATCATGGGGCCAAGATTCAAAGCTTTATCAGAAAAGCAAACAGAATCGTTCCCCAACAGGGAGGTCCACGTAGGTTAGGTATTAGAGATCCCTGTGACCCCAGAGCTCCAGTTCCACGTGTGCAGATTCAAAGTCAAGGAAGATGAAATGTCTCAGGGTAGGACAGAAGAAAGTCTCTGTCTCCATACTATGGCATGAATTCCCCATTTCTCCACTCCTAGGGCCCTAGGGAATAACCTGAACAGAGAGCCCATGGTTCAGGGAAAAACACAATTGAACACCAGAGCTAGAAAGGACTAAAGAGGTCATCCAGCCCAACACCTCAGAGACATCAGGCAACTTGACCGAAACCACACAGCCTGGTGTTCCCGATGGTTCCAGTGCCATTGCCCTGACACTACAGGTACTCTGGCCACATTCCAGACCAGGATCCAGGAGCCGTGGTGATGGGGGTCTCCTCGAGAATGCTCACTAATAAACAACAGACCTGAAAGTACTCTTGCTTCATAACCATCTCGCCCAGTGCTCTTCTTTATAATTGAGGACCCTAAGGCCCCAACAGCCCTTACATTCCTCCCACAAAACTCTATAGACTCAGCCTATTTCACTTTCTTCTTCAAAGACCTACTCAGTCTCTTGCGCTTCTCACTCAACTAGCTACAGAATCAATGTGTCTCATCTGTTCCACTCCACTTGCTTGCTTTTCCCTCTCCAAGTAAATTCACAGACTTTTCATTTTAGGTTTTGTTTTTGTTTGCTACAATAAACATTAATGAAACAGATACGAAGAAATAAAAATAACTAACATGAGAAGTTGCATGAAACCTGATAAAGCACTCATAGAAAGAGTTGTATAGATTCTTTTCAGATTCTTTCTTGGCAGGCATCATTCTTTATAGTTTTATGATTTGGTCCTCACCAATAAGGTCACTTCATTATCTTTGGCTATAGGACTCAAGAATCATCTTACCTCCCTTCACAGGGAGGAGGGCTTGGGACTATGTACCTATGGGCAAGCTACTCCAATTTCCAGGAGATTTATTAACCGCAATATTAAATATCAGATACACACACACACACACACACAGATTTAGTATTAAGCCTGTTCAGCATGAAGTGCAGGGCTACCCTATTGGTAATTTCTACTGAAGTCCACAGTGGTCAATTCTGTAAACTAGTTTGTTCACTCAAGACCCACATCCCCACATTCTAGCTTGCTTTCCTAATCTATCATACCTGGAAAGCTCAAAGCTACCTTTCTCAGATCTTTTACTTCTAAGGTTCCACATGTGACATAACTTTAGCCAAGCGAGAACACTCACAAGATACTTGGGTGCACAAAGACTTTCCAAGGGAATTGATTTGCAGATCAACATCCATGTGAGTCTTTCCTGGAACTGAGCCATCTGAGCACACATTTGTTCCTGAGGCATCTCATAGGCTGTCTTTTCCTATCTCCTGTTTCTTGATAACAAATGAAAGGCACAGTCCCACGAGAGCTAACAGACTGATTAGCTTTTAAAGTATACACCTTTCTCTTTCTTCAAATGTATGGAGAAAGTTTAGTCACAATGTCTAATGAAGTTAATGGAATGATTTCTGACATTAATATATGATTCTGATTTCCTTACCTCCAAAAGCAAACCCCAGAGTTTGATACATGTGTTCACACACATTTGCAGAAGAAATACCATGCTTTTTATGGTTTTGCCTCATAAAATTTTAGTCTCACATGACATCGGATTGTTACAAATTAAGTAATGAGAAAGAGCACAGTTGATATGATATCTGATTTTTATAACTTATTACAAAAATTAATAATCATATTCAATCTACATCATTCTAATCTGGACTTCACTGCTTTTAGTAATCTACATCACAAGATTCTTTCCATAATTTATTTCTTAGTGGTTTTTATAACAGCCTTTGGAAATACAAATCAAAATAGTAATATGTAGTCCTTGAAAATATATTAATTATTCATAAACAAAATATATATTGTTATTGACATATATAAAATTAAAATTCAGTCGTATATTAATTATAATGAAAGATATTGTGACGCAAATTTTTCCAATATCTGAATAATTTAATATTATTAAAACTTAGTAAAATTTCACCTTTTGATATAAACATTTTTTTATTGAATGTTGTGATGGGTTGAACTGTTTTCCCCCCCAAAAAAATAGATATTGAAGTCCTAACCCCAAGTACCTAGAATGAGACCTTGTTTGGAAATAGGGTTGTTGCAGATGTAATTAGTTATGTTAAGATGAGGCCATACTGAAGTAGAGTAGACCCCAATCCAGCAAGGCTGGTGTTCTTGAAAGAAGACAGCCATATGAAGACAGAGACACAAAGGGAGCCACGTAACAACAAAGACAGAGACTGGAGTGATGAAGCTGCAAGCTAAGCAACGCCACAGATTGCCGGTGAACAACCAAAAGCTCAGAAGAGGCAAAGAAGGATTCCCCCACAAGTCTCAGAGGGAGTGTGGTCCTGCTGACACCTTGATTTCAGACTTCTGGCCTCCAGAACTGTGAGACAACAAATTCTATTGTTTTAAGCCACCCAGTTTGTGGTACTTTGTTACAGCAGCCCTAGGAAACTAATACAGATGTATTTCATGCAAATTTGATTTCAGTTTTGAATTGTACTGTCACTTTCTAGTAAAAGAAGTTTACTTATATCATTTAAGTATCATTTACTTATCATTACTATATCATTACTTATATCATTTAAATTTTTAAAAATTTGCCAATCTGTGGCTAAGATCCCAATAAGGAGGAATCAGAGTCTTGAAGAAAACAGACATGAGGATTCCCTTGGACAGCATAAAGCAACATTTTGGGAGTTTTTATAAAAGGATCAAGCTCTAATAAAAATATAATGGAAGTTTTTCAACGAAAGTTCTAAGGACTATGGAAGTAGAATTGAAAGCAAACACTCATACTTAAACACAATGAATCTCACATATAACATGTATTTGTGTCTAATAACAACAACTCTACTTTGTGGTCTTCATCATAAAACACTGTCACACAACAGTATGAAAAAATTTCTAATGAAATGTACACTAATTTATTTACAGAACATTCAGACTCTAAAATTAAGTCAATTAATTCTCTGTGAGGAAAGCTAAGGGTGCTGGTAACATTATCAGTAAGCTTAACATTTAAACACAGTGATCAGGGTTGGCTTGGAGAGCCTCGTGAGAATTAGTATTGCTCACTACTGTCACTATTTTTCCAGTGAAAAATAGAAAATCCTACATAAATGTGGAAAAGGTTATGATATCTGGTACATTGTTGATAGGAAAGGAATTTTACATGCCAGGTCTGTCACTGCCATTAAATCAATTTCCTATTCTGACACTATTGTAATTTGTATAGTGAATGAAATGATCAAATAATAACAGGAATGATCATAGCAAACAGTTCTATAGCACTCACGGTAGGACAGACACTGTTCTAAGTGCATTCCCATATTAACTCAGTCCTTACAATTCAGGATAGGTCCATTATCCCCATTTTACAGATGAGGAAACTGAGGCACTGAGAAAACTGTTCACCAGAATACGGTAAAGATTGTGGTAGACAGATTTCCTATGCCTTACAGATAGGAAAATCCACAGACGTTTCCAGTTAATAAATTGTGTCCACATTGACACAGAAGAAAATGCATGCAGAGTGCCCTGGTGACGCTATTTTTAAAATTTGGAAACTTTTATTCACGTTGATTCAGCTTATACTAGAATGGGACATAAGGGCATCTACACACAAAATTGTCCAGTCCAGCTCGTGGATGTGTGACTTGTACAGTCACACAGGGCCCTGCCTCAGAAGCGCCCCACCGGGAAGAGCCTGTGCTGGCTTTGAGGCTCTGTTTTTGCCATCTTAAAATACTTAATTTCTGAACAAGGAGCCCCACATTTTCATTTTACACTGGGAACTGCAAATTATGTAACCAGTCCTGATTGTTACAATGACTATGCAGAAATTAAGTTGTATTTCTTTTATCCATGCTTTAAAATTTGCTTTAGCTTGGGAACATGATTTTATTTATAAACAAGCTTTGGTTTCAAAAAATGGAGCTCCGACTTTAGAGAGTATTGGATGTTGCCATTTAAATTGTAAATATTATAAAATCAATAGAGTTAAACTTGCATCTTTTTAAATTGATGTGTGAGGAAATGGGATCATCCCATCCCCAGCTAGTCGCTGCATTCAGCCGTGAGCTGGTTGTCATGGGAATGTATAATATCATGTTTATTTGAATTGATTATGAAGTCAGACTTTTTCTGACAGAAAAAGAAGTTGATTTGGCTCATTGGTTTGACAATGAATAGTGGCTTTGCTCATTAAACAAGGTAAACATATGTTTCAGTTTGCCCAGAGCAGTCATTGTTTATTCCTGGTGTCCTGGCATAATTAGTAGCCCACCATCTTTAGGTTACATGGTGGATAATTTCCCTAAATTGACTGAGTTAAATCTCCAGAGCTAAGATTTTTACTCCCCCCAAAAAAGTGCGTGATAAATGTATGTTATCAAAATTAACAATGCTGTATTAAAATTAACATTCAAATTTTTCTAAACCTTTCTAAGTATATTGGGTTGAACAGATACTTCTAAAAGGCACCAGATAAGATTAAGAGTCATTTGATAAGTCTTGTTAAAGTCTTTTCCGTATAATTCAGAATAATTGAAAATCAAGAATCAAATCCTTTTGCAAGTCAGGTGTTCTTTTTATTTTTTTGTTTTCAACAAACTTAAGGAGTATCTAATCAGCTGATAGAGCATGATATATAATTTTTATGGTAGAGAATTTGTGATTTGGGGCATATAACTTGGAAGAAGATAAAAGAATTATGGATGGGGAATAGGGGGGCGGGGTTGTTGACCCCAGGGTTTTAGGAAGTGAAGCAAAGCTAACCATCACATTTCATTAAATGAGGAGGAGAGTAACACTTTCTGTACTCTCTACCTCAAAATTTAATCCCCTCCACTCAAAACTGGAAGTGAATGGAGTAAATTTCTATTCCTTAATAGAGCCCAGAAACTAAGGAAGTGCTAAAAATAAATTAATGATAACCCACAATGATAGGGCTATCTCAAAGGGACACCACAGCCAGCTGAAAAGCTCCCATTAGCCAAAGCTAGAAAAATTTGAGCAGCAAAATAAAGTAGCATTGGATTACAGCCCAAAGTATAAAATATCTATGAGTTCATATTGATATAAATAAATGATTGAGTAAATAAATATGTAAGAAGAAGAGACAAATATCTCATGCAGAAGAATTTCAAATAATTGTATATATATACTCCACCCTCAAGGAGGGGAAGCAAAACTCCCTACTCCTTAACCATGGGCTGCACATAGTGACTTCCTTCCAAAGAGTGCGGAAGTTTGGGAGGGAGGAGAGTAACTTTACAGTGAAGAAACTTGACAAACACCACCTCTGCCAGGTGGTCAAAGTTAACATCAACAGTCACAAATCATGTTGATAATCTGTATTTTTGATATAATGTGGTGAGATGGCACTTTACCTCTGTGATCTTCCTCTCCAAAACCCATACCTGCAGTCTAATCATGAGAAAAAAACAAATTCCAATAGAGGAGCATCCTACAATATACCTGGCCAGTACTCTTCTAAAGTGTCAAGGCCATCAAAAACCAGGAAGGTTTGAGAAACTGTCACAGCCAAGAGGAGCCTAAAGAGACTTGACAACTAAATGTAATGTGGTACCTTGGATGCAATCTTGGAACAGAAAAAGGACATTAGGTTAAAACTAAGAAAATCTGAATAAACTATGGATTTTAGTGAATAATAATACATCAATATCGGTTCATTAATTGTAACAAATGTGCTATATTAAAGTAAGATGCTCATAATAGCGGAAATTGTCAGGGGTGGGGGAGAGGATATGGGGAATTCTGTACTATCTTCTCTATTTTTCTGTAAATCTAAAACTGTTCTAAAATACAAAGTCTATTATAAAAAACAGTGATAATAAAAATAAATGCAGCTTAACAATCAGAATATCTATCCTTTTATTATCATTATTAAACTGGGACAAATTTCTACCTTTATATCCAACAATAATTTATAGAAAACACAGCATATGGAGGAATATATTAAATTATGCCACAGGGATCCAGTTTCTATAATAAATGAACTGTAAGGGAAAAGGGTGACAAATGGGGGGCCTATAAATTAAAAGAGATTTAGGAGACATATAAACCAATCAAATGTGAAGGCCTTATTTGGATCCTGATTTAAACAAGAAAACTTCCCCGTCCCACTTTGCTCACTGCCTCACTTGGGCTTCCTTGTTCACCTGCCTAATAAACTATCTGTACCCAAGCCCGTGTGACAGGGACTACTTTTGGAGAAACCCAAATAAAGGCACCCATCATTAAGAGATTGGTTAAATAAACTATGGTATAGCCATATAGTAGCTTACTGTACAATAATTTAAAATAGTGAGTTGTTAGAGCTATATGTGTTGATATGGAAATATCTTAAGAAACTTCCATAAAATATTATTCTCTTTCTATAAATGAATTAAAATAATACATGCATATGTGCTAGTATATGAATAATCATTTTTCTGGATGTTTACATAAGAAAATTAACAATGATTACCTCCGAGTAGTGGAACTTCTCATGTAGCAAAGAATTGTTGTGCTGCCAAACTGGCCCTCTGATTTAAAAATAAATAAATAAATCCCTGACTTGTAGCATTTGCTGACCTCCATGGTGTAAATACTCCCACCATGTCTGATTTCAAGCTACCAGTGACTTAACAACAGCCTCGCAATAATTCCTGAATAACAATCCATTCTTGTGAGCCAGTAGGGGTCAGCTCCAACACACCACTGGGTGAAAATGTGCACTCTTTATTTTATAACTTTACATGCTACTTGAATTTATATAAATTACATTTTTAAATAAAAATTTTGCTTAAAAACAGAAGAAAAAACTGCTGAACACCATTGCTAAGTTTTCCATTTCCAGTTCTTGGTTACACATAGCTGTGGAAATAAGCCCAGGTCCACATTCCCCGGCCACAAAGGAAATCACTCAGCGGAGATCAAGATGAAGGAAATGTACCCTTCCTATGTTTTTCCTTTCTCGGCTTTCATAAGAACCTGTGTTTATGAACAAAATAAAAGGGAGAAGAAGAAGAAACGTAGACATGCTGTGGAGGCTTCTATGGGTACCATCTTGTGGTCTTTAGTTTATTAAGATGGAAGACACTAGAAGGTGGGACCATAAGCAGAAAGAGAAATGAAGAGTACTGGGAAATGTGGACAGGGGCATGACAATTTATGTGCATTTTTGTGACCCTGATCATTTCTTAAAACTAATTCAGAGCCATTTTCTCTTAGAGTGGCTACTACTGCCAGACCATAAATCAAATAATTCTTAAATCTGCCCTAACTCTCTTATAGTTTTTCACGAAAAAATTGTCTTCTTTCTGATTACAAAAAGATTCAGTAGAAAAGAGCATTTAATTAGAAATCAAGAAACCTGCATCATCATCCTAACACAGATACTCTTGTGCTACAAAAGTCTGCACAAGTCACTTAACCTCTCTGGGCCTCAGTGTCCTCATTTACAAAATAAGAACTTTGAACTATAAGGTTTCTGAGACGCTCTTCGGTTTTAAAAATTCTGCAATTCTATTATTTATAGTGACCAACTCCCCTTAAAGAAGCTCATTCCTCTCAAGAACTCGCTTAGATCCTCTGAAGTGTCCTTGGGTCAAATAGAGAGTGGGAAGAGCCAGCCCCTCAGGGTGGATGACAGTGGTATGGCATCAGAATCTGAGACAGAAGTGGGACGAGCAATGTCGAGGAGGCACCGGAAGGACCCTGACCTCTGAGAGGACCAGGACTCCAGGACAACAGCTGGGGCTTGGGGAACACCAGCATATGCCTCGTACGTGAGCGCCCCCCAGTCCGGGACATTAGGACTAAAGACCCCACCACCATGGACAGTGTTAATCCCTTCTGGGACAAACAGTGCCTCACATGTCTGTACCTCTATTACCTCCCTCCAAAGACTGGTTCTTAAAAAGTCCCCACCAAAGAAACCTGGCTCCTGCCCTGAGATCATCTTTGCCTCTGTCTCCTCAAAATGTTCTTTCTTTAGGATCTTCCTCACTAAAGCATTTTCATTTGAACAGAATTCAACTATATCTGAGGTTGGCTCTGAGCCACATAGATATAAAATAGGAACACAGGATCCTCGTGACTCTTGAAGGGTCACACACACACACACACACACAGATGGTATACCTAAAGGGGATGGTATTATTACTGTGGTCCCTGGTGGCAGAGGAGAACTAACTTTAGCTTACAGCAAGATTGGAGAAGACTCAGACACGGGAAAAGGCCAACAGAAGCTTCATTAACTGCAGTTTAAAACCTCATAAGTATTAGTTGACTCTTTAAAAAGTCTAAAAGCCATTCCCCTGAGGTTTGTGGGAGAAACAAAACAGTAAAGAAAGTATTTTTCTCTAAGAGCAGAGGCCTCACTCTGTCACTAAGATTGTTAGGGAGCATAAATCCCTACCAATAATCACAAAGATTTTCATGTCACTTTTCAGAGCACAAAATGCTTTTCAGCATATTACCTAATCTGATTTTCACAACAAGCTGTGATTTATTCGTGTCATAGGAAAAGAAGTGAGGAGTGGATCAGGAGACCTGAGCACAGGCCTGGACTCTGCCGCTTATGAGCTTGTGGCTTAAGGGAGTTACTGCCCTTAGGGCCTGTTTTTACCATCATTTGCCAGAAGAGGAAACTGAAGCTCAAATGGGATAAGTGATTTGTCCCTACCAACAAGTGATAACATACGACAGATTGGAAAGAACAAAGACCTGAAGCAACAGCTTCTTTATTATGGGGTGTGTCATTAACATAAAAATAATATCCAAAGGCTGAGATGGGCAGGGTGAGCAGAAAGTAGGACTCATGAGGTTAATGAGATAGGAAACCCATCACTGAAAAATTAAGGGGGTTAGTGTTCTAGAGAAATGACTAAGTGTGTGAATACCAGTCCCAGTAGAATCTATAAAGAGCAAAATGAGGGGGTGATTATGACTCACACATGTGATGTCCCCTGAGCCCCAAATCTGAGGGACAACCTTGAGGCAGCCAAAGAGTCATAGGTCCCCACCTGCCAGTCATAGCCAGTCATCAAGAGTCTCATGAAACGGGTCATGTAGACACATGTTCTAGTTCTTCTGGGTACTTCGACTAGTTAAGAAATAGCAGAGACCTAGAAGTATACAGTGCAGACACCCAAGGACTCCCTGTTTAAAATAATCTCTTCTCATTTTTATCCTAAATCTACTGCTTAAAAGTTTTAAGTCATGCCTCCTACTTCCAACGGAATAGGAAATGGTGCTTTTTATGCCTACGTAACCACTTCCTGGCTAGAGATTTCCATCACATTCTTCTCAGTCTTGCTCTTTTACAGCCTGAAGAGTCCTTGGCAGAGGAATCATTTACCTGAATACTTGTGTTCCCAGAGAACTCCCTCCCCAACTCTATCATGCTAAAGCCTGGAGAAGGGGCTTTTCCCAAAAGAAAAAGGAAGAACTGGAACCAGAGCAAGAATTTCACCATAGCCACGCCCCAGGTACTCTGACAGCAGCTGAGATAGTGGGGTGGGAAGAAGCCAGGGCCACTGCTTTGCACCCTCTAGGGTGCATCATTCACAACGTATTCCTGTATTGGGCAGTACTGGTATAAGCCCATCTTTCCACGTCCTGTTTTCCTGTTACAATCTCCCTATCTTGAGTTTTATTTCTTCTGGGTTTTTAGGGGGAAAGGTGAAAGGCAAGTCAAAGAAATTAACGTGTATTTTTTTTTTCAAATATAGCCCTTTGGGAAGTGTAGCCAGTGTGACTCAGCTTTACACTAGGAAATCATAAGTTTGCTACTAAGGACCCCAACCCACCCTCTGTAATGCAGAAGTAACACTACGACATGATTTGGTGCTGACTCAGAGAAGGAAGAACCATTGGTCCCAAATGACTCTGCACCACCTAACTATTGGTTTCTGTGTACAATGTGTTGTACTTGTTTAGCCTCTCTCCATTAACATTTATAGAATGTGTTTTATGCACTTCAGAGAGTCTGCTCCATTCTGCTTTACACAACTGGACAAGTCAAAAGGAAAATGCAGAGACTCATCTCAGCATTAAAAAAAAAAAAAGACAGTTATTCCACTTATGCAACAACATGGCCAAAAGATAATACACAGAATAAACATCGGCTGAGGGATATGGTAAGTGTATGCAGTCAGTGTGAGCTCAGAAAAATGGTGAGGGACTGTGTCAGTAAAAACTGCATCCAGCTGTAGTAACAAAGAACCAAATACAGTGGCTTAAGCAAAACTAAGGGTTCGTTTTGTCACATAAAAGAAGTCAAAATATAGAAGGTCCAGAGTTTGGTATTGCAGTTACACAAAACTATCAAGGACCCAGGTCCCTCTAACATACGAATCAATCATTCTTATTAGGTGGCTTCTACTCTCAAAGTCACAAGACAACTGATAAGATCTGACCATCATATCCATTTTCAAAACTAGGGCGAAAAATATAAGGGTTAAGGGCAAAAGATTACCCCCAGCATTCTGTCCCATTTCAAGGAACCTTCCCAGAAGTCACACCCAACAACTTTTGTTTAAATCTCATTAGCCAGCCTTAGTTACATAACCAAATGTAACTGCAAAGGAGGCTGAGAAATGCAGTCTCTTAGCTGCCCATAGCACCACCTTGAAGAAAACCAGGGTTTATGCCTAGGAAGAATGGAAAAATAGACTGAGTGGGCAAAAACCAAGTGCTGTTACAGCAATATATAATCTGTGTGAAATCAGTGAGCTGGGTTGTGTGATCTCATCTGAGCTCAGTGCAGAGTGGATGTGAAATCGTTGAGATGATGAGAGTGTGTGCTGTTGGTGTGAGCTTACTAGGACAGTGAGAAATGTACAGAGCCAGGTGTGAGACTAACAAAGTGGTGTGTGGTATATAATCTGTGTGGGCTCAGTGAGATGGTAAGCGATGCGCACAGCTGGTGTGGATTCAGATAGCTATAGTTAGTGTCCATTTGGCCTATACTGTTGAACCTTCACTAAAGCCTTTATACCCATTTTGCAGCTTTTTGAGAACATCAGTCCATAAGAGCTACCCAGCAAGATCAGGGAAAGGTGGACAATACCCCGCTGTCCCATATGGAAGCCAGGCCTACCCCTCTATGTATAAAAGTGGTTTGTGATCAGGGTCTGCCTTCATGGAGACAGATGTTACATTTACAGGTACAGGTGGCCCATCCTGTCAGTTCCAAGCAGACTCCACTTTGCTATTATCCTTCTATGGCCAAGTTTCCTCAGGTTAGCAGGCTTCATACATCACAGCAGGCAGGTTTACACACCTCGACCCAAAGCCGGAACTGGTAACAAATTACCTTGACATGTTGATTGCTTGTCTTATCTCACCCTAGAGGCCTCCAGAGTCCTCCTTTACATCGCCAGAAACACTTCCAATTACTGCCTTGGTTTATCAGGAACTGTTTTCTTGGTGTTCCTATTCCGCTCTCTACGACCTTGGTTGTCTGAGTGATAGATCCTTTGAGTTGTTGCTGCATCCCTCTTAGATTTGCCCCTGCTTATCTCTGTCTCTGTTCCTATAAGATGTGTTTTATTGCCACACAGACTTGGCTTGTGGCCTCTACTGCATCATCGAGTACTAACTGTCACTCAAGCAACTCTAGAACACCTATAGGTGCCCTCTGTAACAGTGAGTTCTGGAAAAAGAATGCCAAATGCATATCAGACTTCTTGAGTTACACAATGGGAGGAAATCTTTGCTCAAGATTTCAAAGGACAACAGAGAATTGCAACATAAACCGGGAATAGTGCTTGGTTGTTGATCCAGTTAATGCCAGGTTGATGATGGGAAAGAACAATCGATGTGTCATGGGATTGCCAAGCACTGTCCCAAATCCTTCCTGAGGTCAGCATTCCCAACCCCACCAAACCCTGCAGCTCAAAAAGCAGCTACCAGTGCAGTGTAAACTATGACGTTGTGGAAATCAACTGCTTTAAAAGCCACACCTAAAATTGCCTTATTTTAATTAGAAATGTGGTTGACAACATGCCCTTAAAATCATCATGAACTCTAAGAGATGACATTGACTCATCGACTTATCTGTCATAATCAGTTATAATTTTAGAAATAAGCACAATGTGAACTCTTAAGAACAATGGTCTGAAAGAATTGATATTTGAGAGCCCATCCTATCTTAATTTGCAGTGCTTCAATATATTCCCAGAAAAGGGTGAGAAATTAATCTTGCGTTCATTTGCCCAAGAAATTACCCATGGTTATATACTCTTAACAAACCTGTGAGACACAGTGCCAGAGCTTTGCTGGGATCAGATATTGAGTTTTGTTTCCCCAATTAGGATCTTGAAATGGGTTAGTTATGTTGGATGGGAAATTCCTCTTCCTTTAATACTATCCTATTGAGATAAGTTGGGATTTCGTATATATATACATCATATCATACATACAAATCTAGGCTCTGTGGGGAAACTGACCGTTGTCCACTTTTAGAATGAGGAAGAAGCAGTAGAAATTACCACCCACAAACACTCTATTAAATATCCTGCATCACAGAAACATGTCTGGTCTTCCTTGGAGAGGTGGACTGATCCCAATTTCAGGACACCACAGGAACTGGATATAAATTTGGAACACTATGTTACAATTTATAAACGCATAGCTAACTCAAAAACTGGAGAGAATAACAATAATTGCCCTTTGATTACAAAATATTTCTTTTGTTCAAGCATTCTTTGAATTCTTATTACATATAAAAACAACTCCATGATCAAAAAGACCATGAGAATTGTGCCAGATGCTAGATGACAATGTGAGATTGTCAATTTCCACAGTCCTCTTGTTTACTTGGCTGCTCAATGAGATTGAATCTCCCTATGGGGTCAGGACTGGTACAGATGAGGTACCCCACAGCCAGGGTGGGAAGCCAGGCAGAAAAATAAAACAAACCTAAGAGTGACAGGTAGGGGCTGGGAATGGGAAAGCCAATAGGGCTCAGAGCCAAATGAAGAGTTAGGAATCTGATATATATCAGGGGTCAAGATTAAGCTCGCAGGTTAAAAACCAAGCCAGCAGCTGGGAACCAGGAAACTCAGGCACCAGAGTCAGGCAGTACAAGTTAAAGGGCCAGAAACCAAGTAAAAAGTCACTACAGCAGATTAAGAGGCATCGTTACAATGGCCTTGATGCTGAGGTACCTGCCGTTTCAGGGAGGAAGGCTCTTACCCCAGTTCTGTGGGAGCAATCCAAGATGTTACCATTCTTGGTTGTGCAGGTAGAAAAAGCAGAGGATCCATGTGAAAAAGGATGGAGTCAAATGACAGAGGTACAGTGTTTGGAATCATACTGAAAAACACATCATGGCACCTCTATGCAGTGCCTGACGAAGGTCAGAACTTTTAAGCTAGTAATTAACCACACATGTCGCATGAGGATTTGGGGGCACACTGGCCAGGAATAGCCATTAAGGGTCAGGGAAAAAATGGAAATGGAGAAATTTCACTTTGACACTTTCCCAACTCCCTGTCAGTTCCATTTTCCCACCTCCTGGCACCCTTCCGTGCTGGTTCTCAAGTACCAAGCAATTCCATGCTGCCCATCTGTGGTCCTAATCCTTCCTTGGAGGCATGGCACTCAGACCTCTCCATTCCTCAAAGTTTTCCGAGTTAAAAAAATACTTTTTTTTTTTTAATTTGTAAGGCATATCATAGATGCTAAGAGGAAAGCAGGTATATCAAATTAACCTAACTGAGGTATAAATGATGAATATGCCTAGTGCTCCTTAAGGTATTAGAACTTGAAAGGAAGAACTAATTAACACAAAAGAACCTCTAGAGCTCTGTCCCTAGCACTCTAGATGAATAGGAGTTAAGAAAAAAAAAAATCTGTCTCTCTTTTAAAAAAGTTACTTAAGCGTATGACTTAAACTACAGTTTTTTAAAAAATTGTTGGCTTGCCTTCACAATAAAAAAATACTTATTAATCAAGATCCTAAGAACTCTGTTCAAAAACAATAACTGATTCATCTCCCTTTTTAATCAGATATAGTTCTAGGAATACACACAGACAATCTGAATTTTAATGATTTCTCAAAAATGATACTGAACATATAAAAAAATTCAGACATTTCTGTTTTCTAGGATAAGAGATAAATTTTTTTTTTTTTTGAGGAAGATCAGCCCTGAGCTAACATCCATGCTAATCCTCCTCTTTTTGCTGAGGAAGACCGGCTCTGAGCGAACATCTATTACCAATCCTCCTCCTTTTTTTCCCCAAAGCCCCAGCAGATAGTTGTATGTCACAGCTGTACATCCTTCTAGTTGCTGTATGTGGGACGCCGCCTCAGCATGGCCAGAGAAGAGGTGCATCTGTGCGCGCCCGGGATCCAAACCGGGGCCGCCAGTAGCGGAGCGCACACACTTAACCGCTAAGCCACAGGGCCGGCCCCAGGCAAGAGATAAATTATTGCTGCACACTGGAAAGAGCATGAACTCAGTATTGCCTTCGCAAGTGCCTCCTCATCTCTGGTCGCAGTCTCCTCACAGAGATAATAATATATACTTTGCAGAGTTCTTGTGAAGATTACAAATAATGCATGTGAAATATCTAGCACAAACCCTGGCGCATTGCAGGTGTTCGCTGAATAGTAGCAATTCTTAATATTAGCTCACTTATCTAAGGACTATCCAATAATCTTTTACTGTAAACATTTCTACCTAGACAAAAGGAGAGAGCGTATGACAGGAAGAGCATCAGGGGTAGCAGTAGAAATTCCTCTGTAAGATCCAGGAAACGGGGTAACGACCCCAGCTTTGTCACCAGTGAGCTGTGTATGTCTTTGCAAGACATTTAACTTCTCTGGGCCTCAGATTCCTCATCTGAAAAATGAGAGATCTGAACTACATAATAACTTTGGTCATTTTCAGATCTGGGGGTCTCTGCCACTAACTGATTCCCAGGCAGAGAGAAGGCTGGCAAAAGGTTGTCCCTGCCTGGGGACAGCATATCCCTAGATGATCAGAGGTTTACCCAATGGACCTCTGCATTCAGCCTTCCACCGACAGTTTCAACCCTGCCTCTCATCTTTGGAGCTTGCTCAAGAGGACAAATGGAATGGACTCCTAAGACCAGGTGTAAACCCCTCCACTGATACACATTTGCCCTGAGATTTAGGATAATTTGCTTAAATTATCTAGGCCTCAGTTTTCTCCTCTGCAAAAGTAGAAAAGTTAATATTCACCTCCTTGAGTTTTTATGAGGATCAGATGAGATACTGTATGTGAAAATGATTTACAGTCTGTACAGCATCGTGCACAGTTAATATAGCACCCCAAGCACCCCAAGATTCTAAGCAAGGACAACTGTGGGCCACCCACCTGGGCTGCTGTTTTTTTGAGTTTTGTGTGCCCAGAAGAATCTGGCAGAATGGCATTGAATTTTGCTGTAATCAGATATTGACTTCGGTTTTCCTATCCCAGAAAGGAGGTTTATTTAAACTTTCACTTATGGACAAGTGGCAGGATCTTGTTTTAACGGTCCGGAAAAGTTTTCATCGCATTAGCAATTTCCTACCCATGTGACCAGGGGGTTTCTTATTTCAAGAGGCAATTGCAGAATTTCAGGAAAGCCACCTACTACCAATTGTAGCAAATCAATCAAGCTCTGGAAAGAACTGCAGATCTGTCCCTACAGAGCCCTACCCTTAAGCTTTGCTGGGCTTACTGTCCACGAAATGCCAGGCTCCTATGGTCACAGGAGACTGCAAGGAATATAAGGCAGTCTAAGAAGAAGCTGAGCACACCACTGGATTCCTCAGAAGCGTCCTGAAATGGCCCCTGTTTGCAGGGCTGCACAATGCTGTAGAATCTCTTCCAGCATTTTCTCTTCCATACCAAAGCCTAAAAGCTATTTGTTGATAAAAGGCTTTAAGTAGTTACCTCAGAACATAGTCCCAAGAGTCTGGTTTTCTGAGCAGTCAGCTATGTGGAAGCTTTAATCAGCATTTGTCTCCCTCCTTGAGTCTACCCCGTCCACATGTGCAGGTCACATGCCCCTGGACAGGGCTGGTCCCACAGACAGAAGAGTAAGCAAGTACTCCCATAGTATAATTTGAGAGGTATCACCATCTCCACTGCTCAAAATATCTTCTCCACTAAATCCCACAGTGCCTAGAATTCCCAGCATTAAACTCACTGCTGCTCGTCTCCTCTATCCTTCACCCCATCCTCTTTCCCAATGTCTACACACATGAATCATATCCATCCTTCTAGGCCTAGCTCAGTATCAGTCTTTCATGAAGACTTCCATCGTCCTCCACTTGGAAGTGATCTCTCATGCCTCTAAACATTTAAAATGTTCAATTTGTACCTCTTTTATAATGTATATTACTTTATGTTTAAACACATGTACAATTCCCCACCAGGCATAATCTTGAGAGTCAATCCCTCGGTGAGGTCTTATCTTTGTACCACCATCCCATCCCCAGAGCTGGCCCTTAGTAAAGAACCAATATCTGACCAATGGGTGCCATATCGGTGAAAGGATGGTAAGACATAGCTTCACCTGGGCTGAGATTTTGCTACTAACTAGCTCTGTATCCACCGGCAGTTACTTTACTTTTCAAGGCTTTATTTTCTTCCTATAAAATAAGGCCATTTGAGAGTTATAAAATGCCAGAGATCTTCCAGCCATCATTACTAATCCATTGGATGATCTTATAGCTCACAAGGGTTCAGCAAAAGCCCAACATTACTTGCATTCATTTTTTGAAGTGGTTGGACAATGTATGTACTGTAATGAGGTTTTTAAAAATAAAAAAAGATAAGGGAAAGTAAGATAAGGTCAAAGGAAAAGTAAACTCACAGAAATAAATTCTCTACAGTCCTATTTAGCTACAAAGGTGGAGCATGAATTCAGCTTTGAGCTTCCTAGCAACCAAAGCAAAAAAGGTACTAAAATAAAAATATATTAGTTGCTCTAGAAAGTGAAGGCCTTCCCGATACTAAGATCCAAGAGTAATTGATGTAGTAGACTTTGTCCTCAAAACAACCGAACAATGAATACACCAGGGAGTTTAATAGAACTGTTTTCTGCTGCATCCTTTCATACAAGAGTGTTCCACATATCTATTGCTGTGCAACAACCCCTAAATAGTAGCTTAAAACGATAGCAATCATTAGTTATTATCTCACTGGGGACTGACTGCACTCAGCTAAGCAGTTCTCACTCAGAGTCCCTAACAAAGCTGCAGTAAGACTGTGGCTGGGTCTGAATCACCTGCAGCCTAAATGGGGGCTAGATCAGCTAGTCCTCTTCAGATATCTACAGGTGGTCTTTCCACATGACTCTTCAACATGGTAGCCTTAGAGCAGCCAGAATCCTCACATGGAAGCTCAGGCTGAGAAGAAGTGATCCAGGCAGGCTTTATCACCTTTCATGAGCTAGCCTCAAAAGTCACACAGCATCACTTCTTCCACAATCTACTTGCCAGAAGCAAGTCACTAAGGCAAACCTGCATTGAAGGGAAAGGTAATTAGTCTCCATATTTTGATGGAGGTGTGTCCAAGAATATGAGAACATGTCTTAAAACCACCATAAATGACAAAATAGAAGTTTGCAATTCAATAAACGCTATTCTTTTGAAAGCCAAAGCAGGGATAGTCTGACTTGATCCAGGGACAAAATCTAGAATATCTAGAGTTGTGCTGCCCAATACAGTAGCCACTGGCATAAGTGGCTATTTAAATTTAAATTAATTAAAAATTAAATTAAAAAATTTTAATTTCTTCAGTCTTAATACCCACATTTCAAATGCTCAATAGCCACACCTGGCTAGTGGCTATCATATCATGCAGCACAATTATAGAATATTTCCCTCATTGCAGAAAGTTCTATTGGACAGTGTTGATCTATACTAATGAAAGAACTGTATATCCTTTGTCTGTCAATCAGAATTGCTCACTCTTCTAATTAAGCTCTTGGTAGGCCTTGGGCAGCAGAAATGTCCAAATTTTAACATTTGACAGGAGTATGAACTATATGAAATCTGTATTGCTAATGAACGAGAGTCCCATACATCTTAAAAGTCAACAGGGCAGAGATAGTTTTACTTCCTTTAAAGTAAATGAAGGCTCCTAACCAAGTCCCAAATAGCTGGCCACCCCACCTCCCCCTGGGGGTTTTCAGTGGAGGACCTGTCAGCAAGACCAAAGTTTTCCTCAAGATGGTTTCCAAAAACTGTCTCTTAAAAACAATAGAGGGAAAGAAAGATAAAATGAAAGTTAATTCCCTCACGCTTTCATTCAACCAGCATTACTGAGCAGCAATGGATGCTACGCTTTGTACTTGAAAACATTTTCAAAATAGATTTTCCCAATCTCTCAGGGCCCAGAAACAAACAAACAAATGTCAATAATGCACCCAAGAAAAATCTACTTTTAAGTAGCATAATTTTCTAGTGAAACCACCAGAGAAAAATGGTTGCAAAATGTACCCCTTAAGTAGCTGAAAGAGTTGGCCAGCTATATATAATTAGATATAAGCCAATTAAAGTGAAAATACTATCTGCCAAAAATGATGATTTGGGATTTAGAAAAGTTGAATTCAAGCCACTCTGTTTTCCAGTAGATCGAGAAGCCATTTCTGGTTAGTAACAATAAAATTATATCACCAGCATAGAGAATAGTTATTTTTATACTTTTCATAATAGGGGTACATGCAGCTAGATCATGCCCAAATTGTTTCAAATCGTTAAGAAACAAATTAAAAAGAAGAGTTGGAGGAAGCAGAGGCAGAACACAGTCCTATTTTTAAAGACTGAAATTATCTGACCTGTTAGGAGACCATTCCCATGAACACTTGCCATGGTCTAAAGCTCAGGTTGAACATAAGCATTAGTTATCAGATCTTGCATCTCAGCTGTGCTGATTGTCTTCTATTTAGCCTTCCCCATCTCCTCTCCACACTTCTTGCCACTGTTCTGTGCCCCAGAAGGCTGACCTGTATGGGTTGCATCAACAGGCTTCCTTACCCTCTCACTTCTGGAGGGGTTCAGCCAATGGGAGGCACTAGCATGGGCACTAGAGGCACTAGAGTGGGAAGGTAGAAAGTTAGACAATCTGTCTCCCCAGCTTACTCCCTGCCAGGCCACCATGGGCTGGCTGCATTCTCTAAGCAAATGCTATATAGCTCATGTCAGGCAGCCGTCTTCACATAATTGCACTTTTCCAGTTCCAGTAACCTCTCACTTCCTTTGATCGTTCAGACCTGTGAATGACAATGGCTCCCAGGGTACTACACCAACCCTTGTAGGTTTCCTCAACCTTGCCTATACCTTTGTAATAGTTCCTTTTCTCAACCTCTCCTCAGTTATTCAGTTTTATGTGGGTTATCTGTTTCCTGACAAGCCCTGACTGATAAGTGTATCCATTACGAGTTTTTATACACAAAGACCAAAGCAAGATCAATTACATTTATAAGCAATCTTAAAGTTATTCCCGACAGATTTCTCCAACACATAACGGTGTAATATGATTAATGATGGAATATTATACCTAAATTCAACCTGTTCCTCATAGAAAATATTAGACAGAAAAAATCCAGAACTATAATTTATGAAAGACAAACCCAGCACAACATTCAAATGAAAAGTCCACCAAAATAATGGCTCTATGATTTAATAGAGCAATATTGTCCTTTAGAAAAGGCAGGAGAAGGAGGGCTTCAACCAGATAAAATTAGTAAAAGGAAATAAACTAGATCCCAATTAGAGCAGAAGTTGAGCAGTTCCGATGGTGAGAAGTCTTCAGGAGGCACTTTTTAACCAACAGTACTACATGAAGAAGTAAAACCAAAATCCAATCAACGAAGAGAATCGTTCTCCCAAAGATTGGTGCAACCCTTCTTGAGTCAAAGGCCCTGCAACTACCCTACCCACCACTACCTGGTGCAGTGAATGAACAAAATCCTCAAAGTCAAGCAGACTGCTTTCAAATCTCTCCAAGTCAAAATCATTTATAAAGTGGAGAAAGCAGTATCTCCAATGTAGGGTGGTTGTGAGGATTAAATATAAAAACACGTATAAAATACCTAGCACAGTGTCTGATGCATTCAAGTTGTTCAACAAATGGAAATTCAAAAATATAAAACCAACAAAAGGAAACCAAAGACTTCTACCCTAAAACCACCCTGGAAGTCAGCAAGTTGATCAAGAAAAAAAGATGGGAAGGCATAGGTTGATAAAGTGCCACCCCCCACCCCGGGGGGGGAAATGTTTCTATCATTTCTCCATTTCTATGTAGCAAACCACCCCAAAACTTAGTGACCTAATGATTTATTACTTGTCATGATTCTGTGAGTTAGCTGGGTCATTCTTCAGCCGGTCATGTCTTGGACCACTCATGCAGCTGCATTCATCCGGGGGGCTTTAGGGGACTGGACTCAACTGGCCTCTCCTGCCACATGGTATTTAATTCTGGGCTTCCTCAGCACATGGTGGTCTCAGGGTTCCAGGAGGACAAGCCTCAATGTGCAAGTGCTTATCAAACCTCTGCTTCCATCACATTTGCTTATGTCCTGTCGCCAAAGCAAGTCACATAGCTGAACCCAGTGTCAATGTGGTGGAGGAATATATAAGGATATATGTGGATATTGGTAGGCGTGATTCACTGGAGTGTGACTATAACAATCTACTACCGAAATGAGATGTAAGTTTTGTGTGTTTCTCTGTATCCTCATTCAAGTATATAGACCAATATCTTGTTCACCTAGGTATATTTGGTATATATCTGTTAATTGAATTGAAGAGGCACAGAGTTTTGGAAATGCAAGAACCAGAAAGGCTCAGACCACTATAGCCTTGGAGCTCCAAAATACTGTAAAACAAAGCTAACCATTTAAAAAAAACTGCTTTCCCACCATCTTTGCACATTCCTGTAAATCAAATATCTTTTGTGGTTGAAGGTGGTCTTTAGGATTTTACGAATTTCAAATAAATCACTCTAACTCACCAACCTTGTTTTTGTCATGGTATAAGCAATCCTAGAAATAAACTGTATATGAATTTTAAAATTTTTCTGATCCTAAATAACTGTTTGAATACCTGAATAATCATACACTGTATATTCCTCAGTATCTGCACACACACACAAAAGAATTGAATAGAATTACTGGCATTTCAAACCTGGGTATTCGAATTTTGCAAAGATCAGACGTGAGAGCTGATTTGCCTTTCTCATCTGAGGATATAGGTATGTTTAGTTTTTCACTAAAATAAAGAGATTTAGGAACATGTTTTAATGGCCTCAAAGGTTCTCTTCCCATCAAACATTTTCTCCAGAAGAGGTTGGGGTTTTTCATCGACAGTAGTGGGTAATGAGAAACACATTTTGAAACTGTCTCTTGATTAATGAGGTCCTGCCTTCGAGGATGGATAAGCCACAAAACTCTGCTAAAAGACACATGCGTCCCTTCCTACCAATCATGATTCTAAGGATCCAGATATTTTGCGCAATTTTACCCCATGAAGCAGAATATCCCTTCAAAGTGTGACAAGGGGATTCACCGAGAACTCAATTTGCATGTGGTGGTTTTCTGTTGTTTCCTTTTGTTTGTTTGCTTGCTTGTTATACAATTAACCCTTTGCCTAAGTTTCCAGTCCTAGCACTGCAAACGATGTTTCTACCCCAAATCTGGGGGACAACAGGAAGACTTCCTGAACCTATTCTTTGGGACCAGATGGGGTCACTAAAGCTTTCCAAGCTGAGGGCAGAGGGGAATGGATATCCCTGTTACTCTCTAATTAAAACACCTACTACCAATTAGTCCCGATAATTATGTAGAGCCAACTGTGAGGATGATGATAACAAAAGCCAGTGTTTATTGATCTCTCACTGTGACAAGCATTGTTCAAAGCACTTTACATGGATTAACTCTTTAATCCTCACAACCCCCCTATGAGGTAGGTGTTATGATTATCTCCACTTTATAGAGGACGGCACTGGAGTGTAAAGCAATTTATTCAGGGTTATATAGCTTTAAATAGCCGAGTCAGGCTTTGAACCCACCACCAGCTCTACTGCTTCAAAGACACTGGTCTCATGCAGAATTCAAAACTCTTTTCTGCATCTATGACCTTGGGATTGTACCTTCAGCAGCAAGTCACTGACATTTAGACACTTGTGATGCTAGTTGACCCATCTAACTTTCTGATGGTTTGCACAAACTGTTAACAGAAAGACAATTACAGAAGCCTCTGGACAGTCACATAAGGCCAGTGAATCTCAGCCTAGGTCCTTTTCTCTTAGACTGGGCAGCTACATTCTCCTGGAAACTGAATGTACTTGCTACGCAGTCCACTATCTCTGCAGAGATCCCATGGCCTCCAATCCTACAGAGCTGGAACTCTCATGTGCTGTGCACTCTCCTCAACCACCACCACTATATCCCCTCCCAACATCCAGTCAATCAAAAGGTGTTTCCTGAGGACCTACTATGTGCCAGGCCACATGGTAGGCACAGAAGATAGACCTGCATACTGGGAGCTTTCAGCCCCCACAGCCGTTACTCCCAGTTTGAGAAACATGATTAATTTGGGGAAATACCAACTTGGAATTAGAGAGGTTGTTTCACAAAGATTCAGACTAAACCACCTTTATGGTCCCTTCCAACCTCAGCCCCATCCTCTTGATTTCTCTCTAAGGCAAGCATTTACTAGTTTGATTTCAACACACACACTCGTACGTGTAATTACTATATAATGTCTGTTTACTTTTTTAAATGAAAATGAATTCAAATTAACCTTGTTTTGTGAATTTCAAGGCACCCCATGAGATAAATGAAGACACTCCAGGGTGTCATCAAACCAGTGCTGGGAATCCTTGCTCTAAAAAGTAGAGACGCGAGCTCATTAAACCATCAAGGAGCCAGAGGGGAGAAATGTATATAGATATACAGATAGAGACAGCACGTTAAAGAGAGAATTTTACATGTATATTATTCATTTGTATACATAAACACACACAAATACATATGAAAGGTGGTGCACTAAAATGTGGTTATCTTTAGGTGAATCGTCTGTTATAAACTTAGCACCAATGCTGCTCATTATTAAAGCCTCTGCACTACAGATGAGACACTGGGAACAACATTTCCAGAAGAAAGAAGAGGCCATTATTTTCCAGAGGTGGGCAAATGCCTAGACAAATGAGAGTTTGAAACAGCGTCCAGATGAATCTCTTGCGACTCCCCACATTAGTGCTGCAGATTGAGATAACTGGCGAGAATTTTCCAGAAGTTCTTGAGCTTGATAGTGGAGTGGCTTCCAGGCAAGGTCTTTGAGAGCCTCTCACTTTAACGTCACAGGCTAAGGTCGTCTGGGACCTTTGTTACCACAGCCTATCCAACAGGTATGTAAACCTCTAATTCCTTGTACTGCTTCCCTTCAGACTTGGAAAACAGAATGGCTTGTCTTTGAACACTAATTAATATAGATAGATAAGAGGTAATCATTTTTTTTCTTTTTCGTGTATATATATTTTAATGCTTTTACACTAAACATATATTATTTGTATAATAAAGCAATAAATACTTTAAAATATTTTTATATATACAGTATTATATAAAGTATTATATATAAAGTATTAAATATATAAAGTACTAAAGGTTTTGATAGAGATGCTACAGAAGCTCCAAAGAGAGACAAAAAATTGGAATTGTAAGGGCGCGGGGAAGTCTTCCTGGAGAGAGTGGTGTGTTCCAAACTAAATCATGCAGGAGGTGAGGAGTTGCTGCAGGCTAAAGGTAAGAAGGGGAAGGTAAAGGGAACAGCATGTGCAAAGGCACGTGAGAGATCACTGCTTCTTTGACGACCCACACATTGTTGGGTGTGACAAGGACATGGACTGTTGCAGAGGAATGAGGTAAGATGAGGCTGAAGAGAGAAGCAAGAGGTCTCATCCTGGAGAGCCTTTTACGTCAATCTATACATGTTGGGGAATGTTTCCTGAAGGCAATAAGCAGTTACTGAAGAGCTGGAAAAGTAATATCTGTGCTCTACGAAAGTCATCGTAGCTGGAGAGAGGGGAAATGTGGAAAGGCTGGAATCATGGAGGCCCGTCCAGAGAGCCATGGAGGTGATGAGTCCTGGGGAGATTCCAGAAGGATGGGATCTGGGTGGGAAGAAGGTCTGCAGGAGGTTGAGGGGATGTGACAGGAGATAGTCCATGGCTCCTTCCCTTTTCCCTCAAACTGCAGGGAGGCTGGAAGCACTTAAATTGAAGGATGATAAATCAGGTACTTTCTGCCATGCCTGGAATGTGCTTCAAAGGTGGAGCGAGTGGAAAGTGATGTTTCAAGAATTCCTCCAGAGAGGAAATCTGGGAACCAAGCCCTTCCTTGGAACAAAAACAGGTAAGTCACAACGTACATCTAAGTGTATTTATCTTGGACATCTTCCTAGCCTGTAGATAGAGCAATAGATTGTTCCAATCAGGGACTGTTGGGTGTTTCTAATAGACCTTGGGCTTTTACCCAGGCCAGTTAGGCTTCTTTGAGTCTTCTCCCTGTGCTGATTGGCTCCTCTGCCCACAGCCTTGCTCAGCTAAAGCTTCTTAGCTCCCGAGAAGAGACACCTAGAGATGCCCAAGGCACCACCTCTTGTGACCAGGCCATGTTTCAGGTGCTACCGGCGACTGTGAAGCAGAAGGGAAAACAGAGCTGCAGGACAAACTGGTCTTACAACAGGGCTTCTCAGGCATAGGTGTGCATATGAACCACCTGGGGATCCCACAGGCCTGGGGCAGGGGCTGAGTTTCCATATTTCTCACAAGTTCCCAGGTGATGCGATTCTGCTCAACTACGGATCACACTCTGAGAGGCACTGGTCTAAAGGTGGTTGGAGGAACAGCCAGGAGGTTGGGAAAGTGCCTGGAGGGAATCAGATAGTGACAATTGTTGAGTTCCATTAATTCATTGTATTTGTTTCATCTGTGCTGGAAAATGGACCCATGTGGTCTATAATTTTGGATATTAGAAGACTTAAAATGAAGGAGAAAGAGACAAGAAATAAGACAGCAGTTTAGAAACCTCAAAAGTCTAGTATTGCAACTAGCATATTAAAGATAAGAAAATAAAGTAAGTAAATAGGGCATCTATATTAGTTTTCTATTGCTATGTAACAAATTTCCATGAATTTGGTGGCTAAAAATATACCCATTTATTATCTCACAGTTTTGTAGGTCAGAAGTCCAATTATATATGGTTAGCTGGATCCTCTGCTCAGGGTCTCATCCGGCTGAAATTAAGATGCCAGCCAGGCTGTGACTCACACCTGAGGTTCAGGGTCCTCTTCCAAGCTCATTCAGATTGGCAGAATTCACTTCCTTTGAGTTATAGGACTGAAGTCCCTGCTTTCTTAGTCCCTGTCCGCTGGGGACCACTCTCAGCTCCCAGAGGCTGCTTGCCACATGGCCCCCTTTTGCCATGTAACATAACATAATCATGGGAGTGATGTCCTCCCATTAAAGGGTGTGGGTCATTTGGGGCCATCTTAGAATTCTGCCAACCACAACATCCTAGATATGTTTCCATATAAGTGTAATTTCTTTGTTTATTCTTATTGGGCTCTAAATCATCCTGTGATGATGGTGGTAGTAGCAGTAGCTTCCATCTTTTGAGCACCAATTATGTGCCAGCACTTTGCTACATACTTTAAATATTCCTAGTTTATTTAACCCTATCAATAATCCTTAATAATCTTTATCATTATAGACATCTATATTTTGTAGATGAGGAAACTGAGACTAGAAAGTTTAAGTAGATTGGTCTAGGTCACACAGTTTAGTGACCCAGTGACATCTGATAGAATGGATTGAGTGACCAACTGAGTGACCATTAGTTTCCTCACCTAGAAATGGAATGGTAAAACCAAGAGATCTCTATGGTTCCTTCAATTTTGACATTAATGCTGTGAAAACTTCAATGCAAAGATTTTCAGTAATTTCTTCCTTTCAGACCCAAGGCAAAGCAAAGGTTGTGGGAGCATGAACAGTAGAAGTGCGAGAATTCACCAAGACAGTTTTCATCACAAAGGTAGCTCTTACCTCATTGAGTGCTCCCTCTTCTCTGATTCTGCTCTCACCTGCCTTTATTGAATAGCTTTGCAAAAAACCAAAGCCTGGCCCGCAGTTCCTTCCCCATCTCCAGCTCCCATAACCATAGCTTCTGGTATAAGGCACCACCCCGCAATATCCCAACATGAAGTCTTGATGTGCTGGAATAGTCTAAAGGAAAAACATAATTTTAAGTGCCATGAAGGCAATAGAATTGTCAGAAGTACAAGAAATCAACTAGTAAATTGTGAGATTTCAGTCATGGCCTGTTCTGTAACAGTACACAAATCACAAATTTTTCAAGAAGACAAAAAAAGAGAAACAAGGAAAAGCTATCAGTGCCATCTTGTGGAAAGACCTATATTAAAACGTCCAAGGCAATGTGGCCACACCCCACGTCAGGTCAAAGCCTCTACACTCCACACTGATGTGCAGTCAATAGACAGCGGGATAACTTCACTATTTGTTTATAAGCAATGGTGCTGATTGGTAGAAGGACCATTCTGATTGCTTGCTTGCTTCCTATGCCATGGTCACTTATTAAATAATTTGTATATCATCCCTAGCTATACAAATACCACATAAAACCCCCATACCTCCAACACCATACATACACAAAATCCACACCCAAACTATTCTGCTTGGTTCCTCTACACAGCATGGTTCTCCAACTGTGGAAAATTTGCATTGACCTATCACAACACACCATCCCCAACAAACACACACACACTTAGACCACAAATGCTTATAGTATAAGTTTTTCTTTTAAAAATAATCTTGATTTCGTTTCACTTCCTGAGTTGATTAGAAATTATTTCTCTTATTTCCTTCTATCTGAATAGTCTCATCTATATTATTTACCTATTGCTGCATAAAAAAAATTACCCCAAAATTTGATGGCTTAAAATAATAAATATTTATTATCTCATAGTTTCTGTGGGTAAGGAATTCAAGAGAGGCCTAGGTTCATGGTTCTGGCTCAGGGAATCCATGACGTTATTGTCAAGATGTTGAGCAGGTCGTCTAAAGTCTTGATGGGGCTGGAGGATCCACTTCCAAAATAGCTACCTCTCTTACATGAGGTTGGTATGAAGCCTCCGTTCCTCACCACATGGATCTCTCCATAAAAGGCTACTTGAGTGTCCTCATATCATGGCAACTGGCTTCTCCCAAGAAGGAGCAAGGCAAAATGCACAAGGTCTTTTATGACTTAACCTAAGAATTCACACACTATCATTTCCACAATATCCTACTGGTTACAAAAACTGGCCCTCTCAATGCGGAGAAGGACTACACAAGGCATGAGATGACTGACTGGGGCCATCTTGAAGGTTGGCTACCATACCATCCCTTCTTAACTCCAATTTCCAGATCATCAGGTCCCAGGTGTGAAATGTGTTTAGACAAAGGAAGATGAGAATGTTTAAGACACTGAGAATTTTGACTTGTAGTTCAAGAGCAACAGGAACCCAAACCCAAGCAATCTTTTGCCTTGGTGGGGTACAGGGACCTACTTGGAGGAAGGAATTCTCCAACTCTGGCTTTGCCTCTAACTGCCACTGGCATCAAGCCAGTCAGGGAACTGGGGCCTCAATATGAAAGAGAACTAGGTCAAAATATTCTTATCGACTGGGGAAGTGAGACCTAGGATGCCCTAAAACTGCTCTGTTGAGCTTTACAATGAAAGTTACTTCCAGTATTTCACAATGAACAGAGAACAAAATGGAAGGACGATCCATCTTCATAAGACTTTTCTGGTGCTTCTAACCCAAGTTTATCTTTCCCCCACTGACTTATGTTGTGCTTGTTATTTTTACTGCACAATTAACTTTTTAATATATATCACCTGATTGTCTTTGATGAGTAATTTAGTACTTCAGTGTATGTTATGAGAACAATTACTTTTGACTCTAAATCCCCCCAAGTATGCTGTAAATTCCTTGAAGTCAGAGAAATTAAGTTTATTACTCATCCCACCATCAGTGTCAACAGATTGCTCTCTAGAAACATGTCCCCCTCAACACATTCACATATACACACTCACATAAACACACGATCATACACATGCACATGACAGGAGCAGACCTCTATAAACAACAAGGCGTATTTATCCCTTTACACAAAAATAGCAATTAGACTTAACCAGGATCATACTGACACAGTCATTCTTCCCTTAAAAGCGCAGACACGTGAAAAGCACACCTAAAGAAGGTGATACACAATACCCAACATGGTCCTCAAACTTGTTCAATTAAAAAGACACAAACATGCATTGTCACTTAGTCCTGTAGACTCACATACACTCCCAGAAATATATATTCACAGTCTTGCCTAGGCATTCTACTTATTTATTTTTTCATTCATTGGTTCATTTAACATTTTTGAGCATCATGTATCAGGTTCCATATTAGATGTGTGGAATTCAAAGAGAGAATGATGTCATCTTGGCTTCTACACAAACAGGTAACCCCAGTCCAATAAAATAACTGCCATACTGGGAGGATATATTTATATAAGGTGAGATAGAAGTAGAGAAAGAGACTAAATCTTCCTGAGGGTCAGATAACACTTTACAGAAGAGAAAGGAAAAGAAGATCAATATTGCTTATGGGGGGTGTGGGGGGGCATATGCAGGATACTGACATTGTTAAGTTGCAGGAGTCCTAGCTAGGAAACCATCAGAGAGAGTTTTTCCTTTCAGTTTGAGGCTCCCTGGGCCCAAGACAGAAAATTAAATAGCACCCTTGACAATGGGAGACAGTCAAGGCAGCGTCTGTCCACCTAGGGTCTGCAGAAGGGAGGGGCAGAGCAGTAGAGAAAGGGGAAGAATTCCTACAAAGGGAGCCAACTGGCCTTTCCAGAAGGTGGCCCTGGTCGGTTGATGGATGCACTTCTACCCCTGCAGAGACCCACACAAAGGGAAGAATCCCTGTTGGGGGGCTCAGAGAAGAAAAGAATCTCTGTCCCCCCCAGAAATATCTTCCCTCTGGAGAAAATGGGCTCTGGACTGGATCTCAAGGACGCAAGGAAGGGGGATAGGGTGGTAGAGGAAAATGTGGGAAGTTTTTCCCTGATGAGTGGAGGGAGCAAAGAAAGGAGAGCAGGGCAAAGGGACTAAGAAAAGTCAACCTGAAAGGAGCAAGTGCTGGAGTCTGGTCTCCAGAGGCAGGGCAGCCAGAAACCCTGGGGAGCAATGGGATTGAGAGAAGTTGGGTATGGTGAGGGCTGATTGTTGGCTGAGAGCATAGCAGGGAAGGAGGGAAAGGAATGAATTGGAATGGGCTAGAAAGGTTGCTAGGCAGTTGTTTGGGATATGGGAGTGCAAACAGGAAGGGCTTAATCAGGGCTGTGATTGCAGGAAGGGGAAGAAAGGGTAGATCTGGCAGCTCCTAGGACCTGGGGAGAGTACATGGAGGCCATGCTTAAGTGTTGTCTGGGTAAATGGTAAGTGCATTTCCACAGGTCAGAGCAGACACTGAACTTTGGGGGAAGGGAAATTCCCTTTCATTTTGCTGGAACCACAGCTTTAAATGGTCAAATGTGTGTGTCAGGGGCAGGTGGGGACAGAGGGAGGGAAGTACATCTTCATGGCTAAGCGTCCTGGGCTTGGAATCAGAAAGACTTTGGCTCAACAAGCCTAGCTCCTTACTAGTTGTGCGTCCTTGGCCAAGTTAACCAACTTCTCTAAGCCTCTGATTACTCATGCACAAAAGGGATACAAAAACACCTTCCACACGTGGTTCTTCCGGAAAGCACTTGGCATGGGGCCTGGTACATAAGCAAATTCAATAGAGGTTAACTATTTTCATAACTGTAATTAGTTTGCATCACTAGAAGCACATTGTTAAGATGAGGATACGGACTGCTCAGATCATAGCTAAGACATATAGATCTAGGTCCTCACTTTCTACCATAAACTCTAGACTCCTCAGGGGAGGGTGACTCACAGAGCCTGGAAATCGTCAAATATGAAGAGAGATTAAGAAATCCTGCAACTGTTTAACCCAGCTGACATTTGGGGACATGAGGATGGTTATGTGAAGAGTCAGTAAGCTTCTGTTTAACCTTAGGAAACAATGCTGTGTTGTTAAAGATTCTGGAGCCAGGCTGCTTGGTTTCAAATCCCCAGGCCATCAGTTATCTCAAGTTCCCGGACCTCTCCGGATCCTCAGTTTTCTCATTTGTAAAACAGGATTCATTAGGTTACCTACCTCACAAGATTATTGTAGCAATTAAATAACCTATACATACATATAAAGTAGATTAGGATCTGTCATATCTAGCAAATAGTAAATGCTCCATAAATGTTAACTCTTCTGTTGTTGGCTGTTATTATTATTATATTAAATTACTATCCCTGGTAAGATTTTAGGCACCAGATGGCAGCCCAGTATTTTTTAATAATTCCAACAATGGAAAAACGAGAAGAGTCCCCTGTGTAGTAGTGATTCCCCCTTACTGGACGAGTTCAAAAAGTCACTGATAATGACTAGTCAGTCATTGTAGAGGAGATTCTGCCTCCAAGGCGGAAGTAGACTTGCCATCTCTCAAACCCCTGGGCAACCACTGTGAAGAAAGTAAGAGAAGGCTAGGCCCTTGGGCGGCAGGGGCAGCTGGCCAGTGATGCAATAACTCCCACTGACCGCCAGGGAGCAGCAGAGTCCGACCCCGGGTTACTTCATTCACAGGACAATCCCTAATCCGTTCTAAATTTTCCTCCTTAGATGTTTGGGTTGCTCCACCAATCTCCGTGCGCACCGCTGCAGTCATCCAGCCCATTACTAGTTATCCAACCAATCAGTGACCGGCTCGGAGCCGGGGTCGGCGCTCTTCTCGGCGCTCAGAGCCCGAGTTGGGCGTTCTAGCTCCGCCCCCCCAGGCAGCTCTGCCAATCCCCCGCGGCGGAGCAGACGTCACTCGGGGCGGTGTCACGGAAACCACGTGGTCCCAGGAAGCGCCGGTGCTAGGTAAGTGGCGGGATACCAGGCCTGGGCCGGGCGAAGGGACGAGTGGGTGGAGCGGGCCGGCCGGCCTCGCACCGGGTGACCGGCTGTCCTATGCCCTCCCCCAGCCATGGGCGTGCAGCCCTCCAACTTCTCATGGGTGCTCCCGGGCCGACTTGCGGGGCTGGCGCTGCCCCGGCTACCCGCCCACTACCAATTCCTGCTGGACGTGGGCGTGCGACACCTGGTGTCCCTGACAGAGCGCGGGCCCCCGCACAGCGACAGCTGCCCCGGCCTCACTCTGCACCGGCTGCGCATCCCAGACTTCTGTCCGCCGGCCCCCGAGCAGATCGACCGCTTCGTGCAGATCGTGGACGAGGCCAACGGCCGGGGAGAGGTCAGCGGGCGGGGTCAGCGCAGGGAGGGAGGGACCTGGAAGGGGTCAGCGGGGACACGGGCGGAGCTGGGGAGGTCAGAGCCGGGAATAATTTAGCTGGGCTGTGGAAGAGAGATCGCGAGGAGACGGTAGGGTCAGGACGTAAAGCCAAGGGGAGGGGGCGGGGCGGTAAGTGGGTGGAGTAACGAAAGGGCCCAGCAGTCTGGATTGGGCTTGAGGAGAGGCAACGATGAGTTGAGAAGGAGAAAGGGTGGACAGACTTGGGAGAAGCGGGGCTTGAAGTCAGACAGAGGCTGTTGAGCAGTCTCCAGAGCAATGCTCTGTACCAGTATAGTGGAACCACATATGTAATTTTAAAGTTTCTAGCAGCGACATTTTAAAAAGGTAAAAAAAAAGAAGCAAGAGAAATTCCTTTTGATTAAATATAGTTTAACCCAGTAAGTCAAAAATATTATCATTTCAACATATAATCAATTATTTATAAAATAAATTCTTAATGAGATATTTTTATTCTTTTTTGTGCTACATCTTCAAAACCTGGTTGCATTTTACATCACATCTCAATTTGGACGAGCAGCGTTTCAGGTACTCGGTAGCCACAGGTGGCCAGTGGCTTCTGCCCTGGGCAGTGCAGGTAGAGGGTTGTGAGGAGGCAGGGCAGGAGCCCAGCACTTGAACCAGCCACCTCAGGTGATTGGTGACCTCCAAGCCACACAGGGACAGCCCTCCCTGACTTGGATGTCACTTCTTGCCCCTGACGACCAGACCTGTGCAGATCATGGGCCGGGCCCAGAAGAAACAGCTGTAGGGAGAAGGAGACCAGCCCAAGTGAGGGCAGCAGAGTGTTGGGAGGGCATCAGGCTCCACCCCATCAAGCTCCCCTTCACAGGCCGTGGGAGTGCACTGTACCCTGGGCTTTGGCCGCACGGGCACCATGCTGGCCTGTTACCTGGTGAAGGAGCGGGGCCTGGCTGCAGGAGACGCCATCGCTGAAATCCGGCGCCTTCGACCCGGCTCCATCGAGACCTATGAGCAGGAGAAAGCAGTCTTCCAGTTCTACCAGCGAACTAAATAAGGGGCAGCGCCCTCTGCCGGGCTCCCACTGCCCTGACCTGTGTGTTAGATGGGGCCAGAGATGCAGAAGTGGACTGCAAGTGCTAAACCCTCCAGCTGCCAGCTGGCTCGAGAGATTGAAGTAGCACTCCCGTGCAGGCAGGTCCTAATTGAAGGGAGCCCCATTGATGTGGGGGGGTCCCTCTGCTACTTCCTTCAATAAATAACTTGTAAAAACAAGCTCACATTGCATAGCACTTTACAGTTTATAAGACACTCCCACACATCAACTTATTTGAGCCTCATAATAGCCGTATGATGTAGGAAAGGCAGGTGGGCCATCCCTGTTTGGATGAGGTGGCTAGGGCTCAGAGAGGCCCAAGGTCACACTTCTAGACAGTGGAAGGATGGGCCAGGACTACAACACACATCTTGAAGATGCTGAAACTGTATGTATCTGTTCCCTGATGACATTTGATGTCTTCTGGGGAGCTGGTCAATGAAGAGGACACAAAGCCCCAGCAGCCCAGGGTCTCTGACACTCACAGGGCCCCTGTGGACACAGCCCTTCCATCTAGGCCCACATGCCGCACATGTATCATCCCCTTAGCCCCCAGGACAGAGAAGGCCTGGATGTTGTGCTCACAGGTAACCACCATCTCCGTCTCCCAAGGGCTGGGCACCTCTCACCAGCCTCTGGCTGCTCGGCTCACCGTGACCTCCAGCCCAGTATGTTGCTCCACACCGCACACTAAGGAATGCTGGAACTGAGCCGGTCTGGGCGGTTAAGCAGAGAGGATATTTGATGATTAAATGAAGAGATTCAGGGCTACAAATCTTGGCCATGTTTCTCTGATGTTATCTTCACCCCATAGGATCCCGTCCTACCAGCACCACCACCACACTTTTGGCTTTGAGAGATAGAATGAATGGGATAGACCAGCCAAACGGGCTCCTGTGGTATAACTTGTGCCTAAATTCCTGTCCTCTCTTCTGCTATGGCAGGCCAGGCTGGATAAGGTTGGAATTTGTCATGAAATATGTCCTGAGTGCCTGTGTGTACCAGGCTTTGTTAGATGTGGAGGCTACCCAGCTGAATGTGACATGATTCATAGCCTCCTGGAGGAGATGGGCACTGACAGGGTCCCACCACATATAATGGGTCTATGACAGACATGCAGACGTTCCAGATGCACTGGAGACGGGGGGGGAGGCAAGGGTTCCCCTGTAGACCCCACCCTTTGTAGCCTAGACCACAGCCAGGACTAAGCTACCTGCTCCTCACTACATCTTTCTCCCTTCCACTACTGCCCACCCAATTTAATCCTCCTCCAACTCTTATACAAAAAGGTACATTAGCTGGAGTCTTGCCAATCTAGGAGCAAGAGGAAGGCTGTAAAATGCCCTCCCCACCTCACCCTTTTTTCCTGTGTGTCAAATCTGAGTAATCAGTTCCTTCATTCTATTCCCTTGGTCCTCAGCCAGGCTACCCAGGTGAGGCCATCTCCCAAAGAGAAGAACCCACAATTCCAGGCATTCAGGCTGCAACAGGGAAATGAGAAATAGCATAAAGAGAGGATGCACTGAAACCCCTACCCTGCTCTCATCAAAATTTCCTCCACCCTGCCCACCCCCACCTTCTCCTCCCCCAACAGCATTCTGTTGTTTTTGTTTTGTTGTTGAGGAAGATTGTCCCTGAGCTTGATGAGTGGTGTATAGGTCTGTTCCCGGGATCCAAACCCTTGAACCCCAGGCCGCTGAAGCAGAGCATGCAAACTTAACCACTACACCACCGGGCCAGCGCCCTCATTCTGTTTCTTGATGCAAACCAGAGCATCTTCCAAAGGGGTGTATAAGTGTGAGTGTGTGTGTGTGTGTGTGTGTGTGCACGTAAGGCAGTGCAGCGGGAAGGACATGAATGGCCCACTTCCTGGACCCCTTCCCTCTGCTTATGAAGATGGGGAGAGAGAGGTGAGAGGCTTGAAGCTGCACCCCAGAGTCCATGTCTCTACTCGGATCCTGACCTGCTAGGATCATACAACCAGTCCTCACACTTTCGGCCTCTGTTCCTACCTCACTCCATCCTCCTCACATCCTCTGCACTGCAGGAGAAGAATCTGCCCTTCCCTTCCTCCCAAGCCTCCTTTGAAGGAGACAGAAAATTTTTCTAACCCCATTAAGGCCCTGTGTGCAGCCTCCATCCCCATAATTTAAGAAGCAGGTCTCCTCTGCCTCAAGAGTTCCTTAGGGAAATAAACATGTAATTATGTGCTTAAGGAAATTGGTTTTTAAATAAGTAAGAGTTGACTTGAAATGAAAAACTCTGCCCTCATCCTTCCATCTACCTTGGGAGGTTAGCCTGAGGCTCCCTTTAGGCTCATTGCCACCCCTAAATTTTTTTCTCACCACCCCCTCTTCTGTATATGGCCACCAATGAGGCATAACAGACTAGCCATGACACTTCCCCCATTCTACCCTACACTGAGATGATAGGTGTGAGGAACAAGCCATTTCCATCGATGGAAGAACCTCACGTTGCATCAGACCAGGGTTTCTCAACCTTGCACCACTGACACTTGGGGCTGGGTAAGTCTTTGTTGTGGGGGCCGCCGTGTGTGCTGAGGATGTTTAGCAGCGTCCCTGACCTCTACCCACTAGATGCCAGTAGCATGCCTCCGCCAAAAAAAAAAAAAATGTGACAATCAAAATTGTCTCCAGACATTGCCAAATGTCCCCTGGGGGCCCCAGTTGAGAACTACTGCATCAGACCAGCAAGCACCAGATGCAGTGATTGGCTTTCATTTCCTATGGGAGGAGAAGTGGGAACATACTTGGGAATTCCTCCTGGGGATGCACACATCTTGGTGGGGAAGAAAGGACCAACTCAAACACTTACCATTTTGAGCAATGTCTGGCACCCACCTCCAAGTCCTCCTCTTTTCCCAGGCCGGGTTTCCAAGATGGCGATAGGCACCATTAACTTTCTACATTTAGGAGGGTTTATTCTCAATGAGTTGCTGGTGGGCATAGCTGCAGGAGTATCGACTTTTACCCCCATGTTTTTAATCTTCCATGTATGTTTATTCTCTGGAATGTTCAGAGTTCAAGTTCTCTGCGAATGGAGGGTTTTCTATGTGCAAGATATCCCTCCCTATCATATGGGTTCTGCACCCATCATGTCTTGGGTTCTTCTCCCAGAAAATTGTTCAGAAGCAACTGGAGTCAGGACAAGAGGAGCGCCAACCATGCCTTCTTTGAGACCGTTCCTCCCTGGCCTGGTTCTACCACCTCCACTTTACCTGCAGCATGCCCAGACTGGGGGCCTTTTGCTCTCTGGGCTCTGGGTTCCATGACTTCCTCCCAGGCCATGTGTCCCAGCACAGTTTCTTGCTGCAGAGAGGACTAGAGTAGGAAACAGTGTGTATCTGCGACTGCCCCACACTTAGAGCCATTCATAACATGTCGGGACCCCGTCCAATAGGGTAGCTCATCACTGATTGTCCCCTGGCTAAGAAGGTCTGCTCCTCATGGCCACCCTCTCCACCTGTCCCCCATGAACCCCCAGATTAGGTCTTCCCAGGGCAGTGATGAACATGTCACCGTAAACCGTTTCTCAGAAGGAACCGCACTCATTTGCCAAGGCTTCTGCTGTCTGTATCTTGCTATTCTTTCTAAGAAGGAAAATAATGTGATCTCACAGGATTGCTTTGTCACAAAACAATATCAATTACTACTTATGCATGTGACACTTTGTAGTTGCTGTACTTTGCTTACTTATACAAATTGTCATATTTATGAAGCACATACCATAGAGCAGGTGTTTTACATACATTGCATTATATCATTTTATCCTTACAACCACTCTGCAAATAGGGTATTTTTCCCTTTTTATAGTTGAGGGAACTGAGGTTTAGAGACAAATAACTTGCCCAACGCCTCACACTTGCCGTGAAGGAGCTGGGCTCTAACCCAAGTGGTGACTCCAGACCCAGGCTCCTTTGACCAGACATCCCGCCTGCCAAGCCTTCCTCCTGGTTCCAGCTACACGGAGGAGTCTGTCTCCATGATCAGAGCTTGGCCTCGAGGGCCATCATCAGCACGGCATCCGACGTCCACTCTGTTCATCCTCTTAGGAGGCCAGAGAAAAACCTGCACCTGACACTGAAGCCAACAGCACCTGAGTTACAGGCTGCTCTTTAAAATGCAGCCCGAGCATTAAGGCCAAAATAATGAAGCCGATTCATCAGGGCACTTCTGTCACATCACTGTTATCTAATTCAGAGTGTGCGATGTCCTCACCCAGAATGATAGTCTCGAGGCACATGTGATTGGCATGAGCCCTTGAAAATGTCTTTTTATGTCTGATGATTTATTAAAAACCCTCATATGCTCTCTGGTTTTACTGTTGTTATTTAAGCCCTTAATGCATGCCAGGCACTATGCCAAGTGCTTTATAGACGTTATCTCATATAGTCTTCAAAACGACCCTAGGAACAAGGTCTTATTCTAATGACCAGTGTGCAGATGAGTAAACTGAGGCCCAGAGAGTTCAAGTGGCATGCCCAAAGTCACATAGCTAGCCCAGGTTTCAAACCTGGGTTTGTCTAACCATAAACTGCCTTTCCTCTTGGGAGCAGAGAGAAGAGACCTCATTGTAATGAGAAAATATATGACAGCATCTTATGTTCCCTAGAATCAAGGCACTTGGATGCACGGGGCCATCGGGGCACCCTGTGACCACACGGCTCCCCCACACTGCTGGCCCAGGCTTCGGCAGCGCTGCTCTGACCTGGGAGTGCTGAGCTGCCAGCACAGGCACGGCCCCTAACAGGCTTCTGCCTCAGCCTCCTGCACCGTCAAAAATACAGTCCCTTGTTGATATAGAAATGAGTTACATAAGCACTTCTTCCATTACTTTTAAAATTTTCTCCAGCCATTATGAATTCAAGGCATGCTCTTAGAAGGCGGCATGCTTGTCCAAGCAAGCAGAAATTTGAGAAACACGTTGGTGCACGTCCATGCCTGAAGTTGATGACTTATTTGCAACCTTGATAACTGAATCCCTTGTGCCAATAAATTGCTTCAATTGCTTCAAGCACTCTCTCACCCTATTTTTCCCTTGACTTATTCTGTCGCCATGGATATGTGATCATGAAACAAATTGGTGATGTCACCTCTGAATTTTCAATATGTAGGATTCAGTATGGCCAACAGTGCTGGAATTTTTTGCCCCCTAGTTTTTATAATAAACACACCACTGTTTCTTCTTTACCAATATGTATTGAGTAGCAACTCTGCTCCAAGCCCAAGGTGGGCCATATGGGAAATAATTGGTGTAGACGTCCCATAGCGGACACTGCTCACCTCCTTCAGTAGGTTTTATGTGCCCTTGGGCTCCCCCAACCCCACCTCCAAGCAAGTTCACTCCAAGCAAGTTTGCATGTTTTCTACAGGTAACTTGTGTAAGACCTAGTCAGGGCTGGGTGCAGCCTAGTGCTGGGGAATAGAATTAAAGTAACCACATTGGGGTCAACCCCACAGGCAAAACTATGCCATTCTTGATCCTGACCTGTAAGGCCCTGAGGAATCCAGTCCCTTCCTCCATCTCCTCCTTCACCCTATCCTCTCACCTCTCCCATAGCCCTTGTTCTCTCTGCTATCTGTGTTGGGGGTCCCCAACACCACCCTCAGGTTTGATAATTTGCTAGAGGGACTCACAGAAAAGCTGTTATCCTATCGATTATGGTTTATTATAGCGAAAGGATACAAATTAAAATCAGCAAAGGAGAAAGGCACATAGGGCAGAGTCCAGGAGAAGCCAGGTGCAAGCTTCCAGTTGTACTCTCCCAGTGGAGTCACATGGACACTGCTTAATTCTCCCAGCAGCAACATGTGACAACACATCAGAAATATTGTCAACCAGGGAAGTTCACCCGAGCCTTGGTGTCCAGGGTTTTTGTTGGGGGCCAGTCACATAGGCATGCAGCACCCACATGACTGACCTTAGCTCCTCAGTCTGCAGCCCCACTGAGGTCAGGCTGATACAGCATGGCCCAAAGCAGCCTTGGCATATAAAAACAGGCTTTCACCACAATCACATTGTTAGCATAGACTTGCTGGCCTGGCCCAAGGTCTCAGATATACAGAGACACTCTTACCAGGTAGGATATTCCAAGAGCTCAGAGGTCATCTCCAGGAGCTAGTCAAGGGGCAGTCCTGAAGGCCTTGGAATGTGTAAGGTTTGGGCAACCCAGGCCTGCTGAGTTAACCCTTTCCTGCAAACGACCAGGTGCTTTGTGATCTCCCCACATGACAGTCTGGGCACATGCTGTTCCCTTTGCCTGGGATGATTCATTCTCAACTCTTTGCCTGGCTCCCAACTGCTGCTCCCCCTATTGGTGTCAGTTTAACATCATTTCCCTGGGAAAGGTTTCCAATCACCCCCAAATATATGCACACATATTCCCAAAGCATCTTCCCTTCTTCTTCCTGGCCCTTTGCTCACCTATAATGATTCATTTAGTTGTTCAATGTCTCTCTCTTCTACTAGAGTCTAAGGACCGTGCCCATACTAGTAGCACCCTGCACAACGCCTGGCACATGGATGCTCGATGAATGTGGCAACTAACTGACATGCTGTCACCTATCTGGGTATCTGCACATAGATGCAGAAATGGGAAAAAAAGAATAAATCCAGGGGATGTATAATCTAGTGGAGGATACATGACCTGTGCACATCCCTAAGTGTACAGGCAAAAATGGAGACGCACAGTTGGAAAAGATGCAATGCATAAATACTTAAGCAATGCTGGAGTGATTAAAGAGATAAGAGAGTGTGTCTGGTAAAATTCCAAAAGTTGAACTTTCAGTGAGATGTGGAGGGCGTGGTTGGATAGCCTAAAGGGATATACAAATGTTGGATGTTACTAAAAATACTAACGTTGTGTGTCAGGTGCAGAGTCCACACAGGGAGGCTTAGAGAGAGAGGTGGGCAAGATGAATGGGTGGCAGTGAGGGGGAGGGAAAGATATAGGGAGTTGATTGGGGATGAGATAAAAGCCTCATCCAGCGGGTAGCAGAAAACACATGGTTAGATGAAGATGGTAAAAAGGCAGCAGAAACTCATGCCAAAGGGTTAGGATCATATCTGATCAATAATGTGGAGTCGCCACAGGCTTCTGAGCAGAGGACGTGTCACTAGGCTCCATTTTTCTTAAGTTACACTCCAACAGAATGGCCCCACTACTTAACAGTAATATGGTGCTGTATGATTTAACACTGCCGAAGAGAGACAAGGTCTCACCGCGGCTGATTTTTAAGACTTCTCAGAAGATAAGAGTTAAGTAAGAACCTACTTTCCCCGCTTGCTGGAAGTTAACGACTTGAATGCTTTGCAAAAGAAAGTAAAGGGTTGTTAAGTCAGAGTGCTCACCCTCTGGGCTTGCAGGTTATGACTTTTTAATGCTTTTCAAATGGGAAAGGATCTCCAGTGTCATCCGGACGTGCTAGAAATGTATGTCTTTCAGACGGCAGCTGGCACTGGCTCCTACACATCCACTGCTCGGACTGCATCATTGGCGTCACATGTTACATCTGGGGCTGTTGCCATATCCCAGTTGACCCTATTCAACGGCCCACAGGGCCAGTGATCCCTGGCACTGCATTCAGTCCAGCACCCTGGTATTTCTCCCTATTGTCCCAAAGCCAAGCCAATTTCTCCCTAATGAACTGTGAGTTCAACCTTTCTACCTCAGTTGCACCCCCACTCCCTACCCCTCTCTCCCACTGTGTCTGTCCTCTTCCATTCAAACTTGTCTTCTTCTCTGCACATAGTGGTCGATTTGTCAAGTACAGAGGAGCCAAACAGACCAAACGGCATGTTTTCCTGTAAGTGGAGGGCATGGTGTGTGCCAAGGAGGGGCAGTGCCAGGGAATCCAATGACAGCTCCCACCACAGGAACACGCAGCGTCTTCAGAGGAGTCGAGGCAGCTGCAAACGCCAGAGCACCCTGAGCCCCGGGCCTCTGCCAGCTGGCACTATCCAGCTGGAGACCTAGAGAATAACAGACCAGCATGGGGGCCCAGAGAGTCTTATCCTGCCCCTCACAGGAGCCTTCAGAGCTCAAGGTGGGACTGGGCAGGAAGGGCGACACTGGGTCTCCGCTCTTTGCTCTTCAGTCCTGAGGTCCTGGGTCTTGCCTGGCACATGTGCTCAAAACCTACCAGGGAGAGAAGGAGGCTGGGAATGCATGGAGAGCTCCAGGCCCATGCAGGAGTCAGGCTGCACCCTTGAGGGCTTGAGAGCCACCCTCAACCCACCCCACCCCGCTTCTGCTCATTTGATACCCCAGAAGCTACAAAGGAAGTCAATGGCAGGGGAAAGTCAGAGAGGAATTAGGGAAATGCAAATTAAAACAATAATAAGAATAAGATAAGACTTACATCAGGTTGGACACACACACCAAATCTCAAAATACTAAAGATGGCAGGGCTAAGGAGAAACAGGAACTTGCGCATTGCTGGGGGACGTGTAAATCAGTACAGCAGTGCTGGGGAGTAATGTGGTGAGTACTCCCGCAAAATCCTCTTTGTGCATATTCTGGACAAATTCTGCATGTGAGCAACCTACAAACATGTATGAGGCTGTTCATTTCTTCACTAACCCAGTACAAGTTTATAAAGCATCTACTGTGTACCAGGCACACTTCTAGGGACTCAAAACTGACCATGAACAAGACACAAAAATCTCTACCCTCGTGGAGTGTATGTGCAGGATTGTTTAAATAGCCGAAAACTGAAAACAATTTAAAAATATATTGTCAGGAGAACGGATAAACACTGAACTAGATACACCGGCATCAGCAGATATATCTTGGAACCAATGTTGGTGTGTAGGAAAGAAACTTGCAAAATATTAGGTACAGAATACTATTTGTGTGCAGAAAAACAAACAATATTATAAATTATTTATGGATTCATACATTTGTTATAAAAACAAATAGTTTGGATCCCCACCAAACTCAGGGTCTTAGCTGTCACCTGGGAGGGAAGTTGGTGCAAGAATAGGGAGGAGAACTTTAAGGGTAAATGGAAAGTTTTATTTCTCACAAAGAAAACATCAGAAACAAATATATATATTAAATATTAGCATTGTATATTCTGAATGTTAAGCATATTGATGTTTGTTTTAGCGATCTCAGTCCCGTTTAGTTTTGGTTCAAGGTGAGGAAGGTTTTGTTTTGTATTGCTTTCAAATTTTAGAAAAGAGTTGGGTGAGAAGATTAAGACCACATCTCCCAGCGGCCCAGGGGCTGGAGCCTGCCCTAAACGCTTCTCGGGGACCCCATCCTCAGCAATGACTGCCTGCAGGCCAATGGACCACGAATTAGGTGAGAGACGAGCCAGCTTCACTGCAGGTCCGGTGCCGCCGCTGCGCTAGATGACAGCGAGCTGCATGGCGCCCCCTGGGGCCCGGCTGAGCTTGGCAGCCCAGTAGGTGAGACTACAGAACGCGGGAAACTCGCCCACGCCGCGGTAGGACTGAAACTGGTTCAAATGCTTTGAAGAGCAGTCTGGCACTATCTAGTCAAGCTGAAGAGGCACATACACTATTGTTCAGAAATTCTGTTTTTAAGGTTTTACCCTGGAGAAACTCTCAAATATGTGCCCAAGGAGACGAGTACAAATGTTCTTTGCAGTGGTGTTTATAATGGCTAAACATTGCAAAAGGCACCATTATCCGCCATTAGGAGAATAGATAAAGGTAGACATGTGTATCCAGCGAAATACTATACCGCAGTGGAAATGACAGCTAGAGCCACATGTGTCAGTATGGATCCATCTCACCAACCACACTGAGAAGAGTGAGTTGCAGAATCCTCCCACAATAAAATACCATTTACATAAAATTTAAATATGCCAAACAATACTACATATTGTTGATGGATACACAGCAACGTATGTAATGAAAGTAGAAAAACAAACGTGGGGATGATTAATACCAAATTCAGAGGTTACTTCTAGGAAGGGAGGAGGGAGAATAGAATTAGGGACCGGGGGCTTCAGCTGAATCTGTACTACTTTCTTTCTTTAAGAAAAACAAAGATCTGAAGCAAATATGACAACATTTTAGGATTAAATAGAGCTGGGTGGTGGGTACCCAGATGTTTCTTATGTTATCTGTTATACTTTTCTGAATGTTTAATATCGTTATATATGTAATGATACACACACATACACACACACACACACATACACATGATGGAGGGAGAGGTAGTTGATGGGCGTTGATTTGCCTCCTGGGAGGCAAAGGGAAAAGCAAATGAAGGCTGGGAGGAGAGAGCAGCTGTGGTCTTAGCAGAACTGAAGGATCATCCACAGCACAGAGAGGGAGATGGCCCAGCCTGCCGGGCATTGTAAAAAGGGGTATGTTTTATTCTCAGTGCAATGGAGAGACATTGAAATGTTAAGCAGAGGAGTATTTACATTGGATCTGTTTCTATTTTGAGTAGGTCACTTCTTTCTTGTGTGTGTGAAATGCGTAGGAGGCAAGAGCAGAGGCCAGAAAATAATTAAGAGGCCTTAACAGTAAAGTAGGCAAAAGATATCGGGGAGCTCCACTATAATGGCGGCAGCAAAGATAGAGAGAATAAGGTGGATTTGAGATATATTTTGAAGAGGAACCAATAGAACTGGGTAATAGATTAGTTGTGAGGGATGAGGTTTGAAGTTTCTACCTAAGTAACTGGTGCTGCTTATCGAGATGAGAAAACTGATGGGGAGGAGGGCAAGACAGTGAAAATGGTGGTTGGTTGGTTGGTTGGTTCGTTGGTTCGTTTGTTACTAGCAAGGAGGAGAAGGATGTAGGGTTTTATTTTGCATATATTAAGTTTGAGATGTTTGTAAATTACCCAAGTGGAGGAGGATAGCCGAAAGTTATATATTTAGGCCTGAAGTCCACCAGAGAGGTTAGGTCAGGTGAGGAGATATAAATTTGGGGTCACTGCACATTGTTTAAAGCCACGGGACTAGAGAGACAGTGTGAACAGTGAAGAGAAGAGATAGGAAGGGGGAGGAAGAGAGGGAGGAGGAAGGAGGGGAGGGAAAAAAGAGAGGCCAGGACTGAACTCTGAGGACCCCTACTTTCAGTGTCCAGAAGAAGAGGATCCAGCAAACAGGTTAAGAAGGAGTAGCCAGAGAGGTAGAGGGAAATCAGGAGAGGGGGAAGTGATGGATGCCAAGAAAGAAAAAGTGTTTCAAGAGGAAAGCAGCGTTCAAGTGTTGAAAACGCTGCTGAGAAGCCACGTATTCGGAGGATAGAGAATGGTCTGTTAGAGCTGGCAACATAGGAGGCGCTGTGACTCTGACAAAGGCAGTTTAGTGGTGTGGTGGGGGCTGAAGCCAGATCATCCAAGACCGGGGAGTGGGTAGGGATGGCAGAAGAGGAGACAGTGAATGTGGGCAACTCTTTTGAGAAGCTTGGCAATAAACGCTAGAGAAACATAGGGCAGAAGCTGAAAGGGATGAGTGAGGCAGAGGGAGAAGTGTGTTTTGTTTTGGATAATATTTTTGCATGTCCATATGCAGATTGAAGGAATCCCATGGAGAGAGAAATTGGTGGGGGAAGAGTGGAGGGATGAGTGTAGGGAGGAGTACTATGAGAAGAGGAACGAGAATGAAATCCAAGCCACATAGTGAATGTGGCTGAGCCAGGATTCTAACTCAGGTCTGTCTGATTCCAGATGCCATGCTCTTTCCCAAATATCTCATTGCCTCTGTTTAGTTTTTACTTGCTCATGGGCATCCAATTCCCTGGGTCCAGTGGTACAAATCCTTTAACACCACCTCCTTTAAATACACAAGTCTTACGGTCTTCCCATTTCCATCTGGATTCTGTGTCTACCCAGGGAACTGGAGTAGAAAATAAGCAAATTGCAGAAAATTAAATCTGACCTATTTATGCATTCTGCATAAATGCATGAAATAGATTATGTTTGACAGTGGTAAACAGAGAACCAAAAAAAATCCAATTTATCGCTTTAATTATATATGCTTTTCTTCCTCAATCTCCAGGGAAGAATGCTCCTCCATCCTTCTCCAGCCCCATCTATGGAGCCATTCCCTAATTTCTAAGGCTGCTTTTGGTGACCACAGGCTTCTAGTCAAAGCTGTTCTATCTGAAGCACAACTGAAAATTTTTTAACATGGCACCTAGGATGATACATGCAAGGAAGAAGGTAATGGGTATGTATAAAATTAAAAGTAAGGAAATAGAGCTGGGAGTGGAGTTGTGATTTAAAGGAACAGTGTGGATTAAATGGCAGGCCCTCCCAAGAAATTGACCATCTCCCACTCACGAAGGAAGGAATAACAGTACTGAATTATCTGGATACTAAACTAACTCAGAGTCAACAAAGTACCTTTAGGTAGGGAAATTTCACCCTAAAATCCACTGATTTATGAATAAGAGAATGAGAGGCCGAGAAGACCTGAAGGAGGGCAGATGAGATTACAATTCAGCAGCCATCCCACTGACTGTTCCTATGCATAAGCAAGGCCAGTAAGAGGGGGGCCTTTGTTCTGTCTCAGTCTCCATCCCACACATATTTGTTGAGCACACACTCTGTGTCAGGTACAGCAAGGAACAAGACAAACGTGGCCCCTGCCCTCAGGAAGCTTGTAGGCCTGTGCGAGAATGCACACAAGCTAAATGCTAAGACACATAGATGTGTACCTAAGCCAGGCTGCAGGAGGGAATGGGGGTCAGGAAAGAGTTTCCGCAGGAATGGGTGTATAAGTTGAAATCTAGGACATGAGTAGGATTTAGCCAGACTGGCAGTGGTGGCCGGCAGCAGGGAAATTATAAACTACAGAAATATAAAGCATGTGTGCACGCACACAGACATACATGATACCTGTTATCCAAAAGAGTCATATTAATGGGAACATTTTTACTGGGCTAATTTGCACTTTGGGGCATATCAGAGTCATGCCACCCAGGTTTCTGACTTGCACAGCAGGATGGTGAGTGGTGCTGCCGACGAACACAGGAAACACCAGAAGAGGACCAGGTTGGGAGGCAGAGGCTGGGTTCATTCTTGACAGGTTGAGTTTAAGGAGGCTCTGAGACCCCCACACAGAGCTCTCAGATAAGCAGTTGCATATCTGAAACAGAGGTTCTGGCCTGCGCTAGAAAGACAAATTTGGGATTTGTTGCATTAGAATTAATCATTTAACGATGGGCACAGATGGGAATATTTAGTGAGAGAATATAGAGTGAAAAGACAAAGAGGTCTGGGGTGGAGTTCTGAAGGACTTCTTCAAAGCTGCTAGAGGAAAGAGGCTGAGCCTGCAGAGAGTGGCAAGGAGTCGACAAAGAGCAGGGAGGAAAACAGAAGAGGTATCCTGGTGTCCTGGTGTTTGAAAAAGGAGGGAGTAATCAGCAGTAACAATGTCAGCCTGCAACCAAACAGACTGGGGACAAAAGCCTGTCCACTGGAGATGCTGATGAGGTGAAGGAGGCTGAAGCCAAACTGGAGTGGGCGGAGAGACAAGTGAGAGGGGAGCAGACGGAGACAGGGAGAGTTTACACCAGTGCTTCCAAACTCATTTTGTGTGTGTGTGTGTGAGGAAGATCAGCCGTGAGCTAACATCTGCCAATCCTCCTCTTTTTTTTGCTGAGGAAGACTGGCCCTGGGCTAACATCCATGCCCATCTTCCTCCACTTTATATGGGATGCCGCCGCAGCATAGCCTGACAAGGGGTGTGTCGGTGCGCGTCCAGGATCCAAACCGGCGAACCCCAGGCCGCCTGGGTGGAGCGCGCGCACTTAACGGCTTGCACCACCGGGGCGGCCCCCCAAACTCTTTTGCTTTGTGACATATATAGAAAATTATATTTAAATGGAACATTGGGTAATTGAGCAAGGCTGCCCCCAACTGGAAGTGTGGCCCTACCCAGCTGCCCTGAAGGCTGAGAAGATCAATATCTTATAACACCTGTAACCAGTTGAGGCACACCAGTATGTCTCAGAACAGCAACTGGAAAGGGCCGCCATCGACCACTCTTTCAAGTAGACTGACTGTGAATGGGGGCTGTCAGTGAGTGTGGAGTCAGGAGAGGGGCTGGAGTGTGGTTTGGTTGGTCTGAAGATGAAAGAGATGAGCATCTTTCAGAAGCATCCATAGGAAAGACCCAGTTGAGGTGGCATGACAATTCAAGGGAGAGAAAGTGTAGGACAGCACTGGTAGTATAAGGCTCCTAAGAAGATATAAGGGTAGAATCCAACTTCAGGTGGAGGGGTGAATGTACACGATATTGTATGTGCGAAAGTGTAATCCTAGCCACAGTCCTAGAAGTCAGGTGTCATTATTACCATGTTACAGGGTTAAAACCTGAGGTTGGTGAGATTAAGCCACTGCCCCAGGTCCTCCACCTAGTAAGCAGCAGAACCAGGATTAGAATCCAGATCTTTCTGACTCCACAACTCCTAACAATTATACTTTGGTGTGTCTTGAACCCCATACAATGCTAGGCTTGGAGACACTAAGATGAATTAGACTTGGCCCTAGCCTTTGAGGAGATCACAGACTGAACATAGCGGAAGGCAATGAAACAAATACAATACAGTGGGATAAACTAGAATAACCGAGGCATGAAAAAGTGCTTTAAGAAGCTCAGACTATACTGAGTATATGCCTGTCTCTCCCTCAGCTCCCAGAGGCAGGGATGGACTGGGCATCTAGCAAGAGCTGAAAAAAAGATGCTTGATGGATGGGTGGGTGGATAGAGGATGACATTTCAGCATTAACAGATTCCCTTCCTAGGGCAATTGTCCATGTAGCCACAAGGGGTCGCTCCAGACCTCACACAAATTTTTTCCATTGGCCTTTCCAAGCTCTCTAGAAGGGAAAGAGCGTACCTCGTAGGGTTTCCTGCAGGGCAAGACCTTCATTCCCAGTCTGGCTCCATCTTCACTGACTCCCGGTCTTTTCAGTTTCTGTCCTAAGTTCTAGGCTTTTAATACGTTTCCCCAATTTGGTCTCTCTTTGGGACCTAACAGGGAAATGGTCTCAGGTCTTTCCTTGAGCCTCCAGTTCCAGCTGGGGAAGTGGCTCCAATCCCACCAGGCTTTATGGCAGAGTACCTTGCACAAATTAGTTCACCTCTCTGGGCCTTACCAGTAAAAGCTAAGGTTGGGTGGAAGGCTCTGATGGCTCAAGTCTTCCTGACTCTCTTCTTTATAGCAATAGCTAACCTTCATCAGCACTCCCTACTTGCCAGGCATTGTTCTAAGCCTGTGATATCAGATAAGGCAGCCACTAGCCTTATCATTTAAATGTAAATTAATTAAAATTAAAAACAATTAAAACGTCAGTTCCTCCAATTTCAAGTGCTCAGGAGCTATCCGTGGCTAGCAGCTACTGAAGTGAACAGCCCAGAGAACATTTCCATCATCGCAGAAAGTTCTGTTAGACAGCACTGTCTAAGCGCGTCTCACGTTTTCATCAAATTTAACCTTCATAACAGCCCTAAGATGCAAGTGTAATTATTTATCCACCTTAGAGATAAGGACCCTGTGGTGCAGAGCGGTTAGAAACTTAGACAAGCTCTCAGCAGATGAGTATCCAGAGCGAGGATTTAAGCTCTGGTGGGTGGTTCCAGAGCCTACCATGCCATCTCTATGCCAAGAGCTGCCCGCTAACTCCAGCTACCCTGCTGCCCCTCTTACCTCCTAGGAGTGGGACTGACTCTTCCCATTCCCCAATAGCTATGGTCCCTCAAGCTGCTCCCTGCCAGCTGACCCCAAGTAACGAGGGCACCTGGGCTTCAAGCCCATTCTGGGTGAGAATTCCCCGTCTATTATTCTCCCTACCTCCCGTTAGCCCTTCATTTCCCTTAGAGTATTAGTATTATGGGTTTTGATCCCTCCCCTGACCCATCCCAATCTCGGTTCAAGGTCAGCCTGGGTCCTAGAAGATTCCTAGCCTGCGCAGCAGCCCCACTTCCGTAGGGTCAGCTTCATCCCCAAGGGAACGATGTGCAGCCAGTTCAGCTCAGAGAGCCAATTTCACTAACACCTCTGAAGGTGCAGCAGCTTCTCACTCTGCAGGGGTAGAGTGAGAAGTCAAGGAGGGGTCACACACTCAAGCAGCTGGAACCCAGCGAAAGTAGAAGCAGCCAGGGGCAGAGGCTTCAACTGTTCTGCATGCAGAGCACCACAAATGCTTGCAAGCTAGACCATTTGTGGTTGCACCTGCCTCCTACCTTAGCTGCAGACCTGGGTGTGAGATCTGTGAGTGCACCCCCTGGACCTGCAGCTGAACAAAGCTGGAGACCACTCAAGTCGGGAGACCTGTTGGACAGAGAAGGATAGAGGAAAATGTATAAATGTTAACATTTTGAGGTGAGTGGACAAGATATCCAATTCCTATTTTACTTCCTCACTACTTTTACCTCTTTCCCAATCAACCTAGTCACAGAAGACGTGCCTGGCAATGTCATGGTTTCCCACTTCCACTAAATCAGAGAATCTCAGTCAAGAAAACAGAAAATTCACCCTCTCCATTCCTGCCTTCAGCAATAAGTACATCAAATTCTTTCCAGACTGTATGAAACTTCTCACCTGAAGACTTCCAGGAAAAACCTTACTGTCCAGAAAGTGCTTCCTAGTATTTTACCCAACCGTCCATGCTTCGCCTTAAACTCATGTGTTCTGTCCTCAAAGGAAATGGGGTGGGGTTCCTTCTCTGTTGAGGGACTATTGAGTTTTTATCTATTACAAATGATGCCACTATGAACATTCTTGCACATGGCTTCTGGTGCCCATATGTACGTGTTTCTGCTCAGCCTACACCTAGGAGTGAAAATGCTGAGTCATCGGGTATCCATATGTTTAGTTTTAGTAGATTCTGCCACCTAGTTTTCTAAAGTGGCTGTAGCAATTTATAACTCCCACTGGAGGTGTACAAGAGTTCTGGTTGCTTCACACCCCCACCAGTGCTTGGTTGTCTCTATCTTTATAATTTTGGTCATTCTTATGGAAGATGTAGTGGTATCTCATTGTAGTTTAAATTTACATTTCCACAGTGATTTATGAAGTCAAGCTCCTTTTTCTATGTTTATTTGGCACTTGGATATCTGCTTTTGTCAATTACCTATCCATTTATTTTGACCACTTTTCTAATGGGTTGTCTGTGTTGGGAGAGAGGGAGAATCTCCCTCTGCCCTTTTTTTTAAGGTTTTTATGGCTGGCTAAATAATTAACAAGACAGGTTAGCGGGAGAAAATAATATCAAGTTTAATAACATGTATACATGGGAGAAACTCAGAAATGAGCAACTCGTCTCTCTGTCTAAGCTGCTTGTTTAAGTATTACAGTTAAAGGTGAGAAACGTGTTGGGGGTGGGTAGTGGTCTGGGACTTTAGAGGGCAGGAAGATAATTCTTTTTAGGGTCATCTATAGATAATGTGCTCAGGGAGAGACAGAGTTTTTGATAAAAGGGGCTTGGTGTCTTTTTTATTATAACTTCTATCCTACATTATCTTTACAGCCATCATGATAATAACTCTTTCCCGAAACAAATCTTTTGTTTTAAATTCTTTAGGCAGTTTGGGAGGAGAAACTCAAATATTCTTCCTGAGTTCTCTGAGCCTTTATTGTCTTCAGCTCGAAATAATCTGCATACCAGAGTGGTGCCTCTTGGGGTAGCTTGCCCTGAGCACCATCATCTGTCTCTTTCTTACTGACTTGTAGAAATTCTTGTAATCTGAATACAAGTCCTTTGTCAGCCATATGTATTGAAAATATCTTGTCACCCTGTGGTGCCTACTCACTCTTTTAATGGTGTCTTTTAGTGAACAGTTCTTCTCAAAATAGTAACCTGATGGTCTTAAAGCCTCAGATTCGGAACTTCCAGCCCCAATATACTCCAACCTCATTGATCCCTGATTCCCTCCTGAACTCATGATCCTGCGGACCATTTTCGGGATTCCACTCTTCCATCTCATTGCGGTGTCCAATTTCTCCTTGGAGGGGAGGGCACCTCAGAGAACTGGAGGTCACTCAAGATGGGCGATGGATGATCTTTGTATTTCCAGCAATGTTCTGGAAACATTCCAAGGTAAATGATGCTGAGACCAAGCAAATTCTGGTGGTTTCTGGATCTTTCCATAGCCATATCCCATCCTGGTTCCCTAGCATGAGCGTTTTGAAGCCACAGAGAGAAAGTTCAAAAGTGCTTACTGGTGGCTTTCTTACTGACTCCTTATTGCTTCATGGTCAAGAAAATTTATTCGTTTAATACTCCTTCTACCAAAGAGGAAATGCCAATTTGAGCTTTTTAAGTTTCTTCCCCACTTCCTCTATTCAGACTATCAAACAGTAGCAGCATTTTCGTCAGAGGACTTACCCACCCACCCCTGGGCCTGCGGCATAGATGCTCTACCGCTAGCTGCACCTCTGCCTTCAGTCTGACCTGTTCCCTCCTCCACGCCAGGCCAGGCCCCATGCTGCTCTGGACGGTTGTGCTGTTCTTCGGTAAGTCACTGAGCATGAGCATCCTCTCCCGGGCACCAAAGACTGTAAGTCGTTCCCGAGACACGAAGTTCGTGATTTCACCTTTCCCAGTTCACATGGGTTTATGGCTGGAGCTTGAGACAGGTGCGTGCCCATGGGCATGCTTGAGAGAGATGGGGGGCAGGATGTTCCCTGATGTTTCCTATCCCATTTGCCTTGGTCGCTGGAAGGGCAGCCCTTCGATGCATCAGAGCTAAATTAGAGAGGCAGAAAATCACATTCTGAGGCCCAACGACATGTTTAATGTGTGAAATCAGGTTAAAACAGTCACCAGGGCTGTCGTGAAAGAAAAATAAAGTTATAGAAGGAAAGGAGGCTGCTGGGGGTGGGGAGAGATCAGGGAAACCAGGAAAAGCAGATGCGGGCTGGGCTTGTACAAGGAGAAATATTTTTATGAAGTCTCAGCATTTTCTTAGAACCAGTCCACAATTACCAGGCTTCTCAACTGGTCAAGAGGCTTTGCTCTGAGTGTCTAAAGCCCTTTTCAATTGACTGTCCCTCTTCTGCCTGCATCCTCTCTCTGTTGGGGATGAGAGGGTCTGTTTCTAGTCTGACTGGTCCTTGGGGCTGTTTAGAAGGATCAAATCCTTTCTCCCTGGTCCATATCTCTCTCCTTGATCCACCTCCTCCGGGGCCAGTCACTTAGGCCAGTGACTGAAGGGGCTGGTCTATGAGTAGAGGGTTGGGGGGGAGGGGTGCGGTTCCCTGGGCTCCCCCAGACTCAGCTCAGTCTCAGCCATTGTCACCCTGCTACACTTAAAAGGAACATGTCTGGTCATATATTTTGCTTCACTTTACAGTTTCTGAGTTGACTTACTGTTTGTGTTAAACTTGGTCCCAGTAGTTTGTTTGTTTGTTTTCATTGAACCAGAAAAGCAAAACCATTCCTAAATACAATCTGTTCCTGGACAGAGTTTGTGGGAATTTGACCCCTGTGAGGAAAATACCTGTTCCACTCAGTACTCTTCCTTCCCCAACATCACTGTGGTACCCTGGGTTAGCCTGCGTGTTCTATGAATGGCCATTTGGACAAGTGCGAAGGTCTAATGCTCATACTAAGGGCAGGGACAGGATGGCCTAGTGCCTGGATATACTCCAAATGAAAGATTCCCAAGGGAAAATCACTACCATGTAAAAAGAACAGCCCTGAGATTTGAGTAGATAAAGTCCAAGAGCTTCCCAGCTTGGAAATCAGGATCTGGATGGGAGAGAGCAATGGAAGAGAAGAGGGGGAGTCAGTCAGAGAGAGACTGGCTGACTAGTGGACAGTGTAATGGAGAACCCAGGCATGACTGGATCACACTTGGTGCTCAGAACCCCAGAAAAACAGCCTAAGATGTGGACCCCTAGATGTGTAGGAACAGAGTTACTGTAAGTGCAGAGCTGCTATTTCCTCTCGGATGTGGACAGCAAGACCGAGAGAAAAACACCAAGTGCCTACTTTGTCGTGCGGACATGATCTCGTCTAACCTTCAGAGCCTTATAGGGCAGGCATTTTTTTTATCCCTATTAAACAGTTGAGGAAAATGAGTTTCAACGAGTTTAAGAAACTTGCCTAGAGTTACCCTGCTAACAAGAACAAAACAGAGATGCAAACCCAAGTCCATTTGATGTCAAACCCCATGCTTTCTCCCTTCAACCTCACTACCTCTGCATGTAGTTAGATTCTAATCAGGTAAAACTGGAAAATAAAATTCATTTAAAGTGCCTGGCAGGGCTTGGTCCCACAAGAAATGGTGCCTATTACTAATATTGGCTATCAGGGATTCAAGAGGCTAGAGGCCCTGATGTTGAACATGCTGGTGCATGGCTGTCCACAAAAGATGTATTTAATGTTTGGGAGATGAACCTTAATTTTCTTCTGAGCCGTGCATTAGCCAGCTTCACTCCAAGTACTGGAACCCATCCCCATAAACACACACAGCATCTATGACAGGTGTCATGGGGCTTGCACATAACCCTCCCAGCCACGTGGTTGCCACAGCTTGGCCAAGCAGCATGTTCCAATGTGGTAGAGCTCAGTTGTGAGATAGTTCTTCATGTGGAGCTAAAAGTTGCCTCCCTGATATCTCTAATTTCCATGAATTAGCCCTACTTCTGCCCTATGAAGTAACTCAGAATAACTCTCTCCCCTCTTTTAGGCTTAACCCATCAAGTATTTGAAGACCACTGTATCCCTACTCTGTCTCGTCTTTCTCAGATAAATATCATCTCCCAACCCCTCTAATAGGAAATGGTTTCTAGACCCTGTTCATTGTCCTGGGGTGCTTGCTGTTGATGCACTTTGTCAGTGGGCCAGGAGCTGGACCTTCTCCTCCCTCTCGTAGTGGCCTGACTAGTGCAGAGTTCAGTGAGGCTGCTGCCTCCATTCTCGGAGACTCTGCTTGTGCAACTTAATTTGACAATAGCTCTTGGCTATCTCGTCACACTGTCACCTCATCTTTAGCCTACAGCTAACTGAGGCCCCCAGGTCCTCTTTATAGGAACTGCTGTAAGCAGGTATCGCCCACTCTGCATGTCCCCAGTTCACTGCTCTCTTGATTATAGACAGTGGGTCTGCAATCCAACTCCAAGGTCTTGTGGTGCCTTGGATAGCAAGTCTTCGGGATTTGGGGACATGAGCTCATTTGAAGTGTCTCTGTGTTCTCTGGATGCCTTCTCTCTTATTATAGGCTTCAGAACCCTCAACCCTGTTTGTTTGTCACTTTGTGGCTGCAAGATTGTTTTCCGGTGAGGAAGGGAACAAAAGGGAGGCATCGCTACACAGTAAGGTTTAGTCACTCTGAGGTCAGGCTTCTTTCTGCTCTCAGTTAATGTAATAACCACTTTCCCAGGGAGGGGGTCAATATAATCTACCCAACTACTCTGTAAGGAAAAAGTGACTATTATCGTCCCCATTATACAGACAGAACCATGAATTGGAGGCTCTTGGAATTTAAACAGTTTGTCCAAGGTCACACAGAAAGACTTGTATTCATGTGTCAGTACAGGTCATCCGGTCCCAAATCCTGCATGCTTTCCACTACACCAAGCTCATAGGAAAAGATGTGTTTAGATGTGGGGAGAGAGAGATGGAGGGATGGAGGGATGGTGAGAAAGACACTCATAATTCTGCACACTTTGAAAACATGTGGCTGAGCTAACCCTGAGCTGAGTAGAGAGTGAAGCTGAAAAGCCTCCATCATGTCCCAGGTAGCGCGGACAGCAAGGATGACAGCATATGAATGAAGATGCCAACCACCCACATCTCAAACATCTGCTGAGAGTCTTCACCCACCCCTCCCAAGGCCATTCTTGCATTTTTCAGTGTTCTGCACAGCACCTAGGGCAGGTCAGCATTGAAGGACACAAGGAAATGCCTAAGGATGGGCTGGACTGACTGCTCGCAGCCCCACACCATTATTGTTTCATCCTTGCCCCAAAGCCCAGGATACTGCTTCATGTCCAACAGTGCCCCTCAATTTAGGGTCCTCCATCTCTTGGGCTATTCATAGCTGTCTAACCTCATCTGTCATCATTTTGTGGCTTGGCCTCTCCTCCCAGGCCACCTAATCTCCTCGAACATTCATTCATTGAAAGGCGTGTGTGCAGTGTATACAAGGTGCAAGCAAGTGTGTGATGCACTGGCTGGTTTGTAGTTCTCTCATCAATCCGGGCTGCCTGCCCATGTCCCACATCCTTTAATGATTACCCCTCCAGGGAAATCTCACCTCCTGCATCGGATCACCTCCATCCTCTATTTCCCAGAGTGTGGGCATTGGACCACAGGAGTCAGGTCCTGCTTCTGCTATCTGAGTTCTTCTATAAGTGCAGATGGGACCTTCGGGCACATTAGTGCAAGAGTCTAGTCCTATGTCTTTTAGTTTTTGTTCCCTGCCCCACATGCCTGGGCACAAAGGAAAGTATTCATACATTTATTCAACAGATGCTTATTGAACACAGACTGTGTTCCAGGCACAAGTCCTAGGCATAGATAATATGGCCGTGAACAAGACAGGCAGAGTCCCTGCTCTAATGGACCTTACATTCTAGACAGTGGGAGACAGGTGATAACAAGTAGGCAATTTAGTGAACAAGATAATTTCTAATAGTGATAAGTGCTCTGATGATAATACAGTGGGGCGTTGTGATAGTGATTGAGGAGAATACTTTTGATTGGGGGCCCCAGGAAGACCTGTCTAAGGAGGCGACATTTGAACTGAGATAAAGCAGAGGATTCCAGGCAGTAGGTCCACCATAAAAGTTCAGTGGATGGGTAATTGGGTGGCTAGGTGATTAGGTGGCTGGGTGGCTGAGTAGCTGGGTGGCTGGGTGGCTAGGTGGTTGAGTGGCTGGATGGTTGGGTGGCTGGGTGGCTGGATGGCCGGGTGGCTAGGTGTTTGAGTGGCTGGATGGTTGGGTGGCTGGGTGGCTGGGTGGCCGAGTGGCTGGATGGTTGGGTCGCTGGGTGGCTGGGTGGCTGGGTGGCTAGGTGGTTGAGTGGCTGAGTGTTTGGGTGGTTGGATGATTTAGGGGACTGGGTGGTTGGTTGATTGAATGGATGTTAGCACCCATTCCTGAGGTGACAGGCCTCCTTGTCATAAAGTTTTTTCTGCTACTTAACCTCATGCTCTCACTTTGTTCTCTTGCAGTTCCCTGTGTTGGGAAAATGGGTAAGTCTTCTCTATGTCTCTTCCATCTCCAAGTGTGTCTCTGAATCAAAATTTAATGCACGAGAACAAGGCAAGGCCATTGGGTCCCCCAGAAACATCTTCAGAGCAGCACCAGACTAGGTCCCTTCCTTGAGAGTCTTGGCTAATGCCCAGGAAGAGGAGAAGCCCAGGACTCCACTGGTCTCAGGCTGAGGGTAATTCTAGGATGACAGAAGTCCCAGCAGAATGGCTCTGGGCCTCCATCCTGTTTCCTTACAGATAGCACTGGCTTCCATCTCCTCCTCCCAGTGTGGCTCTGGAACCCCTGTATTCTCCACTCCTCAAGGTGCTGGACTTTTTATGGTCAGAGAAGCAGGCACCGTTGTCTGTAGATCAGTCTTCTTTGTTCCTCAGCTACCCTTGGTGTCTAGCCCACTGTCTCACTGACCTCCATGGAGCTTTCTGTCAAGTAGGAAAAAACTCTGACCTATGAACATCTCCAAGGACATGGTCTGTGATGCCAGGGAGGGAGAATTCAACCCAACACTTAGTGCTGCTAGAAGGAGCAGCCAGGGAAGCAAAGCTCATCATTCAGTTAGGCAGTGAGCATCATTACTTCCATTAGCATGGTTACTTCCGGGGGGCGGGTCCTCGGGATCCAGGGAGATCCAGGCAAAGGCAGAATATGGTAGGGCTCCCCTCAGAGCTCCCTATCTGATCCTCATCATTGCTCTCAGGTGATCAGTCCTGGGTCCTGAGGCTGCCTGGGACTGGTAGTGTCTGGCTTGTCAGAGAAGTATGGCCTGGGGACAGGCCCATCCTGGAGCCACCCTGAAGATGATGCTGGGTCCCCAGGAGCTCTTCTCTTGTCCACCTCAGGGCATAGAATGCATTTTAGTAATGAAGACAGAGTCAACAGATCCCTCCCCATGACCATGGTGGAAATGTGGCGAAAAACTCATTTCCACCCCATTGCCGGGGTTGGAAGTGGAGGCTGGGCCTGGGGAAGCCTGACAAGGAAAGCAGGAGGGAGCCCAGGCGGTGGCACTTTCGACAACCGCCCCCTCCAGCTCCTCTCTGCTGGGCAGGGCTGCAGCTCCCGTCAGTGGCGGAGGCTGCACAAGGAGCTGCTCTCAGGTAGTCAGGGGATAAGAAGCCAATCTGTGGGAGTGAGGATTGGCTCAGGAGGAGTACAGTAGAACAACGGATGGAAGGAACCCAACTTGACCCAAGCTTGGCAAGGTGGCAGAGGAAAGTGCAATGTAAAAGGAGCCAAAGAGGGTGGGAGGGAAGAAGGCCAGAGAGGAGGCACAGGAAGAGGAGATGAGGGGAGCGGAAGGGAGACAAATAGAGAGAAGAGGAAGGAGAGAAGAAGGAGGGGAAAGGAAAGCAGAGGCCCTGGCCCTGGTCTGGCATGAAGGACTGGGGTGCAGTGACAGCTGCGCAGGTGCCATCCAGAGCCTCCATCCCCAGTAGGAGGACCTAGGCTGGGGGACAGAGGGAGAAAATGGGCTGATGGGACCTGTAACTCCAAGGAGACCCTGTTTCTATATCTCACAGTCCGGCTGAACCTCCAAGCCTGGCCAAACCCCGTGTTTGAAGGAGACATCCTGACTCTGCAATGCCAGGGAATGAGGAACACAGCCCTGTCCCAGGTGAAGTTCTTCAAAGACGGGAAATTCCTCCAATTCTCTGTGGACAACAACTCTCTGCTATTGGGGACAGCAACAGTGAAGGACAGTGGCCAGTACACGTGCACTGGGCATGTGAAGTATAATCTATTCATGACCAGAGAAGGCTCAGGGACCACCCTGGTTCAAGTCCAAGGTGAGTCCAGCTTAGGGGGTTGGGGGGAGTAGGGTGCTGCTCATGGATCTGGTCTCTAAAGGTCGGTAGCTCTCTGGGCAGCACCCCCCTTCTGGCTGCCCCTGATGCTGGGCCAGTCCACAGTGCCCTGGATGTCCATGATGCTGTCTGAATGCCCTGCCCACCCACCATGGGGCACGTCTGGAGCCAGGGGAAGGAGGTGGGATGTCCTGGGGAGGAGTTGGGAAGAGCCCTGAACCAGCCCTGCCACTCACCCCCCCTTGAGACCCTGGGCCACACCCTTCCCCTCTGGGGACAAATGGTCTCTAAGGCCCCTCTGGCTCTGGCTTTCCGGGATTCCAGGGGGGCTTGGGTGTGTGGAGTCGTTTCAGAGCTAGTGGGTAGGCTGAGAGGCCAGGTCCCGAGAGACAATGACAGTGTTTCCCATGGGGCCCGGTGCTGTGGCCTGGGATGTGCTGAAGCTCTGACCTCAGCCTCCTGGGCCTCACTGTCCAGGATTCTCCTCCTGAGTCCTGGGCCTGCCTCTCCCCAGAGCTCTTCCTGCCTCCTGTGCTGAGTGCCATTCCCTCTCCTGAGCCGCATGAGGGGAGCCCGGTGACCCTGAGATGTCAGACGAAGCTGCATCCCCAGAGGTCGTCCTTGCAGCTCTTCTTCTCCTTCCACAAGGAGCGGCACGTCTTGCAGGACAGGGGCCTCCACCCAGAACTCTGCATCCCAGAAGCCCAGGAGGGAGACTCTGGGCTTTACGGGTGCGAGGTGGCCCCTGAAGGTGGCCAGGTCCAGAAACAGAGCCCCCAGCTGGAGATCAGGGTGTGGGGTAAGTGAGGGAGGGAGGGGACACCCTCCCCAGAGGTCTGGGCATCAGGCAGTGGGCCCCTAGGAGTGTGGGGAGGGGTCCCTAGGGGAGCAGGAGCTGAGAGCCTGGGTGGTCCAGCTGACCCTCCCATCTCGTGTGCTGCCTCAGTTCCTGTGTCCCCACCTCTGCTCACCCTGAGCCCTGGGCCCACGCGCCTCACTGTGGGAGACATGGTAGAGCTTCTCTGTGAGGCCCAGAGGGGTTCCCCTCCGATCCTGTACTCGTTCTACCTCAACGGGAAGATCCTGGGGAACCACTCAGCCCCCCACGGTGGAGCCACCTCCCTCCTCTTCCCGGTGACATCAGAGCAGGATGCTGGGAACTACTCCTGCGAGGCTGAGAACAGTGTCTCCAAAGAGTCAAGTGCGCCCAAGACACTCTCCCTGGATGGTACGTCTTGTCCCCCAACCGGGTTCTGAGCCCCAGCAAACTGTCAGGGGGCTGATCTCACTCCTTTGTGTACCTCCCACCTCGCCTAACACAATGCTGGGCCGGTAGCAGGCACTGCAAGACTGAGCATGGACTCTGTCCACTGAACCTGGTGGGGAAACAATGAAGTCCAAGGAGAGTGAGGCGCACAGTGGGGGGAGGGACTATATGGTCATCCATGGTATTGCCCATCCACGCTGGCATCCTCTGAGCCATCCTTCATTCCCATCTACAAGGCTCCTCCAGGCCCTACTGTTCCCCCTAATGCCAGCCATTCTGCCTATTCTTGCCCATCTGGGGTGCATTTCTGAATTTCTTCCTCAGTGCTCACGGTCACCCCTACTCACCCCCGAGGTCCTCTGGTCTTGTCCACCCCCATCAGCAACTGGCTGGTTCCTCTGCTACCTGCAAGCCTGCTTGGTGTGATGGTCATTGCCGCTGCGCTTCTGGGTTATTTCAGACCCTGGAGAAAAACCGGTCAGTATCTCTTTCTGGCTTTCTTGGTTACTGAAAATCTATGCGAGGCACTGCCCAGCCTTTGGAAAGCCAGAGTCTGACAGGACCAGCTGCTTTCTTCTTCTGGGTATTGGGTGGGAGGAGGGACTTCTCCTCACATGTCACACAAAGGGGCTCATGGAGGGTCACTTACAGCTTCCAAAACACACACACACACGGACACACTGTCTCACACACGCACAGTCACCCAGAGATGCACACAAACACACTACTACACACTCAGGCATGAATAGAGGCATAAATAGGAATTCTTACAAGCCAAATGTGATGTAGATCAGTGTGCTACTTTTGAAAGACAGTCTGTGGCTGTGAATATGACTGAGAAAACCCAAAGCCTCCAACTTGGTCTCTCATTAAACTCAGCAGAGCTCTGGTCTGCTTAGTAGTGGAGAAGGAAGAGATGAGAACTCCAGAGCGTGTGTGCCTGCTCGCACACACACACACACTCATCTTGGACAGGGCTGTGCCATCCGTGAGTGTTCAGTGGATGTTAACTCATCAGAAAGGAAACATGGTGGAGAGGACTGAGCAGGGGTCTGGTCCCAACACTGCTATTGACTAATTCTGTGACCTTGGGCCAGTTCACTCTAAGATTCACTAAGATCCACTCTCAGAGTTGTCGTAAGGGTTTAAGTTAATGTGATAACGTCTATCTAATACCTAATGTGTTAGACTGGCACTGGGTGGGTGCTCGGCACCTTCTCAGTCTAGTCTCAGCAGATCACCCAGCAGGTCCCCCAGGTGGCCCTTTCTCCTGTTGTCCATTCTCTAATTCCTGCAGTCAAAGTCATTGAAAATAAAAAGTTTGGTTAAAATTGAGTTGCAGAGGGAAAACAATCAGAAAAATGGCATTTCTAGGTAATCTATTGATTTTGATATTCCAGACTCTCTTCTTCTTCCTGTCTTGGTCATGATAATTACACATGAATGTTGGCTTTCAAAGAAATCACCTTGGGTGGCTACACATTTGTTCCAACTCTAACCCTGTTCGCTTCAGGCCACATTTAAGGGAAATGTGCCAAAGCTATTTGGTGCCAGTTCATTCCTAGGCCTTCAAATCCAGCTATAGAGGCTAAAACAACCCCACTTTCTCCTTCCCAGGGCAACATCCTTATTTCTACTTGCCAAGGGCAAAAGTAATTGCTCCCCTAGTCCTCCAGAGCCAGATTTACTTATTCAAGTTTGCAGCTCCCGCTTTTGAGGAATTTGTGATGAGTTTTCCCAGAGCTGGGCCAGGCTAGTCTTTGAGGAAGACCACACAGTCGTGCAATCCAAGTTTTCCTCCCTGACTGTTAGCCAGGATACCTTAAAGGGTTTCTCCCCAGCCCTAGACCCAGTCTCCTGCCTCACCAGGCACCCAAGTTAGGGCGTGGGCCAGACTCCAACTTCTTCTCCCCTTTCTAAATTAGCAGTCTTTGTCCATCCAACCTCCCATTCCCTCTTCCCTCTAGTCTTGACTCTAGATTCCATGCAGGCTAGACTTGCTTTAGGGTATACCCGTGTGGTAGGAGCAAGACGGAGGCAGGTCCAGAGCTAGATGGAGAGGCAGCTGGACCATGAACTGAAGATCTGCGAGTTTTGCCATCCCTGCATCTATAATAAAGCCTCCTTCCAATGACCCAGTCTGGCCTCAGTAACACAGGTGTTTTTGTCCACTCACCTCTGGGTCAGATCATTAAAGGCAAAGCAACACGGCACAGCCATCTCCCTCCCAGGCCCAGACAAGACGATGGAGGAGCAGTCACTAGTGAAAGATCCTTAAGAGGAAGATGCCTTTCACGAGGAGTAAAAAAGCATCCATTTTATGTAGAGATTCTGCCTCCCCAGCCATCCCCACTCCCCCACCCCACCCCTACTGCCAACTTGGAGCACCTGGGCTCCTTCTTATTAAGGAACTTGTCTTTCATGAAAATAAGACCCCTGGTGGCAGTCCTCTTATCTCAGAATCTCGGGAACACAAAACCTTCTTTAGAATATAGCTCAGAAAACCACCTTCCAGCCCAATTCTATAGTTACCCAAGAAAAACAGTCAGATCAACAGCTTCATTCTCCATACCCAGCTCTGGAAGACCCTTAGCCATTTCCAAATAGCATATCCAGTCCTCCACAACAAAAATATGCCACCACCAAAGATATTCAGTAGACTATCTGTACCTCTGAAGGTCATTGTCAAAACATTTTGACCAATGATGGTGTCACTAGAACTAGGATATGGTCATGCAAGAGGTCCACCTCAAAAGAGCACTTACCTAGGTGTGCAAGTTTTGGTTTGTTTGTTTAAAAGTGTTCATTTTACCACCTGTTGTCACACTTCCCATAAAACAGAGGTCCCCTGAATTCACGGAGCTCTTCCTTGAATGGAGACTCAGAAACACAGCCCTGATAAATGAGCAATAGGGCATGTTTAATAATCAGGGGCCTCTCTGAGTCTCCATAAATGCACTCTGGGTTTTACAGGAGGAGTCATTTCCACAGATCCTACCCAGTGATTCTGATGCTTTCTTGAGCTAATGAATATTTCTTGGGCACTGGACACAAACCAGGTGTTCTAAAATCCACATGTGACCCAATTCCTATCCCAGGAGCTAATTTTTAAAGTTCTGGAAGTACCTGCTATCACAGAGGCAGCATGCTAGTGGAGGAAAAACATACAAACCTGGATTAAGATTCTGTCGCCACCACTTACTGTGTGACTGTGGAGAAGTCTCCTCTCCCAGCTTCAGTCATCTCATCTATAAAATGGAGATAATAGTATCAACCTTTGCAACACTGAAGAATTAGGAAGGGAGGCTTTTTTGACGTCCAGCTATGTGCTGGTCACTGGGTTAGAAGCTTTGCTATGAAGTAGACACTGCATCCCCAGCCCAGTGTTTGGCACATAGTGTGTAGTCAAAGTTATTGGCTTTTCCTCCTTCTGAAAAGCAGCCTGACTGGTGGCTCTGGGCCCTTTCCATGCACAGGTATGACCCATCCTTTCTGACTCTTCTTCCTCCCAGTTTGTGATTCCCATAGAGGCATCCTACCTTCTAGGGTATTTTTCAAAGGAAACATCCCATAAAAATTAACCGTGTCCAAACCTATGAATTAACCATCATAAACAAACTGGCCTCAGACCTCCAGCACCATCCACTGGCATTCTTTCTCTCAGCCTCTCTGTCCCTCTGTCCACCCTTCTCTCTGAGGGATCTCAGTGAATTGTGCCTTCGTATCTCCTAGGGCCCCTTCCATCCCAGAATCTGCCCCCAGCTCCAGGTGGAGAGCAACACCCACTGTATGCCGAAGGTAAGGACTTCCAGCAGGACCCTGGTCTGTCCATGAAGGCGGAGAAGGGCCTCTTGAGGGGAGTAAGGAGAAGGAAGCCCTTGAGAGCCCCAGGTCTCAGGAATCAGAGTCACATGGGGAAGGAAGTGGATGGCTTCTGGGGAGAGTTTGATGAGCAAGAGCTGTGGAGTTGGTGGTGGGAGAGGGAAACAGGAAGGGAGCCTGGACTCCAGGAGAGAGGGCAGGGAGGGTTTAGACCAAGGGTGGACAAACTTTGGTCCATGGGCCAAACCCGGCCCACCATGTATTTTTGTAAAGAAAGTTGTTTATGTACTGTGCATGGCTACTTTCACACTACAGAGCCAAGTAGTTGCCACAGAGACTGTATGGCCAGCAAAGTGTAAAATATTTACTATCTTTTTTACAGAAAAAGTTTGGCAACCTCTAATTTAAACAATGTTGGGGCTGAGGAAGCTGCTAGAATCTGCTATGGGGGCCAGGCACCTCCTGCCAAGATGGATAGCCCACATTAATGACCGTCTCCCACTGCCAGTTTTCAACCATGACACAGCCCCTGATTGGCTTTCCTGCATACATGTCTTTAGGACACCTATGTCTTGGGGTGGGAGAGCAGGTGCATCATATTTAAGCCTCATTCCTTCTTTCAGTTCATTACCAGAATGAGAAAGACGAAGGTGTTATCTATGCTTCAGTGTGTACAAACTCAAAGAGTGAAGGTGGGTGATCTTGAGGCCAAAATTGACATCTTTGCTAATGGAAAGGGGAAGTTTGGGGCCTGGGGTGAGGGTATCACTACCACTACCACCACCATTACCATTTTGTTCTTGTTAGTGCCATTAAGTCAATTCCAATTCCTACTGACCCTGTTTGCAGCAGGGCAGAACCCTGTCCAGTCTTTTGGTGCCACCCTCTCACCTTCCAGCACTATATCAGACAATGTTCCACTGCTATTCATAGGGTTTTCATGGCCAATTTTTTTTGAAGTGGGTGGCCAGGGCCTTCTTCCTAGTCTGTCTTAGTCTAGAAGTTTTGCTGAAACCTGTCCACCATGGGTGACCCTGCTGGTGTTTGAAATACCATTGAAATAGCTTTCAGCATCACAGCAATACTCAGCTGCCACAATATGACAACCAACAGATGGGTGATGTGGTTCCCTGACGAGGAAACAAATCCAGGCTGCAGGGGTGAGAGCACTGAATCTTAACCACTAGACCACCAGGGCCATTTTACCATTACCATAATTACCATTATCCCATCACTACCTCCATCACCACCACCATCTCCTCCTTCACTTCCACCACCACCACTACCTCCGCTATGACCACTATAATCACCATTCCTAACATCATCTCCACCACCACTGTTACCATTCTAACTAGGGAGATTTTCGCCCTATTCTGAGCACTGTGGAGGGACAAAGGAAAGAGAGAACAGAACGATGCAGTTTGTGTTGGCCCCAGAGTCTAAGTTAAAACAAGACAGTCCCAGCTATAGGAGGAAATTAGGAAGACCATGAGCTCCAGCTAGGCTACCAGAGTCAGGGTGGCAGGGCCAGGGAAAGGCCTGTCCTCTCTCTAACAGAGGGAGAGTCAGTGTGGTGTCGTGGGAAGAGTGTGGGTTTCTGAGTCAGTCAGAACTGAGTTCAAAACCTGTGTACTCACTGTGGTGACTGGGCAAGTTATTTAACCTCTCTGAGCCTAATCTATAAAGTGGAAATAATGCCTACTTTGCAAGACTATTATAAATTACTAGGAATAGAACACAGGTTCTAGAAATCTTAAAGATTGTCTGGTATGTAACAGTTATTCAAAAGTGGGGAGCTTTTTTGTATGCCTCACCTGCTCTGAGATTTTGATGGCTGGTCTGTAAAATGGGTTTGGATCAGCCTAGGGTTTCTGCTCCCTCCCATAAAAGGCACTAGGGGCCATGGTCAGCCTAGGAGTCTCTTGGACCCAGGGGCAGTTCCCCCAGGACCCGACTGCTTACTGCCCGAAGCATTGCCAAGGCAGATGGGAAAGCACACGTGGGCACCAGTTCCTTCCTGAGGAGAGTCACAATGAGGACTTAAACACAAGAAAGAACAAGAGAAACCAACCCTCAGACTATAGGTTTTCATTGGCAAAATAAGGAAATGTGACCGTTTTAATCCTATCAGGGCAGCAAAGGTGAAGGCATGATTGGGGTGGGGTGGGGATGGAGGCAGTCTGCTCCCAACTCATGCTCTAAACAGGCTTTCCATGATGGGTGGGCAAAGGATCTGAAACCCAAAGTGATTAGGGGCCATTATGTTCCAAGATGCATAGGGAAGGGGACACTGGATCTCTTATCATTGGGAAAATATCTCATGTTGGCAGAGATTCACTATTGCCCACAGCCCCACTTCTTATGGAAGTGGCTGTGGAGAGCTTTTAACCTTGCGCAGCCTCAGTTCTCTCATCCCACTATGAGAAGGAATCAATTATCCCTACTTTGCAGGACTGATGTGAGATTAATATAATAAATATAATCCTCACACCTAAAAGATTGGCTGGTACATGGTAAGTGTCTAATGTAGTGGTTATTTTTAAAGTACCTTTGACAAGTTCAGCGCTCTTCATTCTCACCATTATCCTTGTGAGGTGGTCACTCTTAGCACCACCACCTCTGTATTGGCTGAGGACGCTGAGATGCAGAGGCCCGGTGTCTGGCCTAAGGTCACACAGCTCATGTATGGTTGAACTGGGACTAGACCCAGGTGTCCTGATTCCTAGGGCTGCCTGTTTTCAGATTGAGAGTCAGGGGTCCCGGGACATCAAAGGGGGAACAGTCCTCCCCAGGCTGGTCCGAGCTCTCTAGAGGAAGACAGCTGGCAAGGAGGAGGGGGGAAGGAGACATGACAGTGAGCACAGACCCTAACCTGAATGCGCTCTTCTTTCTCCCACAGCCAGGCCTGCTGAGTCAACCTCAAGGGAAGAGGTGAGTTGGAACCCCAGCTCTTTTCTCATCCTCTGTGTTACGTCTACTTCCTCATCCTGACCCAACTCTCTCACAGGATAGTTCTATCATCTACGCTGAGGTAAAACGCCCACAGCTCTGTGAGGTTCCAGTCAAGCGGCCGACTATGAGAAGCAGGACCTACAAAGATCCTCTTGGTGACCGTGAGGAGGTCTTCTACTACTGACGGCGCCCCCCCAACATACACGTCCATCTGTGGCCTCCGGTGCTCCCCAGGAGGCCAGCGGAGCCCCAGCTCCTTTTGTGGGTCCCCCAGTCAGGGAACCCCTGAGCCCTTTGTCCTGGTCAGGGTCCTGAGGAGACTCAAGGAACAACTGAATGAACTCTGGGTCTCCGTCTTAGCAGAAGACAAGGCAATGTGTGGGAAGGGAGATCCCCACTCACACAGTAGGTTCAAGCAGTGAACTGGGCAGAGAAGCCACAGATGTTTTCTTTCCACAGAAGTGGAGGGGTCAGAGTCTCTTCTCTCTATATATATGTAAGTATTTTCTATTATGGTTCTCAGTCCCTTTGGATGTGCTTGGCTTGACCTTGAAAGGAGAGAGCATCAATCTACATATCCCAGAGGGCTGGCGCTGGGCAGCTCCTATAAAGCATTTCCAACTTTCAAGCTACTGCTGAGGCCCATGAGTGACCGCAGGGCTGAGGGGACCCTAAGATGTTCAGTGAGACCAAGGGTCAGCAGGGAGAGGGCCTGGCCCAGACAATATCAGAGAATTCTTGACATCAAAGCCAGAGTCCCACAGGCTCTGAGAACTCTACCTCACATGCAACCCCATTTCTGTTCAGACCCTTCCAGGTTACCAAAGTTTGTGGAACTGAGACTTGCCCAAAGCCCCCGTTTGTGGAGTATCTCAGAAAACCCAGTTACCCCTTATGTGTTTAAAAGATACGTGGTTATAGAATTTATTCATTAATAGAGGGGTATCATTCATTTGTTTCATATTGTTCATCAGTGTCAGTCATTCACAGTGCCTGACAGTTTGGTTTGGTTTGTTCAAGGAGTCCATACTCCTTGAGGCCAGAGAGTGGGCAGTGAAGGGTTAGTCATACTTGCTCCCGCGAGGCCCTGGCCCGGTTTCACAGGCCCCTGCTCTGGAACCACAGAGGGTGAAGTCTCAGTTACCCACACTGGACTGCACCACACCCCACCCACCCCTCTAGCAAGAAGTCCACATTTTCAGAGAGCCCCTGGCACCACAGAGCTACAGACATCTAGCATTTACCCTTGAGCTTATTAGAAATGTAGATGCTGAGACCCAACCCCAGACCTGTTGAATCAGAATCTGCATGTCAGTAAGAACTCTAGGCAATTTGTGTGCACATTAAAGTTTAAAAAGCCTGGTCTGCCTGCAAAATACATACTTCATCAAAGTACACTCACCTTTGGGGGCTTAACTGCCTGTGGTTCTGCTCTGGGTGAAGACAGTGGATGAGACAGAGGGGCCCAGGAGAACTAGTAAGACAACTCATGCTAGCCTTTTTTCTCACTTCTCTTTTATTCCCTTTTCTTCCTTCTCTTCTCCCACCCCGAGCCTTCCTCTTCCTCATCCTTCTCCCCATTTCTCATGCCCAGTCCAGCCCACTTCCAGAATATACCAAGGCTCCCTCCCCTTTGCCTCTTTGACTCTGCTAGGATGTCTGAGAGGCACATGCCAAGTTATCTAGAAGTGCAGGACCCTCACTGATCAATCAGGAAGCGCTCACAGAACCCAAGCCCTGGCCATGCCCTCTGTAAATGAGTCACCTCCTTGTAAAGAGTCAAAATATAGAAAGACCGCTCATGAAGGAAACATTGATGATGGGGCCCAGGAAGGAGCTTGCTGTTCCAGTCATCCCCCTAGACCGCCTCCTCCCTGAGTTTTCATACCTACCCACCCCGCCTCCCACACCCTCACCCCTACATTAGCGACACTCAACGGGTGGTCCACAGACTCAGGCCCATCTGTGAATTTTGTCTACCAGTCCAGGACAAGATAAGTAGAACAACCGAAAGCAAGAATTTAGAAGCTTTTATAGCAATCTGACAGAGTAATTTTACGTTTGTTTATTGGAATCATAAAGAATTAGGGCTTGTATTTTGTATGCCTCTTTTAATTTCAGTTTTTTAGTAATTTGCTTTTATTGTATTCTACAAAAATATAGGTTCACGATGGATTGGAAATAAAAACATTTCCTTCAACACAAATAAGTGAGAAGTCATATTCCACACACACACAAACTCACATTCACACACACATTCTCTCGTACACACACATACACTCACACTTTCTCTCACACACATACAGACTCAGACTCACATTCACACACACTCACACATTCTCTCTCTGTCTCTCACACACACGCGCGCGCACACACACACACCAGCCTGGCCTATGTAGCACTTTGCTCTGTCCCCAGAATCTCCCCCCACTCCCAGCTCTTTTTCCCTTAGTTAAGAAAAGAACGAGCTGGGATTTTTCAAAATGAACAATGACTAAGAAAATTGAAGGAAAAGAAAATCCACAAAAAGAACATAGAGAAAGTAAAACTTGCAGAGGAGACCCATGATCTTCAGCCCAGACTCTCACTGGTTTGTCTGAGATCAGCACAGCCAGCCCCAAAGTCCCGTTTCCTGTCCTCAGAGCAGGAACTTGCTTCTGTTTCGAGAGGATGCTGGTGGGCAGGAGCAGAAGGGCCATCTCCAAGAGATAATGAGACTCTCACAGTTCTCCAGGAACAGACCCTTCAGACGCTGAGGAAGGATGCCACAGCACCCAGCCCGCCACAGGGTGCTCCATACAGGACTGCCCACCAGCAGCCTCCACACAGTCTCAAGGCTCTGCACTGTGAAATATTTTTCTCTCCGAGTCAGAGCCAAAAGTAAACAATTATCCGGCAAGGGTGAGTTGGCTGTGCCTCCTCTAGGGACCTGGGTTCTATGGGGTCACATCACATACAGGGTAAGAAGAGAGGAAAGAACTCCATAGCTGGGTTGAGGATGGAGAGGCAGGCTGGAACTGCCTCTTAAGGGAGAGAGTAAGAGAGGGACAGCTGGGAGCCTCGTGGCTGCCCTCTGTGGCTCTCTTGGGTAGTCAAGGACTTGCGCTCCAGCCTCCACGGTGGTCTGATCCATTGGACAGCTTCATTGTAAGATATGATTAGACACCTGGTCCTTGTATGTAGCTATACAATTCAGATACCAAACAATAAAAATGGAGCACGGTCCTTCCCTGAACCAGGCAGGTTGCACATATTGGGATTTCTTTCAATTCCAGGTTTGTTATTTAAAATTTGGCTAGGAGAAGGGTCTTCTACATTTTTATTTAAATGAGCATCCACTCAACAGCTCTGCGTCCTTCGTCTTTCTGTCGACGGTGATGATGGTAACTACCGACAGGGTGCACAGGATGGGAGAGACTCAGGCTTTTCCAACCAATACTGAGATATTTTGGGCCCTGTACACATGTTCATATCTCCCTCTGCACTGCTGGAAGAAGCTGGAGCTGGCAGGACCTGGAGTGTCAGCAGGTCTGCTTCTTCAGCATGCATCACTCTCTGTGCCTTTGCTCAGAGGGGTTCTTCTCTAAAGCTCTTTGAAAGAACAGCCTATGTTGTACTTGTTTCCGGAATTCTATCCCACAGGGGTACAGATCAATAGTGTTCCTTTTATCATCAGTATCATGATCACTGTCATCACCAGCATGAGTTCCTGACCTCATGGGGCTTACACATGCTAGATGCTCTGTAAACGTCCGGTTAACGCATTAGTGTACACGAGATGGGAATCCAACAAATGTTTGGCGAATGAGTGAATGAATGAATGTGTCCCCAGCTCCCTGCTTTCTACCTCAATAAAGCACAGTTGTGGCTTTTTTCTCTTTTTTCTGCAGCCTGACTTTAACCCTCTGGGAAGGTGTGTCTTTGCCTCAAAAGGAAGCCTTGAGCCCCTCCCACCCAGTCTCCTATGGGCAATTTCATAGAGCTCACTCTTTCTGCCCTGTCCTCCTTTCTCCCTTTCCAGCTGTGTGCACCACACCCCTGGTTCATCAAAGATTCCATTCCCTCTACCTGCTCTCAGTGGGGCCAAGATGAGGGTGAGGCAAGAGAGGCACCTCAGGCACAAAATTTAAGGAGGCACTCATCCTCGGGGCCGTGTACACTTGAAAGTGCCATCTCAGAGGAGGTGAGGTACATCCAGTTCACATATGCAGGCACTGCCTCAAACCCAGTCTTCCTGCCACCTTACAGACTGCTGCCTAAGCCAGCTGGCAAGGGAGGGGTTGTGCATGAGCTCTCCTGCCCCGGGCAGCCTTTGGGGCTGGCCAGTGCCTGGTGGCATGGTGCCAGCTGGCAGATCATGCAGGTGGACGGTCCACTCTGTGGGAACCATATAGGTGAAGATGGACACAAAGATGGGGCTTAGGGGGGGGTTACTCCTGCCCCTACAGCCCCCATCCTGCACCACTCCCTTGAAGCAGTGCCCGGAGGCCCACCCACTCCCCAGTACACTCCGCCCTCTTCCCTCACCCTTGGCTTCCAAAAAGCCTGCCAAATGCCCCTCCTTCCTGTCGGGTGCTCTGCCTCTGCCCCCTTCCCTGCCGGGCTCTCCTCTCTTCTCAAACATCCCGCCTTGTTTTCCCTTTTCCATTTCTCCCACTGGGAGAAGCACAGCCCCATTCTGCCCTCAGGCCAGTCCAAGGAGCAACGGCAAGTGTGAGTGGGCAGGGACAGAATATCACATGTGTACCCTTCACACCACCCAAATTCCACCCGGCCCTGAGTCTCTGCACCTAGGCTCTCGGGGTTAGTGGTCGAGCTGAGGCGGCTTGTTTGGACACAGTTAACACCTGTTCCCCCCTCCAAGGCAGCAGTGAAGGTGGGCTAATAGTGGGGCACAGGCCGTTCCACCTGGCAGATGGAGCTGCTGCGCCTGCCTGGGCCACGGCAGACTCGGCTGGCTCCAGACTTCCCAGAATGGCCCCAGGGAGGTTGAATAGCAGCCCCGGCTGCCAGCTGCTCTCTTAATTAAGGAATGCAGGGAGTGGCCCCTTTGAACTCACCAGCTAATTTACTCCACTGCACTCCCCCTGTGGCTGGGTAATTAATGTAGTCTGAACCAGTGATTAGCAGTGGGGGGGAGAATCTGCCCGCTGCAGAATTAACCCTTCCTGCGCCTCCGTCTGTCCATCTTTCTCCAGTTGTTAGCCGTAAGTTTTTCCCTTTGGGTGATGGGATATTTTCCAGTCCTCACCTAACCTCCTCCTCCCCCCTTTCTCAGCTTCCCTGAAATTCCCCTCAAGGAAAAGGGCTGGAGGGCGGGGGAAGCAGGGAAGATTGCAACTCATTGTCTGGATGGACCACTATAGACCACCAATTCTGCTAAGAAGGCATGTGACTGCTCAGTGTCTCCTGCAAAGGAATTCACACCTGTATTCCCAACATTCCCACCCAGCCCCACGCCGGCATCCCTTGGCCCTCCCAGTCCAGGGCCCCAACACCTCAGAATCATTCAGTCCATTTCAACACATGCTTGGAGGGCACCACCTCATGGAAAGACTGTCCTTGGCGATATATAGGGTGCAGAAGGGCAGGGAGCCTGATTTCTGACCTCATGGAGCTCCCAGTCCGGGACAGCCAGAGCAGCGGTTACTCACACCTCTACGCGCCTTTATCTGCATCTGCCGGGCTCTTCCCTCCTCCCTCACTCTGGCCATTTAGTTGCAAAGATTAATACTCTTTTGAGTGCTGACTATGCACCAGAGCCCATAATAAAGCCTTACATGCCTTGCTCTTGCGACACTGATTGTAATTATTGGGTTACATATCCATCCTCTCATCGAAACTGCGGACTCCTTGAGGGCAGGGGCTATGCTTTCATCTCTGTATCCACAGCACCTGGTACGTAAGTAGATGCTCAATAAATGTCTGATGCATGAGTGATGGAACTGACAAGGGAGTCATAAATAATTCCCCTCCCTTGGCCTCTCTGCCTCCTAGCCAGGCAGCTTCCAAGTTCTGTCATGACTCCTGCTCTGCCCCTTTCTCTCCACTCTAGAGATTTCCTTCCTACTGCAGTCAGGACCATCCCAGCTGCTGCCACCCAGGCTTCCCCACTTCTTCTTTCTCTCCCAGCCTGCCCTCATGCTATCCCCTCACCAGTAAGTTATCAGCAGCTCGAATGGACAACAGTCCACTCCCTCCAAGCAGAGCTTCTCAGAGTGTTCGCTCTGTCTACCAGCTTCAGAATCACCTGGAGTGGAGTGCTTGTGAAAACTACAGGTTTTAGCCCCATCCCAACCACTGAACCAGTATTCACCAAGTTTGAGGGCCACCTGTCTCCAGAATAAAAGCCTAATGCTTAACCTAGTCTTCAAGGCCTCCATAATCTGACCCCCAACCTCCCTTTCCATTCCCACCCACTTCAGCCCTAAAGGATTCCTTCCCGTGGTCCTTCACGGTCCCCGGAGCCCGCTTAGGACTTTCCCACTGCCAAGCCTTACACACTCTGCTTTCCCAGGGTGGCAGAGCTGGGACTTGCGTCTCAGCCTTCAGAGTCTCAGCCTTCAGCCTTCGTGCTCAGAGCCCACCCCTGACCTCTGGCCCTCGCCTTTTTCTCAGTCTATCCAAATCATGCCTGTCTTCAAGGTATAGCTCAAATTCCACCTTTTAAGGGAGAGTCCCCTGCCCACATCCACAGAGACCCCTTCCCCATGCCCTCCTACAGCCCAGACTGCAAGTGCTGCCCACTCGCAGAGAGCCGTGCCTGCCTGCAGTGGCCTTCATGTCCCAGGCACATCTCTTTCTACAACTTGGTGGTGAGTGCCTGGAGGGCAGGAGCCCTATCCCAGCATCTCCTGCTCACCCACCACCTGCTTTGTTTGCGGGTGGGTCTAGAGCAGAGCATCCATTTTGACTGACAGGTCAGAAGCTATACAGGACCAGACACCGCAAGCCACACTCAGGATGCTCAAGAATTTTCCTCATCTTCTCACAAAGCCTTCCCTGACTCAAGAAACCAAGTAACTCAAAGTGAGAAGAGAAACAGGATGGGAAGGGGATGACTGTGGCAAAATGGACCACACTCTGAAGGCTGAGACTCAAGTCCCAGCTCTGCTGCCCTGTGACCTCCACAAGGTGCTATCCTTACTCTGGTTTCCCAATTCCCCCACCTCTAACAGGGCGATAATAAGATCTTCTCGGAGAAGAGTCATAGGGCTTCCAGGAAGCAAAATATGTCACCATGTCTAGAATTCATGCACTCATTTTACAAATGTTTATTAAACATCCGTGATGTGCCGAGCACCGAGGGGAACACAGAAATGAACATAAGACCCGGCCGGCAAACAGTCTGTGGAGACGAGACAACTGTTACAAAACAATGTGCTAAGAGTTAATGACAGAAGAATAGGCACACCATGGGGCTCAGAAGAGGAGGTTCCTCGCTGCCTGCGGTCAGGAAGGCTTGAATGGGAGCCTGGCTGCCTGCAGAGCCATGCCAATGCTGGAAGGACAAATGGAGCAGCATGCCTGGTGGAGGAAAAAGGACAACGCACGGAGTGTGAGATTGGTGGTTCTGAGGGGAGGTAGGTCTGGCTGGGTATGGCTGGAGAGCAGAAGGGATGTGGGAGACCAGCCTGGAGAATTGGGCTGGAGTAGATTTAGGAGAGCCTTGTATGCTAAGCCAAGAGTTTGGTCTTTACCCTGAGGGCAGCTCAAGGCCACGGAAGAATTTTAAGTAGAGAAGTGAAGCTGGGAATTGCAGTTTAGAGGGCTCTCTGTAGCTACAACGAGAAAAGCAGACAGCTGTGGGGCAAGATGGTATGCAGGAAGGCCTTGTGCGACTCAGTGAGGAGGATGTGGGCTTGTGTGGGGGAGCTTGTTGCCTGCAAGTGCATTGGCCAAGCATAGGCACGTGCAAGAGGCTAACTTACAGGAATCAGCTCCTGAAAGAGCCCAGCTAGGCCTGTGGCCAACTTCCACTTTATTCTGGATATTTTCACTTGCAGGGCTTCTTGTTCTGAGTCAAGATTCCTCCTTCTGAACATGGGACTTTCCAGAAGGACCACAGCTCCTTCCGTTGATCCACTTGACTTGGGATGTTCTGGATTTCAGTTGTGGAGGTAGTTTGCCTGCTTCTCTGGAGAAGGATGGCTGTGTGGTCCCTATGGAGTCTGCTTCTCTGGGGAGGTAAGTGGGGCAGGTGGGTGACCTGTTCTCAGAGAACTAAAGGCCCCTCCTCAGCTGCCCCCTGCCAGACATCTGGGCAGGGACCCCCAATCCCAAGAGAGAACCTAGGAGCTGAGGAGGGGTAGGGAAGACTGAAGCAACTTCTTGGGCAACCTTGAAAGCTAGGCAGAGGTGAAGAGAGGTATGATCTGGGTAGCAGGAGGTGGCAGCACTAGGGCATCCATGTCCATGGGACACAAGATGTTTTATGGCCCAGGGAAGCTAAAACTGCGGCTGGTAGTACCAGTGGTTTGGAAAGAGATGGTTGTGAGAATGGTGAGCATCTGACAGTGTTAACACATGAAAATTCTAAATACTGTCTAGGAACAGAAGCGGAGGGCGGGGCTCTTATAATCTGAGATGTCTTCCCAACAGCCTGTGGGAAAGCTGAGGCTCTTCCCTACAGGTCTGTGTAAGGGGAGGTGGATATTGAGTAGGGATGAGAGGAGAGAGCAAGTTAAATATAGTATGTGTGGACTTGGGGTGGCCGATAGTGGTGTGATGGAATGGCTGACACATCAGGTCTCTTCAACGCTGGGCGATCCCTCCATCCTGTCTGATGTCTGACTTCCCTTTCTTGGTTAACACGTGGTCGGTGTGACAGGGTCAGCACTGCACGGCCAGCGGGTAGAAGCTGCAGGGTGTGGCAAAGACTAAGACAATGTTGTTTACATCAGAGACTCGTGGGGACTTTGAGATGACTTTGTCCAGTGTCCCCTGCCTGGATTCCTGGCCTCAAGGGCTCCAAAGTCCCTGCAGATCTCAACATTTCCAAACATGTGAAGGAAATCCTTCAAGAAAAGGAATCTGTTTAGTTCACAAATCTTTCAAATCCTTGGACATGGCAAGCAAAAATAATTTTTCCAAAGGGCTCTTAATGGTAAACAAGGTGAGTGCAACTGATTGGGTGCACCCCCCGGTTTTATGGTTGGGACAATGGAAGCCTAGAGAAGGAGTGGGCTATGCTGAAGTTCACACAGCTCGTTCATGGCAGAGCCAGGGCAGGATAGAACCTAGGAGTCTTGATTGACATCCAGTGCTATTCTCTCCGTATGGTATGCCTCCACTCTGCATTAACATGAAGCCATCTCCAGCCAGGCCTGAGATGATTGGGGCCAGGGAGAGCAGTGAGATGGACAAGGGACTGGAGTTACCAGTGGCTGGCTGAGTGACCATCCAGAATACGTCTCCTTAATCATACTCCCAGCACTTGGGTATGTTACACGTCTGCTCTTATTCTGCTCTGCACACTAGTGCCTCCACTGTGCCAGGCACAAGGTAAATCCTAGCAAATTCTGTCATTCATTCAGTAAAGTTTACTGAGCTTCTCCTATATCTTTCTTCTAAACAGTGGTGGGCACTGGGAGTACAGAGAAAAAAAGAGGAACTCATGGTCCAGTGGGAGGCTCTCACTCAAAAACAGGCAATAACAATTGAGAGATTGAGGCATTCGTAATGTGATCCCAGGCCACCGTGGGGACACAGAGAGAGAGCGTGTAACCTGCAGTGATGGCTGGGGGAGGCAGTGATGCTTCAAGGATGAGCAGAAACTAACCAGGGAAGGAGTCAGGGGGTGCACTTCAAGCAGAAGGGTCACCTACGCAACTCAAACCATATGTTCCCAGCAAAACTCAGCATCTTGCCATCTCGCCCCCATTCTGTTTCTCCTCCTGTTCTGGATCACAAAGAATGGCACTCAGTGGGTCCCAAGGACCTGGGAGCCATCCTTGATTCCTTTCTCCTTCACTCCCAGATCTCACTGATTACACATCTTAATCTCTCTCAATTCCTCCCACTTCTCCCTGTCCCAGTCGCTCCCTTCCCCAACACAAGTTTCCATCACTCTCCTTTAAATTAATAGAAGCAGCCTCAGTCTTGCCCCCCCTCCAATGCATTCTCCACACCTCTGCTGGAGTCATCTCTCTAACCGTGCAACTAATCATGTGACTCTCTTACTGAAAACCTGTCTGAGGCCCCCCATTGCTCTGGGGATAAAGCCCAGACTCCAGAGTCGCTTGCAGGGCCCTGTGTGATCTTGCTCCCGCCAACTCTGCAGTGAAATTTCTTACTCCTCCTGCAGAGAACTACTCTCAATTCCCCATGCACCGTGCTCTCTCACGCTCCAGGCCTTTGAATGCACTGTTCTCTCTGCCTGTAACACTTCCCCATCTCCACTGCAGACAGCCCTCTGCCTGACCTGGCTGATTCCCATTCCTCCTATACATCTCAGCTTAACCATTTCTTCTCTGAGCCCCTCAAGGCTGGGTGAGGTTACTCTATCACCCTGCCAGTGTTCTCCCAGGACAATCCTTTTCTCCCATCATGGTACTTAACTTAATATATTTTAATTGCTTGCTTAAGAGTCTGGCTTCCTCTATGAGCTCCATGAGCACAGGGACCAGATCCTCTTCCTTACTGCTTTATTCCCAGTCCCTGGCACAGTGCACCCTCCTCAGCTTGGGTGGAAGGAGTGTGGGGAGAGGAGCCCTAATTTGCTCCATAGCAGCTTAACTACATGCACGAGAGAGACGATGAGCTTGGGGCAGGCAGAGTGACGGTGCTCTGTTCTTTCAGGATTACTTCCTGCTGCAGACACTGGTGCCCAAGTGCAAGGCCAGGTGGGAGGCTCGGTGCTGCTGGTGGCAGAGCGTCCCCCTGGCTTCCAAGTCCGAGAGGCCATCTGGAGATCTCTCTGGCCTTCGGAGGAGCTCCTGGCCACGTTTTTCCGGGGCTCCCGGGAGACTCTGTACCACTCCAGATTCCTAGGCCGAACTCAGCTTCACAGCAACCTCAGCCTGGAGCTCCAGCCCCTCAAGTCTGGAGACAGCGGCAACTTCTCTGTGCTGCTGGTGGACACAGGAGGTCGGGCCCAGACCCAGATCCTGCAGCTCAAGGTGTATGGTGAGTGCGCCCGACACTAGCTTTCTGCACACACCCTGCCCCCCCGGCAAAGCTCCAGAAACGCATCCTGAGTCCTGGGAGCTGGGGAGAACTGGGTTCCAGAGACCTCTGGCTTCTGAGCTCGTGGCTGATTCAGGGAACAGCTTCTCCCTACAGTCACATCTAAGAAAACTCTTCAGGTTCTCCCAGGTGAGCTCCTATCTGGGGCAGCCTGGCTTTGCCACTCCACAGTCCTTGTCTGAACTCCAACTTGGTCTTTTCTTGGGTCAGTGGTGTTGGACACCATGCTCAGCCTCCGTGACATTTACCTTCCTCATTTGTAGAATGGGCATCATAATATTACCATGTAGATGCCTACAAAGGTGAAACACAGTAGCGTTTGGGAAAGCATCTAGAACAGAGCTTGCTTATACTTTATTAATTCTAAGATTATAAGACATACCATTGTTTTATATGCCACAAAAAGGAAAAAAAATATTGTCAAACTATGACACACTTTTATTAAAATATTAAGTTATAATTATAGAATTTTTATTTAATATTTCTTTAAAGAGCTCTTTTAGATGTAGAGATTTTGACTATGTAATATTCATGAGTTCTCTCAGTTATTCATTGTTGCAAAGCAAACCATCCCAAAACCTCCTGGCTAAATACAACAACTATTTTTATTCCTCATGATTCTGTGGGTTGGCAAGGCTCAGCTGGGCAGATCTTCTTCTCCACGTGAGTTTGCCAGGGTTGTTCATGCAACTGCATTCAGCACCTCAGCTGGGGTGGCTGAATTCACGGGGAGCTGCACGGGGCTTTCTTTTCCAGCAACTCTACCTCCACCACAGCCATCTCCACCATCACCTCTACCACCATCACTACCTCCACCTCCACCACAGCCACCTCCACCACCACCTCTACCACCGTCACTACCTCCACCTCCACCACAGCCACCTCCACCATCACCTCTACCACCGTCACTACCTCCACCTCCACCACAGCCACCTCCACCATCACCTCTACCGCCGTCACTACCTCCACCTCCACCACAGCCACTTCCACCATCACCTCTACCGCCGTCACTACCTCCACCTCCACCACAGCCACCTCCACCATCACCTCTGCCGCCGTCACTACCTCCACCTCCACCACAGCCACCTCCACCATCACCTCTGCCGCCGTCACTACCTCCACCTCCACCACAGCCACCTCCACCATCACCTCTGCCGCCGTCACTACCTCCACCTCCACCACAGCCACCTCCACCATCACCTCTGCCGCCGTCACTACCTCCACCTCCACCACAGCCACCTCCACCATCACCTCTGCCGCCGTCACTACCTCCACCTCCACCACAACCACCTCCACCAACAACTACATCTCTAAGTGGGAAGAAAAATGAGAGAGAAAAGAAAAAAAAATTTAAGAATGGAGAATAAGGGTGACAGCTGGGAAGAGAGAAACAGTGAGGGAGAGAAAGGCAGGAGCAAATTGGAGAGGGGAGACACCCCCCTCGGAACAGCTAACTGGCTGTCCTCTGGTGAGCCACTCGGGGTGCTAATGTGCAATTGGATGGGTGCTCTTCTGGATGCACACAGCCCTGAACCAGGCTGCATGGCTTGGCAAGCAGAGTGCTGGCTGGATTTCAGCACCCCCACCTTCACCTGTTATCCCCTTAGCCCAATGCCCTTGTGCAGTGCCTAACCTACACAACCATACAGGCAGCCCTGGAGCCTCTTCCCACTCTGAGTCTCCGCTGCCGCACATGTGAAATGAGGACATTGAATGTGATAACACATGCAGCACCCACACCACTAAGCTCTAAAATGCCTTGTTCTCAGCATCTGAATTACAGATTTTAAGGAAATTGCTGTTTTATTGCTTCCAAATACATAGCGTGATTAGAACTAATTGCACAAATCTGGCAAGCAGCCGTCCTTAGGAGCTCTGCTTTGACAATAGATAAGAATGATTTGAATTAGCAGATCAGTTACTGGAAATGTCAATGGGTGTTTCTACTGTGCCTGATCGTGTTTGGAAGCTGCTTGTCCTCTTAAGTAGTGTAAATATCCCCCCCTGTAATCTTTGTTTTTACTATTAGTGAGCCCAGCAAATCTTTTCTTCTTTCATATCACAAATCCCACCAGATTGAGCTGGCATTAATGAGGTTTTACTCTGCTTCACTTTGGAATGCTATCAGAAACTGAGCCCTCCTGGCATCACCAGAATGCTCTCCCACTGGCCCTCAGTGCCACGGAGACTCAGGATTTGCTCATCAGCCTCTAAAGGAAAAGGGAGCATGGCCTAGGATGCCAGACAACAATTTGTTCAACGGCCCAGGTAGCTGAGCACCTGGAGAGCAAAGGTTATAGGGACAACAAGACAGCCCCTACCCCCCATCTCCTCCTTTACAGCATTTTGCACCCTTGTAATTATTTTCTTAATTATTCAGAGTTACTTGTCAATATCTGTCTTCCTTAGCAAACTGTAAGCTCCAAAAGCCCAGGAATATGTTTGTCTTCTTGCCCGACTTAATAAATGCTTATTGTCTCTCTGACTGATACATCGTGAAAGAAGTGCTATGACAATGCACAGACAAAGCATGGAGAGCTCAAAGCCACACCTGGAATATCAGGGAAGGCTTCACAGTCAGGATGATAAGCAATGTGTTCAAGCTGGGCCTTGAAGGATGGGTAGGAGATTTGTAGGAAGATGAGAAGAGAAAGGCATATGTGCACAGCTGAGCCATATGGAAGCGTGAAAGATATGGAAGAGCATGGCAAGTTTGGGAGAACTGGAAATTAATGAAGATGGGTGGGGAAGACCAGCAGGAGGCACAGCTGGAGAGGTTGATACCATCCATTTCATGAAGAGTTTTGAATACCAGACTAAGGAATGCAGCTTCTGTCCTGTAGGTAATGGGAAGCCAGACAAGGTTTTGGAGCAAGAGTGGCCTAGTCAGAGGTGGCATCTAACCCCACGTGAGTCCCATAGCTGGAGCTGTGGGCCCCACTCAACATCCCTGTAACCCACACCTGCTCCACTGTTCTTGCCCAGATGCCGTGCCCAGGCCGGTGGTACAAGTGTTCATTGCTGTACCAGGGGATGCTCAGCCCCCTAAGACCTGCCAGGTGTTCCTGTCCTGCTCAGCCCCCAACATCAGCGACATAACCTATAGCTGGCGACGAGAGAGGACCATTGACTTTGATATCGAATCGCAAGGCCTCTTCACGGATGGACAGGTGCTGAGGGTTTCACTGGGACCAGGAGACAAGGGCGTGGCCTATTCCTGCATTGTCTCCAATCCTGTCAGCTGGGACTTGGCCACAGTCACCCCCTGGGAGAGCTGCCATCAAGAGGGAGGTATGCGAAGGGCCAGGGTCAGTGGTTGAGGGATTGTGAAGCATCAAGTCCACCTCTGACCCTACCCCCTCCATGTTCAGCTCCAGGGAGGGCCTCCTACAAAGATGTGCTGCTGGTGGTGGTGCCTGTCTCGCTGCTCCTGCTCCTGGCTGGTCTCCTTTCTGCCTGGCACTGGGGCCCTTGCTCAGGTAGGAGTCCTACAGGTGCAGGAGGTGGATCTACTGGGAAGGAGGGCAGAGTTGGACCTCCTCCTATTTGGGCTTCAGATGGTCTGTCCTCCTTACCTCTCCCACCTCATCTCTTAGCTCTCTCCATCTTATATTCTGGTCTCCAATCAGACTGAACTACTTGAAGTTTGTTTTACAGTTCTTCAAATGAACTACTCCCTTACATATATCTACAAGCATTTGCACATTCTATTCTCTCTGTCTGGAACACACTTTCCATGGTTTCCCACCCAACTCCCCTTCGTCATTTGGCTATCTCCTTCATAATCTTCAAGGTGCGCCTGCTCCAGGAAGCCTTTCTGACCTTCTCCCCCATCCCCAGGCTGGGTTAATGTCCTGCCTTTAGTCCCCACTGCTTACCCCAGTCACAGTACCTATTGTACTTTCTCTCCTACTGAATTCTCAGCCCTTTAAAGGCAAAAGGTAGGTCACTGCCAGGCACATAGAAATGGTTCCTGGAACATAGCTGGTATTAATAGAAGCTTGTTGAGTAAAAGTCTAGATGAATCCCAACCCTTTCCTGCCTACCACTCCTAGGAAATTCTCCCTGAGAGAAACACCTTTCTGGCCAGAAGCTGATAGGGCCTCCTTCTCGAGGAGAAGAGAGAAGGGGAAACTCAGAGGTCAGGCCCAGGTCTGAGCTCTACATCCTGCTCTGCCCCTGCCTCTGCCCCTGCCCCAAAACGAAACCCCCTGATTGGGCCGGCCCCGTGGCTTAGTGGTTGGGTGCGCGTTCCGCTGCTGGAGGCCCGGGTTCGGATCCCGGGCGCGCACCGACACACCGCTTCTCCGGCCATGCTGAGGCTGTGTCCCACATACAGCAACTAGAAGCATGTGCAACTATGACATACAACTATCCACTGGGGCTTTGGGGGAAAAAACTAAATAAATAAAAATTATTAAAAAAAAAAAAAAAAAGAAACCCTCTGATTGACCTGGACTTCATGGATCTGTCCATCCCAGGCTGACTGGGCTTGCTGGCCCCAGGGTGGAGAGACTGGGTCAGCAAGGAAAAGATGGCAGGAGACCTCATTATGGTGAGTGTGTCCTAGAAGGCAAGAGTCTTGGCCCAGCCACTGTGTATTCTGTCCGTGGGTGAGGGAGGAAGGAGATAGCAGCTGAGGCTGCACTCCACCTAGGGTTTGGCCCTAGCCCTTTGCCCTAGACAGTCCCCAGGATTTAAAGTAAGAAGATGGAAGCCAGGAAAAGAGCAGCTTTTTGTTTTAACATCTTTATTGAGAAATAATTCACATATCATACTATTCATCCATTCAAAGTGTACAACTCAGTGAATTTCATTATATTCAGAGTTGTGTATCCATCACCACAATCAATTCTAGAACATTCTCATTACCCCACAAAGAAACTCCCAAGCCCCTTAGTCATCAGTCCCGAATCCCTGTTGCCCTCCAGCCCTAGGCAACCACTGATCTACTTTCTGTCTCCAGACTGTCTATTCTGGATATTTCATATAAATGGAATCACGCACTATGTGGTTCTTTGTGACTGAAGGTTTTCATTTAGTCTAATGTTCTCTAGGCTCAGAAAACAGCAGCTTTGGCCACTGAGAAGGGACAGAGAGAACCCAACCACCTGGGATAGTGGAAAGGCTCCACACTGGGAGTCTAGAGCCTGGCCCTGGCTCTGCCAGGTGGTATCTGGCCAGTCATTTAACTGGGTCCATCCTAGCTCTAACTCTCTATACCTTCTATAGCTAAGTGTATGACATAGTTGCAGAGGAAGGCTAGACATTAGGAAGAAATTCCTGTCCTTGAAGCATCTCCTTTTCCAGGGTCTTAGAAGACCAGGAGAGATGTTCCTTTTCCTGAAGTGATCTTGGATCAGGACAGTTAGGATTCAGAGGCCTTGGGCCAGGCCAAGGACGCTAGGATTCCCCACACTGGAGGGGTAATCTTCTTTCTGATCTCCTTGCCAGGGAAAAAGAAGAATGTCTGTGCTGACAGAGTGGCTCCAGAGACAGAGAACCCCCTTGTGTAGGTTCTGCCATAAGGGAGGATATAAACTGATGTCTGGATCATCAGGAACCCCACTGCCCAGGCACAGGATGCTCTGGGACATAGCTGGTGTCTGGAAACCACCATGGTCCTCAAACCTCCCCCAAGATTCCCATCCAGCCTCCCCAGCGCAGCCTGGGCAACCATCACTCTGGGAGCTGTCACTCAGAAAACACTGACACAACTTTCCATATTCTTCCCCTTCTCTCTCCCTTCTTTGCACAAACTGACTCTACTCTGGGCAAGACGGGCCTAACAGGACATTCCCTCAAGGCATTGGAAGTTCTCCAGGACCCATAGGGACACTGACTGACCAGGGCATCACTCCCCCACCACTGTTCATGAAGTACTGTTATGGCCTGAAGTTGTCCCCTCAAAATTCATATGTTAAAGTCCTAACCCTTAATATCTCAGAATATGACTGTGTTTGGAGATAGGGCCTTTAAAGAGATAATTAAAGGGCTCATTGGGATGTGCCCTAATCCAATATGACTGGTGTCCATATAAGAAGAGGGAGAAACACCAGGGAAGCAAGCACACACAGAGAAAAGGCCGTGGGAGGACACAGAGAGAAGAAGGCCACCTGCAAGCCAAGGAGGCCGGCCTTAGGAGAAACCAAACCTGCCGACACCTTGATCTTGGACTTCCAGCCTTCAGGACTGCGAGAAAATAAATTTCTATTGTTTAAGCCACCCAGTCTGTGTTATGGTATCTTGTTATGGCAGCCCTAGCAGACTAATACAAGTATTAACCAACTGGCACCAGAGGATTGCCTCCAGTCTGGGTCCCAGGCTCTAAAAGACCTTGGACATTTGAACAAACAGAGAAACTCTGAACCACCCATTTCTAGCTCCAGTTCCAGCCCCTGTAGTTTGAGACCCTGATGCTTCCTGATGACCAAGGCATTATCATAAAAAAAGGTCTAGAAACAGGTGAAGGTGAGAAATGAGGGACAAGGGTTTCTCTTTCTGGGCTAAAAGGCTTTCGGGTTATCTGAGTTCATGGCCCTCAAAGATAATTTTCAGTTACAGGCAATCAAGAAAGGGTTGACAACGGGGTCGGCCCCGTGGCTTAGCGGTTAAGTGCACACGCTCCGCTACTGGCGGCCCAGGTTCGGATCCCGGGAGCGCACCGACGCACCACTTCTCCGGCCATGCTGAGGCCGCGTCCCACATACAGCAACTAGAAGGATGTGCAACTATGACATACAACTATCTACTGGGGCTTTGGAGGAAAAAAGGAGGAGGATTGGCAATAGATGTTAGCTCAGAGCCGGTCTTCCTCAGCAAAAAGAGGAGGATTAGCATGGATGTTAGTTCAGGGCTGATCTTCCTCACAAAAAAAAAAAGGAATGGTTGACAACCCATGGTTGGGATGGGTGCCATTTTGCAGGTAACACCTTAATAGATACTTTCACCATGTTTGCTGATCATCATGCCTCTTGCAGGATCTGGGTGTGGGATTTGAGATTCTCTCCTCATTGTCTAGCAGAGTGACCCAGAAAGGAGATATTAAATTTGCCCCAGTCAACAGGAAGTTCTTGCACAACTTTGAGAAAAGCAGCTCAGCTCAGGATGAGTCTCTGCCTGAGACTGAGAGGGCGGAGGCAAGAGAAGCTATGTAGAGGTAAATGGTGCTGAGCCATCCTAGAATCTGCCACGCTCATTTTCAGATGTAAGTGCAGAAGATCCACTCAAGTTCAAGGGGCAAGGACAAAGACCCCACTACTCAATGGGAAGATGGTCAAGGTCACTTTGAAAGAAGAGCATGTGGGGTGGAAGCTATTATTGTGGTCATCTTTGGAAAATACAATCTGCCACTGATTCTGTCTAGAAAAGCTCTGGGATTTTGCCCACTGGAAAAAGCTTGATGAGCTAAACTTATACTTAGAGATTAGTAGAAGATAAGGTTCATAGTGACTTCCTCCCAGGTATAATTGGATTTTTTTCTGTGGCCTCACTCAAGTCTTAATAATAGAGAGGAAGGAGGCATTGAAGAAACAGGGGTAGGTTTTGAAGTATTTTCCCAGGCAGCTTCAATCACTCCACCCAGGATGTCAGTCCTGTCCAAGCATCTTCCCTCTTCTCTCCAAGGCTTGGGCAGTCACTTCCCCTCGGACAAATGGTCAGTACAACTGGCCTCAAGATTCACATCGCCATCCTCCACTCGACTAGTCCTGGAATTTCCCTGGATGCTGGCTCTGCTCAGAGGCTCCCTGATGGTCACCTGGCTTCACCTAGTCCTCATGCCTTTTCTGCACCCCCTTCTTTCCCATCACCTTCCCCCAATTTCACCTGAACGGTGCACATGGCCACCCAACCTGGCAGCTTGTGTTGCCCCCACCTGCCACCCAGAGACATTCCACATGTCTGCCTGGTCAATGAATCATGCAAAACTGGCCTCAGTCCCTTAAAACAATGTGAAAGGGAAAGCCCAGGATCTAGCAATAAGCCATGGTGGTTGTATGAGGGAGACACACACACGCGCACACACACACACCACTCCCCACCTTCCTTCCCTTCATCCCCAGGGCCCCACCTCAGATCAGAGCATTTCTGGATGAGTTGAGACCCATGTTCTCCCTTCACAAGGTAACTCTTAGTGACCTCACTTGGACAGTGGTTTTGTAGCATGGTACACCAGGGCCTTTTTGAACAGATCCATGCTGCTCAAATAAATTGATGTTCCCATTCCCAATAACTCACTTGTCAACTAGTGGACTAACCCTCAACCAAAAAACTCAAAGTGCTCCTGTGAGAACAATGTTTGTGTTAAGCATTGGGACGGATGCTTTAAAAGTCGCACAAGAACAAATATTGATTGACGGTCTGGCATGTGCTGGGTACACTTCCAGCACTGGGGAATCGGTAATGAACAAAGCAACTCCTTCATGAAGTTTGTATTTGAGATGATATAAATCAGCATGTAAGGAGACGTCAGATGTTGACAGATTCTATTAAGAATGATAAGGCGGAGTAGGGGCTGGCCCAGTGGCATAGCAGTTAAGTTCGCATGCTCCGCTTCAGCGGCCCAGGGTTCGCAGGTTCAGATTCCGGGCGTGGACCTACACACTGCTTATCAAGCCATGCTGTGGCAGGCGTCCCATCTATAAAATGGAGGATGATGGGCACGGATGTTAGCTCAGGGCCAATCTTCCTTAGGAAAAAGAGGAGGATTGGCAATGGAGGTTAGCTCAGGGCTAATCTTCCTCACCAAAAAAAAAAAAAAAAAAAAAAAAGATCAGCCAGAGTAAAAGACTAGAGAATGATGTGCTGGGGAGAGGGGGTCCATCTTAGATAAGGCAATCAGAGAACACCTTCTGATAAGGTGACATTGAACAGAAACCCAGTGAAGTGGAGTGAGCCACTCAGTGACTGGGCAAAGAGCATTCCGAACAAAGACGAGATGTAAAGGCCCTGAGTGGGAGCATGGTTGGTGTTTATGAAGAATAGAGTGGAGGCCAGAGTGCCTGGGCCCAAACAAGGAGGGAGTGGGGGTGGAAGAGGAAGGGTCAGAGTGGTGGCCTAAGGCCAGAACATATGAGACCTTGTGGGCTTCAGAACACCCTTCCCTGGGGTTGGGGTAGCCAGGAGAGCCCCCTCCTGTGTGAGTGTCAGACTCCTCCCACGACAACATTTGCACCACTATTTCCAGTAGGCTCATGGTCAGACCATAATCCTCTCCACATCTGCTCTTGCTTTTCTTTGTTTTCATCTTATTTTCATTGAGCAAAAGCCTTTGTACTTGTCCTTCTGTGCAAAGAACAAATACAAGAGCTGCTAGGACAAAGGCGTCATGTGACACGATTTCGGAAAGAATGGAGAGGGGGCATAGCAAGAGAGAAGGCTTAGAGAGACATTTATTTTTCATCAATGGAGATACAAGCACCCAATGCCTCATTTAAAAAGAAATGCTGCAAACATTAATGACATCTCTGGCAAATCTTCCTTCCATGTTTATTAAGAAGTAGCTCCTGTCCAGTTAATCAGCACTTGGTTACTTACTGGTGTTGGAGGGAAGAACCATTTTCTTCCAGATTTGACTCCAGGGCTCCTTGCATCTTTTCTGCATGCAGCCTGAAGGAGGGCCTCTGAAACTGCACAATACAGCTATCTCCAGATCCGGGAAAGTTTAAATGGGTGCCTCCCCTCAGGCTATGCACCGGTCAATGTGGGTCCTGTCTGCCAGGAGCAGCAGGCTGAGCACGTGAGTAAGTAGTGAGGATACTCCCTCGCACGACTAGCCTGGGTCCAGTTCTGGGAGCCACACTTCCAAGGAGACAGTGAAAAACTCAAGTTTCCAGAAGAGAATGACCAGAATCGTGAAAAGTCTTGAAAGCTTGTCATACGAGAAATGATTAAAAAATCTGGTCATGTTTAGCCTAGACCAAAAAACTCAGAGGGGCATAAGACCTCAAATATTTAAGGTGCTCTCACATAAGATTGTGTAACTGAGGCCAAGGGAACATGTCACTGAGAGGCAGATATTGACTCATATGAATAATAGGATCTTAAAGCTGGAAGGAAACTTTGTGGTTCTCAGTTCAAGATTTCATTTCTCAGGTGGAAAACCAAGGCCCAAAGAGATTGTTACTCTCTAGAATTACATAATTAGTCACTGGCAGAGTCAGAATTAGTTTTAGGTTATCTAAATGAGTCTAGCCCCTTATCCTGCACCATGCTACCAACAAAGAACTCTCTAGCAAATGGAGAAATCCAAATATGAAGTGAGCTGTTTCAATGAATGTGCTTAAGCAGAAACCATCTCAGAGCAATATTATAGACTAAAGACTTGTCATAACAGGTGGGAAGTTGCACTAGATCAGGAATGACAAATATGTGGTGCATACATCCAGACTTCCACCTTCCAGGACCGTGTCAGACGTGGATAATTAATTGTGACACACTTTTCCCAGAGTCCACATGCAGCACAACGCTCAAATGACTCTGACCAATTAATTGAAGTGAGAAGCCAAGATGAAGCCTATTTGTCATCCCCACCCTGACAATCGACCATTAAGAATGAATTATAAATTATAGAAAGAATGAATGAATAGACGGTGGAACAAAAGAGGCCAATGAAAGAATTCGGCTAGTGTGTCAAAAACAAGCCGTGCTTCCTACAAAGAAGACTTATTCTGGGTTCCTTTCTTCTGCCGTTTTTATCAGGATGTTGCTCATGGAATATATCAGAACTTTAAAAAAGGAGAGATTGATGAGAAGTAGTAATACTATTATTGCTAGGAAAGCACAAAACAATAGGAAATCAGCCATACGAGTGAATACAATACATATAGTTATTTTAAAAATCACGTTCTTTAGAATACTTAAGAATAAAGGGAAAACACTTGAATCAGTTAGAGTTCTTCGGATGCAAACAACAGAAACCAACTCTGGTTTTAACTAAAGTGAAAGAAGGAATGTATTAGAAAGTTAGCTCAGTGTCTTAGTCTGTTCAGGCTGCTGTAACAGAAGACCATAGTCCAGGTGGCCTATAAATGACAGACATAATGTCTCACAGTTCTGGAGGCTGGGAAGTCCAAGATCAAGACACTAGCAGATTCGGTGTCTGGTGAGAACCCGTGCCCTGGTGGGGGGTCTTCTCACTGTGTCCTCACAAGGTGGAAGGGGCGAGGGAGCTCTCCAGGGTCTCTTTAATAAGGGCACTAATCGCACTCATGAGGGCTCCACCCTCAGGACCTAATCACCTCCCAAACATCTCAGCTCTAAATACCATCATACTGGGGATGAATTTGGGGGGACACAAACATTCAGTCTATAGCACTCAGAGAACCAAAGACAACACTGACCAACCAGGCCTCAGGAAGGACAAAGCAGGTGGCCTTGGGGATGCAGGCCTCAGGATAACTTCCTTGAGGGCCCCCATGGACTAAATCTGTTTTGTTTTCTGTTCCCATGTTGCTCACTGAAGATTAAATTCCCAACAAACAGACTGAGCCTGACTGGGCTGGCTGGGATTAAGGATCCTCCTTCTGGGGAATAGAGAGGAGAAGCAGGACATCCTGTCAGAAGTGGTGATTGGTTTAACAAAATAAAGTACATAACGAAGTTTGAATAGGAATCTGTATAACAGGAAATGCATTTTTTTTTTTTGAGGAAGATTGGCCCTGCACTAACATCTGTTGCCAATCTTCCTCTTTTTTTTCTTTATTCTCCCCTAAGCCCCAGTACATAGTTGTGTATCATAGTTGCAGAGTGGTAGCTGTTCTCTGTGGGACGCCGCCTCAGCATGGCTTGATGAGCGGTGAGTAGATCCACGCCCAGGATCCAAACTGGCGAATCCTGGGCCACTAAAGTGGAATGCGTGAACTTAACCACTAGGCCACCAGGCCAGCCCCCAGGAAATGCGTTTATCTGTTCATTCAGTGAGCATTTACTGATCACCTACTATATGCTCCAGCACCAACTGGGATACGGAGATTCCTGAACAATGGGATCACAGTCCCTGCTCTCAAAGAGCTTCCAGTCTAGTGGCGAAGCAACATGTCAACAAACAATTCCAGTGAGTCAATGATAATACAGCCACCAGCAAGCACTCAAAAGCATCTCCTGGCCTATGAGAGCTCTGTCCCCAAGGAGGGAGTCAGGTCCCCAGGGGAAGTGATGAAAAGGACAGAGGATCCGACTGGGAGTAAAGCTTCAGTTGGCAGGAATTGAAGAAGGTATGGCATGGTGGTTTCCTGGGGCAGGTCTTCCCAGAGCAGCATCAGGGTTTTGGTTGACTATGTCCCCAGAATACAAAGACATCCCAGGCTGGTAGGCTGTCTTTCGATTCCCCTCTAGGTGGTGCAGAAAAGAGACAGCAGTCTGCTCACCTGGGGCTGGTGCCACCCTCCCAGGATGAGGGGTCCTGGCTGGGAAGCCTGGAGTGAGACGCTGACACGCTCAGTCCTACCCTCCAGCCCACCGCTTGGCCTTCAGGCCCACATCGCCTCTCTGGGGCTGCTGAGACCCTCAGGAGTCTTCCAAAGTCAGGTAAAGTCATTCAAACTCAGCTTAGCTGGAGAGAAAATGAGGAGGTCCAAGCTCGCCTGCTGCTCACCTCCTGTCCACTGGCTGACACACTTGCCATTTGCCCACCTTCAGCCAGCTTAACTGCAGATGCTCAGAGCTCTGGCAGACTCACTGTGGTCCTGCTTGCCAGGCCAGCAACCCATGACCCCCCATCCTGCCCACCACAAGGGCACAATCAGCTGGTAGTCTTGCTCAGAAATACACTGGGATTCCCCCTGCCCCTCATTGATAACCAGCTTACAGCCTAACGTTCCTAGAAAATCCCCAACAATCCCCACACATACTGGGGGCTTTGGACTCCTCCTGAGCACTGAACACAGAGCCCAGAGCCCCCCGCGCAGTGACAGCTCAGCATGAGAATGTGAGAGATGCAGATGCAAGAAAGACTGACTACAGGCCTGGCCACTCCAGGAAGAGAGACAAGGAGTGCAGGGGTAGAGCTGAGGCTCCTGGTTTGCCTGGTGTCCTGAGGCCTGAGCAGTCAAGAGCGTGTGTAGAGCTCTCATCCATGCACTCATCTGAGAGGAAGTTGTACACCAAAGGCCAGAGTTAGCAGCTAGAGCCTCAGCCAACTCCAGGCAGCAGTTAATGGAGAGTTAATTCTTCTGGAGGCTGTGTCCAGAAAGGATGAGCACAGCAAGATGTCTGTCAGTCCATTCCCTGTCCAGTTATTCCCAGGAGGCCAGGAGCATAGACAGTACCACTCTTCCACCAAGGCAAGAGGGCTGCTGCCCTGGGCCCGTCCTGCAGGGCCTGCTCTGGCTCTCTGCCATGGCAAGGAGCCAAAGGTACATCCAACTGGAGCTCACCCTCCCCCTTCTAGAACACACTCCAGGAATCCAGAATCCTGGAATTCCCTGTCCAAATGGGAATCTGGGACTTATACAAGCTCCTTTCCTGGTTCATCCCCCTAAAGATGGACCAAACTGCCTATATGTGCAGCCTGAGGTCTGAGGGTAGCTAAGGGGCAGCTTTGGGGGTCAGTGTGGAGCTTAGACGTGAAGCCTGCAGTGTCCACACATGCGGGCACAAAGCCCATCATAGTGAGGGATGGGGATGTGGGTGAGAAGAGAAGGGGTTTGACCTCAGTCCTGGGGCTAGGGGCCAGTTCTTCCTACGCTACCAAGTTCTGGTATGAAACCCCAAAGAGTCCAAGATTTCTGAATCCAAATCCAGCCTTCCAGGTCATTTTGAAGGTACATCAGTCAAAGTAGGAGGAGAGGACATGTTATATGTAACGAATTGTTAGCTTAATTTATCAGCACAAATGTGAAGGGCAGGCCTGACCATGTGGACCTCTCTCCCTGGACTTCTTCTATCCTGATTCCCATCTGTCTCCTGAACCTGAGACCTCCCATGATGACAAAGAGCAATCCCCCAGCGCTCACTGTAGCTCAGAAGTAGCAGAACAGAGTGGGTCTGGGATCAAACCGGGGACAACAGCCCCTGATTTCCTGGAGGACTGAGCTCTCTGTCTCCAGCATTCACCACTTGGCACATCTCTGATGAGCACTACTGCATGCCAGAGATGCTGGGAATACAGCTGCGAACAAAACAGATGGGTCCCTGCACCCAGGAAGCTTGCAAGCTAGTTGGGAGACACAGACATTAAACAAATACACACAAATGTTTAATTTAAATTGTGCTGAGCTCTCCAGAAGAAAAGAATGGAAAATCGTGAGCAAGAAGAAGGAGGGAGCAAAATATAGCTGGTGCCAGGCAACACAAAGGGCCTCTCTGAGAAGGGACATTCCAGCTGAGACCAGCAGGGAGAGAAGTCAGTAAGGCAAAGTGGGGAGGCCTGCCACATTGACGATGAGCATACCGGAAAGATCCTGGCATATAAGAACAACTGAAGGAAGGTCCCCCTGGCCAGAGAGTAATGAGCAAGGGGGACTCTGGGAGGAGAGAACGGCAGAGGTCAGATCAAGCAGGGTCTGGTAGGACACGGTAAGATTTAAAACTTAATTCTAAACGTAAAAGGAGGGCACTGAAAGTTTTAAGAAGGGAAATGACATGATCAGACTTGCATTTTTAAAAGCTCACTCTGATGGCTGTGTGAAGGATGGATTGAAGGGGGAGAGAGTAAAGGCAGGAAGATGAAGTTATCGCCGTGATCCTGGCAAGACACGATGATCGCTTGGAACTGAGGGGGGTGGAGAAGTGGATGGATTCAAGAAACATCAGGAGCTAGGAGAGACAGGACTTGGTACTAGTTATGGGGAGGGGACAGGGATGACACTGGGGTGCCATTTACCCCAACTGGAAATACATAAAGAAGAGCAAGTTTCAGAGTGAAGTCAAGAGTTGATTGGCCCTTAATTATCAAGGAACAGGGCTTTAAAAAGAACAAAGTATTTGGAGGCTGAACAATGTATTGGGTTGAATCATATGAAAATGGCCATTTCCATAAGTAAAAAAATGGTCAAATAGGGGCCGGCCCAGTGGTGTAGTGGTTACGTTTGTGCACTCTGCTACGGCAGCCCAGGGTTCGCAGGTTCAGATCCTGGGCACGGACCTACGCACTGTTTATCAACTCATGCTGTGGCGGCGTCCCATATAAAGTAGAAGAAGATGGGCACACATGCTAGCCCAGGGCCAATATTCCTCAAAAAAAAAAAGGTCAAATGTCGGTAATTTCATATGATGCAACCTAATCATTTATTTTATTTATTTATTTTTCTTTTTGTGAGGAAGATCAGCCCTGAGCTAACATCCATGCTAATCCTCCTCTTTTTGCTGAGGAAGACCAGCTCTGAGCTAACATCTATTGCCAATCCTCCTCCTTTTTCTTTTTCCCCAAAGCCCCAGTGGATAGTTGTATGTCATAGTTGCACATCCTTCTAGTTGCTGTATGTGGGACGCGGCCTCAGCATGGCCGGAGAAGCAGTGCGTTGGTGCGCGCCCGGGATCCAAACCCAGGCCGCCAGTAGCGGAGCGCGCGCACTTAACCACTAAGCCACGGGGCCGGCCCCACAACCTAATCATTTAAATGTAAATTGATTTGAGAAAGAAAAGCCATCTCTTCCTCTGCCCTGATCCACTCCCACTCAGGACAGCTGGTTCATGCCTGTGACCACGTAGGTTTTTACATTCCAGGTCTGGAATTACATTCTAGACCCCTGAATATGAACCTGAGGGTGGAGGGGCTGCAAGAGATCCGTAGGCCAGAGGGCCTCCCACAGTACCCGCAGCCCAAACTGCTCCAGCCCATCCTGTCCTGGTCAGCTTCTCCGCCACCTGGCCTGAATCCTGCCAACCCAGTTCCAGAAAGTCCCAAAACATTCAGGACCCAAGGTTATAATGGTGGGGAGCACTGGAGCTGCCTCAGTGGCCATGAGGGGCTGTCCTGGACCCCAACAACCTCTGAATGCAACCCACCTCATGCCCACTCCTGCAGCATTCAGAGTCCCAAACGGACTGTCTAGGTGGAGCCCCAATGCTGTCTCAAGAGACCCTGTCAAAGCAAAGCAACAGTGTCATGGTCAGACACTGAAGCACAGCACATCAGTCACGCCAAAGGATATGACACTGTGATTGCCCCACAGAGGTAAGTTGCACTAGCCAAGTCAGAGGCCATGGATCCTCTCTCTGGGACATCCTTTTGTGGTGAGGACATCAAGAGGAGCTGCCCAGGGTCAGGCTGACTGGTGAAAGGATTGTCTGATGTGCCTTGCTGGACAGTAAGGAGGGTGCAACTTTCCAGGATGGAAACCAGCACCTGCCTGCAGGGGGCTCTAAGCCACAGAGCCAGAGCAGGGCTGCAGCAGAGAGTATCTGGCTATGCAGCCACTCTGGGCTGGAAATGTCCTATATTCTTCTGAAGGGTCAATGAGTTGCCTAAGGAAGGTGAGAGCAGGGCAGAGAGTGGGAAGCAGCATGAGTCAGGGCCTTGGGGTGGGGGGTTCTTGGGCCTACAGAGCAGGGTACTGGTGGTCTGCTGTGTCCCATCCCTTCAAGCTGTGGCCATCTGGCCATCAATGACCCCAGTGAACATCCTCCCCCTCACACACAGCCTCCTGCGAGATTGTCCAACCACCTAGTTTAAGGAACACTCAAGCATCCCATCACCAAGTTGGCTCTTTGCCTTGGGGACCAGCACAGCCTCAATGCTGCCATCAGAGTAGGGCCACATTCCTGGAGGAATGAGTCACCCGGTCCCTTATGCTAAAGAGAATAAGAGTGCTCCTGTGCCACCTGGACCAGGGGAATCTGGGGAAGATGGAGAGGAAACTGGAGTGCAGGAAAGATGAGGCTACATAGGACATTTTTCAGAGGAAGAATAAGGGCCTCAGCCTGGAGCATGAAAGAGGGAACACCTCCCTCGTGCTCACCCCCACCCCTTACTGGGAGCATTCCAGATGACACACACATTTACCTCCTGCTCTCCCCCAGCCCCACCCCTGGGAGGCCTTAAGATGGAGAGGACTCAGCAATTAGTCGCCCCAACTCACACTCTCTATTCCAGACAGGCCCAAGCTCTTGTCTGTCCCCTGAACCTGACAAACTCATGCACTTTGCCCCTTTTTCCCCAGCTCTTCCCCTACTTCCCAGCCTAGAATACACCCCTTGATCCATCTTGTTCTCCAATCAATGCTTCAAAGACCAGCCCCAGGCAGTCCTCCTTCCAGAAGCCTCCTCTCAAGTGATCTCATAGCATCAAATCTTCAGCCTTGCATGAAGCTGAATCAACAATCATGTGCATCATTCTTAAATTTTTCCAAATGGGTTAGTGGTCTCCCTAGAGAGGCTGGGAGCTCCTGGAAGGAGGTTCAGGTTTAATACCCCGGTCCTACCACTGACACACAGTAAGCACATTGCCATACCATAGTTGTGAACTAAATGGTTAATGCAGAGGGTGGGAGACGTGCAGGTGAACAAGAAGTGACCGTTCTTCAGACATCCCCTCCACTGAGGAAGCCAAGAGGCTCAGCCTGGGAGCTTCTATATCTGGATGACCCCCTTCCAGGCAGCACAATTGGTTGGCTGGGCTCAGACAACCTTCTGGGCTCTTAAGGACCTCTTGGCCACCCACAAGGAGATGGGCTGCTCCTCACGAACTTCCCACCTCCTCAGGGGTCTTGGGGCAGGGGGTGAACTCCTCCTGCTGCAGTTTGTCTGTCTCCCCCCATCCTCTTTAATTCTTTGAAGTAATGTTTTATTGAGTGCCTACTATATGCCTAGAGTTTTTTGGCCCTTAGGTACATGAGTGAATAAAACCAAGATCCCTGCTTTTGTGAAGCTTACAGGGCAAGAAGTAGGGGGTGGGGGGAGTCAATCAGTAATAATCAATATAAATAAATTATATAGTATATTAGAAAGGGATAATGCTATGGATTAAAAAAAAATACAGGGGGTATTTGAGGGCAATGAGGAGTGCAGGGAGAAGGGCGCTGTAATCTTAAGTCCTCAGTGAGAGGGAGAGGGTTGAGCAAAGACTTGAAAGAGGTAAGGACTGAGTCACTAGGAAATCTGGAGGAAAGCCATTCTGGGCAAAGAGAACAGCAAGAGCAAAGACCTTATGGTGTTTAGGAAAGAGGAGCCAGTGTGGCTTGAGTAGAGAGAGCCAGGGGGAGAAAGACAGCAGGTTAGGTCCCCGAGGGGCCATGTAAGGCCTGGAGGACCAGTGCAAGGACCTTGACCTTGGCTCTGAGTAAAATGGGAAGCCAGTTCAGGGTTATGAGCAGAAGAATGACCTAAGCATCACTCTGGCTTCTCTGTAGAGTAAGTGCAAGTGAGGAAGGGAGACCAGTGGGGACACTGTTCCTGAAACCACAGCAGAAGTTGATGGCTGGGAGCCAGGAGGCAACAGTGGGGAGGAGAGGAAGGTCAGATTTTGGATCTTCTCTGAAGGAAGAGCCAACAAGACTTCCTGACAGACTGGATGTGGGGCGGGGGTGGGGAGGGAGTGGAGGGGCGAGAGAAGGAAAGGAATTAAGGAAGGACAGAGTTGCCATCAACTGCAATGGGGAAATGGTGGGTGGGAGAGCTTTAGAGAAGATCACAGGCATTGTTTGGGGCATGCTAAGTTTGAGATGTCTGTTCAACATCTAAGCAGATAAGTCAGTGTGGATGTAGGAGAGAGGTCTGTCCTGGGTGTATAAATTCGGGTTTTGTTAACATATAGATTTTAGTTGCATAGATAGGGAGTGGGGGAGCTGGGTAGGAGATTATTCCCACCCGCATTCCTCACTGTCTCCGACTGTGTGCTACATTCCTGGAAAGGCTGATGGGTACTGAAAGGAAGGCATCTGATTTCCCCACAGGAACAATGTTATAATAGCAGATTAGGCTCCTGACCAAGAACCTATTGCTCAATTTTTTAATGGCAGTTATTATAAAGATAGCATTTCCTCAAGTCCTTAATACACTGTGGATGAGAAGCTTGCATGCTGTATAGAGAAGAGCTTCCTAAAAATCCTGGTAGTCAAAGGAACAGGGACACCATGTCCTCTCCAGTAAGCCTGGTGTGGCCCACTGCCCTGGTCCAAGGAGGCCTGGAGCATCAGTGGGATATTTCCCAGGTCCTGCCTGACTCTGCTCATCAGCTGTTGGGCCCTCTCAGGGAGGATAATTATCACACGCACCTTTGAGAAGGATTTAGGGGGATATGTGCTTTTTCCATCAAATGTCCCTGAAGCAATCACAGGCATTTGTTATTCTTGCCACCCCAAGTTGACCAAGGACCTGGCCACCCACTTCCAAAAAAATTGGCCATGAAAACCCTATGAACAGCAGTGGAGCACTGTCTGATATAGTGCTAGAGAATGAAAGGATGGTGCAAAAAGACCAGTAGGGTTCCACTCTGCTGTACACAGGGTTGCTAGAGGTCGGAATTGACTTCACGGCATTTACAACAACCAGTTAGGGGAGGAATCTTTAGTACAATCTTTATCCATCACAGTAATTATAGGGAAGGTCAGCTCAGGGAGAGATTCTGAGCTCTAGAAGGGAGTAAATGTTGAGAAAGGAAGTGACACAGCCCTACCCTCAGTGGAAGCCCCGTCTGATGGAGGTGGGAGGATAATAGGACATTTCCAGGACAGGGCAAAGATAACAAAGCAAACACCATGTCCCCTTAGCTGGAAGCAGGGTAGAGACTGGGATAATAGAACAGGATATGGCCAGTATGCCTTCGTGAAGAACCGATGGAGGCTAAGAAAGAGGATGTGAAACAGAAAGAGAGAGCGAGAATTACAGGCAAGGAAAACAGCCTTGACAAAGGGGCTGAGGCCAGGTGGGGGCTGGGGCCGGAGCCGGGATTGGGAGCTGAATCCCAGTGTTTGGAGAGCCACAGAGCTGAGCAAGGTCAGGCGAGTCATGGCAGGAAGAGGCCACAAGGCTGCGGGCGGCATCCAAGCTGAACAAAGGGGAAGGGTCCCAACCAGTGGGTGTCTGTGGGGACTGACAGGAGGAGACAGGCAGGAAGTGGGTCTTCTAGTGGCTGAAGGAGCTCAGTTCCAAGACTGAGCTTTTTCCCCAAAAAATGTTTAAGAAAATCTATGTGCTCCCTGCTGGGAGGGTCCCTCCTCAGCTTTGGGAGAGCTGTGTGGAGACCCTTCAGGAGGGACTGTACACCTGGGAGGGGCTGTCAAGGTCAGTGCTCCAGAGGGCGCCACAGTGGGCACTGGGTCCAGAGGGCAGCAGCCATGGGCCTGAGCGCCAGGAGCTGAGAGCTGTCTAGCTGAGAGCTAGACAGATGTGAAAAGGCAAAAGAGGGCGCGCCCTGGCCCAGGGAGGTGGCCCTGAGGATTCTGGCAGCTTGTCCCCAGGCCTGATTGTGGGACTCTGCTGAGCTTGTGTTTCAGGTGCTTCCTGTTATTAATAGTATCGCTATTACTAATGAGGGCTGCTGTCAATATGAATACATGCACGTGGATTCCAGGACTCAAAGGCAAGGCCTGGGTCTCCTCCTAATTTCTCTACTAGCTGCTTCCTGGGCTCCTTACCTCTTCTCCCAGATGGTGAGTCATCTCCAAGTTCAGTCCCAGGGCTTCATTCTTCTCGCTCCATCCTCTTCCCTGTGGACCTCCCACTGCCTCAGCCTCCACCCTCCCACCTCTGTGTGATTAGATCTATGCCTGCCCTCTTGTGGGAGATGAAAAGACATATTGAGGGCTGGGGGCACACAGATCAACCATTTGCAGGTCCCCTACTATGCATCAGGCTCTGTAATAAGCACTTCATACAAAATAGCCCTGTTACTCTTCCATTTTACAGATGAAGAAACTGAGGCTTTGGGAGCTTATTAAATAACTATGAACTCTGGCCTGTCTGACCCCAAAACTGAGGTCTTTTCCTTTGCATATGTGAACATCACTAATTCACAAATATTTATTACAAGTTTTCTTCCTCTTTCCTTTCCTTCTTTTCTACCCAAGACACTCAACATGGGTCCACCATCACCTCAGACTCAGCCTCTGTAAAAATGAGCTCAGCAGTTCCACCCCATCCTCCTCTGCTCCATTTCCTGCCTTTGTCAAGGGCTTCAGTCTCATCTCTAGCACTCAGTGTCCCATCCTGCCTGTCCTTCTAAAATGCATCCAAGAAGGCTGCTGAGGGGGATGGCCACAGAGGGGTGGCAGAAGGCTATCTTGTCCACTCCCCCCTAGCAGGCGCAGTAACCACGCCCAAGTGGTCTTCCAGATTTCCCAAAGCAGCCCCTATCCCCACCTTGCCTGCATGGCCCCGTGTCTCTCCACACTCTCTCCCTTCAACACTTCCTTCCTAATCTTCCATAAGGAACTGAATGGAATCAGTTTTTTTTCCACATACCAGGAAAAAATGAAATGATTACTCCAGATGGGCCGGATGGACAAATAAACTCCAGAGCAGGGGTTGTCCAGGCGCTCACCACGAGGCTCCCTGGGAAGCACAGGGGACAGGGCTAAAGTTTTGGATCTAGTTCCCTGTCTCCAGGCAGGCTGCTGCCTAAACAGTGATTGAGTAATTTCCAAAACTCCTTTTTTTCCAGTGAGGCAGGAAAAAAAAATTAATCCCTCCCCAGAGTCCCCGTCTGACTGGTCCTGGACTAATTGAAATGTTTAATTGAGCAGCATGCATGCTAATAGTTACCCTACCAGGAACACAAAGAAGAAAATCCACTGGGATTTCACACCCATCATGGTCTTGAGAATTTCAGGCTTAAGAGAAGATGACTAGAGGATGACTTCCTAAAACCTGGGGAAGAGAATCACAGAAGAAACTGAGTCAGGAATGACTCAGAACGTCTCTTGAATAGACTTCCGAGGGCCAGACGCCCAGAGAGACAAATTCACGGAAATTCTGTGGATGCCAAGTTAGGTTTCTGATGGTTACCAAGGACATGTAAATTCTCTAAATTATTTTTCAGTGACCAGAGGAACTAGAATTCAGCTCCAGCAAGATGGGGAGAGAGACAAAAGGCAGAACTAGGAAGTAGAATGGAGACAGGTGACCGTGTGCTGTTTGTGTCTCTAAGGAAAAATAGAGAAAAATCAGGCCTGTACTTGAGATTCCGTCTCTTGAGACAGCATTGGTGTACACAGCCTTCTGCTTGCCTGGTGACACGGTCCGCCTAAATTTTGCAAGCCAGGTGCTAAAAGCAGCCATAATTAAAAGTTAAATTATGTAAATTTACAATTAAATAAATTATATTAAAAGGAGATAAGTAGTCAAAACTCATCACTTCCTAATTATTTTACTACAGTTCACTATTGTCTCAGCTCTTGAGTTATTTACTTCTGTGGTATGGGTATTGTGGAAATGCTCTACAATGGTGTGGTACCCATGCGTGTCTCCCCACTCCATACCAGGGACACCATGTTGGTAGCTGGAAATCAGCCATGGTGGGAGAATTTACATTACAGAAATGGCAAATGCTACAAATCAGGGCTTCCCTGCCCCCTTCCTCACCTCACTCCCAAGGCCACTGTTAAACATGTGCCACCACAAGTCTTCTCCTCCAACAACGAGAAGGTTTCATGCAGGAGAAATGAAAAAACACCAAGTTGTCCCTGAAGCAAAATCATAGGAGCGGAAACTTCCCTCCCTCCTCATCCAGCCCCAGTGAGTGAAGGGATAATGACTGAGATCCAGCCTCGGATTCAGAACTTTTCTGGCTTCCCTGTTGAGTAACTTGTTTCCAGAATCTCTCTAAAACCTCTCTTACTGCTTTTTAATGAGCTTTTCTTGCCAGAGCCTCGCCATTCTCACCCTTGAAATGAAGGCTAACTCTGAGCATGGCTCCCTGGTTCCTGGAATGGGAAGATGATGTAATTCAACACAACCTGTACAGCCAGCTGGCTGCCTCTGTCCCTTACCACCTCGCAGGAGGCTGAGCTGGAGGCTCCTCAGACTGGGAGGGCCCTCTTCAAGTCATCCTATACAGTCCCCTGCCACAGGGCAAAAGTGTGCCAGGCCTAGTACCTGCTGAAGATCTAACTCTCTATGAATAAATCATTGCATAGGTGCTCATAAATGTGTCCAAATAAATGGATGGATGGTGCCTGTAGTTCTCTGGGCCCCTCACTATTTAATCCCCTTACCCCATCTCCTCGCCCATCCCCAGGAAGGCCCCCCTCCCCACCCTCACCCCAAGACATTTGTCCCTGGCTTCCTCTGTCCCACCATCATCTCTCCTTTCTCTTCCCAAACTCTATCAACGCAGAGCAGTAATGACATCACCCTTTTGCAAATACCCAAGCCAACCAGAAGGACTTCCTAGCTATGTATACCCAAGCAGGGTTTCGGGGCTTCCTCAGTTAAAAAACTTGCAACCCAGATATTTGAGGTCCATCCACACCCCACACTTCATGTGGCCCCAGGGGAGAAGCGAGAAGAATTAGGAAGCCCAGCTTGTCCTCAAGGAAAAAGAGGCAAAGAGAGAAGTGTTGGGCTCTCAACAGGCAGGTGGCTGGGCAGAGGCAGGTAGCACTGAGTGACCTTGAAGTACTGTGCTCTTCAGAAGACCCTCAACCCCTAGACCAAACACATGTCTAGTTGTGTGCCTGTTGCGGCCATCCTGTATGGAATACAACCACTTAGTCCACTATCGGCGGGTGAATTGGAAATGCAATGCTTGGGGCTCCCTAAGAGCAGAACTTGGACCAAGTGATAAAAGCTGTACGAGGACAAAAATTGGGCTCAATAGAAGAAAGAGATCTTTGACAGTCAGTGGCTGAATGGACTGCTTGGGAGGTAGTGAGATGCCAGTGGAGGTATTCAAGAAGAGGTTGAAGTGTCCTTTGTCAGGAAGGCTGCAGAAGGAATTCAAATTCAGAGAAACAGCCTGATGTCCTAGAGTCAAACATGCCTAGATCAAAACCTGAGTTATTACCTTTGTAGCCTTGGTCAAGATACCTAATCCCTCTGAGCCTTAGTTTCTTTGTCTTTATAATGGGAACAACCTCATAGGACGAAAGTAAGGATTAAATAAGACAAAATATTGGAAAGCAACTGGCACTTAGTTGGTGTCCAATGTCAACCCCCTTTCCATTAAAAGGGGGCTAAGTTAGATGACCTTGAAGGTCTTTCCACCCAGCAGTATGACTCTGAAATCTTCCTGGTTGTTGAGAAGGCAGGCATACATCTGGGAGAGATAAGGAAGTCAGGATTAGATAGATGGATGAGGGGAGGAGGAAGAAGGATTCTGAGAATTCTCTGGGAACATTCAGAGACGTCATCCCTACCAGCCCCTTGTTTCCCCTCTTCTGATCTTCTGGAATGAGAGAGAAAAGCGGGATTCTGGGTTTAAAATTCAGCCTGAAGTATCTCAGTTTTCCCATCTGTATAAGGAAAGAGTAGGATTCCAGCTATGACTGCTACCCATCTAAGGAGGGAAAGGGAGGAAATAGTGCAGGAATGATGCAGGGCAACAGAGAGCAACCTCCCCCATCCCCATCGCCCGAGCAGGACCCTCCACCCTCACCCCACGCCCAACCCTCCGTGGAACCACAGCCACTCCAGTCTCAAGTCTTACAGTTTCTTTATTGTGCTAACACTGCTGCGTCGGAGCTCAGACCTCACACACAGAACAATTCAGTCCAGACTCCCACCCACCCGGCCCTCGGGGCCCTCTGCCTTGGCTGGGGACACCGGGCCTCCGGCCTCAAGCAATCTCACACACGTCCTCCTCCCTCCGTCTCCCGAGGCCCAGAGGGTGCGGAGAGGGCTCTAGATGGCCTTTCTCTGCCTTCCCCCGCCCCTCCCACTTTGGGGGAGGAGGCTCCGCCTCCCTAGTTATTTCCTGTGGGAAATGCCTTCAGCCCCAGGCCGGGCGGCCTGGGGCAGACGAGGTCGGCGCCGGCCCGAGCGTGTCCCCAGCTGCCGGCAGAGAGCCCCGCGCCCTCCTCCGGCCGGGGAGCAGCCCGGCGCCGCGCGGCGCGCGCGCTCACACAAAGAGTCCGTCTTTGCCCGACAGCGACCCGTCGGCGCAGTCGGCGGGCTCGGCACTCTTGACCTTGACGTAGACCGGGGAGGGGCCCGCTTCGCAGGCGGCGGCGGCGGCGGCGGCGGCGGGGCGGGGCGCCAGGGCCACGTCCTCGGGGCCGCCGCAGGGTGGAGGCGCGTACTTGCGGCGCAGGGAGCGGCTGACGTTCTGCGTCGGGTACCCCAGCAGCTGGGTGACGCGGCTGCCGCGTCTGCTGGCCTTGTACCCGGGCGCCACGGCGTCCTCTCTGTGGAAAACAACAGGCGGGCGGGTGAGCGGGCTCCTCCGCGGCGCGGCGTCGGCACGGCCTGGGCAGAGCGGGGGCTCTTGGCAACCTCTCGTCTCCCGCGCCTCCCTCCCTCAGCCTCGACCTGCTCTCCTCTCTGCCTCTTCCTGGGCCGGCGACCCCGCAGTGGTCCCGGGAGCCATCAGCCCCATCCTCCAGACGGGGCTTGTCCTCACTTGTCCGGACAGCCCACGGCAGGCAGCCCCATCTGGGCGCCCTCCAGTCCCCTTCAGATCTTTTCGCAGAACCACCGGCTTAATAGGGAGGGAACGTTGGAGATCCAGAAGGAGCTGCTTTCCCTGTCCTTTCCTTAACTAACTCTGACCTTGCCCTCTCTCTCTCCCTCTTCTCTTCACCTCCTGCCCCTCAATCTTCGCCATCTTTTCCTCCATCCCTAGGGCACTGCAATCATTAGCACGATTAGGCTTGTTCTATTTTCATTTCTAGCTGGTTTCTAATATAAGTTATTAGCACTATTCTTATTATTAACTTCTTAAATAAGCACGTCCAGAGTTCTCACCGGCGCAATACAGGGGAAACGTGAAAAAAATACAGGCCCTGCCCTCCAGGAGCTTACAGTCTAGACGAGACAGACAGAGGTGCACAGACAGGAGGGAAGTGGAGGGCAGGGGAGCAGAGGTGAAGACCGGACGTGGGAAGGGGGAGAGAGGAAAGCCATGCGATGAGTGGCAGGTCGACATGCTGCGGTCCCAGCACTCGCCGGCCATGGCGGTCAGGGTTGGGGTGGGGGTCCCAGCCGGCCGGTGGCAGGCAGGGGTGAGGAGGGGCAAGGCGCCGGTCCCCTGTCGCACAGCAGCATGCAGCATGCATCAGGTTTTACCTGATCTCACTAGCCAAGTCGCAGGCCCCTCCGCCGACCCCGCCGCCGCCGCCGGTGCGGTAGCAGAAGGCATCGCGGGCGCCGCCAGCCCCGGCGCCCCCGCAGCAGCAGCAGATGAGCCCCCAGATGCCCACCGCCAGGCAGGCCAACATGAGCAAAGAGCCCAGCACTGCGCCGATGATCATGCCTATACGTTTGGTGTCTGTGGAGAGAAGTAAAGAGGAGTCAGCCTTTCTGCAGCATGGCAGGTGCCTGGCTAACCAGGAGGTGCCAGGGCGGGGGTCTGTGGGAAAGAAAGAGGGATCCAGGGGCTCTCAGGGACACCCAGGGAGGAGTATATGGGGAGATGCAAATGAACCCCTTATGTTTGCATGTTTCTCCCAGGGCTTCCCAGCTGCCCTAGGCAGAGACCTGTGCACTGATGGCAATGGGAAGGCAGAGCCAGCTGAGGCTCCAGAATACAGCCTAGGTTCCTCCCATCCAACCCTCCCAGCCATGGGGACTCCAGGGCCACTGCACCTACCTGAGACCTTCACCTCCACCACACACACGCTGTAGCCCACATGGTTGGCCACTGTGCACTGGTACAGCCCATCATCCTTGTAGGAGATGTCCTTCAACACCAGGTCACCGTTGCTCAGGCCTGAAACTAAAGGAGTGCCAAGGGTCTCTAGTGAGGCTGAGAGCTCCACCCCAGTCCAGGCGCCTGTGGGCTATGGGTGGAAGGACAGAAGGTGTATGCACACACACACAGGTCCACTCCACTCTCCAGGTGAGTCACCTTGCTCCTCCTGGAACAGAGAGGCAAGGAAAGGCCCCTCTCCCAGCAACAGGACAGAGACACCATTAGGTGTCTTAGGGAAATATGTCCTCTCTCTCAGCCTCCATCTCCTCATTTGTACAGTGAAGACAGAGTTAGCCAGAGGAATTCTAAGGTCCCTTCCAGCTCTGATATTCTTTGATTGTGCGTACTAGCCAGCTTCCCTGTGTGCCAGCCGCTTTACCCACCTCATCCCATTTCGTCCTCACGTGCCCCCAGAAGGCAGACATTATTATTCCCTTTTCATATATGATGAAACCAAGGCACAGAGAAGTTAAGCCACTTGCCCGAGTCTCGCAGCCAGTCAGTGGTCCAGCTAGCATTCAAGCCCAGCCCTCTCTCTCTTAGGCCATGCTTTTTCCAAATTAACCGTACTGCTTTCGACTGACTCCCCTCTTTTGCCTCCTCTTCTCTCAATAGCAGCTTCTGATACAGGCTCAGAGGAGGAGCCTCCCATAGGGCTTCTAAGTTTGGCTTGGTACCACTGATGACCAGGGAAGACCCAGCAGGTCCCAGAGTCCTGGCCTTCCACTCAGCCCACTCCCCACTCCTGGGGCCCCCTCACCTTGGTTCAGGTTGCTATGGAAGGACTCCTGGTAAGAGAGCTCAGAGTGGAAGCTTTGCTGGGAATGGTAGGACCCGGCGCGATAGGGGTGAGTGTACCCACTGATCTTGGCCCACTTGTAGGTGAGAGGTGGAGTGCCCCCATTGGCAAAGCATTTCAGCACCACGTCGTTGCCGTGTGTCATGTGGCCCTCAGTCCAGCACACGGGCACCGCTGGCCGCGCTGTAGGAAAGCGAGCAGTTCTGAGCCAGGGCCCAGCCAAGAGGCAGAACTAGGCTCAGGGTGGCCAAACCGCCGTTGGCTCTGAAATCTGGGGAAGGGGCTCCCAGAGCAGTCTAGCCATACCTTGGACAGTGACGATGACCTTCCGGGTGGCCATGGTGGTCTTCTTCACCCTGCACTCATAGGTGGCTGTGTCAGATACCTGCAGGTTCATGAGGTTAATGGAGGCATCATACTGGCTGGGGTCTGAGGCTGCAAAGCGGACCCTCTGCTGCAGATGGGGGAGGTTGCCATGGTTGATCCTCTTGTCCTGGTAACTAAGGAACTGTGAAGAAGAGAAGAAAACAGAGGTGGTGAGACAGGCAGAGCCAGGGAGAGCCCTGTGGATTGGCTGCCTTGAGCGATTCACTGAACTTCTCTGAGACTCAGTTTTCTCAGCTGAAAAATGGGAATGATGATGCCTGATCCACTGACCTCAAACAGAATGTGTGAGATCAGATGACATCAAGCACTTTGGAAAGTATAAGGTCAGGCTGAGAACTTCTCAAAGGCGGGGCCCATGCCTCATCTTCCCTTTGGAGTGGGCTGGGAGGAGGTGGATGAACTGGCTGGCTTGATTTGTGATTGCAAAGCTCTCATCCCTGTTGCCCCATTTCCTGAGAGGCCTTCGGGAAAGTTCAAGGTCTTGGTTTCCTTATCTGCCCTTTTTCCCTCAGGATGTTGGCTGCCCAACAGGTAGACACCATGAAGTGTAGGGTAAGGGGAACCCTGTGCACAGCACTCACCACATTCTCCCGAGGTGAGGGGTCTGAGTTGACCTGCATCCACTCGATGTCCAGCCCATTGGGACCATAGTCCTCAGGGTCCAGGATGTAGGGGCAGCCCAGCCTCACATTATCACCTTCCGCCAGATACAGAATCTCCTGGCCATCCCCGTTGATCCTCACAGCAGAGAGCAGCACTACAGGCCGGGCAGAGCAGATGGGGTGAGGGGAGCAAAAATGGCTTGGGTGGAAGCTTGGGTGGACAGCTTCAGCCCCTCCCTCCACCATTCTCTGTCAGTGGCAACCCAGGGCTCAGTGGGGGTTCCATAGGGAGGAGCGGCTGCTCTGAGTGTGTGTATGTGTGTGTATGAGTTGGTATATGCAGTTCTGTGCACACTTGTGTAAGTATGTCTATATTCTATTTTTGTGTAGGATTGAATCTGAATACTGTTTGCATATATATAGCTATTCTGTATGCTTGTATGTATGCATGATTGTGTATGCTTGTATGAGTATGTACACATAGGTACATTGCGTGTTTGTGAGTATTTGTGGCTGCTTATGTGTCCTGTAAGGATACTCATGCACGTGACCAGGCAGAGTGTCTGCTTATATATTTACATGATAATGCATGCGTGTGTGTGTGTGTGTGTGTAGGTACATGGAGCACACTGAGTTGTTAAATGCTCTGATGGAAGAGCCTGACTCATTAAAAGCCGCCTCTGTCTGGGCCAAGTGAGGTGCTCCTGTGTGGAGGCAAGAGGATGTACACCATGGTCTCTGGGGTCCCTTTCCAGCCCAAGGAGCAGAAGACTGGATGTGTCTGTGTGTGTCTCTGTGTATGACAGTGCGTGTCTGTGGCTGTGTGCCTGGCTGTGTAAGTGCTGTGAGTGATAGTGTGTGCCTGTATGTGACAGTGGATGGCTGTGACCAGGAGCCTGGCTGTGTTCTTGTGTGACAGTGAATGATGAGGTGTGCCTAGGACTATGGCCACATGCATCTGTAGGACAGTATGAGCCTTGCACAATGGCATGTGACCTTGTGGACTTTGTGTCCTTCCCCTTGTGTGATTGTATGGCTCACGTACAGCCACCCCCACCTGCTCGCTACAGTTGGGGCCCCTCCTGCTACTGCCAGCACTCGCTCCACTGAGTCAGCCCTGGGTAAGAAGCCAGGATCTGGCAGCTCAGGACTGAGCTCTTCTCGCTCCCTACCCTGACCCCAGGCAAGCGATAGCCCCAACCGGTTGGACCTAGAGAAGAATACAAAGGGGGTGTGCCTGGGGCCCCAACCTTGTCACGAGAGGCAGGCAGTGCTCCACCTCGAGGTTTCCTGCAGCCCTCCCTCCTCAGGCCCCTGGCCCAGCCCGGGCACTCTCCTTCTGTGTTATGTGTTGAGAGTCAGCAAGTCCTTTGGAGTCCCAGCCCTTGGTCTCAGCAACTCATTCTGCTCTGCCCTTTTCTGGCTGTCCCCTGGGACCACCTTCACACCGAGAGAGCATCTCACACACACAATTACACATTGTCACAGCCAAAGAAATCGACACATAGACATACCCTTACAAGCCTTCAAAGTGCAGATATATACCTATGCAGTCCCACCTGCCTATACACAGACACTGTCAGATCCACACAGACTCACATCTGCACACAAACACAGGTACGTATTAATCCGGAAGACACTCCCACTACGCACGCATAGAGTACCTCGAGTGCGTTCATTCAAAACCAGATGTACTGGCAGAAGCTTAGTCTGGTTCTAGAGAGCTAGCAGGTGCCCTTTCAACACCCCCAACACCTCAGGCATCACTGAACTTGCCCCTCGGACCCCTGGCTGGGCAAGCAGCCGTGCCCTAACCCCGCTAGGCTCCAGGGTAACCCAGAGCAGGCAGGCTGGCTGCTGGGGCTCTAACGGGACCTGGTGATGCCTCCTCCAGCCCCAGGCCAAGAGAACACCAGCTCATTCCTGAGATAAGGATCCTGATACCATCTGCCAGATCCTAGGGCGGCACAAGGCAAGCCAGAGATGAGCCAGAACTCAGCAGAGAGCAGAGGCTCCACCCTGGGGAAGGGCTGCCAGAAGCAACCCACAAGAGGAAGACTTTCCCCATACCTGGGGCCAGCCAGACAGGGGGGTAAGTATTCAGGGAAGGGGGCTTGGGAAGGAGAGACAGGCTGGAAGAAGAGGGCCTCCACCCTGCACTAGGCAGGGTGTCTTCCTTTGTCTCGGGCCAGGGAGCCTCACCCTAGCCTTTCAATCTCCCTAAAAGCTTTCTCAACCTCCTCTCAAGTGTTCCAGCCTTTTTGCACCCTCTCACTCTCCTGGGGAAGTTGTTCCTGGTGTCTCACCTTGATTCCTCTTGCTGTGGCACTGAGGAAGTGCTTCCAGAGAATGTGAGAGAAGAGAGAGGCTGGAGAGAGGGAAGATAGCCAGAATGGGAGAGAGCTGAGTAGGGAGACTTGGAGAGAGGGAGGGAAATCACAATGGGCCCTCCGGCGAAGAAGATGGTGGTGATTAATTGTCCCCTCACGAAAGCGCCAGGGCTGCACACCCTCCAGGGAGGTGTCACTTCAACAGTAGTGTCTACTCTCAGCTTGTAAATCCTTTCTGAATTTTCAAGCTGCTTCCAGAACTCCCAACCCTCCCTCTGGAGGTGAGGGAGGGGAGAAAAGGCGGCCCCCACGAGAGGATATTGGTGCATAAATACGTACAGCCCACAACACACGCCACACACATGGAGATGTCCCAGGTCCCCACAGCACAGCTGGAGCTTCCTGAGCGGGCTCTGCCAGCCGGGCTCTCACCAGACAGAGAGGGTGTTGCAGGCATCCTGCTGGAAATGCAATTATAAAACACACACACACACACACACACTCACTCACACTTATACAAAGGCTGAAAATGTTCCCCCCTTCTCAGGCTCCTCCCCCATACTCCCTCATCTCAAATCTAGACACCAGGAGGGTCTCAGAGCCATTTCCAGCGATGCCCACACAGAATGGCCCTTGTTGGGACTTGCCCCAACCTGGGCAGGCAGCCACGATATCCAGCCCAGAGCCCTGCCCTCAAGGTGTGCCCCAGTGGGGTGTTGGGAGTTGCTGTTCCCACCCCTCCTCAGGCCTCATCCTGAGGGGGCACTACCCTGGAGCTCGCACAGTACAGGGGCCTGGAGCAGAGGTCTCAGGCCCAGGCTCTCACTGGCCAGCTGGAAGCAGCCCACTCAGACTACACCAGCACACCTCTGCCTTCTCAAGGCAAACAACTCCGTACACTTAACTCTGGCCTGGTGGTGGAGGAGGGCCCTCCCACTGGGAATACACACAGACTGATGAAAAGGGAGCTTTCTCGGCCCCAGCCCCGCTTTGCTGCTCACTTGACCCTCTTACCCCACCCCCAGTTCCCACGGTAACTCAGGCAAGCCCTGTACTCCCATTCACAGCGTGTACATGCATGTGTGAGCCACACAGGCGCAGGGTAATGATGAGGATCCATCAAAGACCTCTGCCCCATTGACACGTGCCCCAGACCTTCAGGCACGGGGCTCTCCTGGGGTGAGGGCCCCGTGGCAATATCCAGACCCAGGTGGCAGCAGGGTGAGGGTGGGAGCACCCTGCCAGGATATCTCAGACCACCTTCGAGGCTCCTCTGTGAGCCGCTCACTGCCCCTTTCCCTGCCCATCTGCTGTCATGTGGGCATCCCTGCCATCTGCCCAGCCCCGTACCTGGGCTCAGGCACACCAGTAGAAGGTGGAATGCTCTTCGAACTCCCATGTCTGTAGGCTCGGCGTTTCCTCCGCCTGGGCTGGGTATCCCTGGGGCCAGTGGCTGTGGGCCAGTGGTGGTGTGTGGACGGAGGGGGAGCTGAGGGCCCAGACACTACTGGGGGTGGCAGGAAGGTCCAATGAGTGCCTGGCTAGGGAGCAGCCAGTGTTATTTCTATGGGAGGGAGGGGGCCTGGTCCCCGCCTTGGGGAGGAGTCCCAGGATCCCTAATTAGTGAGGTGACAGACTGACCTACCCAGCCCTTACCCAAGCTCTTCCCTATCCTGAGAGTGGCAGAGGGAGGGCAGCGGGACTTGTAATTAGGCATCTGTTAAACTTCCACTTCCTCCTGGCCCCATCCTCGAGGTGACAACAGTCGCCCCATTTTAAAGCGTCCACGGAGCTCCCCTCACCACTCATTTGTGGCCTCCTTCCCCGGGGGAAATGGGGACGAGGAAGGAGAAGCCAGGCTTGGGATGGAAGGGTGGCCAGGCCTTGAAGTGTTAACACTGACCCCAGGGCACAGGTGTCGGACACATCCTCCCAGTGCAGGCTTCAGCTTTCCAAATCCCCACCCCGCCCACCAAATATCCATGACCCTCCAGGGGCCCCCCAGGACAAGGTCTGTGGGAAGGGGCACTAGGGAAGGGGGCACTGGGTCTGGAGGGGAGGCCCAGGCAGATGAAAGGGACCCAGGACTTCAAAGGGAGTCAGGCCTCCTGAGCTGAAAGAGGCAGGGAAGGGGTGTGTGGGGGAAGAGAGTCATCCCCTGCCTGCCCCTTCTCGAGCTGTGCCCCCACCCATCCCTGATGCAAGGTCATCCCTGAGCATGGGGAATCCCTGGGAGCTAGAGGTGTTATGAGGGAGCCAGCCTCTCACCTCCCACACAGAACTCAAACCAGTCCAGTGAGGCCTGAAGGAGAGGGGTCAGGGTGTGTGGAGGGAGCAAGGTAAGTGGATGGGTGGGTCAGGGGATGCTGGAGGGAATAGCACCAGTAGGGCTGGGAGGGGTTGTACCTGTGCACATATGTGCCCACTCACTGGGACATGCCTGTGCATCTCATTGAGAAGGGCCAAGTCCCACAGTGTGGACTTGTTTTAGAGATTGCTTGGTGTCCTTGCTTCTATGCTCAAGAAAGGAGACCAAGGACCCCCATAACCCAGACTGCTGGTCGGGGTGACTAAGCACAGTTCTGGGCCGGTTGGACCTGGGGTGGGGAGGATCCTGGTAGGCAGAGGGAGAAAGTGGAGGGCCAGCCCTTGCTGGTTGGTCCAGGGAGTCCCAGAACAGGTCTTGGGCTCCCTGGACTCCAGGACTGCCCCACACACAGTGAGTGGCCCGGCTCAACAGCTCAACTCCCTCAGAGGGCACAGGAAGGGCATAAAAGCGGGAAGAGTCTTGGGGAGAGTTATGGGGCTCAGGGGTGCTGCCAGGGCCCACCCCTCTAGGAAAAATAAGATAGAACAATAAGGAAGCACAAGGAGTCCACGCGTCTCTGCATTCCAAATCCCTCCCCCCACACTCCCAACAATAACAAGGCACTCTAGCACCCACCAGATGTACACAATGAATATCTTTATTTCCTTATTTATTTGGAGGGTTTATGAGATTGTCCTGCACACTCTGGAGAGTAGGGATCATTATCCCCACTTTACAGAGGGTAAACAGAGGCCTGGAGAAACATGAAGATTCAACCCAGGTGATGCTGCAGGGGCCTGACTAAGAGGAGGACACCCAGGCATCCTGACTCTCAGTCCAGAGTGGTCCAAGAAAAGGGTTTGGTGACCCTATGGGTTACTAGACCCACCCATGGGGAAGGTCAGAGATGGGTGGAGGGGAGAACAGGTGGGACCAGGAAGAGGGACACTGAAAAGAAAGAGTGAGGTTGTGGGTCTATTAAACTGAAGGGTGGTGTTGGAGTTAAGTTGGGTCTGGATTTTGGCTAATGTTAGAGTTGGGGAGAAGGCTGGAGCTGAGGTTAAAGTTGGGGTTGGTCAGTTGGAATTATGAATGAGGTTGAGGTCAGATTTGAGGCTGGGATGAGAATGAAGGCTGAGATAAGGGTTAGAATAACAGCTAGAACTGAGGCTAGGATTCATGGCTGGGATTTGGGTTGTGGTAAGGAATACGGTTTTAGTTTCATATAGCTGTGCTTGAGAATGCAGTTAGAGCTAAATTGAAGGCTGGGTTAAGATTTAGGATTGCGGTTACAGCTGGGTTTGAATTGAGTTTGGGATTGAGTTAGGATAGGCTGTGGTTAGAGTTAGAACATGGGTAACGTTATATGGGCAGGGGGATTCATGGGTATCAAAAATGAGGTTTTATTTATGATGTAGACAGACCTCAGCCTCCATCCACTAAATCCAAGTTTGGCTAGAATTTGCATCCCTTCACTCTGGGAGAATACCAATGGCACATGTTGATTGGGGTCCCACAATGTGGGGGAGAGTTCCAAATATGCATGAGCCCATCTGAGGGGTATGAAGCAACTTAATCCCATAACAAATGTAACCTCTGAAGTCCTGCTCCACAACCGAAGTCACCACCTGGGCAAGCTCCCAGAAAGGCATTTGGGGAGGGGGTACAGGAAGCTATTAGCAACGAGTGGGGCTCTGACACCAAATTGAAGTAGAAGATGGGGTCCATCAGAGGCAGTTTTACTGGGGCGAAGGCGGGTCCTCATTTTGGAGTCTAGGAGATGGGAGTTGGGGGAGACTGAGGGCCTAGAGGCTCTGAGAAGAACAGCCACTTTTGAGGGCTCCACTCAGGGGCCCCTCAAAGCCTCAAAAGGCAGGGCACATTGTTGCTCTCCTTTGACCCGCTGAGGGCTAATTGCCACCTCCTTGCAATTTGGGGCCCATCAAAGCAGCTGTCAGCCTTCCTGCCTGTGCCCTGAGCCCTGCAGGGTGTCAGGGTAGTGGGGCAGTGGTGGAGTGAGGGCCTAGGATATCAGCTTAGTTTTCACAGCACAGGTCCAGCCCACCACCCCCTCTCTCTGGACCAGCCCACTGCCCATGTTTCTCTGTGGGCTTCCTCAGCAGAGGAAGAGGGCCCGCTCCTGGAAGGCCCCCTACCCCAACTCCTCCCTCTCCTTCTTCCCCACCCAGACTCCACCCCAAACATCCCATTTCCACACACCCTTCCTTTTCAGATCCCATAAAGGTCTGGACAGATCCAGAAACTGTTGGGGTTCCCTCTGTGCCCCCAGGGAGAGAGAAAGAGACCGGGAGAGACAGTGATTAGTAAAGGGGCAGAGAAACACATGTGGCATCCAGACGGCCCATCCAGAGGTTCAGGGAAAGAGACAGAGGAGGCAGAGGGCCCAGGCTGTGGTCTGGACTCAGCACACAAATTTCCTAAAGGGCCTCTTACTTTCCTTGAGAAATCCATAGCTCTCAGGGGGAGAATGGCCCCTGTTTTGGGCACACCCCACAGTTTGGGTGGTATTTGCTTCTATTCTAAGACGGAAATAGAAAGGCAAAGACAGAGGCTTCGAAAGGAGTAAACAGAGACAGAGGAGGAGGGAAGAGGCAGGACAAGGACCCGGAGAAGCCCAGACTGCTTCTGAGATGAGGTGCAGTCCAACCCCAAAACATCTTGTGGAAGGACAGGCAGAGGCCTTGGCCTGCCTACTCTTCCTCCAAAGTGCCCTCCTCAGCAACTCCACACAAGTCCTGTAGGCCCTGCCCTCACCTGCCTGGGCCTACCCCCAACCCCTCTCCCCAGGCTCCTAGGCTCAGGAGCAAGCTCCCATCTCCCCTCTGGGGCCCCAGATCTACAACTTGATCTTTCTAGACTCCCCCTATACACAGTCAGCAGGCTCCTTAGCCCTGCTCCTGAGTCCCCACGTAGACCCAGGCTCACCCCTGCAACACTGGAGCATGTCTGGCAGGCCCTGGGAGTGGCCGTGCAGAGAAAACCTCTGAGGAAAGAGTCTGAGAGCAGGCATCATGAATGGCCGTGGGGTAGTCAACACAATCCTGTGTCTCAGAGAGGGCAGAGGCGTCACGAGGCACACAGTCACGGAGATGCCAGGGAGCCGCGACCACTGCTGCCTTTCCGCCCAGCTCTCGGTGAAGGCTTGGGGCTGGAGGACCGCCAGGTGAGGCCATGGGTGGACAAGAAGAGTGGCGGGCTTGAAGGTGGTACAGAGGGTGTGATGGGAAAATGTTGAGTCCAGACGAGGAAGGGTTAGTGTTCATTTCAGAGAGAGGGATGAGATCTGTGTGTTCAGTTTCAAGATCCAGGTTGGGGTTAGGGACTGAAGCCCAGATCAGGGCTGGCAGGCAAGAGTTTCAGACACATGCGACCCAGGGACTCCCTGAGCCTCTGCTCAGGCTTCCCAAGCGTTGGTGATTCCTGCTAGTCCACCTCAGAAGAAGGGGGGAGCCTAGGAGGGAGCCTGGATATGCCCAGATCTCTCCCATCAAGTGATATTCTGGAGCTTACCCAGACTCATAAAAGCAAACAGCACTGAAATGGTCCCCATCACCGAAAGGAGTGACCCACCCCACCACTCTATCAGCAAAGCACCAGAGCAAAGAGTGGCTGATTAAATGTTATGAATTGAACTGTTATCCAGGGAACAGTGGAGGAAAGAAGAATTTTCCTGTAAAGAGTATGTGAATTCCTGATGACAAACCTGAATAAGAATCAAGAGACTCTGAAGATAAAACATATCTTCACTTCACCAAGATCAACCATATCCTGCAGAACCTTCATCCACTCAACAAACAGGCTGCGCCTTGTGGTAGGCCCTGGGGAAGCAGAGATTAATGAAATTCAGTGTCTTTCCTTCTAGAGGGGTCTGGTGGGGGAGACAGACAAGGGAAGGGGCGCCTTCCCTTATTACACGTGATGAGCTATGGTGATATGCAGCAAGACCCCCTAACCTGGTAGGAATGATGTATAAACAGAGATCTGAAGGATAACTAATGATGTATGGGGAGGATTGAGAGTGGAGAGAGGTGGCTAGAGGGTATTTCAGTCCTTGGGATATAAACTGGGGCCGGGCCAGAAATGGCAGAGAAGAGAATGGAGTCAGGAAAGGCAGCTGATGGTTATTTTTGGACTGAGGGAAGATCCCTGAAACTGAACCCGTGGGGACCTTCTACCCAATCCACCAGAGCACTTACTGGGACCAGAGCCGGGCCCTCGGGATGGACTAGGCAACTAAGATTGATCATCCTGAACCGTGTGTATGTTAGTGTGAAGAGAGAAAGAGCTTGTGATGAATTAATCCACATGTCCAATGGGACTTGACCTTCGAATTTGTAGAAATAAAATTTGCCTTTGATTTTGGCATCTGGATTCCCCCGACACATATCTGCAGAGGGCAACTGTGGTCCCCCTCAGCCCCCAGGGCAGCCCCAGACCTGCCTGCCTTCCAGGGAGGTGCCAGGGAAGGTGTGTGGGAGCTGGCAGGTGTCAGAGTTAAGCCAAGTGTGTCTGCTTCAGAGCCTTCCCCACTAAGCCATCCTGACCAGCCCTCCCTCTGCTCTCCCTGTTTGTTTCCTGTTGCCTGGACACTGGCAGAAGGGAAGGTGGTGCTGGAGGGGGTGGGGCTCAGAGGAAATACACCTCAGCCAGGACTGGCTGGGACTTGGAAGGGTTAACTGGCAAGAGAGCAACATGCCCAGCCCAATGGATAAAGTAGAAGGTTCCCCACTTTTCCCCCCTTCCTCCCTCCAACAACTCACCAACTCTCCCTACCCAGAAATGTTCAGAAGAGCCTTGTGTTTTCAGAACTTTGGACACTTCCCCACATGCTGTCAGGTTGCACAGCAGCTAGGGTAGAAGATATCTGAAGGGGTGCCCTGTAAAAAGAGGCTGAACTTGTTTTGTGTGGTCCCAAAGAGCAGACCTAGGGCCCCACAGTGATACAAAGGAAGACATAGAGTGACTCAATATTCAGAAAAACTTTCTGAGCATCAGGGCTGATCTGAGATGGCTTGGATTGCCTTATGAGGTAATGAGCACCCTGTCTCTCAGGGCATGCAAGCTCAGACTGTCCAACCATTTGATTAGAGTTTACAAAGGAGATTCAAGCACTAGAGGGTCTTTGAGGTCTCTTGTAGCCTTGAGATTCTATGATTTGGTGCTCATCCCCACTAGCCGGGGTACACTGTTTCCCCATGCAGAAAAGCTCTTTAGCTCTGGGAAGTTTCTCCTGCTCCCCACTCCCACCCACCCACTTGACTCTTCTTTCTGGAAGTCTCCTGAGAAAGCCACCCAAAATCTTGATCCTATTGTTGTCCCCACCTCAAAGTCATCAGAGGGCATTGAGGTGATGGCTACTCATCTTCCAAGGAGACAAGTAGAATGCAGGAAGAAATGGAGAGCTTACACTGCAAGGAGAATATGCCAGCTGGGAGGGTGTGAGCTATGGAGCTAAAACAGATGGAAGGTCTAAGCTATTTAAAGCCAGTCAAATCAAGAATAACTTAGCCTTTTCTGGGAGTCTAGATTTCTATGATGTTGGAAATGAGCTTCTTCCAGGTAACCTCGGCATGATTTGCCAGGATAGCTCTCAGACTATGGGAGGGAAAGGGAAGAGGGTCGGGTCACCTTGGCAGCAGCCTGGAATGGGGAAGAGCCCTCTGGTCTGGAGTGAGTCACCCCTCCCCCCCAGATCTCCTGGGGCTCCCACTCTGCACAAGGAACAGTCAGAATGGATGAGAGGGAACTCCACGGCCTCCACACCCAGACTTCTTGTCTGAGACTCCAGCGTCTCCTCTCCACCGTCACCTAAACAGCTGCCACCCTTCCTCACCCCGAAAGCCCTGACTGGCTTTGAACTCTGAGCCCCTTTCATCCAAGCCTAATCAAAGTGCTTTTACTGAAACCAATTAATGCCCAGCTGTGACTCGAGTCAGAGATGGGGATGCCGAGACTTTCAGGGGTGCTGGAGGACATCCCGGCACCCCACTGAGTCAGGGACAGCCTAACTCGGCCACCAGGGCAGGCTGCTGAGTCATGGCCAACTGGAGCTGTTCTGTGGCAGTTGCAAAGGTTCGGAGACCGCCTCCAAGCCACAGCGGATCATGATGCAGGCAACAGGCACATGTGAGCAGGTAGAGCATGGAGCGGAGCCAGGAGCCCAGGGACACGTGGCTGGGAGACAGCTGCCTGCAGACGTGATTCAGTGCTCTAAGGTGGAGCCCAACCACTGGATTTTCCAGGCTATACCAGTCTGACATTGCAAGGACCGGGAGACCCAAGGAACAGAAGCAAGGGAGCTGGGAAGTCAATCAAGTACCCATACGACTAAGTCAGTAGCTTGGGCACATCTTTTTGCAACCTTCTAACATCTTTACATCAACAAAGACAATGCACCAACAACACCTCCTACTTATCTCCAGATTTCTCCAGCACTGGTCTACCCTTTGCAGCTTCCCAGACACCCCTGAGCTGGTTCGGTGGCTTGGAGGGGTGCGCAGAGCTCATTTCCACCCCTGCACACTGAGAAGAAGTGCTCAGAAGCTGAAAGCCAACCCTAGGAGAAAGCACTGCCCACCCAAAGGCCCAACCTCTGGCTACAAGTCGGAGGCTGGTTGTTCCTGATGGACTGGCCCACTAAGTCTTCAAAAGAATTCCAGAGATTTTCTGTCTTCTTTGTCTCCAGACCCCACCCCTACTCTGCAAGCTGGGCTCACACAGTCCCCTGCTGGCTCTGCCACCACTATCACGCAGCCTGACCCCACCAGCTCCCACTTAATGCTAGGGAACTTTTCCCTGTAATTATCCTCACTGCCATTCCTGAGTGAGAGGGGTGGAGGGTTTATAAAGAATGCCCAGCTGTCAGGAGTGTCCCACTTCTAGGAACTACGTTCGTGCTGATGAGTCAGGACAGACCTGAAGCCCGAGGAAGCCTGTGTGGGACTTCACAGGAATCCTGAGAGAAGAAAGCAAACTTCTCTTCCACATCATAGGCCAATTCCAAGAACTCCTAGAGGGGACAACCCTGAGGGCAGAACTCTGAGATTCTCTCCCAAACCATCTTCTTCTGCTCGGAGGTGGCTATATTGCCCCATCTCCAAAGCCAGACCTTATTCGTGTAACCTATAACTGCCCGCCCCCGCCCCACATCAAGACAGTCTCACTTTTAGTCCATGCAGCTCTGCATTTGCACCAGCAGCAGTTCTGAAGTGCTAATCTTGCTTTCAACCTGTGAACTTGGCCCATTTTTCTCTACATGGGCTCAGAAGTTAGCAATGGACATGGACCCCCCTTTCTTCTTGACCTGCACTCCAGACAGCTGGTTCCTCCCAGCCTGAGAGGGATGACTTAGGTGGGGAGCTGGGAAAACTCCAGGCACCCACAGCCCTTTCTGGCTTTCCTGGGAAGAGGGCCCCCTGAAACAGGTAAGGGCTTGCTCTTTGGTCCCTGCAGGTATTAACTGTGCAGTAGGCAATGCTCAGAGAGAACCTAAGCAAGTAAGCCAGCCGCAGAAGGGTGCCAGAATCCTCAGTGGCATTGCCATGTCTTCTTTCCCATCCTAGGCTGGGTACCACATCTTTGCAAGACCCCTAGGGAGGAATGTGTCAGCTTCCCTAGGTAGGAGGGTGCACTGAGGGGACTGAGCAGAGACAGTGAGAAAGCCTCTTCCCCAAGCAGCTGGTGGGGCTGCCCACCTGGTTGGCCAGGCAACAGTCTTCCCTGCTGGGGAAGGTGGAGAAGACCCTGAGGAAGCTGCCACTGTCCTGAGGAAGAAGCAGCTCAGGAAGCAGCTTGCCCACTCTCCCTGGGCCCTACGAAAAGAGGACTCTTGCCTGAGGCCCTTGTAACTGGGCGTTGTAAACACTAGGAATGCGCCCAGCAGCTGTCCTCTGCCTCTTCTAGAGCAGGACCCATCAAGGGAGACAAGACTGGGCTCTGGATTTGAGAAATGGAACACGGGCTGGGGGGGCGGTGAATCCCATAGTGATGGGAGCTGGATAGAAGCCTTTTCTCCCTAAGGCATACAAAAACAGGGAAATGGTTCCATCCCTGGAAGCTAGCACTTCAGCCCCAAATGGGAGCCTGATAATCAGGGTCCTTCCAAAAAGGCTGCAACTATTCTAAAGGTACAAGAAATTTGGTGGCAAGCAGCAGGGGGAGAAAGCAAGAGCAGACCGGCACAAATGAGAAGCTTCCATGAGGGTGGAACCAAGTCTGCTGCTTTCCCAGAGTGCCTAGAATGTACCTAGCACATGGCAGGCACTCAGTAAGTATTTGGATGAGTGAATGAATGAATGAAAAGTATTTTGGGGAAAAGGGATAACTGTGAGTTATCAAGCTAACACAGACAAAGACAACTTTGGGGAGCCCCACTTGTTCGAGTGAGGTGGACAAGGAGAGCCCAGCCACTTGAGTGAGGGAGGCCACTGTGTCTGGGTGAGGGGCCTGGGCTGCCAGGGTGAGGAGTCGGGTCCTGGGCATGCCCTGATGGGGGACGGGGCAGGCATCTACGTTGCGGCACTGCCTGGAGTTGAAAGGGCTCTGGCAGGAGAGGGCTGAGACAGGAGGGTAAGCCCCAGGTTCAAACACCACCCCCTCCAAATAGGGGGTCTGAGTCATAGGAGTGAGCCCACTAAGAGCTCTGCCTTGGGTGACCCCAGTACCTCCTTCCCCAGCTCAGCCCAGCCAAGCTCTTGCCCCAGCCCCTCCCTGAGAGCATCTCTCACTTCTTACCCTGAAATGCCTCTGAACTGGGTGTGGAGTAGGGGCAGAGACAAGATTGGCTGAAAGTGGACATGATGACAGCATCCCAGAGGTCACAAAAATGCCAGGAAACACCAGGACAAAGGGACCACCTGGCTTAGAAGGGGTGATCATGAGAGAGCATCCTTCCATTCCCTGCCCCTGAGCATCACGCCACCCACAGCCCGACTCTACCGTAACGGATTTTGCTCCACATTCAGTATCCTGTAGCAGCCACATCCACACATTAAGAAAGCTGGACTGTTCCTTAGAGAAGTAGAATAGATTTAATCTGTAACTACGAAATGTCTAGGTTAGCAGCAGTTATGGACACCTAGAGACTGGGCGGAATCTGTCCCCTGAAGGCATCCTGAGGGGCACGGAGGCATCCCTCAGTTCACAGAGGTGGCTGGCAGGATGTTAGCTTTGCGCTCAGCTTCGATGCAGTACTTCTCAGGAAGGCCAGTGGCTCTGCAGGGGAAACACAGGGCAGGTATAAGGGGGAGGGTGGGACCAGAGAGGAGGCAGCAGGAAGCAGGATCTGGGTGGGGTTTATAGAAACTGGGGGCCTGCACCCCCAACCCTGCTCCCACAATCCATCCCCCAAACACATTCCCGTCAAGTCTCCAGCGTTCTGCCAGGGAGTTCCCAGAGAGCCAGGAAGAACCAGTCCCAGAACTTTCTGCTGGAGTCCCCTTCAGAAAGCAACAGCCCATGTAAGCCACCAGTCAGGAGAAGGGGCCATCCTGAGCGCCTCTGTCATGGTCCCTTCATTCCCTGAGTCCCACATTTTCCAGTCTGCCATGCCATCTCTTTGAGGAAGTGGTGAGGAGCTGGGGAGAAGGGATGCCAGCGCACCTCAGCTCTTCAAGCTTTTTCTTCTTGATGTCATCAATGCGCTCACGCCGCTTCTGGGCCTCCTCTTTGAGGCGCCGGCCCTCCTCAAAGGTGGCGATCCGGTCCTGAACCTGCTTCTGCTGGTTCTCGCGCACCTGGCGCCGGAGCTCGTTGGCGTGCTGTAGGCGCCCTGTGGCCTTCTTCTCCTCCTCCAGCCGCTCCTTTTCAATCTGCTCTCTCTGAGCCCTGGAGGACGGACACAGCTTTTCAAGGGGGCTAGGCTAAGCTGGCCCAGCTGAGGAAAGGCACTGTGGGAGCCTCCTGGGTGGGCTCCTCCAATGGACTGCCTCAGAGACCACAGCTGTCCACACTCTGGCCCTCTTCCCTTGGCTCAGAGATCAGCCCAAAAGCTGCCTCCGCGCACGCTTCCCCCTCCCACCCAGCTGCAACTGTATGTCATGGGCATCCTTAGAAGGGCCTCATGTTTGGTTTAATGCTGTGCTGTCACTGTTTTGATATTCTTAATAATTTTTGAAGAAGGGGCCCACATTTGCATTTTTCCCTGGGCCCTGCAAATTAAGTACACCTAGGGTTTTACCCACTGGAAGCTATTGTTCCTGCTCTCTTATAACAATGCAAAACTCCTCTCCAGCCTGTTCTAAGATCTCTTTCTTTCTCTCTCTTTTCCTTCCTTCCCACTAACAATAATAATGACACTAACAAAACCAACAAAGGGAATGCTTAGGAAGTTAAAAGAAGTGATAAAGTCTGCAATGCTAGCTCTCCTTTGTTGCTGGAAGAAGGAAGGAACTCAGCCTGATATCTCTTAGTTCTCTTACTAATCCAACTCTCCAAATTCCTCTTAGGATCCTCTTCCACAAGAACACTTCGTGGACTCTGATATCAGGGGGAAATGGCTGATGCAGACCAGATAGCCTCAGAAAAACTTAAATGAAATGTATTCACATCTCACAGGAAACGCAGTCAGAGGCCATCTTGAGCTAACATCTTATTTCTTTCTCGATGTAAAAAACCAAACACAAAATGTAAAATCATCTTAGGCAGGGACCTCTCACCTGCTCTTCTCCCCTGGGGTCACTCATACCCCAACAAAGGTACCAAAAGCACTGCTTCCCTTACTCATCTCCCTCTAGCCATCTTCCAGGATCCACCATACATGGAGGATCCTCTCAGCTCCCAGCAGCTCTTTCACACCATGCAAACACCTCTGAAAATTCTACAACTACTGCAGAGCCTTCCCAGTTTATCAGAAGAGAACTGCTGGCTTCCTTGCCCATTTGTATTTAGACACCAAATCCCCACTGCTCAGACACATCTATGATAGCAGGAAGCCTCTCCTCTTCACCTTGCCATTCTTTTCCTATATATAGAACAGTTTTCTGTTGTTTCACATTATGTGAAACAAAGTGGAAACAGGGGACCTGTATGTGTCACTAGAGAGCCCCTGGGGTGGCAGGCAGTTGAAAATCTGAATGGGAAAGAGCTTGGTCATTTCATAGGGTTAGGGCAGTGATCATGGAGCCTGGCTGCATTACCACCACCTGGGAGTTTTCAAAAACTGCTAATGCCTGGGCCTCACCCCAGACCAGTTAAATCAGAATCTGTGGAAGTGGAGCCTGGGCATCAGTACTTTTTGAAAGCTCCCAGGCCTTTCTAAGAACCACTAGGTAGGGTCAGCTATCTGCTTAGTCAACAGGCTGAGAGTTAAAGGCCTCCTTCCATCCAGAAGCAGGAAGTCCATATATAGGCCACAGAGCAGGCCATGCTTTTGCCGTAGGAAAAGCTGGATTGCTGGCTATGGCAGAGACGCTCCTAGCACTTGAAGACATCCACCATGGTGGTCACATTGCCCTGGAGACACTGAATCTAGATGCTAACCTAGCCCAACAGGTGAAGTTGAACTTCTCCAAAAGGCTGGTCTAGCTTTAATAACTGGCTAGTACATATGCTTCAGGCAAACAAAGCAGAGACAAATGGGTTAATGGCAAAAGTGGGACATTAATTTCTTTCCATTAACACTTATTACTGCCTGCTAAAGGCAATAGATGTCCAAGGGCATAGAAGCTGGGGAGGGCAGACATCTGAAAGGCAGTCTGGAGCCCAGGGGCAGAATCTTTGGGGCCATTAAGGAAGCTGCCTTCTTCACCAGGTATCCAGAGACTATGGCACGACCCCTGAGGGCAGGGAAACCTACAGAGCCAAAGGGCATCGCAGGTAGTGGGGACAGGCTGGGGACCCACAGTCCAATAAAAGACCAGGAACCTGGTTCTGACAAAGACAGAAATTCCTACAGATCTGCTCTGCCTCTGGCCAGGGCTCCGGAAGTCTGGTCTGGCATGCAACTAACTGGAGCAGTACCAAGAAAGACCTGGAGCACGTAGACCAAGAAAGCTGGACTGCACCACTCAATCTCTACTTTTTTTTTTTTCTTTTTTTTTTTTTTTTGTGAGGAAGATCAGCCCTGAGCTAACATGCATGCCAATCCTCCTCTTTTTGCTGAGGAAGACCAGCTCTGAGCTAACATCTATTGCCAATCCTCCTCCTATTTTTTTCCCCAAAGCCCCAGTAGATAGTTGTACGTCATAGTTGCACATCCTTCTAGTTGCTGTATGTGGGACGCGACCTCAGCATGGCCGGAGAAGCGGTGCATCGGTGCACACCCGGGATCCGAACTCGGGCCACCAGTAGCGGAGCATGCACACTTAACCGCTAAGCCACGGGGCCGGCCCCTCAGTCTCTACTTATCAGAGCATAATTTCTGTAATTTTCTACCTCCCCCCACCCCATCACTTCAAATTTTGTTTGATTTTTCTTTTGAAAAATTCTGATCTTATAGATCCTGAACTAGAGCGAGAAGAGACTCATTCCCAGACAGGCCAGAACAGTTAGAGCCAGGAGAACACCAGGGGCCAGGTCTGGTGGTGGCAGAACTGACTGGTAGGAAGCAGAGCAGCTGTAACTGCTGGCTGCTTTGGGGGTAGAGGAAGGGGGCAGGGATAGTGAGAGATGTGAACACTTGCTTCCACTTATGTGTTGGAATGATCATTGAGCCAACAGAGAGAACAAAAATGAAAGGATAAAGAGCTGGCAAAGCAGGAAAGATGGATAAATACAGATGACGTCCATCAAAATATAAGTCTCTAACATTCTTCCTACATGAGCGGGCAAGGACAGTGTTTTCGTCTTCTCTAATATCTCCCATAGCATCCAGCACAGAGCCCTGAATTTACATCAAGTGAATGGCAAAGACCGCCCTTAAAGTCCTGCTCCAATGACTCACAACCCTTAGTGTTTGAAGTCCTTCTCTCCATCTCTCCTCAACCTCTCCTGCTGCAGTTTCATCCCTAACTTGCAGGGGGACGTGGAGGTGGGTGAGCACAGGAGGATCAGATTTATACCTCTACTTACACCTTTAATGCTCCCAAGTAAATAATCCCAATAATCCCCAATTCCTTAAACACTTCTAGTTGCTATTTTCCAATTCTCTACTCACAAAATTCTTGGCTCAAGTGTCTTTGAAATATTTCAATCATCCATCTAGTTACAATGACCCCACCAGCCCAGTCAAGATGGATGCTCATTTGTCTGTGGACATGCCAGAACGCTCCTCTCTACCCAATGCAAACCATCCCTGCCACAGTACAAGGAAAGGAAGCCAAGGTTCCCAGCCCCTCCTACCGAAGAATCCTCTCAAACTCATCTCGGTCCCGTTGCACCTGGACGGCCAGAGCGTGCTCCTTGAAAGCCACCTGTTCCAGCCGACTTTCCCGCAGCCTGGCCTCTGTTTCCATCTTCTTCTGTGCATTTTCCTTTTCCTTTCTGCGCCACTCTCTGTCTGCAACCTCCTGGTTGCGCTTGGCCCGCAAGGCATCCTGGGAAAGGAAAGGATGGGGAGACCAGTGAGGGTGCAAAATAACGCCCTCAGGCAGGTGATCTCCTTCTCCTTCTCCCTCCGGATTCTCTCTTGCTCAGGTACCAACCAGGTGCCCTTAGGAAGACACCTACTTAGACTCGGACACAGCCTGCTTTGAGAAGCTCCATGAATTTCTCTAGCAGCAAGGTTATTCTAGAAAGAATAGATGGAATCCTGTCATAGAACTTTCAGGTCAGAAGATACCCTGAGGGGTCATCTTGTCCTTTCACCCCACTCATCCCAGTTCTTTAACTAGATCTCAAACACCTCCAGGCGGTCCTGCAAGTGCTTCTAATTTTAAAAACTACTAATGACGGAGATCCCACAGTTTCTCCTGGTGATACATGTCAATGGTTAGTTAAGGTTGAAAGTTCTTTATGTGGCAGCCAAAAGCTTTCTCTTGAACCTTAAGCACGCAATGCACTGCTCAGGCCTTGCTGCCTTAAGCATTGGGACCAGGCCTATCCCTTCATTCTCAGACTACTGAAGTCTAGATAACTTGCATCCTTTCTTCTCTATCTCCACCCTTGAGGCCATTTTACAGGCTGTCAAAGGACTAGTTAAGGGAGTGGGAGAGGCCAAGGGAAGCCGAGACTAAATAGATACCTGCTCTGCCTGGTAATCCTGGGCCTTCTCCTGCAATGCCCTCAGGCGGGTGATCTCCTTCTCCTTCTCCCTCCGGCTTCTCTCTTGCTCAGCCTCAAATTCTGCTTCTCGAGCCTGCCAGGAAGAAAAGGACTTGAATAGCTCCCATTCCCCCAGCCTTGCAGAGAGAAACCAAGCCCCTGCAACAGTCTGTCCAATTCCTCCCCTACCCCTTCCCGACTCCTTTTGAGGCAGGGCAAAATGACTAGCAATGCACGGACATAAAACCAATTGGTATTTGTAAAATGCTTCATCATTTACAAAATGCTTCCTCCTGCGTTATTGCAGAGGGTCCCCACAACATCTCATGAGACAGATATTACAGATGAGGAAACTGATGTTCATGGAGATCAAGGGTCCTGCCCAAGACTGCACAGCTAGTCAACTGCCAAACAGGATTTGAATGCAGGTATCCTGAGCCCAGCCTTCGTGCTCCTCCCACTACTTCACAATTTCCAAGTTGCAAGGCCACTGGGCCAAGTTTCTAGAAGTAATAACCGTGCCTTCCTGCCTGTCTTGTAAAGTACAGCAGGTGGAGGTTATCTCATTAGTCCCTGGGCAAGTGGCCAACCATGCTTTGGGCAGTCCCACAGCAGTTAGCAGATAGCTAAGGAGTGAACCATCAAAATTAGCTCCCTTTGCTAATGTTGTTCTTTCTCTGAAAGAACAAACATATCCCTAAAAATTTCCCAACTACCATTCTTGGGCTGTCACAAGACTAATGGCTCAGGTTGGGTGGAAATGTGATCTTCCCATAAAGAACGTTCCTCAGCCCTTGTTCTACCTGCTCAGACTTCTGTGCAGCCCAGTGAGTTGCCTGCTTGTGAGCTGTGTGCACAGTTGGCTGAGTGTCAAGCTTGTCTCCCAGTTCCACCTTGCCCTAGATGCAGGGCAGGGAACTCTGGAGTCTTCCACAACCAATCTCTGTCTTTAGCTCTGAAGCGGCAGCCCCGGCTGCAAGAACAGAGACCGTTGTGAGGTCAGAGAAGGACTTGGATATACCTGGATACTTATGGTGGGCATGCTCAAGTGCCTGATCTCTTTGCCAGTCTCCAGCCTCTCCCAGCTCCTCCTGCCAATGACCTTTCCATGTATGAAGACAAGACATATTCCTCTCCTGCTCAGAAATCTATGGTGATTCCTCATCATTCCATGCATCCAGTTCTGCTCAAGTCCTGAGGCATTCCCAACAACTGCTCTCAGCTCTCTGTATCACCATCTCAATTCTTATCATGACCACCCCAGACTCCATGCTGCAGCCAGCCAATCTGTTCACCAACTCCTACACATGATTGGTTTATCATCACCACCTTCACCCATTCAGAGGAATACTGGCTGAGTTCCATACGATGTACATAGCATTATTCTAGGTATGTTCAGCCTAGTCTGAACCTGGACACACATTGAAGCATTCAGGATATTTTGAATCAGTCAATGACTAGGTTCACAAGGTTGCTGTGACAATGAAATGAGACAACACACGTAAAGCACTTAGCATGGAGCCTACACACAGACGAAGTGCTCGATAAACAGTAGTTGTGTGATCGTTGTTACGCACAAACCATCTCTGTCCCCAGTCTTGCATTCTCACTCTGTTGCCTGCATCTCCCCAGCATCCAATAAGAAAGCTAAAGCCAGTAGTAAGCTTTGTAGAGCTTGATTTTCTGTGGTTTGCATTTGGAGTATATAGGTGTATCAGATATGCCTTTGCAAATTATACCCACACCTGCCCATCATTAAGAATCACTACTATAGAGAAATATGATATGTTCTCTGTCATCATGGAACCTCCAAACTAGCAGGGGAGACAAGACCAACACATGAAGAACTGAACATCTTTCCTGCCACCTTGAGTCCTGCCTTCTCTGTTTACATAAATCCATGTTCACCCCATCTAAAGCATGCTTAAAAGCTTTCTTTTACCCTTCATTCCTCACAGACCCCATTACTCATTCCATTACTCAGTTTTGCCCCAGAATGAGTGGACACATTCACAAGCTGCATCTCTCTGTAACTGTTTGCGAGTGCTGCTCCCTGAGCCATGGTGCATTTGTTATAGGTTCTACAGTGGGGGCAGGGGGGCTATGGTGCGGAGAAGGCTCTGTTTTCTGAACTAGCACCCAGTACAGGATGCCCAGTATAGGAATTTTCACAAGAAATGTATGGAGCAGCTGACTCATGATTACTGGGGATATAATTGTCCACATCATGAGGAATCCACAAAAACTTGACTTCCACCGATAGTTTTAATTTTCTTCCCTGCCTGCACCTGACCTTACCCCAACTTCTAATCAAAGGTGTTAACAAGGATAATAATACCCTAATTTGGGTGTCCTTTCCAGGCTACTCTCTGTTAATGAACAAGTGGACTAGCCAAGATGAAGGCAAAAAGAAGCCAGGCCCTTGAACTGAGGACATGAATTTTAGAATGAAGACCTGGCTGCCTAGCACTGGAGTTCCCTTAGTTCTCAGGCCTGCCTCCACCTGTGACAGACATTCCATTCCTGCTCAGAAGTCCCAGGCATCAGAAACCAAGTCTCTACCATCTTCTTCTTGGTGAACTCCATCACCATCTCGTCTGCTAGCTTCTCCTGAGCCAGCAATTCTGCTTTCTGTTTCTGGTTTTCATCATTGATGCGCTTGATCTCAGCTTGCATCTTCAGTTTTTGCTGGTGCCTTCGTTCCATGTCCTGCCAGAAAAAGGAAGAGAGCCTCAGAGTAGAAGGGGACAAGACCAAAAGATACTGGCACATAAGGACAGAGAGACACAGGGAGAGGCAGGGAGCAAATGCACTGTCTGCGGTCTAGCTTCCATTACCGTCCTTTGTTACAGCTGTCCTTTCAAGGGTCGTCAATGACATCTTCCAGCCGAATGGCCTCTTGGCAGTCTTCATCCAACTACTTTGCGGCAGCCCCTGACCCTGAGGATCTCTATACGCTCTCAGGAAGTGGAGGCTCTTAAAATTCTCCTCAGTGTCTCCCACATGTCATGCCAAATCCTGTCCTTTGTTATATGTGTTCCACCTGCCTTCAATTTCCTTCTCCTATTTAAACCCAAACTTTTGGTCTTTATTCAATGGTGATGATTAAAATAATAAGTATTGCCCTAATTGAGTACTTTCTATTCATTGGGCACTTTATATTGCCTATGTCTAACACCTAAATACATCCAAAACCCCGAAAGGCAGGCCTTGTTATCTCTCTTGTGCAGACAAAGAAACCGAGACCAAGTGACTTGCCCAGGGCCATATGGCTAATAAACTCCAGAGCCAGAATTTTGAAACCTGGTCTATCTAAAGTTCCAGCCTTTGGAAATCTTTCTTTTTTTTTTTTTTTTGTGAGGAAGATCAGCCCTGAGCTAACATCCATGCTAATCCTCCTCTTTTTGCTGAGGAAGACCGGCTCTGAGCTAACATCTATTGCCAATCCTCCTCCTTTTTTTCCCCCCGCAAAGCCCCAGTAGATAGTTGTATGTCATAGCTGCACCTCCTTCTAGTTGCTGTATGTGGGACGCGGCCTCAGCATGGCCGGACAAGCCGTGCGTCGGTGAGCGCCTGGGATCCGAACCCGGGCCACCAGTAGTGGAGCGCTTGCACTTAACCGCTAAGCCACGGGGCCAGCCCTGGAAATCTTTCTTGATTGCCCCAAGTTTCAATTCTCCCTTAATTTCTGAATCCCCTCTGCACTTAAGATGGTGCCACACCTCCTGGGATTTGATTATACACTGCCTTGTAGGTCCCCATTCATTTCCTATGCATTCATTCTGTCCCAGCTAGAGGACAGGGACCATGTGTCACACCTCCTCTCTTCCCAACAACATGTAGCCTAATGTGAAGAAAACAGCAAATACTCAATAAACTATTGCTAATTAAGGCAGGGAAGGGGGGACCAAAGTGAGTGGCATGTGAGAAAGAGAAAAAAAATCTTAGACACAGAGAAACACAATGAGTGATGGAAATCAGAGTACCCTGCGTACCCTGATGATGGAAATCAGTGACCCTGAGTGACAAGATGCCTTCTCAGGAAGGAGCCTCTGCCCTTCCCAGCCCTGAGCCTTTGAAAGCTCCCGATGATCAGACCACTTCTGAGCCCGAGCACATGCTCAGGTCCCAGCGCAGAGGGGCACTGGAATCTTGTGCAGCTGGCCTGCCTATACCCTCTGATCAATTTCAGACTCCTCTTCAAACTCTTCTACCCATCAAGTCACCCCATCTCCCACACTATTTCTGTCTCCTTCCATTTCTTCAAAGACTAAACTCCTCCCTGGCCTTCCAGGTCCTCCTCAGCCCAGCTTCTGCCCTGACTCACCCAAGGCAACTCAGCTGGCCCTCCCCTAGTTTGGCTCATTGCTTGGTTCAGGGCTCCTTCCTCCAGGAAGCCTTCTGAATCAAATCAGCACAGCACTGGCTGCCTCTCGCCAGGTCCACATGGTGCCTGAGTCAGGCTGCCAGCATTCCCTCACTCATAGTGCCTGCCTCTTACTCACTCCACTCTTCCCCTTCCGCCACTCTAACTCGCACACTCGTTTTTCCTCTTCTCCCTTTCTTCCTTCCTTCCTACCTTCTTCCCACCAGTTTTAGGCCTGCCATTGGTATCCTAGGCATTATTTAATCTCATTGACCCTCAGAGCTAGAAAAGCTGCTGACCTCTATGACTTACATACAATCATGTATTAATTTACTTACTTCTTAGGCTATTTATTTACTTTTTGGTCTGTTGTTTTTCTTGGCTCATTTCATTTCTAAGAAACCAAAGGACTTTCTCTGTTTCTCATCTTTGAAGCCATTCTAAAGCAACCCCCAATAAACCCCCTTCCCTCTTCTCCATCTTGTTAGCAAGGTGGGGAAAGTGCCCTTGCGCCACCCTGAGAGGATAAAGCAGTTCCAAGCTGGGAAGGCACAGGTTTCTACCTTAAAATTGCCTAATGTTATTTCCTGGAGACTCGGGGAGTGCCTCTTAGAAGGACATCAAAAGGACAGTGACACAACGTCAACGTAATGGTGTTGACTCATTGATGCCCCGAACTTTCTCAGTGAACCCACCAATTCCCACTCCCCACGATCTAGTTGGACTTTCCAGTCTTCATCTCTCATCTGTTTCCCTGTATGTTTACCCCATACCGCTCTTTCCTGGCCCTTTCTCTCTCTCTCTCTCCTGAGTCAGGAACTCAGTCAGGTCTCTCCATCTTCTTGGCCCTGTTGGGCCTCTTCTCAAGCAGTTCACAAGGCTATCTGCCCCCTTGTCTTCCTTAACTATCCAGGCGATCTTCTCATCCCTCACACAGATCCCCACACTGCCTGTGCTCTGAGAAGCCTTCATAATTGTAAGGCCACCCATGAGACCCTTCAGTACGCCCTGTCACTCACCACCATCAAATGCACTGGGTGATGACAACACAGTCTTCCACAGACATGGGGGAGGAAGAGAAAAGGAAAAGAATACGTGTTCCACAAGTTAAATGGCACCGTGAGGAAACAATCAGACAAATCCGAGTGTGGGACATTCTTCAAGGCCACTGGCCTGGATGCTTTAAAATATCAGTGTTATAAAAATAAGTGAATAAATAAGGGAACTCTTCCAGATAAAAACAGACTAAAGAGACTTAAGCAAATGCAAAGTGTGAACCTTGATTGGATTCTGGTTTGGAAAAAAAAACTGAAAATACATTTCTGGAACAACTGGGGAAATTTCAATGTGGATTAAACATTAAATGATATTATAGAATCACTGGATTAGATTTTTTGATGGGGGGATGTGATAATGGTATTGTTGGCACAGAAGTCAATGTTCTTCAGAGAGGCAGTCTGAAGCATTTAGTAGTAAAGTGTCAAGATATCCACAACTTACTTTCGCATAGTTTAACAATAATAAAATATGTATATACATCTACAAGAGGCAAGTAACTAAGGCAGATTAACAATCATTAAATCTAGGTGAAGCACTGATGGGTGTGGTACAATTCTTTCAACTTGTCTGTGTATATAAAAACTTTCAAAAGTAAAAAAATTAAGGGAAAAAAAGAATAAATGCTTCAAATGCTTGCCAAACCACTCACAGTGCCAGGGGCTTTTGTATATTGCAACAGACCAGATAAGGCAAGTAGAAAAGGATTTTTTTAAGTCTACTTGGTTGGGGCGGGTATGTCGTCATTTCTTTTGCAATGGATATGCCTAGTAATTTTATTTAGGCTAACAGGAAAAAAAGGTTTGGCTCCTCAACACAATTAATGATATTGGAATGATACTTTGAATGAAGTAACAGCAGGGAGCCTGGAACTAGGATACTGCTACTGTTCATCCACAAAGTGTATAATATCCCTGGATAATTGAAAGAAGACTATAAAACATCCCTATGTTTACTTGTGCAAAGCATGTAGCCATCTATTTCCTGTATGTGTCCATCCACATGAATATGTCGCTCTTGGACCTCAAGTCCTGGGAGGCAGGGACAGCATCTATCCAAATCACTGCTCACCCCCCAGCATGGCGCCACAGCCCAAATAAATTTCTAATGTGGCAACAGAAAGTTGATGGTGATGATGATGTGAAATGAGCATGTGCCTGACAGAAAATCAGTCCACACCCTGAAACCCCAGCATCTTGGAGGGCTTTGTTGCCGTTGCTGGTGGAACTTGGCGTTGTCTGTCCAGTTACCCTTAGATCCTCCTCTTGGAGCTGTTCCATATACTCTAGCATCTGCTCCTTCTCCTGCTCCCGCTGCTCAGCAAGCAGTGATCGCTCCTCCTGGTTCTTTTCCATCTGTTCCACGATGTGCCGTCTTCCTCTGAAGGGAACAGTACCACAGTGTCTTAGAAATCAAAGGTCCATGTCTTTCTGCTCTAACCTCCCTCCAAAGTACCCCCAAGATGGGACGCATCACAGGAACAATTTCACAAGTGCCCCCCCAAAATCACTATGTTTCATGGACCCAGACCAAAGTCCTTCCCCAGAGTGTCCTAGGGGGTCAGTCTTCTCTCTTCCAAGCTCCTGGTTCTGGGGCTCACCCTACTTGAGATTCCTTTTCTTCATTTGTTTGCCCAAGAGTGCATCCCACGTCATAATACACCTTCTCCCTTTCAGTGTGTAAAGAGCTTCTGAAATCCTGCCACCTCCCAAGCCTTCCCAGAGTAATCATAGGGAACCAGCTTCCTAGGCTAGCTTCACAGGGCTTCAGAGTTAAATGCTCAGGACTTCTCCTTCCTCCAGTGCGTCTGCTATCACCCAGTGTGTCTTGTCTTCCCACCCACCTCCCATGTCTAGTTTGGTAGCTGTGTTTCTTGTATCCTATCTCACATTTTAAGACTGCCAGCTGCCGGTGGACAGGGCTGAGTCTGAGGAAGTCTTTCCACTCAGCAATGCCCTAACTCAGCAGTTAAAAGCAGAGAAACCAGATTCTGCAATCCATGTTGCCAGTGACTTCCTATGTGTTATTGGGATGCCAATAAACTGGGAAGCATCCAGACCCCAGGATATATGAGTAAAGGCTGAGAGAATGAGAGAAGACACAGATTAGAATAGGAAGCTAGAGAATGGAGTAGGAAATTCACATTCAGAGCACTTGAATGGCTTCATGACTCCAGATGAAATAAACAGGAGTAAGGAGTAAAAGAGTTACACGGAAGCAGGTTTGGACTCAATATAAGGACCAGCTCAGATCATCAAAGCTGCCTAATGAGGCAGGGATTCTTCCTTCACTGGAGCTATTTATGCAGAAAATGAAGAGATGCTTAGCCATTAAATAAACTTTTATTGGGAGCCTACTATAGTGTACCTGGTACCTACTGGAAATACAGAGATGAATGGGACAAGAGAACAGAATACAGATGGGGAGAGAGAAATGCCATTCAGTGTGGTACAAGGACTATTTATAGAGGTAGTTCTGGTATTATATGGTTGTGTTCTAAATCTAGGACACTCTGATTCTATAATTTACCTGCTCTGGGATTTGTCCTTTTCTGCAAAATGAAGGGGACTGAATTTATTCATTCTAACATGTATTACATACCTACCACAGGCCACACACTCTACTAGGCCCAGGAACCACAAAAATGAATAAGACAGGGACCCTGTCCTCAATGAGCGCACAGTCTAGAGAGGGTTGGAGAGCCACAATGCAAGGTGTAAACGCAGTGTGACAGGGTCCAGAGAAGGGAGCCACTAGCCTACCTGGTGAATGAGAGAGGTTTCTCAGGGGAGGTGACAGCAAAGTTACATACTAAAGGAAGAGAAAGCATTTTCCAGGGGAAAAAGGAAAGAGAAGGGTATTCAAAGCAGAAAGAACAACAAAAGTCATGAACTTGTGACAAATCCTGGCACGTGGGGGGAAGAGGGAAAAGCGTGGTATGGATAGCAAGAAATGGTGAGAAATGAGGCTGAATGGGGGCCAGATTGTGAAGCACCTGTTATGATCTTGGAAATAAACTTTGAGAAGTTCTGTGGTTCTATGTATCACTTCATAAAGGTTTTGAGATAATAATAGATGATAATAACGACCATTTCTAGTCTATTCCTTCTTTGCAAGGCTATGTGGACCTAAAGATATATGGAAATGACCTAGGGAGGGAGATGCCCAAACCACCTCTTTCTCACCGGATTCTTTCCTCCCTCCTCTTCCTATCCAGGTCCTCCTGCCTTTGAATGGATTTCTGCCGCTCCACCTCCATCATCTGATCCAACCGCTTCTCCTCTGCATCCAGTTCTTTTTGGATCAGCTGCTTCTCCAGGATTTGGGCATCCCGGATAGCATGGCACTTGGCATTGAGGATGATCTGGGAAGTGAAAGTGAAATTGTGGCACTAGGTCTGGGAGTAAGGATAGGGAGGAAGGCACCACGGGGGTGTGGAAGCTGGAAGGGGATGAGAAATACTATCGAGCATGCTGGCAATGTTCATGTGTGCTCACAAGCCCAGAAAAGCAAGAGCATTTTTATATTCACCCTTCCCCTTCATATAGTTCAAATCTAACATTTATAGGCTCCTGCTAAGTGCTAGGCTGTGCAAGGAGAGGCCCAGAATGGCATCTGTCAGGGTATTGGGTCTTAGATTTCAGGAAGCCATGGATCACTCTTTGGGAATATGACGAAAGCTACAGGCCCTCTCTTCCATAGAATTCACTTACATATATATACACACACAAAATTTCCATACAACTTCAGAGGTTCATGGTTCCCCCTTAGGGGCCCATGAATCCCAAGTTAAAACCCCTTGTTCTACTTCTCAGGGAAACTAAAATACTTGCAGAGGCCAAGCCATTAGATTTTTAAGCTGGAAGAGCCCAACATGACACATAAGGAGATGAAAAACCATGGGCCATCAATAAGAACTACAAAGTAAAAGCTTTGGAAAATAAAAGGAGGTGTAAGCAGAGAAGATTTACCTGAGAGACAGAAATTATAGATGAAGGGGTTGGGGAGTCAGCATTTTTCATTTGGTCAGGAAATGAAGGAACATGCAAATGAGGAACAAAACAGAATTCAAATGAGCTCTGGTCTCTACGCTGTCTGCTAAAGGAAGCACTTCGGGCACTTCAAAAACAACCCAATTGCCTGGACCACAGTATGTGGCCAGAATTGAACTCACAGGACAAAAATAAAAGTAATATCCTCACATTCACAAAGCCTCTCCCATACATTAGCTTATCTAATAATTCTGCTAAGTAGTTTTACCACCCTCATTTTACAAGCGAAGAAAGTGAGGCTCAGGGAGGGCAAGTGACTTGCTCAAGGTCACACAGCTAGCACATAGCAAAGCCAGTCCTCCCTCTGATCACAGCAACTTCGGTGGCAGGTGTAACTCTCCCCCGTCTCTCCTCCCCACCCAAAGCCAGCCCCTCACCTTCCGCCCCTCCTTTCCCCATCTCCAGCTGGAGCCAGTGCTGTCCAGAGTGTGAATGAGAGGAGAGAGCGGCAGAGTCCTCCGAGGAGGGAAGAAAGAAGAGGCCCCACCTTGCTCATGTCCTTGAGCTCCTCCTCCTGCTCCATCCGCAGCTTGTTGGCTCTCTGCAGGAGGTTCTGCGCCCTCTCCTTGGCCACCTCCTCTAGGTCACTGAGCTTCTTGTTGTTCCTCCAAACCATCTCCTTCTGTTTCATGATCTTCTTGCGTGTGGTCACTGCATCCTAGGGGAGACCAGTGTGGATCAGTGGGGGATCATTCCCTGTGCTCTGTGCCCCAGCACTAGCCTGGCTACCACAGGTGATAATATGACTTTTGCTTCACACCATTATGCTATCAGACCCAGAAGTTTCTCAGCCTGGCTTTATCCTCACCGGCCCTCTTCCCGCCCAGTGGCCCCCACACCTGGTCTTCATTCTACAACATGTCTTCATTGAGGACACATTCACACCTCGTTTCAGGGGCCCCTAACTAGAGCTCCCAGTCTCGTGGGAAGCTGGCCTCTCCCCAGCACATTTCTCTTCTGCCCCCCATCTGCAGAGACCAGGGCTCAGGGAGGTTAGATACCACGATGGCTTCCTTCTCTTTCCTGAAGGCCTGCTCCCTGGCCTCCCGTTCTTCTCGAGTCAGGACGTGGGATGCCCATTTGATCCGCTCGAACTCCTCAGGGCTCATGATAAGGGATTCCCCTGAGGGATCCTTGGTGGGAATGCTGACACAAGGAATAAACAAAATTAGGGAGGGGAAGAGAGGAAAAGCTCTCAGCACCATGGTGCAGGCTTCTCTGCTCTCTTCCCCCTGCCCCCATCATTGCCAACCCTCCAACAGGGACTTGGCCAATGGCAGGAGAGACTGCCAAGGGCACTATGGGTCCACTGGGGACACGGGGTCCCAGGCAAGGGTGAAGTGGCATCACAGGCCAAAAAGAGACATTTTAAGGACGTTTTCTAAAAGGTCCAGTTCATCTGTTACCTTCTCTGTGCAGCGTCCGTGACCCTACCCCATGTACACATACTCCAATCCCCCCCAACCAGACCAACAGACCACCTCCTCCATGGAGCCCCACCACGCTCTGCTCTCACTGCCTGTGTTTTGGCCAACTGGGAAGAGTCTGTTTCCTTCCCTAGATTACAAGCTCTTTCAGGACACAGACTCTGTCTTAAGCACATTGTCAGCCTAGTCTCTGGCACAGTGCTGGGCACAGAGTGAGAACTCAAAATGAAGCTATTGAATTGAACTTTAAAAATAGATTATTCCTCAAGGATGACATAAAAGGGCAAGGGGACGCCAGACAAGATGCTAGTGAGAAACCTAAACATCCCTGTCCCTCCAGCTAAAGAGAGAAGCTTTGAACCCTAAATATTAATTAAAATCTCTGATCAACAACAGTTGGAGACACGTCTATAGACCTCTCCTTTCTAGCTGCACAACGCATTCAACAAACCAATAGCTAATTATAATGATTATAAACAAATGACATACATTAAAGATGGACCAGGGAGTAGCAGGCGGGTGGGAATAAAGCTGCTTCTGGGTGAGGCAATTTAACAGGCATGTGGCAATAAGACACAGACAGTCTGAGGCAAGAATTGAATCCCCATCTAATAAAACTAGTAGGAGGAAGGGACCAGGAGGTGGACCAAAAGAGTGAGTGGATTTAGGGCTTAGCCAAGACCTTGTGGTTCACTAAGTGGTGTGGCCCAAAACAACCCAGGATCTGGAATGACCAGGAATGATCTGAATCTGAGACAGCATCTCGTGCTGCTTTCAGCAGCCCTGACAAATAACCAGCAGCTTCACCTCCCCCGTGTTTTCAGGATTAGACCATTCCAAGAAGGAAGCGTTTCTTGGGCCCCAGGGCTGGCTGCAGGGCTGTCAACCATGTCTAGCCATTTGACACCAGGGCTCCTGGAGCTGTGTCCCAGCTGTGTGCCTCCTCGGCTCGTTGAATTCTGGGAATTCAAGCTTTTAGCGGGTGGAGTCAGAGTTCAGAGAAGGGTGTCAGAGAATGAAGCACTCGCGCAAGAGCTAAACCGCTGAGCGACAGCGTTGTTGGCTCCTTTCACATTGCTGACCTAGGCCTAAAACCCACAGGAGGGGCCCAAGCAAGGGGGCAGCTCCAATCAGGATGCCAGGCTGAGCTAATCCCAAAGGAACCCAGGAGCCCTTGGGAATTTCCTCTTCTGGTTTCAGAGCCTGGGAAGCAGCCAGGGGGCTAATTAGGCATCTGATCAGTTTCCCTTTGCTACGGATTCTTGAGGCAGCCAAAAGGAAGTGACTCATCGAGACCATTTCCCTTTACCAAGCGCACTAATGGGGGCTCAGAGAGGGCCCACTACGCACCTCTCCTCTACCAGCCCTACGCACCTCCCCTCTACCAGCCCCTTAGGTCCCACAGCAGCCAGAAGAAAGGGAAAAGAGAGAAGCTGGAATCAAGGGCAATGGCAGTGACAGATACAAGAGGGGGAGAGACAAGAGGTGCCAAGATGGAGGAGAAAGAAGGAGAGCCACAAAATAAAAAGGAGGAAATGAATAGGAAAGAAGTGGGGACTGGACTGACAGAATGACACCAGGTGGGTTTCCCATCGCCCTGCTTAGGTCCTCAGCAGAAGTGCAGGCTGGGAGGAGGGCACCGTGCCCTGGACACTCACATGAGCTCCCGGACCATGTCCCGGGTGATGAGCTGGATGGTCTCTGGCTTGTGCTCCAAGCCCAGGGCAGTGAGAGTTTTCTGAATGGTAGGCTTATCTCGGAGCAGCACAATGGGGCTGTCGCTCTGGGCCAGGGGCTATGGGGTCAGGAAAGGACGGCTCAGAAGCTGGTCACCCCACTTCCTGCTGGCTAGTCCTAACTTCAGGTATAGCCTTCCTCTCTCCTGGGGCTTCCACCCCATCCAGTGGCAGGGAGGCTGGCTAGGGCCCAGGCTGCAGGACCACCAAGAGTTGCCAGGGCACTGAGAAAGCAGCGTGGTGCTCTGCACTTGAACATGGCTGGATACGTTCTGTACTGACTGGCTCTTCTGAGAACAAGGCCACTTTACAACTTATGCAGATACTCCTGGATGGATACGGGGTAAAGGTTGCTAGCATGCGTCCATTCCTAACCTGATGAATTTTCATTCATCAGGAATGAAAATTTGGGATCTCTAGGTTCTCCTCCCTTCATGATTTATGAAAGACGAAATAATTATCTCACTAGGACCACATTGTGGATTGGAAGCCATACAATTTGTTACAGACTCATCCAATCTATGATATTCATAAATTTTAATCCTTTCTGCTGATTAATTTACTTTGATCCTCCAAAAGAGCCTTCTTGAGGAAGTTAGAAATGGCTAAATGGCCTGGTGGAAACCTGCCCTTAAATCTAATGTGATGAGGGAGCCAGTGAGTTAGAATTCAACAAGAAGAATACAGATTAGATATATGCTTTTTTCAAAATTTTCTGACCATGAAGGAATTAGATAATTAAAAGAATGAAATTACTTACTTCAGGAAGCCTTTGAACACAGGAGAGAATTTCACTTGTCATTAATGTCGTGACTGTGATCCTGAGTGGAGGCAGGGGGTGGCCTCAGTGGAGGTACCTCCTGTCCTGAGAACCTCACTTTGATAGACCATGCCGGAGTGCTGCTGCCACCTGGTGCCCATCTCTGCTTCCAAGCGGGCACCACTCAGTCATGCCACAGGCCACTTCTGCCCTCTACTGCTGCTTAACAGACTGCCTGGACTCTCACCCAGTAATAAGGCCAAAGGAATGGCGCCAGGAACAGGCATTTTTCTGATTGCCCCCCTTTGCTAGCCACCAGGACTAATCCTGGAAAACTCAGCCATTTCCAGATCTATCTTCACTTTGACTAGAAGACTTCCCATGAACCCAAAACAAAAATGTCCGTAAGTGAAATTGCATTCGTTCGGTTCCTCCTTTGTCAATAGGAAAATTCCTGCAGAGTGGGGATGTGCTAAATAAGAAAGACGCCCATCTTGAACCCTCTGGTAAGTCCCTTTTGATTCACAGTGAGGATAGTGAGGAGCAGGGATAGATAGCTCTCCTCTCCCCACCCTGCCCACCGCCAGGGGTGTTCACACCAGTCTTCACACCACCGCTGGCATCTTTCTTCTTTCTCTTTTCACTCTTTATCTCTCGCTGCCCATCTCTCCATGTCTCTTTCTCCTTCTTTGCTTGCCTCTCTTCCTCCTCACCTACCAAACTTCGCGTGTACCAAAGCTATTCCAGGTAACGCTCCAGCTCTCCCCCTCCAGACTAAAGGAGTTGTCAACCTCTTAGTCTGGATGACATCTACAATTAAAGACCTGCTCGTTTGCCAAAGCGAAGTAATTGTGTTAGTTGAGCAACTGGGAGAGGAGGATAGTTTTGTCTTTTACTCTGAGGCTGTTCTTGAATGAGGGGGAAATAGGCTGCTCAGTGTCTGCCAGCTCGGACCAGGGGCCCTCAAACATTTTCATTGTGGGGTGCTCCCTGAGCAACTATCCAGCTCTTTGCGGCTGAGCCTCCTTTCGACATTACAACAGATTTTTAAATCAAGGATTGCAGGGGTGGAGGAAGCCAGGTGCCCCTGTTTGCATAGGCCCCACTAGACATCAGAGCTCCACCACTCGGGTCTCAGAACTGCCCTCTGTCATCGTCTAACAGTTACCTGGGAGAGGGGGGTGACTTGCCAAGTGCTAGCTTTGTCCTAAGCAACACTAGTCCCTGTCACTGCCTCCAGGTGGCACCTACCTGGAGGGGCTGGGAGAGGGTTACCTTGATACCTCCAAAGAGGCTCTCATCCACCTCAGAGCTCAGGGCTTTGGTTCGATAGCGAGTCCTATTCCTTGACCTGATGGAGGTGGCAGAAGAGGAGCTCAGGACGCCAGTGGTACTTAGTGGCTGCAGGGAGAGGCAGAAAGTTTGAGTCATCAGTACTGAGTGTCATCTGGACCCCGGGCAAAGTAAACACTTCACCAGCCGAAGCTGGGTGGAAGTGGGTGGGCATGCAGAAAAGCCACTGAGGGGAAGCCCTGGGTAAACCCTGAAACGTAGGAGACACTCCCACAGAAGCAGGGAGTTCTCTGGGTAGGGGCCAGGCGCAGTAGCTCAGCACAAAGGAGCATTTCTGTAGTCCCTGAGCTGAAGAAGGCCACGTCATCGTGCAGTATGGAAGGAAGGAGGAGGAAATGGGGATGGCAGGAGGATGACCTCATTGTCAGCCTGGTCCCAATTTCCCACAAGAAAATCCTCTTGTGAGGCCATGTGGGTTTGCCTCCGCAGAAATGTATAGTGTCCTCTTCACCTCCAATCTTCTCAGCCTGAGCTCCAAAACCCCTTCCCAACTGACACTACTATTTGAACTCCTTCATGTCTCCACAATCTCACAAGGTTACAGTGGGGACCAGAGGACATTAAGGATGGAAAGCATCTCACCCACAGCTTGCACGTGGTTGGTGCCTAATAAACTTCAGTGGATGAAGGATGAATGACTGCCAGCTACAATCAAGCAAACTGGCTCCTAGTGTCCACTACATGCTCTTTCACTCCCCTTCAGTGTGCATTCGTTCATTTTTAACCACACCACATCTACCGATGCTTGGAGAGTTCCCCATTTAATGAGTTGTGGGAGACAAGGCTCATCTCTGACTATAGAAGCTGAAAACATGGGATATTTGCCTTCTAAGCCTGCACAAAGGACCTAGGCTTAGCCAAGCATATCACCCAAGCCTGTCAATGGATAGGGAACTAGTGATGCAAGGAAGGAGAACAAGGAAAACCTTCTGACAAAGGCAGCAGTGGCAGCCATGCCGTGTCTGGGGCGATGCTGATAAGGACACCAGCAGCAGTACCCCACATCCAAAGCTGCCAGTGTTGGGGGTACAACAGCGCTTCACGAGTCCTTGCCAGACCAGTTCTGGCTTGTGATTTTGGCCTCGGTTCCAGCTGCAGAGCCTCCCTTTGTTCCCATTTTCCAAGCCTAGTTTCCCAGCCTTGGTGTAACGTCCGTGCGTGAGCTCTCCAAAATCATCTCAGTACATTCCCTGCTACTTAAATTAGAGTTCTGGCTCTGTTGCTTATAACCAGGGATGCTGACTAATGAAATCTCCTTTCCCAGAGGTCAGTCTAGCCTCAGCTCAGCCCCCAGAGGAGAAGTCTGTCTCCAGGAGGTGGTTTCAGTGAGGATGGTGGGACAACTCCATGCTTAATCTAAAGCGGATTCAAATCTCACTTTGCAGGAGCCCACATCTCCCACAGTTCTCTAAGCTGGGATATCTCGGGGGAATGGGCTGGACATATGGGTCTACCAAGCCTGGGAATCAGCAGCGGTCAAGCGGACACGGCAGACGGGAAAATGGACCATGCATTCCAGGTCACTCAACACTGGACAGTGTGTTTTGAAAGCTCTCTCTGATCTGCCATGACCAACCAGACACCCCTAGCACCTGTTCCACCTGCAGCAGGTTTTCACACTAAATTGGGCGATTATTCTCCTGCTGGCTCTGCTCCATACAATGAGCCCCGCTGTGTGTACCCTTTCCCTCACTGCCTGGCACAGCCAGCAAAAGGCTTACAGAGGGAGCCTCCCTTCACAGCCTCGGTTGGCCCAATACAGAGCAGAAAAGCTTGGATTTATTCAAAGATAAATATAGCATCCCCAACGATGCCTAATAACAGACTCTGACGGGCTATTACATATGAGCGGTGAGCCACTGCTCCCCTTTCCACTGCAAATAGAATAAAAGAAAATGAGTAGAAATTGCACTTGGTGGGATTGAGGCTAAGTATTGGGAATAACTGGAAAAGGCGGAAGATGCTGGATCATGAGGGATGGTGTGAGTTCCGTATATAATTAAGGAAAAAGGTGCGGTGCCTGGCACACAGTAGGAGCTCAACATGCATTTAATGAAGAATAAATGAACGAACCCAAGCAAGATGACCTCTTGAGGGCTGCAGACCAGATTAAGACGGAAACCTTTCCAGAATACACCTGCCTGACTCCAGGTCACTCCACCAACCACATTTTCCATATCATGTATGTGGTCTGCACTGTGGAAAATAATGCATGTGAAAGGGCTATGGAGCACGGATGGGAAGTATTATTATTAATTTGCATTTGTTTTCCCATTTCATTTCAAGGGCTGCTGCAGGTTTGCCCTTGTGTTCAGGTGTCTACCGGACTGTGGGTTCCTCCAGGGCCGAGATTGCATCACCTCCTTCCTACGACCTTGGTACCCAGGTCAAGAGGAAGTTACCCAAAGGATACTCGACTGCCTGAGCCTAGAAGGCAGAACAGAGGAAGGAAAACAGATGACCACAGAAAAGTGGCCACTGGGCAGGGCAGAGGGAAGCACTGAGCTCCAGGATTGGGTGGCTGAGAAAACCTCAGTGGGGAAATGCTGACTTTGAAGCCACAAGCCAAACACCAGGGTTAGTATAATCAATTTTGCCAAGAGTAACAAGAAGGATTAGGGAGGTCACTGTGTAAAAGTCCTAGAAAAAATGAAGAACCAAGCAGAAATGGGAAGTTAGATCTCTCTGAGCCAGAGGCAGTAGCCAAGAGGTTCTTCCAGGAGGTGAAGGGCTGGTTTTATTTCCAGCCTGACCAAATAAATATCCCCAAGAAGTTGAGCAGTGCCTAGAGAGAAGCACATCTAGTCTTCTTGGTGGGGAGGCAGCTCTTGAAGGAAAGGAAGAAAGACCGATAAAAACTGGTTGTCGGGCCGCCCCGTGGCTTAGCGGTTAAGTGCGTGTGCTCTGCTGCTGGCGGCCCGGGTTCGGATCCCGGGTGAGCACCGACACACCGCTTCTCCCGCCATGCTGAGGCCGCGTCCCACATACAGCAACTAGAAGGACATGCAACTATGACATACAACTATCTACTGGGGCTTTGGGGGGAAAAAAATAAATTAAAAAAAAAATCTGAATTTAAAATAAATAAATAAATAAATAAAATGAAAGTTCCCAGGTGACTGTCATTTCAGAACCAACAATTAAAAAAAAAAAAAAACTGGTTGTCATAGTTGAGAAGGCAAGGGCGACTGGGGAAGATGAAGACTGGGGACAGATAAAGATGCCAGCCCTGCTTTGATTTCTTCATCTTGGTGACCCAGCTGACTCCTCTCTTCAAACACCATCGCACCCCAGGAGGACAAGAATTCGGCCACTGCTAGGGGCTCTGGGAGAGACTCTGCTGCAGAAAGATTAGCTGGTCAATCGGATGATGCTTTTGACTTAGTCATTTATATAGGATGATCTCCATAACATATTAAATTTTAAAGAAAGTAGATTATAAGAAACATGTAAGTATTGCTGTAAAAATGTTCGTATGAAGGGTATGCACCCAGAATGCGTTACCTGAAAGAACGTTCACCAAAATGTTTAACAGTAATTTCAGGTAAGCATTCTCATCTTAAGATGTTTCTTGTACAGTATGCAATGAGTAGGTAACTGTTTTTATAACAAGGGGGAAAAAAACTATTTTTATTTGAAAACAAAACATAACAGTGGGCCTGGTGCCCGCACTCTGAACACAGGACAGTCTGGCAGGACAGAGCTGGAACGGGGCTGGAACAGGTCGATGTGGAGTTTCCCTGACGTAAAGGTAACACCTGTCAACTGAACAAAGACGAAGGCCTGTCCTTTCCTGGATGAACTCCTGGGATCTAGTTCCTCTTTTGCATACAGGTTCACTGCAGGCTAACAAATTCAGGCTTTGAGCTCTTAGCATCATTCTCCTTCCTTTTTCTGTAGGCTTTGGTTACTAAGAAGGTGGGGATGCCCAGGCCTTTTACTAAGTGATCCCCTCAGTTCACGTCTTTCCTCAAATGGGACCAGGTTGGCTACCTGTGGGATGCCATCTGATGATGACACCCTAGTCAGTGCTGAGCTCCCGTCTCTCCTTCTGGAGGACGTTGTTATTCATTGTTTTCGTAAGAGTCCTGGAGGTCTGCCTATTGCAAGCCTCCCTGCCCCCACCATCACCTTTCCTCATTCCTCCAGAAACTCTCAAAAGCTAGTGAGTAGCACCATACACACACACACACAAACACACACACACCTGGCCTGCCAGAAGAGCAGAGATCCCTAACTTGACTCACTGCTTCCCAAAGGTGCCCATATGCCCAGTCCTGTCCAAAGGATTTCAGAAGGGCTCAGTCAATAGGCCATATTCCTGCCCTGAGTGGCCCTTGGGTGGGGCGGCCCTGATCTGGGTGCGCTAAAGCCCACAACCCTAGTTCAGGTGCAACTGACTGATTAATTGAGCTTGGAAACATGAAATTTTTAAAACAGGAGAAAATGCAAACTAACATTTACTGTATGCCCTCAGATGTGAGGCATGACGCTAGGCCCTCACAGACAGACAGACACCCCTGTGCCTGTAAAGCACTGAGGAGAGCTGGGGACAAATATGTGTAATAAAGTGCATAAGTAAAAGGGGACTCCCACTGCAATACCACGTGGTCCTCAGAGGTTGGGAACTGTGACCTCTGGGCATGAGGTGTGTCCACAAGTACACTCAAGGAGCCACCTTTGCCACCTGATGTGCCCCCAGAAAGTCTAAGGTTATTCCCAGTAACCCAAGGCTCCAACACTTATCCTCTGCTCCTCTCCCTTAGCCCTCAGGGACCAACACCCTCCTCACTGGAGCCCAGACATCCCCTTCATAGCTCCTCCCAGGCCTGCTCTCTTCTCAACCCTCATGACCCTGTGGTCCTCCCCATCCCAGAGCCCCAGGCCTGCCAGACCAGTCCCAACACCACTCCAGGGCCTTTCAAACCCGGTACCCTCCCCACGAATTCATTTGCAAATGTTTGTTGTACCTACTGAGTACCCAAGGCCCACACCCCAGAAGAGAAAACAGCCTCAGGAACATTAGGTGACTTATATCTTCTCACTCTGCTGGTTAGTGGCAGCGCAGGTACTATAACCCGTTATCTGGCCTCCTCACCAGTGGTTTGTCCACATCACATCCCACAGTCCCACGCCATGGAGGCAGAAGGAAAAGGGTTGGGACGTCCCTTTCTCCCCAACTCCCCAGCTCCGCACCACTCCACATTCTCAATCCCTACCGACCCCACGCCTGATTCCTCTCTTGGATTCCCTTCAGGATTTCCCTTGCTTCTTCTAGGGGTGTCTTCCCCACTCCTGGGCCTTCCTGAGCCCAGACCCAGACCCAACTTCCGCCCTCCTCCAGCTCCTCGCCTTCCCCGCTCAGAATCCCAACCCAATTCAAGACACATGAGGCCCCCATCTGAGGTTCCCCTCCACCACCCCGGGCCTCACCATCTCAGCCGCACGCCCGGACTCCGCGCCTTCGCCGCCTCCGCCGCGGGCACCAGCACCTAGGCGCCGGGTGTTGACGTGTTACCATAGCAACCAAGAGACCGCGTTCTCCGACCCGGGCCCCGCCCCCGGCCCCGCCCGTCCCCTCCGCTCCGGCGGGCGGATGCGGCGTGCTGGCGGCTTCAGGAACCCGCACCCCTCCCTGTAACCTTTCCCGCCGGGCGCTCGAGCGGGAACCGTGGCTCTGACAAGCTGATCCGCCCTGGCGCGCCCGCTTTTCGCTTTGGCTTTGGGTGAATTCCTGGGTCAGGCCCTGAATCCTCAAGAGCCTAGCATGGGCCCAAGGGATCAAACTGCTGGCGGCCCCTCTAAGAGCCAGGCCCAGGGTCACGGTTTTCCCCGGACACTCCGCTTAGGTTACCATGGTTATCGTTGCCCCAGTGCCGGTGTGGTGCCTAGCCAAACCCTGATGAGAGTTGAGTCTGCAGAGAAGCAAGCAGGATCAGAAGAAACAAGTTTCACAACAGCAGAGATTCTGGTTAGACCAAAGAAAAAACTTCCAGCTATGAGGATGTGTATGTAGTTTCAGGAGAAGTTCCTCAAAATGTGGGCTTCAGACCTCCAGCTCAGAATCGCCTGAGAGAGTTTATTAAAAATAAAATGTAGGCCCTCCCAGAGGATCTGAATCGAAATTTATGAAACTGGCTTTAGGGAACCTGCCTTTTAACGCTTCCCCATTTGTATGTACTGTTCTGGAAGGGTTTTTAGGTGTTTTATGATTTTCCCAATTCGGTTTGGCCCCTGTAGCTCTCAACCTGCAGAGGGAACTGACCCCCACAGCCTGCCTGCCCCAAGCCTCACAAAGCCCTCCCACCTGGCCAAGTACATGTTTTTCCTCCAGTGCTGAATAGCTGAACTCTAAGGCCAAAAAGAAGTGGTGACTCTATGATTCTGTGCTGCTTTCCCAGTTCCAAACCTCTCTCCAAACCCTCACAGCCCGCCTTTCTGAAGCTTATGCCAACTTGGCTTTTGTGTTTCAAAACCGATTGCTTCATCTTGTGACATATTCTGGGACTGAAGGATGGGCTGCAGAGCTAGGGCTGTTGAGGGCTCTTCACAAGCCCAGGGAAATGGAGGAAGGGAGCCACAGTCACCTCCAGCTGTTTTAAAAGGACTTACTACAGCAGGCTTCACATTCCTTCCCTAGATTTCCCGCCTTATCTCCTTTGGGATCCTCAAAAGGACAAGATGGAGGGAGGGAGGTGGTGAGCACAAATGTTGGAGGTGGGATCAGAGGCCAGGGAGGGAAGAGTAGCTACAATATGAGGCAGACCTGAAGGAGGGGGCACACCCTTGGGCTTGGGAATGAGCAAAGGGCTTTTCTGTTCCTGGCACCCTTCCTTTCCCAGCCTTGGCATCATAACCCCCTCTTCCCTGCAGCCCAGAGAGGAGAGAAGATGAAGTAACCAGCCCACTGTGGATCGGATGCTTCCCATAAGTTTTCCACCCAAACCTCAGAGCCACATCTCTATGGGGTAGTCGTTATCCTCCAGAGAGGAAACTGAGGCCGAGTGAGATAACTATCTGAACTTAAAAGTTTCTGTTCTTTTCTCAACCCAGGCTGCCTCTCTGAGGGGGAGGTGTCAAGTTGAGGCTGGAAGGAGGGGATGATAGAGTGCAGTGTAAGGGAATCGCCTTCCAGGCTTGTTTGAATTTACCTTGAAGCTATCAGTGCTTAAACTTCAGGCATCCCATTTTCAGGAGCCCCTTGCAAGGCTCATGTCAGGGATCTTAGTAATGTGTCTACTTGACCATGTATGTTTTTAAATTTGCAACAGTTGAGGACCGGCCGCATGGCTTAGCGGTTGGGTGCGCGCACTCCGCTATTGGCAGCCCGGGTTCAGATCCGGGCGCGCACCGACACACCACTTCTCCGACCATGCTGAGGCCGCGTCCCACATACAGCAACTAGAAGGATGTGCAACTATGACATACAACTGTCTACTGGGGCTTTGGGGAAACAAAAGGAGGAGGAGGCTTGGCAATGGATGTTAGCTCAGAGCCAGTCTTCCTTGGCAAAAGGAGGAGGATTAGCATGGATGTTAGCTCAGGGCTGATCTTCCTCACACAAAAAAATAATAAAATAAATAAATTTGCAACAGTTGAGTTAGGGATACATTTATTTTGGATTTAGTGAAACATGTTTGTGTGGTTCTCCATCATTTACATGTATAGTTACGTTACTGCCTGCTGTCCTGGTGTAGGAATGGCTGCCTGGAATACTCCTTCCAACAGTCCACTATGCCAACCCACCTGATGTCCAGACCAGAAAGTGCCAGCCATATTCTCCACGCCAATATGTGCTGTGGTGCCAAACACCAAAAGTATTTGCAGAGTGGAGGAGAAACAAGGTTTGCAATAAACAAAGCCAGAAGCCAGACTGTGAAAAAATTCTAACCCTTCATTGTGTCAAATTGTAAGTGGAGGGGCCAGCCGGTGGCTTAGCGGTTAAGTGCGCATGCTCCGCTACTGGCAGCCCGGGTTCAGATCCCAGGCGCACTGATGCACTGCTTGTCCCGCCATGCTGAGGTGGTGTCCCACATACAGCAGCTAGAAGGATGTGCAGCTATGACATACAACTATCTACTGGGGCTTTGGGGAGAAAAAGGAGGAGGATTGGCAATAGATGTTAGCTCAGAGCCAGTCTTCCTCAGCAAAAAGAGGAGGACTGGCATGGATGTTAGCTCAGGGCTGATCTTCCTCACCAAAAAAAAAAAAAAAATTGTAAGTGGAGATTCTGTTCTTATCAATGCCTGATCAAAACTGAAGTTCTCTCTGGCCAGGAAGAGACCCAGTAATGCAGCATATATAATTATAATCACATTATACATCTCATCGTAGAAAAAGCTGCTTCCAGAGGACCTAAATTTGTTGACTACTCCTGTTTTTCCAACAGTGATACATTTTCTTTTTGCATTCCTCTCACAGATAAGAGTATTTTATTTTTATTTTTTATTGTGGTAACATTGGTTTATAACATATAAATTTCAGGTGTAAATCATTATATTTTGATTTCTGTGTAGATTACATCATGTTCACCACACAAAGACTAATTGCAATCTATCACCACACACATGTGCCTAATCACTCCTTTCGCCCTCCTCCCTCCCCCCTTCCCCTCTGATAACCACCAATCCAATCTCTGTCTCTGTGTGTTTGTTGTTCAGATAAGAGTATTTTAAACACACATGCCTACTTGAATTTTTCTAGGTATAATGAGACCATCTTTCCCTTTAAAAACTATTCAAGCCTTGTGTATTTGTTTTCTACTACTTTTGTAACAAATTGCCACAAATCTAGTAGCTTAAAACAGCACAAATTTATTATCTTACAATTCTAGAGTTCAACACAAATCTCACTGGGCTAAAATCCAGGTGTCGGCAGGATTGCATTCCTTCTGGAGGCCCTAGGGTGAATCCTTTTTACAGTTTCTAAAGGCCACCCATATTCCTTGACTCTTGGTCCCCTTACTCCATCTTTAAAGCTAGTAATACTGCATCTCTCTGAACACTCTACAGTAATCACATCTCCCTCTGCTGGGAAAGGTTCTTTAAGGACTCATGTGACTAGGTTGGGCCCATATGGATAATCCAAGATAATCTCCTCATCTCAAGGTCTTTAACTTAATCATGCCTGCAAAGTCCCTTTTGCCATGTAAGGTAAATATTCACAGGTTCTGGGAATTGAAGTGGATATGTGGAGGAGGAGAGTTTCATTATTTTGCCTACTGCACCTTGCTAGGTAACAATGATATTTCAAGGATCTGTAATATATTTTCAATGGCTTGGAAGAGAAACACAAACAAAAACAAAATGCAAAAAATTTATTCAAAAAGTTGATACAACTTGAACATGTCATTCTAAACTGCATTTTGGAAAGTCTCTTTGAAGATTTAAATAATACAAATGAGATTTAACAGATTCAGACATATATCAAGAGTATACGTTCTTCTTTCGTCAACTTATATGTATTTATTAAAGAACTGAAAATTTTCTTAAAAATTAATGGGTTTATTCTGCACAGCAAAGGAAACGATCAACAAAATGGAAAGGCAACATACCAAATGGGAGAAAATATTTGCAAATCATGTACCTGATAAGAGGTTAACATCCAAACTATGTAAAGAACTCATACAACTCAATAGCAAAAGAACAATCTGATTGAAAAATGAGCAGAGGATCTGAATAGATGTTTTTCCAAAGAAGATATTCAAATGGCCAACAGGTACGTGAAAAGGTGCTCAACATCATTAATCATCAGGGAAATTCAAATCAAAACCACATGAGATATCACCTCACACCTGTTAGAATGGCTGTTATCAAAAAGCCAAGAGATAACAAGTGTTGGCAAGGACAGGGAGAAAAGAGAACCCTTGTGTACTGTTGGTGGGAATGTAAATTGGTGCAGCCACTATGGAAATGGAGCTTCCTCAAAAAATTAAAAATAGAATTACCATATGATCCAGCAATTCCACTTCTGGGTATTTATCCAAAGGAAATGAAAACACTAACCCGAAAAGATATATGCACTCCTATGTTCATTGCAGCATTATTTACAATAGCCAAGACTCGGAAGCAACTTAAGTGTCCATCAATGGATGAATGGATAAAGAAAATGTGATATGTATATATATACATATAATGAAATATTATTCAGTCATAAAAAAGAGGGAAATCTTGATATTTGTGACAATGTGGATGGACCTTGAGGGCATTATGCTAAGTGAAATAAGTCATAGAAAGACAAATAATGTATGATCTCAGTTATATGTAGAATCTAAAAAAAAAAAAAAAAAACTCCTAGATACAGAAAACAAATTGGCCATTGATTGCCTGGGGGTGGGAGGGGAGGATGGACGATGGATGAAATGGGTGAAGGTGGTCAAAAGATACAAATTCCCAGTTATAAAATAAAGAAGTCCTGGGGATGTAATGTACGGTGTGGTCACTATAGTTAATAATACTGTATTGTATATTTGAAAGGTGCAAAGAGAGTAGATCTTAAAAGTTCTCATGACAAGAAAAAATAATTTGTATCTATGTGTGGCGACGGATGTTAACTAGACATTGTGGTGATCATTTTACAATATTTACAAATATTGAATCATTATGTCGTACACCTGAAACTAATATAATGTTATATATCAATTATAATCTCAACAAAAAAATTAATAGGTTTATGAAACAAAAGTGGTAAAAAATGAACCATGAAACCCATAGAAATTATTTTGAAATTGAGAAGGAAATTGTAACAAAAATTTTCAGATTGTACCAAAGAAAGTAATTCAATGAGAGGAATAGACAAATTTTGAATAAACAGGCATTTGGATTGTTTGATAATCCCGTCAACACGGAGAAGAAAATCATATGAACACATTGGGAAAATATTAAATTTCTTGTTGATTTGACATAAAACATCAACATGGATGATCTCAAGATCGCATAAAACTCTTATTAGTACACTAACATGAGGACCTATGACAATCTGGTTAATGGGTGCCATCAATTCAAAGAACATTTACGATCAATTACTGCACAATGTCCTGAAATCCTACAACTCATATAACAAAGAAATTTAACACAGATTTTCCCAAATTTGACAACAATCATAAAAACTGATATGATTTTACCAACAACAGACTGTGAAAGGAAAGAAACATTCTAATCTATCAATAATAATAAAAGCGTTGATCAATCCACGCCAGAGGAAAGACTGAATTATTGTTCTAGTCTCTCTATATCAAGTAACATGATAAAATCATTGTCATTTGAAGAGACAAAGAATAAGCAGGCAAAAAAGTTTAAGGATAAAAACTAGTTTAGAGTTGTGTCAGGCAATGAATTCATGCAAATCTTATGTTACTCTTCTAGATGTTATGATGTTTATAGTATTTGCCAGATTTTTTAAAATTTATGATTTGTTGTGATTTATTATTCTAAATAAATGTTTACTCCTGTAATTAATTTTGTGTTAATTATTTTGGGGCTTCCAAAATTGTATAAGCCTCAGGCTTCACAAAACCCAGTTCCACCCCTGATAAGAAGGGAGGCAACCTTTCCCTTCTCAGCAAAAGTTGGCTCAAATGCGCAGCCATATCCATATCTGGTAGGGCTGGGGTGGTGCCCGTGCTCTCACCGCCCAACCTCAGCCAGCTCTGCCCGCTCCTCCCCTCGCCCCCTCTTCCACTTTCCCCCCAGGCCCTTCCTTTTTTTCCTCTCGTTTCTACTTGCTGTGCATCTTTGGAGTCTTCTTCCTTCTACCCCGATGCCCAAGCTCTCATTTCTGCTCTGCTCTGCTCCTCTGCTCTGTCCCATTTCCAGTGTTCTCACTGCCCAGCAAGCTGAGGGGTTCAAGAGGCTGAAGATGCCTGAGGAAGAGGGCAGGTCCACATTCTCTGCCCAACCCTAACCCCACTTCCGGCTGCCTGACCCTTCCTATCAAGTCGCCGCACCCAGAGAAGTCTCAGACTAAACCCTGGATTGTAGGCCAGGGGGCCAGGAGCCCAGAGCCAGGCGAGGAGCTAGGCGCCGCGGAGCTGAGAGCAGAGCCCAGCAACCCCAGGCTGGGCTGGGCTGGGTCCGAAAGCTTCTCCTCACCCCACAGGGCCTCGGAGCCCTCCTGGGTGCCGGGTCAGGTTGGCCCCACCCTGCAGGCCTCCTGAGGCGCTCCCCACACTGGCTGAAGCAGGAGGGGTAGGAATTTTGACTCTGTGATGAATAAGCACATTTAAATGGGAGGAGCCTGGGAGACAAGACCCAGAGGAGCCATTTGGTTAAAATGAAAAGTCTGGCCTCTCACTTGAGCATTCCTCCTGTCTAAGAGCAAGGAGAAGAGAGACTCTGAGTCCCTGCTTCTCAGTCTCCTTCTCCTTTAAACGCATTTAGGAACCTGCACCTCTGAGCACAGGGATCAGAGATACTGAGGCTGGGTGTGGGATAGGGGTAGCAGGGCCATGTTTGTAGACTGAGCAAAAGAGATGGGGCTTCCCCATTCCCGTGGAAGAGTTGGTGTTAAGTGCATGTAGTTCTTTGTTAGTGATGGCCTATTTGGCTCATGTTTTCTCTGAACTCCTTTGCTCCACACATGCTGGGAGTTCTCCAGGATGGCGGCCCCACCTCCTTCCTCTGGACCTGCCTCCATTGCCCTGTGCAGCTTCTGCTCCCTTTGTACGGGTGACCAACTGCCCATGAAAGGAATTCTGGGGTGCCTATTGGTTCTCAGTAAAGTACCTTTTCTTCCAGGCTGGTTCATAGCCAACTGTTCTCTCCAGGACAGCCTGAAGAAGCCCCGCCTTGAACTGTGCTCCCTGGGGCAGCACAGTGAAGAAGGAAAGCAGTGACTGGTTTTGGAGCCAGACTAGCAGGGTTAGAACCCTGGCTCAGCCACTCACAGCTGCAAGACCTCGGGCAACCTGCCTAACAGTCTGGGCCTTGTTTCTTATCTGTGAGACGCAGTAAGAGCCCAGCAGAGAGGCGTTGTGAAGAGAAGACGGGCTCGAAAATCAATTTGCACAGAGCCTGGTGGTTTTCTTCCCTTTTCCTTCCCCCAGAGCAGGGGGATGTGGGGGGTGGGGGGATGCCTTTGTCCTCAGTGTAGTATAAACACGATCAGGAATCAGACTGTAAATCCTCTAAGTCGCAGGGACGCCTGAGAGGCTAGTTCGCTACCCCCTTCTTCCTGGAATACTTGAACTCTCAAAACTGCCTTCAAGTCTTTCTAAAACAAAGTAGGGCTTAAAACATAAATAAATACTTAAATGCATGAATTATTTTACTCAAAGTATTTGCTGCCTTCCCTCTGTCTTCAAAACTCTCTTTCTCTTTCCCATCCTTAAAAACCGTAGGGCTTTCCTGCTATAGCCTGAGAGACCAGGCATGGGTTGGGGACAGGGGAGAGAGTTTGAGGAACAAGAAGAAATTCGGGACCAAGGAGAAAGGCTGTGAGCAGGAGGGAGGGAATAGGGTGAAGTGGAGCCGGGGGAGAGAGATAGTAGGGTGGAGTGGAAGTGGGGGCTACGGGGGTTTGCTTGGGCTGGAGGCCCCAGGTCTAGAGGGAGAGGGAGGGGAGGAAGAGAGGGCACAGGCCAGAAGAACAATATTACATTCTGATATGGGGGCAAGGGGGATGGGGCAATGAATAAGGAGCTAGACCTTCAGAGTTGTGACAGAGAGACTGAGGGTCACACCCCCTCCACCTCCCCTGCTCCTGGCCACATTCCCACTGGGCAGATATCCCCCAGGCCACAGAGAAGGACAAATCTGCAGCCTCCCTTGCTTCTTCAAAACCTCATCTCCACCTTCCTGCCACCCCCCCACCCCGGTCCTTGAGCCAGCATTGCCTGGTGCCCTGGACACGCCTCCACACGCCTGGCACCGCTTCCCCTCCTACGTGACCAGCACAGGCCCTGGACTGGGTGGCGGATGTTGAGATAAGGCCAAGGAGGGGAAAACTGCCAGAGCCAGGAAGTTACACAGCCTGGTTCCCCTGGCAACCTAGCCACAATAGCCAAACAGTGCGCTGGCGGGGTGGGGGGGTGGGGGGGTGGCCGACACGACAACTCCTGCTCAAGGCCTCAGGCCAGGTCCTTCCCAGACCTCAATTTTCTTGTTGGAGAAACTTCTCTCAAAATCTCCTAGGACAGTGCTGCCTAAGAATTATGGAGGAAGCCAGTTTAAAATGTAAATTCGAGACAGCACCCCCACCACCTCTACCGTGGATTCTCAGTCTAATAGGCCTAATGGGTCTAACTGGAATCTGCATTTCTAACCAGCACCCCAGATGATGCCAATGCTGGCACTTAAAAAACAGAATAAGTTTCACGAAGTTGGGACTCCTTGTGGCAGGGTGGGGGAAGATACAGGATGGGGCCTGGGCTATCCCAAGCATCCCGTGTCTGCTGGGGTCTACAGCCAGCCCTCTCCCCAGGGATGCTTGACTTTGGGTATTTTCAGTATCCAGTGAGTGAACAGGAGTCCAGAGACCTGGATTCTAGTACACGCAGAACCAATTCAAAACCATAAAATTTGGCTGAGCTCCTTCTGGGCCAGGTGCTACTGTTCTGAGAATCATGGGCCATGTGAAGATATATAAGGTGTGCTTTCGCCTCTCAAGAACTGGGACCTTGGGCACATCACTTACAGTCTCTAGATTTCAGTTTCTCTCTTCTCTCCAAAGGGTATAAAAATACTAAAGCCTTCCCAAGAGGTGACAAGTCTCCCTGGAATTAATAGATACAGAGGTGCCTTGAAAGTGCAACTCTCGGTATTGTCCTGGCGGCTGTGGCAGCTTGTATCCTGGAGGTAAAAGTCGGGCTGTCGGAGGGGCTCCAGAAAGGTCAGGGAGCCTTGAGGACAGAAACCCCAAGTTGCAGGACCCAGAGGCTGGGTCCTAGGGTCTCTCCCTTAGTTCCTTTTTGAAGCTGCCAGCTCTTCGTTTGCCTTGGATGGCTGGTTGCTGCAGAGCTGAACTTTCTGCACCCCTTCCTGGGCCTGACCTCTCCCTTCCTCACTGTGGCCCTGGCCTCCGCCTACAGAAAAACCACAGTTCAGGCTGGTTGCAGGTCACCTCACAGGGGAGCTCCATGATGGGGCGAGCAACTAGCTTGGACTTCTTTTGTCCTAAGTTTAAATCCCAGTTCAGCCACCAACTGGGTTCTGCAAGTTACTTTTGCTCTCTTAGCCTCAGTTTCCTCATTTGTAAAATGGGAGAGAATACTATTTTGTGGTGGCGTCAAGCCCCTTCTCCTGGACTTCCCATCCCAACAACAGACACCGCCATTTGCTTAGTGGCTGAAGCCAGAAGCCTGTCTTTCTAGAATCCTCTCCCCCTTCTTCACTGTCCACAGTCAATCAGAGAGTACTAAACAATTTCAAAATCCATCCTCTTGCATCCCCACTGGGCTTCCCTTAAACTAGGCCCCTCTCACTTCAGTCTGGACCACTGCAGTACCCTTCTAAGGTCTGCCTGCCCCGGTAGCCTTCCCCAAGCCTAGGCCATCCTCTCCTGCAGCCTAAGGAAACTTTCCAAATAAAACAGCTCTCATCTCTTCATTCCCCTGCTTCAAATCCTTCAATGGCTCCTATGCGCTTAATGAAATGTCCAAAATTAATTTGACTTTGAAGCTCCTTTGATGATCTAGTCCTGACTTCCCTTTTCAATTGCATTTCTCAGCGCCCCACCCCACATGCTTCTAAAAACATACATTCTACAGTCCAGTTCTGCACATTCTCACCTCCAGCCCATGTACATGCCACACCCCTGCCTAGAACACTCTCCTCCTCACTATCACTGGCCTCTCCTTCATGCTTCTAATGATCTTTACATCCTCAGCTCAGACTTTACCATCTTCCAGAAATCTTCATTGATGCCCGTCCCCGCAAGGCTGGGTTAGGTCCCCTCCTGTGGGTTCTCATAGCCCTGGACTCCCCTTAGCATGCCACGAATCACATTACATTGTAATAGCCTCTTTGCTTTTCTAGCTGCTCCCAGGAAGGCAGAGACTATGTTTGTCCTGTTGATTGCTATACCCCCCAGCACGCAGCAGGTGCCCTGCCCTGAATAGGTGCTCAAGGAATATTTTTTGAAATAATGAAAGAACAAATACAAAATACAGGTAAAGCTCCTAGCACAGTGACTAGCAGAAAAATGATAATGAATATCGTCATCATCATCATTACAGTCCAGTTCCACACTGAGCACATTTCTCTAATGGAAACACAATTTAAAATTCAGGTCCTGCCAATAGTGGGGTGAAACGGTGTGACAGCCCCAGTGTCTGAGGAGCTGTTTGTATGATCCTGTCCCACCCACCACCCCCAGTGATGTTGATCTGTCTCTACCCAGTCCCTGGTTCTCACCCTGACTCAGGCCTCTTTGCCCACCCCCACGCCAGGCAGGAAAGGAATATCCTTTCATCCCCCCATTGAAACTTGATCTCTGACCACAGAACCAATGACTGCTCCTTTTTCTGGAGGAGCCCCCCTAACCAGTAGCCCCACTTCACTGGGCAGATCAGGGGTGAAAATCCCTGAGATATGCAGCTTCAGCCCACCTTGACATCACCACCAGCCTCCACTCTGGAAATGATCCAGGGCCATGGGAGGTGGGTGAGTGATCCTTCCAAAGAGCCCTATTTGCATTTCTCCAAAGGCACATATGGCTGGCTTCCTGAATTACCATGACTCCTATCCATGCTTTGTCTCCCCTACAGGACTATGCGCTCTTTGAGCAAAGAGATCATGTATTAATAATCTTCATATCCCCCCTAAGGCCTGACATAGAGTAGAACCCCAATAATTGTTGAATGAACAAATACATGAATGAAAAAATGAGTGTGTGTATGAGCAGTCCCAGGCAGAATTGCTCATGTTCTACCTTACGAAGATGGAATTTGTCCTATTATTGAAGACATTCCTCCTGACCCTTAAGAGACTCCAGAGGCTAATAACCTTCAGAGTCAAGAGGATCATTTTTCCCTGTCTAACCTAAATTTCTCTAGATGCAACTTCAATGCATTTTCTTTTAATCAACCTCTATAGCCACTGAGACTAAGACTCATTTCTTTGCTAGGAGACAGTTACTAATTTACCCTTTAGCCTTATCTTCAACAAGTTTAGTTCCAGCGCCTTTATTGTTCCCTCCCTCGGGCCCTAGTGTCTGGCCCCTTCCCTGTTCCACTGGTCCTTGGGCCTTTTGCCAAGCTCTCAATGGCCTCTGTGGGCTGTAGAGATAGGAATGAGACACAGTGTTCTCCACGGAGCCATGTACAAACGCACAGGTAGGTGCTTACACTCCTGCCTACGCACCCAGGACGCACATCTCTCTGCACCCATAATCCCCAAGCTTTGGTAAATACATGCTCATAGGCAGCCTCCACACAGTCACAGATTAACCTCCTCCCACCTGCACCTCCTGGAGCCCTAGTCCTGTGAATTCTCACACACCTGAACTCACACTCACACACACACAAATAGACGGCACGGACCTATGTGTTTTCCCCATAGGTGAGCCAAACTAGGTGGAGCACCTGAAGCTCTCTTTCTTGTCCTCCCCCTTCTCTTCCTCCCCTCCTCCCTGCCTTCCTTCTCCAACTATCCTTTCTATTGGCCACCATGGGCCAAGCCTACTTTCTCTCCAACTCCACAGTGATTTTACACTTCAAGGCTGAAGGCATGGAGTAAATGAACCGAAATTGGCTCCTACCTCTTCATCCTGCCCTCCTCCCATTTTTCCCCCAGTTCCTCAATGCACCTTCCGTTTGCCCAGAGTACACACACCACTCTCCAACCCCTTCCTAACCTCCACTCCTCTGGCTGCAGGGAGCACTGGATTCGCAGGTTTTTACTTTTTAGAAATGAACAATCGGGAAGCATTAGAAGCTGGTTGCATCTCAGATCCAATGACAGGCTGGGTTGCTGAGACCCAGGGCTGGTTGAGCACTGTGTCACCAGACCAGGGGATTCAGGAACGTGAGAGTAGTGTGATATGCATTCATTCAACAAATATTTATCCAGCACATACAACATGCCAGGCATTACTCCACATCAACTAAACCAACACAAACCTGCCCTTACAGAGTGTATATTCTATGGGTGGAGACAAAATAAATAAGTAAAATATATTGGGCATCAGATGGTGATACGAGAAAGCAGGGAAGGAGGATGGGGTGCAGGCTGAGGGTGGAGTGTGCCATTTTAAATAGGGTGTCCAGGGAAGGCCTTACTTAGAAGGTAACATTTGAACAAAGACCCGAAGGAGATAAAGAAGTGAGTCATGGTGAGACCTAGAAGGGGGAGATTGTTCCAGGCAGCAGGAAGAGTCCCGCAGGTGCAGTGTTAGGAAACACCAGTGTAGAGAGTCATGGAAAATGAAGTACAAGGAGACAGCAAGAAAAGGGGGTGCCATACGGAGGAGCTCTTCCTCCTGACCCCAGGGCTGGCACCCACTCTGGGCTCCAGGGCCTGAAGGAGTGCCAGGAGAGATGAGAAAGGCCAAATTAGGAGTGAAACTGTGACCTCAGATGGAACAAAATACCTAGAAGCAAACAGAAAACAAAACAAAATTTTTGCTGGGAAAGATTCGCCCTGAGCTAACATCTGTTGCCAATCTTCCTTTCTCTCTCTTTTTTTTTTTTTCCCTTTCTTTCCCAAAGCCCCAGTACATAGTTATATATTCTAGTTGTATATCCTTCTAGTTCTATGTGAGCCGCTGCCACCGCATGGCTATTGACAGACAGGTGGTGTGGTTTTGCGCCTGGAAACCGAACCTGGGCTGCCAAAGGGGAGCGTGCCAAACTTTAACCGCTAGGCCATCGGGGCTGGCTCCGCAAAACAAAATTTTGAGGTGTCAGTGCAGGCCATTTCCAGAAGGAATGAGCTGAACCTGCAGTGAGATGGATTAAGGGGAGACATGGAGAGTCCTCACAGAGCTTGTTGGTAGATGGCAGTGGCAGCCAGAAGGCAGGTGAGCCCCATGGCTGAGCACCTCTCAAATCCAGTCGATGCTTGCCTAGAAGAGTAAGTTAGTCCAGGGACTGGAGGATGAGGCTCCTTGAACCCTCTCTGATCATGTTCAACAGGCCAGTGGCGCTGCTGGGCATCCCCTCTCCCAGCCCAGCGTCCACACTAACTCTACCTTTTTCTCCCACATTTCCATTTCCTGAGTACTTGCTATGTGTTAGGACTATGCAAAGTGCTTTCTGTATATATCTCACAAAATCCTCATAGCAACCTCCTGAGGAAGGAATTATTATTACCTTTAGTTTTCATATGAGGAACACCTCCTACACCACACCACCTTTTGTCCCTCTCGTCCCTCTACAGCCCCTCTTCTTGCTGAGCCTGGAACAGCTCACAGCCAGGTTGACCTGGGCTCAAATCCCTGTCCCTCCACTTACTCCTTACATGGCCTTGGGCAAGTTTCTTGCCCTGAGACCCAGTGTGTTCATCTGGGGGCAAAATGGGGGAAATGATACAGGAACATCCACCTTGTGGATTACTGTGGGAATGTACTGGGAAAAGGCAGTGGATCTGTCTTGGCTCTGTGACATGCTGGGTGTCTCAGAAAGTTGTGATGCATGTGGGCAATAATTTATAGCTATAAATAGTTAAATCGGAGAAGGGTGCAAATGGTTTGTCTTTTTAGTATAAATATCAGTGAATTCAATGTTTTCTCTGCAATCACATCACTCTCCCTCGCTGGCATTCCACAAAGCCTTCCTGAATGGGAGATAAAGGGGTAGAGTGACAGATAATCCCCTGGGAATTTGCACACAGGCTGCAGCCTATCTTATCTGTGCCCGGCCCGAGGGAGTGTAGCAAGCAAGCAAATACCATCTTTCCAGCGGCGTGGTGTCAGGATCAAGCTGAGAGCCAGTGGGATGATGGCTAATGCACAGCACTGGCATACAGCCTGGCACACAGTAGGTGCTTCTTGGCAGAGGGAACCACAGTGGGGCCGGGAGTGGTGGGAAGAACCTCTCAGGTTACCAACCCCTGCATAATCTGTCACCCTCAGCACAATGTGTGGCTTTCTCCTCCTAAGGAAACAGAGATGCTCTGAAGTAGAAAGGGGCACAGGAACAATGGAGGCCAGCGCCCTGGGCTGGCACCAGATGGGGGAGGGGGAGGCTGGCGCAGGGTCTCTCAAGTTCTCCCTAGGAAGACACAGGGTCTGATGGGGAGGCCATGGGGAAAAGGTGACACCCAGGAGTTGGAAACTAAGAGTGGAACATTCATGCCTGGGGCAAGGCTAGGAGCTCAGGACAACCTGACCCCAAAACTGATTATCTTGGTCCAAGGCCACCCAGCTAGACGGGAAGCTGGCTGCCAGGCTCTCCCCAGCATGCAGCTCACGGTGCGGTGCGTGGGAACAACCAAGGCTTCCTCCCTCCAGCCACCACCACCTCCTCCCTGCTCATTCCCCAGCTTGCCAGTTCCTCCTCACCACTGCAACCCCTGTCCCTGGCCCCCAAGCTGGTCTGGCCAACTCCAACAGAGGCCACCTTGCCCCAAGCCTGTCTGAGGGGCTTCCTACCCGGATACTTGCCAGACAAAGGGCTGTGCCAACAGCATGGCCCACCCTCTTGCAGTGGCTGAGAGGCTGTGCTGGCTGGGGGAGGGGGCCCAGCCAGAAGCACCAGGCAGGACTGCCCAATTCCCGGGGTAGGTGAGGGCTCCATCTCCCTGTGGACACTGCCCACATACCCTGCATTATGGCTCCTAGCCCAAGGGCAGCCCAAGGACAGTGAGGGTCTGTCCCTTCTCAACCCCAACCTACCCTCACCTAAACCAAGGGAGAAAGAGGATGGGGAAGGAAATCGAAGATGGGGTGAGATTGCAACCTTTCATCTTAAAGCCCTCCCCCGGTACCAGTTATTGCACTCCTCATATTCCTCCCTCCCCAGCAGCGGGCTCAGTGGCCCAGACACAGCCAGAGTCCATTGAAAAAAGACAGAATTCTTTATTTAAATCAGCAAACTCAGATTCTTCAAGCCCCAGTCCACAGTGGGCAGCCCTCCCTCCCCTGTCCCCTCACCCCCACCCCTTAGCCACAGCGAGGGGAATGGAAAATGAGAAGCCAAGAGGGCCTCTGCCAGGGCAGGCGGCCGCAGATGTGTGGCGAGCGCAGTCCAGCTGTGGCTGGGGTGGCAGCTGCCACAGGCCCCTCCTTATAAATTAAGTCCCTGCAGCCACAGCTGTGGGCGAGGCATCTCTGTGGAAGGAAGGCCAGAAGGCAGCATCCCCGACCCCCAGCCAAGGAATGGATTGCGAGCACAGAGCTCGGGGGAAGAGAGGCCAGAGGGAAAGAGAAGAGGTATGGTAGGGAGGGTCAGGCCCCCAAATTTTGGTCCCAGGGGAAAGGAAGAGGCCATTGGTCCAGTTTTGGTAGGTTTGGAGAAGGGAATGTATTAGTAAGCACGGGGGAGAGGCTGCCATTGGGCACTCCCAGAAGAGACAGGCCAGGCCAGGCCCCCACCCTAGCAGAGGGGAGCTTGAGAACTCCAGGGGCTCTCAGGGAATGTCACTGCTAAAATATATATATATATTAACCATTCACAGGAGGGCAGGGGCAGGGCTGGGGGGCAGGATCAGAGGATCTGGCGTGGCATTCCGTAGCCGGTCATGCCTGCCTGAGATGCCCCGCGGTTGGTGCCCATCTGTAACCCAATCACATTCTTGCCCTCTTGCAGCTGGTTGTCTGAGAAGTTCCGAGGGTTCTCCTTGGACTTTCTGGATGGAAAGAAAGCGCTGGTTAGGAGGAGGGTGTTGGCTGCCCCAGTAAATGTCTTCCCTAGAAGAACACAGGCTTTGCTGTGGGCTCAAGTGCTGGCACCAGCTGTGCCCTTGAGAGCCTTGAACTCTCTGAAGCCACCTCCTTATCAAAAGGGACAGTCCCTTGCCATCCTGGGAGAATTGTGAGGGTGAAGTGAGACGAGGAATGTGAAAGTGCTTTGTAAAGGGCCGGCTGCTACAGTGCATCATCGTTTCCTAGGGACCGGAATGGGCGGGGTCACCGCGCCTGCCCTGGGCTGGGCTGGGCTGCCCCGGCAATACTCACTTAGGAAACCAGTTGGGATCCCCAGAGAAAAGCCCATCGTCCCGGGCTACCGCCAGCCCACCCAGGTTCATCAGCGTCCGCTGCACACAGGCCATGTTCTTTCCTGGGAAGGAGAAGGGGTCGTGTTGGCCTCAGCAGGGCTGGGGTCCTGGACGCCAGGGTTCCACCTCCATCACTAAGTTAGCAGGCCCAGCTTCCTAATTCTTTCACTCTTCATCCCCATACCCTCTCCATCCCAACCCCCAACATGGCCAACTGCCCCACAGAACACACACATATACACCCCTCTTCATCCTCAGGTGCCAGAAACCTGTCCATTCTCCCCAGTCACAATAGCCTAGCCCCATCTCTGATCTTCTGGATGACAGCACACAGACCCTGGCCCACCTTCCCAGAGGTCCACAGTCTGGAAGATGTCAGTGGTGTTGATGCCGTAGCGCTCAGCTGCTTGCAGGAACTGAGAGATCTGCTCCATCTGCTTGAAGGCCATGGTGGAGGCCTGGATCTTCTTCACTGGGGCCTGCCCCTCGGGGTACAGTCCGTTAATGAGCTCACACAGCACCTGGGTGAGGACGGCAGGTGTGCAGAGGTGAGGCCATGCCTACCGCAGATCACAGTGAACCAGAGGTTCCTCTCCTAGCTACAGAAAGCTCCAACTCCACCTGGAGTGAGACTCAGGTTCCTTCCCACCCAGCCCCCTGCCTCGAGCCCAGAGTGAAAACGCGGCTCTTCCAGTATCACTGGCTGGAGTGCACCTCCCACAGTTCTGTCCTTAGAGCTGTTCTTCCTTGTGTCACCCAGGGCCTTCTGCTGCAGGGGAGGCACATTCACCCTCACCCTTCACTCACTGGGAGGGAGGAAAGCATGGGGCGTCTGCATGATGAAGATATTCGGGCTCAGGAAGAAGTTGGGACGGGTGTGCCCTCAGTTCTTCAGGTGAAACAATCCGCGGTCCCCCAAACCCAGCCCCGCTCTCCCGGCACTTCCAGTCAGAGGGGCCCAGCTCTCACCGTGCCATCTTTGAGCCAGTTCTGGAAGTTCTCACGCCCAGGCTGGGGCCGGCCCACATCCTTGCGGCACTGGGTGGTGATCCACTGGATCAAGATCTGCTCCAGGTCTGCATCGTATTGTTTCTCAATCTTCTGCTGCACCTCCCGGCTCAGGCCATAGGCAGGACCCCTGTTGGCCATTCTGAAGGGCGGTGGTGGCTGTGGGGAGCTGGGGAGAGGACACACCCAGGCCTGTGGTCAGCACTCTGCAGCCTGTGGGGTGGGGGGTTCTGCCTGCAGAGACACACACCATATCCCCAGGGTGGGACCCAGAGGTAACAGCGGCCAAATGAGGGGAATCTCACCTTGACCCCTGGACATGGGCTAGAAAAGCACTGCTCAGAACTCTATGAGGTGTTAAGGGGCCACACAGGCCATCTGTGGGTGCCCCTACCTCTATGACAGGCAATCCGTTTATTACACTGAGGCTTCCCATTCGATTTCATTTGAATGGTTCCACTACTAGAATGAAGTATCAAACCCACTGGAATAGAATATGGAGTAAATGAGGCCAAGATGGGGTTCAGCTCCTCATTTGAGGTAGTCAGCTTTAGCAAAGGCAAAGTGGTCATTCTAACCCCAACCCTGCTTTTTACAGCCCTGGGGAGCAGAGTGATTTGGGGAGAGCAGGAAGAATATGGAGTGGTTTGGGAAACCTATGCCAGGAGCTAGAGGACTGGATGGATCTACCCTCAATCAGCCACTGGGTTTTAATTGAGCACCTACTATTTGTGCTAGGGATTGTGGGAGAGACAGAAGTCCTTGGTCCTAAAGTCACCCACAGTGCCATCAGAGAGACATAGTGAGCAAACAGGAACGCATAAGGTTGTACATGACGAATCCTAAACTGCACAGTCAGACCACAGGAATTCAGAGAAGCGTATGGGATGAAGCAGCCTGGAGGGTTTCCTGGAAGAGGTAGATCTGAGTAGGCCCTTAGATTTCAGCAGGCAAAAGGAACTTCCCACGAGGAACCAGGCAATAAAAACAAATTCTACTTTCCTTTCTAGATAGATGCTGTGGTAGACAGAATAATGCACCCCCCCCAAAGGTGTCTGTGTCCTAATTCCTAGAACCTGTGACCATTACCTTACATGGCAAAAAGGGACTTTCCAGCTGTGATTGAATTAAGGATCTTGAGATGGGGAGAGTGCCCTGGATCACCCAGGTGAGCCCAGGGTACTCACAACAAGAGCCCTTATAAGCGAAAGAGGGAGGCTGGCGAGTCCGAGTGGGAGAAGTAAGAAGGAAGCAGAGGTTGAAGTGACACGGGGCCAGGAACCAAGCAATGCAGGCGGCCTCTAGAAGCTGGAGAAGGCAAGGAAACGGATTCTCCCCTAAAACCCGCAGAAGGAACGCAGCCCTGCCGACACCTCTGTTGGGGTCTCTATAACTGTAAGATATTAAATGTGTGTTGCTTTAAGTCACTAAGTTTATAGTAACTTGTTACAGCAGGAATAAGGAACTAAAACAGGACCCTTGGGTGGTATTTTTAGGGAAACCTGGGAAGAGAGGGTGGGTGGGGAAATACACAGGAGGGTTTCTTTAAGTTAGTTTGAGGACTTTGGTTAGGAAGAACTGCGTGGTTTCCCGACTGCTGGCCTGAGCTGGCAGCACCTCATAGCGAGCAGTCTGTCCCCACCCACCACCTCACTGCCTCGGTCCCTCACCCAGGGGCCTGTGGAGCAAGTCCTGGGAATGCTACGGATGCCAAGGGGGAGCCAGGACCAGAGAAGGGACAGGACCCCATTTCCTGCCCCCATCCTCTCCCTGGATGGGCTCTTGTTTCTGCTCTGAAATACAGCTAGCTCTCGGTGGCTCATAAAAGAGGATTCCCCCAGCACGGGCACCTGTGTTCAAGGAGAGGAAAGGGACACACTTTTTCTCCCCACATCTGGCTCCAGGCCAGGTCAGACTTAAGGGATGAAGTCACTCTGGCTCCCTCTCTCCCACACACCCCAGATTAAACAATCCCACCACCCATTCCGTGAACCTCGGGGATTGGCCTCAGTACAAGCAGCCAGGCCACAGGGGCAGCAGCTGCCTCAAACCTCCTCACACCCCTCAGCCCCAGTGTTGTGTGTCTCAGGCCAGTCCCCTCCCCCACACTCCAACATGGCTGCTCCTTTCTACTCCAGCTTATCGAGCTGCACATTTCCGGCAGAGATCCTCCTCATAAATGTTATTTTTAAACCTCATTAAGAGCAACCCACCCTCAACTTCCCCCAGCCAGAAAGCCAGGGCAGATAAATGTCAGTCTGGGTCTTGACCTACACCACCAGCCACAAACACACTCAGCTGGGGGAGAGCAGGCGGGTCCAGGGGCTGAGGCCTGTGGAGAGAGGGAGGCAAGATACCCTCCCTCCTCCAGCCTAGCCACCACTCAGGCTATGTAAGTCTGTGATCCCTGACACACGGGTGGGGCTGGGAGACTTGGTAGAAAAGCAAGGGGGTTAGGGGCTGCTGCCACCAGTAAGCCCCTTTCCCAGCCCAATGTCCAGGCCTCTCTTCTGCGAGTAGCTCCACTACGGTCACCTGGACCTCAGGGCTGTTTCTCCACGTAGCCAAGTGGCCTGAGGCCCAGGGAACACGATGGCCCAGGGAAAGAAAAGGCAGGAGAATGATTAACCTGGACACCAGGGTTAGGAGCGGAGAGCAAGCCGGAAACCTGACCCTCCCAGTGTCCCCCATGGGCAGGATAGACTTGGCCTCCCAGACCCATCTCTGGGAGCTGGGTGGATGCTGAGTGCCCCTTCCCAACTCTGGGGCTTGCACACAGCTGGCAGTGTCACAGCCTCCAGATGCAGTGTCTCGGCTCCACTCTGGGGCCATTGCTCTAGAGACCTGAGGTGCCAGAGCCAAAGGGCGGAGCTCTGGGAAGGGCCGGCCCAGCCAGGCCCAGCCAGCCAGCAGCTGTTTCTTCTCCCCACCCCCATGGGCGGGTGAGAGCTGATGGGCTGAGGCTGCTGGAGCTGGAGCCGGCATGGCCCACCCTAGTGCCACCAGGGGACCATCCCCTGCCCTCCCTCAAAGGAAGGGAAAACAGCCAGTTGCCTGCTGGGGTGGGAAGAAGCTGTGTGGAAGATGCCCAGAGCTGAGGATTCAAAGGGAAGACGACAGCAGAACAACTTGGGGGGTGGGTTGGCTGTGAGTAACCTAACCTCCAGCAGGAGCTGTGGGAACAGCCCTCACCCCCACCCACAAGGTTACAATAGTCAGGGAAGGGGGAGGGGCCACAAAAGGCACTCCAGCCCTCAGCCCCACCCAGACCCTGGGCTGGAAGCTTACCTCACCCCACCCCACCCCACACCATGCCAATGCCAAAGAAAAGACAGACGACAGAGTGGGGGTGGGAGGATTTGAAGGTTTGTGGCTGCGGCGTTTAATTGGGAAGACAAAGGGACTCTCCATTCATTGTGCTGACAGGACTCAGGGGAACTTCCCAACTCAGAATTGGGATTAAGACTATTCTGAACCGGCGAAATGCCACAGGGAGCAGGCAGAAGCAAGGATGGTGGGAGACCCATGATTAAGGGGCCACCTGGGGCAGCCCCCTCACCATCAACAGTAAGTGAGCAGAAGAGCAAGCTGAAACTACACAAACAGGAAGCCACAAGGCTTGTGCAGGAGGAGGGGTGGGGGGGGCGTTGCCATGGCTTCTGTGTACCAAACACAGGAACGGGGCAGGGTGGGGGCAATCAGGCAGAAACATCCACTCAGCACACACCAAATAGTCAGGAGGCTCTGAGCCCCGAGGGCAGAGGTGGGATCCCTGGGGAAGGGCCCCTCCCACACCCCCGCAGCGGATCTCAGGTATAACCAGATGCAGGGGATTCCCCAAGGAGGCAGCTGTGGAGGGCATGGAAGGCATTTGGTGGAGACAGAAAGTTATAACCTTTGGGGTACAGAAGTAAATGGTTCAGGAGAAGAAGAAATGCTCTGGGAATGGAAGGTATGTTCTGAGCTAGAGAGCCCCATACCTGAAAATCCTGGAGGAGAAGGGATGGGGTGAATAAAGGATTAGAGGCCTATCCCCAGGGGGCAGAAGAGGGACTGGGCGATGGAGCGAGAGAGGGGGCATTGCAGTTGGACGAAGACTATTTGTTGGTTCTGGAAAGGTAGGGCCTGGCTGGCCCCATCCTACCTTCGCTTCCTCTGCAGTTTTAAGTCTTCCCCATGGACCAGGAAGGAGAAATTGGGAGGGGGGTTGGAGATGGGGAGCTGTCCCTCTGTCTGGTGCTCTGGAGTCAAACAGAGAATGAGGGAGGGCCCACCCAGCCACAGGTCTCCTCCTACACCGATCTCCACACAGGTCCATCCTCACTTCCACCCCTCTTCTTTCTGCTCACAGCCCCTCTTCTTTCTGCTCACAGATACTACGTTCTCCCAGAACTTTCCCGCGATGGGCTCCAGGAGGCCTGCAGAGCGAGGGAAGGCGGCAGTCCACTTCCGGTCCTGCTGGTCCGGCCCCCTCAGCCGACCCCCCTCGCCACACCCTGTGCCGTTACTGCGGGATGAGTCACCCACCGCCCGCCGCTGGGGTGACGCAGTGGTCTGGGCAGTCCTCCCGTCCGCCCGCCCGCTGCCACCACCGGCTTTCCCAGCAGCAGGGGGCACGGAGTGGGAGCATCGGCTCGCGTAGGGGCAGGAGGGCTTGGAAAGCAGCCATCCCTGCCCAACACCACCTCACAGAAGCAGGGCACCTCGGGGCGCAGTCAGGACTGCAGGCTCCCAGATGCTTGAGGTCAGGGGGCTCTCCTGGAGGCGACTGCAGCTTCAACTCCCAGCCCGAACCGAGGAAGGCGAGGCCACTGTGGGACCCGCGCACGGAGCCCCCTCGCCCCGGCCCGTTACCCCGAGGCCCCAGGAAAATGAGCTGGCAGGAGGAGGAACAGAAAAGCCGGCCTCGGGGACGCAGAGGGCAGGTAGCACCCACACGTGCTCCTGGATCCAGGAAGTGAAAGGTCGCGCGGGAAGCCCGGCAGCGCGGAGCTGGCCCAGGGCGGGCGCCGGGACCCTGCACGCGCGACACTCCGGGCCAGCCAGCTAATCCCCGACGCCCTCCTTTCCTCACCCCGTCGAGGACCCTGGGCTGGAGCCGGCAGGTGGGGCGTAGTCCCTGAGTCCTTGCTGCGGACGGACGCCCCGTCTATGCACCCGCAAGGCTCGCCTGACCTCATTGCCCAACAATGCCGGGTCAGGGTTCGGGTACAGGACAGCACAGGGCGGGGCAGAGAAGTCATCGAACCTTGGCCTCCAAGCCCCTGATCCTCAAGCTCACTGCAGAAAGTCGCAAACACGGGGTTTTTGCTTTCCAGAGACCATGCACATACCCCCCACTCCCGGCCCCTCCCGCCTGCTCACCGTTCACGGGGGCAGGAGAGCTGCTCACTCCGGCAGGGGCTGCAGCGGCGAGTGGTGCGCCCGGGCTGGGCCGGGGGTTTTCAGCGGCTCCCGCCTCAGACGGGGCGGACCAGGGGCGGGGCAAGGACCGAGAGGGTTTAAAGGCGCCGCAGCGCAGATGCAGAGGGCAGTGCTTACCACAGAGGGGCGGTGGGCTAGAACGTGGGTTAAAGGATCTGGGGAGTCTGGGCGCACAGGGCCGCGGCAGTGGTCTCCACCCATGAGAACCTTATTCCCCACCCCAGAGCCCAGAAGCCTGTGCCCCGCTGGGAAACTTGCCGCCTAGGTTAGCTCAAGACTGTGGGCGTGTTTATGTGGGAAGAAGCCTTTTGTTTAAAAAGCATGGTTGGGGGCCAGCCCCAGTGGCCTAGTGGTTAAGTTCTGCGCGCAGGGTTCCGTTACTGGGGGCGGACCTACACCACCCGTCTGTCAGTGGCCGTGCTGTGGTGACCGCTGTCATACAAAAAAAAAAAAAGAGGAAGATTGGCAGCGGATGTTAGCTCAGGGCAAATCTTCCTCAGCAAAAAAAAAGGGTGGTTGGGTAAACAGAGGCATAGGAAGACCCTTCCCCCACAACTGACTAGGGTGTGACAGGACTTGCACATGCAGGCTGGGACAGCACCCTCACATGGTCTTGGTCGTCACCTACTTCAAGCCTGGGCAAGGATTAACAGTGAGGTCATTGCTTGCCCTGGGCCCAAGGGGCATGATCCTTGTGGAGACCCAGGGTTCAGACCTGCCTTCTCTCCCCTTCATCTCCTCCCCCGTCATCTTCTCCTCTATGACCTGGCATCTCTTCTTAATCCTGGAGGGATCTGAAGAGGAGGCCTCAGCGGAGCAGGAGGCTGGCATTCTGTCTCTGAGGGTGGAGAACATATCTGGGGGTTGAAGGGGTTCCAAGCCCCCCTTTCCGGCTTCAGTTGAGCAGTCCACTGGAGTGGAGTCCCTGCTTACACCCATCCAGCAGAGTTCTTCATATGTGGCAGAAGCCCCCACCTTTCCATTCTCTCTTCCCCAATCCCACCCAGCCCTATATTCCAGGGCCATCAGGTGATTCCCTGGAGGCCAAGCTATCGCACCCCTGTGCCTTCCCAGAGGCTGTTCCTCCGCCCGGGATGCTTCCCCTCTCCTGCCTCACTGCTCGCGTGCTCTACTCCTCACCTACTGTGTGACTTTTGGGCAAATTACTAAAGCACTGTAAGCCTCAGTTCTCTAGTCTATAAAACAGCTGACGGTACTACCCGCCTCAGAGTTGTAGAGAATTAAATGATCCACATCAAGAGCTTTGAGCAGTGCCTGGCACACAGTGAGTGCTCAGCTGTTAGCTATTATCATGGTTCCCACTTTCCGGAAGACTCCCAAGGCTCCCTCCCCACATGGAGCATTTGTCCCAGCACACGCTGTAAGCATTCAGTTGACTCCTTCATTTGTGCTACCATAATAACCAACACACTGCTTTATCACAGAACTCGTCTCCTCATACTATAACTATTTTTTTTTTAATTTAATTTTTTCCCCCAAAGCCCCAGTAGATAGTTGTATGTCATAGTTGCACATCCTTCTAGTTGCTATATGTGGGACGCGGCCTCAGCATGGCCGGAGAAGTGGTGCGTCGGTGCGCGCCTGGGATCCGAACCTGGGCCATCAGCAGTGGAGCGCGCACGCACTTAACCACTAAGCCATGGGGCCGGCCTATAACTATTTCTTTACTTGCCTGCTTCACTGCCCAGAAAGAACTCCCCAAGGGCAAAGGCATGTCTTAGTGAACTTTCTATTTTCTCAGCATCTAGCTCAATGGCTGATCTTTAGCAGCTGACCTCAGTAGGCACTCAATAAATGCTGTATGTGTGTGTGTGTGTGTGTGTGGAAGATCAGCCCTGAGCTAACATCCATGCCAATCTTCCTCTTTTCGCTGAGGAAGACATCTATTGTCAGCCCTCCTCCTTTTTCTCCCCAAAGCCCCAGTAGATAGGTGTATGTCATAGTTGCACATCCTTCCAGTTGCCGTATGTGGGATGCTGTCTCAGCATGGCGGGACGAGCGGTGCGTCGGTGCGCGCCTGGGATCCGAACCCGGGCTGCCAGTAGCGGAGCGCGCGCACTAAACCGCTAAGCCACGGGGCCGGCCCAATAAATGCTTTTTGAATGGACGTTGAATGCACCTCCATTCATTCCACAAGAGTCCCCTGCCTTTTAAAGGTTCAGGGATTTTCCTGCCTCCCTCTCAGAATCAAAGCCAGATGACACACAGGAACATTTTTCAGACTTTCTTTATTCACCTGTAAAAAATTTCACCCACACCACAAACACCACACACACACACACACACACACACACACACACACAGACCTGAGATCCCTGTTCCAGTTCCCAGGCTCTAGGGGCTCATCACATACATCCCCTACCAAGGCCACCAGCAGGGTCTGTGCCTGGGCCCAAAGGGGCAGGGTCAGTGTCCCAGGCTGGAGCTAGGTCTTATTGGGGGCTCCTTTGCAGCGTCTGTGTGCCTCCACCCTGCCTCACGTTAGGGTGTTCACAGCAGAGTGGCCTGTTCAGGGTGGGGGACTGGCTGTCGATAGGCTGGTAGCCGGGCCCTGGTAGCATCTCGGCGGCGACGGAAGGCCAGGAATTCCTCCCGAAGGGCAGCGCAGCGGGCCTCAGGGCCAGGAGCGGGGACAGTGTTCAGGAGGCAACCCTCCTCTGGAGTCTTTGCACCTGCAAGACAATGGCAGAACAATGAGAGGAACAAGTCGAGTTCATGGACACCATGAAGCTCTCTAGAGCCTGCCAGTGCTCATAAGTCGAGGGAGCAAGAGGAGAGAGCCTGGGGCACAGGGCCCAATTAGGATCAGACTGGGCCCTAAGGCTGTCGGAGTACATGAGACAGCGAGGCCAGGAGTGCCTGCCCTTCTGGAAGGCTCACACACCTAGCTCTGGCTCAGCTTCAGGTCGGGGTCGAGGGCCAGCCAAGCCCAGGTGCAGAGTCTCCAGCAATTCCATGTCCCCAGGGAATTCTGAGTCCCATTCATAGTTTTCATCCACAGATGTGTTCCTCCTGTTAAAAGAGACAAATGTGTGGTGTGGGTGGAGGAATAGAGGGTGGCCCAGAAAAGCCCGAACCCGGGGTCCCCAAACTCAGCTTGGGCCATGGGTTTCACCTGAAGATGCCTAGACCTCAACAAAAGCTTCTGAAAAGAGACAAGGTCTCCTGGTCCCAGGGCAGGGGTGGAGCAGAGAGGGCAGAGGGTAATAGGAGAGGGGTGGGGAGAAAGTCTGAGACGATAGAGCAGGACTGGGGCCAGGGCAGGGATGGGCAGGGACTGCCCTCACCTCTTGCTGACTGTCACCACATGCTCCCTCCGAGGCCACCTCTCAGGGCCACTGGCCCAGCTGCTGGTGTCTCCTGGAGCAGGGCTGAGGTAGCTGCCTCCTGCAGAGGGGGCTGTGGAGGGGGGCCGAAGGAACGAGGCGCTGCCCCGCCCACTGCTCTGGCTTGTGAGGCTGCCCCGAGGGGCAGCAGGGAGAAGGCTGGGCAACAGCCGTTCCTTCAGTGTCCAGTCAGCCAGTGCTGTGTATGGAGGCTCTGGGGCGGCCCCAGGAAGCACCACCCTGGGGGACACAGTGGGGGAGTCCAACGGTTGAAGGAGAGATGAGATGGGGCAGGTCGGGGTATCCATGTAATCTGGGGGTGGAGCAGGACCAGGCTCCTCGAAAGGGGGCCAGTCCCCATCCACATTCATCTCCCGGAAGAAGGGCAGGCTCAGGTACTGGAGCAGCGGTCCTGGACCTGGGAGGGGACTGGGCAGGGCTGTGGGAGGGGGCCCCACAGGGCTGATGTCTGCAATGCAGAGGGGCTGGGGCATCCCACTGGGGCTGCTGCTGCTGCAGTCATAGGACCTGGCCTGCCGATGGGCTGGGGTCCGAGGTTCGGCCTGCTCAGGGCCTGACTTTTCTCGGGGGGTCTCCACATTAGGTCCCATCACAAAGCGCCCATCTGGTCCCCGGGAAATGGGCTCCAGGGGTAAGGGCCCCCGGCTAGATGGAGGATCCGGAGTGGGGCTGGGGGGGCCAGCGGGCTCTCCCCAGAGCAGACTCTGGCGCAGGCTGGGGACTGGGGAACCCTGGAGCTTCAGCTTCGCCACGCTGTCAGGACTGCCTGAGCCCGGAGCAGAGCTGGGGAAGGACAAGAGATCAGGGTCTGTGGTAGAGGGCCAGTCCCCCTTTCAGGAACCAGCATCAGGCCTTGAGAGGTCTGGTGCACAACAGAGCAGAGCTAGGGAGAGCAAGCGAGAAAATGACACGCGTGGCGGAGGGGTGGAGGGAAGGCACAGGCAACACTGGACCCGCCCCCAGGCTGGGGCCTCTGTACTCCCATCCTCACCTCCCTCTCATTTCTGTTCTGCCCCTCCCACCCCTCTGCAAGGTGCAGAAAGGGAAGCAGAGAATACTGGTACGGAGTGGGAAAGCAGAGGGAAGCCAACGAGATCGAGGGACTTACTGTGGAGATGACTTCCCAGAGAAGATAAGAGGTGGATCTGAAAGGGCAGAAGAACTAGAGGTGACAATGGCAAAACCAAGGCCCTCCAGGGCCCCAGGCGCAGACCCCCTCACCTGCCACCCAACCCCATCCGGCTGGGAAGAGTGGGAGCTGTGCGAAGGACCTGGCCCAATCAGGTGGGGACTTTTCCTCCAGGTAGGAGGCGCTTGCGGAGGGGCGGGGCCCTGCTGTGGGCGGGGCCTCCGCGGCCTACCTTGGCGGAGGAGGCGTTTGCGGCGGCGGCGGCGCGCAGCCCTGCGCCGGTTCATGAGGCAGGCGGCCAGGATGCTCACGAGGACAGCCACGCCCAGGAAGCAGACCCCGCCCACCAGGCCGGCCAATACCGGCTGCGGCAGGAGACCCGGCAGCTGTGTGCGCGAGGGGTAGACTTCCAGGCCTGCGCAAGGGGACACGAGGGACGGTCGGTGTCCAAGGCTTAGCCGGCTACGACCCCCACAAGCCCCAGGGCTCTACGCGCCCGCCAGGTTCTCACCGGAAGTGGAGACGTTGGCTGTGTTGCTGGGATCACTGACATAGCTACCGGCGAAGGCCACAAGGCGGAACTCATAGAGAACATCCTGGGGGCGGGGGTCCAGTAAGGGGGTCAGGGCCCAGCACCACCCACTCCAGCCCCATTCGGAAAGGCACAGCAGTTGGGCAGTAAGGGTTAGGGTTAAGTGGGAAGCTGGAAGGATGGTCAAATCAGGCTGAGAAGCCCGGGTTCCAGAATTGGAGCAGAGAGCTGGCGAGCACCCTCCCTGTGCGCGCCTCCCTCACATACCTTAATGAGACCTGGCACCAGCAGATGCATTTCCGTGCCTGCCACGGCCCGGTCCAGCACCTCCCAGCCCTGGGAGCTTTGCCGTCCCTCCAGGATGTAGCCATCCAGACTCTTAGGGACCAGTTCTGGGGGATCCCAATGCAGGAGTACCCCCCGGGGTGTCCTCACTGCCACCAGACCTCGGGGAGGGGACAGAGGAGGCAGCATATCTGTCGGGGGAAGCCTGGGGGCAGCTGGTGTGGTAGGAAGCCCTGAATGGGACAGATAGGCATGACCGAGTTGGATTTCCAGTGCCCTTCCTCCACTACCCTGCCCCACCCCCACGCAGCCATTCTCTCAGAGCCTTAAATACAAACCTGGATCATCTTCCACAAACTCCTCTGGACCCCAAGCTGCCCTGCACCTCTGCCCCCTCCCACCCAGGTGCTCCCATATCAGCTTTCCCTGCCAGCCCTTCCCCATCCTTGTGCTGTTCTGGGGTGAGGGGACTCTTTACCTTCAGGGGCAGACAAGACGATTTCGCTGAAGGGCCCACTCCCCAGCTTGTTCTGAGCTAGGACACTGAACTGGTACTGGGTATGGGGCTGCAGCCCAGGCACTAGGAGGTGAGCAGCCCCCATGGGCACCGCCAGGGACACCCAGTCGTGATGGGCTCGGTCAGAACGCTTGGCCCTGGAGGACATGAGGAAATGGGGGCACCTCATGAACTAGGAAGACCAGGAAGGTTGGAGTCCAGAGAGCTGACCGCTCCCCTCCCTTCAAGCATCTAGGGTCTCAGGACCTAGGCCCTGAACACCTAAGGTTCTCTGGAAAGTGGGCAGCAGAGTTAGGGCAGGGCTGGGATAGAGGGCAGAAGGCCAGGGGCAGGGGCAGGTCACTCACAATGGGGTATACCAGACACTGAATCTCTGCAGGTAGCCACCGTCAAAGCCAGGCTCCCAGGAGACATTGGCACCCTTGGGCAAAGGCACCACGGACACATTGGTGACAACATGTGGGCTGGTGCCTGAATAGGGGGAAAATGGAGGGAGGGATGATGGTCAGGACCCTGAGGGAAGGTGAAGAGCTAGGGGGAACCCCAGGGCCTCTGCCCTCCACCCATCACCCCAGGGGTCCCCCACTCGTGATGCCCATCTGGGCCTCCAAAAATGATTCCCCTATCTCCTGTCCCACATGGATTCCTCCAGCCCCCAGCCAGCTCTCCAGCCACTAACCCAGCACGTAGACATTCGTAGAGGTGGCCACCTGGGCCACAGCATTGCTGGCAGTGCACACCCAGCGCCCGTGGGCCTCCTTGGTCAATGGTCGCAGGATGAGGCTGCTGTTGCTGTCCAGCTGGACCTGGCCCTGCAGCCCCCGGCCCACCTACAGAACCACTGGTCAGCCTGAGGACACACGCAGCCACCCCTCACCAAGGGCGCCACTCATCTCTCCAGGCAGCTCTAGTTCCCTCCCCACCCTGCCTCTGACAGCCCTCTCCTTCCCATATCCTCCTTCCCACAGAATGGCCAGGGGCACGGAGAGGCGGGGTGTTGCCGGCATGAATACAGGCTGAGTGGGGTCAGGAGCCTTACCTTGGCCCAAGAGATGGCAGGAGCAGGGTCTCCTTGGGCAGAGCAGGGGATAAGCAGCTCCCGCCCTACTTCTTGGAAATATTCTTCCTTGGGCCGTTCTAGAAAAGCTGGGGGAGCCTGCAAGCCAGATCTGGCATTGGGAGGGGCCTCTCTCACACTGCTGTCTAAGGGTCAGCCATTACTCCCCCTCTGGTGCTCCCTGTCACACCAAGTCTCAGTCTCCATCTCTCACTGTCTCTCTAGCTCTATGTCTCTGTTCCCTGGCAGGGGGCTGGAGGGAAATGTGGGGATAGACGAGCACTGGTGGGCTGGGAGGCCTCTCTAGAGGCGTTCAAACCTCTGCAGAACACTCTTTCACCCTCCAGAGAGGGAGGCAGCATGGTCAAGGTTGGTGAAAGTTGGGGCGAGTAGGGTATCTTACTTTGTGGATGTGCTGTTTGACTGATGTCCCGCCTCCCCAGCACCATCTCTGCAAGAACCTCTGGGATGGCGTCCGACAGCTGCTACTGTGGCCACCACGGGAAACACAGACTTGGAAGCCCCTCCCCCACGTGACTGCCCCACCCCATCCGTCAGCCTGGTGTCAGCACCAGGGCCACCTTGAGCCTCACCTTGAGTAGCACGCGGGTCACCGTGGAGGGCCCTGCAGTACCAAAACTGTTGTAGGGCGTGCAGGAGTATTCTCCCAGGGCATCTTCGTTCCCCAGGGCAATGATCAGTGAGCCTTCTGGGCCCTGGGACCAGCCGGGGAACTGGAGGGAGGAGGAGATGAGAGCGAGAGAAAGAAACTCAGCAGAGGCAAGACAGAGATGGAGAGATGTGACTCAAAGAAGGGAGACCGTCTGAGAAACTCACATCTATGCAGAGGACTCCACCACTCTTCCTCTAGGCCTGACCTCTCTCTGAATTCCAGTTCTTCATCTCTCTTTCCTACAGAGGGGCCACTACCAATAGGTATGAAGGCTAGGACTGCACAACTCCAGGGGGCGCCACACACAGAGGAGAATACAGTGTGAATGGCGCCCCCTGGGGTTGAGATGTGTGGGGCTCCCTGCCTGCTGGGACCTCACCTAGTTGTCATCCCAGCACTCTACGGCTCAATTCAGCATCTTCCACCCCAAATCAGTACCTTTTCTTGGCTTCCCTGTTTCTATGTTAAAGGCCCCACTGTCCTCGCTAACATTTGACTCCTCACTCCCCTCCCTCCGCCATCTAAATACACACCAGGTCCATCCCGTCCTGCCTGGGAAGGCCTTTTGTCTAGGCCTGAGGCCATCCATCTTCCTCTCCTCCTCTCTAACTCAGACTCCATAACCTCTCACCTGGACCATTTCAACAGCCTCTGAACCCCTCTCCCTATGTCCACTCTCTCCCCCTCCATTCCAGCCGACAAACTCAACTCCTGCTCACAGCTCTGATGCTATCATACCATTGCTCAAACGCCTCCAACTGCCTTTAGCCTTTTCTTTTAACGTTTAACAAAAATTTATTGAGTACTACTCTTGCAGAAGCCTCCAGGACACTAGGATAAAAAGATGCAATACCAGCCCACAAGGAATTTATAGTCTTTGCAGACAAACAAAAGAACCCAATCGCCTTGGAATGAAGTAATATTAACTTGGCATCCATAGTTCTTCCTTTTGGCCGCAACCTGTCTTTCCAGCTTTCTCTACACCATTCATGAGCCCACAGGCACCGTGGCTCCCACCAAACTGGACGATGCATTATGCTATAAACGCACTATACTGTTTCCTGCCTCTGGGTCTGGTATCTGCATGGAATGTCTGTCCACCCTTCAAGGCCCATCACCAAAGTCCCAGAAGTGGTTGCTGATTTATCCTCAACCAGCCCTAAGAGGACAGTGCTGACTCCATTCCTGGCCTTCCAGCAGAGCGTCTATGTTGCTCTCCTATCCCCACTAGGCTGTGCCCTCCTTAACAATGGATGTCTCTTTGCTTCTGCTCCCCAAAATACCCACACAGCGCCTGGCAAGAAGTGTGTGTTTCCTAGTCACTGAATTGAATTAAATGGAGCTAATTCTACCCCAGCTGTCCTGACTAAAATAACACCAAGCTAAGACTTTCCTTCTCCCTGCCCCAAGCCTGTACCTTGTCCAGATGCAGGGCCTGCCCATCCTTGGTCCAGCTGACAAAGAGCACTGGGGGGTTGGCACGAACCGGGCACCGGATCACCCCCTGCATGCCCACGGGCAGGGATGTCTCAGGAGGCATCGCTGTCACCTGGGCTGGGTCTGGGGGGAAGCAGTGGCGAGTTGTGGAGGAGGAGCTTGGCCTGGCCCAGAGGAGGGGAGCAGGCTGAGGAGGGAGCTGGGGTCAGGCTTACAGAGTACAGTGAGGTAGGCAGAGGCCGAGGGCGGGTACAGGAGGCCGTTGCTGGGCACACAGGTGTAGCGGCCAGCATCCTCAGGCTGGGCAGCCTGCAGCCGCAGGCTCCCATCCACCAGGATCCGCACTCGGGGCTGCAGGCGGCTGCAATATGGCACGTGTGGGGAGTGGTCCAGGCCTTGCTCAGCCAAGGGGCTCCTCAAAGACTGCCCACCAGTTCCCCACCCCCATTCCCCAGAGTCCCACCTAATGTGGAAGACATTGATGCTGTCCTGGAACCAGCTATAGGTGAGGTTAGCGGGGTATGCCTCAGCCCGGCAGGCCAAAGAAACATCCTGGGAGGCGTTGACTGTGCTGTTCTTGGGGGGTACCACGATGACTGGGGGTCCTGTGGGGGAGCACACAGGGAAGGAGGAGGCTTCAGCCCAGTCTTCCCAGAACCCTGAGGTCACTTCTACAGTTCCTCTCAGACCTGCTCTCTGGAATACAGGCTGGGTGTTAAAGGGCCTTGGGGACCTGAAGTAGGCCCTAACCTTTGTACGTGACAAAGTTCCTCCTCTCCCTTGGACCAGCTCCCCTTCCCACCAGGGACAACCCCATTCACCCAGTTTCCTCTGCCTAGAAACTATGTGTGTGTGGGGGGGGGGGGGGGATCACTTTTAACTCTCTGCTCATCTACCCTTTATATTCCTCCTCTGTCACATCTTAAATCACCTCTATGTCCCCTACCCTAATCCAGATACCCAATACCTGACCCCCAGATGCCACAGCAATCCCTGACTCCAGGCTCCCCCACCTCTGCCACGCTGATGTCCATCCATGCAGAAATGTCCCCATTGGCCACAGAACACTTCGCTCAAGAACCTGCCCCAGTTCGTCTCCAACCACATTAAGCTCAAACTTCTTTTTTATTCAGGTCAGTATGGGCAGCTCGCTGTGCCCCACGCCAGGCTCACTCCCATCTCCACGCCTTTGCTCTCTGAACCCCGTTTAGAATGCTCTTCCCTGACAGCCTGGCTAAGCCACATAGCCCCTGAAAAACCATCTGATTTCTGCAGCTGCACCAGTCTCCCCGTCTCCGGGCTCTGCTGCACCAGGAGTCAGTAATGAGAGGTAATGCTACACGCCGGCGTATGAACACCTACAGGCACGCCAGACGTCCTGCTGCGCACTTTACTGCATCATCTCATTTAATCCTCACAAAAGCCTCGGGTGGTAGGAATTATCTCCCCTTCATAGATGAAGAAACAAAGGCTCAGAGGCAGAGAGACGGTGAGGTGACGTGCCAGGGTCAGCAGGAAAGGCAAGATTCATATTCAGGCCTTCCCAACACCAGAGACTTGCCCTTGACCATTATCCAGCACTGCCTTTCCCACAGGACCAAGGAGAGCAACACTTCGCTAATCCGTCTTATCTCTCCACGTAGAAAAGAGGCTCCATGAGGCAAAGTCCAGGCCTACTTCTCAGGTTTCCTTCTAAAGGGAAGGTCTTGGCCAGGAATTACTAAGTCAGATCACTGGGCTCAGCAGAACCTAGTTAAATTCTTGTAACAGTCCTGATAGGAAGATATCAACCTCTTGATATAGATGAGGACCCTGGGAGTCAGGGGCTACATGGCTCATGGTCTCACACCAGCATCCGTGCTCTTTCCACTATACCACACTGCTGGGCACTAAATATCTATCTGTCTGTTTACGATTCTTTGAAAATTAAGATGCTGGTTTTAGAAGAACAGCCTGCATTGGGAGCCCCCTCACTCTCCAAGGGCCCCTGCCCTCAGGCACATGTCTCCTCCCCACTCCTGCTGTGTGCACCCCAGCCACAGGTCACAGTCCTCCCACATAGGTGTCCTGTTCCCAGCCCTCCCCTCACAGAGCACCTAGCACCAGCAGCTGGGTGGCGTGGGTGGTGCTGCCCTCAGTGCTGGAAGCTTGGCACGTGTAGACCCCGGAGCTGCCTCGCTCCACCCGCCGGATCCACAGTGTCCCGTTCTGCACCTAGGGGAGGAGTCAGTGAGGAAGGTCCCATGGGCGTCCCCTTCCCTCCAGCTGCCCTCAGGCCCTGCATTTCCAAGGCTGGCCAGCAGAGGGAGGCAGCACCCCAGGCTCACGAAGCCAATGCAAAGCCCCTCCTCTGGCGGGTCTCCCAGCCTGGCCTTCACCCTCTCTGTCCTCCAGCCCTGCTCCCAGGCCTCCACCTGCCCCTCACACTCGATCTGGCCCACCCTGTCCAGCCCAGAACTCACTTGCACCTGACCCTGGCCCCGGCCCCGGCCAAGGTCCCGTCCTTGGAGCTTCCAAGTCACGTGGGGCTGGGGGCTGCCTCGGGCCACACAACGCAGAGTGATGGGCTCCAGTTCCCGCACTTCCAGCACCTGGGGAGGCGTCTCCAGGAACTGAGGGGGTGCTGCAAGGAGAGAGGCTTCAGGGGCTGCCAGAAGGGCTATCAGCCCAAAGAGCAGCGTCCGAGGACCAGAGAGACAGATCAGGGCTGTAGCCCTCACCCCACTAGCCTGCCCACCTTCAGAGGAATCCCAAGCCCAGGGCCACCCTGTCTGCTGCACCCCAGGGCCAAGTGAGGATTGCACCAGCCCGTCCACAGACTGGGCTCAGACTTGGCAACTGGGGCTGAGCACAGGCCAGGTGTTCAGAGCCAGGAGATAGCTACGTGCCCTCTGGAAGAGCCTGTTCTGGGGGTCAGAAGGCCTGGGTTCTAGATTCTGTTCTGCCCGTAACCAGTTGCATGACCCAGTCTCCCTGTGGCCTAGTCTCCTCATCTATGAAATGGGAATAATTATAACCTTCTTCCTTCTTAGCGTTAAGACAGAATTCACGAGGTACTGCGTTAAAAGGAGTTTTGAAAAACAGAATGCTGTGTATATGTGTGCTCTGTTTCACTCAGGGCCCAAGAGCCCCCTCCTGCTCCCTACCCATTACCCTCTCCTGGCCAGGGAGGCAGGAGCGGGGAAGAGAGAGGAAGAGGAAGTTCTTAACACAGAGCCTAGAAGGCCAATTGGATTTACACCTGAAGAACCGACAGAGCAAGAGTGGGGGTGGGAGGGGTAAGATGCAAAGGGTTATCAGCAAGGGCGGGATGTCGGAACTGCCCCCCTCCCCTTCCACCACCAGCAAGAAGTCCCCATCTTTCTGCTCCCCTCCCTTCTCCACCAGCTTCATACAATTGACTGTGAGGTGCACCCAGGAGCCGTTGGCAGAATCGTCTTCGGGGCTGTGCTGATCCAGGAAGAGCACCCGGCACTCGTACCAGCCCTGGTCTTCCGCGCGGAGCCCCTCGATCTGGAGAGATGCTCCCTTCTGCAGCCGGACTCGCCCTAGGGGAGGAGCCCCGAATCAAGTGTGCAGAAGGGACCCCATGGGAGCCCCAAACCCCTGGTGACACCAGTCATTCTTAGAGGCCAAGAACAGGCTGTCCCTCCCAGTTACCCTGATAGAGTGGGGTCCGAGAGGCACAGATAGGATTGGGGTCACTGAAGGCAGATCCCTCCGTTCAGCCACTCTGATTGCTCCTGCCTTTCAACAGCTGGGGCCCAGTTTAGACAAAGAGAAACCCAGAGCAGCAGGCAGCAGGTTGACAAGACGCTCCACTGAACTACACCCGGCTTCCAGGACTGCTGGGGGGAGGGAGTGAAGAGCCACGCTTAGTCTCTTTAGATTCTTACAGGACCTGCCACCCCTGGGCTCCTTCTGTAGGGGCAAGGTATGGGCTCCCAAGGGTACTCTTCCTGCCATAGGACTCTCTTCAGAAACCTCAGCAGAGTGTGGGGACTGAGCAGGGACCCAGACCTCGCCTCCCAAAGCCCCTAATCCCTCAGGGCTATTATCAGCAGCCTAAGTGCCTTAGGGTGGCCAGAGTCCAGCCGAGCCAGGCAGCAAGGTCAGCAGCCTCCTCACCCCATACCCTCACGCCCCAGGGCACCCAGGCCCCGGCTGACTGATCACATAGAGCTCCACAAAGCCACACAGCCCAGCACAGGCAGACCCCGCACACCCAGCCTCAGTCAGCATCCACACCACACATCCCCCCGCATCCCTCAGCACCCTCCCCTGAGGAGCCCTGCACCCCAGACAGCTTTGGGGGTCCCTGGCAGTGCAGCCTAGTGAGAAAGGCACACACTTGGGAGCCAGAGAGTCCTAGAGTCCAGCTCTGCTCTGGACTTCTTCGGGCAACTTACTTAACTTCTCTCTCAACTTCTGTTTCCTCATCCGTAAGATGAGAGAGAGGAAAAATCTAGGTGGGATGGAGGGGAGAGATAATGTAAGGAGTGCAGGCAGCATGGTGCCTGGAATCAGGAGGTGCTCAAAGATTGATGAACAAATGAATGAGCTCAAGATTTGAAATCAGAAGCCCGCATTCAATCCTGGCCCGTCCCTTACCTGATAACACATCATCTCCCTTCTCTCTCCCTGTATCAGTGAACAGCACTCACGCACCAAGTCACCCTACTAGAAGCCTGTATCACCCAGATTCCTCTCGCCATTACCTCCATGTCAACTTGTTCAGTAAATCTTTTAAATTCTACCTCCTAAATATCTGTTCCTTCTCTACCATCTTCACCTTAGTTTAGCCTTGTGGTATCTCTGACCTGGGTTACTCCAATAGCCTAAGAGGTCCCCCTGCCTGCAGCCTACCCCCTCTACATTCATCAGCCGCTCACCCCACCTTGACCTTTCATATGGACAAATGACATTTTCTAAATATTTTGGATTATGCAAAACAATTACAGCTCTAAGACAAGTACCTTAGCATTGTGCCCACTCCACCAACCAGACTGTGCCCCTAATTAGCCCTTCCTAATACTAGGAATTCTGAAGCTGCACTCACTTCATGCACTCACCCCTCCAGTCTGCTTCCCCTCTACCTATAGGGTGAGCTTTCTGAAATATTGAAGCCTACAGTGCCCCTAATGCTGTCATGGAAGAGGAAAATGATCAAGTTGAGGCTGGCTATGTGATCTGAAGCAAGGGATTTTTTTCTTCCAAAAATGACGTCCAGGGGTGTGGATTCTTAGGAAGGGTGGACCTCCTGCTTAAAGGGCTACATGTTTAAATCCCCACCTAGGAGATAAGCCTAGGCCTTGCAGGTAAATATTTAACTTAATCACACCCCTCCACCCACTCACAGGATTCCTCAGTAACCCTAATCTGACTGGCCGTGGAACCCTGCAGACCCCAGACTGCAACCTCCTCTAAGTCCCACGTGATAGTAACTTTTCATCATGGTGATCTTGAAGCTCTACAAAGAAGACAGAAGAGGGAAGGGAGACTGAGCATTGAATATAGGCCATGTAATACAGTCATGTGTCGCTTAATGACAGGGATACAGTCTGAGAAATGCATTGTTAGGCAATTTTGTCATGGTGCGAACATCATAAAGTATACTTACATGAACCTAGATGGTGTAGCCTACTATACACCTAGGCTACATGGTACTAATCTTATGGGACCACCATCGTATATACGGTCCATTGTTGACTGAAATGTCGTTATGCGGCACATGACTGTATTAGGCATCGTCACCATATTTAATCCTCCCAAGAATTCCATTATAGAGGAGGAAACTGACATTAAGCTTCTTTCCAAAATCACACGGCTAGTAAGTGACAAAGCCAGGCCCTCCTTCTCCAGGGGCAGTGTACTTTCCATTGCCCACTGGTGTGAGGATCAAGTGATGTTCAGGGCACTCAGCCCTGAGCATATTCAGTGTATTCTCACTTGGGGGATGTTGGTGGCCAGTGGGTAACAGTTTTAAGTGTTTGTTGATCAGAATATCCAATGAAGTATAGTGCACATCCCAACTTTTCTGTGAGACATGGACTGCTAGACCTGTAGTGTTACAGAAGAACAGGAAGATGGCTGGGGCAGGCAGTGCTGGGTCCTCCTGAGTCCTGGACCCACCTCCTGGAGGCCCACTCTCCACTCGCAGGTCCAGAGCCTGATGGACTTCAGACTCTGGAGGGTGTGTAAAGGAAGCAGGAGACACAGACTCTGCTCTCTCAAGTTCTCAGAAGGCAGAGAATCCACACTCACGTATATGTACAAGTTCACATACACACAGTTCAAAAATGGTGCTAACAGGGCCCAAATATTCCAAGACACCATGAAGCAAGAGGAGTATAGACAGCTTCCAGGAAGCTGTGACCGTGTGGAGGGTTTTGAAGGATAAAAGGTAGTAAGGGGAGATGACTGGAAGGAGCAGGGGTATTCTTAATGGAATGAGATCACTGATGTTTATCAAACAATTCAGGACAGAGAGAACTCATGTCCTTTCTGCTGTATGGGGTATCTTCGAACTCCCCGGAAATAAAGCACAAAAGTCAAAGACCAAAAGCCGGTCCCATAGATTAGAAGAGTTGGTCTAAGATCCACCCCGGGAAAGCTGGTGTGGAATAAGCCAAGCCTCTCTGTCCTCTGGACGCATGGTCCCGGTTTCACACCATGTGGGCACACTGCAGGCTCTGTGCTGGCTACTTGACATACAGTGGCTAACTTAATCCTAGGATTCAGTCCTAGCTTGTTTTATACTGCTTTTTACTACTTTTGTACTAGTTAATAAATCCAGTCTCCTCTGCTAGATGGATTCTAGAGTCCTCAAAGATTGGAAGCTTTCCCTTCAGTGTAGTCCCTAAGGCTCCAAACAGTTTCCCTTGTGGTCCGTCCCTCCCGCATTCTAGGCCATCAGCCTCACACACAGTCCCAGGCCATCTCCCCTTCACTTGCCCAGAGGATTTATGACAGGACAGCATTGTCCTTAGCAACCTCCACCTCCTGTTGCCTAGCAACGGCAGTTCAGAGTCCCCTACACAAAGGCTGAGAGGCCCCTTCCACACTGGAGGCAGTAAAAGGGTTAACGGGTGCAGGGGCCTCCCCCCAGGGCCCTGACTCCCCAGACTAGCTCTGGCCCGACCCAGGAACTCCAGACTGGAGGCAGGGGTAGGCACAAAGGGCAGAGGTAGGAAGAAATCCCCAGAGGTTACTGCTCACAGTCCTTGCAGCTCAAAGGAGCAACACAGAGACAAAAAGAAAACCCACAGGTAGCAAAGTTCCTAGCCGTCCAGTGGCTTGTCTGCCTGAGGGACTGCAAAACAGGACAGAGGGCAGAGGGAAGGAGAAGAGTAGCACATCTTCCTGGTCCCAGGAAAAGCCCTTCTCTCTCCGCTCCCCCACCTCCCCCTGCCTTGCCCTCAGTCAGGCAATGTTCTGAGTCTGCCCAGCCTCAGCCCGGCAGCCCAAACCCCTCCAGGGCCCAGAGCATTGGTAGGCACAGCTGTTTTTTTCTCCTCTTGTCCTAACTGGGGCCTGCTTTCATCAATTCTCACAGGGCTTGTGTAGACACATACGTTCCTACCAGGCTGTTTGCCAACAACGGCCCCCAGTTTGAAAATAAACTCTCCCCTTCTGCAGCACCTGCCTGAGCCTCGCCCCCTCTCTGCTCAGCCAATCCTAGGGCTTCTCCCAGGATTCAAACTAAAGAGGGAAAAGGTGGGGGCCCCCCTCCCCAATCAACGTCCTCCCCAGTGGCCTTTCCCCTCTGAAGAGGAGGCAACAAGAGTGTCTTGCCCAGTGGCCTGAGACCCATCCTTGGGCCCTCCCACCCACTGCCCTCTGAGACGGGTACTAAACCGCTCAGATTAAGGCTTCATCTGGGATTAGGAGGAAGCCGAGACTTTCCAGGGAGCCAGCTGGGGCGCAGGAGAAGGCCCCCAGGGAGGCTTTCTACTATTTTCAGTCCGTACAGGAGCCCCTGAAGCAGCAACCCAGCCCGGCCCCATCCACTCGCTGATCTTTAGGGAACCTGGCCCTCCCCAGCCCACCTCTGCGCACATGCTCTTCTGTACTCAATAAGGCTGAGCCGGCACTGGAAAAGCCACTCTGCTGCCCCATCAGTCCACTCCCTAGAAGCCTAGAACCCCCGAACTAACATTGAAGACAGTGCGGGAGGGGGAGGGCAGAGGAGTCAGCAGATAGCAGAGTCAGCGACCAGGTAGGGCCAAGGAGGGAGACTAGGGAAGATCAGGATGGAGTCTAGGAGGCTTCACGGGGAGATCTAGAAAGAGCGAGTAGAGAATTAGGATGGATACTTGGAATAGAGCTGCAGGATCTCCTTTGGAACAGGCCACATGGAGTTCTAAACAGCACAGCTATAAGGTGTGTGTGTGTGTGTGTGTGTGTGTGTATGAATGAATGAATCCTTCAGTGAATTAACACTGCTTGGGAGCAGAGCCATGCTTGTGAAGCAGAGTTAAGGTTGGAGCTAGAGATGAGTCAGGGCAGGGACAGAGCATTCAGAAGAGGTCTGGCCCCCACCCTACCCCACCCACCTTTGTTGGTGATACCTCCTGACCTCCCACCAGAGGATAAGTCTTACCCACGTAATCAGGGTCGATTCGGGGAGAGTAGAGGCCGAACTTGATGAAGATGGGAAGCAGGAACCCAAAACGCAGCCACTCGATGACGTGCAGTGGGGGCCGGCCGGTCGGGGGCAGCAGGTCACAGCCCAGCACTGCACTCTCCCCAGCCCGGCCCACCACCGATACCACCTCAGGCTTCCCTCGACCTGTATGGCGGGGGGGCATGGGACAGCAGGGGCCGGAGTCAGGGCTGGGAGGGGAGGTTCATCAGTACCTCTGCGGGCTCCCTAGGACTTTGTGAAGTGATTGAGGGAATCCTCAACGTCTCCAGAACCAGCCCTCTTCCTCCCCTCCCCTCACATGCTCACACAGAACCCCCTGGGGAATGCCACCCACCCCAGGGAGTTCTTGAACCCAGGGAGTCAAGCTCACCGTCAGCCCCCTGGCTGATGATCAGGCTGAGGATGGCCAGACTGAGGCACCAAACCATAGCCCAGCTGCCTGCTGGCTCAGCCCCTCCTATCTACGGGGGCCCAGATGGAGGGGCCCGAGGATGTCCACAGCCCAGCAAGCCCTGTCAATCCTTCTGATCAGGTAACAGGTGTCAGCTCTCACTCTTCTGGACAGTTAGGGCTTGGCTCTCGTAACACCTGATAAAGCTGCTCTCTGGAGCACCACCAGATCTAAACGCAAAATGCAAGGCAACGTGCAGAGTTGGATAATATTGGGAACCAGGAGAAACCCCACAGTTTGGGAGAGGCTAAGAGGAGAGCAAAGGAAGAGAAAAGAGAGAGGAGAGCAGGAGCGAGAGGGGGCGCCAAGACACCAGAGATCTTGCCCCAGGGAATAAGGGCTGGGATGAGGGTACTGGGAAAATGAGGAAGTGCTGGGTGGGGAGACCTGAGAGGTGAGGACATGGTGAGGGGCAGAGGAGTTGAAAAGATCTTAGAAAAAGCAGAGGAATTCTAGGGATACTCGAGTTACTAAGATTCTCAGAAAACAGAGGCAGGAGGGAACCGGGGATTCCTGTACACCCGGAAAAAGATTTGTTAGGGAAGTATGGGAGATGAAGGGAGCCCAGCCTCTCTCCCTTCTCTTTCCTTAGTCCTGATGCTAACAACAAGGTAGCAGACAGGAGGTAGCACAAGTATTATCCATCCCGACTGTGACAGGTAAGGACCTTGAGGATCACAGAGAGCCTTGCTCAGGGGCACAGAGCCAGTCAGGGGCAAAGTCTGGGGGAGAACCCCCGGGGAAGTGGCCCCCAGGGTACCCCCACACAATTTCCTACCCTGTTTCCCCAGTCTCTGTGGACCCTGGAAACTGGGGACCCTGTGCTTCTCTCTCCACTCAGCCTCCCAACACTGCTTGAGCAGCAAATGAGTCAGGCACTTGGGAAGGGAGGAGCTGCCTCCCCCATCTGCTGGTATGGGGGGCCCAGGCAGCATCCTCCAGGTCTGGGCAGGTCCCAGGCTGGCGGCTGGCGCCACTTGCTCTTCATCATGCTGCCAGGCAGCCCTCCCTCTGCCAGACACCATGACCCAAGTGCCTCACCCCAATTCCTCCACTTACACCCCTCCAATATCCTCAGGGCACCAGGGTTTGCCCAGCTCTCCCTTCCCCAACCCTAGGGGCATGTCCCTGAGAAGCCAAGAAAGAAAGCCTGCGAGTCCTTAGGGTGCACAAAGTGAACACAGGAGCATGGAGGGTAGGAACACTCGACAGCCCCTGCCCCAGGGCTCCTAGAGCAGTCACATGGGCTGGGGACAGGGGGTGCTGGCCTGGGTCCTGGCAAATCCGAGTGGACTCTGCTCTGCGGCCTCCACCCCGCTCCTGGCCTCACAGTTCAGGACTGGCTATGAAACATCCCGCATGTCTGCCAGCCTGATCCCGGCCTCTACTTAATGGCCCCATGTGTCTAACTCTTGACAACTCACCCGCAAACATTCCCCTGCTTCCCATCACGCGCAGCCAGCTCTCTCATACTTCCCGGACAAATTTTTTTCCAGGTGTATAGGAACCCCAGTTCCCTCCTGTGTCCGTTCTCCGAGAACCTTAGTAACCCGGGTTTCCCCAGGATTCCTCCGCTTTTCCTAAGATCCTTCCAACTCCTCTGCCCCCACCATGTCCTCACCTTTCTAGTCTCCCCATCCAGCACTCCCTCATTCTCCCACATTCCCCATTCCTTTTCCCTACTTCTCACAGCCCCCCTCCCCAGGTTCCAATTTTTTGCACCTGATCTCCAATTGCACTAGGTGCTCTGCCCTTCAAGGAATTCCCTTCCTGTCTCCTCCAGAATCTCCCCCACCCCCACTTCTCCCATCCTCTCCGCGTAATGTCCCTCCCTAGAATTCTCCTGCCTCGGCCCACAATACGCTTCTGATACCCCACCCCCAATTCCCTCTCCCTTGCCTTCTCTGGACGCCAGGAACTCCTCCTTGCTTTTGGAACCCACTAATAACCGCCCCCACACACACGCACACACATTACCTCCAGAACTCCAGTTCTCCGGGAACCCCCACCCACCCAACCAAGAATTCCACTTCACTCCCCAGAACTCCCCTAGTTCTGCTCCCCAAAGAATTCCACTTCTCTTCACAAGTCCCCCGCTTTCTCCTGTCCCCCATAACTCCCACACTGTTCTCCATACCCCACGCCGGCACCCCCATTCCATTGCCCCCAGAACGCCCCCGCCCTCACCTGCTCCGCACGGCTCGGCTCCTCTCTTCCAGCTACACAATAGGGGGCGGACCCGCCTCCCCGCCTCGGATGCCCCGAGCGCCTCCCGTCGCCCTGGAGACCGCCAATCCTCCTCCCGCGGCGGCCAATTGGAGCAAAGAGAAGGAGAGGCGCGGCGGGCGCGACCCCCGAGCCGCCTGGGAGTTGTAGTTTCGGGGGAGCAGGAGTCGGTGGCACGTGGGCTCGATCGCCCCCTGGTGGAGTTCTGTACAACCAAGCGTGGAAAGACCGGTCGGCCGCTTCGCGGCGCAGGCGTACGGGGCTAGCGGGTCAGGGCCGTGCTCCGGGGGTCGCAGGAGCTGGCTGTTAGCTGGCTCCCTGCACGCCCTCTTTCCTTTGTAAACTCACTTCGACCCTCTCCCCTCCCCTAAAAGGCTTAGAGAGCCGCAGATGCGGCAGCTAGGCTTGAAATCTGAGCCTTGGGGCAGGAGCGCCCGGCGAGGAGAGGGACTCCCCGCCCTCCTCCCAGGGGATCCACCCAGCTCCTGGGCTCCTCTGATCTCCTCCCCCATCCTCATCCCCACCTCCACCCATTTCTTCTGTGGCCGGACTGGAAATACCTGTCTGCACTGGCGAGCTCCCAAATCTTGCCCAGGCGCCTCCCACAGTGTGCAGCAGGGGAAGGCTGCGCTCCGAGCTTGAAGCTGCCAAGTCAGCTCCCGCTGCGGCTCCCAGCATAAACGACCCAGAGAAATAGGCCCAGAGGGGGGAAATGGGAGACATCCTGACACGCGAGAGGGAAAGAGGAGGAATGAAATAAACGATCAGTTACTGAACCCCTGCGGAGCGCCAGACCCTAGACTGCATGCTTTATAACTCATGTAACCTGCGCCCAAACCGCGTGAAGTAGGTAGAGCACCGTTTCACTAATGAAAAAACGGAGGCCCAAGCAGGTGAAGTAACTTGCCCCAGACTTCCCCATCTAGGACACGGCAGAGCTGGATTCAGACCCAGCCCGGACTTCATCAAACCCACCCCTTGGAGACCTCAGGCTAAAGGATATCTTGCATGTCTGCCCCTCAGGGCTTTCTGCTTTCTCCATTTGGTGCCACCTTAGGGATGCAGCCTCACCACGCCTCGTCCACCAGGCTTAAGCAGTCATACTTGCCCTGGTTCTTCCCATTCAGGAAGCCTCCTTCCAAGGCAGCACACTGATCTCACCCGTCTGAACTCCTATCACTCAAACTGAGGGCAGCAGGCGTCTGATTCGTGGAAGGGTAGCCTCAAATCAGGAGAGACTCTACAGGATGGATCTAACCACTGCTCACACCAGTATCCCTGCCTCATCCTCCCTCTAAGTGGTCAGACAGCCCCATCTGACCACATCCTGGGCCAGGAAGCTCACCACGCCTTGTAGTAATCCATTCCATCTTTAGGGACTCTGACTGCTGGAAAGTTCTACCAGGTGTAAACCTCTGGGTGCTTTATGCCACAGCCTGAGATGGAAGTGTGAGTGGGGGTGGAGGTGGGGGAGATGGGAGCAGTGGTGTGGCCTCTCCCACCATCCCTCCAGCAAATTCTCTCACAGTGGTGCTTTCAGCTTATGTTACTTTACAGTGTAGCAGACTGACCTAACAGTGATAAAACTATAGTGAAAATATGTTAGTAGACACAGCATGAAAGCAAGACCAGGCAGAATGCTCAGGAAAGATGAGTCAAAGAGCAAAGCCTTTTCTACATGTTGGCTCCTCACCAACCAACCGGAAAGATCTCTTCCCCCACATTAAAATCAGCTACACCTCTGTCTGGTCCAAGGTTTCATTTCTGCTGTCTCCAGTGTTTTCTTGAGGATAAGCTAATCTCATTTGGACATTAAAGTAACTTTTTGTAAATTTGAGACTTAAAATAGTTTTCAATTTTTAAAAGTTTATGATATGATCATTTTTTTCTGGAAGCTCATTTTGTGAGTTTTATTATTATTGTTATTTTGCTCTGATTCCCATGTATCCTGTTGTCTTTTTGGTAAAAAAAGGAACCTAGCCCTATTGCGTGTTCCCTCACCATGACAGAAGTGAAAGTTGATAAAAATAGTCCATGAGGCCCAAAACAAAAGATTTTCCTCCAGGTTGTCATTGATCCATAATAATTACTCTCTGGGAAAGTCCATGGACCAACTAGGATTCTACTTAAACAAAGTAGCAGTCAGCCAGTATATTTTCAACTTGTTGACAAGGAGATCAGAAAATGTTGTTAATTGCAGCAACTCTGTTGACCACGTGCCTATGAACACTGGTCCTAGCAGCAGATCAGAAAAGAAGTATGGTTTCTCATGGTTGTCACTGAACTGTTTGTGGCCTGGCTTCTGTCCCAATGAGACTCTAGCTCCATGAGGGTGTGGAGCTTGTCTGGTCCCCCTTGAGTTCCCCCACAGTCTTTAGTCTACCAGAGGGGCCCTGCCCACTTCTCTAGCCTCGCTTCTCATGTACCCCTTTATCATGCAATGTATGGCCTTGCAGGCCCTAGAATTCACTCCAGAGTCTTAGCACTCATCTTCTGCTGGCTAGAATGTCCTTTTTCTCCCTTCCCTGGATTCACTGCTAATCACAAGTCAAAATTCTATTTACCTCTTCCCTCCAGGACACCTTGCCTGCTTCCTCCCACCACGCCCTCACCTTCACCCACAGCTCGTCACACCTCATTGTAATTACATCTTTACACATCCCAGAAAGAGTTCCTTGAGGGCAGACTGTCCTCTCTGCCTCCCCAGTGCTGGCCCAGTGCCTGACACTTAGTAGGTGCTTACATATTACCCTCCTCCGCCCAGTTTGCTTTCATCTGTTTCAAAAGGTGAGCAAACTTTGCAAACTGTAAAGTGATATCAGGGGACTATTATTCTGGCTTCCTGCAAAGGAAGAGGCCTGGGCCTCTCTGAGTTTATAGTCCACCTTCTTGAGGGTCTCAGCCTTCCTCTTCCAGGTGCTCTGGGCTGTTTGGGGGCCTCAGCCTTTCTTTGCTCAGAGACTGGGTGCGAGAAGAAGGGACTTTGCCAAATTCCAGGGAGAGCCAGGGGCCAGCGGTACAGGGACCATTCATTCCTTTATTTACCTTCTGTGTGCCGGATTCTGAAATACATGAGAAACGAGCTGCCGCTGTGTGTGCAAGATGGGCTCCTATTGGTCTTTTCCAGTCAGTCTCCAGAAAGACGTTAAAGGAGTCGGAAGAATTGGGGTCTGCAGGCTTGGTCCTAGAACTACAGGTCTTTTGGAAGGTGGGGCTGCTCAGGCCGAAGGGAGGCCCAGAGAACCAGCCTCGTACCAGGGACTGCCTTCCAGCAAGACAAGGGCTCAGGGCCCCAGGGAGCAGAGCGGATCAGTTGCCAGTCTTAGGAGCTCTTTGGGGACTGGCATCCCACCCTTACGACCTCCTTCCCAAGCCCCAAGGAGCTCCATCTCCTGCACAAAAACCTAGACAGGAAGCCCCTGCCTACTTCCTGTGCCCTGCTCCCTTTCCAATCTGCAAGGCCCTGAAAGCAGTGTCCCTGGTCTCCACAGTCCCCAGTGCATTCCACTGCCTTTTCTTGGAAGACACTTTGGTGGTCAGCATTCTTTTCCTCACCGAGAGAGGGGAAAGTGAGATCCAGAGAAATGTCAGGCGTGCCCCTATGCCTGCTTCTCCTCCAAAGCGTGTGTTCCTTTGGAAAGGGACTGTGGCCCAAGAGATGTTTGCTGAACAAAGTGTCCCAAGCCAGAGGCGAGGGGCAGAGCAGAGGCCAGATCTCCTGAGATCTCACCCGATGCCCCTCGCTACTGTATCCTACACACCTCTTCTAACTCACTCACTACCTGCACATGTCCTGTCACTTGGATGGCTTCCAATTCCCTCCCCAACCCCCCAGCCCCCGCCACCACCACCCCCATGGTAGCTGCGATAAATAACATCCACAAGATCTGATTTTGAGAGGATGACCAAGACTTGGGCAGTGGCACATCAGTCCTGGGAGAGGAGTTCAGTCTGATTGTTGGGCTCGGGAAAGAGCAAGAACATAAATTTAAGGGCCTTTGCCAGGGTATGTGTGTGTAAAGGGTGGGCATTAACCCAGGACAAGAGTCCGGAGAGAAGGTCTGAGACACGGAAATCTATAGAGAAAGGACAGACAGGACAATAACATCAACCACAAACAGAAGTCAAGGGTCCCAACCTCAGCTATTGATCCAGCCAAGTTGTCATCTCTGTGGGGTAGGCGCCAGAGGCCCAGAGCAGCTGGCATCAGGGAGATGACTGCAAAGTCCCAGAGCAGGGCTGCACCAGGCTGCTTCATATCTCCCTGGGCAGGACGACCTCTAGATTGGAGTGGGGTGTGTGGGAGTAGTTAAGTGAACTCATCTGCCAGGGTGGAAGTAAGGGGTATGAGAGCAGAAAAATCTTAGCAGGAATAACACCAGTCTTGTATAGGGTTTTCAGTGCCTGAAATTCTCCCATTTAGGAGTTGCAGATTCAGTTAGGTTCAAAGGAATCTCTCACTTTTCTTATTTAGATTTTAAATATTGTGTATGTTGGTGGGTAATGGGATAAGTGTGAACAATAACATACCAACACCTCATCGTGTACGAGTCTTTAGACTCACTTTCTTCCCCAAAGGCAAGCACAGGGAAGCATGTGGGTGTGGAGGAGGACGCTTGGAGACGGAGGAAAGGGAGGGAAGTGGGGTTTTGCAGAGTCTTACAGCCAAGGACCAAACACAGCTCCTCCCAAGTGGTGGTCACTTCATTTGACTTTATTGCCAGACAACCTTCCCTCGAGTGTATGGCCCTTTGGACATCCACCCCTCAGCCCCCTGGGAGGTGAGGAAGCATTCCCTGGGGGCTGGGAAGAAACAAAGCTCTGGGCAGGGGTCCCCAAGGACTCATCAGGCCAGGCTGGGACCAGGCTTCCCCTTCTTTAACAGTTTCATTCTATTTCTCCTGAGTTTCTTCATCTTTGGCCTTTTGCATCTCGTCTGGACTCGGATGCGCCAGAGTCCCACGGCCAGGGTCACCAAGAGCAAGAGGAAGAGCGATCCCTTGGCTGGGAGGCAGAAGGAAGGGGAGGCCTTCTCCAAAGGGTAGCCAGGATCTGGGGCAGAAGAAGGGAAGGAGAGAGGCACTCACCAGAGGAAGGGGTGAGGCCCAGATTAAGGGGCAGACACCTACCCCTAATCCCACAGGACGGGTCTCAAGTTCACAGTCAGTTGATGTTCCTTTGCAAGTGTCTCTGGACACATATACTCTATTCACGGAAGCTCAGGAACTGACGTTTGGGGAGCAATCTCAAGCTGAGTGAGAGACTGGAAGAGACCTTTGGAACTTGGGAGCAGTAGGAAAAGGTGTCGAGTCTCTATGGGAGGGGGTTAGGTTCTAGATTCTGTGTGCTCTCTTGGGAAAATCTGGGGAGGGAGGTGATGGCCTTGAGGTCCTGCAGTAGCTCAGGGGCTGTCTCTGGGGTCCTGGTACCTGCACAGAAGGGCCCAGCAGGGATGAGGCGGGAACTGATGTTGCTGATGGGGTTTCCGACCCTGCAGGTGTAGGAGAGGGCATTGTCCCCAGGCCTCCAGGATGTGCTGAAGACAGAGCCTTCATGGGCTGCGTCAGCGCCGTCCTCCCAGGATATCCAGCTGTAGGTCACATCCAGCCCTGCCTTCTCTACAGAGCATGTCAGGGACACATTACAGGGACCTTCCCCAGACATCTCAAAGTTCACGGTGATCCGGGGCTCCGACAGCCGTCCTAGATGAAGGAGAAATACAAAGACCCCTTAAGTAATAAGGGGTTGGGTCTTTTTCCTAAGCTCCTCAACACAGCCCTTTGAGAGCCCCTTCACCTACATAACAAATAAGCAAAAACTAACAAAACCCAACTGCCATAAAACCCATGGTTGCAAGGCCCCAGGGCAGCTGCTCAGGTAGACAGAGGTGTCTTTGGCATCTTCTACTTTCCCTTTCTGCCTTGCTTTCTCTCTCTTACCTTTGTACCCCACGTTCCTCCAAACCCCATTCTGCCTTCTTGATCCCAAAACATACTATCACCCCTCCCAGGGGCATTTATAGTTTAATCAATGTCTCTGCAAGATTCAAGGTAGAATATCTGTCAGTGTCACAGGCAGTAAGAAGAAATTTGGGATCAAGTAGGAAGGAGATACTGATTAGTAGCCCTCAAGTCACACAAGAGGATAAAATGCTCAAGAATGAAGGTGGCACTCATCTCCTGGATGCAAAATCTCACTGGGACAGAAAGGCCCCCTAGAGGTCAATACACAAAACCCCTGACCCCTCTCACTGAGTTGGACATGTCCACAGAAAACCTCAGTGCCCGGGGCCTTGCTGCTCCAGGTCACTCTACCTGTGGTGCAGCTCAGATACTGGATTGGGCACACAGGAGACAGTCTGCCTTCCAGTCCCAGCCCCTCAAACTGTAACCCCGAGTCCTGTGAGCCCTACTCCTTTGTGTGGGAAGCTCAAGAGAGCCAGAAGAAGCAGCTTCATGGTTCCCAGCCTAAACTCACGGTAGACACGTAGGTTGTAACGCTGCATGGTGGAGAGCTGGGATGTCCTCAGGTTGACTTGAGCTTGGTAAGGCCCCGAGTCCTCCCAGGTCACATTCCTGATGTGCAGGGAGTAACTGGGGTCCAGGAAGCTCACTCGGCCCTGGTAGCGAGAGTTGGTCACCATGATGGTGGCTGGATGTCCCTCTTTCCCTGGCACCACAGTGGCAAGCCTTACTTGGGAGGACCAGATGATGTTCTCAACCTCTTCATCGGATGGTATTTCCAGGAGGAGACTGATGGACTCCTGGAGGACCGCAAGCACGTCCTCAGGATCTGGACCATCTCCAGAGTACCCTTTGGCTACAGATAAAGGAAGAAAAGCTGGTCTCTGGGCTGCTGAGCCTGGCAGTGGGGCCATGATCTCAATCTCAACTGAGCAGCCTCAATGGCCCCGCACTCAATCTTGTCGTTCAGCTGCCTCTCTGACTCTAGCTTTCTGCTGCACCTGCTTGAGCACCTACCAGGGCTTGGCTTCCATCTGTGCCCTCAGCCTCCAAATTTTACTTTCTCCATTTGCCATCATGGGGCTCCTCTCCCTTCTATATCCCCAGATTTCTTCATCTCTTGGGCCTTCCCTGAAGCCACACCCTATTCCTCTTTACTCCAAAAGAACAGGAGCATTCAGCCCCAAAGGAAGCAGAAGCCCAAGGCCCAGCAGAACAGGAGAACAGAGGGGGCAGGATACACTCCTGTCCTGGAGCTGCAGTCTCTCTCACCTTCCAGGAGCAGTGAGAGGAGGAGCAGCCATGGAAAGGTCCCCATGTCAGCAGACCAAAGCCCCCAGGAGGCTGACTTGGTCAGCCCCCAAGGCTGTGAAGAAGACAAGCTGTCAGGAGGCTGCTAGAGACAGAGTGACTGGTTGACAGTCCTGAGGAGAGAGAAATAATTCTCACCCTATCTAGCAGCCCTCTAACTTCCTCCATCCTCACTAAGCCCCTCCCTGTCCACTTGGGAAGAGTTCTTTCTCTGAGCCTGACTGTCAAAATGGTTTAGCCACTGACTCATGTTTCCTGTTCCTCAAACTCAGCTCAAATCCCACTTCCTAACTGAAGCCTTCCTAGACTCCCCCTGTCTGTATTCCAGACCCTGCAAACATACCCCCTGCTCTGAGCTCTTAGAACACTTCCCATCCGGCCCTGTCCTTTGGCTCTTATCATATTCCGCCTCGGCTCTCCCTAGGCAGTTACTCTGTGGCTGCGATCATTTGATCTTATAAACATCTTTATCTCCCCAGACAGACTGCATGTTTTGGGACATCTCTGTATGTCCCACTGTTGCTGGCCCCCATGCTAGACACATGCAGCACTCAATTGATATTTTTGGAATGGATGAATGAATGAAGTCTTTCTATCTAAAGTTAGTTATGTTCCTACTTGAGAGACTAACCAGAGGAAGAACTTTAACTCTCCTTAAAAAAGCAGTTTGGACCAGAGAGCTGATCCAAATAGAAAATCTGATGGTCAAAGCTCTCCAGGATGGAATGGGTGGCTTTGGGAGGTAGTTTCTGTCCCTGGTGCTCAAGGTAAGACTGGACAATCACTTGCTTGGATTTTCTGCAGCATCTCTGGCATCAGATGGGTCCGCAGATGAGATAATCTTTAAATTTCTTCTAATACTCAATTCCCTGAGTCTGTGCTGTGATGAGCAAACAAGAGTGGTGTGTCAAGACCAAGAGCACAATGGAGGCAGATATATTCAGTTCTGGTCCTGTGCCAACATGTCATATCTTTAGGTTAGCAAATTTGGCACTTGATCAAACACTTATTGAGCAGCTTCTATGGCTTGGACACCGTCCTAAGTGCTGGGGGATTGGCAGTGACCAAAAATTTTAGATCATGACGTTGTGGAGCTCGTAGGCTAACCACTGACTATAGACCAGTAACTGCAGGTATGATGAGTCTTACCAAAGGATAAAGCAGGAGAGACTATACCGAGGGGGGTTAGCAAAGTTGAAGTCAGGAGGGTCAGGGAAAAGCTTTCAAGGGGAAATGATATTTAAACTGAGACCTCAAGGATGAGTAGGATTTCCTAAGTGAAGGAGAGAATGAGTGGATAGTTCTTAAAATTCAATTTATGAGTATCAAACCTCAGGGATTGGGAGCTTTTGGAAAGGTAGATCAGGTCTCAGTCTGAGTATAAAAACATTTTTATTTAATCTTCCCATTTGAAAAAATAATAATTAAAGCAAAGGGGAAAAAAATGAAAACAAGGTCATGTGCATAATGTTCAGAGTTTAAAGGGTGAGGCTATCAGTTAGGTTCTCTGAGAAGCAGATGCTGAAGTTAGGAATGAAAGCGGTTTAATGGAGGAGAGGGTATTGCCTGTAAAAGATAAAAGGGGAAGGAAGCAGAATTGAGCAAGGAGAGCCTTGGACCATGATGCAGAGCAGACAGTCTCCTCTAACTCAGCAGTGAGCTCTGAAGCAAAGATCCAGTGCCCCCACTGTGCACAGTCGTTGGCTGGGCCTGAAGATGGATCCACTGGAGGTTGCCAGTTAACTGCACCTTCACAGCTGAAGACAAGCTCTCTCTTGAAAGGAGATCCAAAGGTACCTTCAAGGCTGCTACAGTGAATATACTAATCAGCCAAAAGGTAACTGTGTTCAGATTAATTAAATCTGTCTCCATAAATAAGTATAAACAGTACATCATGCTTATTGAGCAAAGGAAAATAATTTCCACCCCCCACCCCCCATCCTTGCCAAGCCCTCCTGGTCCAAGGTGGAGAAAGTACATCTCAGAACGTGATTTTCAAGTGCTCTGAAAATCTGATTTCCATTTTGGCTTTTATTCATCTCTTGGCCCTGCCCTGAAGCCACACCCTGCCCCTCTTTACTCCTTTAATCTTCTTCAGTGGAGTGGTCTTCTCCTGACCTGCCCCAGATGAGAACTGTGGCCTTGGTTTCTGGTCTCAGTTCAGAAATGAGAACTTCCTGTCCCATGCAATATGGAAAATTCCAAAATTAAATTAGAATCAAACAATCTCCCTTCCCCTGGCTTGGATCTGTTTCAGGGTGGAAGCCTGCAAAGGGGAAGAGAGAAAGGGCCTGCTCTCTATTCAGCTTCATCCTTCACCTCTGCTTCCCTCAACTGACGTCCCCCAACTCACATTGCCCCTCTCCAGGAGGTGGGGCAGGGAGGGAAGGTGATGAAATTGTTCTTACCAGGCTGAGTGGCTTTGCTCTCTGTGGGTCTGGCAGATGGTTAAGATGGACTCTTTTCTCTTGAGGAGCAGTTTTGTGGGTTCTTAAGAGTTTCTGCTGATTCCCTCTCTTCTATTCTTGACCCAGGGTGGATGCATCTCTATTCTGGCTGGTCCTTTGAAACTCCTTTCTCAGCCCCTGGACGTCTGGCCATACATCTCATCTCCTCCCCTCGCCCTTCCAACTGTCCCCACTGTACAGTACCCAGACCAACCAAGCAGGCTGTGTCTCATGGGTTGCCCACAGAACACACTCCTTGCCCTGGCAAATTCCAAGATCCACAACAAGCACCACATTCCTGGCTGCCCAGTGAGAGTCTCATCTCAATCCACAGTCAGTTCTAACTCTCCCAGGCCTGACCCAGGCTCCTGTCTCCTCAGACCCTCACCTGCAGAGCACACATTTCAAAGCTCTCCAAGTGCTCTCCTTAAAGTCCGCTCACTTGGCTTGTGGTCAGACACAACATTGTCTATCCTTTGAGGGAAAAGGTGGGGACTCACAATAAAATAAGCTATTTCCAAAGAAATTTCTTTCCAATCTCCCTCTCTCAAGTCCCCATCCATGGATAAGGGGTTCCAAGAGCAGTGACACAGGTTCCCCTTCATCCCAGCTGTAAATCCCATGAGGGGGGAGCTCCCTCACACTGCCTTTGATCTCCTGACACCTGTCACATGGACACCTTCATGAAACCACAGCAGGGGGAGTTCCAGCTAACATCTTGCTTGTAGCAGACACTTAGAGTTCCCTACCACAGCCTTTGACTCAGTTGATTTCTGCACTGCAGTGGTGACAATTTCATGATTGTGCCCCCCACCCTGCAGTTTGCATCTCTGATTTTCTGCTTCAGGGCTTTCTCTGAAGCAGTAGAAGGTCATCAGCACAGGCGCAGTGCAGCCTGGAAGTGTGGGGGAGTGTACCGACCCCAGAGGCAGCCCAGCCAGCGGAGCACTGAGTTGATGGGGAGATGTCCCAGCCTCTCTGCCCTTCCATGGGGCAATTCTGAGCCTTGTTCTCCACAGCACGTCAGTGAGATTTAGCCCCAGTTGCCAACAGCTGTAACCAACCATTGACACGCCCTTTATTGACTTTTCTCCCCTCCCTCTCTCATGTTCCTCATTCTTTCAGGTTTGCTTCCTGGATTGTCTCCCAGAAAGACTTCCTCCACCCAAGTTCTTGTCAAAGGCTCTCTTTGGGCGGAACCTAGACTGAGATACTATTATAAATGATAAAGTAGTTGAGTCAGCAAAATTTAGATCCTCTGTCTCTTCTGCCTGGGTTTTTAGGGGCAAAAAGTCAATGAGAAATAAGCCTCCCACCCCAATTCTTCTGATACAACAGCCTTGGGAAAGAGGGGCCAGTGAAAAGCTTGTCTTGCTCTGACAGAGAGGATGCAGGGGTCATAAAGGGTCAAACCTTTGATCAGACTGTCTCCTCAGCTTCTCTTTGGGTCTGGAAAGATGGGGAGCCACACAGCAGAGCCATGGTCCTGGAGGAGCTATTAGCAGATAAGTTCCAAATAAGTCACTTCTCTTCCAAAGCAAAGCCAGGTGAGACCTGCATGTTCTGGGGCCTTCTATTCTGGGGCCTGCTGTGCACTTGATACATGGTTTGCCTTCTTCTTTTCTTTTCTTCTTTTTTAAGTGTCAGGGTTAAAAGAGTGATTATGCTGAATCATGAAGGTGGCCGGAGAGAACTGAAAGTCTGTGGATTATTGAGGTGCACTCAAAGGAGCCATTATGAAACAGGAGAAAGGAGTATTCCTTGCAGAGGGACCAGCCTGTGCAGGATCCCCAAGGTGGGAGAGAGCCGAGCACATGGAGGCACAGACGCCATCCCAACCAGGTGGGGTAGAGAGAGTGAGGTGGAGAACTGCTGGGGTGGGGCTGCAAAGACGGACTGGACGCAGCTCACCAGGGCCGTAGAGACCTGGTCAGGAGTTTATAAGTCATACTCTATAAAGAAGTTTACCTTTGACGGGGAGGAGAAATATAGGATGGAAGTGAAGGGAGCACATAATATAGAGGGAAGTTTTATTGCTGTTGATTTTTTAAGATGGGAGAGATTTGAACATATTTAAATGCCGAGAAGAGAAGCAAGTAGGGAGTGGAGCTGCAGAGGCAGGAAAGAAAGGAGATGACCAATGAAGCAAAGCCTGAGATTCAGAGCCCGGGAAGAAGAACCAGGCTTAGATTACAAGATGATCCTTTATCGTAATAAGAAAAGGTGGTCAGAGATGCAGGTAGATCTGTATGTGGCAAGGAGTTACAGAGAGTCCTATCTGGTGGTTTCAATTTTCTCTGTAAAGTAGAGGCAGATGATCTGCTGAAACTCAAGGTTTATGTGTGTGTCTCAAAGGCAGGTATTTCAGGAGAAAGGACAGTTTGAGACAGATGAGGTGACTCTGTGTCCAGGTTTCTTGGGACAGTCTCAGTTTAAGCCTGTTGTCCTGGCCTAATTATTAATAGTGCCTCTTTCCACTCTTAGAAAGTGTCCTGGTTTGTAGGATAAATTATGTGGTTACCCTAAAACAGGAGCAAAATACTATTAAAGGAATCACAGTGAGATAGCTAAGGTTTACGAGTTCGAGACCACCCTTAGCTTTTCTGGTCAGCAAATTGCCCTGAAGCTCTGGAGGGAGGCAGTGGGGCGGGCAGGGGATAAGAGAACGCATCTGGAACCAAACTGCGTGGGCTCCTTCATCTGCAGAATGGGATACTCACAATACCTGCTTTATAGGGTGGTTGTGAAAATGAAATGACACCTGTAAAGCGCTGTCACAGACCCTCGCACATGGTGAGGGCTCAGCTAATGTGAGTTGTGGTTATTACTAAAAGTTGGTTACGGGTAAAGACTGTGTGCTTTGGCATTATGAAGACCTGGGGCCCACTTGTAATTGGCCAGGGTGTGTGGCTATTGAAGAGAAAATGCAGGAAGTCTCTAACATAAGGCACATGAATGGGTTTATTCAAGAATGTTCGCTGGCAGCACCAATCAGCTCCTGGCTTGGGGACACAGCACTGCTGCTGGGAACAGCCCAGCCCAGTTTGTTCACCAGATCACCCCGTAATGTATGCAGAGACCACATGCTAGGCTGAGCCCCTTTAATGCACTGCCTGAACAACTCATTCCTTGTCTCTCGGGCATCGCAGATGCCAGAGTGGTTCCTACACACACACACCCTTCCCGCAACTTCCCTCGTAAGTACAATTTGTCTGCCTTCTTTTCTAAAATCGACTCACTGGGTTGTGTGTCCTCTGTTTCCTTTATGCTTGTTGTTCTCAAAAAGCAGGTTTTGTACCATCTGCATCAGAACCGCACGGAGGGATGGTTAATGCTGATTCCTTTGGCCTCACTCCAGACCCAGGGAATCAGGATGGGAACCTTGGTGGTGGGGCCTGCAAATCCTCCTGCTTATGAAGGTCCCCAGGGCATTCCACTGTACGCTAAAGTCTGAGAATGCCACGCTTTGCCTGCTCCTCTGTTTTGCTGAAGCAGAGAGGAAGTTCCCCAGCCGGCGACACCTTTGTCTCCAATCATAAAAGGTTTCTTTCCCCTGAGTAGAGCTGTGACATGGCTGCCTTCTTGGGCTGGGCTTCCTAGAACATGAGAGGGTCCCCTGGGGCTTTTAATCTGTCCTCCTTGGCGTCCCCTTGGGGATTCAGAAGAGCTGTCCCATGGACTGCTGGGGGAAGCAGGTTCGAGGCCGGGAGCTTCAACCTGAGGTGTCTGCTTTTATCCTTTGTCATATGGGTGTGCTGAAGCAGAACTTGCTCGAAAACAGGGTTCTGTTGCTTAAAAAGTTTAAAATCTACTGATGTTGTCCAACCCCTTATTTTACAAATCAAAAACACAAAAAACAAAAACCAGAGGTCCAAGTGATAGAGGAACTTCTCCAAGGCCACACAGTTTAGTGGCAAAGCTGGAGTCCAAAGTCAGGTCTCCTGGTGTCCTACTGGCAGGACTTTACTTGATTAAACTAATTCAGGATGAACAGAACTATACCTGGTGGTGTCCCAAAACATAGAAAACCCTCAGTAAATATTATTATTATTGTTGGGGTCATTATTAATTTGTATTTGTATTCATTTTTTATTGTTAATTTGAATTTGAGACTGAAGGCACTCAAAGAGAGCCCAAAGGGAACAGACGGAAGTAGCTTGAGGAGAGCCACTGGCTGCCCAGACAGGTCTGCACATGAGAATATTTCTCTTAGCGAAGTCAGCCCAGTTCAGGCTCCAGCTCTTCACAGTCCAGGCTCAAAATTCCAGCTCGTCAGTGTCCCAGAGTTGACCAGAATCTGGGATGCTGCCTCATTTTATCCACTGACATATAAAATTAGCCATTCATCCTACAAATATTTATGAAGCCCCAACTAAGTGCCAGGCACTGTTGTAGATATGAGCTGCAGCATAGAGCAGGAAAACACGGAGCTTACATTATAGTTAGGGTGGGGGTGGGGGAGATAAGCAATACACATCAAACAAACAAATAGACAACATGAAGTAATAAAGCACTGTGAGGGAAAACAAAGCAGGGTGAGGGAATAAGGAGGGACAGGGGCAAGAAGTCTCCTTTGCTGAAGGCCTTCAGCTCAGATACACCAGTTGCAGTTACATTGCCCTGGCATGTCCCTGCACACAGTCAGTACGCGGAGTTATCAACATGCTGCCCCGGGGAGCACGGTGTTAGAGGAAAGGAGATGATCTATAATTCAACAATTTGGTGACAACCTACTGTGTCCATCTCTGCAGTGTGCTCCTTCTGCCCAGCTGCCAGGCTGACAGAGTCCCCAGAGGGAACTCGGACGGCATTGCCAGGGTTCACTTCCGTGACTCTGCTTGTAATAAGGCCACACCACCCCATCTCGTTTTTCTAAGGTAGACACCTTCATTTGATCATTTGTTTCTTTGAGGATAATTTGCAAATCTCACCTCTGATCCACTAAGTTTTGACTTAATACTATGGGACTCAGAACGCAGTCTCATATTCTCCTTTTCCAGGGCTACCTCCTTCCCCCCCGCCGCACCCCCCCAACATATTCAATACTTTTCTTGGTAAAGGCTGTGGCTCTCTCATCGTCAGATACAAAATGCCCTCACTAGGGAAGGCTCTCTCTTCCCTGTCAAGTCCCTCGTAAAGCTTATCTCGTATAAAGGTTTTAAGACACCCCATGGTGTCACTCCGCTCTCTGGGTCAAATCCTTCTTCCTAGGGAAGAGGGGGCTGTCTGGAGTCTTGACCTCAGAGCATGAAAGGTGGCTTGGAGTTTAGGCCATCGGATTGTGGGACAGGATCTCCTGCAACTGAGAGGTGTCCCTTCTCTGAGGGGAGAGCAGCCTGGTAACAAAACACCAACAGCAGAGACATTTTCTCCCGATCTGTGGAAATGACGAAGGGGTGGGGAGGGCCTCAGGGATGCCCCTAGTCTACTAGAAGAGGAAATGGAGGGACATAAAAAGAAGTGGAGGATCTAGGAGCCCCCACCACAACCGCTCTGTGGTAGGGGAAGAAGCAATGGAGGAGAATTTACCTAGGATGGACGACTCCTGGCTCTAGGGGTAGCCAGTCTGGCTAACTGTGAATCGCTGTATTGGGAGGGGGTGGAGGAGGGGGCAAGGGGTATTGTTCCTAACTCGTTGCTTTTCTGAAGTTCACCAAAGGCTATGCAGTCCAGTCCTTCCTTTAGCACAGTGGTTTCTGGACTTCAGAAAATATCCACACAGCCCTTTCCTCAAAGGAAATATTACAAGAAATCTGATATATGAAACAGATAAAAATGGACTATTCTGGAAGAAGCTGGAGAGTGTATGCCCTCTCAGCTTAAACCCCAAAGCAACTCCTTGGAGCCGTAAGGGCTCTGTGGAGTTCCTCTGCTGGGGGAGGGGGTTGCAGATGGCAAAGAAATGAGGCAGCATGAAAAGGTGGAATTCCAGGTCTTCTACCCCTATTTCAAATAGAATAGATGGGCTTTCTCCTATTCACATATTGGGCTTATGAAAAGATTCCCTGTGGCGAAAAAACTTCCCTTTTAAAAAAAATCCCCCACTCTATTCAAAATCCTTTAATATAGTGTTTATCACCAATTTTGTAGACTTCAAAACACAAAAGAATACCATATGTTCCTGTAAGTAATCATGGCTTGCTCTGGCAGTGGCCCTCAAAGTTGAGGTAGGGGAGAATCACTAACCCAGGTTAAGCGGCGTGATCAGAAAGCTGAAACCTGAACCACATCACATAAGGACCTACTGAAGTGCTTTGATGCAGTGCCCAGCTCCTGGGTGGGGGGTGTTATAAAGTAGGAATATTCAATGGGGCTATGGAAAAGATGCAGCTAAAGATACCGCTTACTACCACCACACAACGTCCTCTTGAAAAAAAATGCCTCCCCGTGGCAGGAACAGCAGGGCTGTTTCCCTGCGCAGCCCTGTGATTGCATAGCAGACCTCACTGCCCTCTCTGAGTTGCTGCTGAAGAGTGGAGACCGCTTCTGTAGCCCTCTTACGCAATTTGGATACAGACCTTGTTCCTTGCTCTGGGTTATCTTCCTACCCTGCTTTCTTCTAATCTCATTTTCCTAACTGATTGGTGTCTCATCTTGCCACCCTGTATACATTTTGTAAGACGTGCGCGAGTTTAGCCCAGCATACAGTTAGACAGATCACAGTCCACACAATACCACCCTCACTTCTGACACCAAATGCAAGTTCCAGGGGTTCCCCAAACCACCCTTAGTTTCAGTAATTTGCTAGAAGGTCTCACAGACCACACTGAAAGTTTTTATGCTCACAGCTATGGCTTATTACAGGGAAAGAATACAGATTAAAATCAGCCTAGGGAAGAAGTGCAGAGGCCCAGGAAAAGCACCAAACATATCCTCTCCCTGTGGAATCCTAGGACAGTGTTCTTCTCCTGGCATCAATGTGACAATACACACAGAAAAGCTCACGTGAACCCTGGTGCCGTTTTTGTTGGGGCTGGATGGCATACGGCCCAGGTGGCTAACCTTTAGTCTCTAGTCCTTCCAAAGGCTGGGCAGATACCTTCAGCCTCCAGTCCCTGTGGAAGCAGAAATGATATTGCATGGCCCAAAGCCCTCATCATAAATCACAGTGCCAGACTGTCTGGTGGCCAAGGTCCCTGTGCAAACAAAGACATTCCTATCAGACATGACATTCCAAAGGTCTGAAGATCACCTCCCAGTAGCCAATAGCAAGGCCGGGTCTATCTTTGGGTAAAGTTAATTCTTCACTACCCAACATGTTAAATTCATTTTTTAAACAAGGTGTGGAGAAGGAAAGAATGGATGAACTAACCAATCAAACCGAATCAGTCCAGACATGACCAGACTCCTGGCAACTGCCCCACATTGATGATGATGCCGCTGGGGGAGAAATCAAGGGTGAGGGACTCCAGCAGGGACATTATGTGCCCAGAGCCACTGAGCCCCTCTGTGGGCTGGTTGTGCTGCTAGTGGTACCCTGGGTTGGAGGAGGGGGCCAGGGGTACTGCTCGGCCTGAGTGAGGGAGGAGAGACATCTTGCGGTGCCCTCCGAGACCAGGGAAGGCACAGAGATGCTGATGCAGACACAGGCAGACTCATTCCATCTTCTCATGTTATTAGGTAAGGGATTCCTAGGCAGAGTAGGTTAAGATGGTCACGTGTGCCGTAGAAGGTTGGAATTCTGGTGGATTTGCGGAACTGTTTGGGAAGAATGCTCAGTCAAGGTCATGGTTTGCGCCCGGGGTCTAGAGACTCAAAGCCACTCTCACATCTCTTCAGGCAGCACTCGGGCAAAACAACTGTTGTTTCTCCCCTGGCACTCCAAGGAGTCCTGGGCAAGAGGAAGCCTGTGCTCCAGAAACACCTCCTGTCTGTGGGGCCGCAGAGTGCCCTCTGCAGAGGGACCCACCTCAGCAACAAGGGGAAAAGGAAATGCAGCCAGCTGGGAGGAGAAGGTGCCTGCAGGTCCAGGGGAGAAATGCGGGCCAAGCTGATGTTGCGGGACTTCCTGCAGGTCTCTGGAGCTCCTCTGCACACAGGACTCCAGCTCTGGCCTCTCTCTGTTCATGTCCCTGTGTGTGCCTCTGTTGGGCTCTCCTCCTCCTGGCTCTGTCTCTCTAACACACACTGTATAGTTAACTTGGGCTGCCACAACAAAATACCATAGACTAGGTGGCTTAAACAACAGAAATTTATTTTCTCACAGTTCTGGAGTCTGGAAGTCCAAGAGCAGGTGCCAATCAGATAGGTTTCATTCTGAGGCTTCTTCTCTTGTCTTGTAAGGGGCTGCCATCACAATGTGTGCTTACGTGACCTTTTCTTATGGCATGGAGAGAGAGAGAGAGCCGTCCAGTGTGCCTTCTTGTAAGGACACTAATCCCTTCCTGAGGGCTCCACCATCATGACCTCGCCTAATTCTAACTACCTCTCAAAGGCCTCCTCTCCAAATACCATCACATTGGTGGTTAGGGCTTCAACATACGAATTTGGTGGTGGGGGTGGGGGGTGGAACACAAACATTCAGTCCATAACACACACCCTATGGTCTATCCGCAGGAGAGAAGTTGCCCATGTCTCAGGCTAAAATCCAGATGGCTCAGTTTTAGTGAAATCCCAGGAAAGCAGTTCTCTAGAGGGTCCACAACATCTGTGATTGTAAAAAGGAGGTCTATCTAACGGCTTATTTGCATGTGACATGAGAATCCTCTCTCTCTCTCTAATATCTCCCTCCTCCAAGCCCCCCATACTCTGAGTCGGGCATGGTGGGAGGTACGCAGAGGAGTGAGAAGTGACCCTGTGAGCTCGCTGGGGCTCAGAACCCGGCTGGGGGACAAGACGTACCGTCCAGGGAGAGTGTCTCGGGCCCACTTGACTCTTTGGAGACGCTGTTCTCGGCCTCACGGGGGTAGTTCCCAGCACCCTGCTCTGATGTCACCAGGAAGAGGAGGGAGGTGGCTCCCCCATAGGGGGCCAGGTGGTTCCCCAGGATCTCTCCATCGAGGTAGAATGAGTACGGGATCAGAGAGGAGCCCCTCTGGGCCTCACAGAGAAGCTCCACCACATCCCCCACAGTGAAGCTGGTGGGCCCGGGGCTCAGGGTGAGCAGAGGTCAGGACACAGGAGCTGGGGCAGCACACGAGATGGGAGGGTCAGCTGGACCACCCAGGCTCCTGGCTCCTGCTCCCCTAGGGACCCCTCCCCACACTCCCAGGGGCCCACTGCCTGATGCCCAGACCTCTGGGGAGGGTCTCCCCTCCCTCCCCCACTTACCCCACACCCTGATCTCCAGCTGGGGGCTCTGTTTCTGGACCCGGCCTCCCTCAGGGGCCACCTCGCACCAGTAAAGCCCAGAGTCTCCCTCCTGGGCTCCTGGGATGCAGAGTTCTGGGTGGAGGCCCCTGTCCTGCAAGACATGGCCCTCCTTATGGAAGGAGAACAGGAGTCACAAGGCTGACCTCTGGGGGTGCAGCTTGGTCTGACATCTCAGGGTCACCGGGCTCCCCTCATGGGGCTCAGGAGAGGGGATGGCGCTCAGCACAGGATGCGGGAAGAGCTCTGAGGAGAGGCAGGCCCAGGACTCAGGAGGAGAATCCTGGACAGTGAGGCCCAGGAGGCTGAGGTCAGAGCTTCAGCACATCCCAGGCCACAGCACCGGGCCCCATGGGAAACATTGTCATTGTCTCTTGGGACCTGGCCTCTCAGCCTACCCACTAGCTCTGAAATGACTCCACACACCCAAGCCCCCCTGGAATCCCGGAAAGCCAGAGCCAGAGGGGCCTTAGAGACCATTTGTCCCCAGAGGGGAAGGGTGTGGCCCAGGGTCTCAAGGGGGGGTGAGTGGCAGGGCTGGTTCAGGGCTCTTCCCAACCCCTCCCCAAGACATCCCACCTCCTTCCCCTGGCTCCAGACGTGCCCCATGGTGGGTGGGCAGGGCATTCAGACAGCATCATGGACATCCAGGGCCCTGTGGACTGGCCCAACATCAGGGGCAGCCAGAGGGGGTTGCTGCCCAGAGAGCTACTGACCTTTAGAGGCCAGATCCCTGAGCAGCACCCTACTCCCCCCAACCCCCTAAGCTGGACTCACCTTGGACCTGAACCAGGGTGGTCCCTGAGGTTTGTTTGCTCATGTATGGACCACATGTCACCTGCCCAGTGCATGTGTTCTGGCCACTGTTTTTCACTGTTGCTGTCCCCACAGACAGGGGCTGGTTGTCCGTAGAGAAGTGGAGGAATTTCCTATCTTTGTAGAACTCCACCTGGGTCAGGGCTGCGTTCCTCATTCCCTGGCATCTCAGAGTCAAGACGTATCCTTCACACATGGGGTTTGGCCAGGCTTGGAGGTTCAGCTGGACTGTGAGACACAGGAACAGGGTCACCCTGGAGCTGCAGGTCCCATTAGCCCATTTTCTCCCTCTGTCCCCCAGCCTAGGTCCTCCCACTGGGGATGGAGGCTTCTGGACGGCACCTGCACAGCTGTCACTGCCCCCTAGTCCTTCAAGCCAGACCGGGGCCAGGGCCTCTGCTTTCCTTTCCCCTTCTTCCTCTCTCCTTCCTCTTGTCCTCTACTTTCCCTCATTTCTTCTGTCTTTTCCTCTCTCCCTGACCCTACTATATATTGGGCTTTCCTCATCCTTGACATGTTTGGTTCCAGCTGGAGTCATTCCAACCAGTTAGCTATCTTTTTCTTCCTGAAAAGAGTCCCATTTTTCACACCTCGCAACCTGCCCTGGTCCAGGCTGACCCAGTAGCCCTCACCTCCAGTGACAGTTCCAAGGAGTCCCCGTGAGAATCCAGGGATGGGGAAACCTAAGCTGGTTCCCTCCTACCTGCCTCCTCAGAGGCTCTCCCAGGCCCAGACCCCACCAATGCCGCATGCCAATGCCCACCCCAGCAGGTTATGGGTGATGCTAAGGAGGTAGAATCTATAAGACTTGATATATGTATTGTTTATAACAGTAAAAGAGTAAGAACAACTACAATGTTTATTAATAAGGGACTGGTTAAATAAATTATAATCCAGCCATATAATGAAATATAATGTAGCCATGAGAAAGAAAGAGGTAGGTCCATAAATACCTGCATGGAATGAGGCCCAAGATAAAGTGTTAGGGAAGGAAAATTAAAAGCAACACGTGAAACCATGTGTACAGTGCACTTCCATGTCTGTATAAAAAGAAGTACATATTCATAAACATATATATGTTTGCATATGTGTACAATTTTTTTAGAATATAGTAGGTAGACTGGTAACTCCTGGGCTAGGATTGGCAAGAAATGGTTTTCACAATGTACTTCTTATTTCTTTTAAAAAATGTTTTCTAATGTTCTTACCACATTCACCTATATTTTTCAATTAAAAAGCTACATAAAATAAAAGATTCTGACCTTCTTTATTTCCCCATACATCCTTCAGTAAACTCTTCTTACCTGAAGTTACCCAAGCATGGATCCATTCCTTGCAAGTGAAGATCCTAAGGAACTGAGTTTCTCAGTGCACAGTGAGAACCGTTGGGAGGAGGTAAGGTGTAGACTCTAGAATTGAGAATCCAGGAGACTGTAGCTTAGGCAGAATAGGAAAAGTCGATGAGAAGACCAAGAACTAATGACAGGCTTGCAATTTTGTTGAGGGCAAGAGATAAGAGAGACACAAAGCATGGCAGAGCCCATGTCTTGAAGTTACATGCCAAGGTCCCAGGTAGCATTGGAAGACATGAGGTTAGCAGAACCAGTCTTTACTCAGAGACAAAAAAATGGATTTTCTGCTGAAAGTTGGTCCTGGCATCGCTTTCTCTGTCTCCTCAGTTGTAGGAAAGATTCATTGTGTTCCTGTTTGATGAGCTCCCAGTAGAGCCAGTCACAGTGTCCCACAGGGCTAAGACTTCTGTTGATGGAGAGACATGGTGCAAATGGGAGAAAGTAGCTGAGAAAGAAAATCAGAATGCACCCAGACACAGATGTTTGTCACTGGGTACTAGGGAGAAGAGGGAGGTCCAGGGCCAGTCACAGGAGGGAAGAGATACTGAGATCTCCCTTGCCTTCAGCTCTGGAATAAACCACGGCACAGGTGGACACAAAAGCCTGAGCTCAGTAAGATGGAGCCAGCCTTACTGACTGATCTAGAGTCAAGGGCTGTAGCAACCTCAGCCAGACAACTATCCCCTCAGACATTTCCAAACAGCCTGGGTGGTCAGAATGGGACATGAACATAGGCATACACACAGAAACAGCAGGAAAATGAAATTAAAGATGTACTAAACTTTTTGTCTCCATTTGCAATGGAGAAAAGCAATGGGGATTAGATTTGATAGTAGGACTTTCTGACAGATAGAATGGTTAAATGTGGGAATGGTGGATACAAGAGGATAAGTGAGCCCTCTTACTCCCTCCTCCTACACACATTTGGAAAGTGCCAGCCCCCACCTGGTCATAGTTCCTAAAAAGCTTCATAGGACCATTTCCGCACAACATCTGGTCATCCTGGTTTTAGGGTCTCCATGGAGCCAGCCCATAGCATACCTATCCCCACTCCCTGCTTCAGGAGGAATAAGGAAAGGAGGTCAGATATGACTTAAATGATAACCACCTCATCCTCTAAGAAGAAGCAGGCAGGACAAGACCCAGGCTGGAGGTGGGGGACTTTATAAAGGAGAACTTGACTTTGGTGTCAATTATTAGGGAGAAGGTGGATCTTTTACAGGACACCAGATCTGATGAGGTGGATCTCAGCAGGTGGAAAGGACTCCTAAGCTCCCAGGAGCCTGGCTCCAACTTGAAGGAGGTAAGTGGACAATTTCAGTCACCTGGGTGACAGGTGATAGGACGGCATCCAGACAGGCCAGGAACTAAGAAGGGAGGCAGCTAAAGATGCCCAACGTATGTCTTCTAAGACAGATTCTTGCTGGTACTCTTTTTTTCTTTTTTTTAATTGCCCTTTACCTTAATCTTTAGTAAAGACGTGTCTAAAGGTTTCGGCCTATCTCAGCCATGTGTTGAAGGGGAAACAGAGGTCCCTGAAGCCCAGCAAGGCAGACGTCGACAGTGATAATCAAGGAGAGCCCCCAAGAGAAGGCAAACCTCAAAAGCAGAGAGAATCTCAGGCCTAGGTGGTCCAGTTGGCCTTCCCCACCAGGAGATCCTTGTTCCAGGCCCAACCTCAGTGGTTCTGAATTTTGTTGCTATCAAAGAAGGCAATATTTCCTTGCAAAAATATGGACTGAGCAGTAACTGGCTCTCTCTTCTTGCTGGAAGAGGGGCTTCTCCCACTCCAAACAATCTTTTCCCCAAGCTGACCCCAGAAAATACTTCATTTGACTATGTGAAAATACAGATTGCTGTTGATTTTGAGGAATAGGGATTCATTTATGCTTATTTATCAGGAGGCACTGCATGAGCCTTGTATGTAATTAAATGTGTCTCATCAATGCTGTCAGTATTGTTTCCTTCTAACTTCTATTTGTCATGCTCAGTTTTCTGAGTTTGTGGGTCACTTAACATGGCTATGAGTAGAAAATCTTGCAAAACTGATGGGGGTGGGGGAAGTTGGAATATTAGTTACAAACCAAGAGGAGGAGGAGTAGAAGGCTACCCAGGTGGTGTAGACCGAGCTGTTTTAGAGAAGCCCCTCTCCATCACATCTCTCTGGGACCCACCCCCACCTCCCAACATGAAAGTTCACAGATTTCTTGTTGGTTGTCACTACCTTCCTCAAGTTCTTCTTTTAATATGCAAATGCTGCTAGGAAGATAAGAGGAAACCATAACATATCTCTGTTTAGAAACTGTTCTAATATCTTTGTAAGTGTTCAGAGAAAATGTAAATCTCCTTGGGTAAGCAGGCTTAGATGAAGCTATGAGCTCATTTTGGTAAATATGCAAGCTTAAGCATTTCAAGCAAAGGGCTTTAAATCAATCGCAGCTTCAAAGGGCAGGAGTTAAGAATCCAAGTATGGTAGCCAAAAAACATTTTCTTGACTGGAAGAGACCCTCATGGGACTCTTTACCATGAACGACCTAGAGAAAATAACATAAGGCAATCTTTTTCTACTTCAGTTCAACTCAACAAAGATCTGTTTAATTCTACTATATGTGAGACGCTGTGCTAGGTGAAACTGGGGACACAAAATTGTATGCAACAGTCCTCATTCCCAGGCAGTCTGGTCATGCAGGACAAAACACATATGGAGACACAAAGCAAAGGGTCAGAGTAGCAAGAAAGTTCAAAGAAGGGAGATAGCCCACCCAGTTGGAGAGCTCCACTGGCATCAAGAAGGGATGTGGAGGCAGCTATAAGTATAATAAATTGTATATGAAAGAACTGGCATGAACAGAGTCACAGAGATGGAACATCACAGGATATTTTAGGAAACATCAGATGGTCAGGTCTGTTTAGAGCATAGCGTAAGAATGTGGAATTAGTGGAAAATAAGGGTGGGAGAGAAGATTGGGACCCTCTGAGCAAGACCAAGGCAAAGGAAGTTTAGGGCAAATCAGTGACATCTGTCTTCTGTTCTTTCCCATTTCTTCTGCTGCTGAGAGCTCATCCCCAACCACCTACTAGAACCATGATTCCTAGACACATTTCCAGGATGGGCTCCTGGGCACAGACATCCTTCCACAATGAGCTGAGTCCTTGGTTCCACTCAGTCAGAAAGACTCACCTTCTCACCCAGCTCAATGGTCTTCCTCCCTCGGCCGCTATTCCCAGCCTCTTCCCATTTGCCATATCTCTCACCCCTTCCATTAGCCTGGGTACCTCATTTCTTCTTGTCCTTTCACTATGTGGCTAGCTTTGTTCTCTCTTGAAAGTGACCAGTATAGAAGGGTATCCAACCACATTGCCCAAATGCCTGCCTACTTCCTCCTCTGAAGGGCAACAGAGACTTCTGAGAATTAAGAACTAATTCAAGAGCTCAGCCCAATTTAATATGTTTACTTCTCACTCTCCCACTCTTCTCGTATCTTCATCCAACACTCTGTGTCCGTGTCTCCTCAAGCCATCAGATTTTCCTTTTCCTTGTCAGATGGCAGAAGGAGGAATCACAGGAAGGAACACCAAAACATACACCAAAGGACTAGGGCCTCTTGATGTGTGAGAGAATTGCAGAGGTAGGATACTGCTTACCCTCTGTTATGAGCTGAATTTTACCACCTGCCCTGCCCCCGCCCCACCCACCACCATTCATATGTTGGAGTCTTAACTCACGGTATCTCAGAATGTGACTGTAATTGGAGATAGGATCTTTAAAGAGGTGATTAAGGTAAAATGAGGCTGTTAGGGTGGGCCCTAATTCAATCTCACTGGTGTCCTTATAAGAAGAGGAGATTAGAACACCAAGGGTGCTCGTGCACAGAGAGACAACCCAATGAAGAGGCAGCAAATGGGTGGCCATCTACAAGCCGCGGAGAGAGGGCTCAGAGGAAACCAACTCTGCCAGCACCTTGATCTTGGACTTCCAGGCTCCAGAACTGTGGGAAAATAAATTTCTGTCCTTTAAGCCGCCTAGTCTGTGGTATTTTGTTATGGCAGCCCTAGCAAACTAATACATCCTCCCAAGCCCACATTGGAATGGATGGACTGAAGAGAGGTTTCTGATATTACAAGTTCCAAGCAAATCCATGGCCTCCTTCAGAAGAAATCAGTTTTGTCTTATACTCCAGCAAAATATGCCATGCCTTGAGTTTTATGATCCTGCTACCTTGGACACAACTGATTGGACCAAGGATCAAGGACTGGCTAGACCAGTGGGTTTATAGGAGAGCACCATATCATAGAGTACTAAGTTTCCCAATTAGATTCTCTCTTGGGAGTTTTAAGTATGCAATAGAGAGTAAAAGAGCACTGAAACCAGAGGTAATAGAAACAGAAGTAGGAAAAGTAAAGACAGAAGAGAGACAAGCTGAGTAAGGAGAACAGCTATACCTAGAGTAGACATCCACTTCTGAGGGGACAACTGGTTGCCTGGGCAACCAGAGTTGCTGTTGAGTAATTCCCACTCTTCTGTGAGGCCTGACTATGAGACAATTTCCTTACTTGTCCTTAAAATAAATCCTCATCACTCAAGCTCTTCCGAGCCTGAGCCTATCTCTTTCTTGCAATCTGAAAGAACTTACCTACAGCAGTAGTGTATTAGTTTGCCAAGGCTGACGTAACAAAGTACCACAGACTGGGGGCTTAAACAATAGAATTTTGTTTTCTCACACTTCTGGAGGCTGGAAGTCCAAGATCGAGGTGTCAGCAGGATTGATTCCTTCCGAGGGCAGTGAGGGAAGGATCTATTCCAGGCCTCTCTCCTTGGCTTGTAGATGGCTGTCTTCTTCCTGTGTCTTCCCTTGGTAGATGTCTGTGTCCAAATTTCCTTTTCTTATTAAGGACACCAATCATATTGGATTAGGACCCACCTAATGACCTCATTTTTATTTAATTACCTCTTTAAGATCCTATTTCCAAATAGAGTCACATTCTGAGGTACTGGGGGTTAAGACTTCAACGTATGAATTTAGAGTGTGGGCACAATTCAGACCATAACAAATAGGTTCATATCTAAAACCAAGACATTTCCCAGAAGGCCTCCTCCCAGACAGGCAGCTCTCCTCACTTGACATCCCCGAAATAAGCTGCCATTCTGGGGAGAGGGCCCTGCTCACAACCAAGCCGCCCTTCAGGCCTGGTGTATATGCTCCTCTAGCTGATGCCTCTGCCTACCTCCAACCCACTAGCGTGTACTAAACCAAGTAGGATAGCTCTGCGTATACCAATATAGAAAGATCTCAAGGACATTTTTAAGTGAACAAACAAGTTGGAAAACAACCTATTCAGCATGAATACATTTATGCTTAAGAACAAATCTATATATTTTGTACATGTATATAAAATAATATAAAAGCACAGAGAAAAAGCCAGGCAATCAGAAAATAAAGGGGAAGGACATGAACATCTCATTCAGGCTGTCATGGAAGGAGGAAGTTGAGGGGAGGCAACAAGCTTGAAAGAAATTTTTTTCACGACGGAGTAGCCCTGAGCACATCGGTAAACAGTGGAGGGAGGGGAGATGCTGACTAATTGATAGCACAGGACCCTCGGGTGGATGGAAAAGAGTAATTAAAAGCAGAAGCTCGTCAAGCAGTGAAAAAAGAGTAAAGAAAAGCAGAAACTGAACATGCAGGAAAGTCCTAAGGAATAAGAAAGAAAAGTGGAACGACTCTAGTAAAATGCTCTCAGCCTCAGCACAATAGGAAGTGGAGTAGTTCACTGTTGAGGGCTGGATCGTGTCCCCCAAAATCCGTATGTTGAAGTCCTAACCCCAGTACCTCAGAATGTGACTGTATTTGGAGATAGGGCCTTAAAAAGGTAATTAAGGTAAAATGAGGTTATTAAGGTAGGCCCTAATCCTCCTCATAAAAAGAGGAAATTAGGACACAGACACACAGGGGAAGACCATGTGAGGACACAGAGAGAAGGTGACCATCTACAAGCCAAGGAGACAGGCCTCAGAAGAAACCAGCTTTGATCTTGGACTTCTAGTCGTTAGAATCGTGAGAAAATAAATTTCTGTTGTTGAAGCCATCTAGTCTCTGGTATTTGTTATGGCGGCCAGAGCTAAGACAGCCGCCAAGCCTGTGGTATGCTCAAAAAGAGTGGAGGGAGGAAGACTTCCAGCCCCAACTGAAAAACAGAAGGGAGCAGCAGCCACACCCACTGGGCAGAGCAGCTTAAACCTTTCCAGGAGGCTGGCAGAAAACAGCCTGCCCTGACCAGGGGTGTTGATGACGTCAACTCCTCTTCCACATCTCTGTCCATTCCCCCATTACTGCCTTAGTTCAGACTGGGCTGCTGCAGCCATCTCTGTGCTGGCCAGGAGGCGTGCTCAGGTCTACTGCCAAGAGAACGTGCTGCAAGGAGCCTAGTTGGCTGACAGCCTCCAGCTGCTCCACCTCTGGATGTGTCAGGTGTTAATACTGAAGCCATGGCCCAGAAGGGGCTCCCAGCCAGTGATTGAGCACAGTGGGGTGCCAGAGACAGGCCATTCGTGCCTGATGTGGGACATTGCTAATGAGCACCCCATCAGCCCTAGGACATCCCATCAGCCTGGCTGAGATTTTCTCAGAGCTGTTCTGTGGTCTGAGCCTCCTCTTATCCAACCCTCCTTCCCTCCTACTCTCTTTTCACGGGTGTCACACCTGCATTATGGTCTGAGGGCTCTCCTCATCCGCTCCTGTTCCTCCTCTCTAACTATCACAAGTGTAGTGTTTCCCCCAGTGAATCACTTGCATGTTGACTTTTGTCTTAGTCTCAGCTTCTCTTAATTGAGCTTACTGACCCAGTCTCCCTTCCTTCAGTCCATCCTTCATACTGCTAGAGTCCTCCTTCTTCTCAAATTCAAATCTTGTCACACTCCCTGCTTTCATTCTTTCCAAAATGCTTGGCCACTTACAAGAAAAATTAAAATACTTAAGTCTCCTCAGAGTCAGCCTGTGCTCAACTGTCCATTCTCATACCCCTCACCCCAAGTTCCCCTCTTGACAACCGTACAGAACCATCTACACTTTTTTGTTTGTGTGAGGAAGATCAGCCCTGAGCTAACATCCGATGCCAATACTCCTCTTTTTTGCTGAGGAGGATTGGCCCTGGGCTAACATGCCTGCCCATCTTCCTCTACTTTATATGGGACACCACCACAGCATGGCTTGACAAGCGGTGCATTGGTGCGCACCCAGGATCCGAACCCCAGAACCACGGGCCACCGAAGCGGAGCATGCATACTTAACAGCTGTGCCATCGGGCTGGCCTCTTTCTACACTTTTCTAAGCTCCAGTGCTTTTGCACATCAAGGTTTTTGGCCATATATTTACTTATTCCTGGAACATTCTACTCCCCAACACCCCTTGACCCCACCACACACACACATGCTTCTTCTGGTGATCTTTGGATTCCTATTAAGACCCACTTCAAATGTCCCTCCTCTGTAAAGTTTTTCTGGACACATCCAAGCAGAGGAGATCATGCCTCTCTTTGTGCTGTCTGTGTACCCAATACTAACATCTCTATGGCATTTATCAAACTGTCCTGGAATCCTTTGTCTCTTAGGGAAAACTGTAAGGCGGGAATAAAGTCATCTTTGTATCTGCCACACTAGCACAGCACCTAGTACATAGTAGGTGCCCAAACATTGTGTAATGTTATCTATATCCATACATGTACATACACACATGCACACACACATTAAATACAACATCAAAGTTCCAGTTTATATCCCAATGTCTTGGTCGGTCATTAGCACCCTGGCCAGGCTCCTCTCTTATCAACTTACCCTCTCACCCAGCATCTGCTTCCCGGGGCCATCACAGGTCTGTGATTCTTCATCCCTTGGGTGGGGTGAGGCACATATGGCAGGTGGGTATCTGAGGAGCCACGCACTGAAGTACCACAATCGCTGAATATGTGCTGGGATTCAGAGGTGGACAGGGAAAGTTTCCCTTTTCTAGGCAAGGAGTTTTCAAGTTGCCAAGAAAAGCAAGAGATCAGATCTCTCCAAAGAGAGGTTTTCTGGCAACTTTTTTTTTTTTTTTTGCGTAGGTTAATTCAAGTTGGTTTCTATTACTTGCAACTAAAGGACTTTAATGAATTCACTTGAAAGATCATTGTTAGGAAGGAAATGACGTGCTTGAGAGATCAAGGTTAGAGGTCCATGTTGGCTAGGACACAGCAGAGCAGGGTGGTGGCAGGACATGGGTGAGTGGTGGGGTGTTGGGGCTAGATGACCTTTCAGGTCCCTCCTAAGAGGATAAAGGTGCCTGCTCTGGTCAGTGGTTCTGGCCAGTCTCCCCCAAAATGAGAAGCGAAAAGCAGAAAGAAGGGCTTCTCACGCATTTCTGGCTCCATCAGAGGAAGAGACACGTGTAAATCTCAGCAGAGTCATTCACAGCAGCAAGCGACCAGGGCAGGGAAAGGACAGGAGAAGCCGGGAGAAGCAAGGCCACACTTCTCCCAGCAGTAGCCAGGGCTTCAGATTTGATGGAACAAAGGAGATGGTGCCTTCTAGGAGAAGGGTGAGCTGACTACACAGCCGGTGAGGAGAGGAAGTGGAAAAACTGTGGTCTCAGCTCAGCGTTTTCCTTACATGATTATGAAAATCAAAGTCATCCTCTGTGTAGGCCGAATAATGTCCCCCCAAGATGTCTACGCCCTAACCCTGGATCCTGTGAATGTTACATTACATGGCAAAAGAGACTTTGCAGATGTCGTTAAATTAAGGATCTTGAGATGGGGAGATTATCCTGGATTATCTGCATGGGCCTGATGTAATCAATAGGGGCTCAGAAGAAGTCAGTGTCAGAAGAAGGCCACGTGACAATGGAAGCAGAGGAAAGCAGAATCAGAGATAGAAGATGCTACACCACTGGCTTTTTAAAGATGGAGGAAGAGGGCCAAAAACCAAGGAATACATCTGCATTCCTTAGTAGATAGCAGCTACCTTGGAGTATTGCTATAAGGATTAAATAATTTAATGCATGTAATAGCAGGCCTTCAATAAATGCTCACTATTATAATCATCCTTGAATCTCTTAGAGCTGCGCTACCCAATATGGTAGCCCCAAACCATGTGTGACTATTGAGCACTTAAAATGGGGCTAGTCTGGGGCCAGCCCGGTGGCGCAAGCGGTTAAGTGTGTACGCTCTGCTGCGGCGGCCCGGGGTTCGCCGGTTCGGATCCCTGGTGCGCGCCAAAGCACTGCTTGTTAAGCTATGCTGTGGCGGTGTCCCATATAAAGTGGAGGAAGATGGGCACGGATGTTAGCCCAGGGCCAGTCTTCCTCAGCAAAAAAAGAGGAGGATTGGCAGATGTTAGCATAGGGCTGATCTCCTCACAAAAAAAAAAAAAAAAAATGTGGCTAGTCTGAGTTGAGGTATGCCACAAGTGCAAAATACACCCAAATTTCAAAGAAAAAACAAAATAGAATGTAAAATAGCTCAATAATTTTAATATTGATTACACATTAAAATAATAATATTTAGGATATAGCAGGTAAATAAAATACATTATTAAAATTAATTTCACCTGTTTTCTTTTACCTTTCCATTACCTTTATATTAAAGTGGCTATTAGAAATTTTAAATTTCTCTATGTGGCTCGCATTATATTTCTATTAGACAAGGCTCTTTGAGTCCCTGAATGGACCGGAACAGAGAAGCTCTACGCATTCAGGGAAAGTGGTAGGATGCACTGACTTCTTTACAGTTGCCCCTGGCGCTCATCTGCTCTCACGTTTGTGCATTTCTCGGATGCTGACCAAGGGACGTTCCCGGGAGCACCCTTGATTCTTGACTGCCAGGTAGAGCTAAACCAAGAGAGTAAGTTCAACTGGCCTCAGGCACAGTGAAGTCCCTGCCCCCGGGCAGAAAGAGGTGGCCATCACTTTCCCTTTGAGACGTCCAGTGAGCTCGGAGCACCATCCTCCCTTGTGGCTCAGCAGGCACCTGACCCCCCATGCCAGAGACTATTCTTTTAACCCTGCCATCTGCTCCAAAATGTTTACTCACCAGTCTGTCTCAGTGTTTGAAATTCCACCATTTGTGTGACTCTTTGAACAGGAAATTTAACTCTGTCGGGAAATGGTGCATGCGTCTCACAACCGTCAAGCCTCAGGAGCCATCAGGAACACAGCTTGCTTTGCTTCTCTGGCCCTGCCCATCCACTCTCGCCCCAAGTGTGGCCCTAGACCAGAAAAAGGACTCCAACTCCCTTCTCCAACTGTCCCTAAAGACACACACACAACTGGCCCCCATACTAAAGGCTCCACTGCCAATCATTACAGTGATACTGATGACAATGGACAGCAAAATTAGGCAAGGTGCAAGGGCCCTAGAATCTTCCTCAGGTCTCACAACCAGTCCCTGGGTAATGGGGACTAAAGGTGACTTCAGTCACTGCCGTTATTCCTGAGTGTGGAGCCTCAAAGTGAAGGGCATGCAGGCTCCTTTCCCCAAGAAGCACATTCCCCACTTCATGGGCCTGAAGAGGCAGCAAGGGCAGGCCCTCAGGGTCAAGGGGGCAACTTGCACCTAAGGGGCCACCAGACTGGCTGATGTGCATTTCGTAGGCTCTTCGCAGGAATGTCTGGACACTCCTCACAATCCCTGTTAAAATCTGTGTTTCTAATTAAACAGAGAATTACCATAGATCCAGCAATTCTGCTTCTGGGCATATACCCAAAAGAATTGAAAGCAGGAACTCAAACAGATATTTGTAACCCATGTTCATAGCATGTGAATAGCAGCATTATTCACAGTAGCCAAGAGGTGGAAGCACCCCAAGCGTCCATCGACAGATGAGTAGATAAACAAAATGTAGTATATACATTCAATGGAATATTATTCAGCCTTAAAAAAGGATGGAAATTCTGATGCATGCTACAATATGAATGAACCTTGAGGACATTATGCTAAGTGAAATAAGCCAGTTACAAAAGCACAGCTATTGTATGATTCCACTATATGAGGTACCTGGAGTAGTCAATTTCATAGGGACAGAAAGTAGATGAGAGGTTACAGGGGAATTGGGGAGGAGGTGATAGGGACTTATTGTTTAATGGGTACAGAGCTTTAGTTTGGGATGATGAAAACGTTCTGGAGACGGATGGTGGAGATGGTCACGCAACAATGTGAATGTACTTGATGACATTGAACTGCACACTTAAAAATGGTTAAAATGGTAAATTTTATGTTATGGATAGTAAATTTTATGTTATGGATATTTTACCACAATTTAAAAAAATGTACCTCCAACTAAGAAAAAAAATCTGTGTTTCTACAACATCTCTAACCAGAGCCAGGTTGTGACCAAATATACTTCCAAGTCTACCAATCTGAAAAAACTCATTCTCTACCCCTCACCTTCCCTAGGGGAGGAACCTCCACCAGGGAACCGAACCCCCCCAGGCCTCTCTCAGTCTGTCCAGGCTCTCCTCGTGTGGGCTTCACTCAGATGTTTCTCTGTCTCTCTTTAGAACATGGGGGCTGCCTGAGAACTTGCATTCTCATGAACCCACACGGGAGGCCTGCAGTTTGGGGCAGTAAGTTTGGGTCAAGGGATGTTAGTTAGCACATTTGACTGCATACCTGACAGCAGAGACTTTGTTAGTAATAAAGCTGATATTTTTATTTCCATCTTCTAACTATTGAAACTCTTACTTTGTTGGTTCAGAACTCAAGCAGGGAAGAGAGAAGTGTTGTTCATTGACCACCTAAATCCCAGCCCTGCCAGTACTAGACCAGAAGGCCGAGTCCAGGGTTCCCTACTGGTCTAGGTTTCAGCAGTCTTATCTAAGGAAGGTGATGCTGGTTATCAAGCTATAGACTTTAGGTTCCAAATCTACCCTTTCATAGCTGTTTTGTGATGCTGGGTGCAGGACTCAGCAAATTATGTTTTTCCTTTGCCAGCTCGCTCACTGTTAGGTTCTGCCAAGAGGAACGCTGAGGAAAGACAGGAAGGCAAGAGGAGGGAGGACTACTCTTCCTATTGGCCTGCCCCTCCTGGCAGGTAGGCCCAGTGATGGCCCCTCATCCTAGCAGCAGTTTAGGCCCAGTCCCCAGTTTCTTTCAGCACTCCTAGGATGAGCCTCACGATACCACCTCAGAGGTACTAGCACCAGACAGGCAGCACCCCCCTCAGAGATCTGAGCCCACCTCTGCTGGCCCTCCTTGATAAACAGAGGTAGTCAGAGTGGGACTTTACTCAGAGATTAAGGTGTGGGGTCTCTTCTCCAAGCTCATAGGTCCTGGTAACCCTGACCTCATCCCTCATTCCCCCAGCCATGGAGGGTAGCTGCTTCCTGAATTTATTTATGTTACCTCACTATTCCTTTTCTCTTTGCTTTTTTAGTCCTTGTGTAACTATTTAACCAATTTCATACATTAAATATTTTCTGTTAGAATACCTAGTGTGGTTGCTGTCTTCCTAGCTGGGCCCTGGCTGCTATGGGGGGTTAAGGTCTATGGCAGGTAGACCCTTGGGGTGACCCTCATGACTCCTGCCCCCTGGTGTCCAGGCCCTGTATAATCCCTTCCCCCTGAATGTGGGTAGGACCTGTGACTTGCTTCCAACCCTTAGAATGTGGCAAAGATGAAGGAATTTTGCAGAGGTAATTAAGGTCCCAGAGCAATTGGCTTTGAGTTAATAAAAAGAGAAGCAATCTTGGATGGGCCTGGCTTAATCAGACGAACACCCTTAAGAGAGGGACTAGGCCCTCTCTGAGGTCAGAGAGATTCTCCTTGTTGAACTTGATGAAGTAAGAGCTGAATGAGCTTGGAAGCAGCTTTTCCCCCAGTTGAGCCTCCAGATGAAAATGTAGCCCAGCTGAAACCTTGATTGCCCTCTTGGGAGACCGTGAGCAGAGGAGTCTGCTAAACCATGCCTGAACTCTTGACTCTCAGAAACTGTGAATTAATAAACATGTGCCTATTTTCAAGTTGCTAAATGTGTGGTAATTTGTTACACAGCAACAGAAAACTAATACAACATCTGCAGTCTTTGTATGAAGCAAATTAAACATGGTATTAAAATTACCCACGAAGGGAGATAGGGCAAATGTGTATGGTGATGGATGATAATTAGTCTTTGGGTGGTGAACATTATGTAGTGTACACAGAAGTCGAAATATAGTGAGGTACACCTGAAATTTACATAATGTTATAAACCAATGTTACCTCGAGAAAAAAAATTACCCATGAAAATCCCTTAAAAAGGCTGACACTGACAGCTAGGTTTTTTTCTTATAGATTGGAACTTATGGTACCAGTTGAAGTAGGTGGCTTTCATTTGGGGACCATGTGGCTCAAAAATATACATGTTTTTAAATGTTAGAATCACACTCAGCATACCAAGATAACTCACACAAGAAAACTGAGATTTATGAAGATAAAAGCAAATTTGGGTCTCCCTCTCACCCTCATTTTGTGGTATATATTCACTGAATGGAAAAGCAAGTGGAAATTCTCTTACTATTTAAAGAATTCCCTTGCTCAGCATATAGTTGGATTTACTTAAGTTAAACAAATGTATAATAATAATTCTCTTTTATTTGAGTTTTCGTGTTTGCATTTTTAAATTAATAAGACATTTGTGATAAATTTTGGAGAAGCTTCTTTTATAATTTAAGACATCTAGTTTAGCCAAGACTATATTGAGCCTGCCAATAATCCATTAATAAGAGAAATGGAAAGTGTCTCTCAGGAGGTAGCTGCAGCAGAACATGAATATTTCTTTTGATTGTCTGTGTAAGATGGCAACATAAGGACTGGTGACAGATCCTCTACTTCTACGCAGTCCAGGAATAATAATTAGTAAAAAGTGAAAAACAGCATATCTGTCACCAAAACGATCTGTCACTTGGAACTAGCCAAGAGATTTATAAGTGTTCTTTCAGTGCAGTGCTGGGCTTGGTTTCTATCGACTAGATTATTTTACAATACTTAAGAAGTTAACCTGTAGCTTTTTGTCCTATAAAAATGTAAACAATTTATTGTAGAGTGGAACAGACAACCCCAAAGGTTACAGTTTATTGCACTGTAACACATTAACCCATTTTGTATCTAACCCATCAACCTTAACCTAACATTTCTTTATTAAATTGCATATCTATATCTATACATATTTAATCTCTCAAATGCTCTTTGAACCAGTTTTAACATCTTACTAGTTCCCACATTAATTGGTGAGTTAGCTGAGTAACGTCCAAAGAAGAGTGCCAATCACACGACAGAGCCTTCGATGCATTTATACTAAATGAAGTTCAGATGGGACTAGACTGAAGAAACACTTCAGAGGGATTTTCACCTCTCTTCTCTGAAGAAACATGACCTTCCATCTTCCACTTCCATGGAGTCCTTTTACGCACTGCAGCACAGTAGCTTCATGAGAAGGCAGGCAGAAAGCCCAGGCACGAGCAGCTACTATAAACGAACAGCAGCAGCCACAATAAAAAGCCTTGTTCCAAAACAACATGAATCTTGTCTGATTTCTATGTGGCACCACCATCAACAAGGCTGGGTAGGGACTGGTCTGGGCCAATCCCTACAGTCTAAATAGCAAATATTTAAAAAATATTAGCAAACACATACACTACAAGTAGATCTCCATCTTTGCCAAGTGTGAGGTTTTTTTCCTTCACACCAACCAATTCTCTGATTCTCTGACACCAACTGGGTGCCCTACAACTCAATTCAATTCTGACCCTAAGTACACAGAATTAGCACCAGACTTCACAGGTTGCAGGCTCAGTCCCATAAGACTGCCTTCACTTCAGACGCCAGCCTCAAGTATCTGGTCCCCAGGTTACTCACACTTCTGTCCAACTTGGCTACAAACCCAGGGGTTCCCATACACACCCCCAACCAGGTTCCATAATTTGCTAGAACAACTCACAGAACTCGGAAAGCTTCTGTATTTGCTATTACAGTTTATTATTGTTAAATTAACTAAACTAGGAGGCCGTTACACTGATATGGCTCTAATGCCATGGGGGCCTACGTAAGCAAACCAAAATCTAAGCCTGTAAATGTCTCGAGGTTACAAAATTGAAACCTAAGGACAATGAATCACAAACAGCCAACTAGGCTTTAAGCTATAGCCAAGTCATTAATTTTTTTTCTTTGCTTCTGCACCTTCTCTATATGAGTCATTCCCCTGGCTCCTGCCGGCAGAGTGCTCCTTACTGCTTCCAGTTTGGCGCTGCCCAATTCCAAATGATTTTTGCTCAAATAAACTCTTCAAATTTGTGATATGCCTCAGTCTATCTTTAAACACTATAAAACACACAAATGAACAGTCAGATGAGAAGGTACATAGGGCAAGGTCTGGAAAAGTCCGGAATGCAGGAGCCTCTGTCCTGTGGATTTGGGATGTGCCACCCTTCTGGCACGTGGTTGTGTTTGCCAACTTGGAAGCTCCGTGAACCTTGTCATTAAGGATTTTTATGGAGGTTGCATTACATAGGCATGACTGATTAATCATTGGCCATTGGTGATTAACTCAATCTCCAGCCCCTCTCCTCTCCCAGGAAGTTGGGAGGGGTGGGGTGGGAGGGGGCAGGATGAGGCTGAAAGTCTCCAGCTTCTTATCCTGCCTTAGTCTTTCTGGCAGCAGTCCCCATCCTGAAGCTAACTAGGGGAGGCCTAGAGTCACTTCGTTAGCATAAACTCTGGTATGGTTGAAAGGGGCTCGTTATGATTAACAAAAGATGCTCCTATCACTGGGGGAAATTCTAGGGATCCTGTGCCAGGAACCAGGGAACAAGATCAAACATTTTTTCTTACTATACCACACCAAGGGACCCAGACAAATTCATCAGAAAGTCAAACATGATAGTTGTGACATGATATATCTAAATAGATTATATTTCCCTTTTAAGTGACAAAGATTCTTATATTTGATCTAACCATATATTGTCCACAAGAGGCACATCCCAAACAAAGAGACTTGGTATGTTTAACAATAAAAAGATGGAGAAAGATATATTAAACAAAGGAGAATTAAAGTCCTAAACTATTAAACAAAATAAAGAATAATGAAAACAAAGATCTGCAATGAAGATACATTTGTCATAAATCTTTAGTGTCTAAATAACAAGGGGAAAATGACCAAAACACGATTGCTATGGAGACTTTGTCTGTGAGTTCTCAACTGACCAAGCAAACAAACATAAAGATATAGAACCTGTGACAAAAGTCATTGCTGGAATACATTTAGCAAATATGAAAAAAATAAAAGAATGCACGATCTTTTTCAATGTCCTTGCTATAGTTTTAAAAATTGGTTACACGTTAAACCACCAAAAACTTTAAATTCCAAACCCAGAAATTACACATGACTACATCCTATACCACAATACAGTAAAACTAGAAATTGGAAAAATACACAAACAAAAAATGTCCAACTACTCGGTATGAAAACACTCTTCAAAATAATCCATGGATTAATTCTGCAATTTATAGAACCCTTGGAAAATAATGATAATAAAAATACCATCTATCAACATCAAGGAGACAGCCAAATCTGTAATCAGAAGCACTTCAAAGTGTTCAATGAAAATAATAATTAACATTTTTGAGCACTTATGTGACAGACACTGTGCTAAGCACTTTTACAAGTAGTTTCTCAGTTACTCCCCATAATCAATACGAAATTCTTTTATTATCAAACAAGAAAGTAAAAGTATATGAAGTAAGCATTTAATTCAAGAAGTTATAAAGAGGAACATTAAAGCTTAAAAACCAGAAGAAATAAATGAATGAAGCTGAAAGATGAAATTAATTAGAAACCTCTGAAAGAGCAGAATTGATAAATAAGCCCTAGAGGGTGTATGTGGCAGAAGCTGTGTGTCTGTCCCATATACCCAGAGCATCATCACTCTGACCAAAGGAATCCCATGGTCGGTATCTGCATTCCTTTGCACAACAGCTTTTTCTGAGACTGTAGGAGGCCTTTCTGCTTGTGCCCAAGACAGGCTATCAGTGCCAGGGAGTGAACACCTGACATCCCCACTCCACCCCATCTCCACATGCAGTAACCCTCAAACAATCACTGTCAGGAGTTGTGTGTAAATAACTCCAGTGCACCCGCCTCGGGTGGGATCCTTTGGAAGCATGATTTTACTCCTAGCCCCGAGGGTCACGTTCCAGTCCCCACAGTGGTGGCTGGAGGAACAATTCATTCTTTATTGGCTGCCTGCCTTCCCCTGGGTCACCTCCCCACTCTCCTCCAGTGTTTCCCTGCATCAAACAAACAAACTGCTTAAACTCAGACCCTTGTCTTAGGGAGAAACCCAAACTAAACATTAAATAAATATCGAAAACAAACAAACAAAAGTCTGTACCTAGAGAGGGAGAGAAAAGAAAACAAAAATATGTCAAATTAGAAATGATAGGTTGTAGCCTAAAGATTATAAATAACTACACATATAGAGAGTAAATTTTAAAAAAATTTCTATGTAAAACTTTATGCAAACTTATTTGAAAATCCTAACAGAATGGTAAATTTAAGGGAAAATATAAACTATCAAAATTGACTCAAGAGACTGTAGAAGGTCTGAAAAGACTAACAAACATGGAATAAATTGGAAATTATTGCCAAAGAATTGCATCCTCCAAATATAGTAGGTCTAGATATAGTTCCTTAATGTGACAAAAAATATATATTTCAAACCAACAGCCAATTGTTAATGCTAAAAAAAAATAAGTAGACTCTACAATATTAATAGTATATGAAATAGATTTCAAGTAAAAAATCTGACTAAAATCGCACCAAAAAGAGAAAATTACAGACCAACCTGATTTATGAATATAGATGCAAAAATCCTGAATAAAATATTAGCCAATTAAATGTAGCAGTGTGTTAAAAGAATAATGCACTGTGATCAAGTAGGTTTATTTTTATAAGAATACAAGGACCAAAATTAGAATATCTATTAACATATCATTACCCATAAGGAGAAAGATTAGCTCTACACACTAAAAACATCATTTCCTCATATTACAAAAGAAAAATCTAAATAAACTAGAGATGAAAATATACTTATTTAATAGGAGAAGGAATATCCATTTCAAACCAATAGGCAATATTGCATTTAAAGGTAAAACTTTTGAGACATTTCCAATAAAGTAAGGAGTAACATTAAGGAGGGTTGCTAGCACCACTAGAACGTAACATCATTGTGGTAGACTCAACTCTACACAATAAGACAAAAAAAGACATAAATGTATAGCTGTCAGAAAGGAGGGAGTCTTAATTGCAGTTCATATAATTGCCTATCTGTAAAACCTAAGAGTATTGTGGAAATAAACAAAGACCACCCAAATGAAAACAAACAGACAGAGGCTATTTATTCAGAACTTGCTATAGCAGGAGAGTCAGCCACCTTCACTTGGGTTTGGCAGAAACTCAAAGGCAGGCAGGGGAGTAGGGAAGCTTTATGGAGAAAAAAGGGAGAAGGTTTCAAGTATGCTGTGATAGGAGGTTGTTGGCAGGGGGAAGCTGGAGGCAGGCTAACAGGATGCATCCTATGTGATTGATTTGGGAAGCGTATTTGGTGTTCTCTGGTTGGTTTTCTCTTGGAATCAGCGGCAAAAATTGGGGGAGCTGGCCCGCACTAAGTCCTGACTTTCCTGGGCTGATTGCTGCAGAGTTCTGGTTTGACTACCTGGGTTGGTTGCTGCAATGGTTGTGGGTCAGAGTGCTACAGTCATATATGGTCTGGCCACTATCCGTTTGTATATTTAACCCCTTAATATCAACCAAAAAATAAATGAAAACTAATAACAAAATAAGGTAATGAAGTGTAGTGGTAACCTCGATTTCTGCCACCAGAGTATCTTGAAGTCATTCAGGCTTCTTGGATTACCTTTGTCTAAAACTCAAACAAAACAGCTTGATCCTCCATCCTGCGTGGAAAACCCAGAATCCTTCTAGTTAAATAAGATTCTCAGAGGACTTTATACCTCTCCTGGTTACCTCTTGCTATAATTCCTAGACTTCACCAGATTCTTAGTCTTCGCCTCTCGTAGTAATTTGATGCTTCCGTCATCTTCCATTTAGTCCCACACTGTACATTGCCCCTCTTCCTTTATTCACCGAAGCACTGTTAATCCAACTCTGTTAAATACAGCAGACTTTTTGCCAAAGCGACTGAGAAAACAAAGTATATTTATTGCAGAACAGTGTAGGTGACAACATTGACTATAAGGCATCATTGTCCTAAAAATGCATTTTCCATTCCTCAACATGGGGACCTTCCCAGTGGCCACAGTCCTCCTGAGGTGCCATTCTACACTGGCATCTCAGCGTCTTTCTCTCCAGTCCTTCTGATCCCTCTCTAGACGTTCCTCACCCTCCTCTCACCCCTCTCGTTCTCGGCTCGTCATTCCCTCTCCCAGCCTGCCTGCCAACACTTACAATTCTTCTCACTTTATAATAATGTCCTTCAGGTCTCTTTGAGTCTTGCCAGATAACACCAGGCTGTGACTTTCTCAACCAAAAACGCCCATCAAGGCATTCTCTTAAGACATACAATCATAACCTCTAGAGATGAGTTATGATGTTCTCTGAGGAGGCAGAAGTAGCTGTTATTTTTTAAAATCTGTTTTAGTTTGCCCTCTACACAATATAAATTTGCAAAAATCAACTATATTTTAGAGCAATAATTTATGGGGATAAATTCCATTTGCAATAAACAATAAAAAGATGCTCAATAATAAATATAAAAAGTATATAGAACTGATATAAGGAAAAACTACAAAAATTATAAACCTCTATTGAGGAACATAAAAAAAAGATTTGAGAGAGACCTGCCACATTCCTGGGTGGTAAAACTCAATATTGTAAAACTTTCAGTGTTTTTATATTAATTCATGAATTTATATGCAATTCCCAAAAAAAACCCCAAAGGAATCTTTTTGTTTGCAAATTAACATCATTATCATAAAGTCTACCAAGAAGATAAACAGATGAGAATAAATAAGAAAATGTTGAAAAAGAGACAGAGAGGTGTCCGCATTGTCACATATTACAATGTATTACAGGGGCCAGCCCGGTGGCGTAGTGGTTAAGTTCGCACACTCTGCTTCGGCAGCCTGGGGTGTGCAGGTTCAGATCCCGGGCGCAGACATAATGCACCGCTCATCAAGCCATGCTGTGGCAGTGTCCCATGTAAAGTAGAGGAAGATGGGCACGGATGTTAGCCCAGGGGCAATCTTCCTCAGCAAAAAGAGGAGGATTGGCAACGGATGTTAGCTCAGGGCTAATCTTCCTCACATAAATAAATAAATAAATAAAATGTATTACAGTGTGAAAATCAAATTGCATAGCCTTGTTACATGATATGCAGATACTCATGGACCCTAATAGGAAGCCCCATCAGTTAGGATTAGGTTAACCTGCAATGACCAATACAAAATAACATAACAACGATTTAAACAAGATAGAATCTTATTTTTCTCTTATTTATTAGGAGTCTAAAGATAAGCAATCCATAGCTGACAGAAAGCCATTAAGAACTCCTCGGGCATCAGGACTTCTTCTATTTTGCAATAATGCTCAACAAGATGGCTGCCAGAGATCTTGTCATCACATTTACATTACAGCTGTCAGAAAGGAGGAAAAGACATAAAGAGGTATGGCCCTTCTCATTCAGGACATGTCCTGAAAGTTACATACAACATTCCCCTTATATCTCAATATAACATAGCCAGAACATAGCCACATGACCATACCTAGCAGCAAAGGAGCCTGGGAAACATAGATTTGATTTGCGGAAACTATGTGTCCATCTAATTTAGAAAGTTACTAAAGATGAAGGGGAAGGGATATTGAGATGTCTCCAGCATGGAGCACAGACCAAAGTATACATGAACATTTAATATAATTTATCATCAGTGGAGAAAGAATGATTATTCAACAAAAGGTGCTGAGATAATTGGCTAGCCTTTAGGAGATAAGTTAGGTTAAAGCTCCACTTCATTCCTTATATCAAAATAAATTCCCAATGGATTAAAGAGTTGAACATTGAAAGAGCTTAAAAAAAAATGAAATCATAGAAGAACTCGACAAAAACATAATCTTAGGTTTGGACACCAAATATAGAACCCATAAAGGGAAAGATAGACAAATTTGACTGTGTGGAAATTTAAAACATCTCTCTGTCCCAAAACACCATAACTGAAATTAAAGGCAATTGACAAATTAGGAAAAAGTGCCTGCAATATATTAACCAGCAGAGAGTTAATATTCTTATTTTATGAGATCGCAAAATCAATACGAAAAAGATGAGCACCCTAATAGGAAAAATAGGCAAAAGACAGAAACAGACAATTCATAAAAGAAAAATGCAGATGGGCAGAAAAGGGTTTTTGATCACTCACAAGTAGTGATCAAAAAATTAAAATAGAAATGGTCATGTGCTAATTTTTAAACTATAAACTGTGAAAAAATGTGAAATAATGGTATTACCCAGTCTTGGGAAGGGTATTTGGCTGGTTGAAGTAACATTGATACCACTTTTTTGGTAGATATCAATGGAAGAGAATTGATAATGACTGTCAAACGTTCTGGAATGCTTCTCTCATCCTTGTAGTTCCACTTCTGGGATTTTAAAGGAAATAAGTAGAGATGTGGGTACTGCTGCGGCTACAAGGGTGTTTATTACAGCGTTATGTATATGACCAAGGAGCAGGGTCTCTACCTAGACTCTGGGAAAGAGAAACTGCAGACTCTGTTTTACTGTATTACCGACTGTACTATAATTATTGCTGATTTACTTAATGTTGTCTTGAGTTTTTTAATCCTTTCAACTGTGCCACTGAAAATTCTAGTATTTGGAAGGGTGCTATAAATATAAGGTTGAGTACCACGGCGATGTGGAGGAGCATCTAACGATATGAGGACATGCCGTTGAAATTTTTTGATGAACAAAAAAAGCCGACTCCAAAATTCTAGGTCCATGGTATATTCTGGCTCTCTGTTATGTCTACTCCTAGCCTCTATTCCCAGCTCCTCTGCTCTCTCCCCACTCCACTTTATTCCATGCTTCATTTCAACCAAAGCAATAAGAACCCAAGGGTGTTGTTTATAGCAAACTTCTACTGCAGGGTTGAGTCATGGAGTACAATTACAGCCCGGAACAGGAAACCACTTCACATTTAATGTCTGACGTTCCCCGAGACAGGGAATTCCTCGCTGGTTGTGCTCCTCCGTAGAATCGACCCTTTTCTTTGCTTTCAGGGCTTCTCCTCATTTCCCCTGCTCTCATCTCCCCTTCTCTCTACTTCCTGGGACCTCATTCCCACCATTCCCAGTCTGGAGCTTCCAGCTCAAAGTTTCCTCCTGTTCTCATGGGGAGTAATTTACTACACTTTTAGTTTCACCTCATCTTTCCACGCCCTGGAAGGAAGTAAGGGTGAGAGGCGTCCAGCGTTCGTACTTTATGAAGACCATTAGGAATGTTTCTAAACTAAAATTAATCTTCCTGGAGATGAATTCTATTATCCTTTTAATGGCAGAAGCAGCTACAATCCAGTGAGTGTATGTATATAAATATACATCTTTGTTTCATTACGCTTTATATTTACATGGGCATATGGTTAGAAAAAAAGACTGCAAAAGCATACTCTAAAATATTAACAATGGTTAATTCTGATTATTGGGATTATAAGAGCATTTTCTTTTCTCTTCAAGCTATGTTTTTCCAAGTCTTCTGCAATGAGTATGTATTAATTTTATATTTACGAACATTGTGTTTTTAAGTAATCAAATGTAACAACAAAAAATTCTTTGGTTGCAAAATTTTACTTTTCAAATGTGAATACCTTTCACTTCATCTTAGCTTCCTTTATTCTCAGTGGTCAGCAATGCACTTAAGGGAAAAACAGATTTACAAACAGCTATAGTCATAATATAAAATATGCATTTCAAAGATGTGGACAAAGATGAAATAAAAAGCAACTATTAACTAATGCACAACACTGATCTTTAGGTTCAAAATACGGGTGAAGGCTGTCCTGGATTTACACCACGTATTTCCTGGATTTACGCCACGGGTTTCCTTTCAGCAGTATTCAATCAAACTTGTAGACATTTAGCCAGATTCATGGCCCATGAATTTTAACCAGAGATAAAATTTGATAAAATCTATCAATCTTGATGTTTAGTGTCCCAAAAATATTTGTTAGCCATTTGTCTACATAAAGTATGTAAGAAACAATAGACTGTTAGGCTGAGATCCAACTGTGTAGATGCGTACATACTCTGGTGGGAGAGCATAGGGAGTTGAATAGTGTTCCCCCAAATTCATGTCAGCCCAGAATCTCAGAATGTGTTCTTATCTGGGAATAGGATTTTTGCAAATGTAATTAGTTAAGTCCTCAATTTATTGTGAATTTAGAAGAGAATAAGAGTGAGATAAAAATGTGGTTGATTAGTGGCAGAGACTACGCCAAGAATCGACACATGGCAGGAGGTTCTCACTGGGGTGGTCCTCAGCATTAAAGGGGTGGACGGGACTGGGGACAGAGGAAGGTGGAAGGGGAGAGTTCAGTTGATGTGAATATCATTAACTTGGAGGAATTAGCACTTGGGCCCAGGTCTGGGAGCCATTTACCCCCAAATGATATTATATTCCCTTAAAGAAGAGAGCAAAAGAATACAACTGAACACATTTCACATCCCTGGCTGATGGATGAGAAGGGCTGAGGCCTCAAGGATCAGGATTGATGGGTGACTGAAGATCACAGACTCCCATCACAGAGAAGAACAAAGCCAGGAACAGAAAAGAGTCTGGAAGGCGTGTTGGTGATGGTAGAGGTGTGTGGATATTTGAACAGCCTAGGCCCTGAACTCACCAGCTTCAGAGTCCAGCTAGAACGTTATTAGCACAGCGTGTGCCAACTTCAAATACTAATCCGAGGGCACATGAATCTGACCCATCTATCTCACCACCTGCCTTGCCTGTTTCTGAAAAAGGATTGTGAATAACTCAGGGTCAGATGCTGTTTTTATATTTAATACATTCTGTATGGAAAGTATTCGTTTCATAAGTGATGATAATGCAAAACTGTCCCATCTTCATTGGAGGCAGAAGCCAGTGGCCACAGGACTAGGCAGATAGGGTGCCCAACACTGTTGGTAAGCCTGGAAGAGGTTTATACCAGGTACATCAACTCAGTGAAGTTACCTGATTCGATGATTCCAATCAATTCTCAATTAATTTCAATTGATGATGTGGATTATTCCCTTTACGGATCATTAATCGTTAGGTTTTTTTTTTTTTTTCATTCTGGGCAGACTTCTTCCCATCTTCTAGGCAGAACATTTGTGAAATGATGCCTGTGTTCAAGGAACCCAAAGTAATTTAACTAATAGCTAAAGAAAAATGTGATCCAAGAGATTAAAAAATCTGCTAGGCAAAAAAGATCTATCTGCTAAAAAGGAAAAATGGAAATAGGATGCAATAGTAGGAAAGGATGATAAGATCAGTTTGTCTTTATGATAGCTTTTGATCGAGTTAACACTACTTTCAAAGTGAGCTCCTATCACAGATTGTGTCTTCATTGAGTGTGTGACAGAGGTGAGGTGAGGCATATACTGTATTCATCTTTTCTGGCTTTGAACATGGAGTCATTCCCTTTCCATGAAGAAACATGCTGTTGCAGACAGCCCCACCTTCCCAGCGACTCTCCAATCTTTCTAGGGAGCTCCGGTTAACAGGGAGAGTTGCCTGGCTCCCTTCCAGGGACACTGGTGGTAGGTTTCTCTGGGTCTGGGACTCTCTGGGACTGGGGTGAGGTGAGCAAGGTATCTTCTTGGTAGAAATTTAAGGGAGTCCCAGGAAACTCAGCAATCAAGATAAATAATATCTTAATGCAATATTTTTAAAAATCTAAATGCCAAAAAAATCCACATTTTAAATAAAGATGGGATCAGTATTACTCATTTTTCCTGTGGCCTCCAGGATCCAATATGGTTCTACACAACACTGCTCTGGGATTCAGCAGCTGGACCCCCAAAAGAGCCTTCCCTTTCTGTCCCCACCCCATTTTAGGGACTATTTCCTGGGGCATGACCCCCACAATATTTGAGGTGTTCTATTCTACACAACATGAGACACCAAGTGATTCTGGGCCTGACGGTGGTCCTATGCTTATGTGCTGTGATCATGCTTTCTGATCTTGGGTCAGGTACACATAATTTCTTTAGGCCCCTCCTCTGAATTACAGTCATAAAGAGGCACACAGGAAAGGACATTTGAACTTAAGGCTGTCTTGGAAAATCTAGGCTTGATTGGGCAGCAGAGATTGGACTTGAAGCTTGAACCCAAGCCCACCCTCCCTGATCCCTCTCCTTTGAGTGACAGGAAGATAGAGTTGGAGTGGAGATTCCTTTACCCAGAGGAGGAGAGATGGGATCTCCCTGGGAGAGCTGAGGCCTGGTCCTCTCCTGGTCCTGTAATGCCCCAGCACCAAATACCAAGGACTCAGTAGGGAGGTCGTACATGTGGCCATCCCAATCCCTTAGAGTCCGTGGCTCCTAGAGTCCCATAGAGTTGCATATCCATCACTTGTTCCCCAGCCAATCCGTCCTACCTCCAGATCTGTGCCTGCTTGAGCCATCTGACCCTTTGGCATAATAGACACCTGAGTGTTGCTCCTTGAGGAAATGTGGGATGGCCATTGATGAGGTCAGAGATGTCCATGCTAGTTGGATGAAGAGGGAAAGTCACAGAGAGGGGAGAGTCTCTTCCCTTCCCTTGCTTTCTTTTTTTCCCTACGCTCACAGTCTTGGGGGTGTTGTAGAGAGTCAGAAAACCTTAAATGATTTTCTGAGGTCTACTTGGCCAGTGGTTGCCCAGGCCCTCTAGCAAAGCCAAACGCTGGGCAGATCAGAGGCATCAGGCCTACCACCCTCCCCACTCCACCCTGACTTTCCTTTACCATGTTCTCCTTACAGCTAGTAGAATTGGGGTAGCTTCTCTAAACCAGAAGGAGAGTTTGGACCAGCGCCTCAGGATCTCACTAATGAACACATAGCAGCCTGGTGGGAGATGGAGTGGGGTTCTCATGGCAGGAGCAGAGCCCAGCCCCCACTGCACGCTCCCTCAGTGACTGATGAACGAATACTTGGCCCTTGCACCTCTAACTGCACTAAATGTGGCCTAAAAATAGCCCAGTGTGCCCAGGAGAGGAAGTGTTGAGACCCTAATGAAGATTACACATGGCCTGAGTGATGTCTCCACAACTCAGAGGAGGAAACGGGCCTCCAGTCCCCCCTGCCCATCCATGGGAAATAACCACATACTTGGGTCAAGCCCTTATCGGTTTGTGAATTGATTTCACAAACATGAATGCATTTTTTCCTCAGAATAATCTGTGAGGTCATCAGGGGCAGAAAACCAAGGGGCAAGAGAAACATGAGCTAATATTTATTGAGCACCTGCTACACGTTGGCACCGGGAACATGTGATGGGAGACCCAGTCTTGATCCCAGGCAGCGTTAGCCGCCTCCTCACCTCACCCCATACCCAGTCTGTCACCAGGTCCTGGCACATTTGCCTCCCAATACTGCTCAGATCCACCAGCTTCTCATGGCTGCCACCACCCTGCCTCAGCTAGCATCGACTCTTGCAGGACTATGGAAATAGCCCTTAACCAGTCTCCCCATGGCCACTCTGCCTGCTCACACTCAATTTTCTACACTGCAGCCAGAGGAAATTTTTCAACTTGCAAACCTGATCGTGTTATCCACTTGCTTAACATTTCAACAGCTTCCCAATGCTTTTGCAATGTGAACCAAAACTCTTACTGCAGCCTACAGGGCACTGCAACATCATCCCCTTCCCACCTCATCTCACACCAAGCTCCCTTGTTCTTTGCCTTCTGGCCACATTGGCCTTCTTTCAGATTCCCCAAAACATCATATTCCTTTCTGACACAGGACCTTCGCACAGGCTGTTTTCTCTACCTGACATGCTCCCTCCACCCCCACCCCTCCCATCCACCCCACCCCACCCCCACCCCTGCCACACACACACCTTATTTATGTGCTCTTGGCTCACTCTTCAGATTATTGCTCTTCTCCCAAAGGAAGCTTTCCTGACTTCTCAGATTAAGGCAAGGATATTGTGATGGTAATTTTATGTGTCAACTTGGAAGGTGTTTTTGGATGAGATTAACATTTAAATGGGTGAACTTTCAGGCCGGCGCCATGGCTTAGCAGTTAGGTGCGCTTGCTCCACTGCTGGCTGCCCAGCAGTTCGGATCCCGGGCGCGCACCGACGCACCGCTTCTCCGGCCATGCTGAGGCCATGTCCCACATACAGCAACTGGAAGGATGTGCAGCTATGACGTACAACTATCTACTGGGGCTTTGGGGGAATAAATAAATAAATAAAATTTAAAAAAATTAAAAAAAAATAAATGGGTGAACTTTCGATAAAGCAGATTGTCCTCTGTAATGTGGGTGGGCCTCATACAATCAGCTGAAGGCCTGAATAGAACAAAAAACCCAGCCTCCCCAAGCAAAAGAGAATTCTCCAGGAGACCGTCTTCAGACTTCATCCATACTATTGGCTCTCCTGGGTCTCCACGTGCCAGCCTTCAGACTGGGACTGCACCCTCGGCTCTCCTGGTCTCTAGTCTTCCAGACTGCACTGCAGTTTTGGACTTGCCAGCCTCCGCAAACATGTGAGCCAACTCCTTATGATAAATCTCTTTCTATATCTATATCTATATGTTACAATTCTAACACCAATTCCCATCTGTGTTTTTTTCACACCACCAGTAATTAACTCAATTCCGACGCTACGTGGAGATAGCATCAAATCCCATAGGTTAAGGGCTCAGTGCTATAAGATTGTCCCCTGCACTACTTCAGACACCAACCACAAGTCTAGGTTGTCACCCATGCTTCTGACCAACCTGCTATAGATCAGAGGTTCCCATGACCCTCTCCCGGGGTTTGATTAATTTGGTAGAGCACCTCACAGAACTCAGGGAAACATTTTACTTACTAGATAATGGTTTATTAGAAAAAGGATAGAACTCAGGAACAGCCAGACGGAAGAGATACATAAGACAAGGTATGAGGGAAGGGGCACAGAGCTTCCATGCTCTCTCCAGGGGCACCACTCTCCCCGAATCTCCACATGTTCACCAACCAGGAAGCCCTCCGAGCCCCTTCCTTTTGGGTTTTTATGACGGCTTCATTACATAGGTGTGATTGATTAAGTCATTGGCCATTGTTGATCTGATCAAACTCAATTTCTGGCCCCTCACCCCTCCTCGGAGGTCAAGGGGAAGGGAGGGAATGTTCCAACCCTCTAATCACATGGTTGGTTCCCCTGACACTCAGCCCACATCCTTAGGAGATCTAGGGGCTTCCCAAGTTACCTCATTAACATAACAAAAGACACTTTTATAGCTCTCACCACTTAGTAAATTCCAAGGGTTTTAGTGCCAGAAACAGGATGAAGACCAAAGAAATATTTCTTATTATAAATCACGATATCACATCTATCTATCTATCTATCTATCTATCTATCTATCTATCTATCTACCTACCTACCTATCTATCCATCCATTCTACTGGTTCTGCTTCTCTGGAGAACCTGATTAACACAGATACCGAGTAGGAGCTCTTACAGCAGTGTGTTCCTCCCCATTATAACATGATTCTCTGATTACACAGACTCTAAGTTCCATGAGCGCACAGTTGGTGACCATTTCCCCCCTCACCCCTGTCTCTCCAGTGCCTAGCTCTGTTTCTGGCTTCCCAAGTAGGCTCTTGGTAAATATGTATTTAATACGTAATGAATAAGGATCGACCTTGCACTCATGCAGTTCACAGTCTAGTGGGGAAAAGTGGTAAGAAATTAGATGATTTTAATGCGCTATGACAAAGGTGGTTACTTCAAGCATCAAATGCCACCGCAACTTGGAGGTGCAGCTCCTAACCCAAGCTATGGGGAAGGAATAGTCACAAAAGTCTTCCTGAAGGAGCTGACACTTGAGCTGTGCCTTAAAGGACAAACTGGAGAAGTAGAGAAGGGAATGTGCTAGGCAGGAGGAACAGCATGTGCAAAGACTTGAGGTGTGAGAGAGCCTAGGGCATATGGAAAACTGAGATGTCTGACATGGGAGACTTTGGACGTATGGCATATTCCTCTGAAGATCCCTGACAGAGCCAGGCCCGGAGCTTACAAGGACTACACGGGATTGGAATCTTACTCTGTATTCAATGATTTGAGACGAAATCAGGACAAAGTCAGGGAAAGTCACTGGTTTGAGCTCAGGTCGTAGAAAAGGACCAGTGTGAGGGAAACACGTACAGAAGTGGCAGCGTTGGAAAGGGGGACATTCGTCCCGACGGGACTGGGAATCGATCCCCAGGCTTTAGAGCTATGGCCAGGATACACGATTCCTTAATTTTTTCTTCTTAACAGCCTCTGGGGGTCAAGTGAAAAACTTCCAGTGGCACTGGCCCCCAGAGCCCCCAGCGGTGCCAGAGAAGAGCAGCCCCTTCACCAGGACAGCCCACCTCAGCAAGTAGGAAAGGGCCTTCAGGGTGGCCTCTGAGCCTGGGACAGAGGGGGAAGGAGAATACATTCTGTGGGAAATGCCTCTCACATGAGAAAACCTAAATGAGCAGTCAGCACAGAAGAGGGAGGCAGAGGCAGGCACCTCAGAAGTGACGAGCCGGCACGTCCTGGAGAAGACTCAGCTATGTCATAGAATGTAGGTGTTTGAAGGGGCCTTCGGGTTATATTTCTTGTCCAACTCCCTCTTTGGATAGAGGAGAAAAGCAGTTCCTGGAGAAGTGAATAGATTTATCCGAGGCCACCCAGATGAGAACAGAGGCAGGACCAGGCCCAGGCCTAGGGAGTCCAGGGCTCTGTTCACTGAGGAAGATAGATCCCTTCCTCCCACCTAAAGGTTGCTCTGGCCCCTGAGCCCTTGGACCTGCTTATTTGGGATGTCCTGAACGAGTCCAGAGTGAGGAAAACAAGGACCCAGGGCTGACATTCATTTCCATCCTCTAGAGCCATCCTGGAGGCCAGTGGACAACCGGTGAAGTGCAGACACAAGGGGTCCAGTCCTCGTTGCAAAAAGGGGGAAACTAGGCACCGAGTGGCAATTAAGGTAATTAAAGGTCTAACCAAATTACATGCCAAACCGAATAAGGGACACTGGGACTCGGGTGCCTGGCTCTGTGACCCTCCTCCTCCTATCACGGCATGTCCCCCAGCCTCTGAGTCTCCTCAGTCTCCATGAGTAGGGTGTCCGTGCCCTTCCCAGGGGGTTTGAACACCTGAGTCCTGTCACTGTGAGGTCTGCTGTTCTCTTCTGTTTGCCTCTATAAAATGGGCTGATGCCATGGGCCCCAGCTCTTCCTCAGCTCCTTTGTCCATCAGGCACTAGGAGGGCACTGGGTGTGTGTGTGGGGGGGGGTGCAGTGTACAGAGTGGTTCCCTGACCACCAGTGCCACAAGTCCATCTCACCTTTGCAACTCCACCTGGGAGGTCAGCTATTTGCATTTTATTTGGGGAGGAACAGAAGCAATTTGAGGACCAGATAGGGTCCAGGAGCTTGTGAACCAGACCAATGGTTATGGGCATTCAGAAAAGGGAGAGAAGTACGCGCGTGTGCAGGAAGGCGGCAGAGACTTCCTCCCAGGGGAAGCTGGCCTGCAGAGGGCGTGTTGGGTGGGAAGGAGGAGAGGGCATGAGGGATGACTCAAAGACACTAGCTGTCCTGAATTACGAGCACCACTTAGTGAAAATACCCTCTAACCCTCCAGGCCCATTGTTTCTTCTCATCTATGAGTTCTCTAGTTTGTTTTGTAAAAAGCTGGGTCTCTTTTTTACAAATCAAGAAAAAGAGGGCACAGGGAATCTAAGTGGGATTTGAATGTTTCTTGCCCCAAATGCCTTTAATAGGAAGACAGAACAGGTTCTATAAAACGTACTAAATGAACGCTGCTATGGTGTAGCTCACACCTTCTCATCTGTACCTCAGGACTGAGTTTTCCCTTCCCCATCGTAATCAACTTACTGTGGCCTCCTCCCTCTCCTGTGAACTCTCAGGAGGTGTATGGTTAATTTTATGTGTCGGCTTGAGCTAAGGGATGCCCAGCTGGTAAAATATTATTTCTGGGTGTGTCTGTGATAGTGTTTCTAGAAGAGATTAGCATCAAAATTGGTAGACTGAGGAAAGAAGATTCCCCAGTGTGGGCCAGCATCAGCCAATCTGTTGAGGGCCTGAACAGAACAAAAATGTGGAGGAAGGGCAAATTTGCTATCTTTGCTTGAGCTGGGACATCCATCTTCTCCTGCCCTTGGATATCAGTGCTCCTGGTTCTCAGGCCTCGAACTGGGACCTACACCATCAGCCCCCCAATTCCCAGGCCTCCGGATTTGGACGGGGACTTAAACCATCGGCTCCCTTGGTTCTCAGGCCTTCAGGCTTGGATTGAATTATGCTTTCCTGAGTCTCCAGCTTGCATATGGCAGATGGTGGGACTTCTCGGCCATGATAATTGTGTGAGCCAATTCCTATAATAAATATCTATATATCTCCTATTGGATCTGTTTCTCTGGAGAACTCTGACTAATACAGGAGGGTTTAACTGCTTTGGAGAGGAGGTATGATATAAGATGAAAGAAAGGGCCTCAGTTCAAGGCAGCCAGGAAGTGATTTAATTTAATGTAATTTAATATAAATGACTTTCTGCATCCTGGATGGCGAGCCCGACCTTGTCTATATTAAGCCAAGAATCTTCCCAATTCTGGCTGAGAAATAGACAGTGATGCTGGAGGTGGGCCCCAGAGGCTGCAAGGGGAAGGCTAGCTCCTCCCAGACACCATGCTCGTGAGCCTGGGAGCTAAACCACGCACCTTCCCAGAGCAGCTCTTGGTCCAGGGTGGTCTGAGGGCCAACTGAGTCAGAGTCTTCTGGGGTCCTTATTGAAAATGCAAATTCCTAACCCTGCTGAATAGGAAACCCTGGGGGTGGCAGCTGGAAATCATTATTTAAAAAGCACCCCCAGATGATCTAATGCACACTACAGTTTGAAAGGCACTTGGTCAGTCTCTGAGCAGCTGTTGGGCACTGATTGACACCACTGCCATCTACAACGACAACCTCCTCATATCCTCTTGCCCCTGACAGACTGATGAGGTTTCTAGGATTTCTTCATAACACCAGCCCAGCGGGTCAGGAGAAGCCCAGGGAAAGGTCTTGCAAAACCGCGGGAGGGAGACCCTCTCAGGGAGATAGCCCTGTGTCGACTATCTCTGCAGGATGCCCCAGCCACAGGGGCATGAGAAAGATCTGGAATAACCAGGCCTCTGGCCCTCTATTCACCATGCAAATAGAAGACGTGACCCTGCGTGGTACTGGAGCCTGTGTGCCAATCAGGGCTGTGCAGTGCCCCGAATCCTTGGTGTTTATGGTTCTGAGATGGCAGGTGGCTCTGGTTAGGGAAGCCAGTTGCCTCCTATAGCCTCAGTCGGCCCCACAGGGGCCTGCTTTTCCTGGTTTCGCAGCAGCAACAGCTGGGGCTAATCCAGATAATAGTCAGAGCTTGCTAACCCAAACAGCATTCCCAGGAGGAAAGAGACTGGTGTTCTCTCTCCCCCACAAAGCTCCATTTCCTTAGAGGTGGGTCCTTCTGTAGATAAGATGTTCAACAATCTCCTCATCCCTTCCATTGGTTGAGACCATGGGAAGAGTTTTATGTCACTTCCAAGGCTATATCAGCTGGTCCTTCAATTCTATTCCCCTCTCTCTCCTGAAGGTTCCGCAGTTAGGAAAGCACTGGAGTCAATTCCCTTTCTTTCCTACCTTCTGCCCTACATTTCCTTAATGCCATAGCTTTTCCCTCCAGTCTATCAGCCTATCTTAGGCCTCCTGGGCCTCTGCTCCACCCCCACCCACTGGCCTCAACCAGAGCACAACAGGAGTGCCACTCTAGAACAAGATCTGGTCCAGCCCACTCGCCTCCTAGGGGCCGGAGGAGCAGGAGGAGGAGGAGGAGTTGGGAAGTTCTCCCACCCTCCACCCTCCCCTAGCAGCTGGGAGCTCCAAGCCTGGAAACTGCACAGACTGAATGCCTCAGGCGACTGAGAAGCAGAGGGAAGCTTCTAGGCTACCATCTTAGCTTCTTATCATTTCCTACTTGAAATTGCCTTCTAACAGGCTCCCTTGCCTCAAGCTTCCATCTCCTCACACCTCTGAGACTCAATCTTTGTATCATTCAAATCTGATTGTGTCTCTCCCTTGAGAAAATCTTGCAATAACTCCCCCATCCTTTAGTTGGGGGATCCTGGCCCTTAGGCATCACCTGAAGCTCTGCCTCTCTCCATGCTTATTTCTCTCCATGACCCACCTCATCCCCTAAGCAATCACCTTATCAAAACTGGCAGTCCCCAGCATCTGTTTTATGGTACCAAGGACTCACATGTCCTTCCCTGCCTTCTCACTTGGCTCACTCCCAGTGCCCTTCAAGACTCACCTTCCCGGTGAGGGCTGCCCTGCTCTGCCCTGCACATACCGGTCACAGCTTCCACCACCCTCCTGGGCAGACTGCTAGCCCAGCATTTGTCATTATGTGCCAATGGTCTATTTGCTTTTTGTGTCCCCACCTTTGAGCTCCTTGAAGGCAGGGACCATATATTACTCATCTGTGTCCCCAGGCCTGGCTCCATAAGGCTGAAAGGTGAAACCATAAATGAAGGTAGAAATGAATGTTGTAGTAACACCTCCTCCTGCCTCCCACCAGAGTCAGCCTAGTGAAGGGACCAAGGAGAGGCCAGAGGGTAAGAGCAGCCTTGCTGCTCTCAGGGCCGAGGCACCCCAGCTGTCAAATAACCAAAACCGTCACCTAATCCTAGACCCTGACATGAGGGAGGAAGCCTGTTCTCCAAGAGGTGGTTGGGAGAGGTGTGGCCCCCAGAAAGGGCAGGCTTTCCTCCACACATGCATCCTCTTTATTCCCTCGGTCGGCAGACACGCCTACCTACCTACCTCCATTGCCCCTCCACAGACAAGGTCGCCCTACCTCAGGCTGGCTGTGGCCCCAGCTGACAAGAGTGACAGACTTCTGCCCCCAATTCCTGCTGCTCCTGCACTGCCTCTCTCTCTGGGGCAAGCTGAGAGCCAGGCACCAAAGCCCTTGCGGGCAGAGCCCTTTTCAACCCGGTCCACACCACGATAGTTCCCGGGGACTGGCCGCCGGCGACTGCCCAGTGCCCGCTGGTGGTCAGAGTCTCCACTGCATTCCCCGCCCAGCCAGCCTCCCAGAGTTCTCTGCCCCATTTCCCTGTCGCATCCTGGAGGAAAGCCTTCGGAGGCCCCAGGCCGGGGTCTCCAGCCCCCAGGGTACAGGAGCCACGCACAGGAGGCCAGGAAATAGGGTCTGGAGGTGTCAGACCTCAGCGCCCGCAGAAAGAAGCCACAGACTGGAAGCGGAATTTTCCCCTTTGGCCTGCTGAAATAGTTCCTCTGCGTTAACTAGCAAGGTTTGCTATTCACTCACAGGGTAGTCTCCCGTGTCCCCTGAGGCCCAGGCAGAGATTCCTCCTTGGAAATCTCAGAACTCCTCCAACGGTAACTTCCCGAGGAGGGAAAAATTGGCTCAAGCTGCTAGTTTCCCAGGCCTGGATGAGAGGGAACCTCCAGCAGCCACCCAATGTTGACCGGCCCAGGCCTGTGAATGTTTTCTAGACTGCAAGGCGTTTTACAGACCACAGCCAGGGAAGTAAGAGGGTCCATTTATGAAGATTTGGGCGGCAGGTCAGGGGTTAGCAGCTCCGGGCTGTGAAGTCAGGAAGGTCTTTGTACCACCAGTTTTGTAATTTAAAATAATTCGTGTACTCCCCCGCCCCCTCCTTTACAGTCAGTCTGAGCCCAAATGAGCCAAGACTTCTGCACCACCTTCGTCTCGGGCACCAGGCGAGGGTCTGCCTTCAGGGCAGGGGTCCACTTCTTCCCACTTTCTCCCTCTCCCCCCTCGCCCCTGACGGTAAATTAAGGACTTGGAATTTGGAAGGATAACTCAGGGTTACCTTATGACTTTCATGGGCCCAGGGCAATTTGGCCTTTGTCGGCCCCTGCCTCCATAAAAAAATTTTTTAATCCTATTTCGTGATTGTCAGCATGAAGACAAATGTAATCTGGGCTGGATTCATTAGTATATACTCATTATGTTCATTTTTTCTTTTGATTTGCAAAGAAATTAAAATTAAAATATTTTCATGAGCCCCAAAGTATCGTGGCCCCTGGACATTGTAATTCCCGCGCCGGGTGGGTCAGCGGGGCCGCAGGACTGAAGCCCACGCCACGCAGGTGCGCAAAGCGGCCTTCTTACCTGCGCGCTAATGCCTGAGCGCTCTGTCAGCAGAGGCAGCTACGGACCACCCACCACTCCCTCATCCTCACCCCCCACCCCAGCCCCCCACCCCCGCCTCGGAGAAGCTCAAGTAGCTTTTTAAGGTACCTGTGACCGTGATTCTAACAGCCTCTCTGCTTCGCCCTGACTACCATGGACAACCCTCAAAATAGCCAGAACGTCATGGGTCTAATCAAACCAGTCCTTGAATTGTTGGTTCCATAATCCATAGGTTTCTCTGACTCGGGATATTGGAGCACAGGGAGTTGCAGTTGGATTCCATCATAATCAAATTGCATTTCCTTAACTATTTGGAAATCTTAGGAATTCGGGGAAACGGAAGTTAAGTGTTAGTGTACAGGTGGATTTCCATAGAAAGTAAAGTTTTCCATAGAAAAACGATTTACATTACACTTTGAATTTTTCTTTCAGTTAATAATTATCAAAGCAACCAATATCATAAGGTCACAGACCGATGAATTCCCATTTCATTAACGCCTCCACTCGGCAGCCTACACAGCTATTCAGCCAATGTGAACATTCCCAACCAAAATATTTGCCTAATCAATGAATCAATTAAATCAAAGCATTTAATCTGCGGCTGAAAAGTTATGAAAACATCTTTGTTTATTAATTAAATTGTTTTAACTGCATCAACAGAATCATTACTTAAGCACATTGTTAGTTGAAATTTTACAAACTTGTTCTGGATTACTTTCGTGAACAGAACAAATAAAGATAAAATTTAAAATTAAACTGAATTATTCGGCATGTTACATCATTAAGTGAATGAATGTTTTGTATTTCATCAGTGTTATAAATACAAATGGTGATATATCAAGTTTCTCCAAGTGGGGAGGGATACACCTGTAAAAGATTAGAACGAGCATGTCTTGTTTTACATAAATAACCGTATTGTTATGAAATTGTGAAACTTAGAGAACCAAATGAGTTAGCCTCTTAAGTCCCAGTTCCCATATTTTTGAAGTGAAAGCTTGGACTAGTCAATAGTTTTAAAACTATTTTAGCTATAAAAAGAGTTTTATCAAGTGAAATAATCACAGGTAACAATGACAGTTAATCTCTGTGTTTTCACATATTGTCTCATTTCATCCTCACAACACAGTATGGTCAGTATCATTCTGTTGTGGCTGAGGAAACTGAGGCAAGAAGGGGTTTAGTAACATACTCAAGATCCCACAGCTAGTGACTGAGCCAAAATTCAAAGCCAGTTCTGTTGGACCTCAAATCTGCTCTTCAATCACTTAAAGCCCTCTCTGGGAAGCAGAGAGGGGGGCTTTGCTGATTGAAAAGAAAGTGGGCACTGCCCAGGGCCCTGCTAACTCTACTTCTCATCCCAGGAATTCAGTTGAAGAACCTGTTTTGTTCTATAAAAATGAATTTAAACTAAGAGTTTTGCCTTTATAGCTAGTCAAATTACTTTTTAAAAAACTTTTCATCAAGATTAAAACACAATTTTTAAAATTATCAAAGCTCTCTTGTATTCCCTTCCCTTTTCCCTAATAGATCCAGGGATTCCCGGAAGTCTGCATGCCAAGAATTAAGAAATTCAGGTAAAATTCGGGCGGGAGCCCATATGCACAATAATATGGCATATAGTGACATCTCCTGGTGTATTGTGGTATTGCATCCAACTTCCTTTTACAGGAAATAAAAGGAGCTCCTTGAGGTTAAATTCTCCTAGTCTTGGGTGTAAATTAAAATAGGAGAAATTCCTGTCATACAGAGAAGGCAGAGAGGAGATCTTAGACTCTCCCAGTACAGTTAAAGGCCCAAGCCCTGGTCCTGCCTTTAGGTAAATCACTTGGCGTCCTAGCCTCAAAAAGCTCATCTCGAATCACATGGGGTCTGGATCACACCACCTCAGAGGCTTTATCATTGTGCCCTCAAGGCACTAAGGGCTCCTGCAGGGGCCGTGTCTGAGAGGGAGGGCCAAGAGGGTGTGGCTCCTCTCCTCACCCCCTAATCTAGCCATTTCTCTTTTGATCTTCTCAAATACCAGTTTTTTGAATAATATTCTGTTTTCAAAAAGAATTCCACAGCTCTTTTTAAAAGTTTCCAAAATTCAGTTTCTACCGTAAAGATCTGGCCAATCCATGTCAACATTGACTGTGCTACCACATTTGAAGGTCCTGTACTAACTCTTTATGAGCCGAAAAATAGGAGTCCCAACCTCCTTCTCTTAAGGGACTTACGGGTTTGTTGTGGAATAAAACAAGCATATCATCTATTCCTTCCTTAACTAAGCATTTTTGTCAAATCAACTGGGATATTTTTTCCATGTGATCATATGTCTGACTTTATAATACAAGTCAATAGGAGAGAAAATTCTTCTTATAGTCAATCTTGCTGGAAGGCATCGTTTCTATAAAACGAGTGTTTCAGGAGTCTCTTGGGAGGAACCCATGATCCTCCAGTTGAGACAGTTGAGATCCACTGTCATCACTATGTGACAGTGTTCCTTCTCGTGGGAAGCGAACGAGATTAAGAGACTTTGTGAGTATTATCTGTTGTTCTGTTTTTTGTTTTTTGTTTTTTTTTTTGCGAGGAAGATGAGCCCTGAACTAACATCCATGCTAATCCTCCTCTTTTTGCTGAGGAAGACCGGCTCTGAGCTAACATCTATTGCCAATCCTCCTCCGTTTTTTTTCCCCCCAAAGCCCCAGTAGATAGTTGTATGTCATAGTTGCACATCCTTCTAGTTGCTGTATGTGGGACGCGGCCTCAGCATGGCCAGAGAAGCGGTGCGTCGGTGCGCGCCCAGGATCCGAACCCGGGCCTCCAGTAGCAGAGCGCGCGCACTTAACCGCTAAGCCACAGGGCTGGCCCCTTATCTGTTGTTCTTAAGCAAAGTATATAGGGCTCTGTGTGTCCCAACCCAGAAAACAGGCCATGTATCTGCAACAAGGGGAAACATGTAAGATATCTGCAAATTTCCCATTAAAAGTTCATCTTTATTTAGAAATCAAATTGCTTGATTTTTAGACATTTCTATTAAAGTATAGGGAGAAATTTACTCCTCAATGATGCAAATAAGATAATAATAATATCTTGAATGATTAGTATTGATTAAGTACTTACTCTGGCCCAGAAACTGTTCTAAGAGTCTTAACTCATTTACTCCTCACAACATCCCTAGAGAGTACATTCTATTTTTATCACCATTTTACAGGGGAGGAAACTGAAGCACAGTGTCATTAAATAACTAAGGAAGTTACAATTGGCTGACACCACTGATCTAGATTTTCTGCCCCTGGGAAAGTTATAAAACGGAGTCAGACTAGCTCCACCCTTCCCCGCAGCCCACTGGTTACTCTCAGAGGCTTTGCTATGGGCGCCCCCTTCACCCAGCTCCGGGCTCCAGGATTATTTGGACAGTTGAAGAATCCCACCTTCTGCACAGTTCCAGAAGTGGCGTGGGCAGTGCCTGAATATTGCTTAGCATTGTGTTCAATAAGGAAAAGGAAATTTTAAAAGAGAAACTCAACTTCTTTTGGCCTGTCTCTATCTCTTACTATCTTGTGCAATGTTTTATTGCAATCAAAATGTTCAAAGTACACCAAATTTAGATTTGATAAAAGTGATCTAATTTAATCCTCCTGTAGATTAGGTAAAGGAGGATTACCTAATCCTCACCTTGGGCCCATTTGGATGGTGTTAAAGGCAAAGAGCTGAGAGCTTCAAGACTCCAACAGGCATAAAAGAATCAGAGTTAGTTTACTGTCCCCTTTTTTCTCTATCCAAAAAAATCGATGAATTGTAATATGTGCAGTTTCTAGATCTTGGCTGGAGATGAAGTTTTGTTTGCAACTATCTGGGAACTCTAAGACCACCTTCCCTACCCTACCCCACCCCTGTCCCCACAAGGAAGAAGACACCCAGACCACAGCCAAGCCCCGGGGCACAACGGGATAACTCTCAAAGGGAAGCGTTCTCACCTTTTAATCATCTTCCCAGTAGCAGGAATGATGAGCTGGAGACTCCCAGTCATGACTCACTGAGATCTTAGACCAGCTGAATGGATAGGTCTGCTCTGAGCGACGCATCATTCCGCAAGCAAAGAACAAAGAAACCCTTCTCACAGGAATGTCATAATCACTATGTATTTCCATCCCTTCTTGTAACGTATATAATTTATTTTCTCTTGGAAAGGTGCATATAAATTTTAATGCAACTTAAGAACAATAAACAAAGTCACAGTTTGCTCCTCCCATTCGTTTCTCAGGAGAAAGAGGAAAATCTTAACTGTATGATGAGTATTAGGGGGACTTCAGGCCCACAAAGGGGAATTTAACTAGAGATCTCCCTAGAGGGAAGGCATCTCTAATTTGTTACGCCCTTAAGACAATAAAAAAAAAAGATCTATGTGATCATAAGACAGCCCCATCCTTCAAACACCGACTAAAAAGCCTTAGCTGACATTGAACAAGTAGGCGAATATCTCAGGATTCCCATTAGAGAGAGGGACTTCCCTTAACAGCGAAAGAAAACACCAGGCACAGAATTTCTGGAAAGGAAGAATATTAAGGACATTGTCCAACCTCTCATCCAATGTATTTCTCCCTTGCACAATACCCTTGGCAAATGGTCAGCCTCCCTTTGTGTTGTCCAGAAGCTAAGAGGAATAGACTATCTAATTCAACGTTAGAAACAAATGCTTATCTCCCAGTGACTATAAATCCCAGGCAGCACTCAGGCAGTTTCCCTTGTAACCTGCTGAATAGGCTACGATTTTCTCAAGGTGTAGATTGAATAATGGAAGCTGCCTATCCATCTCTGCCCTCCGAGCCAGGCTCTGAGAGACCCCACAGATGCACAAGAGGCCCTCTTTTCAATCCGAGAGTCAACACAAGTGAAATAGGTAGTGTTTCCAGCCCAAAGTGACAATCAGATTCAATGCTGTTAACACTGTCCCTTCATAATTCCCACATGAAATGACCTCTGGGACAGAAGAGGACAAACACACTCCATGCCTCAGCGTGATACAGACCAGAGATGAGTGAGCCTCATAAGACTTTCCTTTTGCGGAGGGTGGTGCCAAATTCGAACCCTGCCACCACTTTGAGAAGGAGACAAGTGCTAGAGTTCCAAGGAGGGGCAGGTGTCTGAAGGTGTGCTCAAGGCTTGTTCACAGCACAGAAAGCATGAGAATGGAGCAGAGGAGCTGACAGGGTTTGCTCTTGGTGAGGGCCACCATGTCTGTCAGTTGGAGGCGTACAGCTGCCCCAGTCAGCTTCAGCTGTGGCAACAATCACAGAGGGAGCCCTTCAGCCAGAGGTGAGACTGCCTGCACTTGGCCACCTCTCTTCTTACCCCTCACACATCATGAAACTTCTAAGGTGATTAAAGTCAAGAAACTGTAAACTTTTTTCCTTTGCCAAGACTGAAAGAATTCAATAGGGACTCATAATCTCTAACAAAACATCTATCATTTCCTATGCTGGACAAGCATAGATCTTCCTCCATAAGGATGAGAACATGGAGAAAAATTACCAGATATAGAAATAAAGGGGCCAATATGAGGAGTGCCAGGCAAATTCAATAAAATAAGGTTCATCTAGATATATTCTAGCAAAAATTGAATGTCAAAGATAAAAATGGCCTATAGCCATCCAGTAGAAAACAAACAGCCTGTTTACACTGAGAAGCAGCAGATTTCTCTTTTGCAAGCTTAAATGCAAAAATGTCATTCAACAGCAAACAGATAATAAATCTGTGTAATGGAAAGTGGTACAGCAGTGAGGGTGAGTGTGCTCCAGCTACACACTTCAGCAGGGATGAATCCCATACCCATAATATTGGGCAAAAGGAGTATCATAGAAATACAGTAGGACTCTATATATGCAAAGACCAAAAACAGCCAAACTAAATAACATATTGTTTAAGGATACATATCTAATAGGTCAAACTATAAGCAAAAAGCAGGGGGACATTAACTAAAAATTCAGGATAGTGATTTCATTTGGGGAGGAAGTTGAGGAACGCCATTGGACAGCAACTTCTAGGTGTTGGTGAGGTTCTGTTTCTGGTGGAGATTGGTGGTGGCTACATGGTGTTTGTTTTATTATTGTCATTTATTTATTTATTTTTTGGTGAGGAAGATAGGCTCTGAGCTAACATCTGTTGCCAATCCTCTTCTTTTTTGCTGAGGAAGATTAGCCCTGAGCTAACATCCATGCCCATCTTCCTCCATTTTGTATGTGGGATGCTGCCACACGTGGCTTGATGAGCCGTGCCCAGGTCCACACCCAGGGTTCGAAGCTGCAAACCCCGGGCCGCCGAAGTAGAGTGCACGTACTTAGCCACTACGCCACTGGGCTGGACCTATTATTGTCCTTTAAGTTGTACAAAAACATGTTATATACTATTCTGTGTATATAATATGTTTCACATAAAAATTGTTTAAAAAAGACATCTCCATTAGAAAATAAAGAAAATAAAAAAATTGACTTTTTAAGGATTTAAAGAATTGTACCAGTTAATGCAATAAAAAAATTAAGTATGAGAAGCAGTAGGAATATTACATGAAGTATATTTCAAGAAAAAAAAAACCTGACAAAGCATCAAAAAGAGAAAGAGAGAAAGATTACAATGGATGAATCTCATTTATGAAAATAGATGCAAAACTCCTAATTGTTTTTTTCAATAGGAAATTGACTAAGAGGTGTATTATTAGGGCTTCTCAGGTACTGTTAGGTATTGTTCGAGTTTGTAATAAAAATATGCATATAGTTCAACATTAGACGATCTCTTATTATCATGTATTAAATTCAAAGAAAAGTCCTAGGATAATATCAATAGATGCTGAAAAGTCATTTGATAAAACTCAACACATTTTACTGATATTAATGAAAAATCAAAACATCAGTGAACTATAAAAGGATACTTCTTTGACAGAATGAAAAATGTTTACTTCATACTTAAAAGTCAAACACTAGGGGCATTGCAATTAAAATCAGGAATGATATAAAGGTGTCTGCTATCATGACCATTATTCAAAATTATTAGGAAGTTTTAGGCAAGTGCAGTAAGGTATGAAAAAACAATTAGGAAGTATACGTGTTGGAAAAGAGAAGACAAAATTATAATTTTTTGCATGATGATATCATTACTTGAAAAATCAAGAAAATTAACTGAAAGAATTAGTACTAATTAGAGAGTTCTTGTAATGTGTCCACTTGCAAGATAAATATACAAAACTCAATGGCAGTATTCACAACCTCAAATGCCTTCAGGCAGACAACAAAAAATGCAGCCGACTGATGGGGACCTTCCTCGACTATAGGAGGCAACTGCTTCCCAGCTCCCGCACATTTTTGTCAAGAGGGTAAGTGAGCCCAGAGTTGCTAGATATTCTGAGCTTTCAAGAGAATTTGTAAAACCAGATTTTTGTATAAAATTTCCTGATTTTTATATACAGATAATTAATTCAAAAATTATCTGAACTAATGGTCCTGGAGGGTATTATGTTAAGTGAAATAAACCAGACAGAGAAAGATAAACACTGTGTGACCTCTCTCATATGTGGAATATAAACTAACACATGGACAGAGAGAACAGTTCGGAGGTTACAGGGGGAAGGGAGTTGGGGGGTGGGCACAAGGGGTGAAGGGGACACATTTACAAGGTGACTGACAATAATAATGTACAACTGGAATCTCACAATGTTATAAACTATTATGACGACAATAAAGACAATAACAACAAAAAAAATTATCTGAACTAAATATATCCATAGGCTGGACATGATCATGGTCCCCCATGTGCAACTTTTGGTCAGCATTTTCTTATATAACTAATCTGCAAATATAGTGGTGGACATGTGAAATGGGACAAAAAATGATTCACTTTTAAGTAGCTAACTATTTGAAATAAATAAAATTAAATTTCTATTTCTTACATTACACCAAATAAAGTCCACAGGGTAAAGACTTAAATGTGAAAAATGAAACTAAACAAGCACTAGAAAAAATATATGGCTAAATATTTATACGATCTCGGGCTGGGGACAGCTTTCTAAAAATAACAACAGGGGCCTGCCTGGTGGTGCAAGCGGTTAAGTGCGCGTGCTCTGCTGTGGTGGCCCGGGGTTCACCGGTTCGGATCCCGGGCGTGCACCAACGCACTGCTTGGCAAACAATGCTGTGGCGGCGTCCCATGTAAAGTGGAGGAAGATGGGCACGGATGTTAGCCCAGGGCCAGTCTTCCTCAGCAAAGAGAGGAGGATTGGCAGATGTTAGCTAAGGGCCGATCTTCCTCACAAAAAAAATAAATAAATAAAATAAAAATAACAACAAACACAGAAATTATAAAAGGATAAGACTGACCTTGATTACATATACTTTTTAACCGTTTCAAGTCAAAAAATAAACAGCCAGTGGCAGACTAGGAAAAATATTTATAACACGTAGGATCAATGTCCCTTCTATAGAGAGACTGGTCTTAAACATCAATAACAAGCACCTCCAGAAAATATCAAGCAGACGATGTGGAGGAGCAAGTCACGAAATAAGAAATGGCAATGGCTGATGAGTATAAGATAAATGTTCAACCTCACTAGTAATGAAAGAAACACAAATTAAACCAATGACGCAATGTCATCTTTCCCTATTGACTTGACAAAGATTTTCAAAAATTGTTTTTGAGGGTCAGTGTTGACAAAGGTATTTATTGTTGGCACATTTATTTATTGTACATGAATACAACTTGTAGAACAATTTGGCAATATGTGTCTGAACCCTTTGACTTAGCATTCTATTTCTAGAAGTTTAGTCTAAGGAAATAAGAATATATACAAGGATTTAGTTGCAAGGATGTCATTATTGATATAAGAGCAGAACACAAAAACAATAACAAAACCAGAACAATGCAAACACTGGTTGAGAAATAGCTAAATTGTTTCATTCATACTGTGAAATTCTTGGTAGTCATTCAAAGTCTGAAGAAGTCTTGAAAGATATTTATTATTATTGAAAGATATCCACAATACATTGCTAAGGATTTTTTTCTAAGTTTATTTTTAATTAAATTTATTTTAAATTAAAACAAATAAAATTGTTTATTTTAATTTTAAATTAGTGTGATGCCAAACTACACAGTATATAGAGAGATCAGAAAGGATATATACCCCAAGTGGTTATCTCTGGATTGTGGCGTTACGATTATTGTGTTCCAAATTTCCTGTTTTAACATTTTGTTTTTGTTTTTCTATAATGAACATATTGTTTTGATAATAAGGAGGAAAACTTTATTTATTTATTTTTGTGTGTGTGTGAAGAAGACCATCCCTGAACTAACATCCATGCCAATCTTCCTCTTTTTGCTGAGGAAGACTGGCCCTGGGCTAACATCCATGCCTATCTTGCTCCACTTTATGTGGGATGCTGCCACATCATGACTTGACAAGCGGTGCCTCTGTGCGTGCCCAGGATCCGAACCCAGGCCACCAGCAGCAGAGTGCGCGCACTTAACCGCTACACCATGGGGCCAGCCCAAAACTTTATTTTTAATTAAGAAATAAAGAAAGCTGAGGTCCTCAGGTAGACTCATTTAGCTCCTTAGCTGTATTAGGAGCTAGATATAGTTCATATGGTTTAGTTTGCTCTGTGTGTGTGTGTGTGTGTGTGTGTGTGTGTGTGTGTGTGTGTCTGTACAAATATATATACTGCATATAATCAGCAGGCTTACCTTTCAACTTATGTTTTGCTTGGACTGCTTTTAAAATAAAGTCATATGCTAAACGCTGGTAAAGAAAGCCACCCCAGAAATACGTAAAATGCTAGAAGAGAGCTTAGGCAGATTTAATTGAACACTCTGAAAAATTAAATTTTATTGCAAATAATCCACTAAGTGGATATTCTTATTAGAGCTGCCTGTAAGTACCTGGTTTATATGGCAACTTAATACAGTTAATGGACCTTATACAAATATTTACAGGCCCAGAGAGAGATTTATTGGCAGACTTGGCCTTCCTTCCAGACTCATTTAACAGTGAATTCCTGCCAGTCCCTCAAATACACAGAAAGAGAAGCTGGAAAGATTTTGCCAATGATCTAGGCAAGGAGAAGTGTGGAGCTATGAGTGTGACATTTGCTAGATGAATCTGAGAGTGTATTCATAAACAAGAGAGCAAGTGTCCAAAATAAACTCAGAGGTACATGTAGAACCTACAAATTAAGAGCCCATGCTTTAAAAATAAAATGGCATTTCTCTGACCTAACTGACCACTCCTCATCTCCTCTGCCGGTTGCTGCCCAGCTAGATTTCCTAATGTGGGAGCACCCAGGGCTTGGTCTTAGGTACCCTTCCAAGCCACGTCAGCCTACCCCTTGTTTTAGGTAGCCTCTGTAATCTGGTGGCTTCCAGATACATATCCTGCTGCCCCATGACTTCCCCACTAAGACATCTAACATCTCAAACTTGACAGATCGATTCCAACTCCGCCTTCCTCCTGAAATCTACTCTTTCCCTCAGTCTTCTACAGCTCAGTAAAGGGCATTACTGTTCTCCTAGATGCCCAAGCCAAAAGCCCAGGATTTGTTTCAGATTTCCCTTTTCTTCTCCCCGACATCAAATCATTCAGCAAGTACTGTCAATTCTCTCTCCAAAACATAAAAATACCTACTGAATCCATTCATTCCTCACCATCTCTAGTACTACTACCCTGATTCATGCCACCATCGTCTCTCATCTGGATTATTGCAATAACCTCCTAGTTGGTCTTTCTAGAATCTATCTCCACTGAGTTGCCAGAGTGATTTTTTTAAAATGCACTTTATATCTGCTTAAATCCTTCCAGTGACTTTCTTTGCACATAGGGGGATAAAACCCTTATTTCTCACCATGATCTATAAGGTCCATGAATGTCCTTCTTCTAATTCCCACTCCTGGCAAATTATTCTCTAGCCACAGAGGCCTTCTTTCTACCTCTGGGATTCTAAGTTCATTCTACCTGAGGGCCACTGCAATTTTTGTTTCCTTTGCCTGAAAGTTCCCCCACTGCACTTCCACTGTCCCCATAATTAGTTTTTAAAACAGTAAGGAATTAAGAATATGCATGGAGGGCACACGGTGTGCAATCAGAAGACTTGGGTACTCGTCTCCCACTGTTTTCAAGATATAAGACCCACTCCAAACCAATGATGATCATGACTGCGGTCAACAACAACTGAGGTGGTTTCTTAGCTCATAGTTTCCTCTTCTCTTGGACTGCCCCAACAAGGAACTTCTCTCTTGGAAATTTAAAACCTAGACATCGAGATCCAGAGACTGGAGGTCACTGGAGCTGGTCACCTGCTGTGGAAGTCCCCAAACAGCCCAATTTATTGCATCCCTAGACTTCCTCGTTCAGCTCTGTCCTTGGAGTTTATGAACTACCCAGTATTCTTTAAATAAGTCTTTAGATAAAGTTGGTTTCAGTAACTTACAACTGAAATGATCTTGGACTAAAACAATTGAAGGACTCCATCTTAACTGCCTATTCTGCTTCCTAGAACTCAGCCTCACAGAATCTTTCTCTTACCAGTGACTATTGGCTCACCCCGGGCATCTTTGGAATCTAAAATCAGACTGATTTTGGCATACGTAGAACAATTTAATATTCATCCTTTCCCCTCTCATGCACACACACACACACACACACACACACTCTCTCTCTGCTGCATTCTCTCCAGGTTCTCTCATCACCCTTTGTAACTTTTCTCTAGCATCCTTCAGGCTGAATTCTGCTCTGCCTTAATGTTTGCTCATGGTTCAGCTCTCCACTGCATGCTTACAGGTACATGAAGGGGCCTCATGCCTGCACAGTAATTCTGAACTCTGAAAGGGAAACCTCTCCTTCCTAGGAGGAACTCACTTCCCTTGCCTTACCCAGGTTATCTTCTTTCTATTTCATTGTCCCCAGTAGCTGTGTTTCAATCACCAGGGCAGGAGGCTTCACATTTTGGAGGTCAGGGACCCCTTTGATGAAAGCTACAGACATTTTCCACAAAAAATACGTACACGCACATACATACAATTTTGCATGCAACAAAAGTTCTTGGATCTCTGATTAAGAACCACTTCACTAGGAATAGTACTTCTGTGACCTCCTTCTGCCCCTATATACACACACCACCTTTAATTCCCACCCTTCTCTATCAATGACTCATCCCCACCTCTGCTCTGCTGCCAGAGATACCAGTAAAATAAACCTGACTCCTCCCTCCTAGAGTTTATTGTGCTAAGGAAAAAAAAAAACACCACACAAAGCCTCCTTAACAATTATAGGCAGTTACACTTATGAGTCACTAAAAGCTTCCCCCATTAGAGCACTTGCCCAGGACAAACATTTTAAAATTTCCTAGATTACAGTTTATCTCCTACAAGTTACATTTTAAATGCTTTCCTTCATGGGGAGGTATTCTTCGAGCCCGGCTGAGATTAGGAAACAGCCAACTCTTATCAGCAGCACACTTGTCAAGAATTTCTTAGATGGGTTATTTCCTGGGAAGATTATCACAGTGATTAATCTCATCCATTTTTTGTTGTCAGTTTCCGAAGCTGCCATTTTTGGCCTTGTTTCCAGATTCTGGAGATGTTGTCAATTTGAAACCTTCTTATATACTGACTTCTTTTATACTGACTTCTTATATACTTCTTATATACTGACTCTACCTTCTAATTAGCAAAGAGGTCTGAAAACACTGGAGCTTTCTGGATTGCCTTCTCCAAGCTAAATCAAAGTCTACTGAGGAAAAGAAAAAGTAGAGAAGAGAAGAAAGATGGAAAGAAGAAAGACTGACGGATGCAGTAGAGATAGAACCATAAAACTGGAGGCAGGTCAGGGATTGGACAGAAGAGTTCTTTTTTCCTTCCAATGCCGGTGGCTCATGACTGGTCCCAAGCCCCCAAGTCTTCTCCGTAGTTGGCCTCCTGCTAGATGCATTTATTTTGTTTGATTACTTTTCAATAGAATCAACATGGTCTAGAGTAGTGTTTCTTAACCTCAGCACTATTGATATTTGGGGCCAGATAAGTCTTTGTTGTGGGCGCCTTCCTGTGCAATGTAGGATGTTTAGCAGTGTACTCGGCCTGTACCTACTAGATGCCGGTAACATCTCCCAGTTGTGACAACCAAAAATGCCCCCAGAGGGGGGCAAAATTGCCCCTGGTTGAGAATCATTTAATAGAGGAAAGTTCCAGAGTCAGACAGATTTAGGGTCCAACTCTAGCTCCATCCCTTACAAGCATATGATCTTGAAAAAAATCTATTTGAGCCTGTTTTCTTGTCAGCGAATAATATTTATCTCAAAAAGTTGTTTTGAGAATGAAATGAAATATGTGAAAAGCATATAGGTTCACAATAAGTGCTCAATAAACATTTGTTCCCTCCCAACTCCAGCTTCATTTATTTAACAAATGTTTATTGAGGACTTATGCTGTATGCGAAGGATATAAACACAAAACACAATTCTTGTCCTCCAGGAGCCAACCGACTCTGAGAGAGAGAGACAAAGGCACCAACAACTGTAATAGAGCAAATGCATTAACAGAGATTACTTACAAATCTTACAAATCTGACCCTATTTTTCTTAATAGTTAACCTATTGCCATAAAGTCATCTTGCAAGCCTCCTAATAGAGGAAGGGGCCTGTGAGTTGCGTCTTGAAAAATGAGTGGCAGGAGAAGCACAGTAGGCTTAGAAATAGCATGAGCAAAAGCTTAATAGTGTGGTAATTTCAGGAAACTAGGCATTACCCTATGGGCTAGAGTGAAGATGAGTAGGAGAAATTGGTGCAAGTTGGAGGAAGCTAAGGAATTTAGACTTTTTCTTGCAGGTCACAGAGTCCCCTAGGATGCTTTTATCAAGATGGTGACAGGATCAGAGCTGCTTTAGAAGGCACACTCTGACAGCCGTGGGCAGGATAAATGAGAGGTAGAATGGAGGGGCAGGGGGAGGGGAAGCAAGACCAGTCAGGAGCTATCGATTCCAGAGGAGAGATAATGAGGGCCTGAACTGTAGGATCAGCAGTGACAATGGCATGATGCCAGTGGGCTCCAGGGACATTACAAGGTAGAACTGACAGGATGTAGTGACTGATGGGGAGGTGGTAGCAAGTGAAGAAGGAATAGGAAGTGATTATAAGTTTCTAGCTTAGAAAACTAGGTGGATACTGATGGCATTTAGAAATGACAGGCACCCAGAAACTGCTCCTTTTCTTTTTCACAGCTGCCACCGTTGACACTGCGCAAAGGAGCCCACATCCTCAGCTCCCACTTGACAGATTCGTGTACAACTCAATTCTACAAACCTAGGAGAATCTGTGCCGCACCCAGCAGCTCAAGGATGTTGGTTACTCCTGTCCGTCTTTGCTTGGTTCTGGGGAAACTCCAGGAAAATAATATTCAAAGAATAAGAAATCACTGTCCCTAGGGCGCTCACAGTCTAGATGGCAGAGACACACAAATGGGAAATTACAGTACAATGTGATCTGCGCTATATAACAGAGGTACTGAATCAGAGAATGTTTCACAAAGGTCATCCTTAAACTGAACAGGAGCTGGTGACAGAGACAAGGTTATGAGAAGGACATTTTAGCCAAAGAAAGAGTAAATGCAAAGGCATGAAGAGATGGTATGATTTGGTATGCCTGTAGGGTGGGGTGAGGTAGAAGATGAAGCTGGAGATGCAGGCAAGAGCCAGATCATAAAAGGACTTGTGAGTGAAGCTAAGGATTATCAAAAGCATAATTAATCACCGGGTGATTTTAAGCAAGAAAGTTTCAAAGAAAGCCCCCAGCACTTACTCAGTATAAAAGAAAACAGGTAAGATAACCAGTATCTCCGTACCTAGTGTTAAAAGATAAACTGAGGCATATTAAAAAATATTAAGAGTTTATTTGAGCAAAAAATCTATTCCAATCGGGCAGAGCCAAACTGGAAGTGGTCAGGAACACTCCACCAACAAGAGCTAAGAGAAAGACACATAGGGAAGAGGCAGAAGCAAAGCAAGGAAATGATTTGATTGGCTATAGTTTGTTTGCCTTATTTGGGAAAGCCCAGTTGGCTGTTTATGACTGGTTGCCCTGAGGTTTTGATTTCTTAACCTTGAGGCATTCACAGGCTTAGGTTTTGGTTTGCTAACATAGGCTGCCAAGGTATTAGAACCACCTCAGTCTAACGGCCTCCTTCTTTAATTAATTAAGACTAGCATATGCCAAGTTCTGTGCTAGCTTTGTCCAATTGATAGATTAGTGAAGTGCTCCCAACTCCTTTATATGTATTCTGCTCTAGCCATGGTCACATTGAGTCATTATCACCAGTCCATCTGCATCCTCTGTTAGACACTGTGAGTTCCTTGAAGCCAGGACTGTCGTCACCATCCTTATACTCCAGCCTAGCTGAGTGCCTGGCACAAAGTAGGCTCTAATAAGTGTTTGCTAAATGAATGAATGAACAATCCATTGGACACCTTTTTCCTGAATTTTCTACTTTCTAGAGTCCAGGGGTCATCTTCTCACCATATCTAAAGGCAATACAGGGGCCGGCCGTCGAGTGCGCGTGCTCCGCTTCGGCAGCCCGGGGTTTGCGGGTTCGGATCCCAGGCGCGTACCAACGCACCGCTTGTCACACCATGCTGTGGCAGCGTCCCATATAAAGTAGAGGAAGATGGGCCCAGATGTTAGCTCAGGGTCAATCTTCCTCGGCAAAAAAAAAGAGGCAGATTGGCATCAGATGTTAGCTTGGGGCTGATCTTCCTCACAGAAAAAAATTAAAAAATTAAAAAACTAAATAAAGGCAATACAGAGAAAGGGGTAGTAAATTTGGCTCTGGAAGATCCGGGTTCTGGCCCTGTCTCATGTATTAACTCTGACCTTGGGCAAAGTGCAAATATTCTAAGCCTTAGGGTTCTCACCTGTGAAAATGAGATTTTAAAATATCCTCACATCTCAAAATAATGTGTGAAAGTATAGCACTGCTCAAATATAAGTTGTTTATACATATATATATTCTCTTCCTTACAAATTAACCTGTGCTCGAAAGTCAGGAAAAAAATAGGTTGAGCCAACTTATTGCATTATAGACCAGTAAAAATACTAATGTTAATTGTATTTTTCAACTAGCATTCATGCTGTTTTACTAGAAACTGTGATTTATACTCGGGTTGCTCTTTGCTCACTCCAATCAGTTATACTCACCTTCTTGCTGTACTTTAAACGCACCAAGCTCATTCCTATCTCAGGGCCTTTGTACTGCTATTCGCTCAGCAAGGCATACTCTTCCCCAGATAGTTGCATGAATGTCACGTCTTCACTTCCTTCAAGTCTCTGCTCAAGTGCCACCTCATCAAGATGCCTTTCCTAACCACTTTATCTAAAATAGCACCCACTCCTCTCCTCACTGCCATCACTCTCTGCTTCCCTAGTGTGCCATATTTTTCTTTATGACAATCATCACAATCGTGTATTTGCTTATTCTTTGCCTCCCATGCAAACGTAAGCTCCAGGAAGAGTCTTTGCCTCTCACAGCTGCATCCACAATGCCTAGAACAATGCCTGGCACAGAGAAGATACTCTGGGCCATTTGCTAAGTAGTTTGCTAAATAAATGACATTTGGCAAATAAATGGAGTTTTTCACTGTAATCACCTGTCATCATATAGCATTAAGAAGGGCTTGCGAAATACAATAGAATTAGAATCAGAAGACCTAGTCTTGCCATTAACAAGCTGTTTGGCCTTGGAAAGTCACTTGTTTCTGAGCCTCAATTTTTTTACCTGTAAAATAGGAATAGTAATAGCCTCTACTTACCCATTTTACAAACCACATAATTGTTGTGGAACTTAGTGGGGTCTCATATAGCTTTTTGTTAAGAGGGTATGTTTCTGTCTTTACTGTTACCTCTTGAAGAGCATGGGCCTTGTCTTATTTATCTATTACAGGACTTGGCACAGGGTCTGAATCTATAAATAATTGCCAAAAGAATGGAGAGCAAAGAAGGTTAAAAATTTCCTTTGCGAAATGAACTGAGCTTCAAATATTCATGCTCCAAATTATTTTTAAATAGTCACTCTAAGTGTCATTTCATTTTATATAGCAGACATAACAATTAGCAAAGTGTCTAAGCAGCTAGAAATATTCCCATTTAGTCTGGTTTTTGTTCAGGATAATGAATACGAATGCTTGTTTTGATTAAATGAATGGTTCTCCTGGATGAGCGCTGAACAAACGCTTGTGCTATTCTGATGCTTCTGGCCCAGGCAAAAGACTCGTGCTTCTATTGACAGAGCACCAACCCTTGAATGACCCCTCAACACAATGGAGAAAAGAAGTGCTGTGTAACTTAGCCGCCTGAGCCAAACCTCCACTGCTTCGAGTCAGCTAACGTGTGACAGGACACGCAAACACAAAACTGTCAAGCCAGAACCAGATGTCTGAAAAATCTGTACAGTTTCACATATAACTACTATCTTTTCAAAGAACCAGATTATTATGAGAAGAAATAAAATTTATAGTAACAGGTAGTTAAAACAATTATTTAGTATGAATCCAGGTTCTTTTCCTATATCCATTAGACTGGGGAAAAAAGGCTAAGTCCCGACTCCAAAAGCCTTCTTTAAAGGCTTGTAAACAGATGTTAAATCTGGGCAGGCGACGGGGAACGGCTTGTCTTGTGCCAGCATAAGCACTTTGGGTATATTAACTAGTAATCCTTACAAACAATACTTTGAGGATTATATTATCATCCCCATATCACAGATAGAAAACTAATTTATCTAGATAAAAGGATCATACCCAAGGTCACACATTGGGATTTGAATCTAAGCTACCTGAATCTGTGCTCTCTTATGCCATATTACCAGTCTGGGTCATGAATTTTAACTGTTTAAATGCACACTGCAGAATGTACACTCTAGAGCAAGAGAAATTTAACAATAAGCATCTACATTTTGGAAATTATGGTCACATAATTTCCATAGCTTGATTTACAAACAGCTGGGCTAACATGTGGTTCAGCAAATCAATTTTTTAGACCAGGCTGTGGAGGGAAAGGGCATTATGAAGTCAGCAGTAACAAAGCAATTATACAATTTGGTGAGAGGTTTAGATGTGGGAGGAGGTTATTAAAGGTCCGAATCATTCAAAAGTTTGGGAATGACAGAGACTTGCACAACTGCAAGAGAACTGCCCCTCAAGCAAATACCTACCCGATTAGAAAGGGCACATTGATAGGCAAGACATTTGTTAGAGTTAGTGCCGAGTTCCATTTATTTTGCAGCATAATATAATTGGTCTGGGAACCTTGGAAAAATTCAAAACATAATATAGTGGAAAGAGTATGACATTTAGTCAGGCAAAACTCACTTCAAATTCTAGCCCTGCCACCTATTAGTCAGTCATTTAATCTTTGAGCCTCTTTGTTCATCTATAAAATGAGAGTATGATTATCAATTCTAAAGTGTTGCTGTGAAAATTAAATGAAACCATATATGGCAGAAGAGGTCTCCAAATCAGTTAATCATGAAAAGCCAGAACTGACCATCATCAAGATGTAAAACCGGTTAATCAGTTGTTGTTGGGAGAAGGGGGTGGATATTAAGAATCCAAACACATACGATTCTTTATCTGGAAAACTTCTTAGGAATGATTACTACCCTATGTTTTCCCAGGAGGGAAACAGAAAGACTAGCACAAAAGAATTATTTGTTCAACTTTGATGGTAGGTAAATCCCTTTAGTTCTCACTTTGTTTCAAAGACCAGGGAAAGACTTAAACTTCTTCATTATGGATTATCTATCATGCTTTCTTTCAGGGAATCTTTGAGATCCAAGAATGTCTGTTCTTTACGAGTAAACACAAAATAATTAGAGAAATTTGAAAATGGATGGGATGTTAAATTATATTAGATAACAATATTATGGTTTTGTAAGAAAAGACTATTTCTAGGAGATGCTCTGATGTATTTAGTGGCGAAGTTCAATAATGTTTGTAACTTCACACAGTTCAAAAATTATATACATATAAATAAATAAAAATAATATATAAATAAAGCAAATATGGCAAAATGTTAATTCTTGAACTTAGATGGTAGGTATACGGGTAATATTTAAAACTGTTCATAATAAAACATTGAAGAAAAAAAAAAACAAGAATTTGCATTTAGGGACTGCCTCATGTGAAATTTCCCATCTTTTCCCTTTTCCATTCATTGTACAGATGGTTGAGGTGGGGGTAGTAGTGTCGAAAACAACTGATGGAGGAATATATTCAGCTATAAGTCAACTAACTAAAAGACAAGTTCTACACAACTTTTGAAATAACGCTGTCACTTACAAAGTCAGTCAGACAGATGGTGAGAAGTCAGTAACTAAAATCTGTGGTTTTAAGAAAGATTCTTTTGTATGGGGGTAGGAGGGAGTATTAGCCTTTCCAATGGACCTAATCCAGGGAATTTATCTAGGGATATTTAGGGACCACATTTTGAAGACATTAAAGCAACTACGGAAGAAAAAAAGTTATGTAGTCCCCTCTAGAACACAGATAATCTTGAGAACCATCCCTCGAAAGCTAATAATTAGTGCTTATCTGTGCATGGGTATATGATCTCAAGGGACGGTATAACAACAAGAGGAATTATGTAGGAAATAAGCCAAAAAATTGCTATATAATTTTAAGGTGTTATTAAAGGACTAATAAAGAAATCAAAAGGATTGCAAGTGAAAAGAAAACAAAAAGAGATTTTATAAAACCAGAAAACAAAACTAACTGAAAAAAATAAAACCTCCAAGAGAACAAAAAAAAATCATTTCTTGAGTTAATTTACTAAATGTTTTGCAGCATATAACGTGCAAAATACTGTCTGTGTCTTTTAAGAAATGTCTGCAGTCCTTTGGTAGAGAATTTCTTGCAGGGCAAGATCTGGATTTGAAGGTCCCTCCAAAGATCCCAGCAGAACTCCACTGACTTTTAAGAATGTTAAAGGAATGATCTAAAACATGAAAAATGTTTAAAGTCTTATTTAGAATATTAAAAATTAGAAGCAATCTTAAAGGTCTAACAGTGGAAGAATGATGCATTTATAACGTGAACATCCATGTGATGGAATATTATTCTGCAATTTCAGCATAAGTATGAAGAATAAGCCACAACAAAGAAAGAACGTTAAAGTAAAAAAATTAAGGGATTTATAAGTAAATACACTTACAACTATTAAAAAAATAGTCAGGAACACCAAAAAGACAATTATATTGGGATGTTGGAATTCTATTTGTTTCCCACTCCCCTCCCTGCCAGCTCTATCAAAATTTTTAAAAAATCATAACTATAAAAGAATGAAAAAGGAAGGTAAGAATGTCATGGCTGGAAGGCCACTCATTAAGTCATATACAAAGAGTCCTCAAGATAAGACCTAATGTGAGATATGAGACTAGATATTATAAGAAAGGTCACTGTCCTCAACAATTAATTGTCTCTGCTATTTTCACCCAAACAGCAATCCATGAAAAACCACCCATTCTTCCCTTCTTTCTAATGGCAGGTCCCAAAAGGTATTCATCAAAGAAGTACTGCCAGTAACAGCATTATTAATTATGACCAGCCTACAGACATCTTATTCTCAAAGGCTTTTTTAGGCCTGAATTGACATGAAATATACTACTTCTCTGGGGCACTTTTTTTTTCTTTGGTGAAAGAACAATGTTGTTTAATTACTCATCTTTTAAAATCACAATCATAAAATCCAACTCATATATTGCTACTGCATTTTAGAGGGTTGGGGGTACCCAATCCAGATGCGCTATGTTAAAAAAAATTTTTTTTAGGTTGCTTGTTTGAAACTCAGAGAGCATTTTATCCCAGAAATATTTTTTTTTCTTTTTTTCCCAAAGCCCCAGCAGATAGTTGTACGTCATAGTTGCACATCCTTCTAGTTGCTGTATGTGGGACGCGGCCTCAGCACGGCCGGAGAAGCAGTGCGTCGGTGTGCGCCCGGGATCCAAACCTGGGCCGCCAGTAGTGGAGCTTGCGCATTTAACCGCTAAGCTACGGGGCCGGCCCTCCCAGAAATATAGTAATAAAGGAAATGGATCTGTCCACCAAAGCAGATAAATCTCCATAATCTCTCCCTCAATTTCCTGGTCTAGAAGACTAATGGCTACCTAGGATGCTTCTTATGCTTTCCAGGAGCCTCCTATGCAGGTCTCCATTTCTATCATGGAATTTTCATAAGTGAGGTATTTTTAAGTTGGCAAATGCCTACTAACAATTTAATTTTTTATCATCTAAAATCTACTAATATTCATTTTCACAACACAGGTAACACTTGATTAACTTAAATTCTAGATGAAAAGTATTTTTTAGCAATCAGAAAATTAAAAACCAAGGGGTATAAGAGAGCACTAAAATGTCCTAAAAGTTTGTGGACTTAAAACATCAACAGCAAGATGCTATTTTAAAATATGTAATAACTCAAGTTTAAAGATGGATGAATTTAAATTTAATCCTTTTTGTATAAAACCAAATAGTACTCTAATACTACTGGGACTAAGTGCTGAAAAACTAAGTTATAAAACAAATACATGAAACATGATTACAATTTAAATTCTTTGGATTCTTTATCTTCTAAACCCCTACTTTTAATGCAGAATTAACTTTCCCAATCTAAGCACAGCAGTATTCTTTAACACATATAAAGTGTACTGTAACAGCAGTACTTTAGGAACACTTTGTGAGTTTTCACAGCTATCAGGAAAGCTTTAGAAAGAAAAAGTAGAGCTTAAAAGATAAGACAACTTCACACAGTAGCAGAGTATAAGTGGAACAAAAACTGGCTTAGACCTTATGACTCGGACTATAGTCCTCTATTTTTCTACAAAAACCTTTTAGCATCTGATAGTTTCATCAGCCTTTCCATTTTTAAATCAGTAACCTTTACTTTCCATCATGTCCAAGATAAATGAGCCCTAAGATTTCCTAAAGCGTGGACCTCAATCATTGAGTCCCTTTTATAAATAAGGCAAACATTTGTTTTAATTTGTTGGAACAGGGTTTTATGCTCCGAATTGAACTTGCACTAGAGTGCTTAGGATGTTGAAAAATATTTTCCAAAGCTCTCTCTTCTGGCCCGTTCAGAACAACCAGAATGTAATTGATAGAAGCAGCAGCAGAACTGGAGCATATATTAGTCATATTTGATTCTCTCTGTCAGAGGTTCCTCCTTGTAATGGGAAATAATTTGAATTAGGATGGAACAGTTGATAAGAAGGAAGAACAAACCAGCTAACCAGATAAACAGAAAGGTGTTCTTTCCTTGAAACTCAAGAACATACGCAGGAGCCAGCCATAAGGCCTGCCCTATAAACCACAACACTAGGAGAACTACAGCTCTTTTCCAAGACATTCTCACTAGTGGCATCACAAGGGGCAACAGGCAGAGGTACCAAAGAAAGTACTGGGAGGTGCAGACTTTGTTAAAAGTCACAAAAATGGACGTATGAAGAAAACAACAAAAGACAAGGTCTCTGTAATAGGCAAAAGACACTGCTGAAAGCAAGATAAACTGTGGTAGGAACGCAGCAATTCCCAGCGAAAAACTCCACTTGCTCTCTGCGGTCAAATACAGCATGTAGAAGTATGGAGAAAAGTTGTGACGGATATCCCGCCTAGTCAGGTGATACAGGTAGGTGTGCTCCAAAAATTCCCAACCATATTTATAATAAAAACCGAAGCTCAGGGCAAAAAAGGTGAGTCCAGCAACTGCTACGAAGAGCAGCACAGCCCGATTACACAGCCTCTTCAGGAATTCGTACAAACGAGCCTGGAAAGAATATCGAGATTGGCGGAGGCCCTCGTCATTGTCGCGTTCTGGAAGCAAGTGGAGGGCTATGGGAAGAATATAGGTCACCGGATACATCTTCATATGCACGGCGAAACCATAGAACACAGCAGCACAGGCGACGAGTCTTTTTTCTATGAGGTACAGGGCCGTAAGCACCAGGGAGGCGACGATCGAGTCCGCATTGCCCCGGCTGGATACCGCCATGGGTAGGGGGTTGAGAAGCCAAAAGACACAGTAGCCGCAAGCCTGGCGACGACCCAGCCCCTTGAGAAGCAGCAGGCGGTATAAGAGGAAAGCGGTGAGGAGGTCGCAGCTGATGAAGAGAAACTTTCCAAAGAGTTCGTTGAGATAGATGTTGGGAGTGAGGAGCCAACCCAGCAGCGGAGTGTAACGGTACGTCGCCCTCAGGTAAGGGGAGCGCCCTTCCGTGACGTAGCGCGCGGCGTCCGTGAAGACCTGGTAGTCGATGTCCGTATACCGCACGAGCAGGGTCCGGTCCTGGAAGACCCCATAGAAAACCAGGGCGACTCGGGCAAGAAAGGCCACCCCAAACACCCCGACGGGGGGCACCCGCAGGTTCAGGAACCATTCTCCCCAATGCTTGGTCGGGCCCATGATCTGCCCGCTCGACAGCCGCTCAGCCCCAGCTACAAACAGCCTTCGAATCTCTAATCTTCTCTTCGGTTCCTCGCCTCAGGTGGCCGGCGCATCTCCCACCAGCTAAGCTGCCAACCGAAACGACGGGGGGATGATCACTTCCGGCATGGAGCCCCGCCCCCGTCCTGCTTCCGGTCGCAGGTCCCGCGCCAGGCTCTCAGTCGCCCCGGCTACAGAATTGCCTTCTTCGGGATTGGTTGGCTCGCTTCCGCTTCTTCCTCCGGCGGGGGCGGGATTTCCGGTCTTTGGGTAAGGCGACTTCCGCTTGCCGGGAAGACTTGTACTGGCCAGCGTTTTTACGGCGCGGAGTGTGTTTTCTTTGGGAATGGCCCTGTCTTTCCCCCACCCAAACCCCGGTCGGCAGAGACGGACCCCTGAAACGAAGCGAGCTTCAAGCTACATCCTTCCGGCCTGGGCCGGAGACCCGAGAGTGAAAAATGTAACGGTGAAGGGAAAAGAAACCTGAGATAGTTTCTCAGGCTTTCCTCCGCCGGCTCGCCGGTCATCCCGAGGGGGGGCGCGTTGTGGGCCCCGGAGCCGGGCTGAGTTGAAGGGGGCCCAGAGTGTGTATGTCCCATGCAATATTTGGGACATACTTATATTTTGAAATTGTTAGTGGTTTATCTAAATTCGAATTTAACTGGGCAGCCACTGTTTTATCCGCAGCCCTAGGTGGAGGGGCGGAAGGGGAGGACACGGAAGCCTCATAGAGTTCCTGAACTGTGTCATGCTTCCTTGCCTCAGTGCCATTGGCCTCAGTGCCATTGTATTTGCTATTCTTTCTGTCAAGGTTGCTTTCCCCTCTGCAGTCACTACTTAACCCTTTAGGCCTTGGGCTCGAGTGTTAACTCCTAAAAGCGTACCCTGGCACTTAGCTCACTTTTTCATCACCCAATATGACTGAAATGCCGGTTCTCTCCGCTGACTGAGGGTAAACGAACTGGGGCGGAGGAGCTCCAAGCTCCAGAAAATCATACACACAGAAGACCTGCTTCAAAAAGTCCTGTCCAGTGCCTGCCATCCTAGTGCTGCAAAACTCCCTTTTGGAATGACCATTCCTTTATTATAGCATTTGTCATAACTGATTTGTAATAACTGATGTTTTGTTTGTTTCTTTTTCGTAGTGTTCCATCAGGACACTTTGAGGTCTTTGAGAACAGATTATCTTGTTCTTTTCTGTACCTCAGCCTCTAACACATTACCAGACTTACAGTAGGCATTCAATGAAGGTTGAGTTGACTTTGGATGTTCCTCTTACCAGAATACCTCTAGAGTGGCATCCTTGGAGTGCTCCCAACTCCCGGCCCTCTTCTCTCTCAAATATCCTTTACCTGTCTCAAGTTCCACCCCTGTTCACCCACCGCACTCCAACCCTGCTTCAATGAATTTCTCACCAAGGACTCCAGCCCATTAGCTCTTTCCCTCTGTGGGTGCTTACTGCAGTTATAGTCTGCATTGCAGAATTTCATAATTTATTTTAGATTGTATTCATAACCGTTTCAATGAGATTATAGGATTTTTGAGGTCAGGAATTTTATCCTTAGTTTTTTTCAATTACTCGTAATTTATTGCAGTCTTAAGTACATGGTAAATGTTCAGTAAATACTGACTTACTTGATTTTACAGACTGATCCTGCTTCCTAGAAGTGGAAGTCTTCTAGGCTAATGTAACGAGAGGAGATGATTCCGTCCATTCTCAACATGCAGCTCCCAGGACTACCTCCACTCATCCATCACACAATTTACATTTATCCTTTGGATGAACCATGTTAACTTTATACATTCCATATTCATATTCTGATATCTCTCTGTCCTTTTATGTGCCTTGGTATAATTATATGCCTTATATTGATATAATTACTTTTAACCATTTTCTTTTTGCAGTACGTAGCTATGTGTACAGTGGCAGCACATCACTATGCAAATGATGATGATGATGATGATTTCTAATAGCAGCTTTGTTGAGGACTTATTTGCAGTGTGTCAGGCATTGTGCTAAATATTTGTCATGTAAGGTAGATATTCCACCTTCACAAATGAAGAAATCAAGGCTTATGGAGATTTTAAGTGATTTTCCTAACTCACATAGTCAACTAATGGTAGAACTGGAACTTAAAAGTAGATCTGTCTGACCCAGAATATTCTTAACTGCTATGTGGCTAACCTGCAAGTACAATATTGATGATGAATTCTAATTCCCATCTCTGCCTTCTCTTGTTGATCTCTCGTCTGAATCTTTCTGATATTCTCTCTCACTGTGACTTCCCTACTGTCACAAGGCTCTGAGTGTTGGTTTATTAACCCTGCCCACACCTTTGTAAAGAATTCCTTCATTGTGTCTTGTCTAGTTAGCCCTTTGAGTGTGCCATCTGTTTTCTGCTGGAACCCTGGCTAATTTCAACCACTTTCTTTTCTTTTGTAGATCTTGCTTATATTTCCTGCTTTGTAATTTCTTTTGGATCTATTCCTAATTCTTTTCATACTCAGCATCTTGCACCTTAGTCCAGACCTTAAACAACTCAATAATATATAATTGAACAACTATACTATACTAGGATCTGTGGCAATTACTTTTCCTGCAAGCCTTTGCAAGTCTCTTAACTGGTTTAGTGTCTCCTGTCTTTCAATTCTACTGCCAAATTGATATTCATAAACAAATTTAATTAGCTTCTTTACTTCCTTAAACCTCTTCAATAGCTCCCAACTGCCTATAGAAAAAACCAATAAACTATTTAGCCTCACGTTCAATCCCTCCATTACCCTGCCTTTTCAACCTATTCACCTAGAAAGCCATCTATTCTAGGTTTATCAACCATCCTTTAAATATGCCTTGTGTTTTCTTCCTATGATACTTTTGCTCATGGTATACCACCTACAAAGAATCCTATTTCTCTTCACTTGTTTAAATACGATTTATCCTTCAGTGCTGGGCTCAAACTTCAACTCTTCTGTAAACTCTTCCTAGACCTTGACTAGTGGAAGTGATCTCTTTCCCCAAAACAGTCGTGTTTATTGTGTGTTCTTTTTTTTTTAACAGTTAATTATGTCATGCCTTATGAAATATGTTATCTAAATCTTTTATGGTTAATATACCAGCTCCACTGCATGCTAGCTGTGTGAACTTGAGGCAGGTTCCTACCCTCCCTCTTTTCTTCCCTTCCTTCCTTCTACATTTACTGAGCATCTTACATGCTGGGTGCTGTGCTAAGTGCTGAGCTGTACTGGTGACCAAACACTGACATGAATTCCATTCACACAGCACTTAAAGTCTAGTGAGCGAAACAGACATTAGTCAGATAAATTCACAAATGATGTAAAATTGCAGCTGTGGTAAGTGCTATGAAGGAGAGGTACATGGTGCAATCATAGCTTTTAACAGGAGGGTTTGGTCTAAGATGGGTGTAGTAAGAGTTACGAGGGGGTTGGCAGGCGGTAGGGAGAGTTCCACAGAAGGAGTAGCAGGTACAAAGCCCAGAAGACTGTGTGTCCCTCGATAGCGTGTATCATGTCTTCTGTTTCTTTGTTACTTGAATGGCATATCATAGGAACTCATTAAGCATTTGCTGATTTTTCTTGAATTGTGTGTGAAATGTGTTCTAACCAGACCTCTTAGATTGATACCATCCCTTGCCTAGTGCCTGTCCCTGTGAAATGATTTCCACAGAGGTCTCACTGTTTAGAACACGTTGTTAATGGGATATCTGGCCCTTCGTATGTGCTACTTGTTATTTTATCATGTTTTCTTTACATGTTTGTAAGTTTCTTCAATCTTTAAGGGACTGTATATTTCATATATCTTATTTATCTCATATATCTTATGACTCATCCCTAGTGTTTCCTAAATGTGGTAGATAAGTATTTATTGATGATGGTAAGAATATGAGTTTTCTCCCTCTTCCTCCCTCTGTACTTCCATTTCTTGGGAACAAGAATCAGTGACTGTGGGATCTGTTGCTTCTCATCAGAGAGAATTCAGGGCTAGATATTGACAACCAGGCCTTTATCAGGCTAATGATAGATAAGAGTAGAAGAGAAATCCATTTCTTTGAGAGTTGGGGGAAGAAATGCCCAACGATTAAATGAATGGGCTTATAGAGCCTTGAGGGTATATAAGGAACGTCTAAACGGTAGCATGGAAGGGAAATTGGGCTCATGATCACTGGCCAAAAGAGACCCAATGCCCAGGATCTAAAGCAACTTGACTTACCTGAATTAAGCTGAACCAATTTTCAGATTCTGGGTCTTAACCTTTTTTTAAATCTTGTCCTTTAAAACTGAATTTGAAAGGTATTTGCTGAAGAATCCTAAAGTTAACAAGGGGAGGTTTGGGAAGGGAGTAGATGGAATAGATGATAGCAGTGAAGGGGAGAGACCTGGCCACATGGTCAGAAATTCTTCCAGCACCGCCTCATTCAACCCTCCCCATTGGTAGGCCTATGAGTTCAGGCCTTAATAATAGGATTGATTTGGCTTTCTAAAGGAAGCTAGAGTGAAGAACAGAGATCCATCCATTTTATTTAGTAGCTTGCTCTGAACAGACAAAAATAAAATAAACCAAAAAAATCTCACACATCTTTTTCCTAGGTGAATTTGACCTGGTTTAGTGTTTAATGCTGTGAATGGAAAAGCCATCCCTAGATACTTCTGCTTCAGTAGAGTTGGCCATTACTGAGCCTGGAGGCCCATGCTAACTGTACAGCAAAGGTAGTGTGTTATTTTACAAATAATCTAGGTTAACTAGCAGGAGTAAAGGACCAGGGGAGCAGCCTTGGGGAGGGGCAGTGTCCCCGGCTTGTAGCAGTAGTATAACTGGCTTTCTTTCTCTGCTCAGGCCTCATAAGGAAATCCTTGGATGGTCGTCTTAGCTGACAAAGGTCAGGGGGATATTGAAGTGAAGCACAGAGAAGGGATTTCAGAAGCCTCTCCTGTAACTACGTCATCCCCCAGGGCAGGTGGTAGCCCCACTCCTCATTTTCATACAGAAGCAACAAAGCCAAAGCACCACCCCTCCCCATGCCCACATGCCAGGATTGGGACTTGTAGCATAGAGAGCATTCTCTTTGGGCTGCTTGCAGCCATACAGAGGGCTGGGCCTCTGCCTTGGGAGTATCTTGGGCCCAGCAGCTCTTTCATCCTGGCCTTTGGATTCTAGGGTTTAGGCTTCCCTTTGGTGCCTCCCACACACCAAAGTGTTCGGCTTCTCAGTTTAGTGGCCATCACTTCCAAGGGCTGGAGCTGCAGTTACCCCCACACTGTAGAAAAAGGGGACATACAGGGCACTTCAAGAGAGGAAAACAGCAGGGTGCTTTTATTTTAAAACAAAAAAACGTGCTGCCGTGACATGACACTTCTGGAGATGGGAGCACACAGCATGAGTACTGGATTCTCCTACATTTCCATGAATGGAACGTCTCCCCTCCTCATTTTCCTCCTCTCTCCCCTCTTCCTGATCCTACCAGCAGCACAGGGTTTATCAGAAGCCTCAATGGATGACTCTTTATTTCTGAAGAGCAGCTTCCAGCCCTCCCTTTCCCATCATCACACCTGAAAGACTTCATCAGCTGTCTCACTTCCATACTGAAACCAGGAGCACTGGTTTTAAGTCTGGAAATCTGGGGAGTCCTACCCCAAAACCAGAGCAAGATATCTGCCCCATGCTAAGATCTCTGAATATTTGTTTTCTGTACATTCAGTATATTTGGTCCTATATACATCTATATACATCTCTCTACATATATATATTATCTCTGTTTCTTTCTCCTTAGATAAACCTTTCATATATATCATATCCTAATTCCCGAGCCTCCACCTACCTCTTGTTTGCTAGCCCAAGGAAGACTCCAGGGTTTTATCGATTTCACTAGGTCCCCCAGCACCACCCTTTCTCGTCTTCACACCCTGAGTATCCTCCCCCATCAGCTGTTTTGCCCATGCTCTGAAATCTCCCCCATTAACATCTGTGCCTAGTGCTTTCCTGACATTCCAAGTCTATGGTTTGTGTGGTCAGGGGTCCCATTTCTCACCAGACCTGGCTGCTTCTAAAGCTTGTCCGATAGCCTGAAAAGGGATTTCAGCTCAGAGGAGATGGGGGCTGCAGTCTAAAGCCATTTAGGGTTGAGGGTGGGGGCGTTATTCTTGGGGGGGGGGCTTATGGGAGGATAAGCTAGGTTGCATTAAAAAGACAGTATAATTTAAAGTGCAATTTAGAGCAAAGTCTGGGATCATGGAGGAGAATCAAAAAGAGTAGGTCACAAAATGCTCTTTTCTCATTTTGTTATCCAAGAATCTGAGCAGGGTCTGGGGGCTTAGAATAGACAGCAGGGTAATGGGAAGAGAGTAATTCCCTCAGGAGGGATGCAGCTATGTGCAGAAAAAACTAGATGGAGGATAACTTGCTAATGGATAAGAAGATATAGATACACACACACACACACACTCTGCAGTACTTTTTGCCCTCACACATTGAAAGAAATCAGGTAAGTCTAATGTTAAATAAAGTCGAGACCCCAGAAGCTGGCTCTTTGCCTTCTGTCCTCTGTTTCAGATTTTCAGGTTTTTCTGGTTCTTGTTTTCTTGAGAGCTGGGGAGTATTGGGCGGGGGTGGGGGAAGTGGGGGGGAGGGCACTACAGTAAGTAGAGAGTCAAGGGTCTTCATTTTTAAGATATAGTTAGTTGAGTTCAAGGAGAGATCAATATAAGAGGATCTTGTCCAGTTATAGTGAGTGGTGACTGTGGGTCCAGCCTCAAAATTTTGTGTTTCTCTGCAAAACTCTGCACACAGATGCATGTACACATTCTATATAAGCATATAGCTGAGTCCATCTTAAATATACTGCCACTTGATTGATACAGGGACTTTATGCCAAACCACTTTGAGGTGGGGGGGCGAGGGGCGGTGTCCCTTGGTACCTAAGTGAGACCACGAAGCACTCTTGAGATTTGGGGCTTTAGAGAAAGTTCTGGTACCCATACGCACTTCCTGACTCCTACCACAGTCCCCACCAGGGAACAAGGAATGGCCTGAGTCTGATCTCTTAAAGTATGCCTTTTAACTCACTTGAAACTGGCCTCATGGCAGAGGAGAGTAGAGATGAGACTGATACTCATTTTATACCAAGTCTCAGGAATGGCTGAGGGAGACCATGGTTATTTGATCAGGAGGTATAACTTCCTTCCCTCCCAGTATTGCCTAATGAAATAGCTGGCACTTTTTAGAAGGGCACTGGGAGGGGTAACAGGGAGTTCTGCCTTTGCCCAAACCTTAACAAAACATCCCCAATTCCCAGAGGCTCCATACAGCAGTCTGGAAATTCGAGAATTTACTCATCCCACTTGGTGGGGTTGGTTTAACTTTCCTAAGGAATTTGTGCCCTGTGAATCTAGTTTTAGTAGAGCATCAGTGTTGAGAGGGAGGTCCTTGTATTTCCCCTCTGCAAAGGGTTGTGGTTAAGGGAAGAGAGGGCTAGGCTGGGCAGGAAAGAATTTGAGAAGCCAGGGACAGTGTAATCTGGAACACCATTTCCAGGCCTTTCCATGGGGCTGGGCACTGGACTTTTTCCAGGGGAACATACTGGTGAGAGTCTTCCCATTCACAGGACACGGAAACAAATCCTCCGAGGGCTGCCTGGAGGATAAGTTCATGGTTTTGGACCACAGCTCTGCATTATTTGTTCCACACTGAAGAGTTCAAAATCCAGGGTGGGTGCAGGTGTTATGGCTGTGACTATATGTTTTATATTTCTTGGGTCAACCCCAATTCTATGGGAACACAGGCATCTATGAGATAACTGGGAATCCTAAGAAAGGCTCCACTTGAGAAACTAGAAAGAGGACAACAGTGGTGACCAAGTCCTAAGTTATAATCGGGAGTTGCCAACAGAAATTATGCCATGAAAAACCCTAACTTCTTTCAATGGCTTGGTAGAGAACCCACAATAAATTAATCCCAGATTCCTATATTTTTGAGGGCACAGACCTCACAGGGACCGTCAGAGAGCCTTGCCTTAGGGAACTTGCTAGGTGGGAAGATGGAGAGGAAGGGGGCTCCAGCCTCAAGTCACCCAACTTTCTGGTGGTGGTGGGAGGTGGGGGGAGTCTATCCATCCAACTGCATGGTCCTGCTAATGTAAGTCTCCAAGCATGGCTGAGGCCTAAGCCACTTCAGCCTAATCTTCCCTCTCCTTCCCCCATCCTGGCTTGAGGGAGGTGTGTATCTTGGGGTGGAAGTGGGAGGAGGTGAGAGGGGACAAGGGGAGGAAAACGTGGACTCCAATTGGCCTAGACTACCAACAGGCCACTGGGTTAAAGAAGAGGGAGTGGAGAATGGGTGCTTCTGGGGCTCTCCAGTAAGCCTGGGTGATATCCCTTACCCAGGGTACCAAAAGAGGAAAAGAGACCAGAGGGATGGGGAGGTGGGAAACCAAGCCATCAGACATTGCTGATGCGCACACTAACGGCACCTCCCTCCTTCTCAGCTTGCTCCCTTAATGACTCCTCCAACTTGAGCTTCTCAGGGTCTCCGTAACGTACAGTGCTGTCACGGAGGCCACTGGGAGGGGCCACTTTCACAACTTGGTCAAAAAGGCTGAAGTCAGCTATGTATTTGCCACTGGCTGACAGTGAGATGGCAGGTGTGAACTCGTAACCCCAAAGGATCTCCTCTGGCAAGTAGGAAGTGCGCACCTGGCAGGTGGCGCTGGTGGATTCCACTGTCCCACTTAGGATCAGCACCAGCTCAAAGTCACCCTCGCCACTGCGAAGAGGGAGATCTTTCAAGGGACTGGTCTCATCTACCACATGGTAGAAGGTAAGGGGTAGAATGAGGAAGGGGCTGTCAGAGGCCGTGTCTACTTGGAAAGTCACATTGACCTGGTTGAGCCGGATGTTCTCACCCTCCTTGGTCTGGTGGGTCTGAAGCAGTTTGCCTGTCACCTGGCAGCCAATGAGGAGGCTCTTACGCATATTGGCGACTCGGATCATAAGGCAAGGCTTCCCATTGTGGGCAGCTACGACTGCATGCTGGCTGAAACGGATGGTCTCAGCCCGCTTCTTGGGCCGGGCAATCTTCGCCAGGAAGGTACCTGTGATGAAGATTTCCAGGATGGTGGTGAGCACCAGCTGGGCAATAAGAAGCACGATGGCCAGTGGGCATTCCTCACTGATGTAGCGGAAGCCATAGCCAATGGTGGTCTGGGATTCGAGAGAGAAGAGGAAGGCCCCAGTGAGTGTGTGCACCTGTACCACACAGGGGGTGTGGTTGGCTGGGGGGCCCAGCTCCAGCAGGTCCCCATGGGCCACAGCTACCAGATACCACACCACACCAAAGAGGAACCAGGTGCCTGCAAAGGTCGCAGAGAAGAGCAGAAGCTTGTAGCGCCACTGCATGTCGATGAAGGTTGTCCACAGGTCCTTGAGGTAGAGGAAGCGCTTGTCGGCAATGTGCTCCATTCTCACGTTGCTGCGACCATCTTTTGTCAGGACTCTTCGCCTCCGTATCCCTGGGCCCATTAGGGGCCGGCTTTCTGTCTGAGTGGTCTGGCTGTAATACACCTTGGCAACTGATGTCATCTGGAGGGAGCAAGACAGCATAATGGAGGTTACAGCAGAAATCCAGCCAAGTGCTAGCCACCACCCAATGGGAAGGAAGAAGTAATGTTCATTTTAGTGCCACTGATTTGTCCTTTTATTAGCAAATAATTATTGAGCGCTTGCTATATGCCAGGCACTGTGCAAGATGCCAGTGACTCAAAGATGAAAATGACATCATCCTTGCTCTCCAAGAACTCACAGCCTGGTGAGAAAGACATGTTCAAATAATTGCAGTACAGTCTGATATTTGTAATTCTTAGGAAAGGCAGAGAAGAGTAGTAAGTGCACAGTTCCTTGAAGGTTGGGGTAAGAGTAAAGAGGGCTCTACTGGTCTCCATTTGCCACAAAACCAGTTCTGTGAAGATCTCTAATTCTGAAATAAGATCTCTCCCCACCCTCATGAATGGCATCAGCAAGAAAAACTGTCCCATGGAAATCTTTCCAGGCCAATCCCCCTTAACACACACATACCCTTAATTTCTCTATTCTCTCCCCTAGCCCCAAGTCAGTACTCACTGGTGGTACTAAGATATTCATCTGGCTCAGAAAATAGCAGAAAGTGCCCATTCTTCTACCCTTCAAGATGTTCTCTGAGCCCATTCACTATTATTATTATCATCATCATTATCTATTTGCATCATCTGGGGAAATTCGGTCTGGGTAAGAGCCTGGGGTGGTGCTAGGAAGAGCACAGACAGGACCAGAGCAAAAAGAAGTAAGCAATGGTGGAAGAGAAACAACATGCTGACACTTCCTGGCTGCACTGGAACATTTTCCCAGGGATTGTGAGAAATGCCAGATTGTAGGTGGAAAAATTGTCTTGACTGAGTGAAGTAGGAGAGTTAGGAGTGTATATTAGTTATTGGCTATGTCTGCACAAGCTCAAATTCAGGATTGCTATTTGTCCTGATAGTAGAAAGTGGGACAAGGCTCTGAAATAGGAGACAGCTCACTTAATACAAGGTGCCTGGCACCTCGCCCAAGGAGTAACTTGTACTTTTCCAGCAGAGAAAGAATTTTAATCACTTGAGCGCTCGAACTCTAGATCTGATGGCCAGATCTTCTGGGAAGGAGCAGGGTGATCTCTGGGGAGTTCGGTCCCTCTTGGAGAACAGAGAGGCTCATCACATTCTCCATTCCGAGAAGTCCGAACCATTGCATTTTCTCACTCTTCACACTGTCCCCCACCCCTTCTTCCCCAGGGCCTTATCCCTGGATAACTCTAAATTATTTGGGTACATTCATATACTCACCCAAGTCGGCACTAAATTGGAGATCACCAGTGGATGACAATCCCAGAAGGTTCAGAGGCAACCAGGAACCCATTTTACCAGCCCCCACCCACCTGGAACTTTTGTACAAGTGAGACTACTCAGCCAGACTTGGATGTCATCCACTTCCCAATATCCTTGGCTACTTTGGAGCAAAAGGAAGCTCTGTAATAGTGAAGTTTGAAGAAATCTCATTTACAGTTCAAGTAAAGCCCCATTCAGTACTCAGTAGTAGTAATAATAATAATAACAAACCACCACAATGCCTGCACCTATATACCGTTTAAAGTTTACATGTGAGCATGCCTTCTCATTTGATCCTCCAATTCTTAAAAAGACGTGAAACCTCTATAAGAGATTTTGAGGAACTATTAGAGAACAGAGAAAGTGCTGGAAAGTTGTGGATGAGTGAACATAATTTTAATTTTCAAAAAGAAAAATGAGGTACATTTTATAAACTACAAACAGGTAAGATGTTGATTGTAGGCAGGATTCTAGAATGAGCATTAAGATTGTGAGTACTTGGGCAGGGTGGGAGAAGGTTATCAAAACAACCCAGCATGGGGTTCCCAAGAACAAGTCACATCTGGCTCACCTGATCGCCTCCTATAACGAGGTTACTAAATGCAAATCAGAGAAATGCAATAGGTAAAGTGTCTAAGCAAGATTTTTGACAAGATCTCTCATTATGTCCCTGGGGATAAAACAGAGAAAAATGAACAGACTGCTAATCTAATTCGGTGACTTACAAATAAAAAAGCAGTGGTACTGGTGAGTGGATCATAATAGCCTGGAATCCGTTTTCTAGTGATATACCAGAGAGCTTTATCTTTGGTCTTGCCCTATTCCATGTGCTTCACACTGATTTTATTCAGAACTATAGAACACATGGCCATCAATTATACGGATGACGCAAAGCTGGGACAGATCACAAAGGCAAGGTCTGGGTCAGAATTAGGATCCAAAAGGAGCCAGATAAGTGTGCCAAATCTAACAAAAAGGACAAATGTTGTGTTACATACTTGGGTCCAGTAATTACCTGAACAGGTTCTGGTTTGGGAAGATGTGATTTAGTAAGCAGTAACATGAAAATAAATTTATGTATTTTAGCAGAAAATATTCCATTATGAGTTATCTTTGTGTTTTGGTTGCCAAAAAAGCAATGCAATCAATCTTAAGCTACTTTAGTTGAATTAAAGTATCTAGAATAAGGAGGTAGTTGATTCTGCTCTGTTCATCCCACACCTGCAGTATTGTGTATCAAGGAGTAATCAGGATATGAGAGGATTCAGACCCAGATCAGGTAAGAAATGGTTGGAGGAAATGGGGACATTTAGTCGGGAGAAGAGACAATCAGAGGGATATGATGGCTGCGTGCAAATGTTTGGTTTGAAAGGCTGTCATGTGAACAAGGGTTTGGACTTGTTCTTTGAGTTCCAAAAGGAACAAATAGGACCAGTGAGTTCAAACTACAGGGAAAAAGATTCCAGATTGCTATGACAAAGAACATTGTAACAATCAGGACAGCCCACATGTAGAAAGAGCTTCTCAAAAGGTAGAGAGTGCCGTATCCCTGGAGGTGTTCAAAGACAGGTTGACAAGCACTTTGCAGAGATTCTATAGAGGAGATTGAAGCTTTGGATGGGAGGTTAAAAGATTGTCTTTGAGCTTCCAGCTACAGTCATGGAGGATCAAGATGCCTGCCTCCTCCTCCCCATCTCTAACCTCCTGCACTTTCTTTTTTTTTAGTGAGAGAGATTAGCCCTGAACTAACATCTGTTGCCAATCCTCCTCTTGCTGAGGAAGATTGGCCCCAGGCAGACATCCGTGCCCATCCTCCTCTACTTTATATGTGGGACGCCTGCCACAGCATGGCTTGATGAGCGGTGCGCAGGTCTGCACCTGGGATCTGAACCCGCAAACCCCGGGCTGCCGAAGCAGAGTGCGCGAACCCAACCACCACGCCGCCACTGGGCCAGCCCCATACCCTCCTGCACTTTCTATGGTGACATTTGGGGATCATTCATCAAAGTCCTAGCTTTGCTTGTGCTGAGGAGAGATTCTGCATATCTGGGGGGAACGGAAGCTCTGGGGCCCAAAGAAAGCCTTGCTTACTATTCCCAAAATAAGAGTCTATGATTATATCTCACTTTACAGTTTATAAAATGTGTAATTTGACCTTCAACCATGAGGTAAGTAGGAAAGGCATCACTAGAAACTTAGGCTCAGAGAGACTTGCCCCAAGTAGATTAGTGGGAGAGTTGGAACCAGAACCCGGGTCTTCTGGCTCCTGGTCCAGAAGTTTTTAATTGTAGCAACTGCTTCTGTGTACCCCAGGTTCATTCTCATGGGTCTCATGTTCTCAGGAGGCGCCTCTATAGTACGTTGTATAGAGGATCACAGCTGAGACAGTGAAGACAGAGCCTGTAGCTTTGAGAGCCCAGTGTTAAGGCTATAGACTCATGGGCACTGGAGATTTTGGCTACTGGCTAAAACTCTTTGTTGTGATTGCCACCTCCAGCTGTATGCCTGCTGTTGCTAACCTTTATAGCTGCCTCCTTCAGCTGTTATCTGCTGCTCCCAGCTGTTGTGCCACCTCCCACAGCCAGGCAGCTTTGTTCTCCGTGGTGGTCAGAGTCAGATGCAGATAAACAATCAGCTATGCTCCACCCCCAAGCTGGCCAGGCCGGGGGGGGGGGGGGGGGGGGGGGGGGGGGGGGGGGGGGGGGGCGCAGCAGGCCAAAGCTCTGGGTTTGCGGCTGCCCCAGCTGAAACACACATACTCTTTCCTCTAGAGGGTGCTGCTTCCCCAAAACAGTCCCAGCCAGATACCAGGGACTGTATCTGAAGAATTCTGAAGATAAGACCAGCCCCCAAGTGGTTAAAAGAGACAGAAAGAGAGACAATTAACCTTTCTTCTCTAGAAGAACTAATGATTCTTTCCCTAAAACAAAGGCCAGTCATACCTACAGTGATGTCCAGCATGTTCCCTCAGCAAATACCACTCCCACATGCTGCTTCATGTCTGCAGAAGGACCTAACGCTCTCCTCTACCTGAGAGCTCACAAGTCATTTACTCTCCAGAAGGAATGGTTTATTAGAGCCTTTCGTGAGTACAGGACTGCTCTGGAGTAAGGACACTGCTCTTGTGACTCGCATCACTAAAACTGGTCCCTGGCTCCCTATTGCTTTCAGGATAAAGTGCAAGCCTCTGAGCCCAGCATTCAAGGCCCTTGAAGATTTAGTCTCTGCCTACTTCTTGGCTCTAGTCTAGCCACTCTTCTACACCTCCCTTGGACTCCAGCCCTGTAAAGAGCCTCACTGTTTCACCCTTTCTACCTGGGGACCTACTTTCACACTGCCTCGCTCCATGCCTACCTGATAACCTCCTGCTTATCTTTCAAAACTCCACTCAAGTGTTAGTTACACCCTTTGAAGCCTTCTGTGACCCTCAGAGAAATAGTTCATCTTCCCTATCTCCCCGCCCCCACCGCAGCATGGGTTTACTAAGCATGGTCTTGTATGCATTCCTATTTTAAAATATCATCGTGATTTGCGCTGGTTAGTTTACCATTGTTTGCCATCTATGAGTTCTTAATTTGAGGCCACGGACTGTGACTTTCACCTGCTCCCAGTACTGGGTACAGTTTGTTAAGAAAGACTGAGTAAAGGCATGACTGGAAGGCTGACCTAGACAGGCCGAGGCCGAGTGAGGGCTGCAGCCTCAGTCTACCTCACAGGAGAGGCCAAGTTCATGGAGACCTTCAGGCAGAGCCACGGCAGAGTGGGAGGGCCCCAAGTTTACTGCTTAGGGCTCCACTAAGGCTGCAGATGTTTACAAATCCTTTTTTCAAAAGGTGGGAGAAAGCAAAGCGCAAGGCATCAGTCCCAGCTCTCCTCTGGGTCAGCTGTTCCCTTTGCAGGAGGCTGGAGAGGGAGGATGAGCCTTTTAAATAGCCATGAGCATTAGAGTGGACTATGCCAAATTACATGACTAGAAAGGATGCTTCAACCCCTCCAGGAGCAGAGGTGGAGGGGGCAGGGAAGAGCTGTGCACCTTCTCCTAAGTAAAAAGTGAGGCTTGTTTACAGGGCTGGAGTCCCAGGCAGGGAAGCAACCCTGAGCAAAGAACTCTGTTTTCTCTGTGGCAAGAGCAACCTGACTGAAAGGAGCTTTGGGGTACTAATACTAAACGCATTCATCTCCAAATGTGAAAGAATCCTCTTTCTTCTCCTACCTGCTGCCCCTCTTTGGTTTCCTAAATAGCTTATGGTGCCATCATCCTCTGAGTTACCACACTGAAAATCTTGGGATCTTCTCAAACTCTGCTCCTTCCTCATCTCAACACTCATCTGATGCCACGTGCTGTGGACTTGTTACTTGGGCCTCATACCCTACTTCAGGTTTTTAATGCCTTTTGGCTGAATTGCTACATCAGCCTCCTACTCATGTCTTGTCTCCATCCTTTCTCTCCTCAAATCCTTCCTACACTGCTACTGGATTACTCTTCCTCAGTTACACCTCTGATCATGAATCAATGAGCATTTATCCAGGACTTCACAAAGCACTTGCACATTTTATTCCCAGGGCATTCCTATGAGGTATTAAAGTTTTAATCCTCATTTTATGAATGAGGAAACTGAGGCTCAGAGAGATGATGTGACTTGGTAAATTTGGAACTGGACTCATGCTCAGGTCCTCTGTCTCTCAAACCCATCCACTTTTCATCATACCATAACTGTCTCAGTTCCTTCCCCAGCTCAAAAAGTTTTAATGTCTCCACATTATCTATCAAAGAGAGGCCAAACTCTGTCTGGCACATATGGCCTTCCCTGGTCTCCTTCTAAACCTCTCCTACCTTACTTTTCTTGTCTACAGCAAGCTTCAAGCAAACCATCTGTTCCTTGCTCCCTGTTGTACACACCCATGCTTTCCTGCCTTCACGTGATTGTTCATGCTCTTCTCTCTCCCTGGCCTCCCCTTCCTCCTTGTCTCTACATATCCAAGATAACTTTCAGAGCCCAGTTCAAGTGACCCCTCTTCCATGAAGCCTTCTCTAATACCCACAGCCTTAAGTAATACCTCCCTCTTCTGAGTTTCTTTCTTTCTTTCTTTCTATCTATCTATCTATCTATCTATCTATCTATCTATCTATCTATCTATGTATCTATCTATCTATCCCTCTATACCTTTTATGGCACATCTATTTGGCATATCATGTGTCTTCTACTACAAATAAGGTTATTGAAATAAGGACTCAGACATAATATATTCTGATTAACCTGATGTGTGACTAGCACAATGTCTGACACATAGTAGATGCTCCAGAAGTATTTCATGAGTGAGTGAATGAGCAGAAGGGGGTTCTCAAACCACTCCAGCTACGGAGCCAATCTAAGAGAACTGGGAAGGGACTCCAACCTCACAGTAAGGCTAAGGAGGTGTGAAAGCCCTTGCCTGGGTAGAACTGGTGGAACTTCACCCTGGTCCAGGGCCTCTCTCACTTTGGGGCCTTCTCATTCCCCCTTCTTGTTTGTGTCTTCTCTTGATTTTTCTTATTATATTTTCTCTTTTTCCTTGTACATGCAGAAACCCCAATAACTAATTATCAACACTAATAGATATGCAAACAAACCAGAGGTTCTCATCTGCAATGAGGTTGCCCACCACATAGGAAGATCCATGCAGTTTCAACTGTGTTTTCTTGCATTCATACGATAAACATTTTTTTTAGCATCTACTGTGTGTCAGATTCTAAACAAGACACTGGAATTATGGAGATGAATTAGACATAGATTCTGGCCTTAAGGATGTTGCGATCTAATAAAGGAGACAACCATAAACAGGCAGTAAGTGACAAATGCCATAGAAGAGTATCCGTGAAGTGGCAGGGGAGTTTGCGATGGGAAAGGTGACATCTAGCTCAAGGGAGCAGGGCTGGGAAGGTGACTAACATGTATTGATTGAGCACCATTATGTGCTAGGCTCTGAACTAAGTTGTTGGGGATTTTTAAATGTTACCTCATATAGTTCCCCAAACAACCTTGTAAGAATGTTATTATCCCCATTTAGACCAGGAAACATAGTAAGTAACAACCATAAATTGAGATTTTTCCTCCATGCCTGACTGTCTCATTCAGGGAAGACATTATAGAGAAAGGTGGCATTGGGACTGGGCCTGAAGAACAGGCAAGATTTGACCCTTGGAGATTGGGGTGGGAGGTCAAAGAGAAGGCCTTTTTAGGGAAGGAAGCAGTATGAGCAAAAGATACAACACTGAGGAAGTCCCGAGCCAGCCAGCGGGTAGGAGCCATTCATTTTAAAGTGTTGGGAGCACATGAAAGACCTTAATAGGACAAACTGGGAAAACAATGATGTGCTCTGATCCCTCAACACCCTCCTGCTTTGTGGTCAGCTTCATGTGTTTGAAGACTGGGTGGCTAGAATGAGGGACAACAGCCCCAGCGTGGATGTGGAGCCCTGTGGCTCCCACAGGGATCAGATGCAGGGCCAGGGCCTCTTCCCCACGGTGCTCTAACCTGCTGGACATCCTTTTACAGAGCCACTAGATGAGTTTGCTTTTTTGACTGTGGAGTACTTCTTCTTCCTAACATTTGGTTCAGGGAAGTGGAAGGAGAGAGATGGAGGGGAACTATCATTTATTGAATGCCTACTTTAGACCAGCACTTCAGATTTCATCTTTGCAACAACTCTGTAAAGCAGAGTTTTTATCTTCAAATGACTGATGAAACTGAGGTTCAGAGATCCCAGGTGACACAACTTCTAAGTAGCAGAGCTGAGATTTGTACCTAGTTCTGGCTGCATTTCAAAGTCCTTTCCACTATAGCTTCAGGTTAACACTATAGTGAATTTGCCTTCACTGAGCAAATTCAACACTCAACAGCCAGAGAAGATGACACCTAGAGCGTGCTAGAGGGCTAGCAGGAGCCAGCCTCGTGTGAAAATCCACTCTCAGTGGTGCCTAGGGTGCATCCGATGGTTGGTGGTGATGCTCTTTTTCGTGATTGCTTTATCCCATTGTTCCTTCTCCTAGGTTTGCATGGCACGTCTTTATTCTCTCCATTTCCTTCTCTTGGGCTCTGCTCCCATCTTTCTTCCCATCTCTTCTATCATCTATGCTGCCTTGCTTGCCCTTCTCGTATTTCATGCTGGCTGTTACTAAAATGTGTTTCCGCCTTCTGTCCTCCTTTTCACATCCTCTTTGTCTTTTCATTCCCTACACATGTGTCTGGATCATGCCTTCTTCTCCTCATAGTTTCTTCAGCCTCCTGTATCACATCCTGGACATCTGATTTTTGAAGATGGTGACATGGAGGAATAGTATGCTACCCATCTAATCACAACTCTGACCTTCAAATTCTGTATCACTCTTTATCCTCTTTTTCTCCATCTATATCCCAAAGCCTAGGTGCCCACATTAATAGAGGCATTCTAAGCCTAACAGCCCCCTATTCTCCCTAGTTCTTCCCTCCAGAAGAGGGCCTCTTGATTTAGGGATTTGGAAATGGGATCAGAAAGGGAGGGAGTTTCCAGGAAGATAGGAGGAGTTCCCACTATGGATATTAAATAATCCAGTTTTCTCAGGTTTGAAGGTATTCCTGAGCCAATCACTGGGGTATAGACAGATGAACAGGTGGAAAGAAACAGGGAGTTGCAGTACCAGCTCACTCTCTGTCCCAGTATCTGCCCATCATGCTCAAGTGCTGTGTGGCAGGAGAGCCCTGAACACAAACAGGGATTTTGAGTACTATCAGCCTCAGAACCTGAGGCTAGGCTGGTCTCCAAGCCCATACTCATCTTAGACAGCTGAGCTGGGTACATGTCTAGCATGGCATTTTGGAGATGGGGGGAGAGAATCAGGCACAAGGATGTTTTAAAACCCTGCCAGGAACTAAGAGGCAGCATTGCCTGGTGGAAAGTTGGCTGGACTGGGAAGCAAGAGACTTAGGTGCCAGTCTCAACTCTGCCACTAACTAGCAGTGACCTTGGGCAAGTCTTGAAACCTCTTGGACCTTTATTTCCTTAATTGTGGAATAAGGGCATGGTATTAGTTCCACACTTAAACGAGTGTGCCAGGAGGTGCTCAAACCCACAGGATTAAATTTAATGTATTTGCCTGAGATATCAATTTTACTCAAAGATTTTGAGGGGGAAAAAATCTTATGTTAATATGAAACAATGTATGATGGAGTAGAATGAAAAATTTATATAATTTAAATGACAAAACAGATTTCAAGGATATCCAACGTGTGGCAGCTTCTGGCTCATCCCTGTATCTTGTGGGGTATAATTCCCTCTCCTCTGGCTTTCAGAACACGTTGCTCGGTCAGTTTGGGAGGCGCTGTGTTTGAAGATTATCAAGGTCACTTCCTCCTTTAAAACTCATGTCCAGCCTGAGTCCCTCCCACTGCAGTTTGGTCCCATCCCTCCTCCCAGCCTTGTTGGAGAGAGGAAACAGCTACTCAGCCTTCCCTCATCAACCATATTATCTCTTTTTTGTATACCAATTCCAACTTGAATAGTGACCTTGGAAGCCTCCAGAAGGAGCTCAGCTTGCACTGGGGACTGAAAAAGAAGCATTTCTGGGCTTCCAAGTGTTCTTAATGAGAGAGGGGAAGAGAAGAGAGAGGAGAGGGTGTAAGAGGAAGGCCAATAAGAAAAGCACTGCAGGATTATGTAAGCCTCAAGGTTGGAAGAAGAATGGCGTTGGGTTTGGGGTTCTTTTCAAACTTAATGTCTTTATTCATTAATCTCCCTCCTGTCCTGCCCCAGAGAAAACAAACAGAAATGGAGCCAGATGCACACAAATCTTGAGGTGGGGAAAAAGAGGGCAGTGTGTGTGACCGGGGGCCTGCCTTGCCAGCTGAGTCACTGTTGCCTCTTCCTCCCACTCCTGGGTCTCCTTCCCCTTCCCTCCATCCTCTACCCTCGGCCTGACACCAAGGCCCTGGCCCAGGGAAGAATAGGCTTTTCTTCCCTTGTGTCAACGTTTGGAAAGTTCTCATAGTCTGATCAAAAGAAAGGATAAAAGCCTTCAAAGCATTTCCTGGGAGCCTATGACCTCTGTCTGGCCCCTCTGACCGCCCTGTGTGTTTTCCGGTCAAGAGAAGGAGGGACACAGAGATGGAGCCATGTCAGATGTTCTCCTCTTTTCAGACACCACCCCTGCCTGTCAGTGTGGGCTGATCAGGACCACTGCCCCTTCCTCCGCCCCAATCCCCAGCAGTGCCTTCCCTCCCCTGCAAGAACGAAAGAGTGTGCCTGCAGAGAACTGCCCAGAGGGTGGCATCTCGGGGACCCCTTTTTTCCCCAGCTGGAGAGGGAAGATGACTTCCTGGCGCATGCAGCAAATGGGCACTGCCTCTTTGATGCACCTGCCTCCCCAGCCCCAGCACACTCCCTCCCCAAGTCATCACCCGGCCACAGTGTCTGCTCCTGCCCCTCGTCTGGGGCAGCAGGGCTACACATCCTGGGCTGAGCAGGGAGTTGGTCCTGTCTGAGGAGCCTGGCACTGTGCAGAGTTCAACTGAGGACAAAGGATGCACAACTGCCTCCTCAGCCCCAGCTTCAGCAATCCTGAGAGCCTGGACTGGCCCTGTCTGGGTCTTCACCTCAGAAGAACATCTACTTGGAGATGTTAACCCATCCCTTCACAAATCAACTGAAAAGGCAGAAAAATCAGTATCAGTGCTAAGATTCAGCTGGAAATAATGACATTAATATGAATAACTTATATTGTCATTGTTATTCTATTGTTATTTTATTGTTATCCTATTGTCATCAGTAAGACATGAGATACTGAAAAGGTTGCAAGGACACTGGGGGAGATGTCAAAGGGTCTGGGCTGGGTTAGGAAGAAGCAGGGTGATGATCAAGATGTCTGTTCAAGACCTCTTCTATGTGTGCCAGGCTGCCCTGGCTCTCTAGTCACTCATCACCTGGCCTAGGCTCCTGAGATTCTCCATAGTGGGAATCTATACCCAACTGATCTCCAAAGATATTGATTGAGGAGATCATCCTAATTTAGAGATTAGAAGTATTCTTCCAGACAGAGTCCCCTTGGGAGAGTTTACCCCCATCCCCAGCCTCAGCTGCACTTACAGCAGAGGGGGCTGGCAAGACTACAGATGGGGGGCAGAGGGGAGCCAGGAGATGATGGGGAACTCTTGCCAACTTCAAGCTTTACCAGGTGTCTCTGCCTCAGCCCTCTGCTGAAGATTACCTCCCCACCACCAGGGGGCAGGGCTCCCCAGCCCCACGGAGCTGCCCTTGCCTGTGAAGATTGCCTTCCCTCCTAGACTTTCCCTGCCTCTACCTCCACCCCAGCCCACTCCTTGTATTATTAGGTTGAACCATATGAAATTGCAAGTTAAAAAAAAAATGAGTCCCATGTCAGCAACAGCAAATGGTTCAATCTACTAATATTTAATAAGAATAAAAATAAGAGTAACAGCCACCTTCAGACTATGAGGCTCTGCAGTCTACAACACACATTAGGCACAATTCCACTTGATCTAACAGCCATGCTGGGTGGCAGTTAGAGCAGCAGGAAACTCTCTCCAAGGTCACAGCTGACCTTCCAATCATTAAATCCAAGGGCGTTTTCTCAGTCCTTCACCCTAGCAGTCTCTCTGCAGCATTTGAGACTGATGACCAGCCTGTCTGTTCTTGTCGCTCTCTCCTTGGGGTCTTACTGCGATGTAGTGGGGATCCACTGATTTTGGAGACCTCGATTAGCCTTTAAGTGGCCCTGCCACTTCTAGACTTCGTGATTTGGGGCAAACCACTTAAACTCTCTGAGTTTTCATTTCCTTTATCTGCAGAAACGGCCTCCCTCACAGTGGTGTTGGAAGACTTGGATGGGCTCACATATGTAAGAGCACTTTGTGGGCTGTGAAGCACTAAATATGTGGAAAGTTCCACTGCTCCTCTCCGACACTGTTCTCCAGGATCTCTCTCCATTTACTTTTGATCTGCCTCTCTTGCTGTGGTCTCTCCTCTGCCTCTTAAATGTTGTTGTTTCTCAGGGATCCACCCTTGGTTCTCATCTCTAATCACTCTGCTCTTCATCCTCAGCTGTTCCAACCACTCCCATGGATTCCACCTCACCTCTGCCCTGTATGTCCGAGGACTTCCAGGCTCCCTCTGTCTGGAGCATTCCAGTCTTAACAAGTTCAGACTTATGTCCTCTCTCCTCAAAAGAGAGTCTCTTCTGTGTTTCCCCTCTTGTTCACAGAATTACCATCCATTCAGTGCCCAGTCTAGAAACCTCAGAGTCACTCTTGGTTTCTCTCTTGCCCCTCATCCAGTTGGTCACTGGATCTTATCGATTCAGCCTGTGTGGGCTTCTCTCCCTCTCCTTTGAGGCTGCCGCAATTCAGCCTTGTATTCTCTTTCACCTAAAATGTTGCAATCTCCTCCCGGTCTTCCTGCCCCCAGCCTCACCTTCCTCACCTCCACCTCGCTCAGCTGCCGCCATGCCTTTCTACAACACAATATGATACCATCACTCCAGCTTTGAATCCTCGAATGAGTCACACAGCTTTTGTGATGAAACCCAAACTTCTTGACATAGCATTCAAAACCTTCACTATCTGATTCCATCCTAATTTTCACAGTCTCTTTTTTTGATATTTCTCCCTGGGTACCCCATCTTCTAGCCATATAGAACAACTGCTCTTCAAACATGGCCCGCATTCCATTTGCACGTCCCCCTGCCTTTGCTCATGCAGTTCGCTCTGCCTGGAATGCCTTCTGGAAGTATTTACTCTACCTCTATGTTCCTGGGACACTCTGCCACATCATCAATCTAGCATTCCTCTGTCCTTCTCAAGAGATTGTTAAGCTCTTTGAAGGCAGAGACTATATCTTAGTTATCTTTTTAAGCTGGTGCCTTTGAATTTAGCCTAATTGATTAGTATAGAGGAAAGACTTACACTTGAAATCCTGGGCTGGGAATGTCAACTATGCAGCATGTGGGCTGTCACTCACCTCACACCCCACGCTTAACAGATACCACTAATTTATCACAGTACTTTTTTTCTCACTGAGCCTCAGAATCTTTCTTAACATGGTGAGACAGAAAGCCACTTTCAATCAAATGGAGTTAGCCTAACAAATGAAACCTATTTGTTATCCTAGCATGTCTGCGTCATAGCCAAAGTTCCCTATCTACTCTTCTTTTCTACTATTTGCCATCCTGGTCTGTCATTTAAGAGATTGACTAAAGTTCCCATAGCTGTTGGTAGGGTGAGATTTACTGTAGCCCCAGCATTGGAGGAGGCTTCCAACCCACTGTTCTTCATCCCACCTCCCTATGATTCCCAAGATGAGGTTCCCCCAAAAAACTCTTTCAACCTGCCAAGAGGTGGGGAAGGTGTGCAGTGAGGGATGCAGGATAGAGCCAAGTTCCTCAATTACTGCCCTTCGGCCCCTTGCCCTCCTGCTTGCCCCCAGCCTTGGTGGCTCCAGGCAGCTGGCATGCTTTTCAAAGCCAGGATGGCCAGGCCCCAGGAGATAAGGTTTTTAGGGTGGAGGCCAGTGAGCCACTGAGCTGTCACCAGATCTGCCACCAGAGTCTGAGAAACTAGAGAGGGGCCAAGCTGATGGGACCTGCTCCTTAGGGTCCCGGGGACCAGTGGGGTTCCCTACCTGAAAGAAGAGAGGGAGGCCAACTAGACCCCAGCTGAGGGCCCCTTCTCTATATACTTTCTTGTCTGTGATTTTAGAAGTTGCTCTGGCTAGTGATAAGGGAGGGCTTGGACCTGGTCAGTGGACGGTCCGAGAGGCAGTATAGGGGGCAGGGGTGGCAAAATAGTCACTCCCCAGTGTGGAAGCACCTTCAGGAGCAGCTCCCATATGGGTCGTTTTATCTGCCCCACTCCTTCCAGGAAGGACCATGCCCACCTTCCCAAGCAGGAGAATCTGTTATGAACTGATTCATAACCTGTATTTTGTTCATCTTTGTGTCCTCCTCAGAGCCTAGAACAGAGTTTTGGCTAAGTAATTCTTGGCTTAAAAGAGCCCATAGGACTGATATTCTAAATTACTTTTTCCTCTCTCAGGTGCCCTTTTTGGTATGTGACATGCTTCATCCTTGGGAAGCCCTTCTTCCAAGCTTCCCATTGAAATTTCAACTTTCGAACAGCTAGGGGCACCGACTCAGTTTCCCCGTCAGCCTTTACTCCATGCTGCCCTCAGCCCACCTCCTTCAACACTCTCCAGACTCTCTATAGTGAGGGGGCCAGATGGGGAAACTGAGGCTCACAGTGAGTACACAGTGCTTAGCAGGAGGGCCTCAATGCCAGAAATCCAGAGTCTTCTGTTGGGGAGTGGATCCCTCTTTCATGGTGGGAAAAGGGAAAGGCAAAAACTTCAAACCTGGCCAACGACTGGCCCAGAGTCAGACAACTCTGGACTTGAGCTTCTCCCTGGACAGACCAGGTCCTCCTGGTGAGCCCAGTGCTTCCTTGCCCCTGTGTCACCAGGAGGACTGAGCTTGGGAGAAAAGGAGAAAGAAAAGTGAGAAAAGGAAGATGGAGGGGAAGCAGAGGGACTCCAATGCTCAAGCCCCTAGAACTGCAGGTGGGACAGAGTCTATAATAACCTGACCTCTGCTGACCTCTCCAGGTCAGTGTTCTCTATCCTCTATCCAACCCCTCACAGGCATACTCTGTCCTCCAGCCACACTAAGCTGCTCTCAGTTCTTGAACAGGCCACACTTTCTCTTAGCAACAACAGTTCTCAGCAAATGATGGGGCCTCTTCCATGGAGCACTCTGACCCTCCCCACCTTGCTTGGTTAATTTCTACCCCTCTTTCAGGCCTCAGCTTAGGTGTCGCTTTCTCTAGGAAGCCTTTCCAGATGCCCACACTCCCCATGGGAGTCGCTGCCCCTCCTCGGTGTTCCCACAGCCATGGACTTCTCCACCTCAGTCCTTACAATGAGCCAGGCAGCCTCTCCTCCCTGAGAGGTGGGTAATGTCATTGCCCTCATATCAATGATGTGGAAACCAGACTCAGAAAGGGTAGCTGACTTGTCCGGGAGAACCACTCGGAAGGGCTGACTGCAAGTTGAACCCAGGCCTGCTTACACCAAAGTCTGCTCTTTTCATCTGGCCACCGTATTGTCATAGAACGTCTGTGCTGGGAGGCCCTCATGGTCATCCCATTCAATCCCCTCATTTCACTGAAGAGGAAGCCAAGGCCTAGAAAAGTTGAGTAACTTGCCCACAAAGCCTACAGCTGGCTTGTAGCACACGTGATTTTATATTAGAAGCAGAGCAATAACCCCGGCCTTCTTCCTCATCCCAACCTCTCTCTCCCTACAAGATCCTCTCTTGACCCTGGGGTCCTGCAGGGCCAGATGGTATGGAGCCAACCTGAGAACGTTAGCTGCTGAGCTCTTCCTTTGCCCAACTGCAGCCACAGCTCAGGAGGTAGCCAGTGTGCCCCTCCCATCCTCAGGTCTCAGGAATCTCCCTCACCCCAGCAGAAATACACAGAAATACGCCAACAAAAAGAGCTAGAAGAAACAGCAAATAGCGGGCCCACTGGGAGGGGACAGATTCAGTGATGCTCTCTGCTGGGGGCTGTGAAAATGGTCGAGGCAGTTCTTTAAGACAGTTGAAAATCCTACGGCCCACAGGAGGCTCTAATGAGCCTCATTAGAACTATCTCCCGGCCACCCAGCCTTTGTTCAATAGGAGACTAAAGACAGACCTCTCCTTCTCATCAGGGAAGGTGAGTCCTCCTCTTCCATTCTTCCCCTCTGCCGAGTAAGACCTTATACCCAGGAAATGCTTCCTGTTATGTCAAAATTGACCTGTTGCTACCTAAGAAACTTATTCTTATTTTCACCCTTGGTGGAAATGGAGACCCAAAGGCACCCTGTGCTCATAATGCATCTTCAGGGAGCTGAGCCACCTTCTCTGACAGGTGTCCTCTCAACTCCCTTTCCTTCTCAGGGCTCCTGGTTCCATGTTTGCAGAGCAAGCTCTGATCCTCACATGGAGAAATCTAAGGGGGTCCACCGTGACCCTGGGAGGAAATCTCTCTACCCTCTCCCCAACTTTCCACTTATTCCTTATCCACATTCCTTGTTTGAAGAGAAGGAGGGGGGTAGGTGTTGCACAAAGACATTGACTAGATGCAGAACTAGATTCAGAGGTGGCTGTCTCCCTGTCCTCCCTCTTGCAGTAACTAATTGCCTGAGTACAGATGGAGGCCTCTTTCTCCAACAGGGGACATTTGAAGGGGATTTGGAGGCAGAAGAACCACTCCAGAGTATAAGGGCTGGGGGAGGTGTGTTTCTGCATGAAGGAAGACAGATGGATGAGGTGGCTTAAGTGGAATCCGGCAGCCAGAGGGGGAGCATTCTAGGTGAGGAGTGGGGTTAAGGAGTAGAAGGGTCCTGCAAGGGTCTATGCAATTCTGATGTAAGGGAAACACCATGGAGATCGGCGTTCAATATTTGCAGGTGATCAAACCAATATCACCTTAGCTCTCCATCTAATGGAGTTTCTGCAGCTATGACCCATTTACCATCCCAGGTCCTAGCACACCACTGTGCAGGCAGCCCTCAAATCCTTGGGATCCTGGTAGGCCCTCCATCTCTTCCTCTTCTGGGTACCTGAGCGAGGCTTCCAGAAGATGCCCCAGACCAGAATAATAGACACTCCCTACAGATCCTTATACAGACATTGGATATTTCCGGGAAGGTCAGAGCCAGGTATCACAAAGGACTTGTAATCAACTGAGATCTCAAACTCCAATCCCTAGCGAAGAAGGCCATGGAGTTTCTCTCTCCAGGGCTCCAGAGTCAGGAGTGGGGCTGATGGGAGGGTAGGAAGTGAAAGAAGGTAGGCTCACCCTGCATACAGGCAGTGGAAGGGTCAAGGTGACCTTTGAGGTTCTTTCTAGACACAGAATCCTATTTAAGGTCCCTGTACCTGTTGTTCTCCCTACCTCCCACCCCACCATGCCCCCACTCCTTCCCAAGGAAAGTGGGAAAAGATAGCTCTGTTAAAATTCCACATGGGGTGGGTCATCTGAGTGAAGCCAAGAGACAGGTAGTGACCCCTCTCCCCCCAAAACAAAAAAAAGACACCTAGGGGCAAGAGATCTCCATTCTAGTCCCAGCCTCGCCACCTGGACACATCGCATCACTCAGAGCCTTACTGTAAAACAGGGAAATGATAAATGTCCCGTCCACCTCACAGGGCCGTGAGGGGCCGTGACACCGAGTGTACTGGGCAAACACAAGGGGTGATCACCCTGGGCCTGTGCCGAGGCAGGCTGGGGTTTGGTCATCTGCACATAGCTCCTCCATGTGCTTGGCTTAGCTCTGGAGTGGGGGTCCCGGCCCACCCAACTCCGCAGGGTCATGGTAGGGTGGGGGCACATGCTCAGAGTTCAGCGGAGGCTGTGTCTGTGGTTAACGTATAAGCAGGTATGGTCTGGGGCAGCGGGACATTCCCCGCCCCAGGGCCACATTCTAGAGGTCACAACAAGTGCAAACTTGTTATAACCTGTGTCGGAGCAGCAGAGGGCAGCAAGGGCATGGGGGGGATGGTGCTGAACTGCTCCAGGCTGGCGGAGGGGTGCAAAGGGAAAAGGGGCGTAGGGTTAGGCCGAGGGCGGGTGTGCAGGTGCATATGTGAGTGGAGGGTGGCGTAGACATGCAGGGCTGTGTGCCTGGGTCGGCCTACTGTATCTGGGCACATCCGCCCCACCATGCGTGTGGGAGTCGTGTGTGGAGCTGCATAGATGAGCTTGTGCCTGTGTGTCTCTGCATATATGAGCCCTGTGCTGGGAGGAGGAGGGGAGACGGCAGCTAGGGGCCTGAGCTGGGCATGTGGAACAGAGGAGTGGGCAGGCTGAGTGCCCCTTCCCTTTCGCTGGCCTCACAGAACCTGCATTCCAACTCCATCCACAGACTGCCCCCGCCCACTGTGGGCTGAGGCTTCTCCCCTCCGTGTGTCCCTCCAGCCTGCCCTGTCCAACGCCCATCTCCCCAGCCTGCCCAGGGAGGGGAGGGGTCGCCTCCTGCCCATCTCCCCTGGCCCTGGGCCCACTCCCCCACGCTCTCTGGGCCCTCCGGACACTGGGGCGGGTGGAGGGTGGTAGGGGGGTAGGTTCTGAAAGCAGGTGACTGTTTGGGGGAACTCAGGGACAGAGCCCCCATTGTGCCTGCCCCGGAGCCGCCTCAATGGAGCTCTCTGGCACAAAGGGGCTTTGACAATGGGCAGGACATTAGTATGCAGAGCCAGCCCCTCAGCCCTCTCCCTGTGCCACAGCCCAGGGGCGGGAGCTGGGGAGCTGCTGGCCTCGCTGGTGGAGGCAGGGGGATGGGGCAGGGCTGAGACTGAAGAGATCTTAGCCCACAGGGGCTCCTCCATGGGCACTGCCCAGGAGACAAGGGAGGGAGACTAGACCAGGGCCCCCAAACCTGCCACTTGCCAGAAAGGACTTTCCAAGTGGAAAAAGCCACAGGGACTGGTACGGATGGGAGAGGAGGGGCAGTGGGAGGCCAGGCCCCTTAGTCCCAAGCTGAGCCCTGAAAAGAAGCAGGTGGGCAGTCTGAGCCCACTCACTGTTTGCCTCAGTTTCACCATCTTTTCAAAGGAATTGTGTGGGCAGGAGAGGAGACTGGAGCAACAGAAAACAAGATCTCAAACCTAAGACTGCTGCGTCTCAGAGCTGTCAGGCTTGGGGGCTGCGGGTGGGATCTGACCGTCGGGAATGGAGAAAGGGTGTGTGCTCAGGGTTCGGGGTATTTGGGCTTCTGACGAAGGTGGCGCCTACAGCCCAGCTCGGGGGAATCTGGGCGTCAGGCCAAAGAGCCAGGACTAGCTCTTCCCCAGTGTATGTTTGTCTGTCTCCCCCATCTGCCTCATCCCTTTCCTTCTCCTGCCCAGGGGCCCCCTAGCACCCTTCCTCACCCCCACTAACACCCTCAGAACCACCCGCTGCCTTTCCCAAGGCACCACGTCCTGCCCTATGGCACCACAGCACAAAGGGCAGGGTCGGGAGGCAGCCCGGGGAAAAGGAGCCGGGCCTGGTGTGGTGGAGAGCTGAGAGGGGGCACGGATCTGGGAAGGCACTGCAGGCAGTGAGCAGGGAAGAGCAGTGAGCAGGGAAGAGCACTCAGGAGAAGCAGTGTTGCTCAATCACAGACTTCCTCTGCCCTGGCCCAGTAACCCCCAGGAGAGCGGGCTGGGGCCACCCTGCAGAAGTGCTCCCCACAAGGCAAGACAGAAAAATCTTCTAGGCTTAGGAATGTCTTACCCTGGCTTTCTTCTCTTCTTTTCAGTTGCTGTTGAGGTTGGGAAGTCCTCCCTGCTATCTGCCCTCAAGGCCTCCTGCTATCTGCTGTGGGCCCTGGATGGCTAACCTCGGATTGCTGGGGCAAAGGTAAAAGTCTGTTTCTTTCTCCCTCTCAAGACCTTGTTTTCTTTTTCCCCTACTGAAGAAGTCTGGTGGGGAGAGCATAGAGCTGGGAGTTAGGACTCCTGGGCTCAGGGTGCAACTCCTGGGTTAACTTTCCCCAGGACCTTGCACAAGTACTTTCCCTCTCTGCCAAGAAGCCCCATCTGTAACGTGGGAAGGGTCACCTCTGCAGCACCCTGTCTTTTGGGCTGATGGACAGTGAATTCCAAGGCAAGGCTCTGGAATTTAATAAGAGCTTGCATTACTCAGCACTCTGCTAAGCCGGTTTGTAGTATTATGTCATTTAATTCTCAGCATCTCTAAAAAGTAGGCACTTTTTTAAAGCCCTATTTTATAGATAAGAAAACTGACACACAGAGATGTTAATAATCTGCTCAAGGTCACACAGCTAGTGATGATAGAACTGAGATTCAAGCTCAAGAAGGCATTCTGTCTCCAGAACTCATATGATTAACCACTACCCCACACTGCGTCCCTAATGAAAACATTCAAAAGACCATGGGCAGCTGAGGGAGATCAGCCAGGACATTCAGATTGGCCCCGAGGTTTTTTGAAACTGTTTTCTGAGGTTCCTCTAGACTAAAAATTTTCAAAGTGTGGTCCAGGGACCCTGGGGGTTCCTGAGACCCTTTCAGAGGCTCTCTGAGGTCACACCTATCTTCATAATAATGCTAATATGTTATATGCTTTTTTCACTTTAATTCTCTCTGAGTGTTTGGCGGAATTTTCCAGAAGCTACATGACATACGATATTGCAATATATTGAATACAGAACCAGATATGAGAAATCAACTGTCTTCTATTAAGCCAGACATTTAAAAGATTTGTGAATATGTGAGACAAAGGCAATCTTCTTACTAAACTTTTTGTTTGTTTTTTAAATATAATTATTTTTCATTAAAAATGTCATTTATGTTGACATGCAGTGGGTTTATTGTTGTTATTTTTAAATGAATTAATAAATATTTTGTCTCCTCAGTTCTCATTTCTAACGTATCAATGGCTATAACCCACATAAACCAGAGCTCTTTGGAGTCTACAGGAATTCTTAAGAGTGTAAAGCGGTCCTGAGATCAAAAAGTTTGAGAACCACTTCCCTAGACTCAGACATCCTTGCCCTCTCCTCTTCTCAGTTGCCCATGTCTTTTTTATCAGAGGATCAACCAGGGAGGTTTAGACGTGGGGAGAAGGTGTGTGCCTGGCTCCTGTGTTGGGACTAGGATCGGGGTGAAGCAGAGGGGACTGTCCCAGGGAGAATGTAACACTAAGAGGTCAGGTACACCCCACCTGGGAAGTGTCCCTACGTGTCTCCCAGCTTGCAAGCTCCGGCTCAGAGGTATCTCAAGACAATGGGGCTGTCCCAGACTGGACTCTGACCTCTGCCCCTTTTCCACTCCTGACGCCTGCTGACAAGCCCGGCATCAGGTGGGAGCAGACCTTCCTGGTGAAAACAGAAAGGCTCTGTGAGACCTGGATACCTGCAAGGATTTTTGTGTTTGGGCCACCACTGTTTAAAGGACTGGAAATTGGGGGTTCTAGGGTCTGTTGCTTATAATCTTAGGATGGGGCAGTTGGTAGGAGAGGGATTTCTCTTGGGGATCCCTGCAGAGTTGGATAATAGGGTCTTACATATACCCTTCTCCAGGACACTCATAAGCCTCTAAAGTCAGGGTCCTCTCCCCAGAACTAGCAATCAGAAAGGTTTCCTACCTAGAGTCAAGCTGGTCAGTGGGCAGTCCGGGTCCTAGGAGCCAAGGGGCCCAGGGAGGGAAGAGATGCCTTGTCCCAGGGAGTCGGCAATCTGGCAGGGCCATAGGCCCAACCTTGGAGGAGCCCCCCTATAATGAGGGAGACGGGATGTCCCCTCCAACATCACCACTGCATTCGGCATCCTGGGCAAAGTCACAGACACAAGGGACAAGGGACAAGCAGGATGCTGAGGAGAAGGAGGTACAAGATGACAGAGCAGATAGGGAAACAGGGAGACAGCGATTTGCAGCGGGGTAGGAATGGCTTGTCTGAAGGCCCCGAGTGGGAGAAAGAGCGTGGCTCAGAATTGCCATTGGATATGTTCCCCTAGACAAGGTCTAAATAGGGCAATCCCCAAAGATGGGGGTGCTGGAGGGGATAGGAGAAAACACTTATATAAAGCATCTTGAAGACTGTGATTGGGAGTTTTCATCTGAAAACCAATAGTGATGTCTGGGTAGGAAAGGGGCAAGATAAAACTGATGCTTCATGATGACAATTCCAGTGATAATTCCGTGTGGAGTAGAAGGAGGAAAGCAAGGAGAGAGAAAGGTTGGAGTCAGGGAGGTCATTAAGGAGGCTGCTGTGGGCATCCAGGATGATGGGATGGACAGAAGGAGAGCAGGGCACATACACCTGAGAGAAGTTGTGGGGTGAAACCTGGGCAGGGAGAGGGACAGGCAGGGTCATTGAGGGACAGGGGTGAGATGCCGGGGTAGAAGGCAGCTGGTGTCTTTATCTGAAAGAGAGAAGTTGCTCAGAATGAGGAAAGAGACTATTTTAGGGAAGCTCAACAGCTCAGTTCACATTTCTTGAATCTGATTTGGAGACAGGACATCTGCTTGGTGCAAACTCACAGAAAGAAGGGGCCAGGGGTGTAGAGACCCGAGCTCCAGCAATGGCCAGCCTGTTGGAATGAAGACAGGAACCTCATCTTAAACTATTTGATAATTCTCTCACCTTCCCAAACTCTAGAAGGGTGGAGGGATGGAGACCTAGGACAGAACCTCAGAAAAACCACAGGCAAGGGCTGGGGCAAGGCCTAGGAGCCAGCAATGATGACAGAGTAGAGTCAAGAAAGGTGGGAGAATCATAAAAGCAAACAACGGCACCTTTTACATGCAAAGCATCATTCCAAGCCTTTTACAAATATTGACTCTTTTAATCCACAACTACTATTAGCCCCATTGTACGGACGAGGAGACACGTGTGGCTACTATGTGGGGAAACCAGGATTTTAAACCCAGGAAGTCTGACTCCTTAACCACTACGCCCACTGTCTCTCAGGCGATGCCAGAACAGAAAGGAGCCCTGGGACAGCACTGTGGAGTCGCATCGTCCCTCCAGGAGAGGCCTCCTGACAGCTGTCACCATAATCCCTGCACTTTCTCAGCTTCACAGCTCCCCTCAGAAGGCTTACTGATGGGCTTTTCTGTTTTTTGGGTTTTTGTTTTTGTTTTGGTCCATAAGGTGGTCTCCCTTTCTTTCCCAATCTCCACTTCAGATTTCTTTCCTTTTATGGGATATGCTTCCTGAAATCTAGCTCAGGAATGCAGCCTCAACCCTTTCCTCAGGTCTCTGCCATTGGAAGAGGAGCAGAATGGCCATACATACTCCTTCTATGTTACACCTTTTCAGAGGCCCGAAGTGCTAATTCAGTCCTCTCAAGCCCCTCCTTCTCCAACGTCTTTCTCCAGGCCGCACAGTTCAGTTCCTACTTCTCTCCCACATTCCAGAGCCAGCCCCTCCCTTCTCCCCACCACCTCAAATCCAGCTCCAAGCTGGCAGACACCCACGGGAGAGTTTTTCCCACAATCCCTTTCTCTTTGCCCTTTCAAGGTTCTGGGGGTGGGGGAGGGGATGATGAGGGGCCACCCAGATGCACTGTCTCTATGAAGAATGGTGGCAACACATATATTAAACCCCGATGAAGGAAGAAAAGCACTGAACTCAGCCTGTGTGAGAGATGGGGAGATGTGGTGAACTCAAAAAGCTCTGATTGCCGGGAGCTGCCCCTGCCAACCACCCTTCACTGGGTGCTAAAACACTTGGATTCCAAATCTCCTTTTCTCCAATCTTTCTGCAGTTTCATCTCAACAGTGCACCTTGGATTATCCCTTCTCTCTGCCCCTTCCAGGGCCTCACCACTATCCTGGACAGCTTGGCCTCAGCCTGGACAGTAGCACTGACCAGTCAGGCAAGAGAAGAATCTAGGCCGGGGAGGGGAGGGAGAGTGGAGGTTTTTTCCTTCCTTCCTAAATAACCCTTGGCAGGAGAATTGAGGGGCTCCATTGCCCAACGTCTCGTCCCCTCCCCACCAATGCCAGGGGCTCAGCCTAGCTTCCATTTTGTGTTCAGAAACCAAGCATTTTGCTAGAAGGCCCAGGAGGCTCTCCTTTGGGGAAGTGGGTCTTTCTGCATGACTCACCCCACCCCCCAGAGCCCTAAACCTCGTATCCCACCAATCCCAGGATGACCCCAGAGGACTTTAGCTGAACCCAGCCAGATCCAATTGTCCCTGCCACTCTGTTCCTAGGGAGGACAAGGGAATGGGGCCCCTGGGTCTTCTGCCAGGCGCTTCTCTTCTAGCATGAATGAGTTCATGCACAGAGGTGCGGGTGGGGAGCACAGGGCGCAGTTCAGTGGGACACAGGATGGAGATGGGGGATGTCAGTGGGCAGACAACTAATACTTCCACACAAACATATGTGTCCGTAAACTGGATGTGGGGCAGATGTTGGGGAGACAGGTTTTTTCCCCTCAGGATAGGGGGCAGCAGTGGGATTCTGCATTAGAACCACAGAAGGAGTGGGACCATAACCCTGCCCCTCCAACCCCCCCTCAGTGGAGTCATTGCCATTTGATATGCACTGAGACAAGTCGGCTGCTCAGGCTCCGGGTGGGGGGTGGGGGGATGGCTCAGAAAACAGCAGCTCCTTTCAGGACCCAGGTTGGCAAGGGCTTTGGGAGGCAGGACTGGCCCAGATCAGCCCCCAACACCCGCTTTATCCTTCCCTCACTACCACCACCAAAGGACTGGGAGGTGGGGAAAAAGGAGTTGGCACTGCCTGGGCTATGCCTATTGCCTCTGCAGACCAGCCCTGGCCCCTCTCCCTGGCATGACGCCTTCCCTCCCCCTCCTTCTTCATTTCCTCCTCCCTGAAGGACCAGCTATGAGCCGGGACACCTGGTTCCTTCTACGCTTGGTCCCCCATACCCAGCCTATGCCCTGAGGAATTAACAAGCCCTACCCCTCAGCACAGGATGATGCCCACCATCACGCCAGAAACATGTTCAAAAATCCTTGGAGATTAGGGAGAAGGTTTTGAAATGGAACTTAGTGGTGGCTCCTGGCCCCTTCTCAGGCTGGTTTCTTGATACCCACTCCTGGCCCTCCTCAGCACCCCTAAACAAGCGGCACTCCTTACAGAAAGGCACCAAATCTCCCATCATCATCTCCCTCCCACCCAGAACTGCCTAAAGCAGTCCCAGTAGGGAAAAAATTCAAACACCACAGCCAAAGCAGACTGGCCAAAAATCTTTAGCCAGAATTTGTATTGATAAGCAACATAATCAAGCTTTAAGCCTTGGTCTCCTTTGGGTCCAAATTCGTACTGGCTTCCTCATCACCCCACTTTCCCATCTGCCTCACTCAGTCTAAGGCGCTCCATTAACAGGAATGAAATCTCAAATTACAAGAGGTCCTACTCCCACTTTTTCCCAGTTTCGCCCTTCTATCCATCCTGAAGTTCAGCTCTCCTCCCCCAAATCAGGAAGTTCCAACCCTCCTCTCTTTCCTAGCACAGGTGCCCTTGGTTAGTTCCTGGTGGGAAGAAGGGATGGGATGGGGAAGGGCATCTCCATCTGGAGGGTGAATGTTATGGAACCATAACATTCCTACTCTAACAGGAGAGGCCCTGCTGCTTTCCTCCTGGGGGTCTCAGTGTGAAACAGCTGTGGGAGTGTTGGAAGTAGCAATGGGGAGGGGTGGCTTGAAGTGGGAGGCAAGTCAGAAGGGAGGGAAGAGACTGAGTGGTCAGGGGTCTCAGGCACACCAGGCTACTGCGTCTCTCACCTAAGCTGTATGTGTTTTTCTTCCAGTGTGTGAACGAGTGATCAGTGGGTGTTACTGTGTGAGTGTTACTGTATGGGGAGGAGGAAGGGGCTGGGCATGGGAGTGGGAGTAACCTGATGATCCTGGGAAGAGGGGGCACTGTCTGGAGTGCCTGTGTGTGGGATGCATAGTTATATGTGGTGGTCACTGCATTTGTTGGAGGAGCTGTGATGCAGCTGCAGGTCTGCCCAGTGGGAAGAGGCGTCAGGAAAGCCCCTTCCTCAGGCTAAAGGGCTGAAGTGACCAGCTTGGGTCAAGTTCCCTTCTTGGGGAGTTCTTCCCAGGAGGATCCGTTTGGGGTCGCCCAAGACGGGAGGCTGGGGAAGGATCGTGCCGCTGAGGTCAGCCAGGGCAGGAGCCGAGGAGTTGGGGGCCCCGATATCTCTGGAGAGTGAGATGGACAGGACCCCGGCCGGGGCGGCAGCACTCCTTCATCAGGGTCAGGGTCTTACCTTGGATCCGGGGTGGAGTGGCCCCTCGGATGGGCAGCAGGGCAGAGGGACGGACGGGGTGGGCAGGAGTGAGGAACGGAGCTGTGCGACGGGCAGGACCAGGATTCTTAAACCCGGAGCTGGGATCAGATAAGGGCTGGTCCGGGGGCTGGGGCCGGGGTCGGGCCGGCCGGGGGCAGAGCTGGGCCGGGCCGGGCCGCCCCCTCCCTCCGCAGCGTTGGAGCCAAACTTTGTGTGAATGGAGGGGCCGGGAGGGGGGCCGGCGGGCGGGGGCGGGGGGCTCCGGACAGGCCAATCGGAATGTGGAGCGCCAGGCCCGCGCCGCCGGGATTGGAGGGGCTTGGGAAGGGGGAGGGGCGTAGGGGGCAAGGAAGCGGAGACCCAGACGGATGGAGGCGCAGGGCAGAGAGCAAAGCCCAAAGACAGAGACCCAGACAGACTCAGGGAGAAAGAGAGATGAAGAAACGATCGGCGACGCGATAGAAGCTGAGCTGGCAAGATGACAGGGGAAGAGAGAAGGAAGAAAAAGGAGGCGATCGTGTCAGAGTCGGGAACGAGAGCGGAGAGGCGGGGGCGGGCCTGGGGCCGGGTTAATGAGGTGGAAATGAATTCAGGACCGGCCCAGTGGCCCTACAGGCAGCGCTGAAGGGGCGGACTGGGGCCGGGCTCCGGGGACTACAGGCTTGTATCATTCAGCACAATTTTCATGTTGTTCACCGTTTCCTAAGTACTGGGTGAGGTGCTGGACGCGAAATGCGCAGAACATCCTTGGTCTGGACGGAGAGAGAGGGCTGAAAACGCAGCCCAAGTGTAGCGTGGGAGGCGCTGGAGGCCGCAGAAAGGGAAAGATCACTCTACTTAGGGGGTTCCCGCAGATGTGGGAGGACAGGGGTGACATCTGATAAGGGCCCTAAAGAATGTGGAGGATTCAGGTACTGGGAGATGGTGGGAAGGGCATTTAAGGCAGAGGGAACTGCATTCACAAAGTCCCAGGAGGACGTGAAAATACAAGTCTGCTTGGGAAACAGCAGCAAACTGGTCCGTTGGACTAGAGTACGAGGTCGTAGTTCTCAACCTTTTCATCACCAAGGACTTCTTTCATTATCTGAATCCATGTTTTGAGAGGTTTTGACCCACAATCTCACACCCGTGGCATTTATTAAGAAAGAAAATAATTATTTGCCTATTTTGGTTCATCATACGTATTTAACTACTAATCAGTAACCAGTATTGCCATATTGAGTTGATATACCTTTTCAAAAAAAAAAGCAAAGAAACTTGGAATTTTAGTTTAGTTCAGCCTCTAAAAGCCAGATGATGAGTAAATGTATATTTCAAATAGCCCCCATGGGGGGAGGGTACTGCATTAAAGGTCAGGCACCTCAGGCATAGTGTTTGTGTTGAGAGGAAGGCCTGGAGTAAATATAGAGCTGTGCCAGTTCATGGTGAGCTTTGAGTTTCTGAAAGCAATGGGGGGCAATTGCAGGTTCTTGAGCCCAGGGAGAGGGGGACACAAAGCCATAGCAATTTCAGGAAGATTAATCTGGAGGTGAGCAAGATGGTTTGACTCAAGGGGAAACATGGTGGCAATCCTAGATTCTTCATTCTTCCACACCTCATCTCTCTTAGTAATCAATGCATCTACTTTCTAAATCACCTAAATATTGCTCCCTTCCTCTCTATGTCATCACCATGGCTGTGGTCCGGGACACCATCACCTCTCACCATAACTACTGCAATAGCTTTCTCACTAGTCTTCCTACCTCTAGTCTTTCACCACTCTAATAATCCTTCAGATCATGAATTCCTTCATTTAAGAATAAACACCAATAATGTACCATTTCTCTGAAACACAAATCTGACTGTGTCACTTTCTGACTTAAAAGCCTTCAATGACGGCCCATTGTCTAAGTCCAAATTCCTAACCATGGAACAGAAGGCCTGTTATGACCTGGACCTGGTGCCAATCCTGCCTCATCTTCTTCCACTGGCCCCACACACCCAAACCTACAGCTGCTTCCTCCTCCAATACCCAAGTTTCAGTCTTATGTTCTCTTTCTGTGTTCTGCCTCTCGAGCCTTCATTACTTACATAGCTCCAACTGTCACCCCTGAGTTATACCCAAATCTCTATCTTCAGCCTTAGGCTCTCTTTAGAATGTCACCTCCACAGTTCCAATTGCCTGAGGGGGGTTTCCAGTCCAACTGGACAGGCCCCAAACTGAACTCACCATCTTCCTCCCCAAGGCTGAGAGTTCTCGTGACTTCCTTATTTCTGTGTTTCTCCTAGTCAATTTGATTTAAAAACTACAAGTCATCTTTGCTCTTCACTCTTGCCCTATCCCCTATCTCTTGACATGTCAACGAAGCCACCAAATTCTGTCAAGTCTCTCTTTGTTATATCTCTCTAGGATGTCCTTCTTCATTTCATGGCCACTACCAGGATCAGGAAGATCACTAGCAGCCCAGGACCTTGGTCTGCCTTTCACCTTTCTCTCCAGTCCCAAAGGAAAAGGCAACTTGGATTCATCATGTCAGTCCCTGTGCCCTTGTATCAAAACCCCAAACAGGTGCCCCTTACTAACTGGTCACGGTCCAAACTCCTTAGCTCGAGACTTAGGGTACTCCTAAGAGGCAAGGAAAGAAAGAATCAAAGGGGAGGACCACAAAGAGACACCCTGTGAAGTCTCTGGAGAAGTTCCATCCAAATAGTCTTCACCTTTTCTGTAGAGCAGAAGAGCCATTTACTAAAACTCAGGGTGGAGGTGGGATTGGGCAATTAGAAAGACTTTAGAAGTCCAGCAGGGGTGCAAGATTGCAGAAAAGATAGCTTGAACAGCACTGTAATTTTATAATTTTAAAAGAGTGATTTAAATTGAGTTTTTGTTCTTAAATTATGTTTTATAACATATATACATATATCCATCATGTATATTCCTTTGTACATATCAAATGTCAGTTTTTAATTTTTAAATATTTTTACAAAAAAGAAGTCCTAGAACGGTCACTAGGAACCCAATAGGGAATCAACAATAAAAGGCATAGGAAATTAGTATTTGTGAGTGTTTACTATGCAAGATGGATCTATTACTTGAGATGGGGAAACTGAGGTTCAGAGAGGTCCAGTGCTTGCCTATAGTAACATAGCTAGAGAGTGTTAGATTTGGAATTTGAGTCCATGTACTTTTGACTCCAAAGTTTGTCTCAAGGTAATACTAGAGAGAATTTGCATGGTTTAAACATAATCTTAATTGTCAACATGAGCTCATGTTGATATGAACAATTTGCCAGAGTTGCGATGTCCAGTGTCCACCATACAAAATGGCAGTTAGGGGAACCATCTTTCTTTGAGGACCTCCCTCTCTCCTCTCACTTTAGAAAGTTGTTTCTTTCCTACTCTCAGTTGCTGCTTTCAGACTCACTCCTTCCAACTTTGGCCTCATCTGTTACCTCATCTGTAATGGGGCAGGGGCTCCCTCAGAACACAGGAGGAGAGGAGGAGTGAGTAACCTGTTTTGGAAGGAGAATCCACAAGTGGGCAGCAGCATGAGGGGCTCCTGCTAGGAAAAGCAGGTGTGGACAGAAGGGATGAGGGAAGCTTTGGGTCAGGAGGTGTGATGAGGCTCAGAATAGGCAACACTTCACAGTCAGAGGAGTTGGCTGGAAAGAGTAGAGACACTGATAATGCTCACGACAGGATTGCAAGTGACATTTTAGTGTTCAAGCCCCACAAGGCTGAACAATTTCCATGAGTAGTGGGGCACCTTGTAGCTGGATGGTTCAGACCACAGAGGAGAAATCCAGGAGAGGGATCGAGCTACCTCCCCTCAGCGGATCATTATTTAGATATACCACTTCCTTTCAGTAAATTCAATATACACAAACTCACATTTACAAGACATAAGTTAGGGGATGCTTAATCACATTACTAAAGGATTCTTTCCAGGATTTCTTTAACTAGGTGGTTCCTCTAGTACCTTTCCAATTGGTTCCAATGGATAGAAATTCCATTAACACTCAATACATCATGATAGGGGAGAGGCAACAGGGTATAAGGAAACAACCAGGGACCAGGAGCCTGGAGGCCTGGGTCTTAGTCCTGTCTGTTGTCTTGGAACCCATTCCCTAACTGTAAAGTGAGGACTAATTCTGGACCACCTCTAAATGCTTTGACTTAAGTCCTGGTCTACCTCCACCCAATCCTATAAAGCAAAATAGACCTGTGTGTGGAAGGCTTCTGATCCTCCTACTCTGCTGAAAACAGCCAGCAAGCCAGCAAGCCCCTCACCCTCAGAAGCCCAGCGGGGCTCCATCTGTCCTGGAGCTGTGCTCTGCTTCTCCCCATTCCACTCTAATCTCCAGCTATGCTCATTTGCCACATCCACTGCCTCAACCATGTCCTCCCTCTGCTCTGAGTCTTCTAGGGCTTCATCTCCTTTCAGTTCACAGAAATTGTTATAATCTACCAGAATGGCCTCTCTGTTCCATTAAACTCATATTGTCAACCATCTCCTATTTTCCCCATCATGCTTCCTCTCTCACCTCCAAGATTTTGCCCAAGAAGTCTCATGAGCTTGCTCAAAGAAGCCTTTCCAGATTGGTTGATTGCAGGGCTGCCACATACAGTTGTACAGCTTGTATACTGCACAAAGGCACCCTGAGGGGACAAATTGAGGGCTGAAGTGCATTCAGCTTGCCAATGCTTGCACCCTGGCTAAGAGCTCTGTCTACTAGAGGGATTCCCCTTTTTATTTTTATTTTTTTGCCCAAAAGTACCACTTAATCTCCAAGCTACATGCCATAAGAAATGCATCTGCCCAGAGAGGGCTGCTTTTTCTATTTGGTACCAGGGTTCTTTACAGACCAGCAATGTGGCCCCAGCTCTGCCCCTCCTGCCCTCAACATTCTCCAGTTCCAAACCCAGTCTCCAAACCCATTGTCACAACTGTACTGACATATTTTATTGATTCCTTGTAAAGTTGTTTTCTTTATCTCATAATACCTGAAAGCTGGGATCTTGCCTATTTTTCTGTATCCTGGTACCTAAGAAAACTTTTTTTTCCTTATTCTGTTCAAGCGCAATGATAAACAAGGAATTGAGGTTAGATACGAGGTAAAGTCCAGGACCTGCAGGATCAGTAAATCAGGGGAGGGGTGGTGGTCCCTTCCTTGTCAGCGAGGCTAGGCTCAGGGCAGCCTGGACTGAGGCAGGGGGCTGGCTGATATATCTTGAGGAGGGCCCTGCAGCCCTGTGATTTCCCCCTCCAGGAAAGGGGGCCAGTTCTATGCAAATGCGTTCTTGCCCAGGAGTTTGGTTTCTCTTCTCTGAGCTCCTGGCACAGCAGAACCAACGTGAGCAGCCGCTTGGCAGGACAGAGAAGGGCTACCAGTCCTGAGGCTCAGGTGACAGGGCCAGACCCAGGAGAAGGGGATGTTGACTGGGGCTTTAACAGCCCTCCTGATGCCAATCTTAGGCTAAAAACTTGATATTTCCACTTGGAACAAGAAACATGGGCAAGAGGGCTGGGCAGAGGAGGGCAGTGTAGCAGGAGTGCCCCCTGCAGGTCTCACTAGGTGGCGCCAGAACAGAGGACTGAGGCAAAGCCTGGGTGGGGATTTCAGGAGATGCCAAGGATGAGGCTGATGATGATGAGAAGGAAGATATAGCTACCATTAACCGAGTACTTACAATGTGCCAGGCATTGCCTCATGTAATCCTCATGACAACCTCCATGAGATGGATAATATGGTTATTCTCTTTTCTTAGATGAAGAACTGTTTAGAGAGGTTAAGTACCTTGCTCAAAGGCACCCAGCTAGTAGTGGACAGAGTTGGGATTTGAACCCAGGTCACTGCCTGAGTACCACATTTCCCGCCTTGCCAGGTCATTCCAGGAGCTTCTAACCCTCCAGTGTCCATTTCTATGTCTTCCTGCTTCCCTGGCTCATATCTTCGTGTTCCAACTTTGAGGAATCTGGAGAAGAATAGATCAATATCTTGAGTATGGTAATGCTGATAAAAACACCACCACCCGGCATTTGTGTACCACTCTCTGCTTTTAATTGTTTCCCTGGGGAAAATGAACATTGAAGTATTGCCATCTCTCCAAATATTTTATGATTTTTATCAGTGTTCCTGCAGCTATTTCTATACAGTTCTGACCAATGTATAAAAATATTTTATGCTCTTTTTTATGTAATAGTGTGCCTATGTGCACATTTACATATACAAACATAGTAACTGATTATATTGATTCACCACAGACACTACATTGCTGGGGCGGTCTGACTTTGTGAAAGAGCGTGGAGGGGGTGACACAGATGTGTGAGTTTGACTACTATCTCTGCCAATATCCAACTCTGTGACATCTGGTAAATCAATTAACCTTTCTCAGTTTCAGTTTTCTCATCTATAAATGAAGAAAATAATACCTATCTCATAGGGTATCACACAGGGTTGTTAAATGAAATGTGTGTCTAGTTCATAGCTGAGGCTCAATGGATTATTATAAGCAGTGTTAGTTTTATGTGTCTATGTGCCTTTCTTCCCCACTGGACCATGAGCTCCTCTGGGCAGGGACTTATTCATTTCTGTAACCACCCCTACCTAGCACATTGCCTGGCACTTAGGCTCCAGAAAAGTTTGTTGAATGAATAGTTAGTAAGCCTTAACCTAGCCTTTCTCTCTATTGGCCATTTGGGTTGTTTCTAGACCTTTGCTATTAACAAAATACACTTCAAAGCCCTTCTATTTATATTGCCTCATTTGATCTGCACACCCTATGAAGTAGGCAGAAAGGGGCTTTTTGCACATGGCCACACTCTGTGAAAGGTGGAGCAACTATGGCTAAGGGAAGTGAAGTGACTCCTGTGGGTCACATCACAAATCAGGGAAAAAGATTAGAACCCCTGACCCTGCCTCCCTTCCTTGGGTGGATCTCTTTTCCCTCTAGCTACCTCCTTCTGGATCAGGGTGGCCTCTCCAAAAATGGACACTGTGTTGGTGGGCCTGACCTGAGAGCAGCATCTGCACCCAGAGGCCCCTGTTGGAGGTGATGAGCTGCCAGCTCCCAGATGGCCTTCTGAATCCCCAGGAAACCAAACACATCAAGGCCCGTATTTTCCCAGAGCCAGGAGGTTCTTAGGAAAGAGCCAGTGTGCCAGTTTTTCTTTCTTTTTTTCCTGATGGGGTGAGGAGGCGAGCTCTGAGTTGTCCAGGAGGAGGGACTTTGGCTAAAAATAGCTATGGCGTGTGGATCAGTCTCTAGTGGTACCCAGGACTGGGGAGGGGAGGGGGATGCTCTAGAGCTGTCGCCAGACTGGTTGCTGTGGAAACAGGAGAGGAGCAGGGGAGCCTGGGAAGTGGGGATGACACAGATAGCAAGTCCTAGTCAGAGCTGCCGCTACATTTAGGAGAAACAGCAGTGCCTGCGGCTCCCACCCTCCAAGGGGGTTGGGGGGGGTGTCAGGGGCATGGACGCTACCCCCCAGGGGTCTCTGCTGCCGGCTACTCTCCTCTCCACACGCTGTGAGTTGAGTTGCGGGGGACTTGGGTTTGGGTCCCTGTTTCCAAGGCAAGTGGGGGTTTGGGAAGAGCTGGTTCCTGAGGGAGTTTTCACCAGATCCCCTTCCAAAAAATAAGCCCCATTGCTGGCCAGCATTCCCTAGGGGGAGAAAGGAAGATCCAGGAAAATGTGGCCCTGGGGTCTTCTGGAGAAGGGTCACAGCACGCACAAGAAATAAGGAGGAGTAGGCTGGAGGAACAGGAATCTTTGGAGGGAAGTGCAGAAATCAAGTCTTTGATCCCGGGATAGAGGGAACAATCTCACACCTTTCCTACCCCATTGAGAAAAATGCAGCCCCCACTCAGGAAGACAGGAGACAGGACAGAATCCAAGGAAGGCTCACCTGGATCCCTGAGACAATGGAGAGCGAGAGTCATGGGGGCCATCAGATTCTGGGCTTCCCTCCCCAGCCCTGGGCAAAGAGATCTGTCTAAGCAGGCAGATTGGGGGTCAGGTCACCTAAGACCCTGAGAGAACATCTGGAAGCCCACCTGGGGCTGAAGGTAGGATGAGAGGGACCCAGGTACTCTTCTGCATGACCTGGGGTCTCTGAGCCAGTCAATGCCTATAGATCACTTCTCGAGGACATCCTGGGCTGCAGCGAAGGAAACGAAGCCCATTGTGGGGGAGGGGAAGACCCTAATCTGCCATTGCACTGGGGCTCCTGGACCCTGTGTCCCCTGACTCCTCCTGGAAAATAGATGTGAGGGGTGTCCCTAAGCTCCAAGCCATCTCTTTTTGGTTTCTCCAAATACACACACACACAGACACACTCACACACACACACACTCACATTCACACAGACGTCTGGCTACAGAGCACATCACTCCAGAACTGAAATTCTGGAGCTCTGGGTTTGGAGTTAGATATTCAGGTGGTTTCTCCCCAGGACCTTGTCAAACATCCAGGCCTTCTGTGATCTTTGTCACACTCCTCCTTTCTACCACCCCACCCCCTCCACCACCCTCCCCAGCCAGCCCAGGTTTCCCTGGAGTGAGGGGACAGGATGATTCCCAGGAAGAAGGGAAGGTTGAAGAGTCCTGAATCCTCCTTCCAAACTTTTCCTTGTAATGGTCTGTACCTCCTAGCAGCCTATGGTGACTAGGGAAGGCTCTGGATCTGTCTCTCAGGGCAGATTACAGCTCAAAGAGCTCCTCAGGGGGAAAATTTTGAAGGAAAATCAGGTGGGCTTTCCTTAGAATGTGAGCTTTGGGGCATATGGCTGGGAGCTGTTGTAATCATAGTCAATGGGTAGTAGAAGGCTGGGGGAAAAGAATGCAGGGAGTAGGGAGGTCAATGTGGGTGCTTAGGCTTCACTTGATCTGATTTACTGTGTCTCAAGAAGAACAGGATACCAGAGGGATATGAGCCTAACTCTTGATGAACTTTGTACTTCCTTCACCCCACCAGTCTGTGTTGATCTCATATCCTCCATCCCTCCTGCCCATTTTCAGGCTGTCTCCACTGTGGAAAGAACCGAGGGGAAATGGGGCTGACACCACAGCAGCAATACTCATGGTTAGTCTTCAGGGAGGATTTCCAGTGGGAATTTCCCAATGTGGGAATGCTCAACCCTTGCTCACTGGCGATTTTTCACTTACTTTCCATGGCTTTCATTTCCTTCTCCTTCCTAAGCTTGCTGAGAGGAGGAAGATGTGGGGTGGGGAGAGTAAGTGAGGTGCAGGGACGGAGGAAAGGGACAGACTTTCTGTGTCAGTCTTGGGGTGAACATCAGAAGAGCCTGGTTAGCCGTCAGGCTGAACTGTAGAGAGCAGTGATTAGGGCACGATCCTGACATTAGCCAGGGACGGGGCGGGGGAGGCCTTAGGGCGGGGAGGGCTACACACCTTACAGGAAGATTACCCTGCCTGCTTCCGAGGAGCCCACAGCCTTACGATTTCAGGAAACTCCCTCCCTGCCTGGGCCTTTTCCCGGGGGATGCTAGTGAGGGACTGCACGCCTCAGCGGTGGTAGGACAAAGATCTGTGGTACTTTCTTCCCCTGGAAATAATCATCCAACTTGCATAGTGCTATCCAGTTCGTATACATTATCGTATTGATCCTCACGATCTTGTGAGCTGGGGGCAACTGCGGTTGTGCGTATTATTCCCATTCTACTGATGCGGAAAATGAGGCTGAGACACACGAAGGGACTCGCTCAGGGCCACCTAGCCACTCGGAGCTGGCCCGGAGGTCTCCGCTTCTCCCGCGGGTCGGGTAACCCGACCAATCTTTAAGTCCCTCCAGGATCCCCGACGCCGCCGAGGCGCCCAGCGAGAGGCGGTGAGCCCGGGCCCCCGCGCGTCTGCAGGCGCCCGCCGCGCTCGCCCTGAGCCGCCGCCGCCGCCATGGCGCAGGAGAACGCCGCCTTCTCGCCGGGGCCGGAGGAGCCGCCGCGGCGCCGCGGCCGCCAGCGCTACGTGGAGAAGGACGGCCGGTGCAACGTGCAGCAGGGCAACGTGCGCGAGACGTACCGCTACCTGACCGACCTCTTCACCACGCTCGTGGACCTGCAGTGGCGCCTCAGCCTGCTCTTCTTCGTGCTCGCCTACGCGCTCACCTGGCTCTTCTTCGGCGCCATCTGGTGGCTGATCGCCTACGGCCGCGGCGACCTGGAGCACCTGGAGGACACCGCGTGGACGCCGTGCGTCAACAACCTCAACGGCTTCGTGGCCGCCTTCCTCTTCTCCATCGAGACGGAGACCACCATCGGCTACGGGCACCGCGTCATCACCGACCAGTGCCCCGAGGGCATCGTGCTGCTGCTGCTGCAGGCCATCCTGGGCTCCATGGTGAACGCCTTCATGGTGGGCTGCATGTTCGTCAAGATCTCGCAGCCCAACAAGCGCGCCGCCACGCTCGTCTTCTCCTCGCACGCCGTGGTGTCGCTGCGCGACGGGCGCCTCTGCCTCATGTTCCGCGTGGGCGACCTGCGCTCCTCGCACATCGTCGAGGCCTCCATCCGCGCCAAGCTCATCCGCTCGCGCCAGACGCTCGAGGGCGAGTTCATCCCGCTGCACCAAACCGACCTCAGCGTGGGCTTCGACACCGGCGACGACCGTCTCTTCCTCGTCTCTCCGCTTGTCATCAGCCACGAGATCGACGCCGCCAGTCCCTTCTGGGAGGCGTCACGCCGCGCCCTCGAGAGGGATGACTTCGAGATCGTCGTCATCCTTGAGGGCATGGTGGAAGCTACGGGTGAGGGCAGGCCCAGGAGGGGAGCGGGGTGGGCAGGGAAGTGGCTTTAGTGGGGCCAGGGTCGCGGGAGGGCAGGGTCGAGAAAGTCGGACAAGAAGAGGGACCAGGGAGGTGGGGAGGACTGATGGAGAGGCTGGTGGAGGATGAGAGATTGAGGTGAGATGGGGAACCTGGGTTGGGAGGGGTGTGTGAACCGAGTGACCCCGCAGAGAGCCAAGAGAACGCTTGGAGGAATTCTCTGAAGTGTCCTCAGCCTGGGGCCCTGGGCTGAGAGGTCTGTGTCACTGGGACTAGGGGAGAGTACTAATAACAGCTGACACTCACCCAGTGCTTACTCTGAGCTGTTCACAGCTCCAAAGAACTTTACACCCCTGAGTTCATCTGATCTTAACAAGAACCCCACGAAGGGAACTTCTTGTTATTGTGCTCATTTTTCAGAAAGGAGATTGCCCCAATGATAGGTTAAATAAGTTGCCACAGTCATAAACTAAATAAGTGGCCACACCCCTTGTAGGCATGGATAGGACATAGGCAGTCTGGCTTCGGTGTTCAGTGGTCCAGCATCGGAAGGAGGAGTTAGGTTCGGTGGTTTTCTCATTGCTGAGAGGTCTAGGGCCCTGGAATTTGGTGGTGAGGGTTTTCCATGACCTGAGTTATTCCCAGGCTGGAACTTAGGGAGAGGTCTCACTTCTGCCTCAGTTTCCCCATCCATGAAAAGATTCTCAACTTCCACTGACAAAGGAAATAGATGATCTTAGCATTTCTAGCCCCTTCCCAGAAGGAACTGGCCACGCACCTGTCATGTCAGTACCTCCAGCTCAGGCTTGCACAGTGAAGGGTTTGGGAGCAGGTAGGAAAAGGCCAGGCCATTTGCTGCCAGTGGCAGCAAATGTGGTCCTTTGAGACTTGAATCTAGAAGTGGGAGGAGGATAAGCAAACCACAAGTGGATAACCAAAGGCCCACGAGGGGGCCCTGCAGTTCCTGCCACTGTTGCCAGAGCTGTTGCCCTCTGCTGGCTTCTCCCACAGGCTATACTTTCCAACCCCTTCCCTGGCTCCTCACGCTGAGCCTCTACTTCACCACCCTATGCCCCAGTGAGCCCCATTCCTTCTTCACTCCCCCATGCCCCGTCAGCTCCTTCCCCTTCCCCCACTCACCCATTCCCTTTCCTCTCTCTCTCTCCAGTTGTCACTCCCTTGCCATCACCTGAGGCAGCCCCTCTCCTTACAGGGAAGCCCTTGCCCACCTGCCTTTCCCTTTGTACCCCCAACCCCTCCCTCTCCACCTCACAGCCCCTCTCTCCCCAGTGTCCCTTTTGCCTCTTCTTCCCCTCCTCCACTGGATCCTTCCTATTCCAGCCTTCACCAAAGGAACCAAGAATACCAATGTCCCCAAGATGTCTCGGGACGGGGCTTTCAGTGTTGAGAGCCAGTCTCTCGTTAGCTCATGTTCACTCTTCCGTTCCTCCCTTTTCTGAGGTCACCATGGGCTGGGGGGAGATCCTAGGGTAGGAGGAGAATCGCTTGCTTTGGTGGGTGAGCCAACCCAACAGGGAAGACAAGACACAGGCCCAGGGAAGGAGGACTGGGGGTGGGGGTGGAGGAGACAGGGATGGGAGTGTGTCTGATTTTTCTAGAGAGACAAAGCTGGAAAGGATGGTAATATTTTGGGTGAGAGAGTCAGGATCCAAAATGCTTTTGAAAAGCAAGTATAATGAGCCAAAACCCTTCAAGATGACATTTAAAAGGAATAAATATAAAATTCTACATTTAGGCTTTTAAAAAATCACTTATGTAAGCACAGCATGGAAGAGCTCTGGTGAAAAGAGAACTGGGGGTTTTAGTTGGCCACAGGCTTAATGTTGTAGCGATGTGATGCAGCTTCCAAAGATGTTTATGTAATGTAATCTTGGGCCCTATTAGCTAAAGCATCATGGCCAGAAAAGAGAGGTGGTGAGCCCTCTCTTATGCATGGATCAGGCCACAATTGGAGTATTTATCATACTCAAAATGTGTAAAGGATCCTCCGTCACCATTCTGGTTTGCAGTCAAGAAAGTAAAATTTTTGGAAGGCAGGTCACATGAGGAATGGTGGAGGGAGACAGGGATGTTCAGCCTGAAGAAGAGAAGACATGAGAGAACCTGAGACTCCTGTATTCAGATACTCGAAGGGGTGTCATATGGCAGGGGAATGAAACCAAGGGGTGGAAATCCCAGAAGGCAGATTTTAGCTCTTTATAAAAAAGAACAACCCAACCATTAGAGCTATCCCACAAAGAAGTGGGCTCCTTGTGAGGTAGTGAGCTCTCAATTCTGGGAGGTAATCAAGTACAAGCTAGTTGCCCATTATTGGGAATGCTCCAGTGAGGAGCCCTGTATGGAGAGAGAAGTTGAACTAGATCGTCCCCAAAGTCAGTTTCAAGGTTAAGCTACTCTGATTGGCATCTCCAGTGGAGAGGAGGGGAGAGCATGGGCTGGAGATTAAGAGGAGTTGGGACAAATGGAGAAGAGAACGAGGGAGCTGGGCAAGTACAGGAGTTGGAAAGAAGGAGAAACTGGGCTGGACCAAAGTGGGGTGGAGGCCTTTGGGGAGAAATATAGGGCAGGGTGCTGGGAAGAGGGACATGGAATGAGAGGTGGGAGAAGGAAGCCCCTGACCCATGCCCCTCCCCCCAGGAATGACATGCCAAGCTCGGAGCTCCTACCTAGTGGACGAGGTGCTGTGGGGCCACCGCTTCACATCAGTGCTGACCCTGGAGGATGGCTTCTACGAGGTGGACTATGCCAGCTTCCACGAGACCTTCGAGGTGCCCACACCCTCCTGCAGTGCCCGGGAGCTGGCTGAGGCCGCGGCCCGCCTTGATGCCCATCTCTACTGGTCCATCCCCAGCCGGCTGGATGAGAAGGTGGAGGAGGAGGGGGCCGGGGAGGGGGCAGGGGGAGGGGCTGGGGCTGACAAAGAGCAGAATGGCTGTCTGCCACCCCCAGAGAGTGAGTCCAAGGTGTGACCAGTTTCCTCCAGACCCCTGTGGCAGGGCCAGACACAGGCACCTGGGGAGCTGGATATTGGAGGTGGAGAAGGAGGCAAGGCCCCTGGGAATGCACTGAAGCTGGAGAGGCCCCCTCAGAATCTCGAGTCTCTGATCCAATACAGAAAGGATGGCTCCTGATTTCAGGAGAATGGAGGGTGAGGATGAGTGAACTTACCAGCCTGTCTGTGTTTGACTTCACATCTGTTCATGGGTGGATGGATAGACAGAAGGATGGACGTATGTGGATGGGATGGGAAGGTGGAAGCAAATAGACAGCTGATGGATAGGTAATGGACCAACAGACAGGTGTACACTCAGGGCTGCTGCTAACCCACAGAGCATCTTTGTGCAAATTCTAAAAAGTCACCCTTTTCCTCCAGACCGACGCCGCCCCAAACCAGGGTGCATGGCTTGGGGAGCAGAGTGTGGGCTGGAGTTTAGTCCCCACTCACCTCCTCAGCCATCCTCCCTGTGTCTGGCACACCTGTCTCACTGGACACAGTAGCCCGAGCAGCCCAGAGGAGAGGAAGGTGGACAGAGGTGGGCAGAGATGAGAAGGACGCCCTCCCAGCTCCACCCCCACCACTGTGACACACTGAGCAGAGGATGAAAGGCTGCAGGGGTGGTTCAGCGGGGTGTGAATGACCTTGTCCACAAGAGCAGGGAAACAGGCAGTGGGGGAGATGCCCGAGCTGGGGCCCTGGAGCAGGACCTGGGAAAGGAGAACAAGAGATGGCTATTTTCTGACAGTGGAGTGAGATCTCATAAGTATCACTGCAGAGGCAGGAGGTGAGAGAGAGGTTTTGAGGAGGAAGAGCCGGGGAGAGATGGAGAAAATGAGTTCACTAGAGGTGGGACACAGGGGCCCTTGGGAAAGCAGAACTAGTCTTGGGGCACCATGAGAGGGAGTCATTCAAATCGTTCCTTGGGTGCCCAGTGAGTACAGAGCACTGACCCAGGCACGTGTGGGGTGGACAGTCAGAGACCTGATTCCTTTCCTCAGAATACAGTGTGCATGGATGAAACAGAGAAATATGCCTGTGGCAACTGAACAAGGTATGGTTGAAACTGAGAACCTGAGCAATCTCTCGAAGCAGGGGGTGGGAGGGTTTGGTAATCAGAAAGCTAGGGATTGAGTAAGCATAGGGAATGATCTGAGCCAGCAGTAATAAAACTTGAGTGGGCATCAGAGTCACCTAGAAGACTTGTGAAAACACAGATTGCTGGGCCCCACTCCCAGAGCTTCTGACTCAGTACGTCTGGGGCGGAGACCAAAACTTTGCATTTCAGACAAGTTCCCAGGTCCTGCTGATGCTGCTGGAATGGGGACCACACTTTGGAACCACTGCTCTGAGCAAAGACATGGAGGTCATCTCAGGAGGTGGGGCATACAAGCTGAGCAGAAGCTAGGGTCCTTGGGGGAGGAGATTGAAATATAAAGCGTGGAGTACTGGGTGAGGAGGAGGGACCCTGAAACCCGGGCTAAAGAGTCTAACTCTGGGCCCAGGGACTCACCCATCAGTGGAAATAAAGCAGTGACAAACTGGCGATAGTGTTTCAGGAAGATGAGTAGGCAAGATAGATAGGATGAAGCAGTCTGGAGGCCTTGAGGAGATTCCTAAGGAGTTGGTGGGGAGCTGGAACAGGAAAGGCATCAGTGGCAAGGGATCAAATCGCTTGTAGGGCTTAAGAGGCAGGATTCAAAGTGGGAGACAATGTGAGAGAGAAGCGAGGAGTCCAGACATCTGGATGTGCCTGTGGCCTGCTGTCCGCCTAGCTGGGACAGGAGCCCCTGGAGACACATATCCCCACCCCACGTCCACCCCCTTCCTGGTGTCATCCCAGTCACGGGGCAGCCCCCGGATGGTGAGGGGACAGCAGTGGCAAGTTGAGAGGGGGCAGAGGCAGAGGGGACCTGAGGCTGGCCTCCTGGGAGAAGTGTTATGTCCAGGCAGGCACACCCTCTGACAGCACTGGCCCAGCAGTGACCTCCATGCCTTGGCCCTGGCTACACCCCGCCCCTGTCCTTTAATAAAAGTCTGAGCCCCTTGGGGGAAAGCACCTCAGTCTGCTCCATTCCAGGCTGGGAAGCTGGGGTCCTGTGGGACACTGTGCCTCCTGGAAGCAGGAAAGGGGTCACGGAGGGAGCCTATGCCAGCTTGGGCCCACTCAGAGAGGATCTCTTTGCCTTAGGCCACAGGGCTAACTGGGTCACTATCAGTAAAAGATGAGGTCTCTGCACCCTGGTGTCGGCTGTTCCCCCAAGAACAAATGCTGAAGTGTGGGATGGGGAGTCATTTTGGTTTAATTCAATGAAAAAGGTAGAATCTGGACAGGAGGGAGTGGGCCTCCTGTCACACACACTCACCTAGTAGTTAACCCATTGTAACTGCACGGGCAGAGAAACTAAGGCTGGATGGAAGTCACTGAGACCCCACCACACCTCTCCTCACCACTCAGTCACTGCTCAGGGCACCACTGTGTACAGTGCAAGGAGTCAGGAGCCCTGGGTTCCAGTCTTGACACTGTCACTAATTAGCTCTGTGACCTTGGGCAAGTCACATCGCTTCTCTGGGCCTCAGTTTCCCCTTTTGTAAAAATAACACTTAGCAAACTAGTGATGCTCAATAAATGTTTAAATAACTGAATTGACAGAGGTAGACTGGGTGCCTCTTAAGGTGCAACGCAGCTAAGACTTTGAGGATCAGAGAATCCTTAGGCAGAGACAAATTCGGGGAGACCCTGGGGCACTGGAGAAGGGTGAGGCAAGGCTTGGGGGTGCATGCAGGCCATGGGGGCAGGTGTGTGCAGGGGCTCTGTGGACACACAGGCTTTCCCCTGACTGCTGTGCCACACAGGGGCTATGCTCTGGGGCTTCTATTCTGCTGCTGTCAGACAGAAGAATGAGGATCAGGAGGAAAAAGGCAGAGGCCCCAGGGCCTGGTGGGAGGAGTCAGGCCCAAGACCAGCCAGACTAGGAGAATGAGGTGGGCAGAGGGGTGCGGGGCACTCAGAAAAGGGCACTGGCCCTGGCAGCCCCAGCCCTGTGATGTGAGAGAAGGCTGGGAGAGGGGACCAGGCTAAGCTGGAACTCGCCCCCCGTTTCTGTGCTCCCCTCCGCGAGTAGGAGTCCCAACAGCGATTGGCTTGGCACTGGCAGCTCAGGCAGCAGATGGGACCCAGGTGTCCTCTCCTGGGGTGGGTGGCATGGCCCACGGAGGCCAGATGGTGTTTATGGTAGGAAGGGAGGCCCAGGTCGTCCAGAATAGGTTGTCAACCCCCCAACAACCTCCCTGCCACATATCCAGCCTTTTACAGCCTCATGGCAGGGAAGACACAGCCAGCCCTGGATTTTATAAAACAAGTTTATTCACATTTTAGAAAAACTAATTCTAGGTCAAGGAATGGCCTCCCTGTGGGCTGGGTATGAGATCAAGAACAGAAGGCCAGAGGGAGGGGTTAGGGAAGGAAGGAGTGGGGAATGGGGGCCATGTCCCCCACTCTGGGTAGGGGTAGGTCAAATAAATTAAAAGAAGGGCGGACAGAGGGAGAGGGTATCCAGGCAACCAGAGCAGGCTTGGAGCTGGGCTGGAAGACGGTCAATACCTGCAAGAACTGGAGAGAGAACCCTGAGTGGGACTCCCTCCTGGCCCTCACCCCGTCAACAGTCCTGCAGAACTGAGAGCTGGCTGTTCTTCCTCCAGGTGGGGCCGGGGGGAACAGCTCATCTCAGGGCTGGTGAAGACAAGGTGGGGGGTCTTCTCCCTCACCTGGGGAGCCAAGGATCACCGTTTTCGCAGCCTCTTCATGAAGCAGCAGGTGATGGTGCCGAGGACGATGGCGCCGGTGACTAGGGCAACCCCTGCACCCACCAGCAGGGGCACGAGCAGGGTGTCCAGGGCTGGGTGAGAGGAGGGCTGTGTTCAGCCTGGGTGCCACTGCCCTCCAGCCACTGTCCCACTTGTGTCCCAGCACCTTCCCTATCGAGTTGTCTGCACCCACCTCCTCCCCCATTCATAGACAGCCCTCCCCTGTCCACTCCCTGCCCTGTCCGCACTCAAGTCAGCCTCCACCAGCAAGGACACTGGGGCAGATGGGCACTGAAGGGCTGAAAGCTGGATTCCCAAGGCCCTTCGTGTGAAGTGATGCAGAAGAGAAAGGGGATAGTAGCAGAGGGTCAGATGGAAAGGGAGGCACAAGAGCATGGAGCTGGAGGAAGGCGGTGAGTGAGGAGGGGGAGGGCAGGGAGTCTCTTACCATGCATGTAGGGGTAGACCGTGACAGGCCCCGAGCGGGCACTGCCCGCCTGGTACCAGCTGTAGTCAGCATGCTGTACCCAGGCGCTGGGGGCACAGTGGTACACACCTTCGTCCTCCGGCCCCAAGCCATGTAGTCTCAGCCGATGGCTTCGAGGTCCCACCAGCTCCACGCTGACAGGGCCTCCTCCGGGCCGGACCCCCAGCTCTGCCACACCATCCTGGCCCATGCCACCCACCAGCTGGGCAGGGGCAGAGCTCAGCTCCCCGTCCTCTAGTCGCTCCACCCACCAGCTGGCAGCCAGCCGCAGCCCCGGGGGACCACCCCGCACAGAGATGTTGCAGAGCAGGGAGGCAGTCTCCCCACGGTACACTGTGCCTCCTGCTAGCCATGCCACAGCCTCCAGCACCACACCTGCAGAACAAAGGACATGGGGTCAGAGGGTGAAGGGTCAGGGGACGTGGGGTTAGCACCACTGTCCAAGCAACACCCCAGGAAACTCAAGGTGTTCCCACAATCTTAGAAGAAGAGGAGGGTGAGACTGAGAGCTAGAGGCAGCTGAGGGAGAGGGAGAGAGCATAGAAACAGCAGGAAAAGGGTTCTACAAGCCCTGAACCCTGTCAAGCACCCAACCCGTCCCCTCTCACCTTCCTCCCGCACGTGCACGGGGAGGGGCCGGGAGCGGGCACTGGCTGCCTCACGAAGCCGGGCCCCAGACCCTCGGACATAGGCCTTGGCGAGGCAGCGATAGGTGCCTGCATCACCAGGCCTGGCAGCCTCCAGCCGTAGCCGGTAGGTTCTGGAAGCCACCTTCTCCATGGCAATGTGCCGGCCTTCATAGCCAGGGCCCAGGCTGCCCACACCCTCTGTGTCCAGCTGGGCAACCAGGCGGCCAGGCCCAGGTGCCCCTGCAGGTGCCATCTCCCAGCCCACGGAGTACGCAGCGTGACGGCCTGGTGGGGGCAGTGCTCCTGACACATTGCACAGCAGTTCCAAGGGTTCCCCTGGGCCAATCCGACGTTCACCAGGCCCGACGGCCACTGCCAGCTGGCTGGCTGAAACACAGGAGGGGGAAAGGGGTGTCATGGAGGCAGGAGGGGGTACAGAGCACCTGATTCCCCAACTATAGTTCCTTCTTTGACAGCAGCACTTCAGGGCCACCCACCTGCGCCTCACAGGGTATGACCAGCTCCCCCACCCAGGGGCCGGACTCTCACTCCTCAACCGTGGCCCTGCTACCTCCACAGCCAGCCTCTGAGCAGAGAAAACCCGTCATGGAGAGAGAGGGAAGCGATGCTAACGGGATTGCTCACTCTGGTGAAGGTGGGCTCCCTGGAATCAGACGATGACCATCTAGTGCCCCTGGTGCCCACTGAGATAGCATGACTCCCAGCTCCCACCCAGGGGTGCAGAGCACTCACACAGTGTCTGCACGTCCACGTGGGCCAGGACAGCCCTCTTCTCCGCGATCTGGGCCCAGCTGCCATCAGGATCCTGAATCCACTCGGCGGCAGTGCAGTGGTAGGTGCCTGCGTCGTCTGCCTGGGCACCCCCCACCACCATGCGGTACCGCTCGGTCCCCTCCTTGCCCAGCCGCAGCTCCCCTGCAGCCAGCCGCTCTGCATAGGGTGCTCCAGCCTCCACAGCCATGTCGGGCCGGAGTCCCACCACCTCCTGCAGAGTCGCTCGCCCCACTGGCGCCTCGGGCACAGCTCGCCCAAAGGACACCGCTAGGTGTGTGTGCTTCTGCGTGCTTGTCCGCGCCAGGCAGCCCAGTGCCAGCTCCTGCCCCTCATGCACTGTCAGGCGAGGGGGTGAAGTTGGGGCCTGGCGGCCTCGGGGGCCTGGGGGGTAGGCAGACACCTGCAGCACATCTGGAAGAACTGGAGAGAAGAGCGGGAGCGAGGGAGGGCTGGGGACTGGCAGCCCGTATTACTGTTTCCTACATACAACCTGTTTCCCTGAATAGACTGTGAGCTCCTAGAGGACAAAGACTTCATGTTAAATTATTTCTTCTGTAACCCAGTGGTGCCAAGAACAGTGCTGGGCACACAGCAGGCGCTCAATAAATACTTGTTGAATTTCACAGAACCAGCCCATCGCCTACTCACCCTTATGTTTGGGACTGAGCCCCGTTTGAAATACTCAGAAAAGTGGCTCTGTCTTCCTTCTCAGAAGACAAAGAAACTTAAGAGAGCAAGAATGTCACATGGTCTCACTCCTCCCACCCTACCTCTACTTTCTCCCCCGCCTCCCCCAGATCTGGATCCTGCAATCTCCAGGAATGGAGTCTTTCACCCTCTCAGACTCCCCCACCCTCTTGGGGCATGGAGAGGGGACTGGACAGCTTAAGGACACTTCTCTCTCTCCCAGGAGGTGGCTCGATAGAATAAGCAGAGCAGTGGACTGGAATGAAGAGATCTGGGTTAGAGTCCAGCCCAGCCGCTAACTTGCTGGGTGACTCTGTGCAAGTCACTTAACCTCTTTGGGCCTCAGGTTCCTCAGTTGAAAAACCTGAGAGTGGTTAGATAGGACCCCCCTGGCCCTGACTTTTGCCTCTCGGGTGGGTGTGGCCCAGTACCTCTCAGTTCCACCTTGCTGCTGTAGCTGCCTAGGTAGCGGGCATCAGTGGAGGGTGTGTAGCACTCGTAAATGCCAGCGTCCTGGGCCTGCAGGCGAGCAATCTTGAGCAGCACGGCATCACCCTGCAGACGCTGCACCTGCACCTCACCAGCCGCCACGCGGGGCCCGAAGACAGCGTAGGAGAACCCGGTGTCCCTGGTACTGACAATGCCCAGTGCAGCCTCTGGGGCCTCGGGCCTGTACAGGAACCACTCGAAGTCCTGCTGGGCAGGGCCCTCGTAGCCACTAACATTGCAGGAGATGGAGATGGCTGTGCCAGCCACGCGGTAAAGGGGCCCCTCAGGGACCAGCACCTCCCGGGCACAGCACCCGACTCCTGTAGGGAAGGACAGGAGAAATTGGGGAGGCCCGCATCCCCACTGCATCCCCCCACTACCAGCACCATTGTTGACCCTTGCTCGTGAAAGGAAAGGAAACCCGGGGAAAGTCGGGACACAGCTTGGCCCTGTCCTGCGAACACGGAAAGCATGCTGGGTAGTAAGACACCTGGCTCTCAAGGAGGTGGTATAGAGCCAGGTTTGCCTCCGAACCCAGAAACATCCCATTTCTGCCAGGCCAGAAAGGAGTACCTGCATCTGCTTCCTGATTTAACCATTCCTTGATTGCCTCCCCCCACCTCTCCACTCCTGTCTGCGGTCCCCTGCTCGGGGCCTGGTCAGTGGATCCTTCTAGCTAAGGGATTCAGAGACCACATATCCCCCTCCTTGGTTGGAGGGGAGCTGTCAAAATCTTGCTCAGAAGGGCTGGTTGGCTCAGTTGTGTCACCTGAGCCAGGGGACTCCAGACAATGGAGCCAGTGGCCCGAGCAGGACAGGGCACAGACCCAGTCAGTTCTCACCATACAATGCCCTCCCCCCTCCAGCTGTGCCATGAGCTCACTGCTTCTCCCACCCCACAGGGCTGCCGAGACAGCTGAGGCTTATGGGGCAAGAACCCGTCTCTGCCCTGGCCCCCGGGGGCAGAAGATCCCCTCCCCACCAATGCCTGCCATCTTCCTGGCTGGCCCAGCTGATGCACTATGCCCCCTCAACTCCCTAACAAAAGCCTTCATTTGCATATGGCATGCATCTTTTACATATGGTTCCCTTTCTGTAGGGAGACACTGACCCCAGCTGCCCCATCCCATCTTTCTGTCCTCAGGCCAAAACTCTCTTCTTCACCCTGTCCCCACCCCCCAGACCCCAGCCTGCTCCAGCAGATACTCCTGGCAGCCTTGAAGGGCTCAGCTTCTTCTTTCTCTCCCTCCATCCTTCCATAGCCCGGCTAGATAAGACTACAGAACCCTGGACTGTAAGGAGGGCTGGGTCAGCCCCCTGCCTCCATTTTACAGATGAGCAAGGTAAGGCAGGAGAAGTATAATGTCTTGGCCAAGATCCTACTGTCCTTGGATGTCTTCCAGATGCCCCTGCAGAGGGACAAAGCCAGGGAGAAAGATGGGGAACTCCAAGGCCAGGCCTGTGGGGACTGACCTCACCAACTAAAATGGCACCCCAGGGACATACCCAGGGCCTTTCTGCAAGGGCTGGAGGAAAACACCAAGTCTGTGGTCAAATTCAGTCCTCCAGCTCCTCCAGAAGGGCTCCCCTTGACTTTCCCTCCTGAGCTGGGCTAATCTTAGCCCCTGCTTCCTGTGGCCAAGGCACGAGGAGAACTTGTGGTTGCTTGGTTAGAGCAGAGCACAGGCTGGGAGTCAGGAGGTCGGGTTCCAGCCCCAGCCCCATCCCCATCCCCAGCTATATGGCCTGGCCCTGGCCCTTCCTCCTAGGCCTCAGTTTCCACAATGGAGGAGAGCAAAGAGCTTCCACTCTGACAGTGAGTGTGTGACTCAGGAGGGCCCTGCCTGAGGGCATTTCATAATCAGAGCCAGCCGAGCTGACATCTTCCCTGGCCTCCAGGCAGACTCTGCTCAGATGGACCCCTCCCACCTTCCTGGCTCCACAACTGCTGATGCTTGGAGATCCCCATGGGAAAGTCACCCCACCATCTTAGGAAACCAGCTGCCAGGCCACTGTCTCTCCCCAGCCAGGTCCCCTCCTCGGTGTTAGAGAGGGAAGGGAGAGAGCAAAGAGGCCTGCTTTGGAGTCAGATGGATCTGGGTTCAAATCCCAGCCCCAACAATCACGAGACGTGTTCGCTGGGACAAGTTACTTCATTTTCCTCATCTGTGAAATGAACGTTTAAGTGCCTGCACGCAGTGGGCGCTCAGATCTCGGCAGGCTCTTCCATCTCTGCGCACCACACTACGCCACCTCCCCTGGGTTCCTCTCTGCTCCACGCTGCCCACTGGGGAAAACAGGCCAAGCGCTAGGCAACCAGGCCCCACAGCTCCTTCCTCTGTACACCCTCCTGCCTCCCTCCCAGGTCCCCGCAGAGAGGACTCATTCTAGTCCCACAGGGGCCAGAGACCTATGCAGCAGGGGGAGACTCTGCTTGGCGCTGCAGTGGAGCTCTGGTCCAGAAATAGGTAGCTGGGGCTACGTCAGCCTGCACCTTGACTACGGCAGCTCTGAATTCTGGCGACGAGGCCACCCCCCAGCCCCCCCTTGTGCTCTTATTTCAAGGGCCTCAGTCTCCTGAACATCTGTACAGGTATCGCTGCCTTCGTGCCATACTCCTCCCCAGACCGCCTCCTACAGGGAACCCTCCAGTTCAGGCCAAAACCAATTCCACTGTCACTGCCCCCATGCATCCAGTAGCGGTGGCCCAGAACACCCCCCCGTGAACACCCACCACGACAGGCACTGGGTGCTTGGAGATCCCAGCAGCTGTCTCCATGGAGCCTGGTTTCTCCTAAGGCAGGGAAGCTGGGACTAGGGGGGTGTGACAACCAGTGGGAGGCTACAGAGCCAAGTGCCATTTGGAAGAGGGAAAGTGGGGCAAAGGGAGATCTGCCCAGAGTGGAGATGGGGGTGAGAGAGGGAACTGCCCCCAAACTCAGATGATGAAGGGGGGGTAAGAACCGACCCCTGGGCCTCCAGCCAACCCCAGGCAATGATGAAGCCGGGCAGGCACTGCCCACGCAGGGCAGGCACCCAAGGCTGGGCCTGAGGCTGACTGAGGCAGAGATGATTCTCAGCATTTGGGCGCAGTGACCCCAAGACCTGAGTATGCCGGCCTAGAAGTGGGGCCTGGCTCCCGGAGGCCTGGCCGTCCCTGGGGGAGGCACCTCGGTGGGTCCTCACTGTGCCCCAGTCAGTGGCCTAGAGCTGGGGAGCCTTCACCAACCCCCAAGACCGGCTCGGCGGACGGCCACAAAAAGGCAGCTGGGCGTCGAGCCCAGGGAAGCTGGAGGCGCCCCTGATGGAGAAGGAGGGTGCGAGGGGCTCCGAAATGCTGGGGTGACGGCCGGACTGGTAGCCAGGTGCCAGATATCTGCCCGGCGGGGCTGAGGGCCAGGGCGGGGGCCGGGCTTACCCAGCATTAGCAGCAGCAGCAGCGGAGGACCGAGAGCGCCCATCCTGCGCGGCCCGCTCTGGGGAGGCTCCGGGGGATGGCGCGGGCTCTGGGTGGCCGGGAACTCGGGGGGCGCATGCCCAGGTGGGGGGCACGAAGCAGTGCAGTGAGGCGTGGGTGCGCAGAGCCGAGCTGAGCCGAGCGGGAGCTTCCAAGTCCCCTCCTTCCTCCCCTCCTCCTTTCTTCCTCCTCCCCCCGCTTTCCCTCCCGCCTCGGCGACTCCGAGGACCATTCCCGCCCCGCCCTGCCCGGGCCCCGCCCCCGCCCTAGCCCCGGGCTCCCGACCCTGCCCCGGTCCCCAACCCTGCCTTGACCCGTCCTGACCCTGGCCCAGCCCTGGTCCCCGGCTCCGTCCCTACCCAGGTCCTGGACCTCAGCCCGGGCTGCGCTCGCACCTGTTCCCGGCTCCGCCCTGACCCCGGCCCAAGCCCCGCCCTGACCCCGGCCCAAGCCCCGCCCACCTAGGTCCTGGCTCCACCCCTACAGGCCCCGCCCCCGCCCCGCCCGGCCCCGGCTCCGCCCCGACGCCGACCAGCTCAAACTGGTGGCTCCTGGGCGCTGCTAAATCTCCACCCAGCCCCGCGCAGAGTGCACCCTCGCCTCGCACCTGCCGGCCTTTCCCTGAGAGTTGGGTGCCGGGGCCCTGCGGTCGGTGAGGTGACTAAAGCCACCCACTTAGAATCCAGTTATTTGCTCTGGGCCGCTAGGCCTCGCAGCAAACTCCGCCGAAGTGGCGATGGGCGGGACCCAGGGCTTCCGGAGCGCGGAGGATCTGGATTGAAAGGCGTGTCAGGGCTCCGCAAGGTCACGGGAGACCGGTTTGCCACCCGCTCTGGGCAGAACCAGAGGAAGTGGGTTAGGAGAGTGGGCCGTCTGGGCGCCGTCACTTCTTGATTGGTGATCCTGGTCAAGTTGCTTAACTTCTTTCAACCTCAGTTTTCTTGTGGGCAAATTGAAGTGGGGTGACATCCACCCCAAAGGGTTTTTGTGACGATTAATTGAGATAATGTACATAAGGTGTTGGGCACAGGATAACACGAAATAGAAGATAGGGTGTGTGTTTTTTCCTTTGTTTTTGAATTTTTATTTAAACTGCATGCTAAGGTTTCCTTTAGGCCTAAAGAGAGGGCGAGCCTGGGGTTTAGGTGAAGGTGTAGCTGTTTCCAGGGAGGAGAGAAGGACCTCGCTCTGCACTGGGAAAGGTGGGTGGGGCCTGCCGGGAGGTGGGAGAACGGAAGAGGCATCTTTCCCAGGTGCTCTGTCTCTTCCTCAACTATGGAGGAGGTGGAGAGTGGGGAGGAGCAGGAAGTGTGTGGCCGGAGTGCGGGGAAGGGACAGCCCTGTCTGCTAAGCTAAGGCTTTCAGTGGGAAGTGACCCCAGAGCACCTTCACCGTCCAACCCCCTACCTGTCCCCGTTCATCCCCCACCCTCCCACTCACTCCCACCCCCTTTTATAGAGGAGGAAACTGAGGCCCTGAGAGGGGAAGTGACACAGGCCAGAACAGACCTTCCTTGACTCTGTCCCCAGAGCCTGGCACAGAGCCTGGCTCTGAGGAGGTGCTCAGTTGAAGCCACATTCAGAGAGAGACCAAAGAAACACTGAGGCAGAATGCTGGGGACCCCAAGGGAAATCAGTACATCCCCTCCCAGTACTTCCAGGACTAGCCCAGGAACAGAGCAGCAGGTGCCTGTTTCCTCCTACTTTGACATATCCACAGCCTGATTTCTCCAGATCCATTTCACCTAAATCCATCCACAGGGCACATTGAGCTATGAAAACTGAAGAACATAGGGAAGCTTTTGGAGGAAAACCACTCTCCCTTTATTTGGGAGTGGAGTGCACTTAATGCCTTCCTGGTGCTTGAGAGATGTTGCTGATCATCGTCATCCTAGATGCCATTTTGGCGATACCTACACAATAAGGCCCTTTGGGGTATTATTTCTAGTCTTTACAGCATATTTTGCCAGATGGTGTCATCTAACAGAGAAACCTGAGGTTCAAGAGAAGTTAAGCATTTTGCCCAAGGCCATACAGCTTTTAGGCCACCAAGGTATGACGAGCTCTGCCCCAAATCTTCCCACCCCACTGTCTCTCTTCCCAAGCCTCTCCCCGCTAGAAACTCATTCATTCAACAAATACTGATTGGGCCAGGCCTCATGCTGGGCACTGGAGAGGCCGTGGTAAACAAGGTCCATGTGGTCCCCTGCCTTCAGGGAACATACTGTCATTCCTGGGAGACATACCATAAGCAAGTAATAACCAACCGCCAGTATGAGTGTTATGAGAGGGGACACTTAAGGGAGCTGAGAGTACCCTATGGCTTGGGGCTGGGAGGGAGCTGGGGGCAGGAAGGTGTTGAGGGCTGGGCTGGTGTCTCCAGTGGGGAAGAGGCCCTGGGAGAACAGCTTCTTCCATACGCTCCTCCCCAGAGTGAGAGTTCCGAAGGCCACCAGCAGGCGGAGCCCATAGCCCAGGCCTGAGTTGCCCAGCAGATGTTTATGTAACTGGGAAAACTGGGGGGAGGAGAGCAAAGCCCCAGGCAGGAGGCGCTTCACACAGACAGACAGACGTATGTACCCACAATAACACAGAGGAGCTTCATACAGAAGGATGGCACACACACACCCCCACAGATGATGCACAGACACAGATACACACAACACATGCACACACTGCAGAGGAGGGTTATACGGCGTAGACTGGAGAGCACTCCTGTACGCCCCCATCTGGCCCATAAAAAAACTACACAGGCTTATCCCCCACCTTAGCTGGTGCCTGTGCCGGGTGGCGGGCGGGGGGGTTGTGCAGGGAAAGGAGGAGCAGCCTTTCAATGCGTCTCAGGCCAGCCTGAGACAAGAGGGAGGGAGCCTGGGGTTGCAGAGACACTGGGTGAGGGCTGCAGTAGTGACCACGGGGGGCTGTGTCGTCTCTCTGCCGTTACCAGTTTCCCACTCACCCTGCAGTTACCACCAGGTGTGGGCATACATCAGACGCCAGTCCTATGTTTCACATGCTTGTTTAATTCGTTTCCCCTCAAGATGACATATGTGCAAGGCACCGAGATGGCGCTGAGGTGTCCTGAGTATCATTAGAGATAATTAAGACCCATGCTCTGCCCTAAAGCAGTTTATAATCTGGCTGAGATGTCACACAGTACAGTCACGATCAGTGGAGACATGGTTCTCAGAGAGGTGCAAAGACGGGCCCGTCAACGTAGTCTGACCTGTGCCAGGTGTGTAACGAGCTCAGCTAATCCTCACCAGCCCATGTGAGGGTAGTGCCATTATTATCCCCGTGAGGAAACTGAGGCGTACAGAAGTTAACATGTCCAAGGTTAATAGATGAGTTACTGTCCAAACTCGGATTTGAACCTAGGATTGTCTGTGTGTGAAGGAGCATGTGCTTCTAACCCCTGTTACATGGCTTCTTAAAGGCGAACATCACCAGAGACAAAGTTAAACGTGGACCCAGCATGCACAAATACACACTCAGCTATCGGCCCAGACAAGGCCCTGGAGACAGAGTGACAAACACATCAAAGAAACAAGCACACGGCCCCACCAGACACTAGACATACAGAAATGCTAGAAAAACGCATGTAGTACTCAGCTTGCTCTCTTCCCAATGTGTATGAATCCTAGCCTGGGGGAACTAAGGATCACACACAAGAATGTCCTGTGATTTGTGTATGTCTATAAAGCCTTGACCCATAGTGCCCTGATGGGCCCTGTGTTCCCACCCTCACAAAAGGGAAGATTCTCTCTGCTGACTTGCTGAGAGGCTCAAGCAAAGAGACAGAGACAGAGACAGAGGTAGAGCAAAAACCTACCTTCACCCTGACAACCAACTCATTCAGAGATGCACTTAAACAGAGATGCACCCACAGGGACCTGGACACGCACAAAGATAAACCCACAGACGTTATGCACACCCAAACACACTCACAGAACCACAAAGCCATCTCCCACACCCACACACATTCACGCCAGACCCTCTCCCTCCTTCCCCCCTAGCCAGGCATCTACACCCTCATGGTGGACTCTGTGTGTGTATATCTACTCCCTGACCTTTCCTCTGGCCTGGCTGAGCCCGCACTTCTGCCCAAGTTCTCAAACCCTATGCCAAGGGGGCGGCACAGCTGTTCAAGAATAGAAGAGCCACAGTGCCACTGCTGGCCTTGGCACAACCTGGCCCTGACTCCCGAGAAGGCCCTGCCATTTCTATACCCAGGATCAGTGCCAGCTGCCGCCCACTCCGGAATGCCGTGGATGGATCCCTCTGAGCTGGAATCCCCTCATCCTCCCTCCCCTGGCAAGTCCCTTGTTCCTCAGTCTCATAGGACTGGGTGCCTGGGCTCCACCCCAGATGCTCCCCCATCCCTCTCCTCCATTCCCAGCCAACTGAGAGGGAGCTGATGGTGCAGACATATGTCTGGGGGGTAGCACGGGGCTGAGGCAACCCCCACTGTGTGATATCACTTCTTCCCCAACCTAAGCAGCCTGGGGTGGGGGAAGGGGGATAGATCAAGGGCAGAAGATAGCAGTGGTTTGGCTAGACAGAGGTTTGTGGGCTGTGTGTTTTAGATGAGCCTCAGGGGGCAGGAGGTGGTTATGGCCAGGTGGCTGCCTCTGAGTCACTGAGGTTGAGCAAGAGACAATTTTGGAGAACAGGTCATTTATGAGTTTGTCCACACCCATCTCTGGGTGAGGTAAGGAGGAGGCACTGATCATTGCTAATACTTGCTGAGCTCCTGCTCTGTGCTGGACTGTTCTCAGCACTCTGTGCACTTGCTCACTCCTCACAACACCCCGTAGGGTGAGCACCTGTTTGCAGATGGGAGACAGAGGCCCAGAGAGCTTAGATCACTTACCCAAGGTCACCTGGCTACCGAATGGCAGCATCCAGATTCAAGGGCAAGCTGACACCCGGACTTACGCTCCTAACATTCTTCTTCCTCCTGCTTCCCTGACCTGCACACACTTATTCGTATCACACCTGCACGCACATACGCCCCCTACACACACACACAACTGGTGCCTATGCAACCTTTTGAAATAACCGTCTTTTTCCACTAATGTATCTTCTGCTCCCAGCACATAGTGGGTGTTCAATAAATGTTTGTTGAATGAATGAATGCAGTGCTGGAGGCCCAGGAAAGGAGGAATCAATGAGAGCGTTGAGTGTGTGGTGATATGGGGGGATTTCTTGCACACGCAGAGTCCCCTAGAGCTGCGAATGATCTTGAAGGCTCACTTCTAACTCTGGGGTCCCAACCCTTCAAAGCGCCTTGGGTGGGGAAAGAGGGATAGAACTGGGGTTCACAGGGTTTCCTGAAGTGGAAGGGGGTCTTCACTCTCCCCTTGATCAGAACAGAGGATGGGGGGATGAGAGGAGAGCTTGGGGAGAGGGTGTGGTGGCACATGGCCACTCAGCCATCTCAGCCAAGCTCAGCTCCTGTCCTTCACCATCCACAGGGCTGCGTGTTCTTCCCAGGCCTTCCTCCCACAGCCCTGCCTCCTCCACTGTCCACACCTGGGCTCTCCAGGAACCCGGCACCCCTTGACTATTCTGGACAAGTCCCTTTTTCCCTAGTCCAACTGAAACAAGAGTGGAATTTTTCCAAAGCTCTCTGTTGGGAAAGTGAAGGGAAAACAAAGCCAGAAATAAAGATTACACAAACAAGGAAGCAGATGGGACGGTGGGGGAGAAAGTACTCACCGTGGGAGAAAGGGCCCAGAGACCTGGAGCTGACATGACCCTGCCCTTGCTCCCACAGCACCCTGTCCTCCGCCTGTGATGGCGTTTCCCACTCTGCTTTGTCACTCCAGGGCTTGCTTGTATCTTTCTGCCTCTCCATCTTGGCTGTGAGCTTCTCAAGGCCACCGCTGGCCCTTTGTGGCTCTGCCCCCACGCCTAGCACAGAGCCTGGCAAGGAGTGGAAGCTCCATAGACATTTGCCAAGTAATTGAGCAAGCGAGTGAGCAGGCTGCTGAATGAGAGAGAGGGAAGCTGGATCCTTTCTTTCTCGTGGCCAGCTGGCCTCCACGGTGGGCACTGTTACTCCCTCAGGATTTTGTCTTATACTGGTCCCTTCCATCCACAGCTAGCAGAAAGTTTCTCCTCCTATTTCAGAGCGTGAACCGTCCATCCCTCAGGAAACAACCTAGGCTGGCTTCCTGCACAACCTGGGAAGGGCCGAGTTCTGTGCTCTGGGGAGGGAAGGGTGCTGGAGATCAGATTCGGCTAAAAAAGAAATTGCAGTCCCCAGGCCAGGATGCTGAAAAGCAAGAACAGAAAATTATAGCTAACGTGCATCGGTTAAAAACAACCCTATGAGTTAGATCTATTAAGGAAACTGAAGCTCAGAGAAGCTAAAACTGTGTCCAGTGAGTCGATCTAGGATTTCTTATCCAGGCGTTGTGACTCCACAGCAGAGGACCGTGTTGTCGTGCTGCGTCCGTATAGGGCGAACCATCATCCTCGGGAGGAGCCGGTGTCTGGGGGAATGACGAGGGTGCAGGTCCAGACAGCTGGCAGGACAGGGTGACGGGGAATACAGGTGAGCAGGACTGCGCGCTCCAGGTGGGCACTGAGCATTGGCGCTGAGGATGCCCGCTCCGGGACTAGATGTCCCTGGGGAAAGAGGACTGGACAGAACAACCTAAAAATTAGGGGATAGGGCAGCTTACCAACCAGGAGCTTGGGTGTATGAAATAAAGCTCGTGTGCTCCCAACTAGATCAAAAACTCTAAGGCTGGGATTCCAGAACCAGACAGCGCAGGTTTGAGTGGACCTGGGTTTACCGGCTGTGTAGCCTGCATCCCGTTACTGACTTTCTCTAGCCCTGGCTTCATCGTGTGTAAAATGAGAATTATTATAGTATTGACCTCATTGTTGTTTGAGGATGGTTGTGAAGATGAAATGAGAATGTATATATCACGCTGCCTCACTGTGATCGAAGCCAGGGCTCCTGGTGGAGCAGGACCTGTGGCAAAGGAGAGGCCAGGAGGTTCTGCTAAACGGGTGGTGTCCGTCCCCTCGTTCCCACCCGTCTGCTCTCTCGGTTCCCACTTCCTTCTCCTTTCTCCTTCCACTTCCTACAATCCTCTTGGAAAAAGGTAACCTCCCCCCACCTCAGCTTCCTCATCCCACTCTCCTTAACCCTTTACAGTGTTATTTCCAAACTCCACCCTCTATGGAAATGGTTTTCTCCAAGATCACATCAGTGACCTCTGAGCTGACAAGTGACTATCTTTCATTTCCCTGTGGCCTCTCTGCAGCCTTGGAACTGTTAGTTTCTTGCCCCTTGAAACTTCCTCTCTTGGCTTCCAGGGCCCTTTCCTTGGTCTACTTCCCTCCTCTCTCTGGCTTGTCTACTCGATCCTGTCTTCCAGGTCCTCCATCTCTCCCCTGGGTGTTACCCAAGTTCTATCCAAGCCTCCTGCACTCTCCTCTGCTCTCTTGGTGCAGTGGTCACCTCTGTGCTGGTGATATCCACAGCCTGTCCTCCCTCCCAAGCTCCAGTCCGCACTTCCATCACCCACCGAGCACTCTCTCCTGGAAACTCTGTCAGCAGCACCTCAAACGTAACATGCCCCAGAGTGAACATGTGACTCCTCTTCCAACCACTCTCCTTTCTTCCATACCCTTATTTTAGTTAACTTTGCACCAACACCCACCCCCCCATCTCCAACTCCTTCCTCCCTCACCCTGACGTACAATCAGTTGCCAGATCTTGAAAGCCTACCTCCCAAAGATCTTTCTCATATCTGTCCCTTTCTTGTCATTGTCATTGCCACCAGCTTGCTCCAGACCCTCACGACCTCTTGGCTAAATGATTGCCACAACCGCCTACCTGTCTCTCTCTTCCAGTCCAACACCCCCGCCTATGTATGCACATACTATGCAATCAAATGAGCTGTCCTAGAGCACAATTTTAATGAGATTGCTCTCCTGCTCAAAAATTTGAAAGGGCTCCATATGGCTTATAGCAATATTTCTCAAACTTGCTTGGTGGTAAAAATACAGACTCCCACTCCCCACCCCTGCCCTCATGTATCAGAATCTCTAAAAGATGTGCCTGCTCTTCTGTATGTTTAACAAGTACCCCAGGTGGTTCTTATCATCAGAGCCTTTTAGGAAACACTGGTATTTAGAGTGGCAGTTAGTCTGGTGTTCAAGGCCCTCCCATGATGTGGCTCTACACCCATTTCCAGTATTGGCTCCCATGTTTCTTCTTTGCACACTGGGCACTCCAGGCCTCTGTGCCTCTGCCCACATAGATCTCTCTGCCTGGAAGTCCTCTCTTTGACTCTCTGAGCTATATCCTACCTACTTGTCAATGCCTAACTAGAATGCCACTTCCTCCCTGAAGGCCTCCTAATTCTTCTGGGTGACAACCATCTCCCCTTCTCTGAGCTCCCACAGCTACTCTAAATGCAGTGGTGTACAGCCAGCAGCCAGCTGTGCCTGGCTCAACACAGATGCTCAGAGATACACTGTTCCTTCCCTTTATCTTCTGGGGTGCTCCTCACTCTCACCATTGCAGCCTGGGGGTTTCTGCACATTATGCTCCTGGAGACAAGAACCTAGAGCAGATCCTTCTCTGTGCCCTTCCAGCATGGAAATTACATGTGCAGGTTCTGGAACCAAACTGCCTGGGTTTGCATCCCAGCTCCCCTACTTGGGTAAGCTTCTCAGGATCTTTGTGTCTCAGTTTCCCCATCTATGAAATAGACTTGTTATGAGGACTGAATTAAGTAACACATGGACAGCGCTAAAATGCTTGTCATGGTGCCTCATTAACTGTTCTCCCTGACGAGCTAGAAATCTTAGGGACAATCTGGCTTGATGATTCTGAACCCTGCCTGCACATTGACTCATCTGGGAGCTTTTAACAGATTCTGATGGCTGGGCCCCACCACAGACAAACTAAAACATGATCCCTGGGGGTAAGGCCCAAGTATGGGACTTTAATGTACAGTGAGGGGTGAGAACCCCTACCAGTCCACCCCATCACTTTATTGATGAGAGGGAAAGGACTTATTCAAGTCCACACAGTGAGTCAGGGTAGAGTGAGTCCTACATGCAAGCCTCTACCCTCCCTCCAGCCCAGCCCAGGGGGATTCTAGTCCTCCATGGTCCAGCCTTTGTCCCCGCATCTTCGGGGCAGGGGACTCACCCAGGTGGGAGGCAGAGCCCAGGCCCATCCAATCTCACTCTGCAGAAATGGAGGTAAAGTGGGGGGAGCTTGAGGAAATGAGGAGGAGTCCTTGAGGGCTAGGAGCTGGCCTTGGGGAGACGAGGTCAAAGGATGGGAAGGGATTTGGTGACTAAATGGCATGAGATTCTGACAAAAGGACCATGAGGGTGGGCACCTTGTTTGCCTTGGTTGTAACAGTGTCTCCAGTTCCCTGCACAGAATCTAGCCCACAGTGAGTGCCAACAAGTGCTGGTAGCATGTCTGAATGATGCAATGGCTTGAAAATGAGCAGGTGCTATTGACTGAGTCAGCCAGGGGGGCACTCACATTCCCCAAGAGCCAGTGCTGAGAACACCCAGACAGGAACACAAGAGTGAGAGGATCCTGGACTTGCAGGGAAACCGAGGCACAGAGGAGGCCAAGCTCCCTGAAGTCCCAAGGAGAGCTCGTGATGTGGGAGCAAGGCTGTGACCCTGTGTGCCAGATGTTTGCAGGGCATCCCGTCCTAGCCGGGCATCCGGAACACCAAAGGGAGGAGGCGGACAAACAGAGCTGTATCCTGGGCCAAGTGGAGGGGGCCTGGTGAGGGAAGAAGGAGGTAGGAAGGAGGAGGCTGGGGGCCGAGCCGGGCTGCCTCTTGACAGGGGGAACAGAGAGGCGGGGTGCTCCAGGCCAGTGGCTGGGTCAGATCTCCGGCCAAAGCAAACCTGCCTCAGGGGGCTGGGGGGCCGCTCCCTCCCTGCCCAGATGGAATCAAAGGCAAACAGGAACCCTAGAGGGCCCAGCTGTGACCCCTGCCCCCCACACTCAGCAAGGCCCATTAACTCCCTCTTCCCCATCACCCCTAACATACTTTTCCCAGCCCAAAGAATCTCTGGAAACAGACTCATCTGGTATTTGATGATCAAATATCAGGGTTCTCCAGCCTCAACCCCAGCCCTGCCCCTCCTCCCCAAAAGATACTCAGGTCCTGTCCCACCTCTCAGAGGGGCTCTCTGTAAGAAACTAGGGTAGGGGGCCTGCCTGGTGGTGCAAGCGGTTAAGTGCGTGTGCTCCGCTGTGGTGGCCCAGGCTTTGCCGGTTCGGATCCTGGGCGCACACCGACGCACCACTTGTCAGGCCATGCTGTGGCAGCGTCCCATATAAAGCGGAGGAAGATGGACATGGATGTTAGCCCAGGGCCAGTCTTCCTCAGCAAAAAGAGGAAGATTGGCAGATGTTAGCTCAGGGCTGATCTTCCTCACAAAAAGAAAAAAAAAAAAATCCAGTGTAGTCTCTGCCCAAACTCTGAGCCCTTCCTTGCTTCTACACCAAGAAGTGATTGGGTCAGACTCGTTTCTGTGGGTCACACTAGTAAACAGAACAGGAGTACCTGCCCTCTTGCACCTGCTTCTGAATCCAGGTCTCCAACTGGTGGTTCTCACACAGATAAAACCAGAGGAAATTTCTCCTCTTCACCTGAGCTGAGCCATGAGCTGAGGAGGAAGTAGCCTAAAATTTGAGGATCATCAGAGCTGCAAAGGGACCTCAGAGATTTTCTTGTTATTCAGATGAAGATGCCAACGCCGGAGTGGGGACCTCTCTTGTCCAAGGTCACGCAGCTGGTTAGTGGCCCCACTAGTAACATCGTCGTTGGCCTGACTTGCAGGCGTGCGCCCTTGGCCGTAGACTACGGTGGGGACAGGAGGTCAGGCAGGTGGAGAGACAGAGGCACAGAACAGCCCTGGGCCACCGTGCTTAGGGAGGAGGGTTGACACAGGCCCTGGGCCACACCGTTGATCCTTTCTTTTTTCTCCCACGGACTTCCATCTGTGTATCTGGGTAAGCGATCCAAACTCAGGGAGCAGTAAAGGGGACAGAGAGCAGTGAGATTGCAGCAGAGGCAGAGTGATTGAGGAAAATTCTTCAGGGTGCTCTTTTCTCTTCTCCATCTTCTGAATTCATATAATGTGGTTTGAACCAATAAAAAGAATAATAAGAATAATCTGGTGGAAAGACTAAAGATGACAGAAGCAAGCAGAAATAGAGGAAGAGGTTTTCAGAATCTATTCTGAGTAGATTGAAAGGAAAGACCAGAAAGAAAACAGAGGAGCAGATGTCAAGGGAGAGATGGAGAGAAAATCCGACACCGGCCTTGTGGTCCGGTGGGGAAACTGAGGCGGCAGCAGGACTTGGACAGCCACACTGTGGCTCCCAGCCCAATCTTCCCACCACAAGGTCACTACAACCTGCGAGCAGTGGGAAGAAGGAGCACTGGAGAGGAAGGGGGAGTAAGAGGCACTAGGACACTTGTCGTGGCCACCCCAGGCGTTCCCAGGCTCCCCGTCCGTCCTATCATCCCAAGACAGCCTCCCCTTGGAAGGAGAAAATTTTCACCCACTACCCCTGAAGGCCCTGGATGCCTGGCGGTGGTGATGAGATCACAGGCCCTGAAGAAGGAAAAAGAAGAGCTGGAGAGAATGGAAGAGGGGAGAGAAGAAGAGACCGCCCAGAGAGGGCCGGCAGCGGGAAAGGAGGGAGAGAGCGAGCAGTGCCAGCGAGCTGGGCCCAAATCAGGACTGGGGCAGAAAAGTGGGGTGAGGGGGCAGGAGGAGGGACAGTGGGGGGTGATAGAGTCGCCCAGAGCTTCCTTCCCTCCCACTCTCCCTCCCTCTCTCTTTTTCGTGATCTTGAAACAACCTTCAAGCCTGGGCTGGAGGCCCCAGGAGGCCAGTCACTTAGGAAACAAAACTGTTTCTTGGAGACCTTGAAAGCCCATCTGCAGCTGAGCCGCATCCCCACCCCCTCCCTCGTGCACACGCACATTCTCCCATGGACTCTCACGTACACCCACCCGAGGGCCGGCCACAGGCATGCACACATGCTCGTGCACACACATGGGTGTACTAACACACTTGGGGACACAAATAACTGATTTTTAATAGATTGACCACACATCCAAATGAGTGTTGCCCTACTCTGTCTTGAGGAGTTCCTCCTTTGGAATTACCATCTGGTACATTCGCACCCTCTCTTCCTCACACGGGATCACACACAATCATGTCCCCGCAGTCATTAGGTAGCACACACGTGTGTGCATGCACACACACACACACACACACACACACAGGTAAATATACATTTCTCTGTCTCTCTCTGACCCTCTCTTGGTGTCTCTCTCTGACCCTCTCTTGGTATCTCTCTTTCTTTCATAAGCACGCGCACACACACACACACACACACACACCCCTACTTCCCAGATCTTCCCATGCCAACTGACATTTGATTCAACACTACCCATTCAACCCTTTGTTGATCCCCTTTCTGACCTATGAATTTCTCTCAAACCCACCCCCCAGCCCAGTCACCCTGGCCATCCCACTTCCTACTTTCAGGTCTTTCTGACTCTCTGCTTTATTCCTCTTACTCCAAGGGCCTTGATCCAAACTGGTACCACTGGTTGTGTTCAAAGGAAGCAGTAGCCCCCCAGGTCATAGGACCAGGTGTCTATACCCACGGATGTCCTGAAATCTGAAGTCCATGATGGACGAGAAGGAGGTGGACTCCCAGAGATGCCACAGTGGCCTGGGCAGGGAGGGAGGTCAGTGAGGCACTGGTGAGGAAAGGACCCTTGGTGTTCTGTCCACCCTTTGTTTTGTCTGAGCCCCAAACATGTGAGCAGCAGTGCACTGGGGGCTGCACACTAGCCCCAGCGCAGGACATGGCAGGGAGCCTCTGCCAGGCTGTATGGGCAGAGGAAGGGCACAGTCCTTTCCGGTATTGGGCTTGGCTACAGGGACCAGAGCCAGGGCTTTGGAAGTGCCAGCAGGGATGAGAAGGTGGGAGAGTAAAAACTGTGAGAATCCAGTGCCTGAAGTCTACCTGCCTTCAGGTTCCAGGGCTGGTTTTCTCTTCTATCTCACCTGTATCCTGGAGATGGCCAGGCAGAAGATAACCCAAGAATCCACCCCAGGAACCGAAGGAACGGTACTTCCTAAATCCCATGTCATGCTCTCACCCACCCATAGCCCAGGGCCAGGCTACCCTTCAGCTGCCCCAGTGTTGAGTGACCCAGCCACCTGTGGGCCACTCTTCTAGTGACTTCTTCCCACGGCAGTCTCTCCTGACGTCTACCCATGAGCCTACCTCTTCTGCTACTTCTCTCGCACTCTCTGCTCTACACACAGGGGCTTGAACTGGGATCTCTTTTCCCCTCATTGGTTCCTCCCACTGAAGGGCCAGTGGAGAGAAGGTATCTGCTCCATCCTGCCCACCCACCAGCTGTAGCCCAGGAGGAGAAGGAGGGCAGAAGCAGGATGCGACCTTCCGGATCCTTGTAATGGAAAATTTCAAGTGCACGCCCAGAGGGGGCCAGTTATTTGGGGAATTCAAACACGAGCCCTGTGCCCTGAGAGTGGATTTGCTGGAGGAGAGGTCGATAATCCCTCAGTAGGGAGTTCCCTCTGAGGCCAGAGAGAGAACCAGTCCAGCCAGCGGGCAACTTAGGTCTCCTGACTGAAGGCCTCATCCCCTCCCTCCTTTCCTCCTCACTTCCTTTGGGCTCAGGGTGCTCAGACCTGCCCCCAATCTGCTGGCTTCCCTCTGCTCCATCTCTGTGCCCAGAGAAATGGGGAAACTCCAGGAGAATCCTGTCCTCTGACGGCTCCCAGGAGAAGGCAGGGACAGGACTTTTTCTTCTCTTTGTCCTTCTGCTTTCCCCCTTCCTCCCTCTGCCCCTCATTCTTCTGCTCTTTCATCAAAGGAGTAGCAACAACACCCCAAACCATCTGGCCTTGGCCGCAGGTTATCTCCTCTACCCCTGTTTCTAGGTGGTGCAAAGTGAAAGACATTCCTTCCAGCAGAGGCGAGGCCCCCTCTCCACTCCCAGACGCTTCTCCCAGTTTCTCCCATGCTTCACTGCAGAGAGGCCTCTTGTCTCTCTAACCTCGGTCCTGCATGCTGCCGCTCTGCCTTCCCTTCCCCACCGAAGAACGAAGCAGTCGCCCCCTTTCTAGTCCACGGGCCTGGTACTTGTCATGATATTGACCCCCATAAACCTCTTAGAAGTTCCATATTTTTCTCTCTTGTGGCTTTTCCCCACCCCACCCACCAACCCCAGGCATAGATTGAGCCTAGAGCTCTTCAACAGCGACAAAGGGAGTGGCATGTCCAATTCATAAACAAGGGTTAAACAAAACCCAGAGATATTATCATGGATGTCTGTGGGACTGGGTCCAGGTCTGTCCCCTCTATGCCCGGCCTGCCCGCCCCCAGCTGCTTCCCTGGCCCCAGGAGTTCTGATTCTTCTCTCACACTTTGGAAAGGCTACGTCTGGAGGGTTTGGGGAGACCCTCTGCCCTCCATCTCCAGACTCGTGCTGCCTCTTGAGCCACCTGTGGCTCTCAGCAGGACCCCTTCTGAGGTGTCTCATATACAAGGGCCAGTCTAGGTTCCAACAATAACTACTTTTTTCTGGCTTCGGGGTCCCTGCAACCTTTACTGTAGAGGGAACAGTCTCTGTTTCTTTCTCTGGGAGGTTGGGTGTAGACTCAGAAGAACGGTGTTCTGGTTCTGTTTTATCAGCTCAAATTGCTTAATCTCTCTGGGCCTCAGTTTCCCCATCAGGAAAACAAGAAGAGTCGGACCACATGGCCTCTGGCATCCTGGGATGCTGAGGGACTGCTTCCCCTCTGCCTATCCCTAAGGGGCACATTCCCTCTCTCCCCTCTCCCTCACTGCCTCGCCTCCCTCAGTAGGGCCTGGAGGGGAGGGTGAAGGGGGCCAGGGGGGAGCACAGAGTGGGACAAACTGACGTCCACCAGCCAGTTGCTTAAGGGGCGGGAGGGGAGGAGTCCTTAGGGATCCTGTTTCAACAAACGTTTCTTTCCCGCGGAGGGGAAGGCGGGGGAGAGGGGGAGAGGGACCTATTTAAAGCTACCCTGTTGCTCGCCTGTCTCTGTCTGTTTGCTGGGGTCTCTGGCTGTCCTAGAACGGTAGTGTGGGCTTGGGATCCTCCTGGCGACCTCTCCAGTCTAGGGCCCCTCAGCCACTCTGCACCAAGATGGGCCGTGGGGTGAGTATCGCCAAAGAGCAGAGGTCGCTCTGTAGGGAGGAGCAGGGCTCTTTGGAGGGTGAGGGAGGCTAGAGGGAAAGGATGAGGTGGGGATGGCATGTGGAGGGAGGGGCAGAGAGAAGCTGACGGAGTTGGGCAGTTTGAACTTGCAAGTAACAGTCTCCAAGCTACAAACGCTGCCCACACTTACGGGCTCACAGGACCAACCGCTCTCTTCTTCACCAGCCACCCCCAGGATCAGCCCCACAGCCCTCCACACGCATCCCTCCAGCTCTCCCTCCAGCCCACCCGGCATCTCTATCCCGGCTTCTCCCTACCATTTCCCAGCGCTGTCTGTCCTCTCTCACCGCATCTCCTGGCATCCCAGCTGGAGGGGTAGTTGGCACTGTTAATCCTCCCCGCCTTCGCCACCCCTGAAAATATCCATTCCTCTGGGAGTCCCAGCCTGAGAGGATGGGGGTCCAATTTGAAATTGGAGAGGGGCAGGGGAGCATCCGTCCCCGAGTCACCAAGCAGTTCTGGACACCAGCTCCAGGAGCCCTGAGTTCTGGGGACAGCTGGGAGAGCTATGGAGAAGAGTGATGTGCCTGCAGCCCCCAGCCCGGCACCCCTCCGGATGTCCCGGATGTCCCGGGCAGCATTGTCCTCGGGCTCCAGGCCATGGGCTTTGAGGACTTTCCCAGAGGCTGGTGAGAACTGCCTGCACCCCCTCCCTCTCAGTCCACCCCTGCCCCTGGCATTCTGCAGCACTGGGTATGCCAAAGGGAAGATTAATGACCATGGAGGGGTTGGGGGGCTGGGCAGGGACAGAGCTTTGAATTCTTGGAAATGAAATTTCCATATGTAGAAAAGTGACCCAATCCCTTTACATACCACTCAGGCTGCTTTCCTTTTGTGGAACGCTGGCAGAGGAGGGCACAGGGAGGAAAAGGGCATGCTGAGTGATGAGAAGGTGCTGAGAAAAGAGGGTGCCTGGGGGGAGCTGGGGGGCAGTTTCTGGGCCCGGAAGGGGTCAGGCAAGGATATGTTATCACACTGAGTTTAGCAGCTGGGAAAACTCCAAGCTTGGACACCAGGGTTCCTGAGCTAGGGTGGGAGCTATAAATAGTGTGTGTGTGTGTGTGTGTGTGTGTGTGTGTGTGTGTGTGTGTCCACGACCCATGTGTTCTCTACAGGCTGGAGTTGATACAGATATTCGTGGATGAGCACCTGTGTTTGTGTCTCAGCAGGCAAATTTACAAACCTGCAGGCCTTCCAGCATGCTTGAGCATAGATGTCACTGTGTGCAGTGTGTAACGGTCTGTGAGGAGCTGTCTCTGAGGTGTAGGCTTCACAGAGGAAGAGGCCACAACTGGGGGAAGATATACCTTCAGCTGCACTGTGACATCTCTGGTTCCCCCAAGGAAAGGGAGTCCCCAGCTGAGGTGCAGGACCTCTGAGGAGAGGCCAGGCTGACCCTCCACTCCCCATTCCGAGTGGAGGGAACGAGGGGAGGTAGCCCTCTCCCCTCCTCCACCTTAGAACAGGGTGGACCCAACTCAAGAGGTCCTGCTTGGAAAGCAATTCAACTTTGACTTCTTCAGGGGACCCCAGCTGTCTGGGGTCCGCGCTTCTCCCCCAGCCTCCCTGAAATCCCCTTCACCTTCCCATGACAGTCAGGGAGCAGATCTGGTTCATTTGGGACTGAGAGGCTGGGTGAAGTGGGGGAATTTAGGGCTGGACCTTGAAGTTGAACCTACCAGGAGACTCCTGAAGAGGGAAAACCACCCCCTACCTGCCTCCCTCTCCTAGGATTCACTTTGCCTCTTATCCCTTTTCCGTGCGTCTTCTCTTCAGAGCAAGCCCTAACTGTCACCCCATGTGTGGCCATGACGGGCAGCATGGGAGTTGGGGGAAGGGATGAAACTGGTGGGAGGGAGCCTGCTCCAGCTGCCACCAAGAGGCTGCGGTGGGGGGGAGCGGTGGCTGATTTCCAGCTGCCCCCACTCTGTCCCAGCCTCTGGCTTTCTCAAAAAGAACTCTCTGTTCTCCTTTAGCATTCAAGACCCAGAGAGGAGGACTTGTGGTTGGGGAGGAGGAGTGGGGGGGCGGTCCTTGCTTCCTCTTCTTTCTTTCTTGCCTGGGCAGCCTGCTGGCCCTGAATCTCCACAGGCTCCTGGCTACAGAGCCTGAGGTCCTTGCCAGGACAGGAGGAGGGGGAAGGGGCAGTGTGTCTGAAGCTTCTACGCCTGCCTGCCAGCAGGAGAACTGAGTGGGAGCTTAGAGAAAGGGGTGCCGCATGGAGCTGCTTAGCTCAGCCACCATCCGACATGCCAAAAGTACGTGGGCTGGCAATTTTTGAAAACCATGCCTTTGATTTTCATTTTCACAAACTTTATTTCACATCTGCATGGACAGAAATTCTCTGGGCTCTGCTTCTTTGCCCCCAGCCACAGCCCCCTCCTCTATGCATGCCCAGGCCTGTTCCTGCCCCTGAAGCTCCAAAAGGTCACGCTGAAGCTTGGCCCTGCTGGTCTCTTGCCTCTTGTCCCTTCATTACTTTTCATCAATTTCTCAGCCCTACCCCACCAAAGACAGGACCCAAAGCATTGGGTTTGTGAATACAAAGCATTTCAATTCATTCAATTAAATGAGCACCCCCCACCCCCCACCCTCCCCCCTGCCACCCCCCCACCCCTCGCCAATAAGTCACCTGGGGAGGGGAGAGGTAGCACTTCTCACAAGTCTTTCCCCACTCCTCCTGTTGGATTGCTTCAGTCTTCCCAAGACAATCAGCCTTTAAGGAGCCAAAAATACACTTGGTTCATAGATGCTTCGTATAGAAACAAATGCAAGATTTACTGCCCACCTCTACCAAGAAGAGCAGTTCAGAGCAACATGGTGTCCAAATGCTCATATCCTTTCAGCTCATTAGTGTCTAGGAAACAACAGTGTCCACCTCTCACTGCACCCACTCTTCCCTCCAGTTCCTGATTTCACTGGTCAGACTTCTACCTCTCCAGGCACTAGATTCGTGATCTCTTATGATCAAGGCAGCTCTACATTCCTGGGATTGCTTCTGACTATTTGATGGGGGAAAAAAATGCATTATCTTGGAGCACAGAGGATTTTATGGCAGTGAAACTACTCCGTAGGATACTATAATAGTGGAAACATGTCATTATACATTTGTCCGAACCCAGAGAATGGACAACACATAGAATGATCGCTAATGTAAACTGTGGGCTTTGGGTGACAATGATGTGTCAATGTAGGTTCATCCATTGCAACAAATGTACCACTGTGGTTGGGGGTGTGGATAGTGGGGGAGACTGCATGTAGGGGCAGGAGTATATAAGAACTCTCTGTACTTTCTGCTCAGTTTTGCTGTGAACCTAAAACTGCTCTAAAAGAAAAGTCTACTTTAAAAAAATGTGTTATCCTGCAAAAAAGGGCATGTTAACCGTAGATCCTACCCAGATATCCCCTCTTTATGGAAAAAAACAAATTACACCCTAGTATAGAAAAGCTCATTTCTGAAAACCTAGCAGAGCCGTTAGGATCCAGTGGAGACATGGAGGCATGGGACAGAAACTGAGCAGCCCGCCTCTAACAAGGGCTCAATATCCCGAGGAAAGTGGGAGGAAAGGAGACTGGGGAGAAAGAGGGAGTGAGAAGGCCCTTGCCATGGCCACCCCAGGCCTTCCCCAGCCCCCCTCCTATCCTATCACCCCAAGACAGCCTCTCCTTGGAAGGAGAAATTCCCCACCCTCTCCCCTAGAAGTTCCCTGTGAGACCCTGGAAGCCTGGTGGAGGTGAGAAGACCGCAGGCCCTGAAGAGGAAGGGAAAAATGGCGGCCTCATGAGTTAAATGTTCACCTGATTTCATCAGAGGACCCAGGAATCCCTGGACCTAAGAGTTACATTCCTTTTAGTCTTGGATTTATTCTCAGATATAATTTCTTATATTTTGGACAAAAGGGGCCCAATTTCCTTCTCGCCCAATTGTGCTTTGGGACCTCAAGATCTGCAAACTGTTTCTTGCCTGGTAGTGGGCAGGCTGGCCCAGTAGGATGGAGAGGGCTGCAAGCACACTCCCTGCACCTGTTTCCTGGACACTCTGACCCCCCCAACTGCTGACCTCTCTCAGTCGTGAGCCCTGCTCATTCCATTTCCACACTCCAATACCAGACCCTTCAGCTCCACATCCTCCTCCAGACACTTCCCCCTGGCTCCCCAAAGACTCTCACTCCCCCAAATTCCTAACTGTCTCTACTCCTCTCTAACTAAAGGAGCCATGGTGTTGGGACAAAGACATTCCTACAGGGTGCTTCTGCTCCCTCAAACTGTGCCCCCCAACCCTGTCCATTCCCTTCCAGAATTCTAAATAGCATGGGATGGTGGTTTCTGAAGTTTTTGTTTATTTTGTTTTGAATTTAGCAGCAGAGTTCTTTCAACAAACAAAATCTTAGCAGAAGCCCAACTACTAAACAGCTAAGAGTGGGCTCCTGAGTCCGGAGCTCCTCAGCCTTCCCTGAGGTTCACACATACAGCCCCATGGCTCTGCCAATAGTTTCCAAACTGAAGGCCTGAAGGCCACTCCACCCCCCTTTCCTCCCTTGGGATGATCACTGCCTTTGAGTCCACTGGCCCCCACTCCCAACGCCTGGGCTCCTGGGCTGTCCAGTGGGAATAGAAGCTCCAGCCTCTGTCCTCCCTGACCCTCTGGGCTCTCCCTTCCTCCTGCAGGCCGGCCGAGAGTACTCGCCTGCAGCCACCACTGCAGAGAATGGGGGCGGCAAGAAGAAACAGAAGGAGAAGGAGCTGGATGAGCTGAAGAAGGAGGTGGCCATGGTGAGGCCCACAGCCTGCCTAGCCTGGCCCTGGAAAAGGGGCCCCATCCTGGGAGAGCTGCCCCCAGTGCTCTCAGAGAAGCTCGTGCCCACCCCTCCCATGCTCCTTGCCTCACTCCTGTGCCCCTCAATGCCCTCACATGCATTCTAGACACACACACTTAGCCTCCTTTCCCAAAGTAACTCAATTTCCCTTCTCCAGGATGACCACAAGCTGTCCTTGGATGAGCTGGGCCGCAAATACCAAGTGGACCTGTCCAAGGTGAGTGGAGGGGCTTCTAGGGAGGGCACCAAAGAGATGAGAGAACCATCCACCATCAGGGTGGGACAGTAATCCAACCCTCTTTACAGATAAGGAAACTGAGGCCCAGAGACAAGTGACTAGCTGGTGGCAGAACCAGAACCAGAACCCAGATCCCCTGCTTCCTAGTCCATAGCTCTTCTCCAGTGTACCTGGAAGCCAGGACTCCTTAGGAACCCAGGCCCCAAGGGGCCTCCGGGCAGGACTCTTCCTCTACCCTAGGCAGCTTCAGTGACACACAACCTCTCGGGGAACTGCCATACATGAAATAGCGAGGTGACCCATTGCTATGATTATGGTAATATGTTGGGGCCTTGCTATGTATACAGCACTGTGATAGATGCTTTATATACATTTCCCTAATCCTTACGACAGCCCTGTGAGATAGGTGTTGTAAACCTGCTCATTAAAGCAAGGAGACTCAGAGAGAGAGAGTAGAATCTGAAGGTCACGTAAATAGTAAGAGGCACAGTCGGATTGCCAAGCTCATCATTTTGAAAAATAAAAAATCATTCATCAAAAGTGTAGTGGGTGCTCACCTCCTCTTGCAGGCCTTCCCTGACTGCCCTTTTGAAAATTCTATGTCCCATTCCTTTACCTTACTTTGTTTTCCTTAATGACACTTTTCACTATCTGGCAGTAATACCTATTTACTGTGTGTCACCTCACTAGACCATGAGCTCCACAAGGCAAGGACTTTGTGGGTCCTGTCCATCTCTGGATCCCCAGAGCTGAAAATAGATCCCGGCATATAGTAGGGGCTCAAGACAGTTATTAAATAAATGAGTGGCCATATAGAAAGATAAATAAGTGGCCTCTGCCTTCAAGGAGCTCAAAGTCTAGCAGCAGAAAAGAATGCAAACAGAATTCCAATGTCATACAGTGAGTGCAGCTCTAGAATCACTCACGGGGTATGATGGGTTGCAGAGTGGGGCATCTGAACCAGCCTGGGGCTGGGGAACAGGGCCAGGCAAGGATTTCTGGGCAAAGTGGTGGGTGATTGCCAAAGCTCTGTGTCGTTGATGGTCAATAATGTAGGACTCTGCTTGAATCCCTGGTGAAAAGGGGAATCTGAAGGAAGAGAAACTGGGGGAGGACTCAACTGAGATGTCTTTCCAGGGAGCCTTATCCAGGCTGCCTCCAGAGGAGATATTGTGGCCCTAATCAAAATGTGTCTCAATCCAGTGATGACCAGAGGTGGGGCCACAGTCAGAAATCCTTTTCAGCCTTTAGGGCCTCCAATACCCATTGCAAATGCCACCTCCTCTGTGTGGCCTCTCTTGATGGTCCCCCACCACTTCCAACCAGGTGGGATTTTTCTCTCCACCTGGACATTTTTGCCCTGCCAAGGAGCTGGTGGGAGGTGCTGAGGGGCCGGGTTGGTTCTGGATGCGTCCTCCCACACCTCTCCTTACCTCCCTCAGGGCCTCACCAACCAGCGGGCCCAGGACATTCTAGCTCGGGATGGGCCCAATGCCCTCACCCCACCTCCAACAACCCCTGAGTGGGTCAAGTTCTGTCGCCAGCTTTTCGGGGGCTTCTCCATCCTGCTGTGGATTGGGGCCATCCTCTGCTTCCTGGCCTACGGCATCCAGGCTGCCATGGATGATGAACCATCCAATGACAATGTGAGCCGGGCACGCCTGACCCCTGGACCAGCCCATGACTCTGTCCTCCAACCCTGAATCTCCAATACACTTGGGGGGAACAGGGGACAAGACTCTCACGTCACAGTCCCACAGGCCCCTCTGCTCTTTAGGCTGAAAAGGGGTGAGGCTTCTATACATATATATAAACAGCCCCAACACACACTCACACAGTCATTAATGAATGAGGCAGCTCCTACTTTCCTTCACATTTAAGTAGGCTTGTCTGCATCCCTGGGTCTTCATCCCCTAGAGAAGTCTTGGTCCTGGGAACTCCCAGAGACTTTCCCTGTCCTTTCCAGTCTTAGGAGGCTGGGGATTGGAAGACTGATGGGGAGGTTGAAGACAAGGACTGTCCTCTACCATTTGCACTCCCAGTCACAGACAAAGGTGGCATTGAATGCTCATCCTGGGTGGCAGCTGCCCCTCTGGGGTTGGGAGAAGGGCAGATCCCTCAAACTCTTTCCCTTTACCAGCTCTATCTGGGTGTGGTGCTGGCAGCTGTGGTCATCGTCACTGGCTGCTTCTCCTACTACCAGGAGGCGAAGAGCTCCAAGATCATGGATTCCTTCAAGAACATGGTGCCTCAGGTAGATGACCGAGCTGGACTCCAGGCTGGGGCATAAAGTTTCCGGGAGATTCCAGCTCATCCCTTCTCAACTCCTGTGCTCTGAGATGGAGGCTTGGGCAGATAAGACCCTCAAGCTCTCCGCGCCAAGATCTAGTTTTGTTGCTAAGGGTGCAAGCTTTCTCCTCCTTCTTGATGGGGTTGGAGGAGAGGTGGGACACCAGTAGGAGAGGAAGGTGGGGGTGGAGATAAGCACTTCATGAGATGCCCGTGGTGTCCCCACAGCAAGCGCTTGTGGTGCGGGAAGGAGAGAAGATGCAGATCAATGCGGAGGAGGTGGTGGTGGGAGACCTGGTGGAGGTGAAGGGTGGAGACCGCGTGCCTGCTGACCTCCGGATCATTTCTTCTCACGGCTGTAAGGTGAGGAGGCCGTGCCAGAGCAACTGGCTAGGTCTAAGAAGCAGTCTGTATAGAGCTCAGAGGGACCCAGTTAGAGGTTTCAAGTTTGGGAGATCCAGGTCTGAATGCCAACACCTGCCCCATACCGCCCAGCTGAACCTTGTCTCGCATACAATGCCTATGCATTGTCTCCTGGTACCTAGGCGTTATGAATGCTCTGTGCCCCGAGTATTTCTTTGATATCCACTTTATAGCAGTCCTGTATTGAGTACCAATTATGTGTCAGATGCTTTATATGTATTCACATATGCTATCTAATTTAACTCTGCAAGAATGGTGTAATCATGCAGGGCTGTTGCATGTGGTCACACAAGTTGTGCCATGCAAAACCCTAGGAGGTGCCATTTTCATAGACTACAATGTTAGTGGCACCCCCTGTAGCTGTGCGATGCAGAGATTCTGGTTACATTCCCCATTTTACAGAAGAGTAAATGGAGGCTCTGTTGGTTAAGTAACTAGTCCAAGGTCACATAAGAAGTCAGTGAGAGCCAGGATTCCATACCAGAGCAGGGACAATAGCTGAGTAATGCTATAAATATGTGATGAGGGCAAGTATAATTTTGTCTCTCGTGTCATGGAGATTGAGTGCAGTTGGAGTCAGGAGACAGCTGTGTGTGCACCAGTGCGTCTGCCCATCTGATGACCACACACCCCCCTTCCTCCTCAGGTGGATAACTCATCCCTAACAGGCGAGTCAGAGCCCCAGACCCGCTCCCCCGAGTTCACCCACGAGAACCCCCTGGAGACCCGCAATATCTGTTTCTTCTCTACCAACTGTGTGGAAGGTGAGAAGCTGGCCTGTTGGGGAGCTCCTCATTCTAGTAACTGAGGGAAGAGCCTGAATCCTGAATCCCTAGTCAAGATTGGGGACTGTGGTTATACTTACTTGTCAAAAACCCTGCTACAGAGGAGACACTTGAGGGGGATATTACAGAAATAGTCCCCTTCAGAGAGCAGGGTATTGGCTGGGTGGCATGACTCCGTGGAAAAGTTACTTCCCCACAGGAAGATTTCTATTCTGTCCCCCCAGGACTGAGCAGATTCCCAAGCCTTCAGATATTGGGCCCCCTGTCCACACACATACAAACACACACACACTCATGTGCACCCCAAACTAGCCTTGACTCCTAGGAGTCTTTGGTTTGTTGATGGCTTCCATTTACCCTGGCTCTAGCACTGGTGGCTTCCTTCTCTAACGCTTGCTTTGACCACAGCTCCTAGCTGGGGGACCATCAGGAAAGCTTCCAGGCCAGGTGAACACTTGGGCCCTCCTTCAGGCTGCATACAGGCCTGTGCTTCACCAAAGGGAATCAGTCGTCAGGCACAGACTGCCTGGTTTGTCCCATCCCTGTTCCCGAGACCCGTGTGCTCTGTGGTCACGCCAGTGAGCTGTGTCAGGGCTGACTCGGAGAAGGAGTCGGGGGAGAGCCGCTGGGAGAAAGAGGCCTGACTAGACCACGGGCCTCAGAAAGTGGGCCAGAGGAGGCTTTGTACTCCACCTCCACACCTTTCCCTTCCCGTTACTCATTTCTCTTCAGCGCATTATGTTTCTCTGGGCTTCTCCCCTCCTTCAGCAAGTTGGAATTCCAATAAAAATCACCACGTATTAAACTCCCTAAATTTTTAACGTACTGAGATTTTGAATTTGCTCTACATTTCCCACAATTGGTAAAAATGCCTGGTAAAATATTTCCAGTGCTGATTCTGAAATTGGCTTTGACGAGAGGAGAGGAAATGAATGGAACTAACATCTGTTCATTGTCTGCTATGTGCCAGGCACTGGTCTAGGTGTGTTACAGCATCCTGTCATTTAATTATTAAAACAATCTCTAGGTAGGATTCAAGCAAGGATGCAGATCCAGGTTTGGCTCCCCCCAACATGCATGCTCTTCCCACTGAACCACACTGCCTCCCCTGAAGACCCCTGTAATGTCAACCTGAGGGTCAGTAATTGCCTAGCTTCTTCTATAGAGATTCATGCCTAATATTGAGAAAGAAAATCTTAAGACTACATGAAAAATCCATAAGTAGTGCTTTACCTTGTGTTCATAATATACTTTTGGATGATAACAAGTATGAGATTGATTTTACTGAAATACCACAGGCAATATTTTTATTTCACTTATTGAATCACCTCAATTTGAACTTTGAGTTTATTTGCAAGTCTTTTCCCCAGGCCCAAGTATTAGAGAAAATAACTTGCTGTTGTCTTGAGTCTGGGACTGGTGATCTACACAGGGACAGGAAGCCAAGTACGGCACAGTCTACTGAAAGCGACCTCCAGGATCGGAGTCCTTGGCTCGTTTACTCTGTGATATTTTCCTTTCTCAGGAAGTAGGATGGGACTTCAGTTCCTGAGAGCCCCCAAAGCACCGAGCCTGGTGTCTGCTCCTGTGTTGCAGGCACTGCCAGGGGCATTGTGATTGCCACAGGTGACCGGACTGTGATGGGCCGCATAGCCACTCTGGCCTCAGGCCTGGAGGTTGGGCGGACACCCATAGCTATGGAGATTGAGCACTTCATCCAGCTGATCACAGGGGTGGCTGTGTTCCTGGGGGTCTCCTTCTTCGTGCTCTCCCTCATCCTGGGCTACAGCTGGCTGGAGGCAGTCATCTTCCTCATCGGCATCATCGTGGCCAATGTGCCTGAGGGTCTGCTGGCCACTGTCACTGTGAGTGGGTCAGACTGAGGTGCCACCAGGGGAGGGTCTTGCTTCCCTTTCCTCAAAAGCAATAGAGGCTTATTGCTTTTCATCAATTTTTCACTTCCAGCCCCTAAAATCACATATCATATTCTCATTTAATACATGGCTTAGAGTATGAGTCTGAAAAATGTCAGGTTGGGCTACACCTTGGCTCTAGTTTCCCTCCTGGTGCTTGTCACGATTGTCTTTTCTCACAATCTCACGATCTCATTTCCCCCCTCAGTCTGGAGCCCATCCTCGCCAACTCTTCTGTAAATGTTCTCTCAAAGGTCACCAGTGACTAACTAGACAATCCAGTGACCTTTTCTCAGCTCTCATCCTTAACTCTGCTGCTGAAATGGATACTGCCATCCACCCTCCTAGAATTCTCTACTTCGTTGATTGCTGTGACTTGTCGCTATCCTGGCTCTCCTCTCCTCTGTGCCCTGCATGTCTCCTCCTTCTCCCCCCATGCTGATTCTCAAGCCTCAGCTCTCTGCTCTTCTCCTTACGCCCCTAGAGTGAGCCCATCTCCTCCCAGTTTCCAGTGCCCGTTCTGTGTGGATGACTCTCACATCCCTTCGCCCAGCTCTAGTCTGGCTCTCTCTGGAGCTCTAGCCAAATATGTTCAACTCCCTACTAGACATTTCATCTAAATATACACCGATGATCTCAGTTCAACACGTCTAAATTCAGCACATTCACTGCTTACACCTAGGTCCCACTGTGTTTGTGGACAGGGATCAAGGGAGGAGTGACAGAGCCATGGTCTGGGATAAGGTCATGGACATCTCCGACTCCAGGCTCAGCCCTTTTATATTCTCCTCTCTACCAGGTGTGTCTTACCCTGACAGCCAAGCGTATGGCAAGGAAGAACTGCCTGGTGAAGAACCTGGAGGCGGTGGAGACGCTGGGTTCCACCTCCACCATCTGCTCTGACAAGACGGGCACCCTCACCCAGAACCGCATGACTGTTGCCCACATGTGGTTTGACAACCAGATCCATGAGGCTGACACCACTGAAGACCAGTCTGGTGATTGGGCCAGAGGGGGTGAAGGAGACTGGAGGATGTTCAGGGCACTGGCATGGCGGGGAGGGTGGGGGTGAGATGAGGACTCTAAAGGGGAGCCAAACTCCTGGTTCTCCTTCATTTCCTCCCAGGGGCCACTTTTGACAAACGATCCCCCACGTGGACGGCCCTGTCTCGGATTGCTGGTCTCTGCAACCGTGCTGTCTTCAAGGCTGGGCAGGAGAATATCTCTGTGTCTAAGGTAGGGGGTCGGGGGCATCTCCATAGCCTGCCCACCTTGCTGATACCCAGCTTTCCTTCTTGTACCCTGTGGCTGCCTTGGGGGCTTTGGTGCCCTCCTCTCTTGGTCCTCAACTCCCTCTCTGGCCCCATCACGACACTGAATTCTCTTCTGGCAGCGGGACACAGCTGGTGATGCCTCTGAATCAGCTCTGCTCAAGTGCATTGAGCTGTCCTGTGGCTCCGTGAGAAAGATGAGGGATAGAAACCCCAAGGTGGCGGAGATTCCTTTCAACTCTACCAACAAGTACCAGGTCTCGTTGGGGAAGAGGGAGGGACAGAAACAAGGGGATGCACAGAGCCATGGGGGAATCATCAACAGGAGGAGTAGGGGCACCTGAGGATCATGTCCTCTTACCTCTGCCTTATCCCTGGGGTAACTTATATGACTACGTGTCTGGTGGAAATTACCCCCTAACTCCCAAACCTTCATTCCTTACTACAACCTGTCACCCTCTCAACTCTTCTTCCTGTAGCTCCCCATCCTCTAGGCTCAGTCCCTCAACCTTCCATCCCATTGAGCCATACTTCTGAAATTTCCTTAAGGTATCCCTCAGCCTGTAGGCCTCTGTTAAATGCCAAGAATGCAGTCTCAGCTATGTCCTATATAAGCCATAGAGGTAAAGCCCCACTGAGAAAGTACGGTGGTGGGGGGTGCTGATGAGAGAGCCATCCAGCCTCTAGCACAGTGCCTGTCTTAACTGATGTTAGTAACTCTTTGTGGGGTGAATGAATGTCCTATGGGAAGGTGATTCTCAAGTTACAAGGTTAAGACTATGAGGTCCAAACACCCCTCCACACGTGGAGACTCTCCTTATATTGACAGTGGTTGATAGACCAGGGGTTATTTTATTAAGGCAGGGTTCCTTACCAGCCTCTGTTCTGTTCCAGGCTCCATGCTGGGCACTGGAGCCACCAAGACAAGTATGGCCCCCTCTGTAACTGCCTGTCCTCTCTCCAGCTATCCATCCATGAGCGAGAAGACAGCCCCCAGAGCCATGTGCTGGTGATGAAGGGGGCCCCAGAGCGCATCCTGGACCGGTGCTCCACCATCTTGATGCAGGGCAAGGAGATCCCTCTGGACAAGGAGATGCAAGATGCCTTTCAGAATGCCTACATGGAGCTGGGAGGACTGGGGGAGCGTGTGCTGGGTGAGGGGCCAGAGCTGGGGAGCAGGGCTGAGAAAGGGTTCCCAATTTGGGGTGGGGGGGACTGGGGGCGTCCAGGCAGCCACCTTGCTGCTCTCACTCCTCCTTTCTGTGCTCTTTCAGGGTTCTGTCAACTGAATCTGCCCTCTGGAAAGTTTCCTCGGGGCTTCAAATTCGACACAGATGAGCTCAACTTTCCTACAGAGAAGCTCTGCTTTGTGGGGCTCATGTCTATGATTGACCCTCCCCGAGCTGCTGTGCCAGATGCTGTGGGCAAGTGCCGAAGTGCGGGCATCAAGGTACTGGCCTCACTCCCTTCCCACCATCATCTCCTTCAAAACACCAAAGCTTGAGGGACTGCAGGGGCTGCTGCCCCGAGAATACCCAGGCCATTGGGTACTCCTTACCACTGACTGAGAGGAGAAGCTGCCATCTGCAAGGAAAGGTCGATGCCTGCCTTGGGGCCCTCACCCTCATCCTTTTTGCTCAGAGTGACCGCTTTCCCATGCCCATGCTCTCCCTCCCTGGCACAGATCATTCTGTTCTGATTTCAAGCTGATCTGGCACCCCTGTCTTGGAGATCTGGTTGTCTTGCCTTCCCAACTACTGCCCACTCTCTCTAGTCATTTGGGATGGGATTAGCAGGCTCTTGTCAGCCCCCACTCATAACCTTGTAGACGGGCTCCGGTCCTCATCCCACACCCAGCACACCTCTCGCAGGTTCTCCTGTCTGACTGCAATTGCTTCTCAACAACCACTCCCTCCTCCATAGTACATTTGTTCTTCATTCAACAAATACTTATTGTTTACCAACTATGTGCCAGGCACTGATCAAGGTGCTGGAGTTCAACAAACAAACAAACAAAAATCTCTTCCATCTTAGAGGTTACTTTCCTTGTTCCAAGATACAGTTCTTTACCATCCCCCTAAACCTATCTAGTCACCAATTCTGGTACCATCTCTTGCTCCTCATTTGTCAGCATCTCACCTATTACCAAATCATTTTAACTCAACCTGTCTACCGAGGGCCAGGTACTGCGCTAGGCACTGGGGGTACAAAGATGAGTAAGATAGTGCCTGGCCTCTGGGAAAACAAATGCCTTTATAATTAATCACAGAATAATCATAGTAGCTAGGGTTGTTGAGCACCTACTATGGGTCAGATACTCAAAACAGCCCATTGTTTCGTGAGGCTTTATATGAATCAATCACTATTCTTAGCGCTAAACCGGTATGATCTCGTTTAATCTCCACAACAACCCTATGAGTAAGCACCAGTATCTTCCCTTTTTTACAGAGAGGAAAACTGAGGCACAAAGTAACATGGTCCAGGCCACATAGTAAGTGGTAGGGCCAGGATTTAAACCCAGGCAGTCTGCTATTTCTTAATCGTCGCACTAGAGGACTTGTGTGTACCTATGTGATTTCTGAACCCCATAACCACTCTGCCTCTAAGATAGGCATCACTATCCCTACTTAAAAGTAAAACAAGCTGAAAGTAAGTAGTTTTCCCAAAATAAAACTGCTGTAAGAAGTGGATTGGCTATATGAAGCATTGTCCACTTGTCTGGAAAGCACATACTCCCCCTGCTTGTCAGGCTGCCTCTTATCATGATCAGAACCATTAGGCAGACCTGGAAAAAGTACCTCCATGGGAACTCAGAGCAGGGAGCAGTTAATTCTGCCTCAGAGAATGTTTTACAGAGGGCATGATATTTGATCTGGGCCTCGAAGGTTGAAGAGTATTTTGTAAGGCAGTGAGGAAGAGGAAGCCATGTCAAGAGCAGGGAACAGTGCGTACCGTGCACGGTTAGACTGTACTGGGCATGTGTGTGGGCTGTGGGGGGAGGTGGCAGAGCAGCCTGGAGATTGAGACTGGAACGTTGGGCCAAGGCCAGTTGGAAAGACTTTGCTTAAATGCCAGACTTGGGCTTTATCCTGTGATCCACAGAGAGCCACAGGTGTCACAGGGCAGATCTAGCTTGTAGAGGGCTACCTGGATGGAGGAGGGACTGGATTTAGAGAAGAACTGGAGTCACGGAGACAGAGTAAGAGGCTTTTGCAATAGTTCAGGCAAAGGATGATGACCCGAGTGAGGGCAGCGACAAAGGGAGTGGAGAAGAGGAGTTACATTTGAGAAATGTTTTGAGAACTTGGTGAGCAAACTGGGTATGGGAGGTGAGGAAGATACAGGAGACAAAGGGACAGAATGAATTGAGAAGATAGTATCTAAGGCAGGGAGTAGAGGAGCAGGATGGGTGGGGGTGGTGGGAGCAGAAATCATGAGTTCAATTTTGACCTTAAGTTTGAAACGTCAGTAAGACACCCAGGGAGAGATGTTTCAGGAAAAGTTGGAATATGATTTAGAGCTCAAGAAAGAGATTCAGGACTGGAGATTTGAGTCTCATTAGCACATGAGTGCAAATTAAAAACCTACTAGTTTATTTTATTATATTGCCCAGGAAGCGAATATGGGTTAAGAAAGGGGAGGAGAATGAAACCCTGGGCTATACCAACATTTAGGGGCAAGTAGAGGAAGAGGAACCAGTGAAGGAGGGGAGAGGGTGGGAAGTCACAGCTAACATTTGCTGTGTCCACCTAATGCCATTTACTCTTCATGACAACCTTGAAAGGTAGGACTCATCTTCTCCACTGTGCTGAGGCTCAGCGAATGGACACATCTAAGGTCCTATAGCTGGGGAAGGTCAATGCATAAACTTGGGTCTGCCATCCGACTCCAAAGCCACTTCTTCCAGTCTACTTGGCTGCCACCTTGAAGATGGTGGGAAAGAGCATGAAGAGAGATGGAGGGGAACCAGGAATAAAGGAGTCCGCAGAAGCCAAGGGAGGATAGAGTTTCAAGGAGTGGGTGTTAACAGTGCCAAATGCCTCAGAGGGTCAAGTAGGATAAGGACTGCAAAGATGCTTTTGTTTTTCAATTGGGAGCCCAGCATGGCCTTTGAGGGTCAGTTTCAGTGGAGTGGTGGGAGTGGAAGAGAAGATAGTGAGGCCTAAAGTAGCTTCCTTCTCAGTGTCTGTGGGATTTGCCCCACAACCCACACATGCAAATGCTATCCTAATCCACCTCTGAATCAGCTTATGCCTGTAATAGCCTCTTAACTGGACTCTCAGATGCCAACCATCCTCCCTATCCGACTCCATCCATTCTGCAACAACGGCAATGAACATCATCATGGTTAAGGCAGGAATTACCTTCTTCCCACATAGTGAACAAATATCAGAGGCAGATGAACAGGCGGTAGAAGATGGACAGGAGGGAGGGAAGGGATATCTCCCTCTTGAATCCTACTCTGTCCAGTTAGATTGCCTGCAACAATCATATTGGACACTAAGAAAACCGTGTCCTAGTTCCAGCTCCCTATGGCCTTGAGCAAATCACGGACACTCTCTAAGACTTTGTTTGCTCATTGGCAAAGTGCGGGAGCTGTTAAGGGTTCTTCCAGCTCTGACAGCCTCGTATCTCATAAAATCCAAACTCCTAAATAATCTTTGAGGCTTCTCTTCCAGGAGACCCTCATTAACTTGCTACTCTGTCATAGAGGCTTTCATCCATTAAAGCAAACTATCTCTGAGCCCCTGAACACTTGTCATCATCTCTCCCCCTCACTCACCCACCCAAACATACACTCATACACACCCACAATTCCATTATTTGGGGTGGGATTCCACTATTTTGACCGGCCCCACCTTCTAGGGGTCTGGCTTTTCCTGACTTTGGGAAAGGAATAGGAGGAGGAAAAACCTTAATACTGCTTTCCTTTTCTCTTTTCTCGTTCCCTTCAGGTGATCATGGTGACTGGGGACCACCCTATCACAGCCAAGGCCATTGCCAAAGGTGTGGGCATTATATCAGAGGGCAACGAGACTGTGGAGGACATTGCAGCCCGGCTCAACATTCCTGTCAGTCAGGTTAACCCCAGGTGAGGCCTTTGCAGGACCCTCAACTCCTGATCAACCCATCCTATCCCACAGAATGCTTGAGGTCCCCTGGGGTATTTGGATAGCACCTCTGGGAACTTTACAGGCCTTGCCTCTTGTTCCTCAGTCCTGTGTGTGTGTCCAGGCTGTGCCACTGATTAGCTGTGTAACTGTGGAGAGGTCACTTTCCCTTCCGAAGCCTCCATTTTCTCAACTACAAAATTAGGATGGTGTCTACACTGCAGCGTGGCGATAGGAGTAGGCTATATATAAGGAACTAGCACATGGCCTAGCAAACTATACTGATGACTGTGATGATGCTGCATGGTGAGGATTTAGTGTCACTTCCTCAAAGGGAGCAATGGGGGAAGCAGGTCACTGAGCATGGAGGAAGAGGATTGAAGCTGCAGGGAAGCCCGACTTAGCAGGGAGACTTGGAGCCCCAGCGTGGTGAGGAGAGGTGGCGGGGCTGGCTCAGGCGCCAGGGAATCAGCTGCCTCTGCCCCTGCCCTCCAGAGAAGCCAAGGCGTGTGTGGTGCATGGCTCTGACCTGAAGGACATGACACCGGAGCAGCTCGATGAGATCCTCAAGAACCACACAGAGATTGTCTTTGCCCGGACGTCTCCGCAGCAGAAGCTCATCATCGTGGAGGGCTGTCAGAGACAGGTGAGCAAGGCGGGGGAGGCAAGGATGGGGCGGAAAAGGAGCATGGGGCCAGGGGCCGGGTATGTGCAGGGGCTTCACCCTCCAGCTCTGGCTGTATCTTCTCCCCAGGGAGCCATTGTGGCGGTGACGGGTGACGGGGTGAATGACTCCCCCGCGCTGAAGAAGGCTGACATTGGCATTGCCATGGGCATCTCTGGCTCTGATGTCTCTAAGCAAGCAGCTGACATGATCCTGCTGGACGACAACTTTGCCTCCATCGTCACAGGCGTGGAGGAGGGTGAGGAGGCTAGGTGGGCTGCGATGGCATCTAGGATGGCTGAGGCCGGCACATCTGCTTCCCGTGCCTTGTACCCCACTTACAGAGTCAGCTCAGGATTCAGGCATCCACCGCCTCCTTCAGCTTCCCTCAAACATAAAATCTTCCCCTCTCAGGAAGATGGGCAGCTTCAGGGGCTAGGGGTGGGGAAGGGTCCCTCTAATCTCCCTGATGCCCTCAGAACCTCCCCACAGGCCGCCTCATCTTTGACAACCTGAAGAAATCCATCGCGTACACCCTGACCAGCAACATCCCCGAGATCACCCCCTTCCTGCTCTTCATCATCGCCAACATCCCCCTGCCTCTGGGCACCGTGACCATCCTCTGCATTGACCTAGGCACTGACATGGTGAGGCCAGGGGTGGGCGTAGGGGACAGGCAAGGCAATCACGTGGGTGCAGTGGGCAGGGATGGGCAGCAGATGGAAGGAGGGATGTAGCAGGGGCAGCTGATCAGGCTGTGAGGGGTGAGGAGAAGATGAGGATAGGGCTTGGAATGTGATAGAGTCTTAAATGTTTGTTGAATTGTGTCAAAAGTTCTTCACTGCTGATCATCCTCTGCTCCTGTCATCTCCCTTCAAATGCCCTCCTCTCCCCGACTCCCCACTTCACACAGGTCCCCGCCATCTCCTTGGCCTATGAGGCAGCTGAGAGTGACATCATGAAGCGGCAGCCAAGAAACTCAAAGACAGACAAGCTAGTGAATGAGAGGCTCATCAGCATGGCCTATGGACAGATAGGTGCGGCGGGGCACTGGGGCTCAGGAGGGAACCCCAAGTGTATTCTTTCTCCAGCTTTTGAAGGGATGAACCCTCACCAAAATTCCAGGTCAGGTGCCAGCTCCCCAAGGGTCAAGGACTTTCATCTCTGGCCTGTAGGGGCTGGCCCCATCCTCCTGCCTTCTCTGACCCAGGCCTTGCCTTTTGCCCACGACCCACAGGGATGATCCAGGCACTGGGTGGCTTCTTCACCTACTTCGTGATCCTGGCAGAGAACGGTTTCCTGCCATCACGGCTGCTGGGAATCCGCCTTGACTGGGATGACAGGTCCATGAACGACCTGGAGGACAGCTATGGACAGGAGTGGGTGAGTAGGGCTGTGCAAATGCAGACACATGTGTATGAGAGGGTGGGGCTAAATGCCTGGCAGGAGTGGTCAGTAGTGGCCAACTGGGACTGGGGGCTAAGGGTGGGTGAGGTGCCCAGGATTTAACAGCTGCCCTGAACCCTGCTACACTCTGGTCCTACCCTTCCCCCTCCCACTCTCACCTCTCTCTGCCCGCCCTCCCTCCAGACCTATGAGCAGCGGAAGGTGGTGGAGTTCACGTGCCACACGGCCTTCTTTGCCAGCATTGTGGTCGTGCAGTGGGCTGACCTCATCATCTGCAAGACCCGCCGCAACTCGGTCTTCCAGCAGGGCATGAAGTGAGCGCCCACCCCACCGCACACCCACCACCCAGGCAGAGTGCGCTCTGGGCACGCTCACCAACCCACACAGGCTCTCCTCAACTCTGGGCCCAGGCCTGCCACGGGGACACCAGATTTTCCTTATCCAGCTGTATGTCCATAGCCATGTTTGAAATTGATGAGAGAAGAGGAAGGAGTGATATGACCATTTCCAATGAGTTTTAATTTTGTTCCTAAAATGTACTTTGTTATGGTCTCCTAGCTTCCTTCCTTTTCATGTTCTCTCCATACTTCTTCCCTTCCTTTCTTCCTCCATTTCATACTCTAGTGACACCCACCCCCATCCTTTGCCCAGCCCTAAATATGGGGTCTCCTGTGCTGCCCCACACTCAGCAAGTAGCTCTAGTTTACAGCCTCGCTCTGTGGTGATGGTGGCATCCACATGGCAGCTGTGAGCTGCTCAAGGTCAGGTTCAGTGCCTTCTCATAGTGTGAGTTACCATGAGCCAATCAATGTGCTACATGATTCAAAAACATCCTTTAACCTCACAATAGCTCTGTGAGGTAGGTATTATTTTCATTTTATGGATGAGACCCCAAAAAGGTTACATGATGTACACAAGGTCATCCAGCTGTAAAGGTTCACCCGGGTCTGTCTGTAAAGCCCACACTCCTGGCTACCACACTGGGTGGCTCACCTATCAGACTCTGGCACCTGTGAGGTCCTCAGTAATTCCTCTGTGGTTCTGGTGCGGATGGTGGTTAGTGCTGAAGGGACCATTCCTGTTCTATTTTCTTCTACTGGAAACAATGGATACAATTCCCCAAGTGAGTTTTGTCACAATTTTTTAGTATGGGCGGGGGAAAGATACCAAAACCCTGGTGAAGTTACTGGCATTTAAGATCCCAGGGAGGGGCCGGCCCCGTGGCTTAGCGGTTAGGTGCGCACGCTCCGCTACTGGTCAGCCTGGGTTCGGATCCCGGGCTCGGATCCTGGGCGCTCACCGACCCACCGCTTGTCGGGCCATGCTGAGGCAGCGTCCCACATACAGCGACTAGCAGGATGTGCAACTATAACATACAACTGTCTACTGGGGCTTTGGGGAGAAAAAGGGAAGGAAAAAAAAAAAAGGAGGAGGATTGGCAATAGATGTTAGCTCAGGACCGGTCTTCCTCAGCAAAAAGAGGAGGATTGGCGTGGCTGTTAGCTCAGGGCTGATCTTCCTCACAAAAAAAAAACAGATTCCAGGGAGAGGAAAGTGCAAAGTCTGTTAGATAAATAAAGGTAACACAAAGGAAGAAGATTCCTGTAAGCTAAAAACACTACCGGGGAAAATGTAGCGAGACGAGAACAAGGAGCAGAGAGTCTGAGAAGTTGGGTCCAGTTCTGGGGCTTGCTTACTGTGCAGCACATGGGTGACACAGGAATGTGGGAACATGACCAAACTGGCTAAATCCAGCCCATCTAAGAGGCAATGAAAAAGAAACAACATGAGAGTCAGGCTGGATACAGGGAAGGGGGACTAATGCCAACAAGTCACCTGGCCCAAGGCAGCCTCAGTTCCTCAGGCCCCACCTGGGGCCCTGGGCTCTGGGGTCCTCAGAGATGCTATTTGCATTATTAAAAAGCTTTATGGAAATCAAGCACTTACCTGTGAGAAGGCTCCTAGGCTTACTGAAGCGTATTCTTAGGCAGAAGCCTAAGTATGAAGCATAGTGATCGCATGTTAATACGCAGTTCGGTTTGGAAGCCATGGATATTTCTACCTAATTTTAATGAGGAAATATAGTCATTATAACAAATGCACTCATGAACAAATGCAGCTTGAGAGGCAAAAATCAATCAAAATGTGGCCTTTAGAGGAGAAAAATAAGATGAGTCCTTAGTGATTGAAAAGTTTGGGAACCACCGGCTTAAGCCATAAAGAGGGGCAGTGCATAGGTTATAAAAGGTTGAGTAACAATATGACTGAGCACTTTCTGTGTTCGAGAGCTTTCCACACATTATCTCCCATCATTTCCCCAGCAATCCTCTGCTTTAAAGGTAATGTCTCCATTTTACAGAGAAGGAACATGAGGCTTAGAGAAGTTAAGAGACATTGCTTACAACCAAAAGCTAGTAAGCGGCAGAGCTGGGAGTAGACCCTCCCTCTGTGACTCCAGAACCTTATTCTACCCTGCTTTTCAATTCTGATATAGTGACCATATGGTAAGTACTTACTATCCAGTAAGCTTCCCTTTGCTAAGTACTTTACATTCTCTTCTTTATTGAATATCTATGGCCAACAACTACCAGAGGCTAAGAATGTATGAGACATATATGGGTCCTGAACTGAAGGAGCTTTCAAAGCAGCTTGCTGGGAAGAAGATACTTTCACAGAGTATGTGCCTGGAGCAATAACAAGATTATAAACTGTGTGAGGGCGGGCCCCATGTCTCCAGACCACGGCATCTCCAGCACACAGCACATCACCCAACATATAAGCGATGTGCATTTAATGGATGAATACATGTGGTATAGCCAACAATCAGAGGTAAAATCTGTAAGCAGAAAAATTAAAGAAAATCTTTCTTTGGTTACATAAAGCACGAGAGGAGGTTGTTTGAAGAGGGTGCGGGAAAAGGTCATTTATAACCCTTCCCTGGCATTTCTTCTCGCCTCTTTCCCTTCCACCACCAGGGCTCTCCCTGGATCTCTCCCCTTCCTCATCCTCTTTTCAAGTGCTACCTACTCTCCTTTATTTGCCTCTCCAGGAACAAGATTCTGATTTTTGGTCTCCTGGAGGAGACAGCGCTGGCCGCCTTTCTGTCTTACTGCCCGGGCATGGGTGTGGCCCTCCGCATGTACCCGCTCAAGTGAGTGTCTCTTTAGAAGGACCCCTTCTAGGATCCAAGTTCTAGTCCATTCGAATTCTACTTGATGTGACCAAGCTCTGATGCTCCTGACAGGCTCCCCTGTTTCTTTCAGAGTCACTTGGTGGTTCTGTGCCTTCCCCTACAGCCTCCTCATCTTCATCTATGATGAGGTCCGAAAGCTCATCCTGCGGCGATATCCTGGCGGTAAGCACCTCCAAACCTCACCCCGACCCCCAGCCAAGTACCACCCCCCACTGCTGGCTACCCCTCCAGGGCTCCAAACCCAAATTCCATTCCTACTACAGATCCTTGCTCCTTTTCCTCGGCACCCTTACATCCTGGGGTCCCAGGTCTAGGAGCCCTGACTCTGGTGAACCTGTTCTCCCCACCCTCTTACTCTCAGAATCTGGTCCCACCTAACACACAATTGGTTTCCGAGGCCCCCCACCTTCCACTTGGAATCATAGAACATCAGAATTAGAGGAGTTCTTTGAGGTCATCTAGTCTCACCTCCACATTTTACAGATAAAGAGAGGCACAGAAGTGAATTTCTTTGTTCAGGGTCATAAAGCAAGGAGCGGCAGAATTGGCACTAGAACCCAGACATCAACCAAGTTTTTTTTTTCCAACAAGCATTTCTGATCACTTACTGGAGGTTGAAAATGGATGGCCTACAAGCCAAATATGGTCCATGGATATTGTTTGGTCTGGCCTCCCTATATTGTGTGGGTGTGGTGTGTTTTGTTTTGTTTTTTCGGTGAGGAAGATTCACTTTGAGCTAATATCTGTGCCAATCTTCCTCTATTTTGTATGTGGGTCACCACCACAGCATGGTTTGACAAGTGGTGTATGTCCTTGCCCAGGATCCGAACCTGCAAACCTGGGCCACTGAAGCAGAGCACACCGGACTTAACCACGATGCCATGGGGCTGGACCTGTGGATGTGTTTTTTAAATTGGCCCAATATCTAAAACTTGGGAGCTTTCACATAAAATCTGAATTTCTGACTTCTCCTGAAAAATCATAAGAGCTATCAACCTCATGGCCACATTTCTGCACAACAACAATGGACAGCTGCCCTTTAGAACTCGTCTGTTACCTGAATAGCCCCTGTAGCCGTTTGCATTTTCACTTCCAACCTACTCTGTGCCCCTCCTCCACTGTGCTAAAGACAAGTCTCTCCTTTCCCCTAATCTATGACCCCAGCTCACTGGATTTCCTTCCCTCTCCCTTTTCACCTGCCTGCAACTACTTCCCTCAGTGCCTTCACCAGGCTTCTTGTACCATCTTGCCTCTTGTACACCCAGGCCCCTAGAGGATTTATCTCTTACCTCCTTTTACGCTCGCTCATGCTGCAACCCCACCCCAATCTCTCTAACAGGCTGGGTGGAGAAGGAGACATACTACTGAGCCCACTGGAAAGAAGAACCAGGCACAGAAAAGATGGGGTGCCCTGGACGTGTTGCAGGGATGGTGATGGGGAAGGGTGGAAAAAACTGGGGTGGTATTTTGGGGGAAGATTTGGAGAAAGAGAATGAGGCAATTTAGCAGGCTAAGTTGGGAGCAGTGGGTAAAAGAGCTTGGGGTGATTGCCGCATAGACCTAAATATGAGCAATCAGATTAGACACTATATGTCAGGGTCCCCTCCCCAGATCCTGCTCCATCCCACTCCACTAGGTTGTCTTTTTGTCTGAGGAGTTGAGGGTTACCCCATCCCTTCCCATTCCTTATCCCTTCACCCCCACCTCCCACTAGAACAGATCAATATCCAAAGGCAGACACCTGTCTAAACCGGGAGGAGGGAAACCATCTCAGATCACCAATGTCCCTTTATCTCTCCAGCCTCACTCCACTTCCCACCTTCATCCCTCCTTCACTTCCTGCCCAACTCTGTCCCCTGCTTCCCACTCAGACCTGGAAAGCACAAATGGTTCCTCCTAGTGTGTGCTAGGGCCTGAGGCCGGAAAGGGAAGCTGGTTGGAGAAGCCGGCTTGTCTCCCAGTCAAGGCTAGTTAGGAACCTCTAGAGGAGGGCTGGGCAGACAAGTGGGAGGTTTGGGTATGGCAGAGGAGGGAAACAACAAAGGGAGAGAGACAGGAAAGGAGAGAGCATCAATGACAGGACATTTGACAGATGTATTGAGTCTCCACATAGTTGTGGGCTCCAGCTCTGTGTCCTGCCCTCTGAGAGCTCCCTGCCTGCAGACCAAATCCAAATGTCATCAGAGTAGCAGCAGAGGCAGGACCAGAAGGCAATCCGGGGAGCTTCACTGAGATTCCACACCCGTGTGCCATAGAGTTCCCACTGCACCTTGGTTTGTGGTCTCTTTGGTTCACAAGGCCCAGGTGTCACAGATGCTCCAGCTCTCTCCATCACACGAAGTTTGGTAACACCCCGCCCTTTAGAATGCTAAATCCTCAGAGTTCCATGTTGTTCCAAGAGGGATAGCCGCCAGTACATTCTCTGGCCCTCCCACCCCCTTCCCGTTTATGCCCAGGCAGATGAACCTGCGTCATTCCCAGGCACTGCCAAGCCAGTCCTGGAAGAGAAGTCGCCTGGCAACCATCTGTAATTGGGGTGGAGAAGTTCCCAGAACCTTCCTGTCTTCCAAGGACATGCAGAATCAGCTTAGGTCACGAATGTGGTCAGAACCTCTGGACAACAAGAGGGAAGGTGTTTGGAGACCTGCCTTTGACCTCTCAGATGACAGGGCTGTCCCTCCCCTGGCAAATGCCCTTCAGCTGATGATCATTGTGCCCACTTTCCCTGAGATGGGCAGTTGGTTTCAGGTTCCTATGGAAGATACTTTTCCTTCCGTTACCCACTCCCCACCTAACCCTTTTGCTCTGCAGGCAGCTCTGCCCACTCTCTAAGCCTGGCTTAGAAGGCACTGGGAATGTGCTATAGTGGAAGATCCAGATGAACCAAGCAAGTGACAGAGACACCTAATGAAAATGGAAGACCTAAGGCAGAAAGGAAGGAAGCACGAAAGATAAACATTAGGTCAGGCCCATAAACAACCTCCCAAGGCTATTACTTCATTACACTGGAATTCTACTTTATCAGAAGTACCTTGAAATAAGTGAGTCATTGCCTTGGGCTTGGAAAACTAAATGGGAAACCATATTAACTTGGGCCTGATTAATTCGAGATTTATTGACTGTGGATAAGTTTATCTTTGCACAATCAATAAAAATGGCATTTGTTTAGTAAATTAAAGGGCATAAACTATATTGCTAGGGGTGGCATATTTAGTCTACCTGAAACAATACTTTTCAGGCACTTTAGGAATATCCATTTAGAAGTAGTGAGTGCATGGGCTAATTATCATCAGTTCTTATGTTATTTGTTAAAGAAACATCTGCCAGACCTTCACTTGGTGACCTTTTGTAAGACATTAGTTTGAAGTACCATATATGTACTTGAAAATAATAAAGTTGCATTTCTTTATGAAAAAAGAAATCTCTTCCATAATTCAGATTTTTTTTTATAAAACTGTTGTTGTTTTTTTTTAATTTTATTTACTTATTTTTTCCCCCAAAGCCCCAGTAGATAGTTGTATGTCACAGCTGCACATCCTTCTAGTTGCTGTATGTGGGACGCAGCCTCAGCATGGCCGGAGAAGCGGTGCATTGGTGTGCACCCAGTATCCGAACCGGGGCCGCCAGCAGCGGAGCACACGCACTTTACTGCTAAGCCACGGGGCCAGCCCATAATTTCAGATTTCTATACTTGATACTTGCCTCCCTCCCAAATTGGGCATTGAAATGTATGCTGTGGCAGGACTTGGTTTATAGGGAAAGCAATAAAGAGAGGGCAGGAGATAGGGACAGGAGGGAAATAATCTGGGAGCAGATGAAGTCAGTGGAGAAAGCTAGAAGAGAAGAAGTTAGGTTGCAAAATGACCTAGAAGAAAAAAATAGTAGGGGCCTCCTTCCTCACGGCTGATCCCACACCAAGAGCCACAGAGATTTGTCCAGGACAGGAAAGGACCTCTGAGTCTATTTAGACCCAAATCCTCAAGGCCATTTCTGCTTTTCCTGTTCTAGACCAAAATCAGGCCACTCTCAGTCTTAGGGGTGTGGAGGAGAAGGGGTGGACTGGGGGGCCCCGAGAGTCAACGTCAATTAATAGTCTATCCTGTGTGCAGAGCCCTGTTCTGGGTGCTGTCTTTAGGGCATGGAGGGAAAAATCCATGCAATCCTTGAAATTCACCCAAATAGTAGACTTTGGAAACCTTCATGGACAGGGCATGACGGGCAGTAGGGAGGGATGCTTGTGTGCTGGAGATGGAGGGGTGGATGGGTGGTGTGCATTCCTCCAAGGAATGGGAGAGGAAGACACCAACACTTACAACTCTATGCCAGAATCTTAGAATAGCAGTTGGAAGTCTGTTCTTGGCCCCTTTGTTACCACTCCAACAGTGGCGGTGATGGTGATTGTAGGAGTAGTTGTGGAGATTAACTGCAGCTCACTTTGTGCCATAACTATGTCAAACCTTTATTTGTATGGTCTCATTTATTCCCACCTCAGGGCCTTTATTCTCCATAGTCCCTCTGCCAGCCACATTTTTCCCTGGTTGTTCACCTGCCTGATTTCCTCACTTCATTCGGATGGCTCCTTAAACATTACCTGCTCAGAAAGGCCTTCACAGACCACCCCAAATAAAATAACACTTCTGGCTCCTCTTTCCCCATTCTCTTTGTTTTTATTCTTAAATACTTACTACCTCAAATTTAGATAGATGGATGGATGGATGGATAGATAGATAGATGACAGACAGATAGATGATAGATAATAGATAATAGACAAAATATATATATAATTCAAATATGTATATGTATATATATATACACACATAGTTGTTTGTCTGACTCCTTCTCCAGAATAAGTTCCATGCACACAGGGATTTTTTTTCTTTTGTTCACTACCTTCATCTTTAGCACCTAAAACATGCCTTGGTTGGATGACTGAAAGAATCCTCATAATCCAGTAAGTTGGAGACTATGGTTATGTTTAATTTACAGATGAGAAAACTAAGGCTTGGAAAGGTTAAATTACTTACTCAAAGTCTTAAAGATGGTAAACATCAGAATCAGGATTCAAACCTAGATCAGCCTAGCTCCAGAGCCAGCCCTCTTGACCACCATGCCCCACTCAGCTGCAGGAACAGAAAATCTGTGGGCACAGAGGGAGCCTGCTGAGCCCAATAGTTCAGTGAACAAGGGAGGCTGGGGAGGGAGCCAGGAACTTGTGGACAATGAGCATTTGCACAGGAGGGGCTGGGCAGACCCACGTGGTCAGAGCCAGAGAAAGGGAGAGGACGTGATCTTAAAGACGCAGTAGGGGGTTAAGAAAAAAGATACAAAGAGATTCAACAATCTGCTGGAGGGTCTTAGCGAAAAGGTGAGAGAATCTGACTCTTGTATGTAGTGTTAGAAGTTAAAGCCAACCTCTGACCCAGGCAGAAATGCTTTCTATTTCCTTTCCTTTTTATCTACAGATTAGGAAATGTGATGATCAGAGGCAGACGACAAGTTAAATATTCGTCATGCTAAGAATGCAGCAAAAAATAAGGAAAATGATTAGATCAATATCAAAGGAAGACATTTAATACAAAACAAGTCTTTCAAAAACATCCTCAGCTCCAGTGAATTCAGTGGAGAATTTTTTCCAAATTCTTCAAAGAACATCCTTATATTATTTCAACGATACTAGCATATAGAAAAAATTTTTGTATTGCCCAGCCTATTTTATGAGACAAATACAGTTTTGATAGAATTTAATAAAAATACATAACATAACTTGACTACCACCGAATAGTGGAATGCAAGGACAGTATATTATACAGAAAACTAGCAATGAACGTTAACTAGAAAAATGATTAAATAATCATTTCAAAAGACGTTGAGAAGGTTATCAGTAAAATTCAACATCTATTCCTGATTAAAATATTGGAGGAAAAAGCCTATATGAAAATGTAATCATGCTCAGAGGAGAGAGGAAAGCATGTAGTAAATTTAGGAAACTCTAATAATAGCAACTATAAGAAAAGCAATAGCAACAGCATCTAAAATCCTGGATTTTGTATTTAAGTGGTCTAAAGAAAGAGACAAACGTGAAAAAATAAAAATTTATTTTTTTGGTAAAGGACACGATTAAATACCTAAAAAAATCCAAGGAAGTCAGCCAAAACAAAGCAACAGCAGCAACCACAAAAAATCCTAGAAGCAGTGAGTTCAAAGCTACAGGGTACAAGACATCAATTTTTAAAAAATCAAATACATCCCTAAATATTAGTAAGATGGATAATACAGTACAAAGAGCTTCTATTTACAACAGGGCCAAAACAAATTATACTCAAGATTTAGCATGTGCAACATATGGTACTTATTAAAGAAAATTTAAAAGCACAATGAGAGTAATAAAGAAAAACATGAATACACGGAGAGCTAAATGCGACTGCTGTTTGGGAAGACAGAATATCGTAAAGACAAAAACAAGTTACTATAAAGAGTCAATCCAACAGCAATTAAAATCCTCACTGCCTTTTTATAAAACATGACATGTTGGTCGTGACATTCAGCTGCAAGAGCGATCAGGCAAGAATAACAGAGTTTTTAAATGTGTAATTATGAAGCAAATGAGTAGATAACTGTAATGCTAGCATATTTACCCTTACAGATTTTAAAACATATCAGACCAAAGTGACGATTATCAAAACCTTATAACGTCAAAACTAAAACCTGAAAATTCATCATTCATTCAATATATATTTAGGAACTATTTGTGGACAAACTGCTGTATGCCAGGCACCATTCTAGGGGCTGTATATACAACCATGAGTAAGCCAGGAAAAGTCCCCACCATCATGGAGAGACAGATAATAAGTCCACAGATAAATGGGCAGGATAATTTTAGAGGGTGAAAAGTGCGGTGAAGACCATAAATGATAGACTGAGGGCTGTGTGTGGAAGGGGCTAGTTGGAATTTGTCAATCAGACATCTCTGAAGAAGTAGACTTTTGAGCTAAGATCAGTGGAATAAAAGGGGTTTCCAAAAATAATTTCAATTGATTATATGTCAATAAAGTTGCTTTGGGGGTCCTCCTATGTGCAAAGCTGGGCTGAGTCCTGTTGTCTCACAGATGATGCATAGACAAACTTGGCAATTTTAACTTTAATTCTAACCTTGCTTTTAAGGATTTTAGGATCTACATTAAACACAAAGACTGGGAGAAAATATTTGTTATGTATATGACAAGGGGTTCCTACAAATCAATAAGAAAAAGAAAACAATGGAAAATTGGGCAAATGATAAGAACAACAATTCACAAAAATAAAGATGAAATCCAGAAAGCCAATAAATATAAGAAAAATTACTCACCCAGGCAATAAAGAAATGCAAAGTGAAATTAAAATATACTAAATTTTACCGATGATAATGGTAAAAACGTAAAAGATCAAGGTCATCTAGTGTAATCAAAGGTGTGGGGAGCAGGCATTCTTGCATCTTGTTGCTGAGATATAGGTAGGAAGAGCCCTTTTGAAGAGCAATCTGGCAGAATCTTTCAAGATTTTAAATGAGAGTATCCTATGATTCAGCAACAGGAATCGATTCTACAGAAATTGAAGCTCAAGAGCCTGAAGCTACCCTATATACAAGGATGCCCCTGCAGCAGTGTTATTTGTTGATTCAGATCCCGGGCGTGCACCGATGCACCGCTTCTCCGGCCATGCTGAGGCTGAGTCCCACATACAGCAACTAGAAGGATGTGCAGCTATGACATACAACTATCCACTGGGGCTTTGGGGGAAAATAAATAAATAAATAAATAAAATTAAAAAAAAAAGAATACATCCCCTTTTAGATATCTATTTGCATAAACACAGAACAAAAACTGGAAGGACATGCAGCACACTGCAAATAACAATAACATCAGCGGTGGGGAATCTAGGTTCAGAGGCAGGGAAAGTGGGACTTTCAGTTTTTATCGTGTACATTTTTAAGAAAGAAGAACAATCCAATCCAATCTGTTATAGAAACAGACTATCATTTGTCCCAACGGGGAAGGGAAAATTTCTATTTCTGAATATTGAAGGAGGATTGCATCTGCACCAAGATGGATGTTTTCAGATAGAGTCATATTTTTACAAAGCATGCCAAACTGAAATGCAATTAAATAAATATCGAACAATGGAAAGGGAAAATATATGAGACACGCATCACTGAAAAAATGCATAAATGGGTGATAGAAATATATCGCTGCTTCTGATCCTTTTTGGAAGGAGCTAGTGTATAATTTACACACGAAACATATATAAAGTTAATACAGTCAAACCATTTACCTAGAGGTCAAAGAAGGTGAACAGAAGTGATAAATATGCCATAGCAAAATGAGATACTATAGTGTTATCACATGGAAAAGTGTATTTTACTCTCACTGAGAAGAGCTGCACATTAAGCCACAAATAAAAGTAACGATACTTAACTCAATCTATTAATGGAGCACATATGTATATATCAGACATTGTGCTTTACATAGAGCACCTCACTTAAATCTTTACTCTTGCCACCATACAAGGTAGATGTTATCCCCCTCTACAGATGAGGAAAGAGAGGCACAGAAAAGTTAGGTAACTTACCCATAGCCACACAGCCAGTAAGCAGAGGAGCCAGGATTCAAACCCAGCATTGATTCAAAAGTCCAAGATCTGACCTATTCTGCTATCTCATCTCCTAAAACTAAAAGCTCAAAATCAACATGGGTGGAGAAGTGCATCTCAGTAAAACACTCACACACAGAGTGCCTGCTTTATTTTTGAGTCAGCTATCTAGGGTACCTCTAAGTCTCAAATGTTGGCAGGACCAACCTGGGACTCTGTTCTAGTCTTGCCCTCAGACTGAAATTCTCTCTGTGGCAGAACTTACTCCAATCATCCTCAGACTCAGAGACTGAGACGTCTGCATTCTGTTAGAACTTTCACGAGGCCTTTGTGACAACAGACCTGGGCCATTGCCTCGGTGCCCACAGGGCCTCTGGGGCTCCCAGCACACTCTGAAGCCCATCTGGCCTCCTTGCTCCCACTGTGTTTCCCACTTGCTCAGCACCCTGTGCATCTTCACTTCATCGCTTAGGCTCATAGCTACTCTCCACATTTCTTTTTATTTTTTAATTTTATTATTTTACTGACGTCATATTGGTTTATAACATTGTGTAATATCAGGTGTACATTATTATATATCAGTTTCTGTATAGACTACATCGTGCTCACCCCCAATAGTCTAGTTTTTATCTGGCACCATACATATGTGCCCCTTTACCCCTTTTGCCCTCCCCTAAACCCCCTTCCCCTCTGGTAACCACTAATCTGTTCTCTTTGTCTATGTGTTTGTTTATCTTCCACGTATGAGTGAAATCATACGGTATTTGTCTGTCTCTGTCTGACTCATTTCCATTAACATAATACCCTCAAGGTCCATCCATGTTGCAAACGGCATGATTTTGTCTTTTTTTATGGCTGAGTAGTATTCCATTGTATATATATACCACATCTTCTTTATCCATTGATCTGTTGATGGGCACATGGGTTGCTTCCAGGTCTTGGCTATTGTGAATAATGCTGTGATGAACATAGGGGTGCATAAATCTTTGAATTGTTGATATCACGTTCTTTGGATAAGTACACAGTAGTGGGATAGCTGGATTGTATGGTACTTCTATTTTTAATTTTTTGAGAAATCTCCATACTGTTTTCCATAGTGGCTGCACCAGTTTGCGTGTATGAGGCTTCCATTTTTTCCACATCCTCTCTAACATTTGTTATTTTTTGTCTTGTTGACTATAGCCATTCTGACGGGTGTAAGGTGATATCTTATTATAGTTTTGATTTGCATTTCCCTGATAATTAGTGATGTTGAACATCTTTTTATGTGCCTGTTGGCCATCTGTATATCTTCTTTGGAAAAATGTCTGTTCATATCCTCTGCCCATTTTTTGATTGGGTTGTCTGTTTTTTTGTTGTTGAGTTGTATGTGTTCTTCATATATTTTGGAAATTAACCCCTTGCTGGATATATGATTTGCAAATATTTCCTCCCAGTTGGTGGGTTCTCTTTTCGTTTTGTTCATGGTTTCCTTTGCCTTGCAGAAGTTTTTAATCTGATGTAGTCCCATTTGTTTATTTTCTCTTTTGTTTCCCTTGCCTGAGTAGACACGGTATTCAAAAAGATGCTGCTAAGACCAATGTCAAAGAGTGTATTGCCTATATTTTCTTCTAGGAGTTTTATGGTTTCAGGTCTTACATTCAAGTCCTTGATCCATCTTGAGTCAATTTTTGTGTACGATGTAAGATAATGGTCTGCTTTTATTCTTTTGTACATGGCTATCCAGTTTTCCCAACACTATTTATTGAAGAGACTATCCTTTCTCCACTGTATGTTCTTGGCTGCTTTGTGAAAGATTAGCTGTCCATAGATATGTGGTTTTATTTCTGGGCTTTCAGTCCTGTTCCATTGATTTATGTGTCTGTTTTTCTGCTAGTACCATGCTGTTTTGATTACAATAGCTTTGTAGTATATTCTGTAGTCAGGGATTATGATGCCTCCAGCTTTTTTACCAAGATTGCTTTGGCTGTTCAGGCTCTTATGTTGTTCCTTATAAATTTTAGGCTTCTTTGTTCTATTTCTGTAAAGAATGTCATTGGGATTCTAGTTGGAATTACATTGAATCTGTAGATTGCTTTAGGTAATACGGATATTTTAACTATATTTATGGTTCCCACCTATGAGCATGGAATATCTTTCCATTTCTTTATGTCTTTTTCGATTTCTTTCAATAATATCTTATAATTTTAGTGGACAGGTCTTTTGCTTCCTTGGTTAAATTTGTTCCTAGATAGTTTACTCTTTTTGTTGCGATTGTAAATGGGATCGTATTCTTGACTTCTCTTTCTGCTAGTTTGTTAATAGCGTATAGAAATGCAACTGATTTTTGTGTGTTGATTTTGGACTCTGCAACTTTGCTGTAGTTGTTGATTATATCTAATAGTTTTCTGTTGGATTCTTTAGGGTTTTCTATATATAGAATCATGTCATCTGAAAACAGTGAGACTTTACTTCTTCCTTTCCATACTTCTTCCTTTCCAATTTGGATACCTTTTATTTCTTTTTCTTGCCTAATTGCTCTGGCCAAAACCTCCAGTACTATGTTGAATAAGAGTGGTGAGAGTGGGCATCTTTGTCTTGTTCCTGTTCTCAGAAGGATGGCTTTCACTTTTTCACCATTAAATATGATGTTGGCTGTGGTTTTGTCATATATGTCTTTTATTATGTTGAAGTACTTTCCTTCTATGCCCATTTTATTGACAGTTTTTATCATAAATGGATGTTGGATCTTGTCGAATGCCTTCTCTGTATCTATTGAGATGATCACGTGATTTTTATTCCTCATTTTGTTAATGTGGTGTATCACATTGATTGATATGTCGATGTTGAGCCATCCCTGCATCCCTGGTCTGAATCCCACTTGGTCGTAGTGTATGATCCTTTTAATGCATTGCTGTATTCGATTTGCTAATATTTTGTTGAGGATTTTTGCATCTATGTTCATCAGTGATATTGGCCAGTAATTTTCCTTTTTTGTGTTGTCCTTGTCTGGTTTTGGTATCAGGGTAACATTGACATTGTAGAATGAGTTAGGAAGCATCCCATCTTCTTCAGTTTTTTGGAATAGTTTGAGAAGGATAGGTACTAAATCTTGGAATGTTTGGTAGAATTCTCCAGAGAAGCCATCTGGTCCTGGTCTTTGGTTTTGGGAAGGTTTTTGATTACTGTTTCAATCTCTTGTGATTGGTCTATTCAGAGTCTCTATTTCTTCTTCTTTTTTTTTTTTTTTTGTTTTGTTTTGTTTTGTGAGGAAGATTGGCCCTGGGCTAACACCCATGCCCATCTTCCTCTACTTTATATGGGACACTGCCACAGCATGGCTTGACAAGTGGTGCATTGGTCTGCACCCAGGATCCAAACCTGCGAACCCTGGGCCACCACAGCAGAGTGCTCGAACTTAACCACTACACCACCAAACTGGCCCCTCTCTATTTCTTCTTGATTCCGTTTGGGGAGGTTGTATGATTCTAACAATTTATCCATTTCTTCTAGGTTATCCAATTTGTTGGCATATAGTGTTTCATAGTATTCTCTTATAATCCTTTGTTTTTCTGTGGTATCTATTATAATTTCTCTTCTTTCATTTATAACTTTATTTGAGACTTCTCCTTTTTTCCTTAATGAGTCTGGCTAAACGTTTGTCAATTTTGTTTATTTTCTGAAAGAACCAGCTCTTAGTTTCATTGATCCTTTCTATTGTTATTTTAGTCTCAATTTCATTATTTCTGCTCTAATTTTTATTATTTCCCTCCTTCTGCTGACTTTGGGCTTTGTTTGTTCCTCTTTTTCTAGTTCTGTTAGGTGTATTTTAAGATTACTTATTTGAGATTTTTCTTGTTTGTTGAGGTAGGCCTGTATTGCTATAAATTTCCCTCTTAGTACTACTTTTGCTGCATCCCATAAGAGTTGGTATGTTGTGTTTTCATTTTCATTTGTATCCAGGTATTTTTTTATCTCTCCTTTAATTTCTTCATTGATCCAGTGGTTGTTCAGCAGCATGTTGTTTAGTCTCCACATATTTGTGACTTTCCTGGCTTTTTTCTTATAGTTGATTTCTAGTTTCGTAGCACTGAGGTCAGAAAAGCAGCTTGATATGATTTCAATCTTCATAAATTTATTGAGGCTATCCTTGTTTCCCAACATGTGGTCTATCTTTGAGAATGTTCCAAGTGCACTTGAGAAGAATGTGTATCTATTACCTCCATGTGGTCTAGTGTTTCATTTAAGGCCACTATTTCCTTGTTGACTTTCTGTCTGGATGATCTATCCATTGATGTAAGTGGGCTGTTGAGTTCCCCCAGTATTATTGTGTTACTGTCAATTTCTCCCTTTAGGTCTGTTAATAGTTGCTTTATATACTTTGGTGTTTCTGTATTAGGTGCATATATATCCTATATATTAATAAGTGTTATGTCCTCTTGGTGGAATGTCCCTTTTATCATTATACACTGCCCCTTCTTGTCTCTCATTATCTTTTTTATCTTGAAGTCTGCTTTGTCTGATATGGTTACACCTGCTTTCTTTTGTTTGCCATTTGCTTGGAGTGTCATCTTCCATCCTTTCACTCTGAGCCTATGTTTGCCTTCATAATTCAGATGTGTTTCCTGGAGGCAGCATATTGTTGGGTCTTGTTTTTTAATCCATCTAGCCACTCTGTGTCTTTTGAGTGGAGAATTCAATCCATTTACATTTAGAGTGATTATTGATATATGAGGGCTGAATACCCCAGGGCTTATATGCAGCCCCTGCTGCTGATGGAGTTGGTGACTGGGGTGTCTCTACCAGGAGCTGGGTGCTCCCACCCTGTGTTTGCAGCCTGTGTGGATGGGCCACTCCACCAACTGTGCAAGGCAAGACCAGGCGTTGCTGCCACCGCTGCCCCTCAGGGCGTTCACGTGCGCGTGCGCGCCCCCGGGGCTGCCACCAGCAGCTGCTGCCTCCTCGGGGGCGTTTGCGCACGCGCGCGGAGCCGCAGCCAACCAGCTGCCGCCTCTCCTCGCTCCTCGGTCGTTCCCGGGTGTGAGGGGTCACCGCTGGCCCCGCCGTGGCTCCTTGGCTGTTATAGCGGGGCTGCCGCTTGGGCGTTTGTGCGCGCGCGCCGGGGGCCGCCGCCGCCGCTCCTCCGGCCTTAGCGCCGCTTCGGGTGCGTGGGGCTGGGCTGCCCTGCCTACACTCACAGTCCCGCCGGCGGCTGCGTGGGCTTCCGCGTCCTGCATCGCTGCCCCAGGAGCCAGGGAGGGGGCTGGGCAGTGGAGCCCACCCACCTTCAGTTGTATAGCTGCCTGGATCTCTCGGTCGTTTTGTGCTGTGTAGGGAATCCTCTGTTGGTCACTGGATGTCTGGTTGTAATTTAGAGGGGAGAGACAAAGGAAACCTCTCACTCCCTCTCGCCCTCCGCTTCTTTGTTCCCCTAGGTCCTCAGGCTTCATTTCCTCAACTCCATCTCTTCACCCTTCCACCTTCCCTAACTCTCTCAGGCCCCAGGCTGTTCTCCCGCCTCCACTCCCTCCTTCCTGATACTTCTGCCCCCACCTCTTACAGCCTCACAGTCTTTTTCTCTTGTGAGAGAGATGGTCTCTCCGGCCTCTGCACTCCTCTCTCGGTTTTCTCCCTCAGTCCTCTCCTCTCTCCCTCCCCCTTCCGCTCACTTCTCCACCACGTGGCTCCTCCATTCCCTCCACTTTCTCTCTGCTCCCTCTTTTCTCCCCACCACTTTATTCTTCTCATTGTCTGTCCCCTCCCTCTCACCTTCTCACCCCTTCCAGCCTCCCGGTTCCCTGGCCTTCCCTCACTCTTTTGCTTTCTTCCCACCAGTTGAGGTGGGTCAGCCACATCCAGGGATAACTATGGAGCTTGGGAAGACAAGGGGGAAGGTGACTCCCCGTGAGCTGAATCCAAACCCAAGACCTAAAAGGGGGCCGAAAATGGGTAGGAAAAGAAGGGTGAAGAGGAAAAAAAACATGGCAGATATGGAGGAGCTGAAGAAGGAAGTGGTCATGGTGAGAATACCCAAAATGGATGCTGACAAATTACCCTCTGAAAATACTCACCCCTCAGCCTTTTAACATCTTACCTTGAGAATTAATCACACAGGCCAGAGCCATCCCTCTTCCCCCAAATGTTTCTCCCCCTCCCCTGGACATGACCTGGGGTCACCACCTCTACCTCAATGACTCCACTCTCTCCTCAGAATGACCATAAATTAACTTTGGAAGAGCTGAGCAGGAAGTATTCCGTGGACCTGACAAAGGTGAGTGAAGGAACAACCTGAGGGAGGCACAGGGTCTCTGTCCCCGACTTTGAGGTTATCAGGACAAAAGTGGAGCTAGAAATCAAGCCCCCTCGCTTTGAGTCCAATATTCTTACCCTTAACCTCCACCCAGCCAAGGTCCACAGGACACACACTCTGGGAAGAAGATGATGATCTTAACTACTCCCAAGAGAGGTTAGGATTAGATAAGAAAGTAAGAATGGTTTAGGGCAGTCTTTCTCAGAGCTTTGTCCTCAGGACCCTTTCACACTCTTATTATCAAGGACCCCAAAGACTTATGGTTATGTGGGTTACACCTATCTATATTTACTGTATTAGAAATTAAAATTGAGAAAATTTAAAAATGTTTCTTAATTCATTTAAAAACAAGAGTAAACCCATTGTATGTTAGTAAAAATAATATTTTTATGACAACTGTGTTTTTCAAACAAAAATAGTGGCATTTTACATTTTTTAAAACCTGTTTAATGTCTAGCTTTTTAATAAAAGACGGCTGGATTCTCATATATTTTCAGTATTAAATCTGCTGTGATATCATGTGTCATGTAGCATTTGGAAAATTCTACTGTATACTCAAGAGAATGAGAGTGAAAAAGGAAAACAATGAATTTAGTATTATTATGAAAATTGTTTGAACTTGTGGACCCTCTGGAAAGGGACCCCAGACCACACTTTGAGAACCCCTGGTTTAACAGCAAAACCGTATATAACTACTACTACTATTACTGCTGCTGCTTCTACTAGAACCAGTAATACAATGATCACAAATAAAACACTTAAATAGAAGCCCTCAAAATTTAAGTTCCTCTTAGCTCTAGAATTTTGCAGTGGCTTGGAGTGACCATCTGGTAACCGGAAAAGAGTGTAGGAGGCTTGTCTTGTTTTTATTAAAATTGTCTGTTTTTCAGGGGGAGGTTGGGGAGTGGCTGATGGCGATTAAAGACAGTGTGTTTTACAATCCTCTGGTAGGTTCTACTATCATTTTCATTTGGAATAAAAAGCACACAAGCTTGTGGACAAGGCTACAGTGAGAATCTATGCATTCATGTATTTAGTAGAGTTTTTTTCCTGTTTCTAAATTAAAGAGTCAAAGTGTGAATGTCCATATGTTATCAACATTATGTATTCTATCTCATCATTACATTAGTCTTGCACATTATATTATAAATTGTCTGTTGATATTTATCTCGCCCTAGAGTTGGAGCTTCGTAGGGTAGGGACCATTCTCACTCATTTTGGTACCACAGTACTAGACCCAAGATGGGTGTTCAAAAAGCTTCGTGAATCAATCCATAAACTAAAAATCCTTCCTCTGTAAGCATGCTAAATGATATCCCTTCTATAATGCAAATTTTAAAATCCCACTTATCTAGGAAGAACTTCCAGACTGACATTCAGAGAGCTTCATTGGTCTCTAGACCCATCCTAGGGCTATAAATGGCAGATCTGAGTTTTGAAGGCAAGTTCCCCTTTGCTATAGCTGCTTCTCTTTTCATGGTTCTCTATCCATCCCTATTTCTTTCCACACAGGGCCTTCGCCCTGAAAAGGCACAGGAAATACTGAATCGAGATGGACCCAATACACTTACCCCACCCCCCACCACTCCTGAATGGGTCAAATTCTGTAAACAACTGTTTGGTGGCTTCTCCCTCCTACTGTGGACGGGTGCCATTCTCTGCTTCGTGGCCTATGGCATCCAGATGTATTCCAATGAGGAGTCTACCAAAGATAATGTGAGTCTGTTCAACTGCTACTGCCAAGCCCAGTCTCTGCTTAACCCCTGTTACTCTTATGCTCAGCAGCCTAGCATTCCTCAAGTCCTCTGGCCCAAATCCCCCAGGCCCAAATCTCCCAGGATTTTCTAAGGGATCCCATGGTCCCTCCTGGTTTCCCTATCCTTTTATCTAGAAAGCTACTGATTCAGCTCCCTGGGTACATGGTATCCCCCAGAAACTTGCTCTCCTTTGATTATCTTCCCAACTGATCATCAAAGCACTTTGCAGTCCCTTTCTCTTTCCAAGAATTTTGTCCCTTCATCTCCTTCCTTCCCATCTTCCTCACTATCTGCCTCCCACCCCATGAATAGCCTTCCTGGAGAGGAAGATACAGGCCTTCTCAGACCTGGGATTTTGCTGGCCCCTCATCATCACTCAGGGTTCCTTCACCTTTCCAACTGAGTCCAGTGGTTTCTTCCACCTGGAGAAATGGCTATTCCCCTTGCAAGCTGACTTTCTGCGGATGAAGAGGAAGAAAAGGACCTACTGATGAGCCCTTTCTTTCCTTACTCCCAGCTGTACCTGGGCATTGTACTAGCTGCCGTGGTCATCATCACTGGCTGCTTCTCCTATTATCAGGAGGCCAAGAGCTCCAAGATCATGGAGTCTTTTAAGAACATGGTGCCTCAGGTAGGATTGGTGTGGGAGGATCTAGTGAGAGGAGGTGTAGAATGTGGCCAAATACATGATTATTAAGTCCCCTGGAGAATTATATCCTGCGATGAGTGAGCTGAGTGAGGCCGATGATGAGGGTAGGGTCCACTTAGGTTTTACTCTGTCAGGCCTGAGAAAGACACAACATCACCTGTGAAATAGTCTGGTCTAGATTGCATAATCTGAATCTAATGAGCATAATCTGAAACCCTAAATAAGAACATTCTATTAAAAAAAAAGGAGGAGGCAAAGGAGGCTGGGGAGGCTAGAGTCTTTAAATGTCAATGACATTAATGTCAAAGAATGACTGTGAAAACGTTCGATTAAAGGAGGCGAAAGAGACACGACAACTAAATGGAATACCTGGCCCTAGACCGAATCCTATGCTGGAGGAGAAAATAATGCTGTAAAGAATATATCGGGGGGCCGGCCCAGTGGCATAGTGGTTAAGTTCGCGTGCTCTGCTTCAGCAGCCGGGGGTTCGCAGGTTCGGATCCCGGGTGCAGACCAAGGCACCACTCATCAAGCCACTCTGTGGTGGCGTCCCACATACAAAATAGAGGAAGATGGGCACAGATGTTAGCTCAGAGCTAATCTTCCTCAGCAAAAAGAGGAGGATTGACAATGGATGTTAGCTCAGAGCCAGTCTTCCTCACAAAAAAAAAGAAAAATGAATATATTGGGTCAACTGACAAAACTGGAATGTAGACAGTAGATTAAAGTGTTGGATCAATGTAAAATTTACTGAAATTGATAACTGTAATTGTAGTTATTTAATATCCTAATTCTTGGAAAATGCACAATGATGTAGGTAACTTAGCCTCAAATAGTTCAGGAAAAAAATATTCCCATACACACATATGTAGAGACAGAAAACAAATGACAAAGAAAATGGGATAAAATGTTAATAGGTGAATCTGGGTAAAGGTTATACAGGTGTTCTTGGGACAATTTTTTCTCTTGCAACTTTTTCTGAAAGTTTAGATTATTTTCCAATAGAAAGTTTTTTTTTAAGTACCTGGAAATAATATGACAATAGAAAGAGGTTCCTAGGCACAGGGCTAGAAACTTGGAAAGGAACAGGCTCTAAAATTTCCCAACAACAAGATCACGTTCTAGCATTACAGCCCAGGATCTTCTCCCTTTGGTGTCAACATAACTTAATTCCTTCCTTCGATAAGAGTTCCGGGGAAATGTTGTGGTAGAATGAAATAGGAGTTTTGAGACTATCAGTTAGCTTTTCCTGCCTATCTAACCACCCCAAAACTTAGAGGCTCAAAACAACAAACATTATTTCTCACAATTCTGTGGCTGGGCTGTTCTTCTGATCTGGGCTGACCTTGGCTGGTGCTGGGTGGTCTAAGATGATCTCATTCACATGTCTGGGGTCTCAACTGAGATGAATGGGACAGCTGGGGCCTTTCTCTTCATGATCTCTCTTCCTCCAGGAGGCTAGCTCTGGCTTGTTTGATATAGTGGCAGAGGGGTAGGGACAACAGGGCAAACCTCAACATGCAAGCACTCTTTAAGCCTCTGCTTGCATCACATTTGCTAATTCCCATGGGCCAAAGCAAGCCATGTAGCCAAGCCCAAGTGTAGGGATGGAGAGTAGACCCCATCTCTTAACGGGAGGAGCATCAAAGTCACATTGCAAAAGGCCCTGCAGACAACAATGGTAAGAATTTGCAATCTCCCAAAGAGACCTTCAAATATGATGTGGTGAGTGACTGTGTAAGAAAGGGGAGTCAGAAGGAAGGAGACCAGGAACGGGAGGTTGTAGGCCAGGAGAGGGATGGGAGAAGCAGAGAGCTTTGGAAATGACCTTGCACTATCTTCCCACAGCAAGCTCTGGTAATTCGAGGTGGAGAAAAGATGCAGATCAATGTAGAGAATGTGGTGGTGGGAGACCTGGTAGAAGTGAAGGGTGGAGACCGAATCCCCGCCGACATCCGGCTTATCTCTGCACAAGGATGTAAGGTGAGGGGATGTGGAAAGCTATGGGGAGGGGACCAAGTATAGTCTTAGGGCACTGTAGTGACCTGGGCTCAGTTAAAGAAAGTATGGTCCTATTGTTCAGAACCTTGAGAAATTACAAGGGCAAATTTGAGATTAGAGACAATAAGGTGCCGGTGTGTAAATTTATGTTTCTGCCTGCATGTCAATAATGGTGATGTTGGTGGCAGATAAAGATGTGTCATCTTTATAAATGAATCTTTCTTCCCATGCTGATTTTATGACCCATCCTCCCTCCCATCCCAGGTGGACAATTCATCGTTGACTGGAGAGTCGGAGCCCCAATCCCGCTCTCCTCATTTCACCCATGAGAACTTTCTGGAGACCCGAAACATCTGCTTCTTCTCCACCAACTGTGTGGAAGGTGAGTATTGCATCATAAATAGCCTAGATTCAAAAGCAGAGATTGAAACAAAGATTTACAGAGCTCTCTATCTTCTAAAGGAAGTAGGGTAGGTAACAGCTGGTACATTGTCTAGGTTCTCCATCACTCATGACCTATATGACCCTTGGTGAAAGGTCAAAGGCATCATTTCCACATTTGCACAATGCTGATAATAAAAGTCACTACCCCATAGATTTTTATGTGGATTAAATAAGATAATACATGTAAAATGCTTAGCACAAGACCTAACACATTGTAAGTGCCCTGTAATTGTTAGTTATTATTCCAGCTAGTGAATGTGACTATGCTCTATGAACTGAAAATAGCACAGAAGGGAGGAAAATTATTCAGCCCTGCTAGGTCATTCTTCTCCTGAGGTAAGCCCTAACTTCTCCTCACTATTCCAAGAGAGGGTATTGGCACTGGAAATTTGAGGTACCAGATGTGCCACCCACACTTTGGCTTAGCTCCTGGAATCTAGGACATCCTTGAACTGGGAGGCAGTTCTGGCCAAGGTGGTAACAGTGGACTTCAGGTCATTATGTCAACCTCTTCTTCATCCTTTCCCCTTAATTAGGCCTGCAAGACTGTCTGGACACATGAAAACCATTATTCATTCTTAAGAATAAATGTTTGGGTATCTAAGAAATAGCTGTTTTTTAATGGAATGTGTCAAGTGCTACAGAAACCTCTAATTCTCACAACACTATACAGCAGATGTTATCCCTGTTTTACACACAAAAGACTAAGGTTCAAAGAAATTAAATGCAGTATCCAAGAGCACAACTCAACGAAAAGAGGAGGATCAAGGATTCTAATGGAGGTCTGTCTCTACAGCGCATGCTCTTTCCACAGACCCGCCTCTGGAATAAAGCTTGCTAATGACCCCTCTGGTAATAAAATTATTTAATTTGGAAATACCTTAAAGGATGAGAGTAACATTAAGACTGAAGAAGAGGGGCAACCCAATGGTGTAATTATTAAGTTCACATGCTCTGCTTTGGCAAAAATTAGAGGAAGATTGGTACAGATGTTAGCTCAAGGCCAATCTTCCTCACCAAAAAAAAAAAAAAAGGACTGAAGAACAATCCAACTAGAAAATAAAATATATATTAAAATAAAAATTTTAAAAATTTATACGGAAAGATGCAAGTGTGCCAGCTTCCTCCAAAAAACACTAGATTTCTATTATTAAATTTTAGGGAGAAATTTGCTCAGATTTGCCCTTCCAAAGTAGGTTATTTTTGGTCAGCAAAGTATATGCTTCAGATAAGGGAGAAAGTGGTGGTGGGATTCCATCTGAGACACAGGGATCTGGCTGGAACGGAGGAGGCTCTAATAGCAGACTAGAGGGATCCAAGATGTGGCCAAGAGGGTAGAGCTAGGTTGAAGGAGCTCTTGACTTTGAAACTGAGGAATTTCTGTGCAATCTGCAAACGACTAGCATAACTTTAACCTTTCTCCTAGAACCCTGCCTCCCTACTTTCATCATTGTGGACCTTGACTGGGAGGCTGGTAAAAAATCTCTCTTTGAGTTGTCATACATCTTCACTGGGGCCCTAAGCTATTTCTCTGGCAAGATAGAGAAGGTGTATGAAGGAGTCAGTCTGGCCCAGGATATGGGAGGGTTGGCCTTTTTAACCTTCCTCAAGGTTGACATCAACCCACCCCATCTCTCCACACATTGGGATTAGTTATTAAATCCTGTTTCTCCAAGCATGGGAAATCACAGCAGAAGGAATAAAAATGAAAAACTGGACTAAGCCATGGCACAAAATAGACAGAGGTGACACCAATTCTATGCACCCCCCAAATCATAATACCCTCTCAGTACCTCTCAATTATTTCAGTATCTTCCTTTTGCAAGGCTCAGTGAATGCCTCTAGCAACCCATTTGAAGCTCATCTGGAGAGTGCCTCATACTGTGAAGCTTTCCAGAACTACTCTTCTGCAGAACATTGACCTGACCTGTCTGCTCCCTGAGCAGGACCTGTTCTCAGACTCAAGTAGCTGAAGGTGACCTTGGGAATGGACCAGCTGCCCTGTGTTATGACATCTGTGGGGGCTGCCAGATTAGAGCCATGCCCACAGGTCACCTGTGTGATTTTATACCCATCCTTCTGGAGACCCTAAATTCATCTAAATGAAGAAAAGAAAGAAACTAATATCTGAGTGCCTACTATGTGCCCAACCCTGTTCTGGGCTCTTCTAAAAACATTTCATCCTCACAGCTTTTTAGGTGCTTTCATCCCATTTTAAAGATGAGGAAATATGAGTCTCAGAGAGTTGAAGTCACTTACCCCAAGGCAAGCAGTCTGAATCTTTCTAATGCTAAAATAAGTGCTATTTCTATAATATGTTGCTTTTCTGGATGATTCTGACTATAACTTTAATGGTAGAAATTTCAGCCATTATGGTAAAGCAAGAATTATTATTTTGAGCAAGGAACGTTGTGGGGCCCCTCTTTTCAAGCTGTGTGGGTGAGTGTCCTGCATGGTGTGTGTAAAGCCAAACATGATGTCCAAGGTCCCCTTCTGACTCAGGGCAGTGTAGGTAGAGAGAAAAGCACAGAAGCCCAGCTGTTATGCCCTGTGCTACCCAGCAGGGGTCAGACTGGCTGTAGCCAGCAAAGCAGGGAGGGGGCTCAGGTCAGAGCATTGTCACTACTGACACTGGGGCAGGATAATCCTTTGTTGTGGAGGGAGAGGAGGGCTGTCCTGTGAACTGCAGGATGTTTAGCAGTATCCCTGCCCTCTACACACTAGATACCTGGTAGCAACTCCCTCCCACCCCAGTTGTGACAACCAAAAATATCTCCAGAAATTGCCATTATCTCGTCAGGGGCAAAGTGCCCCTGACTGAGTCACTGGGTTAGAGGAGAAGGGGATATTGGAACATAGGACTCTAGCAGAAGGGTAACCACTATTCCTGGGGATCTAGAAACTATTTAGCTGCTGAGGGCCAAAAAGGAAATATATAGGCAATAGAAGATAATTTAGATTAGGTATGATGAAGACCCTGACAGGGAAGGCAACTAGGCAATAAACCTGGGTATCTTTGGAGAGCTGTGATATCTCTTCAGAGACTTCTCAGACTAGGAGACTCTTATTTGTATAAACTAAAGATGAAGATAATAGAACACAAGAACTTCTCACAGGGCCTTGAGTTTCAACCTTGTTTTTGACCATTGATAGCTTTCTCCTTGTAGGAACCAAAACCAACGGCCTTCCCAATTCAGACTTCCGCCTTTATCCGCAGGAACAGCCCGGGGCATTGTGATTGCTACAGGAGACTCCACGGTGATGGGCCGCATTGCCTCATTGACATCAGGCCTGGCAGTTGGCCAGACCCCCATTGCTGCTGAGATCAAACACTTCATCCGTATTATCACAGTGGTGGCCGCCTTCCTTGGTGTCTCTTTCTTTGGGCTCTCGCTCATGTTGGGCTACGGCTGGCTAGAGGCTGTCATTTTTCTTATTGGCATCATTGTGGCCAATGTGCCTGAGGGGCTGCTGGTCACTGTCACTGTGAGTAGCCAGGGTGGAGGGTGGCCTAAGAACAGACAAAGCACCCCAGGGAAATGAAATCACTAGGATCTCTTTTGCTGTTCAACACCGCCTGACGTGTATACAGGTGTCAAATCATTTAGCTCCCAAATTACATTGACTTCCTCTACCCACATTTTCTGGTGCCTTCTCTTTCTTCTCAAGGAGAGAGGAAGTGAGCTGTGATGCAGACAGCATTTGATTCTAAGTCACTGGGACTGAGTTCCAGTTCTGGGTGTCCTTGGCCAAATCACTTAACGTCCCCAGGCCCAAATTTATTCATCAGTTTGTAGAGGAAGATTAGTTTAGAATTATAGAATCTTAGTGGAAAATACTTCAAAGCCCATATAAATTCAACCTTTCAACCAGTGCTGAATATTCTGTATAAAATCCATGGGAGATGATGATTATTTCTAGTAATGGGAAGCCAACCCCTTTTGTCTCAGCTCATTTCATTGTTGGATTGCTCTAGTTAGATTTCATTGTGTTGAGCAGAAATATGATTCCCTGTCTGGTCCCAGTTTTCCCACCTGAAGAAACACAAAATAAGTCAGTTCTCTCTCTTCTACAAACTACCCTTTAGATTTTGGACAGTAGCCATATGTCCCCTCAAACTTTCCAAGTAGGAGATGAGATAATCCCTTTCCTCTTAGCCATTTTTCATATGACATGGTCTTCAGACCCCTTGTCTTGCTAATCACCTATTTGGGGTATGCGCTAGTTTATCAATATCCTTCTTAAACTAGAAGTGAGAATAGTACTGTGGTGTTGTTGGACTAACACAAAAACATGAAGACTAGTTATCGATATTGCGTAAATATCATAACCCTATGATTGGAATTCTGTGCTTATGTAATCACAGCATAAGAATTCATTAGCTCTTAAAACAACCTTGCCACACACCTGACTTTCATTGAATTTATGGTCAACAAAAATCTTCTGGTTTAAATGATTTCTCAAGTTCTTTTCAGTGCTGCAATATTCCTTCTCAATTTCATCGTTCTCTCCTTTCCGTTCCTTTTTTTTTTTTTTTTTTTACCTGTTGGTACAAGCCGCTTCACACACAGCATCTTATACCATAATAAGGGATTAGCTATCGATGTGGTCCCTGGAAAGAATGACTTGAGAAAGAGGTGTGGCCTGAACTTGAATGAAAAAGAGGCTGCTGAGTAGAAAAGATGAAAGGATCACTGGGGAGTGGAATATTCCAGGGAGAATAAGGTGATCATTCTCTGTGCTACCCTGGTAAAGGAATACACTCTTGTTTTGAAACTCGGCCGTAAAGCACAAACCAAAATCAGTTTCCTGAGTTCCTTTACCATAGCCACAGATGGAATTTCTAAAGACTAGGTGGGAACAAAAGAGAAATAAGTACAAAAAATTAAAATAGCAATAAAAACGATCAAATTCCCAAAACACAAAGTGGTATGAGTAGTCAGTCTCTTCTCTCCATTTATTCTCTCCCCTCTTCCTGGCCTTAGGTGTGTCTGACCCTGACAGCCAAGCACATGGCAAGGAAGAATTGCCTAGTGAAGAACCTGGAGGCAGTGGAGACACTGGGCTCCACCTCCATCATCTGCTCTGATAAGACAGGCACCCTCACCCAGAACCGCATGACCGTCTCCCACTTATGGTTCGATAAGACCATACATGAGGCCAACACCAGCGAAGAACAGACTGGTGACTAATGGCATTGGTGGGCCAAGAGTGGAAGGATTTGGTGGATGTGATGTGTGAGCTGAGAGGGAATGGTGAGTCCAGACAGAAAGAATAGCTAGAGAGTAAGTGGAGAGAAGGGAGGTGTGGAGGAAAGGAAATGTGGTCTCTGTAAAGTATTTGGGTACAGAACAGGTTGTGAATAACTCCCTGCTTTAAACTCTTCTATCCCTTGCTCATGATTCTGTTCTTTCTCCCTAGCGAATACATTTGCCAAGGACTCTGCTACCTGGTTTATCCTGGCCCGAATTGCTGGCCTGTGCAACCAGGCTGACTTTAAGGATCATCAGGAGACCCTTCCCATAGCTAAGGTGTCAGTCATACCTAAGAAGGTAGAGGGTACCTCAGTGTCCAGGGTATAACCCACTCTCTCCCAAAAAATCTCTTTCCTAGTGCTCAGTGATTTCCCCCAGGTACCTCCTCCCCATTCTGCCCGCTCCTTGTCGCCACCCCAACGGGCAAGCCCGGGTGCCACACCCCTTGAGCTTACTATACAAACCCCATCCCCACAGCGGGCAACAACAGGGGATGCTTCTGAGTCGGCCCTCCTCAAGTTCATCGAGCAGTCTTACAGCTCTGTGAAGGAGATGAGAGACAAAAGCCCCAAGGTGGCAGAGATTCCCTTTAATTCTACCAACAAGTACCAGGTATAGCACTGACAAAGGTAGGAGAATGGTGGTGGGGAATGGGCTCATCATTTGGGGAAGTGGGAGCATTGCCTTCACCTTCAACTTCACCTCTGAGCAGTAGAACAGAGACAGTGGATAACCAGCCTCCCAATTAAGAGGAAGCCTCACCTCAAGAGTATGTGACAAAGAGGTGAGAGAGGAGTAGGTGAGGAAGGAAGAGATGTTCAGTCCTAAGCGAGCCTGAGGCTGCGCCACTTGTGGAGAGAGCAAGTCATAAAATCCTCTCTGAAATGTCTGTAGGTAGCAAAGGCTGCTTGGTAAGAGTCACGTTAGAGGCACGTGCAGCTGTTAGGAGGCATCTTTGTGGCTACCTCGAGATTTGCTGTTGCAGAATAAGGTTGGATTTGTGAGACACTTCCTGAGGCGTCTTATTTCATTAGTCATCAAATAGTACCTTTCATTCCATGCCTGCAATTCTAGCAGCTGCCATGAGGTAGGCGATGAGGGTCTCCAGCATGTTTGTGAAGTTTTTTCATTTCTCAGGAGCATTTTGTCCGTTATCCAGGGAGGAGTGACAAGAGGCGGAGAAATGCTGAGTGAGGGACAGTGGTGGCACTAACAATAAAATCCCTGAGAGGGACAGGAAAGCCAGTATTTCTGTCCCCCGTGAGAATCCTGGCACACTTGAAAGAGGAGGTTATGGTGGACAGTGGGGTGGGAACAGGGGTGTTACCATGACTGGAGCTTGGCCAGCTAAGGTTTGAATTCTACAGAACAATATGGTTTGCTCAGGGGAGTGGCATTCTCCAAGTTCATGCACTCCCATAAAGGTCAGACATTCATGTGTGGGTAACAGAGAAGAAATGAGACTCCCAAAAGTCAGTTTCGTTTTTCTGTCTTAAAAAACACGTAATAGTGGGGCCAGCCTGGTGGCGTAGTAGTTATGTGCAGGAGCTCCGCTTCGGCAGGCCAGGGTTCGCAGGTTTGGATCCAGGCGTGCACTGACGCACAGCTTGTCAAGCCATGCTGTGGTGGCGTCCCATATAAAAGTAGAGGAAGATGGGCATGGATGTTAGCCCAGGGCCAATCTTCCTCAGCAAAAAAAAGATAAGGATTGGCCTTGGATGTTAGCTCAGGGCTGATCTTCCTCACCAAAAAAAAAATTATAAAAAAAAGAAAAACACATAATAGTGCTCGTGTTGGCAGCACATATACTAAAGTTGGAACAACACAGAGAAGATTAGCGTGGTCCTTGTGCAAGGATGACATGAAAATTCGTGAAGCATTTCATATTTTTATATTTGAAAGTTACTAAGAGATCAGATCTTAAAAGTTTTCATCATATCATATGAAAAAAAAATTTGTAACCAAAAAGAAAGCCTTTATAAAATAACAAAAGCTATATAGATTTTTAGAAACCCAGTTACCTATATTTTCACACTGAACACTGAGCAAGTAAGAGTTAAAGAAATAGAGCCCTACTTTTTTGTCTCAACTGGCTTTCAGTCAGTGTAATAAGATAGGTCTCCTAGGCCCAAACTGTGAACGTATTTCCACTTATTTCTGATGTTTAGTGGCCTCACTAACCAGACAGGAATTTTGTGCTTGGCAGGGCCTGATTAAAGCCTTTGACTGGAAAGAATTAGGTACTTCTCCCTCCACATGATTCAAAATAAAAGTAAAACATATCCACGACACTTATTGGGACATCCGACAAAATAGGAACTTTCCCCAAAATGACTACATTAGTGCCTTTTCTGAGCTATTGAATATCAAGTTGAAACAGTAAAGTCTTCCTCTATGGTCCACCAAGTGTGCTGGCCAGCCCACGGGCCACCCAGCTCTGGCAGGGCTTGCTTGGGGGACGGGCCAAGATAACCCCTCTGGCTACTTTCACTCCCTACCAACTGCATCCTTGCCTTAAGTAGCAGCTCTTAGGGTAGTTAGAGGCTCCAGTCTGCAGGAGACTTCTTAGCCTGCTAGTTGTTTGCAGAACTTGGTCTCTTCCTTTCTGAGATTGAAATGAAATGAAGAAGTTTCTCTGTTCTGATATTTCCAGATTTCTCCCATCTTTTCTATCTGCAGTTTTCTATCAAGAGGTGATTTTTCTGTGACCAAGTTACTAGCTTAAGTAGGTCTTGCTGTCGTCTCCAATAGTCAACAAATGTGTATTCAGAGCTCAAGAAAATTAAACTTCTTAAACCTTTTACAGCTTTATGCTTAAATGAATTGATTTTTCCTCTTAACTGCTTAAGCATATTTTGAATATAACTAAACAATTTTTTTAGTTTCTAATAGAACAGTTTTAACCACATTTTACACTTGCTTATTCTTGGGCAGTGCAGTCCTGCTGCTCCTTTGCACCGGCTCATTTCCTTTCAATGTACTGATTTTGTTGCCCAGCTGACTACGTAGCAGGAATTTCCTGTCGATCATAAGAGGAACCTCATAGATAGTTCCTTTTCCCGGATCAGAGATCAAGGGAAAATGTGAAACCAACTTTGATCTTATTTCTCTCTCCTCCTTGTGTGTTGTCTCCTCAGGTTCACTTCATAAATAAAACCTTCCCTCCCTCAACTGACCCCAACCTCCAAGCCGCACTATCCGGCCCCTCAGGGGACTTGTCTTGCTTTTTAGGAAAGAGTGGCGGAGGGACTAGAATGACTAACCTGTGTTTGAATTGTGCTTCACAGTTTTCAAAGTTTCTTTTACAACTATTATCTCTCATAAAAACCTAATGAGGTAAGCAATGCAGACCATCTACATTTTACCAAAGGAACTAAGGTTTTGAGAGGTTAAATGGACTGATCTGAGATCATAAATATAAAGCATTCCCGGCAGCCCTAGAACATGACTTTGGACTCTAAGTTTTCTTTCCTGTCTACTCAGCTGTCTTTGCCAGCCCTACTCCTGCAGCTCTGGAGCCATCCAGGCAGAGGAAGCAGGGAAAGAGAGTGCCTGGCTCTGCCCTCAGCTTCCAGTCTGGCTGAAAAGATAGAGATTGGAGTGCAAATACCAGGCTGTGGTTTCCTGGAAAGGAGGAGGGGTGGGCTTGACCATGGGTCAGATTTGCCTGGGGGTGGGGGGGCTGTGTTGGGGTTAGGGGATAAAGGAAGTGGAGGGTATGAAACATATTGCCTGTTGGTTTTACCCTCAAAAATCTTTCCCTTGCTTTTTTGTCCCTAATCCTTGCTCTCTCCTGTTCCGTCAGTGCTTCCTCTCCTCTCCTAGATATCCATCCACCTGCAGGAAGACAGCTCCCAGCCCCACGTGCTGATGATGAAGGGGGCTCCTGAGAGGATCTTGGCATTTTGTTCTAGTTATCTTCTGAATGGGCAGGAGTACTCAATGGACAAGGAAATGAAAGAAGCCTTCCAAGAAGCCTACTTGGAACTAGGAGGTCTGGGGGAACGTGTGCTAGGTGAGGGGCTGTGGGAGAAGCCTTTGGAAGAATGCCTTCAAAATGGTTATCATTTGTGGAGTGAAAATTCTAGGGTGTTGAGGTGAACGGGATTGGGACATAGATAGCTGAATGACTACTGGTCCCTTCTTCTATTTCTCTCCAGGGTTCTGCTTCTTGAATCTGCCTAACACTTTCTCGAAGGGATTCAAGTTTAATACAGATGAAGTTAATTTTCCCATGGATAACTTTTGTTTTGTGGGGCTTATATCCATGATTGACCCTCCCCGACCTGCCGTACCTGAGGCTGTGTGCAAGTGTCGTAGTGCAGGGATTAAGGTAAATTTGACCATCCCAGAAACCCCCCACCGGTCACAAATTGGAGCAACAGTAGAAAGCCTTGCACAGAGTAGGTTCTTATAATCTTGGTTTAATTGAATTGATTTCTGTTTCCTTGAGCTTATGATTTTTAGTCTCAAGAGAGAACCTAATAGTAAGTTTCCTTTATAGTTAGAATCCTGTCTTGCATTGAACATGAGAATCATCAGGGGAGCTTTAAAAATCTGATGCCTAGGCCACAACCCCAGACCCACTAAATTAGAAACTCTCAGGGTGGGACCCAGGCATCTGTATTTCTAAAAACTTTCCTAGAGATTCCAATGTGCAGACAAGTTTGAGAACCAGTTTCCTAGGACAGTGCTTCTCAAACTAACGTGCATGTGAAGCACCTAGGGGTTTTGTTGGAATGCAGATCTTGATTCAGTGCATCTAGGACACCCTGAGATTCTGCATTTCTGACAAGCTCCCAAGTGATGCTGTTGCTTCTAGTCTGCAGACCACACTACGAGTAGCAAAGTTCTAGGAGATGTCATGTAAATGTGCTGCTGGGATGGGTTGAAGAAAGGGTTAGGTCAAATGGGCCGGGGGTCTGGAGCAGGCAGTAGTGAGAATGAAATATTGGGAGCTGAGGGCCCTCAATGGATCTGACTGGAGTGAGCAGCTGCACTATATGTCCCGGGTATATGTCCAGGAGTAAAAGCTATAAAGCAAATGAATTGGTCCAAGAGTGAAAGAAAGCTGCAGAACCAACTCAGAGGTGGAAATTCTTCTTTGGTCATGGTGGGCCTTGGACTTCATGGGATAGCAGCAGTAGAATTCCTCTAGTTCTGAAATGTTCCATAACCCACGTTTCCCAGGTCAAATTCTAAGACTCTTATACATCTTCATAGATTAGATATAGACACCTTCCCTGCTCATATCTGATATTCTGGATCTTGGACTTGGAGGAGGGCAGGTTGCAGGGGGCGGGGCATTGGAGGTATTTAAGGAGGACTAGATGCTATCTGTTAGAGTATTTAAGGAGAACTACATGCTATCTGTTAGAGCTGGCTTTATCTTAGACTTTTGAGTGTTGGCAGTTTGTCTGGGGGCAGCCTGGGCCTCGCTAAGTTCAATGATTAGTCAGTAGAGTGGGAACCAAGGAATGGATGTAGTAAATTATTCTGAGTGAATTCCTTAATTACTACAAGATGTTTGGGGTGGTATAGTTCTTTGCAGAGATAGCATTATTGTAACACATCTGTGTAGGATAACCAAGTTATCTTGATACTGCCCCATGGTTCTATAAGCTACCACACCATATTGTGGGAGATAAGTGGAGAAGGGGTTCATGTGAATTTTCTGAGCTTTGAGGTGGGCTCTTAGAATGAGGAATAACATTGTGGACGTAGTCTAAAATTTCTCATCTGGGAATTTATGGATCCCTTTAGCAAGAAGAGAGTTACAATTGTGCCTACAGGTGGGGAGGCCCAAACAGGAGACAAGAGGGTGATTTTAGCCAGGATGCTTACCAGATCAGGATGTCGTCACAGCCTGAGGCAGAGTGAGCCCAAGGTGGTAGTCTGAGGAGGACTCTCGGTGCTGGCCTCAGCTGGCAGCTGAAGCAGGAGGTCTCAGTGCTTTCTGGGCCCATCCTTGTTCTGGTTATAGGTTTACAGGTCTCATTATAATTTCTTACTTCTTCTGGACTCTAAGCTGACAGAAATTTGGCAGACTTGGTGAAAAAGTTTGAAGCATCCCCTTTTCCCTATAGGGAAGCGTAAGACATACACATGATGCCATCCTTCAAGGAGGACAAAATGTAATGAACATACAGGGTGTTGTCCATAGAGTGGACCCTTCCAGGGTCAACTCCAAAATGATGTTGATGCAGAACTGATGAGTGTTACAAGGCTGCTGAAAGAGGTCAGATAATGGTTGCATGATAGCAAAGTTTTTAGAAGGAAATGATTGTGGGGCTGGGATTCCCCAGGTAGAGCCATGTGCTCAGGCCTTTGGAAGAAATGTGATTTTAAAAAACTAAAATAAAACGATCCCATTATATTTGCCACTAACTGAGGCTCTCAGTAGTATGAAGATGCTTGGCCCTTGCTGTGAAGCTGGCCTCCTCTGAGTACTGCAGTCAAGCAGTGAGAGCCTACAGTAATGTCACCAACACCGGAATGTTTCTCTCAGATGGGTCCGATCTGGGGAAAGAGGGTAAAAGGGAACAAGAGAGCAGCTTGCAAAGCTGCATGGGAACATCAGAGGTATAGTCAGCACCAAGAAGCTGGAAATGAAATTCCTTTAGTACTTGATGAATTCTAGAAACTACTAGATGCCCTTTACCTCAAAGGGAGCCATTCTCTCTAGAACTGCGCTTCTATATATGTATGCATCCCAATGCTCTGTGAAATGGTGTCCTAGGAACTCACTCTTGGGGCAATCCACTTTGTGTTTTTATTTCTCCAGCTTGTCCTGGAGGTGGTACTGCCAGAAACTACTATAGAACAGTCCATTTTAATGGTCAAACAGGGCTAGCTACCAGGAATGTATCAGGATGATACCACACCTCTGCTACAGGTCCCAGGTCACTTTGATGAGCCACTGGGAAGCTATCAGGGCACTGCAAGCGTGAAAGGCATCACTGAGGGCTCAGTCTGAATCACATATGGAATCTTCTAATCTTATATGCAATTCCTTCCCAGATCCTTACCAGTTACCCTGTGCCCTACAGGCCAAGCTTGGTGAGGATCCAGTGCCCTGAAACTAAGCCAGGATTCTCAAAATCAGTGGTGTGGGTAACAGCTCATAGTGTGACTTTCCTGAGTCTCTGGTAATCTCAGCTTGGTTGTCTTCTTCCAGTAGGCCAGGGGTGCCAGTGTGGAATGAGGAGGGCTCACGGGAAAACTCCTTCAAGGCTCACTTCCACGCTCTGAAAGTAAACAGACTGACCTTTCCAGGGCCTCTGCTTCCGCAAGCAGTTGGATAGTTAGGTCACCATCACATAGTTTCCGTTTTCCTCCTGTCAGAGCCTAAAAAATTGTGTGCTCAGAGGGCACTAGAAACCACGGGCAGTGGTTCCCAGGAAGCCATCATTCCTTCATTCAATAATTGTTTGTTAATGGATTACTATGTGCTAGGCATTGTGCAAGGGCAGGGAACTTAACAAGGAGTCAGAGACATGGCCACATTCTCGGGGAGCTCTCAGTCTGGTTGGGGAGACAGACCATCACAAGAGAGACAAGCCATCACCATATGGAGAAGTGGCAAGTGCTGAAATACGGAAGGAACAGAATGCTAGGAAAGCACAGAGCACAGGCACCTGATCTTTGGGGAGGAATGGGACAGGACTAGGGCTGGTGCCAGGTATCCAAAAAGGAGCTGGAAACCAGAGGCTGCGGGGAGGCAGTGGGAAGACGAGAGGTAGAGTGAGGATCGGAATGCACCTGGACCTAGATGAAATTTTGCTAGGCAGATGGATTATTCCAGACAGTCCTTTATTATCACTTGTTCTGTGTGTAGGTGTTTCTGTTTTTGAGCTTAAAGAAGCAGAACAGCTTCTAGAGCAATTAAATGAAATTCTGAATATAGTAAAACACCCAAATCCCTGATTTATTCCTGGGAAGCATAGAACCCAAATTGTCCTGTTTTTTATGGTCTGATGGTCTTGAACCACTCCTGAGGGTTGAAGCCACAGTAGCAAGATTTTTGATCTATAGCACAGGTTCTTGGGAATGAGCTACTAAAACCCTGTGGAATGCAAGCAGTGATCTTTTAGTTCTTAGAGAGAATGGTGAAGGATCCAGGAGCTCCCTAAAGATGATTCTGCTTCTCTTCCCTCCCCTCCCAACTCAGGTGATTATGGTAACAGGGGATCATCCCATTACAGCCAAGGCCATTGCCAAGGGTGTGGGCATCATTTCAGAAGGCACCAAGACAGCAGAGGACATTGCTGCCCGGCTCGGGGTCCCTGTCAGCCAGATTGATACCAGGTGAGACCCCTAAAGAACTCAGATCTGCCATTTTTTTCCTCCATCCTCAACCTGCCCCACCCAGATCCCACTTACGAAAGTTCTTGGAGGCTCCTTCAGTAAATGGGATGTGCAGGGTTTACTTATTGCAAAGTAAAACATAACAGGAAAATGACCAAGTGACTGTGTCAGTGGATTTTCAGAGGAAGTGGGACAAAGAAAGAGGTAGAGAAAAGGGAGGAGTTGTTGGGAGAGCGGGGAGGGGATGCAATGTGTCAATCTGGGGACAGTGAATGTCTGGGGACAAGTGAGGAGATTGGGTTGAAAGGAGAAATAAGGAGGTTATAGTAAAGGTTGATTAGAGGGCACCAGGACCCCTGGTGAATTCTCAGCACTCTGAACTAGCCTTCTGAAGTTCTTTTCCCCCAGGGATATCAAAGCCATTGTGGTGCATGGCTCAGAACTAAAGGATATGAACTCAGCGCAGCTTGATGAGATCCTCCAAAACTACAGTGAGATTGTGTTTGCTCGGACCTCCCCCCAGCAGAAGCTCATAATCGTAGAGGGATGTCAGAGGCGGGTAAGGGAAACAAAGGAGCCTTGGGGAATCGGGCAGAAATCATGTGGCATAGCCCAGCCCCAAACCAAGCAGAGGAACATGTGGAACATGGGCTGGACTAGAGCAGACTGCAGAGAACATCTCATCTTGAATTCCTGAGATGGACATCAATTTGGGGGCTCCTTGAGAGTTTTAGTATCTCAGGAGGAGTAGGAGAAGGAAGGGCCAAGAGACCTAAATCAAGCATGATTACATGAAGAAACAGGGATGATGAGATCAAGCTGATCTTTGGAACTGGTCATGAATCTGACACAGTAATTGTTTCACTCCCTCTGTGCTTCACCCAGGGGGCCATTGTGGCGGCAACTGGTGATGGGGTGAATGACTCCCCGGCACTGAAGAAAGCTGACATAGGCATTGCCATGGGCATCACTGGTTCTGACGTCTCTAAGCAGGCAGCCGACATGATCCTGCTGGATGACAACTTTGCTTCCATTGTCACAGGCGTGGAGGAGGGTGAGGAAGCAGGGTGCCCAGGGTTGGGACTTGACCCTCAGACTCAGGTGAGAGTTGGTATACATTACTCTCATTCCTTTTGCCCATCATCCAACCTCCCTAATCCTGTATAGACTGGGAAAAATCATTGTAAGACAAAATTTTGCAAATTAGATTCAGCTGGTACTTAGACCATCACTATCAGGAGCCCTTTTTTACGAAACTGGAGGAAAGTCCAGATTTGTGAGGGAGACTGGGACTCTGGGATAGCATAGTATTTTCTTTCTTCTCTCATGGAGATTCAAGTGGGTCTACAGCAAGTTCCAAGATGTAGCCATACCCCTCGGCCTACTTCATACTCCACAATCTCAGGAGGGTCCCCTAGGAACCTGTTGCCCGAGTGATGTTGACATATGAAGATCAGTTGGAGGCTGATCTATGAATTGACTGCATGAGCCCAATTAAGCATCCTCTTTCCCAGAGAATTCTGAAGACAATACCCATTGGTGAATAGGAGAACCCCAGAATTCTGCATCCCAGGCTCCCTGCTTTCTGCCTGGAGCTATCTAATTAAAACCTACGATAATTCACATAATAATAATAGCTACCATTTTATTGAGACCTAGTATGATCCTGACACTTTGCTGAGTATTTTGTATCCATTCAATTTGATAAATTTTTTGAGCACCAACTTTGTACCAAGCACTGTTCTAGATGCTGGGGATATAACAGTGGGGGATAAAAAGATACAAATCCCTGCCCTCTTAACTTAATTTCTACTGGAGTGTGGCACACAGTAAAGTAAATTGTATAGTATATTAAAAGAAGATAAATGCAATGGAAAAATAATAAAGCAAGGAGTGCAGGGAGGGATTACGATTTTTGAAAGGGTCATCAGGGAAGGATTCAAGCCATCTTGCAAGGCAAGAGAAATGAAGCTTAGAGAGGTGAGGGGCGCCCAAGATCACAAGCTAGTTATGGCAGAAATGGATTGGAACCCAAGCCCAGGGTCTTTCCACGTCAGCCTTAATCTTCTAATGGCTTTTATATCAACGTTTTCAGACATCGCTAAGTATTAACCAGGCCCAACTCTGCTTAGTTTTTCAGCGATCAGATGACATTAGCCATGTTGAATCCAAGAACAAAGAGTACAGCTATGGCATGCTAATAAAGCATGGGTCTAATTAATAGTCACATAATTTAGAAACAAAACTGGGACTGCCAAGGTCTAGGACCTGCAAACCCTTTCATGGACTGTGACACTGCTTTATAGTGGTCTCTCTGTCCAGGAGAGAGACACAGAAGTTGTCTCACAGAAGGTTGACCATCCTCCCCAGGCCGCCTCATCTTTGACAACCTGAAGAAATCCATCGCGTACACCCTGACAAGCAACATCCCCGAGATCACTCCGTTCCTGCTCTTCATCATCCTCGGTATCCCCCTGCCTCTGGGCACCATAACCATCCTCTGCATTGACCTGGGCACTGACATGGTGAGAACCAAACTGGGACCCGGCTCATGGAGCTCCTGTGAGGTGGATTGAGGAGCAGGAAAGATCCTGAGTGCAGGGAGAGGGACAGAGCTTGCGTTACTTCTGAGTTTCCTTCTGAACTTTGTGTCCCCTGTCACTCCCACCCTCCATCCTCCAGGTCCCTGCTATCTCCTTGGCTTATGAGTCAGTTGAAAGTGACATCATGAAGAGGGCTCCACGGAATCCAAAGACTGATAAACTGGTGAACCACCGTCTCATCGGCATGGCCTATGGACAGATTGGTGCGGCCAGAGGAATGAGGGGTGAAGGGAGTGGGGAGTGGCTGTCCCTGCCTGGCCATTGGAGCCATCTCCGTTTGGAAGTCAGGGAGATATTTTCTTAACAAACTGTGCTAGGCCCTGGGACAACAAGGAACCATTAATCTCTGATCTGCGCTTTACTTAAGAGTCCAGTCAAGAAGGAACAAACATACATAAAACGATAGCATCTTTCCAAGGGCCAAATAATGAGGATAGATAGGACATGCTTCAGGAGTACAAAGCAAGGGGCCTCACCAGTCATGAAACTAGTCAGAGAGGCCTTATGGAGGAAACAGGACTTACACTTGGTGTTGGAACATACAGTTTAGACTAGTAAATGTTATGGTCAGGTATGGGGGACAAGAGGAGAGGAAATTCATATGGCCTGGCTGTTGAAGAGGGAATAAACCAGTCTGGTGGAGCCCTTATTCCTGATAAAGGAACAGTGGAAAATAAGGCTATAGACACAGGTAGCATTTATACCGGGGCCAGCCTTGAAAGACATTTGAGAGCCTTTGAGGTCTTTGTTCTTGAGTTGCCAGGTGCAATGGGATATTCCAGGGAGCGGGGTGAGGGACGGACAGGGAAGAGATTGGGGACAGGGGAGATCATCCCAATATCTAGAGGAGGAAATACATAGTAAAAGCACAGATTTGGGAGCCAGATCTATGTTCGAATCCCAATGTCACCACTGACTACCTATATTACCCTGGATGATGACTGAATCTTTTTTGTACTTCAGTTTTCCCACTTATGAAGTGTAGATAGTAGTTCATACCTGTTATGAAGATCAGTGTCCACAGGTACCTACACAGTGCACAGCTCTGTAGTTAGTAGACAAACATTGACATCAGCTGCTATTGTGGTCCAGGCATGGAGGATAGAAGTTTGACTAAGGGAGAGGCAAGGGGCAGATGGGAGAGATGTGAGGAGAGGAGAGGACTTGCTGAGTGTCCTAATGTCATAGGAAATGGAGAGGGAGGATCCCAGTACCCACTGAATGGGGACAGGGAATAAATCCCCTCTAAGATCCTTTCCAATCTTAAGATTATATGATTCCAATGTGACTCTGGGTTAGAGTTTAGAAAAAATGTCAGGGCTTAGAGGCAAGTCCTACAGAGATGATGGGATCAGATCATTGATGGCAAGAGTCTTCAGCGTTACAGCTCGAACACAATACCAGCCCAGCTAGAAGCAAGTCCCAGCCACCACCCCTTCCATGGTCTGCCTTTTGAGGTCCCTCTCTGAACCAGGTTCCCCTGTCCTGTGACTCTGTCACTCACAGGGATGATCCAGGCTCTGGCTGGATTCTTCACCTACTTTGTGATCCTGGCTGAAAATGGTTTCAAGCCTACTGATCTGCTGGGCATCCGCCATGACTGGGAAAATCCGTACGTCAATGACCTGGAGGACAGCTATGGACAGCAGTGGGTGAGTAAAAGGAGTAGGGTAGTAGATAGTGATCAATAAGAGTGAAGAAGTGACAGGGAAGAGTGCATTTAGCAAATTTTTGAAAAGTGGGAGAATGGAGGCACCAGACAGAGTTGATGCCTCATCTCCAGTTCTGTATGAGCATTCTAACATTTGACCTCAATCTCCAATCATATCAGCAGATATTCTCTTTGATTACAATGACTTCATTCTGTTCATTCCTACTGTCTATTGTCTGTCCTTACTTTCCTGGATCTTTCAGCTTCTGTGGGCCTGGAAGTCTTCTTTGTCATATCAACTTTTGGGGACTAATTTTGTTTTTCCAGGTTCTAACCATCACTGCTCCAAAAATGAGTGCTGGGTCCTCTTTCTCCTGTTACGCTCTTTCCCTCCATGGGACTTCAAATAATATGACTCCAAATCTGAAAACCTGTTTTATTTGGATATCCCTTCTTCGTCACTCTAAAATTTTTAAACCTAGAGGATACCTCTCTGTAGTAGTCTTTCCTCTAAAACCCAAGATGAATGAGGCCCAAACTGAAGCCTTCTAACTGACACTATGTGTTCAAGAATTTTATTACGTATAGTTTTTGTATCTGTAAACACTCCTGTTCCAATTTCTAAGACAGTGGAAGATGTTTGCTAGAATTATAGGACCATAGAGGACACATAGTCTCTAGAGGACATACAGTGTATTATCATCATTCTATAAATGAGGAAACTGAGTCTGGAAAGATTTATTGCTTGCTCAAAGTCCCATAGTGAATCCCTAGAAGAGCTGGACTAGAATTCTGGACTCAGTATTCTACCTTCCTGCTCAGCACTTTCTTACTTCACCATGATGCCTCTAAACCAATTTAATTGCAGGTTTCTCAAAAATATGTTAAAATCTGGGTTGTTGGGAAAATGCCCCTCATATACACTTGGCTTCCACTAGCTGAGCCTCATGAGGCCGTCAGATGTCAATGTTCCCAGCTACCAACACTGCTCCAGGGTGCTATGATGCCCAGAGTCCTCATGCTGGGCCCCGTCAACATCTCCTCAATCCTCAACTTAAGACCTTGTTGGTTTTATATCTTGATACCGTCTCCCTGCTGCCAGGGTGCAGCTTGACATATATTTATTTATAATAAATTAAAGGTAATTAAAATTAATTTGAAGTAACATCAAATTATATCAAAGACATCTTGAAGTATTGCAAAATGGGTTGAGAAAAATTGTCCTGAGGCAATTCCATAAAGGCAGGGTCTATGCCTCTTCCACTGCTGTCATTTTGAGATAATTGAATATAGAGCCGCCCACCCAGGAAGTACTCTACATACTGCTAGAAGCCAGGATAGCTCCTTACTTTCTAAATATCTCTGACCAATAATTCTATTGATCACCACTCATTCATTCAGCAAATATTTGTCAAGCATCTTCTATGTACCAGGTGCTGTTTGGGCCCTGGGGATACGGTAGTGAACAAAAATGACCAAGTTACTGCTCTCATGGAACTTATACTCTAGTTAGGGTGAGGGGGTGGGAGGGGAGACAGATAACAACCAAATCTACAAGTTATTTATAAACATGCTGTTTTATTTTTTGAAACATGGGCTTTTCTCCAGTCTGATTTAGATGCACCTCTTCTGTGTTCATAGCTCTCTGTGATCTCTATTATTTTTTTATTTTTTGTGTGTGAGGAAGATCAGCCCTGAGCTAACATCCATGCTAATCCTCCTCTTTTTGCTGAGGAAGACCGGCTCTGAGCTAACATCTATTGCCAATCCTCCTCCTTTTTTTTTTCCCCAAAGCCCCAGTAGATAGTTGTATGTCATAGTTGCACATCCTTCTAGTTGCTGTATGTGGGATGCGGCCTCAGCATGGCCGGAGAAGTGGTGCGTCGGTGCATGCCCAGGATCCGAACCTGGGCCGCCAGTAGCAGAGCACGCACGCTTAACCACGAAGCCACGGGGCTGGCCCTGTGATCTCTGTCTTATAACCTACCTATGGTGTGACATGGCATATTTATCCTCCCCACTAGACTCTAAGTTCCTTATGTGTAAAATGTGAATGAAAGAATGAACGAATGGAGAATAAATGTCTCCCATCTGATACCACCCTTCAGGCATTCCTTTCCCCTCAGCATTCAGATGCTCTGCCGCATCTTCCTTTCTGACCTATTTCCTCTGACTCTGCTTTCTAAGTCCACCTTCTTCTCTCACACTACCCTTCTTATTAATTTAGCAAGTACGTATTGAGCCATACCACTTGAACTAGGCATGGGAGGGGGCACAAAGATAAAGAAGACAAAGTGCCTGTTCCTGAGGAGCTCTGAGTCGGGTAAGGAAAACACATAAGCAACTCAAAACACAACATGAAAAGTGCTAAGACAGAGATGTGTGCAAAGTGCTGTGGATCTAAAGATCTAAGTCAGCCGTGGGGTCCAGGAAGGCAGGAGGGGGAAGAAGCCTTTGAGGTGTATCTGAATCCCTTCTGACACTGACGTCTCTCCTCTGCCTGCCCTCCGCATAGACGTTTGAGCAGCGGAAGATATTGGAGTTCACGTGCCAAACAGGCTTCTTCGTCAGCATCGTGATTGTGCAGTGGGCTGACCTCATCATCTGCAAGACCCGGCGCAACTCCCTCTTCCAGCAGGGCATGCAGTGAGCGCCCCCCAACAGCCCCACAGTCTCCCACACCTGCACACAGGGCCCTGCATTTCCCCTACCTCTCCATCCCTGTCTTCCAACACACCCTGAAACACTTCTTCCCAGAAACAAGATCCTCATATTTGGGATCCTGGAGGAGACATTCCTGGCTGCTTTTCTGTGCTACACTCCAGGCATGGACCTGGCCCTGCGAATGTACCCACTCAAGTGAGTAAGGGAGGGGATGCAAACAGGGGAATCTCGGGGCACAGGGAGAGCATGTGAGAGGAAATCTGTGTTTGAACAGGAAAGTTACTAGCCAAGGGCAGGGAGGGGGCTACCTGGATAAATGGGGCTGCACTCAGTGGTGTAAGGAGACTCATCTGTGCTCAGACAAACGCATCTTATTTAGGGAAGGATTAGGGGCTGTGCCAAGTGATCACAACCCACTAGATGTGCAAATTTAGCCCACTTACCAGTGCTTAACAGAGTGGCATCTTCTTTATGGTGATGTGTGGGGTAGCTGTCCAAGGATACATATTGCTCAGAACTGAAGTACTCATAAAAATAGCCTGATGTATGCATGGCTAATTCTGTTGTACTTACATGAATGTTTTAATGTGCATATATGTAAGTGGGCATACTGAAATTCTTATTGTCTGGTACTTTGTTTTGTTCAAGTCCCACGTTTGTTTTTTGTTTGTTTTTGTTTTTTACTTTAGTATATGCTTATGGTGAAAAATTTCTCTTTAAAATTTTACAGAGAAAAAAGCAAAACTCCCATTCCACTCCCGCCTCCTGCTTAGGGAGCATCTGTTAATGATTTAGTGTGTATTCTTCCAACTCGTTTTCTATGCATTTATGTACTTTGCTCACCTTTCTGTCCCTTGCACTGTTATACACAATGCTTTGTATACCATAGGTGGTCAATTAATGTTTACTAAAAGACATTGGCATTGCCTTTAGATACTGACAATCCCAGGATTGAATTTCACCTGTATTGTGTATTATTCTGTGACCTTGAACAAGTTCATAACCATTCTGAGCCTCAGCTTCACCTGCAAAGTCTCAATAATACACACCTGATAGACGGTTGTGAGACTTACATCTAGAAATACGTGTAATGCACCGAGCACGGTGTTGGGTCATAGTGGAAGCTTTGTTAATAGTAGCTTTATTGTCGTTGCTATTAATGTCAATATATAAGTAATAGTAAATGCAGTTAAGCATTAACTGCGCTCCCAAACACTCTGTAGATACCTTGGCCATAAAACTCATCATCTATAATACTGTGATTATTAATATGGTGATTATTTTATGTGTTTATCCTCTCTTCCCTGATCGCCTGAGCTCCTTGAGATCAAAGCCCATCATGTCATCATTTTTATTTCCTCAGGACCTAACATGGACACAGAGTAGACATACAACAATTGTTATTGAATGAATGGGTGACTGTATGTATATAACTGTGTATGTTTGTTTGTTGGGGTGTGTATCTGTGTGTGTATGGAATGAACCATGACCTAGGCCTGCACTGTCCAATATGGTAGTCACTACTCTTATGTGACTGTTGAGCTCTTGAAACATGGCTAGTGAGAAACTGAATTTGTAATTTTATTTAATTTTAGTTGATTTAAAGTTAAAAACTAAAGCAATGTCAAATATTTTTCTATTAAATATAACTTTATTGTTTTGGTTGGACTACATTTCCTTTTAACCATTGAAAATTTAGTGTCTGATTTGGGATGTGCTGTCAGTGTAAAATACTCACTGGATTTTGACAACTTAGGATAAAAAGAAGAATGTAAAATATCTCATTAATAACATGCATATTGATTACATGTTGAAATGATAATATTTTGGATATATTGGGTTAAATAAAAAGTATTATTAAAATTAATTGCACCTGTTTCTTTTTACTTATTTTAATGTGGCTACTAGAAAACATCAAATTTCACTTGTGGCTTGCAATATATTTCTATTGGACAGTGCTGGTCTAGGCCATCTCTCTGTCATCCAGGAGAACAAATGTAGTTCTGATTCAACCCTTCCCCAGAGTCCATCTTCCTGGTCTCTAATTGCAGAAGAGGTTCAGGAAGAAAACAATGTTCCCATCTTTGCAATATGGAAGAGTATATATATCCCCACGCATCTAGTCTCAGATTGACCCATCCTGCTTGGACAGCCTCCCCTTTGTGTGTGCAAGGCCTAGAGTACCCGGAAAGCAAAGGAGTCTCCCTGAACGACTCCACAAAAGTCGGAAGATAACCTCCGTGAACACTGCATGTACCTCTACTGTGACATTTATCACATCTGTTATCATTGGCTCTTTATGTTTCTGTCTTGGGCCTCTCCTCCCTCACCCTGCCCCGAGGCTCTGGCCTCCTCAAAGGCAGTGGTCAACCAGATCTACTCACCTCGCTGTCTCCAGCACCCAGCACAGTCCCTGGTGCATAGTGGACACAGCAAACGAAACACTCAATTCCCGTGCGCTGTTCTCTGCACCTGCCCTTCTCTGGCCCCTCTATCTCCTGCTCCACCGACCAAACTCTTGCTCTACAGGATATCCTGGTGGCTCTGTGCCATTCCCTACAGCATTCTTATCTTTATCTATGATGAAGTCAGAAAATTCACCATCCGTCATCATCCTGGCGGTGAGCTCCCCTGCACCCTGCTCTGAGTTAGTGGTCACCAGCCTCCTGACTGGCTCTCCCATCCCGCCTGGTTCCTCTAGGCCCATTGCCTTTCTCCCCACCTCACTACCTGGCCTGTGCTGAGCCTGGACCCCAGCCCTCTAGTCCTGGCTCCACCACCCTGCTCCTTCCAATCCTCAGTGTTCCGTGTTCCACCCTCAGGCCTCCCACCTTGTCCTCGCCTACGCTTCTGCCTGTCTCCCCTAGATGCCTCCCCTGCTGCCTTCCCCAGTTCACTCTGCTCTCTTCTCTTCCACAGGCTGGCTGGAGAGGGAGACCTACTACTAACCTCAGCAGAGGAAGAGCTTCACATGACCTAAGGGTGTCCTGAAGGCCAGGTGGAGGGTAGGGGTTATGAGTTTGGCACATCTGAGAGAGCATAGGAGATGGGGCAGAGAGATGCTAGGATGAATTACCTCAGATGAGAGGGAGACAGGTGGTCCTGGTGCTGGAATGAGGGCACCATGAGGAGGAGATGGGATGGGTTGAGCAGAAGCCCGGCCTGCATCTGGCTGGAGCCCAGCAGGGAGGGGCCTTGCCCTGTTGAATCCAGTAGCCAGTCTACAGAGTAAATGTTTTCAACAGCTTTCACCTGGCTGGATGTGTCACATCTGATTTTTGTAGAGTGGGGATTTCTGTGACGCTCTCTCCCTAGATCTTCATGGTAACCAGGCAGGGACATTCTTTCAGGGCTGAAGTCAAGGCTGGGAAGGGATCAGAATCAAGAATCCTCGCCCCGGGGCCGGCCTGGTGGCGCAGTGGTTAAGTGCGTGCACTCTGCTTTGGCGGCCCATGGTTCACAGGTTCGGATCCTGGGCGCTCACCGACGCACCACTTTTCAAGCCATGCTGTAGCAGCATCCCATATAAAGTGGAGGTGGATGGGCACGGATGTTAGCCCAGGGCCAATCTTCCTCAGCAAAAAAGAGGAGGATGGCGTGGATGTTAGCTCAGGGCTAGTCTTCCTCACAAAACAAAAAACAAAAAAGAATCCTTGCACCTTGAAGGCTAGCCCCCATCTTAAAGTCACTCTCCGACCTGATGGAAAGCAAGGACAGGCCAAGTGACTGCCCCCAAAGTCAAGCTGGGATCAGAGAAATGGAGGGGGGGTATTGTGAGAGAGGAGCAGCAGGGCCACACCCTATAGAGGGGCCACAGCACCCACATCCGGTGCTGTCAGGGGCTACTCATCCAGCCCCACTCACACAGTTCCTCAGATCAGCTTATAGAATCATAGAGTTTTAGTGCTAGAGAGACCTTATTTTATCACTTAAGAACCTGAGGTCCAGAGAGGTTAAAAGACTTGGGAAGGGTCATGTGGTGAGTGTTGAATGTGGGGCCACAGCCCCTCCTCTGAGGAAGGGACTGGTGGTCCCTGCCCTCCAACCCCTGTCATTGGGGCATCTCGACCCCATCCCATACATAAGCCAGTTTTCTCTGGTGTAGCCTTGAAATAGATGCTGTAAGAATGCTTTTCGAATCCCTGTAGCCTTTACTTAAGGTGAAGCACCCCAACCCCTCGTGCCCCAGGCTCCACAGGGGGTGATGGACATTCCTAAAAGCCTGGTCTCGGAGCCCAGCACTTGGCTGCATCTCAGGTGGGTGAGCAGCCCTAGGAGTCTCCTGCCCACCCTTGGTGGTGGCTCTTCTTCCTCTTCACCCACTCGCTGGCTTTTGCTTTGTGAACCCATCCACTTTGTCTTGTGGTTTAGTTCATTCTCTTTTAGAGGAGAGGATTGGCTGTGCCCAAAAGTATACAGAGCAAGAGAGAAACACTAAGGAAAGCCGGGGGAGATCGTAGACTGTCACCAAAAACAAAGCACAAGTGTTAAGTGACTGCGCGCTTCGCCTGGCAGAGGGACAGGGGCCTTACACACACCATCCATTAATCCAGATAACAAATGTATTCTTAACACCCTCCCCCACATTTTATAGACGAGGAAACCAAGGTCTGTCTTGTTCCAGAACTTGTGCCTTTCATCACTTTTCAAACTGGTCTTACAATGAGGGCTGAGCCAAAAATATACAAATATAACACAAAAAATAGGACAGTGATGGAGGAAGGGCCAGGGACAGTCTGGGCTGGCAAAGAGAAGGCCACTGTAAAGTACAGCCCACCACTCCTCCCTACATCGGGCCCCTCCTCAGAGGTCTCTCTCCTGCCTATTCCCCTCCCTCCTCCAACACAAGGTCTCCTAAGGACAGGGCTATATCAATCTGGGGTCCTTCCCTGTCTGCTGACACGGCTGAACCAGACCCTGGAAGTTAGAGGGGCCAGGGTGTGTGTGAGTGAGGTGGGGAGGGGGAGTTGGAGGGGCCAGCTCCTCAGGTTTCAGTAGCAGGAGCTTTGGGTGTCTGGTGGGTTAAAAATACAGAGGCCCAACTCAGGGTCATTTGACACCAGTGGCTGAAGCCTGTTAACTCCTAAGGCCTGAAGGCAGGGGCATAGAGGGAAGGGTCTGAGTAAACAGTAGAGAGCAAAGCATCAGGGAGAGGAGGAGAGGGAGTGGGAGGGGAAGGGGAACAGCTGCTGGAAAGGAAAAGGGCAGAACTGGAGAGCCAAGGGCAAGGAGAGGGAGTAGGATGGGATGAAATGGTCTGGTGGGTGCAGGAGGAAACGGAGCAGGCCTGGGGCCCATCTCACACCCTTGGGGGTACAAAAGGTCAGATTCATGATGGATTGAGTCTCAAGTTCCAACGTCTCTGTCCAAATGTTTCCCCCTCCCCAAGAGTGCAGCAGAAGTAAGACATCAGGGCTGGTCATCTATTTCTGGGCCGGTATGCCCATCTCTCCCACTGTCTTTGCTCTGGCTGTGGGGCTGTGGGCATGTTAGTCACTCTCTTGTGAGCCCGGGAGATGGGTTCTGAGGTCTCTTCAGCTCTAACATGCCCTGCTTAGGCTAGCTGTGGCCTTTTGTGCTCCAGTGATAGCTGTCCCTCTTGGACCTACTCCTGCCACGTTCTTGAGCTTTTCCTGGCCTTCCTTGCTTAGCTATGTAAGGTCCACCCCACGGGAGTGTGGAAAAGTTATTCCTGTAACATAATTTCATTCCCCTGCCTGGGTGCACAATAAACACGGTCCCTCCAACACCAGAGATACCTCAGGGTGAGGATGGAGGGCTTCTGACTTTGATCTAGCCTCTCCATGGTCTCCCTAATGTTTTGGTTTATCTGTGCATGGTAAGAGCCCTGGCGGGCATGAAGAGGCTCCTTCCTTCCTAGGTACCCAGAACTGAACTTATCCACTCTGCCCTCCGCCCCAAGCTGGGGGTCCAGGAAGTTAGAGCCTCCCCCCCGAGTTCTGCTTTGACTCTCAGGTGCACAGAATTAATCAATATCCTGGCTCAGGGCATAGGACCCACCCCTTTATATCTTCCCGGTGTTAATTTGTTCCCCTGGTGTTTATACCTGATCCTCTTTGTCTTGTCAAAGACGTAGGAATGAATAGTCGCTATCTGCTCTCCTTGGAATCATTCAGCCTGGGGGATCCTCCCTTCCCACTGTGCCCTAGAAAACTGAGTCCCATAGGATCAGAGTAGAGAGAGCAAGCAGGGCACAGTGGCGGAATGAATTTCCCCTTCTCATCTTGTGCGTCCTGGGTAGAGAAACCCCAAATCCACACCTCTACACGATGGACATGGGCCAGCACTTCTCGTCCCACGCCCTGTCCTTCCCCGGCATTCCCGAGTTAGGAGTGTTGAGTGAAGCAAAGGAAACTGGCTGGAGCTGAGCCAGGTGGCCAGTCCTGGACGCGGCTCCATCTTTTATTCAGAGGATGACCTCATCCTTGGTCCTGGTTCTTTAAAGGGAAGTGCAGGGGTCTCTTTCCTGCAACCAGGATTGCATTTTTACCGCCCTCCTCCTCCACAGGATCAAAGAAACAGACTTCACCTAGAGAAGACTCCCAGCTCTTAGGACCCAGAGTCAATACTGCATTTGTCCCGCTTTTGTCCTGTCTTATGAATTTGACCTCTGACCCAGAACACCTCCTCCTCTCCACCTCCATTTCCTTCTCTCTGAGTACCTTGCCCTCCCTCAGCCCTCCCTAATTACTCAAAATCTCCCCTCCCCCAGCCCCGGCTTCATTTCCCTCCAACTCATCTGGTCTTATTTTTAGCTCTGGCTTTTTCGTTTCTTAATATGGCGATGAGCACTCAGGCCAGAGGCACCGGGACAGGGGCTGAGGAGCCCTGGGCGTTGGGGGAGGGGGAGGGGAAGGAGGCTCTGGGAGCCTGGGGGAGAGGTGTAGGAGGTGGGAGGATCCTGGCCCTCATGGAGCTGTCCTGGCCTCAGAAGGTTATCCATCTCTGCTGCCAATCCCAGAGACATATTTAGACAGGACCCGGTGGGGGCTGAGGGGTGCCAATCTCAGGGGCAGCTCCGGTTCCCTCCCCGCCCCCTGCTCCTATTCCTCCTCCTGACCCTTGTTCTCTTGGCTCTCTGGGCAGTTTCTCCAGGACTCAGCAGTGTCCTCTGTCCACTGCTCTGGGCCATTCCCCACCCCACCCCCACTGTGAGCCCCTAACTCAAGATTCGGGACCCAGGGGCTCCTCCCTACCCCAGCTAACTTCTCCTGGACCAGGAGAGCCGGCCCACATCCCACTACCTCCATGAGCGCTGCAGACAGGATGGGGGCCAGAGCTGTGCAGGGCCTGCGACTGGCACTGCTGTTACTGCTGGTGCTAGGGACCCCTAAGTCAGGGGTGCAGGGGGAGGAAGGGCTGGACTTTCCTGAGTATGATGGTGTGGACCGTGTGGTCAATGTCAACGCAAAGAACTACAAGAATATCTTCAAGAAGTATGAGGTGCTGGCACTGCTCTACCATGAGCCCCCGGAGGATGACAAGGCCTCACAGAGACAATTTGAGATGGAGGAGCTGATCCTGGAGGTGAGTGGTGGGGTCTGCAAGCCCACAGAGCACACCCAGCCGCTCTATCCTACAACTGCAAGTAGATCTTTGAGGGTAGGATTTAGGGCTAGGGGCAGTGCGGCAGGACCCCCATCTTCACCAACAGGACACAAGTGGCATGTGGCCTTAGCCAAATGAGAAACAGACTTGGGAACCCAAAAGTACCACCGTAGTTAAGCAGTTTTAGGAGGAAGGGAGGGAGGCCACAGGGAGATCTCTCCTCCATGCTATAGGAGGCTGGTAGTACTAGGTTTGGCTAGGACTGAGGTGGGTACCCCCCCAATCTACTTTCCTAGCCAGAACATGCCCTCTCTCTCTACACTTTAGGGGCTGTACCCCTAAGAGATCCAAACTGAGTATAAATTTAAATGTTATTGACATCTTATCTGCATGTCATTTATTTCATGGCTAAAGGTTTAACAGAAACCACCATGCCTCCCATTGGTCTCTCAGTCCCCTCTCTCTTCCCCCACCTCCCGAATTCCCCATCTGCCCTTATTGGATCAAGCTGGATTCCCTGATTGGAAAATTCTTGTGATTGGAGGATGCTTCAAAATGCATTCCCCACCTTCTCTTTGTGGGAAGATTCTCCTAACCCCCAAGCTGACTTAAGGCCCAAAGGAGAGGGAGGCTATTATAACAAGAAAACAAGCCTATTTGGGGGTGACTGGGAGAGCTGGTCACATAGCCTTCTAGGAGCCAGGGTGTGTCAGAGTCTCCTTGTTTAAGCCTCTGCAGCCCCTTCTCTAGCTTGGTTGTACAGAGAGCCCCCAGCTTGCCCAGAGCTTGGAGTATTTCAGGGCAAGATACCAGGCCTGCAGGCTCTCGTTCGTGTGCCCCTGCCGAGGGCTGGAACCGCCATCTGATTAATGTGCTGAGTATTTTTATCCTGAGTGCTCAGCATCCCTGGCCATCCACCTGCCAAAGGCCTCCCTTCCCTGTCCTCCTGAGAATCTGGGCACCCGAGTCTGTGTTAGGTAGGGTAAAGCTGCAAGCCGTGCCCAAGGCAGAGGCTGCTGAGGACAGGGACCTATGGGTGTGACTATACGTAGCCTAGGGACAGGCTGAGGTACAGAGGGAAAGGGCAAGTTAGGCCCAGATGAGGAGCATGGCCTGTTTCACCTCTAGTCTCTGCAGTCTCTGCCTCGGCGGGTGATGAGTGGTGGCCACAGTGACGGCTACTCTCGGCTCTCTGGCTCTCCTCACTCCTCAGCAGCATGACCAGACCTCCCACCACCCTCCTGCCCTCCAAAGTTCTTCCCATTGGAAGAATGGGAATTCTTCCCACTCAGAAGAATCCCAGGGACTTCACAGCCACACTGAGCATGGCCTTTGATCAGGATGGAGTGCAGGGTTCCATGGAGTCCCTGAAGGAGGGAAGGGCCTCAGTCACTCTGAAGCCAGACTCAGCATCGCTAAGAACCGGGAAGTATCACGAGCAGTGCCTCAAAGTTCTGCATAATAAGCACATGTAAATGAGCAATAAATGTTCAGGGATTGAAGCTGAACTAAAGACCAGAGGGGTGGGGTTGTAGGGAAAGTGGAGATATCCTGGATCCTAGCACAGTGTCAAGGTTAACTCTACTATTCCCTGCATCCCAAATGACCCAACTTGGAAGCATGAGATGGGGAATAGGGGTTACTAAGAATTCCGTGAGCTGATTCTAACCCTAACCCTCCCTCCAGTTAGCAGCCCAAGTCCTAGAAGACAAGGGTGTTGGCTTCGGGCTGGTGGACTCTGAGAAGGATGCAGCTGTAGCCAAGAAACTAGGTAAGGGAGGGGTGGGAGGAGCAGGGAGGGAAGCTGGCCTGTGAGACTGGGGAGGCCTAGGCTGGAGGACTGGGCGGCAGCCCTTGTATAGGCTAGGGCCTCTACCATGCCTATTCTGAAATGGGGGGAGAAAAATACTGAAATTGGGAATGGTATGGCTGGGGGTCCTGGCCTCTCCTTTATTCCTTATAGAGACCCATGCTCAAATCCCAGAAACAGGTGGAGGTGGCCTTTTTTACCCTGAGGCAAAAAACAGGGCTAGGTGCTGGAGGAAAGGGGGAATTCAGGGAACACAGCTAGGGCTGGAGAGGCCTCTGTAAACTCCTCTTCCAACCCCTCCCCCTCCAGAACCCGGGCCAGGCGTTACAGCACCGGCCACCAGGGGGCAGCACAGGCCTGAGACTGGACTCCGGATGTGGATGGGGGAGGGGTGGTCAGTAATGAAGTCATCTGGTCAGTAATAGCAGAGGGTTAAAGGGCTGCACTGGGAATCAGTGACTAGAGTCCTCAGAGGAGATAACATAAATATCTGTCTGTCGTTGTGGCAGGCGGAGAAAGGGAGAAAACTTGCTAGAGTTTTCTGCCCTATGTCCTGCCCTAACACCCCTACCTGAACCCAGCTTCTCCCTGGAGAGCCCCTGGGGCGAGGGGCACAGACACTAGGGGGGTAGGAGTTAAGGGGCAGTGGAGGTGAGGGGGCGAGGTGGGGGGAGGTGGAGGATACGGGGCCCAGTGGGATTATGGCTGCCACCCTGGATTTGGACCCTTGGATCTGTGGGAAGGTTGGGATCATGCTCACCCCTGGCTCACTCCCAGGACTAACTGAAGAGGACAGCATTTATGTGTTCAAGGGAGATGAAGTCATTGAGTATGATGGCGAGTTTTCTGCTGACACCCTGGTGGAGTTTCTGCTTGATGTGAGGATTCCCCTGGACCTAATCACTTTGTTTTTTTTTTTTTTTATTGATGTTTTAATGGTTTCTAACATTGTGAAATTTTGGGTTGTACATTTTTGTTTGTCCATCACCACATATATGACTCCCTTCACCCCTTGTGCCCACCCCCCACCCCCACTGCCCTGGTAACCACAGTCCAGTTTTCTCTGTCCATGTGTTGGTTTATATTCCACATATGAGTGAGATCATACAGTGTTTGTCTTTCTCTTCATGCCCTCCCCACCAACTCCAACCTCACACACACAGTCAACAGCTACCCCTTTCTCCCATTCCCCAGCCCTCCTCTCCCTGCTTCTACTAGTGAGGACAGAAACTCACTCTTCCTTCAATGTCCCTGCTCCTCCAGGTCCTAGAGGATCCTGTGGAATTGATTGAGGGTGATCGAGAGCTGCAGGCATTCGAGAATATTGAGGATGAGATCAAACTCATTGGCTACTTCAAGAACAAAGATTCAGAGCGTGGGTAACCCTCAGACTCCACTGTGCCCTCCCTGGATCCCCATTTTACCTGTCCTCCTACCTCCCCACTTCACCCACTGTCTCAGCAGCTCTGCTTCCTAACTCCTCTTGCCATGGTCAGCTCCATCAACTGCTCTGAGCTCCCCGCACTCTGGGGGCTTCCCAGACGGGCACTTCCCACATTCTACCTCCTGCTCCCCGCTCCCACTATATTTTAGCCACTCTCAGAGGACAAGAGGTGGTGGGTCTCAGAATGAATCTCACCTCCCAAAGAAGAATTGGGGAGAGACAGAGAGGGGATGGTTCCCTGGCAGACCCTGGTTCCCCCAGAGACTGACTCTGCATTCCCCCCTCAGATTACAAAGCCTATGAGGATGCGGCAGAGGAGTTTCATCCCTACATCCCCTTCTTCGCCACCTTCGACAGCAAGGTTCTCCTCCCTGCGGCTACATTGGGTCTCCCTCATTCCCCTCAGCTGCCCTCCAGTCCCCTCTTCCAGAATTTATGGGGGACCTAGTCCCTCCCTACACACAACACTCCCCACTTTCACCCCCACCTCAGGCCTCTCCCACTCCATAGATTTTAGATATCTAACCTACCCCTCTTCTGTTCAACCAAAGCCCAGAGAACTTAAGACATTTGTCCAGTGTCACAGTGGCAGTGACAAAGGCCCAGGTTGTCTGACTCCCTTCCTAATATCTGCTCCCCCATAGTACTGCTTCTCACATTGATCCTGCATCCCCTGCTCCACTCCCCCCTGCCCCCTCCCCCAAAGGTGGCAAAGAAGCTGACCCTGAAGCTGAATGAGATTGATTTCTATGAGGCCTTCATGGAAGAACCTGTGACCATCCCAGACAAGCCCAATAGCGAAGAGGAGATTGTCAACTTCGTGGAGAAGCACAGGAGGTGGGGAGCGGGGGCAACTCTCTGAGCAGGGTAGGCTCCTCCTCAGGCTACAAAACACCCGTCTATGAGATAGGCTGGGGGAGTCTCAGCCAGCCAGGAGGCTGGTCTGACCTGGAGATGAATATGCTTCTGGGTACCAGTGCTCACTGATACACTGACCATTGTGCACAATATTTTGCACCCTAGCACTTAGCCCTGAGCCCTACACACAGAAGGTTCTTCATAAATGTGTATGGCTAACTGTGATGTTGATTGTGATGAGTGTTAAATGCCTGTGGTCTGACAGGACCTGTGAGGTGCTTTCTATCTCTATTATTTTATTTAACCTTTCTAACAACCTCAGTTAAAGAGGTTCCATAGGTAGTAAGTGTCAGAACGGGATTCTAACCCAGAACTGATCTGTGTTCATTCTCCTACATTACCCTACGCCAGTGGTTCTCAACAGGGATGGAGGGATTGGCGAGGTAGGGGGAGGATTTTGCCCTCCAGGGGATATTTGGCAATGTCTGAAGACATTGTTGGTTGGAAGGAGTGCTACTCGTGTTTAGAGGGTAGAGGCCAGTGATACTGCTAAACATCCTACAGTGCACACAGGACAGCCCCCCAACAACACAGAATTATCCAGCCCTAAATGTCAGTAGTGCTGAGGTTGAGAAACCCTGCCCTACGCTCACACATAATTCTCTCCCTTCATAGTACTCCACCACTGGAAATACCCACTCATCAGTGTAAACGCTGCTCACTCTCACTCTCTCCCACTAGATTATGGTCCCCTTCATCAGGGCAGGAACGTGTTTGCCTTGTTCAGCTCTATCTACACAGCACCTTGCACAGTGCTTAGAAAATCTCAGACTCTCAGTTTTATGGAAGGAATGGGTGAATGAATGAACGAATGAATGAACGAATTCCCAGATGTCCAGTTCTTACCTTCCTCCCAAAAGTCTCTCTCCCAGTCCCTTGCCCACCCTCTGCTCTCCCACCTTCTTTAACCATGCAGTGATCTGGGCCTGGTGCCCAGGGCTTAGGCTTGGCTAGATGGCTTTGTTCTGGGCTATAAGCTGTCTGTGCCCTAGACATGACCCAGAGGCAGCCTCTGCTGTGGGCACCCTCTGGAGGGGAGAGCGTCCTTCTCATGCACGGAGTATGACTCTCTATCTGTCGCTTATAGGTCAACCTTGAGGAAACTGAAGCCTGAGAGTATGTATGAGACCTGGGTGAGTGCCCCTGGACCAGGCCAGGCCCTCGGGGGAGCATGGGTGGCTGAAGACGCAAGTCCTAGAAACATCCCACCTTGCTGTTCCTCATGCCTTGCTTGTAGGAATGACAATGCACCAGCAAAGGTTGAGGGTTTCGTTCTAAGAATGTGTCAGGAATTGGGAGACACACATAAGTTGATGAAGATGACAAGGGAGGAGCTCCAAGCTCTGGGGCTAAAGGGTTTGTGAGGGGAGGTGTGGGGGCCATGGACCTGAAGGGGGCAGTGTCGCTTGGAAAAGGGTCACCACCACAAGAATGTACCTGATCCAGGGCTGGCCCCATGGCTTAGCGATTAAGTGCACGCGCTCCGCTACTGGTGGCCCGGGTTCGGATCCCGGGCGCGCACCGACGCACCGCTTCTCCGGCCATGCTGAGGCCGCGTCCCACATACAGCACCTAGAAGGATGTGCAACTATAACATACAACTATCTACTGGGGCTTTGGAAAAAGGAGGAGGATTGGCAATAGATGTTAGCTCAGAGCCGGTCTTCCTCAGCAAGAAGAAGAGGAGGATTAGCACAGACGTTAGTTCAGGGCTGATCTTCCTCACAAAAAAAAAAAAAAAAAAGAATATACCTGATCCAGAAGCTGGACTCCCACAAAATTCAGGTTCAAGGAAGATCTACGGTCTGTTCTGGGCTCTCTAACTTCAGGGAGCATACCTAAGGCCTCCCATCTCCCAACAGGAGGACGATCTGGATGGAATCCATATTGTGGCCTTTGCAGAGGAAGCCGATCCTGGTGAGAGAGGAATACTGGATTGGATTTGGGGGGCATTGATGAGGGGGGTGGTGGGGGTGTGTGTTGTAGCATAGGCTTCCCTTGGGAGGCATTCCTGGAAAAGTGCAAGCAGCCTGCGGCTAGACCTGTGGAACTGTGGGAGGCAGGAAAGAGATCTAGTCTCTTGTTCCCTCTGGGTCCTTTTCCTCTCTGCCCTACCTCACACTTCTCACTTGTGTTCCCTCCAAGATGGCTATGAGTTCTTAGAAATCCTCAAGTCTGTGGCCCAAGATAACACTGATAACCCTGATCTTAGCATCATCTGGATTGACCCTGATGACTTCCCCCTGGTAAGAGGCCTGCACAGGCACTGCTAACCTAAGGTGGGGCCTTAGACAGTGACACTTCTTGAGGGGAGCTTGTTTCAGAGTCTTTCCCCATCTTCTAGCTGGGGGACCCTGGGAGGTTTATGCCTGTTGCATGATCAAGGGCACTGTGGGCATGAAGGGCATCCTGAGAAAGGGAAAACAGGATGGGAAGTGAATTGCATGGGTCATAACACACACGATTCCTAGAGCAGAGGCTGGGTGGGCAGCACATGTGCCCACGGCTGGCTCCTTCTAAAGAAATCCAGAATTTGGGGGAACGGGTGGGCACATTAACCCTGCACGTGGTGTACACAATCATAAAAGCAAAGCACAGAGATTCCATGTCTCAGGGTACAGCTTTGTTTCCAGCTGAATCCCCAACACCTAGCACTCATTGTTGAAAGAGCAATGGAGTGGACAAACAGAAATGTAAGGAACATTGGCAATTACCAGGTATAACTACCATAGTTTAGAGATGTAGAAACTGAGGGCCAAGGAGAAGTGACTTGCCCAAAGTCACAAGGTCAATCAGTAGCAGATCCAGGATCATAACAGGGGTTTCCTATCTAGTTTTCCTCAGAGAGGAGGGGCCAGTGTCCCCAGCTGACACTCTTGATACTTTCCCTTTGGGATTTCTACCCTTTAACTGCTTAGCTCTATCCATTCCCTTCAGGCCTTACAGAAGGACCCATCTCTCATCCACTGTGAGTTCATGGTGTCCTCCCTCTGTCCCTGGGCTGACCCTCACACACATCCACCTGGATTCATGTGTTCCTAGACTCCATTAAGTTACCATATGTGGTCTCTCTACAGCTGGTTCCATACTGGGAGAAGACATTTGACATCGACCTGTCAGCCCCACAAATAGGAGTCGTCAATGTTACTGATGTGAGTTTCCTTCCCTCATCCCCGGTTGACCCCCAACTCTGCTTCCCAGCATAGCTAGCTCTCCTCTGCTCTGCCAAGTAGGAATTGAGCCCTTCCCAGAGAAATTAGACATGCCCAGTCTAATGGCTGGATAAAGGGAGAGATGCATGACCTGGACACGCCCCTGTCTCCACCTGTTGGAATCGGCTACTCATCCTTCAAGGCCTAGTTCAAATCCTCTCTTCTCCATGAAGTCTTTCCAGATCGCCCATTTGGAATCCTTCCCTCCCTGGCACTCCCAGAGCCCATTTGGCATCGAGAACATGGCTTTTACATGGCTATTTATGTATCATGTCTGTCCCCTCCAGTACACTTTGAGCTTTTTGAGGGCAGAAATCTTCTCATTCACACATAGCAGGTGCTTCAAAAATGGTTCTTGAGTTGAATTGAATAAGCCACAGTCTTTGCTTTCCTATAATTCTCAGTCTAACTGGGGAGCCAGGTATTCTATTAACTACAAGGCCAGATCTGATAAACTCTATAATAAAGATACAAATAAAATGCTAGGAAGGCACAGAAATCACAGCGTTTTCTGCTTGAGAGAATCAGATAAGAGTTTAAAAGGAGTGGCATTTAAAGTGGAGATTGTACAATGTATAGGAGTTCTACAAGTGAAAATTACGAGAAGTGATTTCCAAATTGATGGGAAAGTTAGTGCAAAGCGTCAAAAGTAGGAAAATGAATATCAGGTTCAGGAAAAGGCAAGTAGTTTTTTATGGCTTGAGAGTCTAGAGATCTCTGAGGATGGTGCTGGAAAAGCAGGTTATGAAAAGCCTTGAATGCTGGAGAGTCACTGACTTTATATTCTAGTCCAGGAAGAGCCACCAGTGGTTTTGCATCAAGGGCATGATAGAGAGGTCTGTTTTATTATTATTTTTTAATTTTTTTATTTTTTGTGAGGAGATCAGCCCTGTGCTAACATCTGCCAATCCTCCTCTTTTTATTGCTGAGGAAGACTGGCCCTGGGCTAACATCCATGCCCATCTTCCTCCACTTTATATGGGACGCCGCCACAGCATGGCTTAACAAGCAGTGCATCGGTGTGCGCCGGGATCCGAACTGGCGAACCCCGGGCTGCCGCAGCGGAGCGCGCGCACTTAACCGCTTGCGCCACTGGGCCGGCCCCGAGAGGTCTGTTTTAGGAAGCTCAGCATGTCAAGAGGTTGGAAGAAAGATTGAAGGGAGAAGGTCTATTTGCCAGTCCAACCATTCTTCCTACCAACCATTGTTTCTACTCCCACTGTCACTATTCTAACCTAGACCTTCACCTGGACAGTTTCTCTGGCCATTGACAGATAAAGGGAAGGGACAGAGGATGTAGGGAAGGATGTACAGAGTCCAGTGAGGGGAAGGATGGGTCCAAAGACCTGAGTCAGGCTTAGCTCTGGTCCCCTGTCTGTGCCATGTCCTAGGCGGACAGTGTATGGTTGGAGATGGACGACGAGGAGGACCTGCCTTCTGCTGAGGAGCTGGAGGACTGGCTGGAGGATGTGCTGGCAGGCGAGATCAACACAGAGGATGATGACGAAGACGATGATGATGACGACGATGATGACTAGTTGCTGTGGCAACCATCTCCCAGCCCCGCCTGCTCTCCTCAGGCTCCCTCCTGCCTTCCCTGTGCTTCCCTGAGCTCCTCCAGGGACACCAGGTCATTCTCTGCCACAGGGCCCATTGGGGTTTATATGCTGAGTGCTGAGACTCTGATCCCCCTCACCTGATGAAGAAAGGAGCTACTTTTCCCTAGGTACCAGCCCAGCTATCTCATCTGACTTCTGTTTCCTGTCGCACAATGTCCCTGTATCTAGTATTTGTTTCTTCCATCACTCCCTACACTCTTTCTTGTGATTTTCCTCTTGCCATATCTGTGGGCCCCCATCTCGATTCTGTTCCCTCCACTTGTGCACACTCTCCCCTGACTCTCTCAAATCCTATATCCTTCTGACTGTCCTATCCCTGGCCAGGAGGAAGGGGGGGTACTTTGTCTGGGGCTGCATCTCACCAATCTCTTGTTAATGTATTTGGGTCAAATGAGAGGCCTCAATAAAGGATCTGGGGCAGCATGAGCAAGTGTCTGCTGATGAGGTCTCACCCCTATGCCAGGAAAGAGGCAGCCAGAGACTGGGAGATTTAGGTGTGGGTGACTTGTTAGGGTACTGTGGTGGGGGGGTTGGGGCTCCCTCCAGGCAGTTATCCCAGAGAAGCTTGGATTATTTATCTGCCGCAAGTCAACAAGCCTTTTCTGAACACATGGTGTTTGTCCAGCACCACTATTAGGCTCTGGGAGAACAGAGAGTGCTGGGCCTGTCCCTGCTCTCGAGCTGTTTAGCCTCACTGGGAAGTCAAGACAAACACACTCAACAATTGAAGAAAAATACAAAGCAATATGTAATTAAGTGATTATGTGCTGCTTGATAGCACCCTCCCTGCAGCTCTTATTGAACGTCGAGACTGAGCCCAAATAACACTTCCTCAAGGAGGCCTTCCCAGAGGTGGCCCCTCCTGCAGTTTCCTCCTCTGGGTTCACACTGCACTCTCTATATACACCTCTATTCTGATATTCAGTTTGTTCTATCATAGTTCTTCATTTACACGTCTGTCCTCCCCACTAGACTGTGAGCCCCTTGAAGGCAGGAACCCAGGCTTTTCTCTGTTTCCACAGGGCCTGACATGCAAAAAGTAGTCCCTAATAAATGCTAAAAGAAGGAACAAATGAACAGAATGGGCTCAGAGGAGAGAGATCAGAGTGGGCTTTGATGGCTTCAAAAAGGAAGTGAGCATTTTCTAGGCCTTAAATGAAGAGTGGGATTTGACTGGGGGCAAAGGAGTTGGGGAGGGGACATTTCAGTCGGTGGAGACATCAAAAGCCCTGGCAGAATGTGTGTGTCATATTGGGGCCCAGAAGAAACCAGAGAGACAAGAAGAGGAGTTCAAGTGATGGTCATGAGGTTGGGTGGGCATAATGGGGCTCAGCTGTAGAGGTGTTTGCATTTAATCCTGTAAGAAGGGGGGAAAGGGCAAAATTTAATCTGGCAGTGATGAGCAGGATGGTTATAGGGAGGGGAGCTGATGGAGATATCAGAGGCAGGGAGCCCAACTCATATAATCAGAGACTGTTATAATAATCGGGGTGAAGTTGGGAGAATATGGAAGTGAGTGGTGGTCACAGGAATGGAGAGGAAATGTTGAGTTTTGTACAACAGGGGTCCCCCTGGACCTCCTGTAGTTCCTGGCAGGAAGGATCCACATGCTCTCCAGCACAGCCCAGGCTGGGGTAAATATAAAGGAGTCAGGGTGGTGGAACCAAGCAACTGAATAAGCCCATAACTAATAGACGTTACGGTTTTCATGGATCAGGTATAAAAGGGTTGCTGCGAGACTTAAAGGATTTATAAGCATGGAAGAATGAGACCTGAGGTTACAGAAGTTTTCACTCACCCTCTACAGACAAATCCAGGGAGTGTTCCTAGAGAAGGTGGCAGGACTGTAGAGTAGAAACCATGTATTCATCCAACTTGTACCCATGTAATAAATGTTTAATATACATTATGGGCACTGGGCCAATACAATAGTATTATGGAGCTTACTCTCTAGCATAGGTCAGTGAAAGGCCTCGGACTAATATCTCATGTGTTTTAAGTACCCATCTATGCCAGGCCCTAGGAGACTGACGATTTCTAGATCTCAGAAGAACTCTGTCAGATAGGAATCAGCATCACCATCTTACCAGAGAGGACACTCAGGCTCAGGGGCATAACGTGCCCCAGAAAGGAGCAGAGCTAGCATGAGCCCAAGTCCCCTGTACCTGGTTGCCTCTGGGAGACCTGAACCTTTCACTGACTGTAGATAAGTCATTTAGCTTCTCCAAGTCTCAAAGATGGGTCAACAAAATCATTTTTGGCGCTGCAACACAGAACAAATGTGATACACACAAAGGTAAATTATGAGAGTGCCTTACTATCAAAGGGGTAGTGACAGGGTGCACTGGGGGAGGAGATGGTGAAGAGCAAAGAAAAGGGCTGTGGAACCCCAAAGCAGCAGGAGCTGAGCCTGAGCCTCTTCGAGGAGCAGTGTAGACCCAAGAAATGAGAGGCTCACCTGAGGCTTCCTGAGGGGTCTCTGCCAGGTGGGAACTGGCATGAGGCCAGGGGGTTCCCAGAGGTGGTACAGACACTGATGGGACTCAGACCTCTTCCCAGGCCAGACTCTGCCAGAGTTGAGGTGGGACCCCTTAGGCTGGAGGTGGGGGTGAAAACAGATGCTTCCCTGCTTCTTCCTTCCCTCTTTCAGTCTGGCTGAGAATCTGAGGGAGGAAAGTCCCTGGGGTGGAGGGGAAGTGAGAGCTGCCATGCTGGGCCTGAGCAGGGGCAGAGCTAGGAGACAGAGCTAAGTGGCTTTGCAAGTTGTCTATATTTGCATGCTGAGCTCACTGCTGCTCTTCTTCTCCCCAGAAAATAAAATTACATCATGGTAGGGGGAAGGCTGGAGGGTGGTATATTTGGGAAAGGTGAGAGGAACACAAGGGGGCCGCTGGAATCATCCTGGAGAGAAAAAGATCCATGGCTCCAGGTCAAGGGAAGGAGGTCCCATGTTGCGTCTGAGCCCCAACCCCTACTGCCAACCCCACCACCCAGTGAGGGTAAGTCTGAGCTCCCCTGACTCATAAGGGGAGGGAAAGAGGTTTTCCAAATACCAAGTCTAAGAGGACCCAGAGGTCAAAGGCCTTCCAAACCCCTAAACCCTAACTCACTCTGTGCCTCCCAGGGTCCTAGCCACTGTGGCCACCGAAAGGTCATAAGGGGAGGGGACTGTCCCATCGGGAAAGAATTAAATCTGAGATTTGGGTTTTGCGGTTTACGGAAGAGGCAGCGTACCTACTCTAGCCCTCCCCCATTTCTGTCCCCCATGCCAGGAGCCTTCCAGAACCCCAGCCCCCGGCTGCCTCCCCTCCCCCTCCCGCCGCTCCCCGCCCCCCGCCCCTCCCCGGCTCTGACATCACGGGCCGGCCGGGTGGGGTGAGGCGGCGCTGGGCTCGGGCTCGGGCTCCGCGGGCGGAAGAGGCGGCGGCGGCGGCGGCGGCAGAAGCGGCGGCGGCGGGAGCTGAGGAGGAGGCTCCGGACGCTCCTCAGGAACCGGGGACACCCGAGTGCCCGCGCCCTGAGCGCTCAGCCCCGGAGGCGGTGAGAGGGCGGAGAGGAGATGTGTCGCGGGGAGGGGGCAGATTTGGGGTCTGGACTCGGAGGGGCGTCGATCCGGGACGCCCCGGGCCAGATGGGGAGCGGGGGCCCCGGACGGGTCCGCTCTGTGTCAGGCCGCACGGGCTCCGTCTCTGTCGGTGCGTTCTGAGCGCCGAGAGGGTGCTGCAGGCGGCGTGGCTTTGGCCGCCCATTCCATGCTGAACGGCAGTTTGGGAGTCGGACCGGGGCCTGGGGATTAGGATGGAGCCTGCTTCCCGCCCAGCCGGCTCGGCCGAGCCAGCTCCCGCCCCTCCCTCCCCTTCTCTGGCTCCGGCCTCGCCTGGGCTGGCGGTCTCCCGGCCCAGCCCTGCCTCAGTTACCCGGGCTGCCGCCCCTGCTCCGAGGGCTCAACCCGGCTGCTGGCACCATGTGCCCTCACGCTAGCCTCTGCACCTGGGGAAGAGGTGGAATTGGGGAAGGCTTGTCCGGAGGTAAGGAGGAAGGAGCTGGGGGTGTAGAGGAGTGAAGTAGCTAACTGTAAAACCCCTAATTAATTTCATATAATCCATGTCAAAACTGACAGAGACACACACACCTACAAGAAGACACACACCAGTACACACGGTGACACACACCCATGTGACTCTTAGACACATCGTCTCGCACACAGCAAATCACAAACGTCGCTGCACTACACATCCAACCCCCCACCTCACCCCCTCAGTCTCCCATGTGTAAGTCTTCTTGGAAGAACAGCAATCTAACAGGACAGCTGAGTGGGGGCCACTATCCCCAAGTCCACCCTAATTTTCCGGGCACCTTCTCCCAGCCCTGGGCTTCAGATCGCCTCTCTTTAAAACAGTGGGAAAAGATGCAAGAAAATCTTTGCCTCACTTCAGGACAGGGAGACAGGATCTTGAGTGCGAGTGAGCCTGGTGCTCTGAAACTGGGTGAGTAGGTTGGGTATGGGCTGCTGGTGGCCTCTCTTGCTGGGTCCAGTTAGAGCTAAGGGTGCTGGGAGTGGCTGGTTTCTGGGCATCAGAGTGGCCAAGGGATGGAGGAGGGGGTGGAAGAAAGGGAGAGGGAGAAAAAGAAAGAATGAATATTAGTCAGCCAAGGATGGAGCCCAAGTCAGAGAGAGAGAATGAGGAGAATGTGTGTGAGAGGGAGACAGATGGAGAGAGGGACAGACAGACAGACAGGGACAGGGACAAGGAGGAAGTGAGAGACCGAGATGGTCAGAAGAGTGGGAAGAGTGCTGGGAATGGACCACAGAGGCTCAGCAATCAGGGAGGATGAAAGCAGGGTGGTGGTGTGACCACAGGGAGTCAGGGGAAACATGCTGAATATGTAGAGAGTATGTGTCTGGCCCCCAGGCTGTCAGAGCGATTAGCTTTAATTGCTCTTCCCTTTGTGGTTAAACACTCCATTGGGGAAATTGCCAGAGATGCCCTAGGCTGTCGGCTGCCCTGGTTGCCTACTTCCTCACTTCCCTGACACCTGTGCCCATCACATGTACATGTATTGTCATGCATGAAGGAGAGGGCCACAGAGTCACACCCTGCCATGCCATCCCCTCACTCTCTCCTGCAGATCGTCACACACAATGCAATGGTGGATCACCAACCTGTATGCAGCCAACCAATCCAGGCCCCTCCCCACCAAACTTACTCTACCTCTTTACAGCATGGACGCTCACTGCCTCCTAACAGTATAGCAGCTCTGAGTCTTCAGATGGGGACCACTGAGTCACAGAACCCAGGAGTCCTAAGTATTCATGGCTACCATCAAGTGGGATAGAATGAAAGCTCATTGAAAGGAAAGGAGGAAAAGAGAGACTGGGAGACCAGGGAGAAAGGCAATGGATGAGGAAGACAGAGAGATGGGAGAGAAACAGAAATAGAAGTAGGCAGAGACAACCAGAGGAGTGGAGAGTGGCACAGGCCCATCCCCCTCCTCGCCATCAGGCAGCCCTTCTCTGCCCTGCCTGATCCAATGCCAGGTGTCTCCTTATGCCCCCATCTTGGGTTTGGTCTTTCTTGTCTTAGACTAAGGGCTAAAGGCTTAGCCCTGTCCCTCTGCCCATAGGCAACCCATTTTGCTTCTTGGACTGAACCGAACATTTTGAGGCCCAGGTATCCTGCTTCCCCTCATTCCCAGACTGACTCTGGAGCCTTAGAGCCCTCTTCTTCCTTCATTACAGGAATAAACACACTCCCCACTCCCCAAAGCTGAATAGAAGCTAAGGGAAGAAGTCAATTGAGTATGACATTAAAGGAATAATTAGGGATGAACTACAGGACTGCTTGAATTTGGGAAAAGATAAAATTTAAAATAGGAATCTTGCACTCTTCCCCTCCCACCCCTCTGCTTCTCCTTGATTACCACCCCCTTACCCTCAACTCCAAGCAACAAGACAGACAGACTTGAGTGTCTACAAGCACCCTCTTGCCCATTGCAGGGATCTCCAGGTCCTTCCAGCTGTGTGAGATGGCCCCTCCCCTCAGCATTAGGCAGCTGCCACAGATGTGAGGGAAGGAGGGGCAGCAGCTCCTAATATTCAGGCTTTCTTCTTAAGTTTACTGAGGATTTGGAACCAAATGCTAGGGAGAGGGGATAATCATGAATTAACGTCATAATGCACAGAAATTCTTTTGGTGCTACCACCTCTTCCACAGGTGGTTATCCCATTTTGCTAGGCTTCTCAAAGTACCCCCAGGGCCGGTCTCTTCATCCTCCAGTGCCCAGAGAGCACCCACCTGTCATGCTCCCAACTCCTACCCTAGAAGGTCAGTATATAACGATCCTTACCTCCTGCCCCTCTTCCCCAGCATCCTCACTTGGTTTGACCTTTGTCAGGGTTCTGCCTGGGGCCAGCTTGGAAGGAGAGGGAGGAAGGAAGGAAGGTGTGAGGAAGCTGTGAGCAGAGCACAGAATGATCTGGGAGGGAAGGGGACTGACTTCCTGGCAGCCTCGGCTCCGGTTCCCGGTTCCTGCCCTGGTATCCTGTCCCAAGAATGGCCACCGCCCAGGCTGCCTGGTGTTTCTGGGCAGCCTCTGTACTGCTCCAGAGATCTGGACTTTTCAGAGGTAGGAGGGCAGGAGACTTCTCCATAGGCCCTAAGGAATTCTGAATCTCGGGTGAGGAAGGTGACATGGTTTCTGTCAAACCCCACCGTGGCCAGACCATCCTGGGCACAGTGGTTGATCAGTGAGACTTGAGAGCCACATAAGGAAATTCCCCCTTCTCATACTCCTCCCAGACTATCCTGCCCTGACCCCTGCTGCCACAGGCCTGGGCAAATGGGATCTCTCCAGGGAGGGAGGCAACTAGGCTGCCTTTCCCTGCTCCCGCAGGGGGCCTTTCTCCTATCCTTTCTGTCACTTCTTACTCACCACTCCACACACCCCTCCCATCCAGTGGTATGACTGTCCTGACGACTGAGGGGGGGGGGCACCCAGAACGGAGGTTGCCATGGTAACCACCGAGCCAAGGCTTCAGCCTTCAAGCCTTCTCATCGTGGACTCTGTGCTCCCTGGCCCTCTCTCCCCAGGATTCCTCCTTTGCAGCATCAGTCTCTTTCCGTCTCCCAGCCCTAGCTCTCTTCCTCCATTCTGTAGGCACCCCTCACCCTTTCTATTTTCTCTGGATGTGAGCCTGTGATTATCTACCTTCTTACACATACTCTCAGCTGGTTCACACACATAAACACACAGTCCACAGACACTCACAGTCACACATCCAGTGCTGGCACATAATATCCATTACCGGAACATCCAAACACATGCCCCAGACCCCAGCCACTGCCTCCTGCCCATACCTGTGCCCACACCCAGGGATCAGCATCCATACGTAGGAGCCTGGCACACGCACAGTTCTCCCCTGGCACTCTAACATTCCCACCCCCATTTCTCTTAGGGGCCTCCATGTATCTGTTTCACTCTGTTAGAAAGCTCCTACCCACCCCCCCAGCCTTTGTGGGTGGGTGTCTCACACACGTTAATCCCTTCCCGCCCACCTCCCCTAAGTCTGTGTTTCAGATTCAGAGCCTTAAATCTTAACTCCTCCCGTGAGTACACACACACACACACACTTTCCTCCCACAGGATCTCTATTTACAAACTCATCTTCCATGTGAAAACAGGGCAGGATGACCCTAAATTCTGTCCCATTTTCCAGCTAAGGGCTTGGTCCCAGGGTTGCCTTGACAGAGGCAGGGTCTTCTTGGGGGCATCTTGCCTCCTTCCCATGCTGCCCTTTTCAGCTCTCCTCACCCCCACCCCATTATTATCGCCATCTATGGACCCCCTCCCGACCATCCCCCTTGCCCGCATCTCCCCTTTTCTGTCCTCGGATTATCAGTGTGTGTGGCCGGGGGGGGGGGGGGGGGGGGTGCGGCGGCGGCGCTGGGCTCCAGAGCCTGCTGCTGTGACCTAGATTTCAAGGCAGAGACGGTTCCTGGTGCTGACAGTCAGAGAGCATTGTTCCTGGCCCAGCCTGGCAGGACCACCGCTGGGACCTTCTGTCTGGTTGCACCTGGGTATGCAAGTGAGCATGCCTGTAAATGCCTGTTTCTTGTGGGGGTTGTGCTGGCCCTGCTGCCTGGCTCATTGTGTGGGTCACGGTGCCTGCCATTAAGGGAAGCTTGTTTGTTCTGGTCCAAGTAGGAGGCTGGGAATGGGGACTTCTGGGTCCACGCCTCTTACTATGTAGCAGGCATGCCTTTCTGCCTCAGTTTCCCTGCATATAGGCCAAAAAAATAAGGAAAATAGTGTGTGTCAACCAGCCCCCTTCCATCTGCCACATTCCCAACCCATTGTTGGGATGATTTGTGGGCAGGCTCAGTCAAGTACAAGGTCGTCTATCTCCTTGCCCTACCCTTTGGTTTAGCCACAGTGTTTATAATGTTATTTACTTTTTAAAATGCTTTACTTTTCTGATTATAAAAGAAATATATACTCATTGTGAGGGGAAAAAAAGCCCTCTTTTTAAACTCACCACTAGTTTCATATTTTATCAAATCCAGAAAGTTCATTCTAAGGTCTGACCTCCTTTCTTCCTGTCTTAGCCACAGTCCCTATCTTAGTGGAAGGAGGGCCTTGAATGTTCTCTACGTTTTCACCTAAGGATCGTTAAAAAAGAGGGATGGGGTGAAGGCCTAGATGAGATTTAGCCTTGCCCAGCCCCCTTTGGGAGGTCTTGCTGAAGGTAGTAGTGCCAGCCGGATGTTGATTTAAGCAGGAGTGGCAGCCCCCTTCCTGCCAGACTCTCCTGAAGCTGCTTCTAAACCCCTTCCCCCTACCACCCAGCCAGCCTGGGAACTGGGCAGGGGGCCAGAGCCAGCCGCTTGGTATTCTTGAGCACAGGGGCTGTAGGCATAACACAAAGGCTAGGAGAGAGGGCTGTGTGGAGGTCCAGCAGCGATCAGGGGAGAAAATGGGCTCCACAAAGATGGGGGTGGCCCACTGCTTCCCCCCTCCCTGCCCCCACCCCCTGAGCCCTTATAACTGAATACAGGGCTGAGCATGGAGGAGCCAGGGGACCATTAGACCAAGCAACTAGGCATCGATCCAAAATGAGTCATTAGTGGGTTGGTGGGAGTTGAAGTGAGGGACCCCTTTGCTTCTGGGGAAGAATGGAAGCTAGAACACATGAGCTCTAACCAACCCCCTCCAGCTCCTTCTCCTTGCCACAGCAAACCTCTCCCTGCTTGATGTTTTGGAGTGTTTTGTTTTTTTTTTTGGCAGGGGGAGGGGTTGCAGGTGGGTGGGGTGATTCTGGGGGGAACTTGGAGGCAGCGGGTGAGAAAGTCGGGAGCAGGCTGCTATGGTAACCGCCTCCTCAGTCAGGGGAGCTGTTGCCAGGGATACTGTTAGAGGGGGAAAAATGAAGAAAAAAGATGGTGGGGGGAAGGAGGTGTGACTTGTCACTCTAGGCTCCAGACTGGCCCCTAGCTTCTGAGTTTCTTCCCGTCTAATCCCACCTCCCTTAGGTCTTCCTTTCTTCCCTCCAGCCCTGGCCCTCCCCAACCTCTGTGGTTTTGGCACATGCCTAGGCAGAGGGGGTGGGTAGTGCCAGTGAGTGAACCACACCCCAAAACTCAACTCAGCCTCCTCTCCCTTTGTTCCTCCCAACTCCAGTCATGGCCGAGTACGGGACCCTCCTCCAGGACCTGACCAACAACATCACTCTTGAAGATCTGGAACAGCTCAAGTCTGCCTGCAAGGAGGACATCCCCAGTGAGAAGAGTGAGGAGATCACTACAGGCAGTGCCTGGTTTAGCTTCCTGGAGAGCCACAACAAGCTGGACAAAGGTGGGGGGGGGGGAGGACAGGCATCCTACCATCAGCCTTTCAGGTTCAGTTCACTCTGAGATGAGCTCAGAGCTCCTTTACACACAAAGTGTACTCCTCTGGCAAGGCAGGAGCAATGCTCTTAAGAAAGTAGAGGGGCTCTAGGTTAGTGGTCTTTACATTCTTCAGTATGCCCTTTGTCAGTAAAAAATGTTACTCAGATACTACTGTGCTATTATCACATATATAATATTAAAATAGAAGTTAAAAGTGATAAAATTTAAAATAAAACCACAAGTTCTAACATCATCTTATCCACTTTTAGAGACCACTGCTCTGGGAGGGGCTTTAGGGAGGAATGGATCTTTAAAGTGGCCCTGAAAGGGAAGTGGGATGTCAAAGGCAGGATCCAAAAGGCATGTTAGGCAAAGGGCCATAGTCAGAGGTGGGAGAGTGCCTGGTGTGTTTGGAAAAGCAGGGGTCCTGCTTAGCTTGGCTGCTATGGGCACAGGGCATGTTTAGAAGTGGCTGGAAAGGGAAGTTAAAGCTGTGCTGTGGAGTGCCTTGAGTGAGAGGGGATTTGAGGTGAGTGACCTGAGGGCCCTGCAGAGATACTAATCTGACTGGAGCATGGATAGCAGGGAGGGAGGCTAAAGGAGTACGTGTTACAGTTAGGAAACTACTGCAGTAGTCAGAGGGGAGGAGCCAGGGAATGAGGTCTCAGGGCGTCTGCAATCTCCTAGAACTGGCCAAGCCATGGAGATCATCCTTCTGGTCGTCTGTGCCTTCTCTCATTCAGAATTACCTTTATCACTAGGCGCAGAATCGCCTGGGTTGTCTAGAGATTCCACCCCTCCAGTCCCACATGTGTCGTTAGGAAATTCTTTCTGATGCTTACTTGGAGAAAAGTGGAAGAGGGACAGGGTGGGTGTGGAGATTTGGAAGCCAAGTCAATTTTTCTATTCTCCCCTCCCCCACAGCGTGGGCCCTGGTATTTAACCTAAATCTTTCTAAATTCATAATCTAGAAACTTCACTGATCAACAATCTGCTCTTCCCGGAAACAGTCCTCTGTTCTGTTTTTTGGTGCCTTAGCTTTCTTTTTCTGGCTTAGTAGCCCCTGTTCTTCCAATGTTGCCCCATTCCAATAACCAATGTGAGCAACTCAGCCTTGGTTCCAGAAGCCTGGTCTGGTAGAATAGGGGAAGCTGACCTCTAAAGCCTAGCTCTCACCCTCAGTCTCCTCCTCCCTTCCTCCAGACAACCTCTCCTACATTGAGCACATCTTTGAGATCTCTCGCCGTCCTGACCTACTCACTATGGTGGTTGACTATAGAACCCGTGTTCTGAAGATCTCTGAGGAGGATGAGCTGGACACCAAGCTAACCCGTATCCCCAGTGCCAAGAAGTACAAAGGTAAGAGGCTATGCCTTTAAGATACACCTCTGCCCCTCCCATGGATTATCCTTGGAGTACTTGAATTTTGGGAGAATGGAGGCTAACGCTCAACGCGCCTGCCTGGTGTCTCCCACGACTTCCATCCCTGGATACATCCCTTTTTGCCCCCAGACATTATCCGGCAGCCCTCTGAGGAAGAGATCATCAAATTGGCTCCTCCACCGAAGAAAGCCTGAGCAAGGGGGAGGAAGAGGAGGAAGGTTGGACCTTCATCGGACCACTCCCTTCCCCAATCCTCCAGGGGAGGGGGCAAGGGCAACCCCCCTCCCCAGTCTACCCACTTACTAACCTGGTCCTAACCCCCGTACTGTGCGCGTGTGTGTGCGTGTGCGCACGCTCTGGCTGTCTGTCTATGTCTAGCTCATCTAGTTCCTCCTCCTTGTGAGGGGATGGGGGTCAGGGGCTGGGGGTGGATTAGTTTCCCCACTCTAGGGGGAGAGGGGGGCTATTTCTATGCAAATAGAAATGGACACATTCCTCCTACTTCCCTTTCCTCCATTCTTCCCCCACATCTCAAAAGAGTAGGAGCAGAAAGGACCTGTATTTTCCTGCATTGAGGAGCCCAGGTGGGGGTGAGGCATGGGAGAGGTGGGTGGATCTAATGAAAAGCAGTGGAAGGCAAAGTGAAGAGGCTATCCAACCCCACCAGGAAGGGGCAAAGAAAAGCCAGAGTTCAGTATTTGTTCTCCCATGCTGGACTGCTAAGGAGTCCAGTTTCCAGCTGTTCCTCAAGTTGGAGGGCCTGGGCACCAGCAGGTCCTTTTTTGCTCCCCTCTCAGGGGGCTAGGATGCGTATGAGCCAGGAACCTAATGAGGACCACTGGAACCTTTCCTGGCCCCAAAGTTCAAACCCCATGGAGCACCCGGCATTAAGATACCCCCCATACCTCTCTGCTCTGGAGAGACTGGGCTGGGAGCATGCCCCACTGAGCCTGAGATGGGGAATAAGGGCAGAGAGAGGGCTCCCCTTTTCCACTCCTTTATTCCTACTCAGACTGTTGCATATACTGACCCTGAATCTAGGGAGGTTGGGGAATGAAATCCTTAGGTTTTAACTCCAATCCTGCCCCTACCTACAGGGTCCCAACGTGGTTATTGCAGGCAGCCTTCCCTCTCTCCCTGTTCTAGAACACCCCAAGCCAGAAAGGGAAGAAGTTAACGACAGTGACAGTGTTTTCCTTTGCACTGATGCCCAGTTCATTCCATGAGGGGACTTGGTAACCCCTCTCCCTGAATATCCTGGCGCCTCGGGCTTGTGAACACCTAGCCAAATCACTAGAGTACAGTGACCCCAGCCTCCCGCCTGTCCCAAGATGCTCCTCCCCACCCTGACCGTGCTAACTGTGTGTACATATATATTCTACATATATGTATATTAAACCCGCACTGCCATGTCTGCCCTTTTTTGTGGTGTCTAGCATTAACTTATTGTCTAGGCCAGAGCGGGGGTGGGAGGGGAATGCCACAGTGAAAGGAGTGGCAGAGTCAAATTGCTACACAGTCAGAACAGAAAACTTTTTTTTTTTTTAACTTGAAATTCACATGCAATCTCAAGAGACTATTTAGAGAAAGTTTAAGTTAGGAGCTTATAGGATGTGGGAGCAAAACTTCAGTGGGAGGGGAGGGCTGGCTGTTGGAAGAGGGAAGAAGCCAGACTGGGTGGAGAGCACCCTCTACTCCTAGCCCAGCCTAGCCTACCTGTCCCCTCTGGCCACTGCTGCGGACACCTGCCTTAACACATACACCTCGAGTACTCCACAGTTTTGCCTTAAAGGACCTTCCCAAGTTTCCCCAGCCCTGTCTGGCTTCTCCCTCAAGGAGAAAGATACTTGTAGAACTGGGAGGAAATGAGCATGAATTGTCCTTCCAGTCAGGGTATGTTATGTGAGAGCGAGAGAGGGAAAGGGAGAGCTAGAGAGAGAGAAAGAGAGAGAGAGAATGCGAATGAATGAATAAGGACCTTTCCTTTGATGAAAGGAGAGGATGAGATGGGAGAAGGGAGACAGGGTTATTTTCAGCAGAGTCTAGTAATTTCTCTGTAAGGCAAAATAATCTAAAAAGACTAACCTGCCCTCCCACCCCCTGTACTGCTGTGAGATTGCCCCTATCCTGTGCTCCTCTGTCTGCAGTGTGCACGGCCTTGTTCTAACCCTGGAATAAAGGTGATTGATTGTACTGTACCTGACTGATTCTAGAATTTCTGTGAATAACCAGGATTTTGGAGCCTGAGAATGACTGGGAAGGGAGGGGGAGCAATATTTATCCCCAAATCCCTCACTGCAGCCTGGAACAGAGGCCAGGAAAACACCTCTAATAGTCTCTCTCCCTTCCCCCATCTCCTAAGTATCACTGAGCTGTGGCGCCTATTCCACTTACAACAGTCTCCAATTGGAGCCCAAGCACTGGAAACATGGAAATCCCAGACTGGACTTCCTAAAACTGTAATAAGGGCAGGGCCAGGCACCTATATTGGAAGGAGCAAAAATAGCCCATCACAAATGAATGGCCCACATATCACACAGAGAGCAGCAGTCAGAAAAAAAAAAGCTTTACTGAGAGAAAATACACAACAAATTCCAGAGTGCATGGTTTTCAGCCCACTCCATCACCCCACTAGCAATAGGAACACAGACCACTAAGTCACCACACATTCCCTATCTCAGGGAGGAAGTGTAGCAGCTAACATCTGGTCTGAGAGCTGCTAGGAAAAGGGGCAGGAGGAAGGAGAGTCTGGGAATTGCATCCTTTCACTCTTCCCTTCCTTCCTGGCCTGTTCTAGTATAATCTGACTGTCCCAGGAAGCAGAATTCCTGGGTGGGGGCAAAGAAATAGCAGCAAAGGCATTTAAGGGCAAGAATTCAACTGGGACTTTCATATTCAGTGACCAGTGATAAGACAGGTGTCCAAGCCCTAGTCACCTTATTTAATCAATTCTTAGATTAACAACTTGTCCCTCAATCCCGAAATATCAAGAAGTGGACAAGGTATAAAGTCAAACCCAGGAGGTCTTTCCCTATACTCATCCGTTAGGAAGGGAGATGGTATAGAGTTGGATAGTTTAAAGAATCAAGCAGCGAAAGGTAAGAGTGAGTATGTCCTCTGTCATACATAATACTAGGAGAGACAGTCCGCAGTGGCAGAACCCTTCCTGAAGTTACAGTTCAGTAAGTTTTAAAGACGGGCCAGTCTCTGGTTAGAAGAGCCATCCTGGAACCCCTACAAGACCTAAGGAGAGGTAGGAGATCTGAAGCAAAGAGCTGAAAGGAATTTCCTGTTTTCCCAATCCCGAAACCACAGCAGGAAAGTAGGGAAGGGCAGAATTGAGGATCCTTCCATTCCTGAGCCTCCTAAAACATAAGCAGTAAGCCTCAATTTCCAATGGCCATACATAGAGGGTAGGCTGACCCCAGGTGTCACCTCCACATCATTACTCTCGCTCACTCTCTCCTGTAAGTCCCTTTATTGCAGTCATAGAGAATATATGGTATAGATATTTAAACTTTGACAATAATTTTAACGTGATAACATCCAAGTTTGACTTGCTTTTAATATATTTATAGATATAAAATTAGGCCTCTAACAGTGATAGGGACAGGGAGATTGCTGCCACCAAATTTTTTTTTTTAAAGTAACAGAAGAGGTAACATCCTTCCTATTCTTCCTCCACTTCTGCCCCTCCTCCTACCTCCCCTCAACCTCACTCACCAGACCTATTGAGGGGGTGATGGATGAAGAGAAGAGAGTGAAGGATACATAATCAAGTGCAAAACACTGTGATAAGTAGAGAGAATGAATGGGGTGTGGAAAGGAAAGTGAAGAGTATGGGATGGTTAGGGGCTCTAAGGACTTCCCAGAAAAACAGGATCCTGGCATGGGGTTGCTCAGAGGGGAAAAAAAAAAAAAACCAATGAAACTGTCATAGACTTTTAAAAAATAAAGGAAACAAAGGTCAAAAACCTAAACCAAAGAGAGAGCCGCACTTCTACCACCCCTACTCTGGCCCCTTGGTGCTGAATAGCCAGTTATCCCCCCACCCCCCACCCAAGAAACAAGGGAGATTAAAGAAAAGGAAACCCCATTCCCTATCCCAAACCAGTTAACAAAATAAGCTCCCCTCTCCCCCCCAAAAAAAGGCTTTGGGGAGAGGCCATTTCTGCTGAGTCCTATGGACCTCTCCAGGGAACCCCATTCCAGGGCTCAACTGCCACTCCTAGGTACTCTCTGTGGGTTTACTCCCCTCTGGTTTGTCCTTCTCTTGGGATGTCTTTCTTTTATCTAAAGCAAAAAGTCCAAAGTGCGTTTCTGCTGAATGTAAGGGCCTGGGACAGGAAAGGGCTGCCCAGGCAGGATCGGGTTGGCAGTCCCAGCCCGCCCCTCGTGGGTACGAGGCCTCAGGACGGCATGCACTGCACCCGGTCGGGGCCCTCCTCCTCGTCCGATGTGTCTGAGGAACTGGGAGACTCATCCGAGTCTGCGTCTGTGGCCCCAACCCCAGGTTCTCGCCAGCGCTGTAGGATGGGAAAGGCTTGTTAGTAATTTGCCTGGAAATGCTCTAGGCCAGGAGTCAATAGAATTTTTCTTAATGACAGTAAATATTATAGCTCATAGGCCATATATCTGTCACAACTATTCAACAGTGCTGTGTAGCGTGAAAGCAGCCACAAACAATACATAACTGAATGGATGTGGCTGTATTCCAATCAAACTTTATTTATAAAAATCAGGCAGCATGCCAACTGCCAAAGTTTGCTAATCTCTGTCCTAGGCCTCTTCTGGCATGAGAAGAAAAGCAGAAGGGTCACCCTGAGACTTATTATTTTTTCTCAATTCCTTCCCCACCCTCATGCCTTTGCCTTTATGAAGACAGCACTATGCATACATGGCGATGGAGAACAAAGGGCAGACACCACCCATTTCTCCTGGTGGCTCTTCCAAGGCTACATCAGGGCTCTGCTAGGGATGGGGGACAATGGATAGGAAACCCAACCAATACTACGTGATTCCTCCTTAAAGTAGTGAGGAAGTATGCACTGCAACTTCTTACCCTCTTGAGAGGGTCACTGCCCTTGGGAGCTCACTCCCCACTCCAGCTTACCCGGTGATGGCGTCTCTGTCTCAGGTGATGCATAAGGAACCAGAGCATGTGGCTATCAAACAGGTCAGTGTGGTGCAAACTATCTTCATCCCGCTCCCGCTTGTTCTTCTTAATCACCTGGAACCGAAAAGGGTTGGGGGGATATAAACAGGAACCTTGGACCTGATCAGAAAAGGCTGGTGTTCTGTCCCAATAAAAACTTCCCTTAGGAACTGTTAAGCTGAAGTGGAGCAAGATTAGATTAGGAAAGGATGCCCCAGGTTCATCCACTGAGAAGGTAAGAGGCTTTAAAATGGAATGATTCTTCCTAAAGCTGTCCCCATCCCCATCCCCACTCTACCACGAACTAGAGGCCACTTCAAAGCTGCCCCCTGGCCCCCTCAACAGGGACAAGAGGCAATGACAGGAATGTTGGGGAGGGTGTTAGACCAGTGCCTTTAAAGAACGGGGCAGCAAGTTGTTCCTTCCTATGACAATGAAGACTCGTAACAGTATGGGGATAAATAAAAAGAACATATGCCGTCAGCTACTTACGTCCTTCAACCCTGTAAGCTCGGTGGAAGTTTCAGCTGTGGGTGCCCAGATCTTGACATCATGGTCTAGGCCGCTGGTTGCCAGCACAGGCAGGTGAGGGTGGGGCTCAAGACAGTTTACCTGGTCAGGAGAAAAGGAAAGCACAAGTTTAGGTGTATGTGGGAGTAGGATTTAAAAACCACTATGCACCCTGAGCTAAACAACTGTCTTGGATTAGGGCTGAGGCAGCAGCTGGAAAGGCAGGCCCACCCATCATGAGCCTAGGCCAAAGGGTCCTGGGGGTGGAAGAAACACTGGACACAGACTGGGTATAAGACCAGGCCCATCTCTCATTTCCTAGGTATAGGTAGCGGTGGCCTCATCCCCAGACACAGCCCTAGGGGTGGGCGGGTGACTGGCCAACTTACTGCCGGCTTCACAAAAAGGCAATGAGGTCCAGATGACCTTATTCACTCCAGATTCCACAGCTCCACTTGCCCAAGGCTGGAAAAAACCATCTCAGTGGCTTTCACCAAGTGGCAAATTTTTAAAAATGAAGAAAGCAGCAGCTGCCACTGAGCCCTCAGAGAAGAGTCAGAGAACAATTACATTCACTTGGCACTGTTTACTAGAACTGGAGGAAGGCACAGGCTGGGAAGAAGATGAGCTGGGGAGTGGTGGGGTAGCGGAGGCACTTGTCTGCTTTGAGAACCCTGCAGATCCAAGGGGACAGCATCCTGCTACCTGCCCTGAAATCACAACAGGCTCAGCTACAGGGCAGCACAGTATAACAAGGCAGCTTCCTGGGGAACCCAAAGCCTCAATCTCAGCCACCCTCTGGGTATATTCACTGAGCAGGAGAAATGAACTATGGCAGGCAGGCAGGCCTTCTGGCTCAGGCAGCTTCCTTCTGTCTGAAAGCACCCATGCCCCCTGCTGTCTGACTTGGAATCATCAGCCTTCCTAACAGGGTAGGGCAGGGCAGCTCCCATCCCCACCGGAAGAGCTGGTTCCAGATCTAGCTGCTAAAGCATTATCGGGCTTTTAGTCAGATGAGGAATAGGTAAAAAAGGCACCCAGAAGAAAGAAGGTCTGGTCCTAGCCACTCCTCACCTCACCCCACCCTGCCTTGCAGCTACCCTATAGTCCAAGAAAACAACCCCTGGCAAAGAGCCTCTTTTAGTTCTCTCTGGACCAATCTCTTCTGCCTTGCCTGCACACGCAGAGAGCAGCTGAGGGGAAGCTGGGGCCAGCGTGGAAAACAAAACTGACCTACAGACTTACAATCTTTGTCTTCCATTTTACAAATAAAGAATAAATGCTCAGAAAAGTCTGAAGCTAAGTTTGGGCCTAAGGGTAAGGCAGAAACCCCATTTCCCTCCTTCTCCTTCTCTCACTCCACATATCAGCTCACTGCAAAGTTTATATTTGGGCTCTTTTGGGAAGTGTGGAAGGGGTCCCAGGATTTGGAGCATGAGGCGGCACTAGACAGAAATTCCATTGCCTGGGAGTATTATCAAAAGATACGTGACAACTTACACATACAAACCTGAACTCATTCATTCATCTCCTGATAAGCCCTTGCTACCCCTCTACCCTGACCTAGCTCTGCTTGAACAAGTCAGTAAAATAAAAAAGCACAGGGAAGAAATTCCTTGGAATTTAAGACTAAGGACAAAGCCAATGGCAAGAGGAACAACAGAATAAATGACATACAGTACCTGTGTTGGAGCCTGCAGGGGGAGCCGACAGAGAGCTTCTGGGCCAGGGTACCTGGTCACTTCACCAGACCTGTCTGAATGCCAGGACTTATCCTGTCAATAATGCCTGAGCAGAGAAAAGAGCTCTGGCCTTAGATGACTGGGCTAGGGGATGGAGGGAAAGGGACGAAGCAGCCAAGTGCTTTTGGGAGACTAAGGATTGTCCTTTGACATCACCCCCCACCCTTGTCTCTGAATGGGAACAAAGAAAAGGACTAGAGTTTGAGCCAAAAACAGTCAAGAGACCTGAGCAAGGTGGCCGATAATTTCTAAGATCCTTTCTGGTTCTAACATTCTACTTTATGATATAGAACTGCTATGAGTCTACACTGAGTGTGGTGCCTGGTGACCCCACTGCTGGAAGGTTAAGACAAAAAAATAGAGGGAGCCAAGTGAGGATCACATGAATAATTCAGCTTACACAGAGGCAAGAACAAGCTAGGAAACTCACTTCACGGTACAGTCTCTATACACCTCTTGTTCTAGTCCCTCACTTTTAGGACCAGAAAAACTCGGGCCTGAGGCCCACCCATCCCAAACAGATGCCCTCCCCACCTGAGAACCTGGATTAATCATCAAATCCTGATATTGGTTGAGCTGAAAACAAACTGGCCTGCAGAGTGATTTTGGAGAACAGACAAGTGCTGGCCTGCGGGAGGGCATTCAGCCCTGCATCTCTCTGGAACAGAATGTAAGACAATAGTTTACGATAAAGAAAGGATTCACTGGCCACTTTTGACTTGGTTCTGACTACATGCTTATTGCAGAATTCTCTTTAAGACTCCAGTGTTTCGGGTGTGTTCACTGCAGATAATAGAAGAGGACCTACTGGAAGAGTAGGAAATGAAGTAGGCAACAGTGAGACACATCTTCAAGTTCTAGACTCCTCTCCACTTACATTCAGGCTATAAAAGCCTTGGATCTATACTGGTCGCAGGTCTCAAAAATTTAGAGGAAACCAGAAGAAAATCTGAAATAGCTTCAAACCAGGGCAAGAAACACAACAAGGAAGGGGATCCCAACTGCAAGGAACCATCCTAAATTCTAACACTAGTCTCTGGAGAAACCTCATCAAGAGATGGCTGGGCTCTCTGCAGCTCCCCACAGCTTACAAGGAATGAAAGGGAAAAGAGACCAAGCTGTCTCAGCCATTACTCAGAGGCTCTTAACCAGACTATCTCGGGTAATCAGTACAATGTAGTCTCCCAAACTGTCTCTTTCATATATTCTACAATCCAAAAACCTTGTAATAGAAAGCTACTGAACTTCTTCTTGACTCCGGGTCTCAAAAAAGGAAAAAAAAAAATTATGGTTAGCTAGATACATCTTAAGAGCTGACCACTCTTCACTCCCCAATTCAGGATCCTCATGCTTCCTTTTTGCCCTATCTCTACGAAGGTTATCTGTAGAATTCAAAGGACAAACAGACTGTGATATGATCATGGGTTGTATAGCAGGCTGCTTTAAAAAAGAAAACACACACACATTTTGCCGTATTTGCTCTCTCCCTATATATACATATATATCATGTTTATTTGTATCCATTTGAACGTAAGCTTGACACTTCATCCTTAAATACTTAATACATATCTCCTAAGTACAAGGATATTCTCCTACATAAACAGAATGCTATTATCACATCAAATAAATTTAACATCGAATGCCACATTATCTAACGTACAGACCATATTCTGATTTTCCCAACTATCCGAAAAATGCTCCTATGTAGGATGGTGTGATGGTTCTTGGTCCTTGAACTCTGATGTTTTTCTTTTGGAAAAGGTCCATGCCTAGAGATACTTCACTCAGGCCAGGGGTTCTTCCCTAAGATCCCTTTCTCTTCTCAATAAACTGTGCCTTAGAGGGGCAGAAGAAAGGAAAGGGAAGAAAACATTCCATCAAAACCTCAGCACCCCCAGACTATACTGCCTTTTAGCTGGCTAGACATCTAAGACATGGTGTCATGATATCACAGTGAAAATTCAGTGGTCCTGCTAAAACCTACCTTAATGACTGGAGAGAATAGGGAGCCAGCCAGCCCAGCACACCATACTCACCACGCCTCCTTTGTCCCCCTCCATGAACTGAATGATCTGGCAGGATGATTTCTCCCAGAGGAAGATGTGCCCGCAGTCACTACCGCTCACCACAAACTCACTCTTGGGGCCATAGAAATTGACGCCTTTTACTGAAATGATAAATGAGGGAATAAACCACACGAGGGCTGGCATCAGGCCTATGTATATTTACCTCATAGACAATTTAGTTATTCACAAACTGTACATCAGCTAAGAGCCAAAGAATTCCTTTCATTTTCACAAAACACATCAAGGGATTATGCATGTATAATAGATAGTTATAACAAGATACCAGTCCCAGAGACTATTTATATTCTCCCAAAGAGCTCAAAAGGGCTGAGGAGTTGCAGTCCCTAAGCAACAGCCTCAGTCTCATTAGTCTACACCCTACTGAACAACCACAGGCCTCACTAACGCCTTATCTGTCCCAACCTGAATCGCCCCAGCTCTGCCCACTCCCAGGCAGCACTGTCCTATGTCTTGGGATTATCCTCAGGATGTGTACTTCATTGGTACCTTGTCAATGCTTCCTGAGTCATCAGCTGATGACCAAGACTGATGGAGGTATGTGCCACAACTGCCTATAAGAAGCATCTGATCTGTGCTTGCTGCCAAGACTGAACAATAGCGATCCACTCTCTGAAATTAGTAAGAGAAGCCAAGAGTCCCAATTACTATGTCCAGTTCTACACCAGTCATGAGACTGACACTTTCTTTTGTCTGCCCATGGACTAAGATCCAAGTACAGATTTTTCCCTTTCTTCTCCCCAGCTCAAGAGAAAAAGGAAACTAACTGCTCTCTCCAAGTCAAAATTATGATAGATACCTGTTTGGAGTGGTAACAACACTGAAGAGCAGTGATTCCTCAACTTTTCTGTACATTAGAATCACGTAGGGAGCTTTTAAAAATCCCACTGGAGTTGTACCTCATACCAATCAAATCAGAATGTCTGGGGATGGGAGGCAGGCCTCAGTATTTTCAAAAGATTGTCAAGTGACTCTATTGTGCAGCCAAATTTGGGAATCACAGACAGAAAAAAAAGGCCAATCTTCATCTCAAACTTGGGTGAAGTACTATCACCATTCCTTCTCTGCGTCATTCAAAAGAATCATTTATTTCCTCCTCCTCCCTAGACATACAAGCTCATCCCCCCCATTTTAGGCAATTCAGTACCAGTGACTAACAAGGGCTTTCCTGGACTCCCTAACAGACCTTTTAATCCTGAAGTTACCTGAAATCATAAGAAAGATATAGTCAGTCTAGTCTCCTTATGTCCAAACCAGGTAACATCACTACAGTGGTGAGAGATGCTCCTGAGCCCTCTCTCCTCTAGCATAGTTGGCCCATGAAAACTCTAGGCCAATTAGGGATACCCTCTCACTGCCCTCAGTGACAGGCAGCCTACTCCTTAAGGTAGTTCCTATTTGTACAACCTGAATGAGAATATTGTGGTTCTCCAAGCCAACAGACTTGGGCTATAGAAACTAGAAAAGACAGCCTCACCTGTGGCGTTATTTCTGTGGCCCTTGTATCTCTTAACATACTGGGCCCCGTCACTGTGAGAGGAGTTGAAGAGGTAAATGTCTTCATCATTGTAACTGGCCAGGAGCTCTGCCAAGAACAAGCACACAGCAGTGAAGGCAAAGGCTGAAAAAAGCTGGGACCAGGAGTTGGGGGTTGGGGTGGGGCTTCTTGCCAGTAGTGCCCCCTCCTAATACCCAGGTACAGCACCCATCTTACCCAGTTGGAACAGCAGGCAAGTCAGGTGTCTAGGGTAGATTAGGAACACACTGCCAACCCAGGGGTAGCAGAATGCTCAGGAAGATCATACCCATTAACTCAGAAATGAGTCAAAGGCATAAGAACCTGCTAAGGCAAGTAGCCTGGGCTTCAGGACAGGCCCTGCCAAATATCATCTGCAGCATCTGCAAGTGGTGCCTGGCATCTCCAAGGGTCATCTGCTGCATCCTCCCACTGTGTGCTCACCATCGGCAACTACTCCCCAGCTGCTCCACTTGGAGCTATAGCACAGTGGTGAGCACTGGAGGGCACATGCCTCACTGGCTCAGCAGCTCCCTAGACAGAGGGGGCATGCCAGCCTAGGAGCTGGGCCCTGCTCACGTACCTGTGCCGTCGTGGCTGTACACAAGACAGGTGATGTTTGCTTTGGACTCACTGTTCACCTGCAATAAGGAGCAGATACTGACTGATGCCCCACCCCCCCATTTGTTATACCACCTTCAGGAAACAGGTTTTCCTTCAAACTCCCCTGTATCTTCTCCCAGAGATTGAGAGAGAAAAAGACAAGAGACAGGAGTACAACTGATGAAATGTGACCACCTCAGGGAGGAGAGGGCTTTCTGTTGGTTGTCTTCTATGTGCTAGCCATTTTATATACACTTTATCTCATTAGGCCTGACCACCATGGTGCAAGGCAAGGATCTTTATCTCTATTTTGTCAATAAGAAAACTGAGGCTAACAAGGTGAGGTGACTGCTCAAGATCACGAAGCTGATAAGTGGTAGAGCCAGGATTCAAATCCAGGTGTCTGCCTCGAAAGTCCAAGCTCTTTCCCCCATACCAACAAGTTTGGGGGTAGCTTTGGGGTCAAGTCAGGGAAGCCTGGAGACACTGGACCTTCATGAATCTTACCAGGTGATGAGGACAGAATTTCTTGAGTACTCCATTGTTCTCATTCTCATCAATTTTCCTCTGGTCATAAATCCTGTGGTGAAACAAGCAATGAACATGTCAAAATTTTTTAAATGATCTCTTGAAGAGTTGCAATTCGATGTAGTGGCAGGAACAGCAGTCAGCTGGATGTCAGGATAGACAAAGGATGTTCCCTAACCACGTTCTGGCTCATGCTCTTCCTTGAAGGTCCTCGTCTCCTACCCACTTTCCAAATGCTACCTCTTTTATCCAGGCACTTCCCATTTCAAGCGGTAATCTTCAATTGAAGTGGCTTCTCTCTCCTCTCAGCTTTTACATCACTTATTGTTTATTTTCATTGAAATAACATTACTATAGAGCTTTTTGTGTATGTAACCTTCCCAACAGTGTTTATTATTCATGGGTAGAGAACATGCATTATATAAGTCAGTGGGTCTTCAATCCTTTCTTGAAATCTTATGGTCAGTTCTCCCTCTCATCCCCTCAACAAACTATTACAAACCACCACTTATATGTCCTCAAGACTCCCTCTCTCCTTCCTTCATTCTCATCAAGCACCAAACTACCTTCACCTTCCCTCATCTCTCCAATACAACCTTTAAATTAATCATTCATTCAAATATTTATGGCACATACTATGTGCCAAGTCTTATGCTAGGTGCTGGAAATACAGTGAGGAATAAGACAGCTCTAGTCCCTGTCTTCACCCATCAGTCTCCTCCAATCTCAGAGCCTCATGTTTCCAGAGCTGCTCTTAATCTCATCCCTCCAAGGACCTTGTCTGTTTGATTAGTCCATTTCTCTCAACCTCTTCCTCATCACTGTCTGCCCATTTTCTAAAAATCCTTTTACTTACTGTCCTTTCCTACTATTGTTTTTTCTGTCCTTCCCCTTGCAGTCAAATTACTGAAAAGAGCAATCTACATTCAACATTTTCATTTCCTCACTTCCTATTCACTTCTCAATCCATTCCAATCTAGCTAACCCTCAACTCACCACTGAAACTGCTCTGGCTAAAGTCATCAGTAAGCTAACTGTCAATGCCAACAAGATACTTTTCAGGTCTTCCTCTCTTGTCCTGACGTTGTTCATTACTCCTTCCCTGAAACACTTTCTTTCCTGGACGTCCAGTCACTCCTTAATGTTGTTCATGGGCTTGTCTTTCTTGGCCCATCCCCTAAACGCTGATGTTCCCCAGAGGTCTGGTCTTAAGTTCTCCTCTGAGTCTATATATGGAAACTTTAACCTAGAGTCCAAGTACTATGTAGATGACCAGAGACTGTTCTTATGTGTATTTTTACATAGTTCTCCTTATATTCTCAAAGAGGCCAGAGATTCAAAAGGTGGGAAAAATTCTGCTCAACACTTTCTTTTGGTGATCAAATTTCACTACCAATGCTTTAACTACCACCTATATACAAATATACATCTCTTAAATCTATGTCTCCAGTCCACACTTACTCTGAGCTGTAACTACCTGCCAACTGAACACTGTAATGGGATGCCCCAAAGTAAACTCATCCTCCTCCTTCCAAAACTAAACTCATTCCAAACCTACCCCTTCCCCTGAATCTTTGTCAATGACACTATCCTAAATTGAGGTGGCCAAACTGGAAATCAGGTCCTTTCTCTCTGGTACAACTAATTTCTTTCCTGTCAATTTGGGTCCCTGGGTATATTTCTTGACTATATCTGCTTTCTCCACCCTTAGTCATATTTTGCCTAGATTATTTCTAGTATCCTTCTAATTGATTTCCCTGCTCATACTATCACTAGAATTATGTCTAAAATGCAAAATTTTATGTAAATTCCCTGCTTAAATCTCTTCAGTGATTTTGTACTTTCTAATAAGTCCACACTCCTTAATAATGCTGCCTATACTTCTCAAAGATCCCATACATTATACAACGCCCCCCAAAAGCTATGCTTCCTCGAACATTTCATGTCACATCTTGTTATCTTACCTCTACATGTTTCCTCTACCTGATATACTAATTCCCCATTTGCCTTTAATGCTGCTTCTTTCAGGAAGAACAGCTAGTGAAATGATTCCTACCATATTTAAAGAGTCTGATCTGAGTTCACATACTAACTCTGCTACTTACTAGATGAGTAATACTCAGTAAATCACTTAATATTTTTAATCTTTATATATCTGTTTCTCCAGAATGATCCTTAAAGGCAGAGACCATGTCTAGCCAAGTATATATCCAAACACACAGCAGATGCTGGATGAATAAATGAATGAATCAATATATGTTTTTTCCACAATCCCTTGCTTAATATCCTGCATAAAGAGAATATCCAGGAAATGTTTGCTTTGCTAAATGAGCCAAAAAAGAAAACAGAAAAGGAAGCTATTGTACTACCAATTACTGCTCTTCAACAAATATATCAGTTGATAATCAGATTTTTTTCCCCTCTAAACTATGTCCAAATCAACAGCTCTAAACTGTCATTAAGCCATCATAAACTTCAGCAAATTATTAAAAAAATAAGTAAATACTCAACATTTTGGTGTATGGACTATTCTGTGTTCCTCAGTATCTAATTTTTGTCCTCCTTCTTTATGGGGAAATTCTTACCTTCCTTCCCCTTTCTTCCATAAGTACTTATTAAGAACCTACTATATTCCAGATGTGATGCTAGACGAGGGGTTGGCAAACTTTTTCTTAACTGGCAAGGTAGTTAAATATTTTAAGGTGGCAGGCCATCTAGTCTCTGTCACAACTACTGAATTCTGCCACTGTAGCATGAAAGCAGCCATGGATAACATGCAAATGAATGGCTATGGCTGTGTTATAATAAAACTTGATTTACAAAAACAGGCAGTGTAGTTTGCCAACCCCTGCGCTAGACAGTGGTGATACAAAGATGAATATGAATTTTTCCCCTATTTTCTGAGCATAGAACAGGAATGATCTTGACATTTTTATTTATTTTTAAGACTTCATTCCTTAGTGAAGTTTTAGGTTTACAACAAAATTGAAAGGGCAGTACAGGGATTTCTCATACACTCCCTGCCCATACACATGCATAGCCTCCCCCATCATCAGCATCATCCATCAGAATGGTACTTTTTTTTTATTTACAAGTTTTGGCAATTATGAATAAAGCCGCTATAAACATCTGTGTACAGGTTTATGTGTGGCCGTAAGTTTTCAACTCCTTTGGGTAAATACCAAGAAGTGCAATTGCTGGATCATATGGTAAGAGTATGTTTAGTTTGATGAGAAACCAACAAACTGTCTTCCAAAGTGGCTGTATCATTTTGCATTTCCACCAGCCATGTATAAAAGTTCCTGTTGCTCCACATACTTGTCAGCATTTGGTGTTGTCAGAGTTCCAGATTTTAGCCATTCTAAAAGATGTGTAGTGGTATCTCATTGTTGTTTCACTATGCATTTTCCAAATGACATATGATGTGGAGCATCTTTTCTTATACTTATCATCTGTATATCTTCCTCGGTGAGGTGTCTGTTTAGGTCTTTGGCCCATTTTCTAATTGGGTTGTCTGTTTTTTTTTTTTGTGAGGAAGATCAGCCCTGAGCTAACATCTGATGCCAATCCTCCTCTTTTTTGCTGAGGAGGACCAGCCCTGGGCTAACATCCGTGCCCATCTTCCTCTACTTTATATGGGATGCCGCCACAGCATGGCTTGACCAGCGGTACGTCAGTGCACGCCTGGATCCAAACCTGCGAACCCCGGGCCACCGAAGTGGAGCGCACGCACTTAACCACTGTGTCACCAGGCTGGCCCCATGTTTGTTTTCTTATAGTTGAGTTTTAAGAGTTCTTTGTATATTTTAGATACTAGTCCTTTACCAGACGTGTCTTTTGCAAATATTTTCTCCCAGTTTGTGGTTTGTCTTCCTTTTTATTTTTTTTTCTGAGGGAGATTGGCCCTGAGCTAACATCTGTTGCCCATCTTCCTCCTCCTTTCCTTCTTCTTCTCCCCAAAGCCCCAGTAGATGTACATCCTTCTGGTTGCGCTATGTAAGATGCCACTTCAGCATGGCTTGATGAGCGGTGTGTAGGTCCGCGCCCAGGATCTGAACCAGTGAACCGCAGGCCACCGAAGCAGAGAATGCAAACTTAACCGATAAGCCACTGGGCAGGCTCTGTGGCTTATCTTCTAATTCTTTTGATCTTGTCTTTGACAGAGTAGAAGTTTGTAATTTTAACCAAGCCTCGCTTATCAATTACGTCTTTCATGGATCATTTCTTTGGTGTTGTTTCTACTAAGGCATCACCACACCCAAGGTCATCTAGGTTTTCTCCTAAGTTATCTTCTAGGAGTTTTACGGTTTTGGGTCTTACTTTTAGGTCTATGATCCATTTTGAGGTAATTTTTGTGAAGGGTGTAAAATTTTTGTCTAGATTCATTTTTTTTACATGTGGATGTCCAGTTGTTCCAGCACCATTTGTTGAAGAGACTATCTTTGCTCCATTGTACTGCCCTTGCTTCTTTGTCAAAGATAAGTTGACTATATTTATGCAAGTCTATTTCTGGGCTCTCTATTCTATTCCATTATTCTGTCTATTTTGCTGATACAACACTGTCTTGATTACTGTAGCTTTATAATAAGTCTTGAAGTCAGGTAGCGTCAGTCCCCCAACTTTGTTCTTCTCCTTCAATACTATGTTGGCTGTTCTGGGTCTTTTCCCTTTCCACATAAACTTTAGAATCAGTTTGTTGATATCCATGAAGTAACTTGCTTGGATTTTGATTGGGATTGCGTTGAATCAACAGATTAAGTTGGGAAGGACTGACATCTCCACAATATTGAGTCTTCCTATGTCCTTGACATTTTAAATCAAAGAATGGTTTCAGCGCGGTCTCAACACTCTTACTGCAACTCTCTCCACAGGCCTTCAGGTACCCACTAACTTGTTACCTTAAGCCTCTCTCTTCCCTCCTCACCTCCTCTTTTACCCCACCTGCTCTTTTTTTTTAAACTGTATTTTCTTTATTTTTTTCCCTCCAAAGCCCCAGTAGATAGTTGTATGTCACAGCTGCACATCATTCTAGTCGCTGTATGTGGGACGCGGCCCCAGCATGGCCGGAGAAGCGGTGTATCGGTGCGCGCCTGGGATCCGAACCCGGGCCGCCAGCAGCGGAGCGCGCACACTTAACAGCCACGCCACGGGGCCGGCCCACCCCACCTGCTCTTAATCTAGCATTCTCTCAGTGTCTCTGACATCACTCTAAAGATAGGGGAGCAAGGGGCCTATTTATTGATTGTGTTGTATGAACCAGGGCCCATACCAAACCCTTTAGCAATAAATTTACATGTCAACCAATCACAATGCAAAATCTACCACTACAGGATTCATTCATCTGATACAGTCTCCTTGTCTTCACACCTGTAAATTCTTAAACCAACCTAAGCAACATTTAGTAGTAGGGACTCACACCTACACCACCTCCACTTGCCTACTTTTTTTTCTTTCTTCCTTTTTTGGTCATAGGCCAAAACACATGTTTCTCGAAGGCTTCCCTTAAATGCTTCTTTGTAATCCTAAACTAAAATTCAGTATTCATGATGCAAAAAGCTTGAGGATGAGTAAGCTATTTCTCTGTATTCCTATGAAGAAATTCTTTCAGGCTAGGAGTGAAAGCTAATGGTGTTATGATATAAAATATTCAGCAAAAATATTTTCAAATTTGTACTGGAAGGTGAGCTCTTTAGGTTGTTTCAAAGATCAAGAAAGAAGAATCCCAAAACACCCAACTCGCTGAACTGAAGAGGTGCCAGATAAACTGAGGATGATCCTAATGTCAGAGAAGAGTTGGGGTGCTGGAAGGGCTATCTGCTCATGCAGGGTCAGTGTGCCTCAAAATCTACACCTGCTTCTGCCAAGTGAATAGGCTATTATCTGCTGAGAACTTGGGATGTACCAAGGGATTCAGGATATTGAAGCTGACAAGAGACAGAAAATCTGAGTATTTCTCCTTGTGCGGAAATGCTAAAACTAATTTCCAGCCTCACTCGAACCCTGGGAAAGTATCAGCTTTGGATTTAGGCATTATCAACTGCAGTTCTTCATACAGCCAACTCCTCCAATCTCCTTCAAACATCGAGGTTCTAGTGGTTGGATTATCTAGAGACACTGACTTTTCAAACAATCCAGAGCTCTAAGCAGGAAATCCCAATTAGAAATTTTAGTGAATGCTCAATTTTGAGAAGGCAGCATCTGAGAGTTCTGACAACTACAATCCTTTTTGATCTGATTAAAAAAAAAACCTACTTTCTTATTAAAAAAAAAAAAATCTACTGCTACGTATTTGCTATTGGTGAACAGAGGAAAGGAATTTAGAAGGCAAGGGAAACAGAAGAAGAAGACAGAGTTAACAGTTGTCCAATTCTCTTGTGGCAAGATTCTCGAACAAGCTAAAGTCATCTCTCATGTATTTCCAAAAACTTAGTCTATCCCCATGATTCTTATTAACAAAATTAATTTCAGAACATAGTTATAAAAATGTGCTCTCACTTAAGAAGAAAGACAATGCTTTTCACCCACCTTCAGGAAAGCAAAAAGTCATTCATTTTTCTAGTGATCCTTTCCCTCCTCCGTTTCAAACTGATGATCCCTCAGCAACCAAAAAAACAGGCCAACTAGATAGAACTGGGATACAGTTTGTGACTATGGGTCACCAGGAAACTAACTGGTACACATGGAGATTAAATCATGAACTCTATTTTCCTTAGGATGTGCCTCAATCATCAGTTTTAGAACAGATGTTCACAGTAACAAAGACATCACTACGGATAAAGAAAAGTGGTTCAGGACAGTGGGAGCCAAAAACCCTGAGTTCACACTGAGTACTCCCCCAAGTCAAATCATTTCTGTATCTGAAACTAGTATTTAAAATATCTAGTGCGTGTTAATTTATATACGAAGAATGGTGGAAGATATTTACTAATACAGCACTTGCTAGTAAACCTGGGTTTATGCCTTAGCTGCTATGTGGGGATGCTGGTCAATTCATCAAACTTCTTTAAAACTTGATAATCTCTATACTATGTTAAGCCATCCTCAGAGATTGTTACATTAGGGAACAGAATGCCTCAGAAGCTTAAACTCTTTGGAAGATGGTAAAAAAATCAAGATGGTGGTTAATGGAATTCTAAGCAATTCATACCTTTCCATAAGGGACACCTGGTAGTAGACAATGTATCAGAGTCTCCAACTCTCAAGGACACAAAACAGCCACAGACTCACCTTACAAACTGATCTCGTCCACCCACGGCAAACTGGTGGGTATTGGCAGGATTCACATAGATTGTATACAGCCCCACTTTCTTCTCCTTCTCTTTTGTCACCACCAGTTTCCTTTAAGAGAAGAAAAACATAAAAGTTATATTCTCCAAAAGATCCAGGTGGTCATGGCCAGTGAGAGCAGAGTGAGTAATGCAGACATAGCTAATAAGAAAACAAACAGATTCTCATTTGGAAAGAAAGAAAAAAAGTGGTTTTGTTTGTTTTGAACACTGGAACAAGAAAAAGACAAAAACCACCTCCACATATATTTACTAAATACTACTCTGGGGATGGAAAAAAAAAAACATGTGAAGTCATTTTCTGGTGTTCTTCAAGAACTATAGTTAAAAGTATATGAAAGTATTGCTCCTCAAGTAGTCTCAGTTTAGGTGGAGTCCAACATGATAACCAATCATTAAACAGACAATATTACCCACATCTTCCCATTCTTTATTTATAAATACATCTTCCCAATCACCTGGGAGCAGGGAGCGAGGGGAGGATGAATCATAGAAAGAGTGGACAGAAAAGACCTTAAAGTCAGAGTCTACCTCCCAGATTTCAGAAAAGTGTCACTTAAAATGCAGCTTCAAAAAAGCACGCTGAAAAATGACAAGCCATAGTTTTCTAGCATAAGAGCAATCCAAAACAGCATCTTCTCTCCTTATCTGAAGCAAATTAGGAAAGAAGTTTCTTATGAAGATAGCTGTTTTTGAGGTTGGAAAATAATTTCTAAATTATTCTTCTGGTTGTACCACAAAAAAGGTGATCCTTAGGAGGGCATGGGGCCCTGAAGAAACGCTACAAAATTTCAGAGTTTTAGCCAGAAGATTCTGGCTAAATAGCTATAATTTGTCCCAGGTTAAGGGTGGCACTATGAATAGTCTTCCCATATCAAAGTGTCCAACCAGTCAAATTTGACATCATAAAGATTAGGAGGGGCCGGCACGGTGGCACAGTGGTTAAGATCAGCGTGCTCTGCTTCAGCGGCCCGGGGTTCACAGGTTTGGATCCTGGGTGTGGACTTACACCACTCATCAAGCCATGGCATGGCAGAGACCCACATATGAAATAGAGGAAGAGGGGCACAGATGTTAACTCAGGGCCATTCTTCCTCAAGCAAAAAGGGGAAAATTGGCAACAGGTGTTAGCTCGGGGCCAATCTTCCTCACCAAAAAAAAAATTAGTAAACTCATAGGAAAAGAAGGGGCTTGGCTTTAGCTTTCATTTTTAATTCTAAGCTTTTGCTTATTTCTGTTGCTATGGAAACTGAAAGAAATATAACCATGACAACGAGTTTCTCTGTAAAGAAACGATTTTTGCATCCTCTCTGTATGGTCAAAGTCACTGCAGCCTAGAGCTGCTCTAGGCAAAGTGGACAGATTTTATTTGATTTTAAAATCTCTGCAGGCTTCCATAAAAAGACTAGTGTACAGAGGTCATTAAAAATGAATGTCATTAGAGAAAACACACAAACACATACATAACCCTCAAAAACACAAGGCAGAATACATATCAAAAAAGAGTTTCAGGAACAAAACTAGCAACGGAGAAGAGGCAGCTCTTATTGGGTTTTAGATAGGGGAAAGGAATAGGAGCAGATGCTGCTCCTTTTCACAGGACCATTTCAATTTCCTCAACAATTTGGATTTTCAGAAAGAGAAGGTCAGACAAATATAAAGATTACCATGTGGAAGCAAAACGAAGAAACTGAAGGGACAGATTATAAAGTACTGGCTCGACTATCATGTAATCCTGACAAAAAGCTCAATCTTTCTATGCCTCAATTTATTTACCTAAAACAAACAATTCTCCCTCCCAATGCATAAGTGCACAGAGTACCTTCAGCTCTCTGAGGAACATGCAGAGGGGCTATAAAAATGATTAATCATGACAGCGGGAAAAAAAAATTTTCACATCAAAGGGAGGCAGCACACAAAACCATACGAAACAATTTACCAAATTTAGCCTTAAAATTTGCAGTTTTTTAATGAGCAGGTATGTTCCAGCAAAAAGGAAAAAGTAATTACAGATCTGACCAAAGGATTCCTTTGAAGAATATCTCAAACTGGCTTCCACTGGCTAAAGGAATATCTCACCCACAGCTCCAAATGTAAGTCCTTTCCTGAAATGTTAGCCAATTTCACCAGCTTCCTGAGACTCAGCTATCATATATACACAAAAGAAAAACTCCCTCATGCCAACTCCACAGAGGAATGCCTCTGATATAGGTGGATGTTCAGGTACCAGCTTAACACATAAGGATAGCTTGGATTTTCTGGCCACAACCTTCACATTCAGTCTCCCACCTCATTCCACCCTTCTATTACTTCTTCAACTTTCCCAAAGCAAAAACTTTTGAAGGCTCACTGTCTCTTATTCCCCAAATCCAGAATTCGGGCCTCCTCCTATTCTAAGTTTCTCCTATGTTCCCTCTTTTAGTTTCTACTCTATGTATCATTGCTTGCATCTAGATCCATTGGTCAACTCTCAGTCCGATCTTCTGTCTAAATCATTTCATTCCAAATTTGATAATCTGCTAGTCATCTGTTCTACCCATTACTTGAACCAGATTCCTAATTCCTTGTGGCCTAACAGTAGTTTTCCTCTGAACCTGATACCGGATAAGATCTTATTCTGCTTCACAACTCTCTACCAGAGCAGACCAAACAAACTCCTATCATTTTTTTGCATGTCTGCCCTTCCCCTCCCCTCTGGAAAACTTGCTATGTTCTATTATCATCAGAGAACCATGGAACTTTAGAACTGAAAATAACAAACATCATTCAGTTCAAGAGATTAAATGATTTTCTCAAAGCTAGGTAACTGCAGGCTAGTACTAGCAGGCAGATCCCTTGTCACCCAGGCCTGTTGCCTTTCCAGTATAAACCCATTATCTCTCAACCCTCAACTTCTTGGAGGTTTATGTAAGTAACCAGTACATCCTTTCTGCAAGCCTAAAACATTGAGCAGTTTTTGAAATTCTTGCACTTTCTAAAGAACTTTTTCTAAACTTCTCTCTCTAAAAATAAAAGTCTAATAATAATCAGCTTTAAAATTATATTCCCTAAATTAACCTATGTTTTACTTGTATGCTATGTAAATCAGTGACATCCCTTACTCAATATTGGTATTGACAGACAAGATTTGTTATGATAATTTTTAATTTTTAACACAATAAATAATCTAGATAATCCATCCACAAAGTAGTGGTTAAATAAACTGTGGTACACCAAATGCTATGATGCATATGTCATGATCAAAAACAAGGCAGACCTTTATGGTCTGACATAGAAAGATCTCCAAAAGACATAATAACATGAAAAAAACAAATTACAGAAACATATATATATACACACATATGTTTATATATACATATAATTATCCCATTTATGGGGAAAAGTGTCTATGTATATATTAAGATACGTAAAAGTACACAACAAGGATTGGAAAGGTATTCAAAATTTTTAACAATGGTTACCAACAGCTAGAAAAGTGGGTGGCGGGGTAAGGGAAGTATGCATGAGGGAGCATTTACATTTTGTCCATATACTTATTATTTTAATTTTTAAAACAAGATGTATTTTTTTACTATAAGAGCAATAAAAATGAAAAAAGGAAAATAAAATAATTAGTAGCTACAATTTAATCAGTTCCAGTCATAGTGCCAGACACCATGTCAGGACATCAAATACACTTATCAATAATCCTCACAGAAACCAGAGAAAAAGAGATTGATCGATTATGCCCAGAGTGAGGCTGAAGAAACTGAAGTTCAGAAAGGTTACATAGGTCATAAATAGTAGTGTCTGAGTTGAGATTTGACCTAGGTCTGCCTGGATCCAAACAAGATGCTATGTTCTTTCTATGGTATCACACAGCTAAAAAGAGATATAATTTACCCATGAGTCTCAAATTCCTATAAAAAATGAACTGTGATATGCTAAGAGCTCTACTATAGCTACCAATATTTTTGTTCAAGATTTATTATTTAATTGTTTACATGTTTCTATACGTAACTGAACTGAAAACTACATAGGACCACATCTCTAAGCTGCTTTCAGAATGTGCTTCTTGTGGGTAAGCTGAGTGGCATCCAAGTGAATGGAGAGTGGAAGATCATCAAGTTATTAAAGCTCAGGGCTGGCCTGGTGGTGTAGTGGTTAAGTTCACGTACTCCGCTTGGGCAGCCCGGGGTTCACGGCTTCAGATCCTGGGCACAGACTTATACATCGCTCATCAAGCCATGCTGTGGCAGTGTCCCACATACAAAATAGAGGAAGACTGGTATAGATGTTAGCTCAGGGACAATCTTCCTCAAGCAAAACGAGGAAGATTGGCAACAGATGTTAGCTCATGGACAGTCTTCCTCACCAAAAAAAAAGAAAAAAGTTATTAAAGCCCACATGTAATAAGATAACTGAACCTTGCTTTAGAAATGAAGGTAGACCGAATAGTATTTCACTGCTGAGAAACAGACAAATAGCAACAAAGACATAAGGATATTCCCCTAAACCTTAATCTGCTTCTTCTCATAAGCACAAAGGGACTATTCTGATGGACCAGAGAGTAGAGCATTACCTAGAGCATGTGGAATATTTTCAAGGCCAAGAGCTCCAGTTCCATGAAAATTCTACTGCTATACTTACGAAGCTGGCCGGTCTTGTCTGAGGTCAATGGTGAAGACAACTGCATCTTCACCTGCAGAGAGGAACGTACAGGGAGAGTCTGGTTCCAGGGCCAACTGAAGGAGAAAAAAGGGAAAGGATGAGGTGTCTAAAGACTAGAATTAGAGGTTGTCTAGTTTACTCCTTTATCTTTAGGAAGGGCTGCATTTAAAACAACTCAGCAAGAGAAATGTCTACCCTTTTTGTTGTAAAATCCCAGGAAAAGAGATAATTTAATAAGCCCATTCTTTCTTGTTCTGTGTGAATTACTTACAGCCTGTCAAAAGGATAGGTGATTTGCTATTTCAACTAAGTCCCCAAGGGATTTGAACAGTGCTACCAAAGGATAATATCAACCATTAGGACTAATTCTCAAATAAAATCAATTCTACACCCTCAAGTGGGGGAGAGAAATGATGTCTAAGTTTCATTCCCTATAGCTTAGTTCTAACAGTTATTTATCTAATGGGTTGGGGATAGGCTTAAGAATCAAAGAAATAGGGCTGAGCCATCTGGGCTAGAAAAGGATACTCCAGGTCCACCTACATATTTGCCTGGGGTTTGAAAGAAGAGAGACCCATTCTCTTTCCATGGCATGGAAGAACACAGTGCCTAGTGTGAGACTAAGCAGCTCTTAGCTTCTCAGTGGCTGCCACCATGACTATTTGGCCTATATTCCCAGCTCTAAATAGGGCTTCCAGAAATAGTGCTGTTTGTGCACTGAGAGTTGTGAGCAGAAAAGCTGGAGCTCTCACATATGAGGAGCCAACCACTAGCACCTTGGAGCTGTTAAGGTGTTTTAAATACAATCAGAGTAAATTTTAAAGGTTTAGATGGCAGAGGAGACCTCAAACCAACCATGGCTCAGCTTCGAGGTTAAGTACAATCAACTGAACGCCATATGTGAAAGATCTAGAGATCTCTCAAATACGTGTCTTCCAAGAAGTTTAGGGTGGCTGCTTTTTCTCTCTTCTTATCTACAAATCTTAGGACTAAAAAAAGTGAGGAAGGCGACCACAATAAAAGGGACACAATGGGCAGAGATATGGGAAGGCCTTGGCTGAGAGCCACAGAGGATCTGGATTGCACCACCTTTGGGGCAAGGACTTACTTACCTTGTGGGACGCTCCCTTGTGCTGGGCCACACGCTTTGTATTCTTGCAACACTGAGTAGCAGACAACTCTGCTACCCGCACCTGCCCATCACGAGCACACATGGCCAGGGTGGAATCACCACTGTTAGGAAGGAACTTGGCCTGGGGTGTTATGAATAAAAAAAGGGACACAAGGAAATTGAGGAAGTGAATTTGAGAGGGAAAAACATGATGACAACCCCAACTCACCCCCTTTTGTTACACAACAGGTGGAAACTTAGCTCTCCTACTCTTATACAGTTGGTTAAAGTCTAATTTCTTCCAAGAGTTAAAGGAGAGGGAGAGAAAAAACTTTTCTGATCTAAGAGAGCATTTCAGTTGACTCTGGAAGGTTGAACTGGTACAGGATAAGTGCTCAGATGAACTAGGACTCTACCTACTAGGGGAGAAAAGTAAGGAAAAAAGGAGGAAAATCTATCTTGATTCAGGAAGCCAACGTAAATTTGCTACAAAGAAAAAGGAACCTTGAGGGGATGCTGGGGAAGGAAAGAGAATATAGGGATAAATAGCTAGTACCAATAGGATGGATGGGACTGATGAGTAAAATTTCCAGAGAATAATAATAATATTAACATTTATCAAATGTTTATTAAATACCAGACACAGTTCTAACTACTTAGCCTCTATTGTTATTTAATCCTCATAACTCTCTATGTAATTAGCCCTATATTATAGATAAATAAACTGAAGACAGAGGTTAAATAACTTGCACATCATCACACAGCTAGTAAAGAGTAGGGCTAGGATTTGAACCCAAGCAGTTTGGCTCAAGAGCCTCTGCTCTTATATGCCTCCTACCAGGGCACATTTAGTACCTTCCTGATGATTGCCAAGCACCCTACATATGAGGCTTCCAACAGTCTTTATGCTCAAGAAAACAAAAGGTTGCCAGGTGTCTTTCAATGTATTTAACTTCTCTAAGTCATCATGGATGCCAAGGTAGGACCGAATCCTGATGTCTAATTCCTACCACAACTCACTATCAGCTCCCACTCCAGGCAGCAGCTCAGGTTTGTCTAACTCATGCCTGATTTTCTCAACTGCTATTTTGCTCCCTTGCCTCACCTGGAAGACATTGCTTTTGTGGCCACTCTCAAAGTCCAGAACCGGCTGCCGCCGCACCCAGTCCCAAACCACCACTTTTAGGTCATCACTGCCACTGGCCAGCCAGGTGCCGCGCTGGTTAAAGTGCAGGGTATTGACACAACCAGTATGGCCCTCAAGCCCATGCTGCAGGCGGAAACGCTGCACAAAGACTCTTGCCCCACAAGCCTCATATACAAAGCGGGCACTTGATCCCAGCTCCCGCTCTCGAAGGGCAGGAAGGGCTTGCCAGCGAGGTCGGGGCAGGGCCGATGTCTCCGAGGACACCCAATCCTCCAGGGCACGCTCATCATCTGATGAGTCCTGGTCACGGTTGGCCCGCTTGCGCTGTACACGGCGCCGAGGATGCTCTTCTTCTTCCTCTTCTTCTTCCTCCTCTTCCTCTGAGCGGTCATGGACTTGGTTTTCATCATTGATGGAGTAATGCCCAGTGTCCTCCATGCTGTCAGAGTCTTTGTCTTCACCTGAGCTCTCTGTATCTGTGCCTCGACTTTCTGTGCTGGTGCGGTTGGGGCCACCATCATCCCCGGTCAAGCTCAAGCTCAGGTCTGAGGCCTCCACTTCAATGCCTGAGGATGTCTCCCTCCCCTCCTCAGCTCCTGACATCTCCTCTGGACTGCTAGACAGGCTTCCTGCAGGTTAGTGAGGAATGGGGAGGTGAGAGAGAAAAATAAGGAAATAGGATAGTGATCAGAAGGATTTCCCCTCCTTAGTCTCGTAAATCATCACATCAAAAGACCTAGAAACCAACTTTGGTCAAAGTGTTTTTGTTACAAATGCTTATAGAGAGTATCTTCTGAGGGGGAATCTTATAAAGGACAAGAAATTGAAAAGATTAAGATCAAAGCCCCATACAAATAAAGGTACTTCGGCACAAGTGAAGAACTGCAGACCAACCTAAGATTATAATAAATTCTCAAGAAGCAAGGCATTGGTGGATTGTATGAAAGTATGCCTGATACAACTACCTTACGCTCTGTTCTGCTGGATGGGCATCCATTAGTTACAGCAAATAATTAAACTGAATATAGGAAAATGAACAGCCATCCCCAGCAAGAGTCGGCATAGCCATCTTCTTAGAGACAGATGGAAAATAACTGAATAAAATCATTCTGACAATGGATGAGGAGTTGGACTATTTCCCACTTCAAGAGAGCACCACTTGCCTCCTACCTCTTAAATCCTAAAGTATCTTCCCCTAAAGTCCTAAAATCCACTAAGAATCCAGAAGGATGTGGAAGAGACAAGTGGGAATTGTGATCATTTGAGTGGGTTCTTGCTCACTTTTTGCTAATAAATGTATTCTGACTTACTTCCATTAATTTAATAATTTTAATACTATTTTTAGTTATAAGAACTCTTCATTGAGAGAAAGTTTCATCAGGAAGCATACGTAAAATTGATAAAAAGCAGGGCTACTATAGTGGTACCTGAGAAGAAAAGTTCACCATCTTTTAGGTCTGCCATGTCGGTAGTTATAAAAATACTGGGTCACTTTGAGCAATCTAATCCCCTACAATTAGAGATACTGCATTCTCCTATCTAACAACAGCCAAATCATATTCCAATAAGTACTCTGGCAATGTTCTAGAGGCAATGACCACAACTTCCAACCTAAGGTCAAGGTGTGACAAAAGGAAGGGGGAATGAGGATTTTAAACAATGCTCATGGCCTCTTTTCTTCAGATGACTACAAATTTTATCCCGCCAGAAGTAAAGGCTGTTAGAGAAGGCAGACCAGCTATGGGTCACTTTGGTATGAGCACTTCAACTCTAGTACCACACTGATGTCTAAGGATTCAAAGTTGGAGCATCTTACTGCTTAGTCATCTGGATTAGAGCAGTAACTTCTGAAGATCTTTGAAGCAATGGAACACCTTTTCAATGAACTCTTAGGCAAAACCCAATACAGAAAAGATAATGCAAATGCTTTGGTTCAAGGAGTGATAGAAGGTTGGGAGAGACATAAACAGCTCTTTTTAAAAAGCACCTCAACTAAGAACACAATGTGAAAACAACTGGGCTAGGAACTGGAAGAAAAAGGGGAAAAGTGCAGCAATTTACTCCTAGGAACTACATTTGCTGAGACTGCTGTATATGATGAGAAAGATTAACAGTTGTGGTTTTTGAAATACAATTCGGCTTGAGAGTGGGACTGGTGAGAAAAGATAAAACATCACACCTATCACTTCTATGGAGAATGAAATATAAAACATCAAAACTTCTAGCATTTATTGTTAAAATTATGATAAACAAATTAAGATGACTTTGGGGTCCCCACCACATTAACATATTGGCCAGAGCATATCACAGGTTCAGCAAGAGGACCCCAATAGTCAATGACCAAGATCTAGCTCAGGAGTTGGCAAATTTTTTTTCTGTAAAGGGTCAGAGAGCAAAAATTTCAGGCTTCACAGGCCATATGGATCTCTGTCACAACTACTCAACTCCCCTGTTATAGCACAAAAGCAACCATAAACACTATGCAAATAAATGGGGCCTGACTGTGTTCCAACAAATTTTACAAATACAGTGGCGGGCTGGCGTTGGTCTGCAGGCCGGTTTGCCAATCCCTGATCTAGCTAATGGCCAAACTTCAAATCAACTGTATATCCCAAACTCCTTTAGAACCCTGTGCCTTTCAACTAAGCCCAGTGAAAAATTTGAACCACTTTCCTTTACAGAAGATGAAGGAATGGCAGTGGTAAGACCAAAACAAAGGGGCAATACAACAGCATGCTAAAAATCTCACTTTCCCTTCCTTAACCTCACTGCTCTACCAATCATATCAACTAGAACTTAGCCTATAATCCTGACCTGCAAGGTGCTGAGGAATGCTGGACACTGTGCTGCCCAACTATAACCATTTGAAGGATGTCTCTCTGGTTTAGAAGTTGGCTCAGAGTTGAAGCATTGGCCAAATAAACCAGATAGTAGCTATGCTCTATCAGAATCTTGATATTCTGCCTTCAAATCTGCCCTAGACCCAATGATTTAACGCTTGGCAGCTCTGGCCCTAAAAAAAAAAAAAAAGAAAAAGAAAGAAAAGCGGGGCCGGCCCGGTGGCGCTAGCGGTTAAGTGCGCGCGCTCTGCTGCGGCGGCCAGGGGTTCGCCGGTTCGGATCCTGGGCGCGCACCAATGCACTGCTTGGCCAACCATGCTGTGGCGGCGTCCCATATCAAGTGGGGAAAGATGGGCATGGATGTTAGCCAAGGGCCAGTCTTCCTCAGCAAAAAAAAAAAGAGGAGGATTGGCAGATGTTAGCACAGGGCTGATCTCCTCACCAAAAAAAAAGAAAGAAAGAAAAGAAAGAGAAGGAAGGAGGGAAGCAAGCAAGCCCCAATTCCAGTTCGTTTAGGTTATAACTTCATCTCCTATCTAAAATCTCTATCAAACTGTGATCTACCATGGAAAGAGGCCTCTCATTATAACTGGGGAACTTAACCTTCCCAACAACTCCCTGTTCCTACCACCAATTGAATCTTCTTTTTCTCCTTTATTAACAGCATCTCCTAGGTTATGTTCATCCTTATAATCTTTCAGAATTCCAAACGACCTGACCTTTCAGAGGCTAAGCTCTATTATTGATCTTCTGAAAAAAATCAGAAAGACGTTGAAGGAGCAAAAGTACTAGACAGTCCAAGGTGTTTCCTGTGTATTTCCTATACTCAAAACAACAAGGAAGGGTTCACTCTGAGGAAAGATTTCCTTCCCTCCACTACAAGCCAGGACTTCACTCTCTTTGGGGGAGGAGGAGAACCTCAGTTGATAGCAAAAATAGCTTAACCTTCACTTTGGCCCCTTACCATTAGCTAAGTCTGTTTTGCCATCTGTGCTGCTCCCTTTGCCGGACATCTTGAATGATGTTTATTGTAGCCAGCCTGGATACGGGAGAGGAAGAAAATGAAACAATTAGGAAACAATCTGGAAAAGATGATAAAAGGGACAAGGAGATTTAACAATGTATAGCTTTTGTCATTTTTATAAAAAGTATTTCTTTGTGCTCAACAGGGCTTCTCAGCTGCTGAAAATCACATCAGATATTTTCCCCCTCATATCTAAATTCCATAAAGGGACATATTTATGGGAAGTCAACTGCCATCTCTTTACTTTACTCACTGACTGACTGGCAGTGTTTTTTCAGATGAGAAAAAGGGAACTGAAATAACACCTGGAACAGTAGGTATATATCAAGTGACAGGTACTGCAAGCAGAGAGCTTTAACTCAATACAAAAAGCTGGCTTCAGCAATGCCCTCTAAGCAAGAATCTTCTGCCGTAAATATTATTTGTATGTATCCACAAACCCTATAAAATACTTGTTTTCACAACATGAAGAGGTGGGTCAGACTGAGTATCATTTTATACACAAATCAACAGAGAGAGAAGAAATAAAACTGTTGGGGTAAGAGCTTGGGTTTTATGTTCACTCAGAGGCCTAGCTTCAAACTTACAGGGGCAGATATTAACTAAGGATTATAAGAAGCAGAGCCGAATTAGCACATAGGAGCACCCTTCCCCTATGAAAGAACCTAAAAGGGTTTCTTTTTTTCCCTCTTATGACTAACAGTCATCAAGTGCAAAGCTGGGGAAGAAAAGGGCAACATTTCCACTAAACCATCTCAGTCCGTTTCATAAAATGGCAAACATTTCACCTAACTCCACCAACTTTTGCCAGACTTGTCTTTTTGGCAAAGTCCTAACTAGGAATCAGGGTACCTGACTTTTTTCCTTTTATACCACTATAACACACTCATTAATTTTTCAGGGCCTCACTCCCACCTCAAGCAAATTCCAAAGAGCAAAGAATAATATTATTCAGACTAGAATTTTGTTAAGCCCTTTCAGTGCCTTGGACAAAAGGCAATGGTAAAAGACAAAGTATGATTATGACTCCAGTCCTTGTACCCAGGCACACTGGCCTCTAATCTTTCAACAGCCCTTTCATTCCCATAACAATTATCCCAGAAGCAGCCCATCCTTATCCTTACCCCCTACTCTCCTCTACAGAAATCCAAGTTGCTTCAAAAAAAGTGTTCTCTGCCAAGAGACAGACGCCCAAAGCTTGCTCATAGTAGGCCGGGGCGGGGGAGTAGAAATAATGCAAGAGCAGGACTGAGGCTGAATTTGAGGGAAGGACACCTGGAATGGTGCTGATGAAAGACAATGCCAACAAAAAACAGATCCACTTAAAGAAAAACAGTGAAGAGCTGTTTGCAGAGCAGGCTATTTTCCTCCTCCTACTTCGATGATATATTTTTGTACAGCATTCCTCATACAGCACTTGTTTTTCCCTCTCAGTAGTCCCTGTTTATATTCTTTAGTATCTCAGCAGTATCTTCTTTCCCACCTAGGGTTTAAATTAATTACATTAATTGCAAAAGTGCTATGAAGTGGAAAAACGATTTGTACTACTTTGTTAAGATTAAAAACTAAGGTCATAAGCATATCTTATGGGCAACTGAGAAAAGATCTGACGTTTTCTCATCTCCAGAATCAAAACTGTCAACCATACCAAACTTCCCACCCCACTGTTATCCACACCCAGAGAAGAAAAAAGCAGCTCCAGAGAAGCTTTCTCAAAACCAAAATCTCAACTTCTATACAAGCCCAGACTGCCTCAATTTTAGACTCATAATGGCTCTAGAAACATTTGCTTTTCCAGTCTCCATGACCAAGAGGAGCCAAAAGCCTAACGCTCACTCAGCTCTGAGAAGTGGGAAAAGGAGAGCCATGAGTTTCAATTCATTCCCAGAGGTTGTAGAGCTTACCTTTTGGGGAATTTGGTTTAAGGTTCTTGCAAGAAGGGATCTTCTCTTTGAGGAGAAAAGTTGACAGAATTTATTGCTAAACTCAGAAACAGAGAAAACTCTGTAAATGTTTATATTAACTCTCTTTAATCACAGAATTGATAGGCAGATAGCTTCTAAAGGTCACATTTTAGGGGCCACAGAGTTTAGCAAAATTAGTCCCAGAATGAAAAACTAGAAGTCCAGGGTTCTAGTATCAGCTAAGCCATTAGCATACTTTGTGACCTTGGATGAACTGCTTAATCTTCTCTGTACTTCATTTGCTTCTTTTATGAAATAGTATTAGTAATTCCAGAGACGGTATAGATAAGTAGAATTATATGTTAAAACTTCTGCAGAAGGATGCTCTAGCAGTGGTTTCAAAACTTATTATGAACTTGTATCAGTGAAAACTTTGAGCATGAACTCTCAATACATGTGTGTATACACACACACATTTAATCAATTCACATTAAAAATTAAGCTTAACTTTTCTAGAAAAGAATAGAAACTTCAACATGCTTTTTCTATATACCACTGGATCATCTTCTATACCCCTTAGGGTGTATACATTCCCACTTTGAGGGACCACTTCTCTAGAAAGCCAAAAAATGATGACAATAACAAAATATAATTACTTTAGGAATGAGTAGTTATTCTTATACAAATTTCAGTCAAAACGAAGAAATTTAAACAATCTCAACTCCAGGGCAGGAATTAGAGTAAGTGCCCAAATTAAAGGAGGCTAAGATGCTATGACTGTGCCCTAGGTCTCAAGTATAGGAGCCACTCTAGAATCACTTCCATCATCAAAGAATACAACCTTATTTTATAATGAGGTTAGGGACCATACTTGCCTCAAACTACCTTCTTCATTCTTTAATACACTACACATTCCCAACAAATCCACTACTTTTACCTTGATTGATTTCCAGGTAAAATCCAGTCCAGAGCAAACCAATCTGAGCTTGGAAGAGCTGATGAGCTTACTGCCCCAGGTAGCTGGGGGAGTTTAATTAGATTAGCTCTACTGCCTGTACTCTAAAAATAACCATAACCCCTGCCAAACTGAAAGTTAAAGAGTAAACTACCGGGGGATGGGGAAAAAAGACCCAGTGTCATTTTAATTTCTACCTAAGAAATTTCAGCGACCTCGATTTTTCTTGTTTTCATAAGAAAAAGGCCTTAAATTTTTAACCATATACATGACAAAACATTAACCAAAAAACAAGCAGATGGAGAGTTAATCCAGTGTATAAAGTACTCTGTGGAAGAGGTACCAAGCATCTCTTGTTTAAAACCAATGGGGCTGCTTTCTTTTCCTAATATTGATGACAGATTTGTACAAGAGACCATGTATACTAGAACAATAGGATATGCAAATGGAAAAAAACAAAAACAAAAAACTTGACTCATATGTTTGTACAATATACAAAAACTAACTCAAAATGGATCATAGACCTAAATGTAAAAGCTAAAACAATACAACTTCCAGAAGAAAACAAAGCAGATAATCTTTGTGACGTTGGGTTATGCAAATACTTCTTAGGACAGGATGCAAAAACCACAAACCATGAAAGAAAAAATTAATTAACTAGGCATATCAAAATTAAAAAAATCCGAGCCAGCCCTGATGGCCTAGTGGTTCAAGTTTGGCGCTCGCTGCTTCAGCGGCCCGGGGTTCACTTCCCAGCTGTGGAATCACACCACCTGTCTGTCAGTTGCCACCCTGTGGCAGCGGCTCACATAGAAGAACTAGAACAACCTACAACTAGGATATATAACCATGTACTGGGGCTTTAAGGAGGAAAAAAAAAAGTAAAGACAAAAAAGAAATTAAAAATCCACTCTTCAAGAGACACTATGAAGATGGGCTGGCGCCGTGGCTTAGTGGTTAAGTGCGCGTGCTCCGCTGCTGGCGGCCCGGGTTCGGATCCCGGGTGCGCACCGACGCACCGCTTCTCCGGCCATGCTGAGGCCGCGTCCCACATACAGCAACTAGAAGGATGTGCAACTATGACACACAACTATCTACTGGGGTTTTGAGGGGAAAAAAAGGAGGAGGATTGGCAATAGATGTTAGCTCAGAGCCGGTCTTCCTCAGCAAAATGAGGAGGATTAGCACGGATGTTAGCTCAGGGCTGATCTTCCTCACAAACAAAAAAAAGAGAGAGAGAGACACTATGAAGAAAATGAAAAGACAAGCTACAGACTAGAAGAAAATATCTGCAAAAGACATTTAATTAAGGACAGCAACCAGAATATATTTAAAATCTCTCACAACTAAATAACAATCACTTGAAAAGATGCTCAACATTATTAGTCACTGGGGAAATACAAATTAAAACCACAATGAGAATCCCCTACACGCCTACTAGAATGGTTAAAATTTTAAAAATAATAATAATGAAAGCTTCTTTTATCAAGTGCTAACAAGGAGTAGAGCATCTACAACTCTCCTACACTGCTGACAGAAATGCTAAATGGTAGTCACTTTGGAAAACAGTTTGGCAGTTTCTTATAAAGTTAAATATACACTTACCAAACAACTAGGAAATCCCACTACTCAGCAATGTACTTAAGAAAAATGAAAATATATGTCCACCCAAAAATCTGTAGCTGAGTTTTAGTGGCTTTATTTAGATTCACCAAAAACTGGAAACAATCAAATGTTCTTCAGCTAGGTCACAGATAAACAAATTGTGGTCCAGCCACACAATGGAATACTACTGAGCAACAGAAAGTAATGAACTACTGATACACACAGCAATACAGATGGATCTCGAATATATTATGCTCAGCAAAAGAAGCAAGACTTAAACAACTACATACTATGATTCCTTTTATAGTACATTCTGGAAAAGATAAACTATAGAGACAGAAAGCACATCAGTGGTTGCCAGGGGCTGAGGGTGGGGGAAGGGAACTGACTACAAACAGGTACGAGAAAACTTTCTGGAATGATGAAAATGTTCTATGCCCTGATCATGGTGGTATTACGTGACTATGCATTTCTCAGAAACCACAGAATCAGTCACTGAAAAAAAGGGTCAATTTTACTGTATATAAATTATACCCAATAAATCTAGCTGGAAAAAAAAAAAAAGAATGAGAGAAGGAGGGGAAGGAAAAGAAATCATGCAGTGTTAAATGACAGATAAAACCCAACATTTAAAAATACTAAATTCTCAAGGCTGTGATTATAAACAGAAGTTAGCTCAAGTGGTCAATATGCCACAGTAAATGAGAGTAAAATGTCAGGTTTTCTTGCTTAAAAATGAAAGTGCAGGATTTTTGCTGCAACCAAAGCTGCCTGTGTGATTTATCAGCAACCATATTAAAGGTAAGGTGAATCCTAAACTCATAAAAAGTCTTCCACCCTATTGTCTTGGTGACAACTAAGAATATCAGGAGCTTAAAGTAGTTCTAGTGGTTGTACCATTAATTTGTATATTTATGCTTTTTATTTTAATTTTTTAAATTTCTTTCAAATTCATTTTAAATCCTTTGGAATCTAGGGTCTATGAAAACTGGTCAGATAACTCTACCTTACCTTGGGCCCAATGGAAACATCAATATCTAAATAATATTACTGTCCTGATCCCTTTACTAAGACCTGAACTCACTCTCAGTGAGTTCTTGAGTTACATAACCCTCACATTCTCTCAGGTCAGTCCAGCAATCTTTTGTTTGGCAGGCTTCGTTTTGCAGCACAAGTGCCCAACTCTCCCACACAGATACCCATATTTAAATGAGACAAGGTTTTAGAATTTCCTCTGAAACTGAAAGGTGATGGTAGAAAATACTTCAATTATTAGTAAGACAGATATTTGAGAGCCACACAGTCCCTGGGTTCTCTTGGGAGGACAGATGTCCCATACCACTCATAACTGAACAGCTGTTCAGGGCTGATCTCCATCCAAAATACAAATTTGCTTTTCAGTCCTAGGTCCCACAGTCCATCTGGAGTCAACCAGTCCTACTTTCCCCATCCCCAATTTCTGTTTTCAAGCTGAAAGAGCTCACTTTAAATTCATTCTCCTTAACTTTCTACTTTTCTACTTCACAATCAACACTTCTCCAAGCCAATTTCTAACTCCTGCCACCAGCCACAACTCTAATAGTACAGTATTTATTAATCAGACAAAGAACCTGAGGCACTGAAATTCAAAGGATGACTCCAAGGAAACTGAAACTCATACTATATAAAGCATGTTTATAGAGGGGCAGGCCTTTAGTTCTGGGCCACTCTCTATTAAGTACTTGGAAGAGTTGAATATACTACACTGTCTCCTCTGGTAAACTGGGCAGAGGAGCAGAAAGAAACTATGAATATTTTTGGATCTGGATAATTAATCTCTATTCCTACTGTGCAGAAGATTTGATAGTACAGAGCAACCCAACTGTACAGCAGCTCTAGCCTCCCTTGTTTATCCAAATTACAGGCCTCTGGCACCACCCAGTGGCATATTTGTACACAGACATGCTAGTAATGTAACAGCATACAAGGCAATACAGGAGCTACAAATACAAACAAAGCAGTCACAATCCCTTTTGTAGTCTATAATCAATTAGTAAAAATGAGTATACAACTAACTACAATACAAGACATACAAGCATCAGTGTCATAAAAAAAAAAGATAAATAGAATGTTGCTGCAATCAAACAGAGGAAAGGATTATATTTAGTTTCAGGGGGAAAGGAAGGCTTCCACGGAGAAATTAGCTTTTAAGCTGGGCTTTGAAGGAAGGATAGGATTTCAGTGGGTTGAGATGAGAAAGACATTCCATCAGGACTAGAATGAGAAAAGACATGGAAGATGAAATACGTTCAAGAAAATACATGGGTAATCTGGGTTGGCTAGATGGTGAGGTACAGTTGATTAGTTCAGAAGTACAGCAGAAGGTGTATGTGTGTGTATGTTATGCACCAGGAAGATTATCTTGTCAAGTATAATAAGATGGACTGAAATGGACAAAAAAGTAAGGAGAAAAGTTTAAAAGCTGTTATAGCTGCCGAGGTAATAAGCAACGAGAAACTGTCTTAGGATGACAGCAAAGGAAACTAAAAGAAGGGGATCAATGTGAGAAACACTGTAGAGGTAGAATTGATAGTATTTGGCTCAATAAGCAGTTACAAAGCTCAAAAAATAAAAAAGACAAGTTTGAGTCTGGGTGCCCAGAGGAAATCAAGTGCCATAAATGAGAAGCTGGCATGTAGGGGAAGAGATAAATTTGATTTTGATTATGTTTAAAATCCAAATCGACATGTCAGGAAGGTAGTGGAAATCCAATGTAGGTCTGAAACTTAGAAATAAATTAGGGCCAGAGATAGAGATTTGGGAATTATTTGTATAGAGAAGCTTCAAAATCAAATACCTTGTAAATTATACCTCACTAAAAAAAAGAAACAAACAAATTAAGTACCCAAGAAAGATCTGACAGAAAACCTAAGGAAAGAATCTTGGGGGATACCCCTCCTTAAAAAAAGAAAGAAGAAGAGGGAGACAGAAATGCTCAGGGAAGTAGCAGGAATAATGAGAGTGTTAAATGCCTTGGAAGTCAAAGAGAAAAAAGGTTTCAAGAAGGTGGGGATGGTCCATGATTCAAATGCTACAGAGAATTACAGAAAGATGTATACTGAGAAAAGGCTGTAAGAGTCAGAACAGCTTTTCCATGGAATTACCTCAGGTATTGGGTGAGAAGGGTTTTCTCCCTATTCAAGGATCATAAAATAAAAAGATTCAGCTATCTCTTCAGTTAAGTCCATTAAAATTATTTCCTTAAAAAACTCATTAGCCTACCAATCAATCATAACCTGAGACCCATTTTAAGCAAAAGTGTTTTTATTCATATTGTCATGTGGGCAGAGCTTTTATACTTTATATACACTTCTATAAAAAATACTGAATTCTACGTTTCAGCACATTTGCTTCATCACTTGGCACCGAAGAGCCCCGTTTTTTTAAAGACAGCACATGTTATAACACAAAGTAAAGGGCTTTGGTGTCAGTCAGACCTGGGTTTGAATTCTATTTCTACCACCTACTTCTGAGTTTGCTTCTTCTTTTGTAAAGTGGTATAATGCCATTACCCTGCAAGACTTGGTTTAGAGGATTAAAGAGAAAGTTTGCAAAGAGGCTGTTTATACATGGTAGGCATTTATATTATTTTTTTAGCTTTTCATCTCTAGTTCTAGACTACATTTGACAGAGAAGCCTGGGCTTCTTTGCCCCTCAGCAATGATCTTCAAGAAACTGTACACAACCTTAGGACACAGTTCTAAGTCTATGAAATCTGCTTACCTACTCTCACTGGCCTTTTAATGAATTTAGAGAGGTCTGTTAATATCTTCCTTTGAAACACATTCATGTTCTATGAACTGGAGTAAAGCAATATACCCAGGAGCCCACAATATAAGCCTCCCTCTCTTTAAGTTATTCCCCCTCTTGAAGGTTCAGAGGATAACCAAGATGAGAACTTCAAAGCAATCACTAGAAATGATGATGAGGAAGATAAGGAAGTCCTGTGTCACCTATACTACGAACAAGGAACTTTTTTCCTCCTTTGGATAAATACCTTTTCTCCCTGTTGGTAATACCAAATGCCCTGTGTTTACAATTTATTGGTTTTAATTCTAATAACAGTATTTCAGAGTATGTTAGGAATGCACAGTAACCTTTAAGTGCTGTCTCCAGCAATAGAGTTAAGAAACGTTTTATAATGTTTAAGCCCATTTATCTCAATTTAAATGATTCTAAGAAAAATTCCGTTCTAAAGAAATTCCATTGTGTTTCCACTATGAAATGATTTACCTTTACATGGGAATCCAGTCTCCATTACCAGTTTTTGCCATTCACATTTCAAATTTTTCTTAAATTGTTGGCAGGAAACGAGAAAGATGAAAGGGTAATGCTCCAAAGGTACAACTTAAAATAAAACAAAAAGGAGAGGCTAAAAACATCAAGAAGTGCCCTCCTACCTGCACTAGGTTAGAGGGCAAAGTCTAATGCTGGGTCCAAAGTGAGGTTAAAAACATACCTGATAATGTGATAATATTTAAAGTACTCCAGAGGAATATAGCCTCTTGGCTACCACTAGAGGTAAATCCCATAGCTTTCCAGATGGCTACAATCAAGAACAAGAAAAATGACATGTGAGGCAAACACGGATGCTTCACGTTAGAACTTGGTCAGACTTCCTTTAGTATCCTCAAAGGATAAGAGCAAATATCTAACCTCCCAGATACAAAGATGAAAATTCTAGGAATAACTCAATCCATTAGCCATGCTACATTTCATTACTAAGACGCCATCTTTGTCATATTAATTATTCCCAATGCCCTATTTTCAAACTTGGGGCAGACTCAGTTCATTACTTTATCTTTAGCATACACATTCCTGGGGTTAAGATAGTACTTGAGAAACTGGGCTTCTGGACCAGAAACTATGTCCTGTAAAGGTAGAGATAAAAGACTACTATAAAGAAGTGACCAATTCATAAAATTCATCACACCCTAATTTTTAAAGACCTCTCAAGGACTTTCTTCTCACTCCCAGAAGAATAACTGAATCAGTAAACAAGAACAGGTAGCCCCTTTTTCTAACCAATTTTAAAACAGTGATGAAGTTTATTGGGCACATTCACTAAAACAAAAGAAGAAAAGTTTTCAATATTACTGTAAAGCTAACCTAAAATTACTGGCATTTGGCTTTGAAATTAAGATATACATAGTCGCTACCTCCATGCCTGTGGCTGACTGAATTTTTTCAGTTGCCTGGTTCCAAACGGGTAAATAACAGATAATCTTGGCTCACTGATAATCTGCTTAAATAAAAAAAAGCTAATTCAATCTTAAAAACTAACTCTAACACCAATGTTATGCAATAAAAAGCTGTTGGGATAACGCTTGTCTTTTATAATCTGGACATTCCTAGACATGTTTAGAATAACTTTTCTACAGCAGAAATAACACAGAAATAAATCTATCTACTGAAAACAAAATTTAACTAGTCACTTTATGATTTTAAAAGTTTGTAACTCACCTAATAGAATACAGGACCTAGAGTGCGAAATTCTGTTAGATCTCAGTCTCCCACAAAACGGCAAACTTCTATAGAATGTCTTCTACTAGAGTCCGTTTGCTTTTGAAATGCCAGTATTGTTTTAAACTGACAACAAAAAGGCTGCTTTCTTTTAGCTCTCTCTGAAGACAAGCTTCTGTCTTAGGTCGATCCTAGTCAAGACTAAGGATCATAGCACTGGGACTGATTCTTACACATTTAATAGAGTGCTATCTCAAATGCCCTGTCAGGTTGGTGGTGGGAACTAAGGTCACAAGCATACCTAACCTCCCACCTTCAGCCATGCTAGGAAATACTTCCTAATACCATGCAACAACTCTTATGCAACACTCTGAAATATAAAATATCTTCAGAAAGATAAGAACTTTACAGTTGTGGTCCACAGACTAAGAATACTGATTCACTGTATACACATATGTCACCTGGAGCACAAAATGTGAAACTCTTGGGGGGGTGGTGAGGGAGGGATTCTTACCCAGCATATACAGTAATAAGGAACAGTCAAAGTTATGACCCTTTCAACATTTCCTTTTCTCCTCCCACTCTTCTCTCCTACCCCACCTCTCTCACCCAACATAGATCTCCAGATCTCATAAAAACACAAATAATAAAAATGCAGTCTCAGCTCACCACACCACCCTCCATCTCAAGTCTTTTACCTTTCAGTGGAGAGAATTTAGACCCTGGATGGTGGTAATTAAAGTTGATCAACTCTAAGTTGATCACTGGTCAATACAGTCACTTTCATCACAATGTTACAAACACTTTCTTAATTTTCGTGTGCCCTTACCTCCCCAAAAAGATGTGGACGAAAAGCCGACAAAAGAAAGTTAAAAACTTTTCACCTGTTCTGTCATATTACTAAGATGCTCCAGCTGAGGAGATGAAATCAAAAACTCTGCATTCCTAACTCCCTAGCCCAGACTTCACTTCATAAAGAAAGGAGACCTTTTCATGGTCTAGTTCTTTGATAATCTATTGATGAGGATCACTGTGCAGCCCAACAGCTTGGAAAAATGTATTCCTTCCATGGCAAAAAGAAAAAGGCATAAGAGGTAGCTGGAGCAGAGGTGGTAAATAACATTGAAGCAGGAAGGGAAAGAATTACAATACTTGTGTCAATTCTGATCAGATGTGCTAATAGAGAGACCAAGAGGAAGGAAGCAATGAACGAAGGAAACTTATTGACGTTTAGTTTAAGAATACATTTAGAGATAGACATACACCGACATCTAATATTCTGCTGTCCTCTGGTCTTGAACCCCCGCCAGACTGACCTGAATCATGTTCAGAAGCCAACCCTAGGTAGGCACCCACAAGGCATACATCTAAGCTGACCAATTAAAAATCAATTTGAAAAAAGAATCAGGAAAACATGTTTGAAAGCAAAATGCAAAGAAGTGTAAACTAATGTATAACATTCCAAGCCGTGTCAATGATGTGTAAAGAAAACAGAAAATAGCTTTTAGTGTCTATCGTGTGCTAGACATAATGTAAGAGCTTTATACGGGTTCCCTCACACAATACTAATAACAACCCTGGGAGCTAAGTGGTATTATCTCACTTTTAGATGTGGAAATTAAGAGAGAAGTTTAAGTAACTTGCCCAAGGTCACAAGGCTAATAAATCTTAGTAGTATTTAAACCCAGGTCTGCCCAGCTCTAAAGACTGTACTTTTCTCTTTATATCTTGCTGATACACATAGATACCACCCATAATCATCTTATTCTAGTTCATAATGAGCATTTTCTAGTTGGGACACTGTGTGGAATAAAACTCAACAGCATCACACTCATCCTTTTCCTACTACAAATCATAAAGATATTAAGAATCAGCCAGGCCTACCTTCTAGAGCCACTCAGCTCCTCTGTCACATCCCATGAACCTCAACCATAGCACTATTCTCAGCTACCAGAAACCCAAGAGTCTTACAAAAATTACACTTACAAGTATGTTCTGACTCCCTCTTTGGCACTGGCCCATGCTGCTGAATGCACAGGATGATTTCTCTGCTGACCAAGAATTCTTCAGACCAGCTATAAAAGGGCAGCCACTATTTTTTTTTCCACTCAAAATTTACCACTATGTCCTGAAAAGTTGGAATTCTAAGGAGGACTGAACTCAGACACTAACTAAAGGCAGCATCACTCATCACTCTCCAGCTTTTAGTGACAAGGAGCTAAATATTCTCCTCTAAATAATAAGGAATAAGAACCCAAAACCCTGAAAGGGAAAGAGACTTGATTTGACAAAAGGCTGAAGAGAACTCAGGCAAACTAATTCCAAAACTACATTGGAAGTACTTTCCCTTCCTGTACTACGAAGCTACATTGCAGCTTCGAACAATGTAAGAAACATGATCCACACAAAGGCAAAACACAAAGCAAATGAATAAAGAGGGAGACATTCATTTCTAGGCTTAACTGGAGTTATCTGAAGATAGACAGCAACAGTTTAAGACAGAAAGTCAAGATGCCCACAGCCAATTAAACTTGTAAAAGTAATTTAACCAGAGTTGGAACACAGCCAAGAACAATGCCCCAACTCTTTGGGAAATTGTGTAGGGATTTTATGACTTCAGTGGTCAGCACTTGAGCATCAGGATAAGGTCTGTCTTGGACTCAAGAATTTAAATGCCTTCAACTCCTACTCACCTTTCCTCCTTTATCACTGAAGTAGGGCCAGGCTGAGCTCCTGAGAAAATAGGTCTGTAGATTCACTGAAGGACTGAGACAGTTAAAGTTTAAATGGCAAAGGTGTCTCTTCTACTAAACATAAAAAATATTTATGAATACATTTTAGTATTTTTTAGACCTCAGAACTATTTAAAGCAGAGTAATTTATCTAATTCTGATTACTCAATAACCTACAAACATAGTTACTGAAATAAAATGAATCAGGCAAGTCATCCCCCAGTTCCACTAAAACGTAAAAGTCATTTAAAAGGAAAACCTGAATCTTTTCAACGCTAACCCAAAACCAAACCTCTGCAGAAGCCACAGAGCAGGGGGGAAATCCCGGAGAGAATGTGATAGCGCTACTGCCGGTTTGTTTACAGAGACTCCAGCAACAATCATATGAGTCAGAAATTCAAGCCACCAGATGCTTTCCAACGAACAGGGACCAAATGAGACCGTACTACGGTGTCCTGAAAGATTTGGGGGTGAGGGGAGGTAAACTAAGAGAATTATATTACAAAGGGTACAAGACCAGACGGCAACAACTGACTCCAGGGATCTTGGACCTCGGCCTTCCGTACAAGGTGCTGGGCCCGAGAACTCGGGATGGGGGAGGGGACACATTGCGCGGCGGCCCTGAGGTGACGAGGAGACGCAAGGCGAGCTGCGTTCCCCTAATCTAAGGGGGAAAAAAGCACACACAAATGGGTCACCCGACGAGGCAAGACGTCCCTGTGGATTGGGGGGCAGGCCCTTGAGGGCAACCCCAGACCTGACCTGAGGAAAGGGCAACCAGTCCTCCCGGCGGTGACTCGGGTCAGGGGAAGAAGACTTGAGCCGTGGGAGCTTGGGAAAGGAGTCAAATCTATCTTGAGGGGGTACGGGCCACGGGAGAGGGGGGCAGGCCAAGCCGGAACGAGACACGGACCGGGTAGGTCAAGGGGGGGGGGTGTCCGGCTGGGGCAATTACAAGCACGGGAGCCGGCGAGGCTCAGCAGCCTGCTTCCCGTCTTGGGTCATCCTTCTGCCAGCGGCTGCTCCGACTGTTCCAGGCCCAGCCGCCCCGTCCGCTGCCGCCACCAACGAAGCCGCCATCTTACACTGGCCAGCGGCCGCCACCACCACCGCCTCCGCTGTCTGCGCTTGCGCCTGCGCTGCCACACTTTCCGGCCCCGTTTGCGACGATGTGCTGGAGAAGACTGAGGGAAGAGTGGTCGCGCGAGCTCTCGGCTCTCAACCCTCCTCGAAGGACGCATATGGGGCGGGGCTTAAGGCCAACGGCAAACAGAGAGAGGGCGCGTGCGCATTACCGAAGAGGCAAAGTTGTTTCTGTAGCGTTTGAGGGGCTCGCTGCCCTCGTGTTTCTCAAAACATATGAGAATTAGGGGCCTTTGAAGGTTGTGGTGGAAATAAACTTCATTTCTAACGAGTTGGCAGGCAACCTCTTGGGCGACCTCCATTTTTGCCCCGTTTTTGAATACTGGAAACAAGCAGTCCTTGCCAGATTTCTTCTGAAAACCCCATTTCCTTTGAGGACCTTATTTTCTTAAATGGTTTCTATAACTTCGAGACCCGCTTCCCCTCAAGAGTCTCCAGTTACCCATTTTTAAAGAAGGAATTCAGAAGCTTGAGGTGCAGCTAAACTATTCAAGAGGCTCTTTCTCCAAAGGGGGTGATGTACACTCTGCTTCGTTCCGACATCTAAAGGCAGTGTAGAGAAGATCACTGGAAAGGTTACTCCCAGCTGCCAAGCTGGGGGATTTTTGACCAGAAGGCCAGGGTGCAAGAGTCTGACACTTTCTCATCTCCTCTACCGCTACCATCCTATTATAAGTCATTATATATTACTTAGACTACTGCAATAGACACCTAGCTGGTTTGTCTACTTCCATTACTGCCTTGCTAGTTAAACATAAAGCAGTCAGAGTGACCTTTTAAACTATAAGGCAGGTCATATTATTACCCTGCTCAAAATCTCCAAAAGCTTCTCATCATACAACAAAAATCAAATGATCACAATGGCCTCCAAGGAAGACCCTACACCATCTGGCACCTACTTCTCTGATTTCATCTCCTCCTGCTGCCTAGCTCTGCTCTAGCCTTATTGGCCTTCTCGCTGTCACTTCAGCCAAAGCATGGTCCAGGCCCAGGGTTTCTGCACTTGTTCCCTCTTCTTGGAATGTTCATTTACTGGATCTTTAGTAGACTTACTCTCTCCACTTAATCACATCTCTACTCAAATGCGACTTTCTCACAGAGGCAGCTTTGACTATTCCAACTAAAATGGTACTCTACACCACCATCCTCTGTCCTCTCACTCGGCATTGTATTTTTCATAACATTTTTTACCTATAACATTTAACCTATAATTATATATTTGTAATCTAACTATACTACTAGAATATAAGCTCTGTAAGGGCAGGGACTATGTCTTTTTCATCTGTAACCCCAATACCTAGAAGAGGGCACAAAGTAGCTATCTAATGCCCTACTATTCTGTTCATTCACTCCATCAACAACTACTGAGTTCCTACTACATGTAAGACCCTGTTCTAGGTACTAGAGCTGCAGCAGAGAATAAAACAAACCAAGATTCCTGCATTCATAGAACTTATTTATTACTGCAGGAGTTGGGAGTAGGGGGAGGAAAGGGACACACAGACAATAATATTAAGTTTTGAAGAGTACTGTAAAGGAAAATAAAGCAGGGTAAAAGTGGGTTACCTGAGTAGGTGTGCTCTTTTACATAGCAGGTTCAGGGAAGGCCCCTCTGCTGAGGTGACATTTGAATTTGAAGTGACAGAGTGAGTCATACACACTGGGGAAAGAACCTTCTAGGCAGAGGAAACAGCAAGGTAAAAAGACCTGAAGCTTGAGTGTGCTTCATGCATTCAAAGAACAGCAAGGAAGCCAGCATGGCAAAAGAGCAGGTAGGAAATTAGGAAAAACATGATGGGAGCCAGATCATTTATGGACTTAATAGACCAAGGAGAGGACTTTGGATTTTATCCTAAGACTGTTAAGAAGCCACGGACAGTTTTGAGTAAAAGAATGACATGATCTGATTTATAAATGAAGAGATTCACTCTGGGTGATTCTTTGAGAACTGCCTGCAGGAAGGCAAAATAGAAGCTGAAAGACCAGTTAGGAAGCTATTGCAGAAGCCCTGCAAGACTAGTGTTGCAGTGGAAATGGTAGGAAGTGGTTGGATTCAGGATGTACTTTGAAAGTGGCAGAGTTGATTTGCTAATAGACTGAATATGGGGTGAAAGATAAAGAGTCAAGATATCCCAGGTCTTTTGATTTGAGTAAGAGGATAAATAGTAACGCAATTTACTGAGATAGAACTCCAGGAGGGGGAGGGGGGTGAAGTAGGAGGAGTTTTTTTTGAAAAATGTCCAGTTCTATTTTAGACATGTTAAACTGGAGATGCCTGTTAGATTTCCAAATGGAGCTACTGAGTAAACAATTGAAATATGAATCTGAAGCTCATAGAAGAAAGGACAATGGGTGGTATAAATTGGGAAGTCATTAAGGTATAAATGGGTTTGGAAACATGGAAGTTATTTAAGACCTTGACAAGAGTGATTTTAGTGGAGCTATGAGATAAAAGCCTCCTCCTCGTCACCTGGTTTCTGGGCTCACTGCTTTGTTGGACTCATTGCTACTATCACCAAGTCAATTGCTATTACCACCAAATCTTCTTTTTTATTTGGGCTTTCCTATTGCCTTTGAAGTTGTGATGATCATTACCCCTTCTAGATATTCAATCCCACTGATTTCTGTGACACTATATTCCATAGTTCTATTTATATCTCTCTGACCATTTATTTCATGAGCTTCTCTTTCTATTCATTCTACATGTTCTTCCAAAGTGATTTTATCCATTCTTACAGTTTAAACTACTATCCACATAATGATGACTTCCAAGTCTTTATTTCCAACCCAGGCTTCTCCTTCAAGATTCAGACTCACACACCTGATAGCTAACGGCACTTTTTTAAAAACAGCTGTATTGAGATGAAACTCACATACCACACAATTCACTCATTTAAGGTGTACAATTGAATGGCTTTTAGTACATTAACAGATATGTGCAACCATCACCAGTCAATTTTCAACCATTTTCATCACCTCACAAAGAAACCCAGTACCCTTTAGCTTTCACCCTTCTATCTTCCCATCCCACTCCAGCCCTAAGAAACCATTAATATACTTTGTCTCTATAGATTTCCCTATTCTGGACTTTCACATGAATGGAATCATATAGTATGTAGTCTTTTGTGACTGGCTTCTTTCACTTAGCATAATGTTTTCAAGGTTCATCCATGTTGTAGCATGTTATCAGTACTTAATCCCTTTTTATAGCCAAATATTATTCCATTGTATGGATATACCACATTTTGTTTGTCCCTTCATCTGTCGATGGACATCTGGGTTGCTTCTACCTTTTGGTTGTTATGAATAATGCTGCCAGAAACATTCATGTACAACGTTGTATAGACGTATGTTTCATTTTATTTCTCTTGGGTATATTCCTAGGAGTGGAATTGCTGGGTCATATAGTTAACTCTATGTTTAATCATTTGAGGAATTGACAGACTGTTTTCCAAAGCAGTTGAACCCTTTTACATTCACACCAGGCGTGTATGAGGGTTCCAACTTCTCCCCATCCTTGCCAATACTTGATGTCTGATTTTTAGATTCTAGACATCCTAGTGGGTGTGAAGTGGTATCTCACTATGGTTTTGATTTGCACTTCTCTGATAACTCACAATGTCAAGCACCTTTTCATGTATTTATTGGGCATTTTTGTCTTCTTTGGAGAAATGTCTCCATTTAGATCCTTTGCCCATTTTTAAATTGGGTTATTTGTCTTTTTATTATTGAGAGAGTATATACTATAGATACAAGTTCATTATCAGATATATGATTTGCAAATATTTTCTCCCATTCTGGGGTTTTCCCCCACTTTTTTGATGGTGTCCTTTGAAGCACAAAACTTTTAAATTTTGATGAGCTCCAGTTTATCTATTTTTTCTTTTTTTGCTCATGCTTTTGGTGTCATATCTAAGAATCTTTAGCCAAATCCAAAGTTATGAAGCTTTTACATTTATGTTTTCTTCTAAGAGCTTTATGGTTTTAGTTATTACTTTTAGGTCTTTGATTTATTTTGAGTTAATTTTTGTATATGGTGTGAGGTAAGGATTGAACTCATTCTTTTGCATGTGGCTATCCAGCTGTCCCAGCACCATTTGTTGAAAAGACTATTCTTTCCCCACTGGATGGTTTTGGCACTCTTATCAAAAATCAGTTCACCAGACGTGTGGGTTTATTTCTTAATTCTATTCCACTGGTATCTATGTATATTCTTGTGCCAATACCACATTGTTTTGATTACCATTGCCTTGTAGTAAGTTTTGAAATTGGGAAGTGTGAGTTCTCCTTCTTTATTCTTCTTTTTCAGAACTGTTTTCTTATTCTGAGTCCATTGTGATTCCACATGAATTTTAGAATTAGCTAGTCAATTTCCACAAAAAAGTCAGCTGGGATTCTGATAGGGGTTGCATTGAATTTAGAGATTGTTTGAAGAGTATTGCCATTTTAATGATAAGTCGTCTGCTCCATGAACATGGAATGTTTTTCCATTTATTTAGATCTTCCTTCTTTCAATAATGTTTTGTAGTTTTAACAGTATAGTTTTGCACATATTTTGTTAAATTTATTCATAATTATTCTTTTTTCCCTAAGTATTCTTTTGGATGCTATTGTGAATGGAATTGTTTTCTTAATTTCATTTTTGGATTGTTCATTGCAAATGTACAGAAGTACAATTGATTTCTGTATATTGATCTGATGTCCTGCAACTGTGCTGAACTCATTAGTTCTAATGCTTTTTCAGTGGATTCCTTAGGATTTTCTATACACAAGATCATGCCATCTACAAATACAGTTTTATTTCATCTTTTATAATCTCAATGCCTTTTATTCCTTTTTCTTGCCTAATTGCCCTGGCTAGAACCTCCAGCACAATGTTGACTAGAAGTGGCAGGAGCTGATATCCTTGTGTTGTTCCTGATCTTAGGGGAAACGCATCCAGTCTTTCACCATTAAGTATGATATCTTAAGGGTGTAGGTCTTCAAGCTGTAGGTTTTTTGTAGATGCACTTTATCAAGTTGAGAATGTTCCCTTCTATTCCAACCAATAGCACTTTAACATTCCCAAACTGAACTCACCTTTGCTCTACCTTCTGTCAAACTCAAACTGCTCCATTCTTATCTCTTAGTTGACACCACTCTTCTCCTATCTTAGGTTGGATCTCTAGAAGCAGAGCCCGAGAAAGGAATTCTGTGCAAGTGGTTTATTGAGGGAATGCTCTCAAATAAAACCTGTAACAGAGTAAGGGAAGCAAGATAGGACAAGAGAAAAAGCTAGGCAAAGATATGGGCTTAGCTGCTAAGTTTAGCTTCCACTGGGAACTCTTGGCACATAATGGCATATATGTTCCACCTTGAGGAAAGGGGGAAAGAATTTTGTACCTTAGAATCATTTACGGGCCGGCCCGGTGGCTTAGCGGTTAAGTGCGTGCGCTCCGCTGCTGGCGGCCCGGGTTCGGATCCCGGGTGCGCACCGAGGTACTGCTTCTCCGGCCATGCTGAGGCCGCGTCCCACATGCAGCAACTAGAAGGATGTGCAGCTATGACATACAACTATCTACTGGGGCTTTGGGGGAAAAATAAATAAATAAATAAAATCTTTAAAAAAAAAAAAAAAGAATCATTTGCTGACAAGAAAATTACTGATTGCATATCATCACTGATAATGCAATCCCTATCAGAATCACAGCTGACTTCTTTGCACAAATTGACATCATAACATTGGCTGGGGTGCTGTCCCTGGGAGGGCATAACATTCCAGGAGTTTCCAGAAGTGGCTCCTGTTGGCACACAGGGCAATTCTCAAGAGGATGCAGCTGTGAGCTATTAGCAGCCAACATGCACACTTCCTGGTAAAGGGGATTTGGATAGGGTACCAACAATGTCTACTACAGTCCACCTCTAGCATCACTCAGATCTATTTGCTTTGTACATTAAGTTCACTCTATCCAGGCATTTTCTCCAGCATTCTGGTTAGTCACAATTTCTGGGGACACTTACAAGAGGAGTTGCTGCTGTTGGTCCCAAAGCTGTAAATTATATTCATCATCTCCCTTCTCTACCACCATTCTAGATTCATCTTCCCTTTGACTAGCACTTCTGTTAGTCTATCTAGTCTTATCTAGTATGGTGATCCACACCCTCATCTGTGAGGGTTCTGAGCCCCTGGAGATCATGCCCTTATCAGGCTGTAATTTTTCACTTACTCATTTACAGTTAAAACTGAGTATAGAAGGACCAAGAGATATGCCAGGGATCACACGTGCATCAACATTTTCCTCTCTGCATCCATAATGTAGCAGCAGTTCTACCTCCTCATGACAAACAGTCAATTATCCCAGACAGTATGGTAACGTCTTTCTTTGCCTGATAGTTTGCTGGCATTAGGAGCCCAAAGTGACTAGATGACAGCCATATCTTTAAGTTTATTGAGATTCTTATGTTGTGCCTGGTAGACGCATCCCCCTTCTGAACCCCAGAACCTCCAGACCCACAGAATTTAAAGTTGCAGGGATGGGAAACACAAACGCCTCAAGTGGATCACTGGGAGTGATGCTGAATAGGGTCATTCCTATCTCTACCTTGGTTCCAGAGCTCGTGAATTCTATCTATTGGGGATAAAGCACCCTTTTAAGGTCATGTAGGTTTATACTGTATTGGGAAGGACAGCACCCCATTCTTGCTGGCACCACCAATACATCTTCAAAAGCTCATCCCACTGCTCTACCAGGTCAGAAGCTTCTGGATGGAAAGGTATTTGGTAGGAACAGTGGATCCCACTGTCATGTGCCCATTGCTGTAACCGCTTTGCCATTAAGTGGGTCCCTTGTTCCAAGGCATTATTATGTAGGACGGCATGCCAGAACATCAAATATTTCTGAATCCTTGGATGGCAGTACTGTCTGAGGCACTTGAGGCAGGATAGGCAAAGCAAAATATGTATCAGTCCTGGTTAGAATAAATTGTTGCCTTTTCCAGAATGGAAAAGGTTCAGTGTATTCAACTTGCCATCAAGTGGCTGGTTGTTCTCCTTGAGTAGTGGTACTGAACTAGGGGATCAGCATTCCTCTTTGTTGCTGATAGGTCGGACATTTAGAAATAGCAGTAACCAGGTCACCCTTGGGTGAGAGAGAAGTCCACGCTAATAGGCCAAAAAATAGCCTTAATCTCTGCTACCATGGTGATTCTATTCATGAGCACACTGTGCAAGAACTGGAATAGGTCAGGTGGTCCTGAAACCATCCTGTCCATTTGATTACTATTTAGCACTTTTCTGGTAAATAATAAGTCCCACTCGCATACATCCACCCAAATGCTCTTCACCAGACCTTGTGTTCTCCCATTTTCCTATCTTGCTCCTGGGCCCCTGACCAACCAGCTCACTGTGATTTCATGTACATCCTTGCCTCAGGCCACTTCTCTCTTCAGACTGAGTGGATGATCAGGTACATTGCCTAAAGCTCTACTCATTGAGAGAATTTCCCCTCATCATTGTCTTTCAGGACCACTTCTGATGGGGCTGTTGAGAAGTAGTAGTCCGTATTTGGCTTGCCCTAACATATCAAGCCAACTCATCCAGGAACCAGACCCAGATTTTCTTTCCTCCTCTGTCAACTGATTGAAGAAGGCGTCGGCCTGGTGGCATAGTGGTTAAGTTCACATGCTCTGCTTTGATGGCCTGGGGTTTGTGGGTTTGGATCCCGGGCATGGACCTACACACCGCTTGTCAAGCCATGCTACGGTGGCATCCCACATACAAAATAGAGGAAGATTGGCACACATGTCAGCTCAGAGCCAATCTTCCTCACCAAAAACAAAGTTGAAGATATTCTGATGTTGCCGTAGGTATGACCTAAAAGAAAAGTATCAGTGCAACAGATACAGGGAATATGGAGGTCTGGGGTCCCTTGTTCATTTTAATTACTTGTGCCCACCAAGTGTGCTTGGGCATCTTCCCGAATGTACCATTTCCATTGTAAGATGGATTGCTATTGTATCCACCCAATCTTGTGACTTGGCAGGTTTGACAATAACCATGGTTATACGGGCAAGCAATCACACAGTCACTTCATACTTTGCGGTTAGGCACTAAGTCTCTATCAGGACCTAACAGTATGCCAGGAGATGCTTTTCAAATGGTGAAACTTTCTCTACTGCAGATGGCACCACCTTACTCCGGAACCCTAGAGGTCTATGCTGGAACTCTCCTACTGTGGATGGCCAGAGAATCCACACAGCATCTTTTCCTACCACAGATAACTCTAGTACCATGGAATTTTCCAGGTCATATGGCCCAAGCAGCAAGGCTGCTCGTATCACAGACTGGACCTGCTGCAGAGGCCTTTCTTGCATTCCCAAGTACAGAATATGCTGCCACCCAAACTGGAAGAGCCCTACCAAGGCATTGTGCTTCTTTCTTGGGGTAAAAGACACAAGATGCAGTAACTTATCCTTTACTTTAGAGAATGTCCCAGACTGCTCCAGATCACTGGACTCCTAAAAATTTAACCAATGTGACAGGGCTCTGCATCTATGCAGGATTTATCTCCCACCCCCTGGAGTATATGTGTCTCCCCAAGGAATCCCAAAATATTTGACACTGCTTGTTCATCATATCTGATTAGCATATCCTTAACATCTGAGTAGCATAAGCTTAACAAATATAATATTCTGCGGAATGTCCAGGTCCCTTTGGACTATACTGTGACAGAGAGGGGGAGAATTAACATAGCTCTAGATCAAGACTGTGAACTTATACTGTTGCCATCACTTGCAAATACAAACTGCTTCTGATACTCCTTCCTGATGAGTATGGAAAAAACATATTAACTAGACCAGGGGTCAGCATACTTTCTGTAAAGGGCCAGATAGTACATATTAATACCCACATACCTATACCAGAGGCTGTGTTACTCTCGCCAGCAAAGAAAACACATCCAACACAGGACTGCAATTGGGACTACTATTTGCTTAAGTTTGCAGTAGTACATTGTAATCCCCAGTTTTTGCAAGGGCCAGACAGGTAAAACTAAATGAGGATATGATGCAGACCAATATCCCTGCATCCTTTTAAGTTTTTAAGGGTGGAACTAATCTCTGCCATTTTCCCCAGAATGCAATATTATTTTTTATTTACTAAGTAGGCAGAGGTGGGGGTATAGTTTCAGGGGCTTCTACTCGGCATTTCTGCCAACCACCAAATATGTCCATTCTGAGTATACATTTAGAAACTGGGAAAATGACCATAAAGTGGGTTTTTGGACCCACTGTGAGACAGATTTGAGCCAGCACTCCATTTATTATCTGACCCTATATTTCCCTATTGTAATGGGGTGGGATGGGAGGTGCTGTGGCAGTGCTTTGGGTCCCTGGGTATCAGTGTCAATTCAAACACTGTATCCCTGTTTTCTAACTCAAGAATTCTTTCCCTAGTATATGGTTAACTAAGTAAATGGCTCTTTCAATTGATATGTTAATCTGAGAACTGTCTCAGGTCTAGAAACTGAGCAAGGAATCCTAACTTTTCACTGAAGTTACTGATTTCAGCCTTCTGTTCAACCATTCTTGGTCTCTCTTAATTATATATAAATCAATACCCTCCTTGGCTGCCCATCTATCTGGTCCCCAGGACCACCCACATTCCATTTGCCATCTCCACTTTGACTTTGCTGCCCGTATGGCAATTCACCCACCTTGCTTCTGAGAGTTAAGTGTTGCCATATGGCCTCTGCTATGCCAGGATCCTATCATCCCCACTGCTAGTAGGGAAACCAGTTCTTAAACAACATCCCCTTCCATCAGCCTCCACCCACAGAGACAGCCACTTCTAAACTTCTCAAAGATGCTGGTGACCCCTTCATTAGTGCCTTTCATTTACAAAAAAATTTTCCCAAGGACTTCCTGAGGAACATAGTCAGCTGGTGGGTTTTCCAGTGTAATATACATTCATTCTTGCATGCCCACTTTCTCTAAGCCTTTTGATCATTTCTCATATGGTTGTCATCTCTGCTTCATTTACTGTGGGCCATTGTTTTTCCCAAGCCCCCCAAAGCCCTCTCAATAGCATTTTATAAGCACCTCATGGGGCCCTTGCCAGGATGTTCCAGGGTCACAGGAAAATGTTCCTATTATCACAAATTCTGTGTGAATTCAATTCTCAATTTATGAAACCATCCAAACAACCACAAATTTCTTTTCTAACATACAGAATTTTGGTACAAAGGGGCACCTTCTTTAAAGTTTGCGAGCACTATAAATACTTCACATACAGCTTAAACCTAAGCTTTTCTAATGGTTATTTTTAAGCAGAAGAAAAGGAAGGCTAGAAAAATACTAGAGATGTCCTTACAGTGACACATTCTTGCTGAAGAAAAAGCTCACTAGAGGCAACCCTCACATAGGAGAGAACTACAAGTATAGAAATGTATCAATTTGGCTGATGGAGCTATGGAGAGACTGAGGAGAGCCCCAAAACAGTGCTATTCGAAGGTGGTCTGACAGTTTTTCACCAGTCTGCAACATGATGAGTTAGAAATTGAGAGTGTTTAGAAACTTTTTAGCATTTTGACATTGCTGTGATATCCAAGCGCATGATCAGTGACTTACCCTGCTGAACAAGGGCTGGTCAGTTTGAGTGTTGTCAGACTTGCATGGTGGGTAGCATAGTGTGAACAGCACACTTGTCATGGACAACAGGAACACACATTGGTGTATGAAGGATTGGATATTTATAAAACAAAAAACATGGTCCTTTACCACAGACAGTTTAAGAAGAACTGCTTCATCCTTTCATAAGTCCTAGAATAATTCAGATGGTGTTTTCGGAACAGGGAGTTACCTGAGGTCAATTTGTTCCTGTTCAATTAAAATAAAAATGAAAATGAGTGACTTGGGAAGAAAACTAAAGTGGACTAGGGCATCTGTTTAGATTCATGGAGTAAGCTCTTGGCCAGGCCAGCACAAGTGAGAACTAGCAGGACAGTAGGCACACTGTTCAAGGGGGAGGGCCCTTTTTTGTTCTCCCCTCCTCCTCCCTATCCTTGTCCAATTTTTGGCTGGAGATATAAGGAGAGAATTTTGGCCATTCAGGCCTTGTGGCCATAATCACAAGTCTGCCTGTACTTTTCCCATCTCTTGCAGAGTAGAGGAGTCTCAGATTCAGACCTGGGCTCTTACATACTCTGATAAGGTACAGTAGCTGGACCTTCCCAGACAGCCTGAGGCCTCAAGAACACTACCTCCCTTGCCAATACCACAGAACGTATGGGATCTTAAGGGGTGAAAAGCTTTAACCCAGGGGAAAGTGACATGTCAGGAGCTCAAAGTGACTCAGATGATGAATGTGAATTTGTTCTGGCAGTTATTTTCTGAGGGCTGAACCAGGACAGCCAGCTGGTCTGACCAGACTGTCCACCAACATATGGCAGCCAAGGTCCATAGATCCATTGGCTCCCACAGAGAAGAGCAAGGTCAGTTTAAAGATAAATAATTTAGAAAACATATTAATAATATATTACCAATATTAATAATAATAATGTGAAATGTTAAAATACAATACCAATTGAAGGGCTTCCCAGATGGAAATACTCAAAGTTAATGAGGAAAGATAGCCATTCTGTCTCTTTTGCCAGCTGAGGTACAGACTGAGCTGGGGAAAGGGTGGTGGGTGCAGAATCCAGCACTGCAATGTTATGCAGAACTAGTCTGCTAACATTCCTCACACTGCAGCTTACAGAAGCTGAGGAAGATCAGAAAAAAACCTGGATGAAAAACAGGCCACACTCCTTACTTACAGTATTTATTAGTCAGGAAAAAGGACCCAGGATGCACCCCAACCCCTTTCCCAAGCCACTTCCCTGAATCAAGGGACAGGATTCAAAGGAATCAGACGTCTCAAATATGCCAGAATGTATCTAGAGAAGAACAGTCATTCATTTCCTAGACCTGATACTATAATTATATGTGTTTGCCAGGGAGAGAGGGGGCCAGGCAGAGCGGCGGATGGACTAGATGAGGAGAAACAGGAAGAGCCCTTCTTTGTCACAGCTTGGGCTCAAAGAAAGGTTGAAATAAACAGGTATTTATAAAAGAGAAGAGATAAGAGAAGAGGTAGGGGGAAAGGAAGGTCAAAAGCTGGGTTCACCCAGATCACACAGCACTGTAGAAAGAACCAGGGCAGCAACTTGAGTTCTCAGGCTGGAACAGGGAGTTAAGGGCTCAGCACCTGGACAGAGGAGAATGCCAGGGCTTCTCTTTCAACCCCATTGTGATTAGATGCAAAGCCCCCACTTTCTTTCCCTTCAGAGAATTCAGAACAGTCTGTCTGTTGAAGGCAAGAGGGCATGGTGACAGACCTATAGCCCCAGCCCAGGCTAAGTTTCTCCCCATTCATTCCCAAAGGTCCTGCCCAAGAGAACTACAGAAATACAGAATACCAGGACTCTGTCCCTGCTCCCCAGTTCCAAGAGAGGGAGTAGAGACAAGGCACGAAAACCCTGGGTGCAAAGGTGAACATCAGTGTGGCCATATATAACATTATTTCGGGAGAGGGAAGGAGGTGTATGCCCTAAAAGGGATGCCTTCCTTCACCTGGTGGGTAGCTGGGCCTTGGTTAGCAGCAGAAACCACAATGGATAGGGCTCAAAGAAATGGCCTTCAGAACAGACCTCATTCCTAGAAAGACAGAGAAAAAGCCTCAGCTGGTATGGCACAATCTTGGATGGGATGACAGAGGGCAGTGGGAAGACCGCTCCTGCAGATGACACTCCTGCCTCAGCTCCCAGTGGTTCTGCTGACTCCAGATGTTCCCCATGGCTGGGAATCAGGGAGGAAAACGTGTTGTGTTTCACATGATCAGACACTGTTCGCCATTGGCACCTGGTGGGCCCGACAGATTGAGGGCATCCAGGTCAAAGTTGAGGCCAGGAGGCTGGAGAAGAGATGAAGGGACTTAGATAGCTGCTCATATTTCGGATTAGAGCTTCTGAAGGTCCATCCCCAGTAGCCACAATTATCATCTTAGGTAGAATCACTATAGGTTACAGAATCCTGTAAACTTGGGCTCAGATTAAAATCCAGGAGAAGATATACTCACCATCTCCCCAGCCAGTTCTTTTGGCGGATGGCCCAAATCCTGTAGCTGGAAAATAAGGAAGAAGAACATGAGATAGAGAAAAATCCCAGAAAACAATATAGCAGCCCAAAAGAAGAATCTGAACTACAGTCTCTCTGCTTTCTCCTGACAACCATGCTATGTGGCCTCTCTTGTGCTTCCTCTTCCAGCTGGGTTTGGCAGTGTGGCATCTTTCCCAGATATTTCCTCCACTGAACACCCAAGCAGACAGCATCAGTGGGAAGACAACAAGAGGAAGCCTTACCTGCTGCATAAGATCCAGCACCATCTCAAAACGAGCCTTCTGAGTGGCCTCACTGTCTGTGGGGGTCTCTGCCTCAAACTGCTCACATATCTTGCCCATGACACTGTGCTGCTCCTGATATTTTTCAAACTGCTCTGGGGGTAAAGACTCCCGGTGACTCTGCAACCATTCTGGATACTAAAGAAAGAGAGCATGGGTGGCGAAAAATTAAGCGAACAATGGATAAGACAACAAAATATGAAAAACAATAAAATATGAAGGAGAGAGGGACATAAAAGAAAAGCTAAATAAGCCAGCTCAGCATGAGAAGTAGCACTGACTCCAACCAGATCACCTGTCTATGCTAGCATTTATGGTCACCAGAGAATGGCAAACTCTTTCTGTGAAGGGCAAATAGTAAATGTTTCAGAGTTTAAGGGCTACATATGGTCTCTGTCACATATGCTTTCTTTTTCCTTTGTTTTGATTTTATAACCTTTAAAAATGTAAAAACCATTCTTAGCTTGCGAGTTGGATTTGGTCCACCCAGACCCTGGTCTGCTGACTCCTGGTCTGCACTATTCATTGCACACTTAACCATACGTTGCCCTGTGTCACTGAAAAGCTTCTATTCCAATATTTTATCTCTTCAGTAAAACTATAAGCTCTTTGATGGCAGCGACCATCACTTAAACTACTCTTAAATTGTTCATAGCATAAAGCCAGCAAATTCTCAGTGAAACCTTGTTAGAGAAATGAATGAAGTTAGAAATGCAAAAACGGGTTGATCAGACAACAGTCTTGAACCAGTTTACAGAAAACTAGAACTGAAGGATTTCCCCTTCTACCTTAACTATCCTCAGCGTGGTAGCTTTATTCTCTTAGAGACACAACTCATCCCCAACTTTCCCCACTCCAAATAAACAAAGGAGAAAAAAACAGATGGACTTGCGCACTCAAGTTACTCTATCTCTGCAGGCTCTAAGCAGACAGAGTAGCCCACAGAAGTTGATACAATGGAAAGCGAGCAGGAAAAGCAGACACAGAAGTTCACAAACCTTTTCTGTGATCTCCTTCAGTGATGGGTAGAGCACATCCTTGGACAGTAGGTTCTGCATGATACTCTGCATGATGGGGAGGATGTTCCCTTCCCCATCCCCTTCATCCATGCCCAGCCCTTCCATGGCCTTGGTCAGCTCCTCTTCTGACATACCCGAGTTCTAGAAAGGAGAGGAGAGAGGTGAGCAAGTATACTGCCTTCTTGGGATGTTACCACCCTTTCAGATGGAAAGAACTATTTAAGCTTGCCTGTAGCAAAATAGTGAAGCAGGGACAGGCTTGAGAAGATACCCAAGAGAGTGTGTCTTTTGAAACTTTGTTGGTCAAGTGTCTGGCAATGGGCCCCTATGGTCCCCTACCTATTCCCCCTCACCTGAAGGTCAGTAGCATTCTTGGCTAGTCCACTTAATGTCTCCTTTAGGCAAGAAGTGAATTCTTGTTGGGAAGTCGCATCACTGCCTAGGAAAGATCAAAAGAGCCAAGGTCAATTAGGATTTTAACTGTTTGCTTACCTAGTCTGACCTGGTTAACAGCTTGGATACGGAACATTTACTAGTGAATCACTAGCACTCCAAATCTTTGAATATGCTATGGTTATCTTCATAGTCATTTTCACCTCTCTAGATGGACTGTGTGTCAGTTTGTTCTCCACGATGACACCTACAATAACACTGTGACCTTTAAAATGGTCCGTTTTCAATCATCTTTTCTATTACTTTCCAACCCATCTCATCTCTTTCATTAAAGAGGGTCTCATCCCTCCTCCCATCTCCTCGCCCCACTCCATGGCAGTGATATCATGACTACAATCAACTTTACTAAGAATTTTGTTGTTTTCAAACAACAATGACTGAAGAGATTTGTTCAGATATTTCCAGTTGTCTGATGCCCCCTCCTCACCTACTCTCCCAGCAGCCTCTGAGAGCTTTTGGAACTGCTCTACCAGGTGGGGTTCTTCCTCAGCCAGTTCCTTCATTGCCTTCTCGAACTCTGCAGTGGCTTGGGAAGCCAGCTCGCTGTCGAACAGTTCCTGGAAAAACTTCTCTTGGGAGGCGAAGAGGGCATCCTGCAAGGAGGAGTGGTCAAAATGCATCTCTTACTTGGCACCCCACTGCACCTGGCCTCTAACAGAAGCCGCAGGCAGTGGCTCTGGGAAATGCAGTGCTTCCCTCCTACCCACCTCCATTGGACATTCTAACTACTTCTCTTAATGAGGACAGCAAGAAAGGCATCTGGCCACTCAGGGAAGGATATGGAGAGGCATTCCCAATCCAACCATTTAAATCTGCTCTTTTCTCAAGAAACCTCCTTGCGATTCCTCCACTCAACCTTAAGTCCCTGTTTCACAAGGACTGAGGCCTGCAAGAGCACTCAGCAATGAGGCCAAGGCACCCTCCTCCCAACCCCTCTGGCCCACAGGGGCCTGCCCCACCTCTGCTCAGAACTGCATGCCCATCCCCTCCCCCTCCCTTAAGTGGGTGGAATTTATACTTTGGCAGTGTCTCCTGGCGATCTCTTCTGGGGCCCCGAAGCAGCAGGGGCCGTGGTGGTAGGAGGGGGTGCTGGGGAAGGTTTGGCCTTATCGAAATCATCAAGAGCACCTTCAGAGACAAGAGACATGGTGTGTGTTGGGGATGGATGAAGATGCAATGCTGGGGGGTTTCTGGGCAAAGCATTAAAAGCACAATCTTGCAAACTGCCAACTTTCCTAAAGTTTTCTCCTTTTTTTTTTGAAACTCTCTTTCCTGGCCCATCCCTCAACAAGCCTCCCTCTTCCTCCCCATTACCTAATTCATTGTGATCAAAGGGGAAGAAAGCCCCTGAGATGGAACAAGCATCTGTCTCAGAGCTGGGAGAAGAGAGTTAAAAGAAGTTCGGCAGAGACATCTCCATCTACACAGTGCCTTCTTTGCCACACTCTAATGATTCCCCAGAAATCCAATACGAATATTCAACAGGAGCAGAGAACACAGATATCCTTAACCCCACTGAAATCACTCTGGAGCCCTAAAGAGAATAATCTTTGGCAAGAAGGTAGAAGCCACAAGATGTCCCACCCAGCTTCCCATGGGTCCTGGTACTACCACAAACTGAGGGACTCCACACTACACTCCACCGGAGGACATTAAACTCTCTTCTCTTATCCTTCAATTTAGCCTTTCCTCAGCTAAGCTCCTAAGAGCTGCCAGTGCTCTCTCTGGCCTCATCTCTGCAGATAACCGTATACCAATTCACAGAGTCACTTGGCACTCCTCACCCGTTCTGTTCATCTTTCTGCCTGCCCACATCTCTGTGACAGGGCAAGAGAAAAAAACATTCACTTCTTCCCTGAGAAGCCTGTGTCCTCACCACCATTCTACTTGCCAGGCCTTGGGGGAGGACACTGTCCCCACTCTGGGCAAGAAACCAAAAGAGAAGTGGACAGGGCTAAGGAAGAAAAGCACATCCACCCTCAAGAGGGCGAACTGTCTTCCCTTGAGGCCTCTCTTCTCAGTTTTTCAAAATAATGGGAAAAGAGTCGTTTCGAGTTTTGACATGATGAAAGAACTGGAAAGGGGCCTGGTGAGAGAAAGGTGAAAGGACTGGGAGACGGAAAGAAGTGTCTTTTGTATTAAGGAGGACAGGACAGCGCATAGAAGGACGCACTACGAGCTTGTTAAGAGTTAATATAAACAATCCGTGAGTGTCAGGTTCGCTGACCACCAAGGACCGAGTGTTGGTGCTGGCGGGAAGGAAATTAGACTTCAAGAACTTACTAATAACCTAAAGTAAGGGGAGTTTGGGGCGGGATCGTTAAACACCGTCCTATGGATTACTGCTTCCCCTCAGGCAGGGAGATCAACGCTCTGGGCCGCTCAGGGACCCGAGGTGGGCTCCCCAGCCCCCACCGCGCAGGAAAGGGAGAGTGATTTCGGGTTCGCAGTCAGACCCTCCCCCCCCAGTCCAACCTTTACAAAGCCTCTCCTGTTCCGCCCAAATATCTCAAGTTTACTGAACCCCCTGAATTGGTCCTGACACCCACCCTCTTTGGGTCTTTCCCAATACGGGCTCTTACTTTCCAGAAGCTCTTCCAATTCCCGGTCCGCGTCGGCCCCAACACCACAGTCTGCCCCAGCGGCAGCCATCTTGCTACCTCCGACTTGCCGTAGGAGGCGGGACTCCGCGGCGCCCCACCCCGCCCCCGCCCCTCCTGCCAATCAATGGTATTGTCGGCCGCTGCGGAGCCGCCATTTTTAAAGGGACAGGAAGCTTTGATTTTTTTTTTTTTTTTTTCCTCTTTCTCCAGGAACCATTGAACAGAGAACTTTCTGCTATCTTCTGCCAGGTTTCTTACTGGCCTAGCCTCCTTTTTTTCAACTTCCCACATTATCTAGAAAAGTAGGTCTTTCATTATTTCTTCCTGAGCTGTGAGTAGGCCAGATTGGGACAAACTGCCTACAAATAACCAGAAGCTGTGCATGTACAACCACTAAGACAGTTATGGCACATAACATTCTATTTTCCTCTCACTTCCTTCAGTGTTTTACTCAAATATCGTCTCTGAAATGCCTTCTTTTGGCTTCACTAAATAAAATTGCAACCTTTCCCACACACATACATATACACTGCCTATCCCCTTTATTTTTCTCAACACTTAACGCTATGTATTTTACTTATTTATTGTCTCCCCCACCCCTTTAGAGTTTAAGTACTATGATGGGAAGGATTTTCATCTGTTGTCTTCACTGCTGTATCCCCAGCTCTTAAGCTAGGGCCTAAAATTTAGTAGGCACTCATTGGCCATTCCTTGCTCTCCCACACCCTAACGAGGAATTTTTCTCTGCAGCATCTAGTGGATCTCTCTCATTTCCTATTCTCCATTAAAATTGTCAGACTAAAGGACACGGTGCCAGGAACTTAGTCAGAACTCAAAGTTAGTCGAATCAAATCAGGCAGAAAAAGCAACTCTAGGACTTCAGACTGAGCAAGCGGGCAATTCGAATGTACTAGTAATAGACCTGCCTTCCCTGACCTATCTCCTTTTCTCCATACAGAACTCAACCTCCAATCAAGTGAAGCTGGGGGAGGCTTAGATAGAGACAACTCTAGACATCCCTTCCCTCCTCTGGAATTGTTCTCCTATTTAGATCTGTCAGAATGCACCAACTGCTTCAGACACAAATCTATTTTAGCACTTAGAGGGCACCTACCGTTGTTTAAGATCCTGTGCTGGGCACACTGGAGGATACAGAAATTAGGACCAGCCCCTGCTGTATGGTAGCTGACTGGGAATTAGGGTGGAGGTAGGATTAGACATACACACAGTAAGCATGGCACAAGGTACATGTCTTAAGAGGTAAGGATAAAGTGCTATACAGTTTAAAAGGGGGGCCGGCCCGGTGGCGCAAGCGGTTGAGTGCGCGCGCTCCGCTGCGGCGGCCCGGGGTTCGCTGGTTCGGATCCCGGGCGCGCACCGACGCACTGCGTGGCAGGCCATGCTGTGGCGGCGTCCCATATAAAGTGGAGGAAGATGGGCACAGATGTTAGCCCAGGGTGGCAGGCCATGCTGTGGCGGCGTCCCATATAAAGTGGAGGAAGATGGGCACAGATGTTAGCCCAGGGCCGTCTTCCTCAGCAAAAAAAAGAGGAGGATTGGCGGATGTTAGCACAGGGCTGATCTCCTCACAAAAAAAAAAAAAAAAAGAAAAAAGTTTAAAAGGGATAAATCACATCTAAATGAAAAGGCACATCACGGTTTTCATCCTTAGCTTGCTAAACACACACTTGAGTACTGTGTTAAGCACCAAATTAGGTATTTACTCTTTCCTTCCAGATAGAGCACATACTTTTAAAGTCATACCTGTGCAAAACCTACTGTATTCTTCCAAGCACAAGTGCTGTGATTGGAAGAAAACATTCTCAACTAAGAGTAAGAAGACCTAAGTTCCGGTTCCGACGCTGTCAATTACTTTGTTCAAAACCCTTTACCACGCTAGGCCTCAGATTAAAAATACGTAACAGTAAAGTTGGGACTCTAACGTCCTTTTCAATTCTAAACTTCTATAATTTAATCCGTCCCTGATTAACCTCTTTCTCCCCAGCATCTGTAACATAATCAATTCCAGGCTTTCTCATTCAACTCTCAACTGCTTACGTGTGTACCTCTAATATGACTAGTTGTATCAGACACATATTTCTATTGGCTTTACATTAATGTGGTAATATAAGCATGTCAATAAGGAAAACACTAGATGGTAACTGAGAATTAAGATGGAGTTGAAAACAAGCATGATTCTTCCTTTGCCTTATTTCTTACACTTACTTCTGCTTTTATATTTTTCCTACTGACACTCCCAACATCTGATCTCAGTATTTATTCACCACCTGGCCTTTCTAATGTATAGTGACAAAACAGTATTTTACAGCATTTTCTTTGTATCACTCTATTGCTTCAGGTTTGATGACTCTCCACTGTCTATTGACCAACTTCAAATTCCTACCTGGTATTCACAGTTATTTCACATATATCCATCTTGTTTTCTCAATTACATAAGCTTCAGGAGGCATGGATTGTCCACTTTTTTCATATCCTTCAGTTCAGAATGTTTATGTTTGTATGCAAAGCTAATTCTGTAATTTAATAAACTAACAAAAAGATTTTTTGCCAAAACTTATCAGCAACTTGCCTATTTTTACAGAAAGAATGTTTATAACTTGAGAAAATGTTATCAAAGTAGTATGCAAATTTTTGAGAAGGCAGGCTTAGCTTGGGGATACTATGTTTTAAGACAGCAACTCATAAAGCTCAAAAAATATAAATGCCTGTGTTCTTTGATGCAGGAATTACACTTCTAGTTTATCCTCCAGACACACTTTCCCCACCTGTACAATGTATATTCAAGTTATTCATAGCAGCACTATTTTTTTTTTGGTAAGGAAGATCAGCCCTGATCTAACAACACCCATGCCAATCTTCCTCTTTTTGCTGAGGAAGATTGGCCCTGGGCTGACACCTGCGCCCATCTTCCTCCACTTTATGTGGGACGCCACCACAGCATGGCCTGACAAGCGGGCAGCACTATTTATAACAGCCAAAGGTTGGAAATAACCCAAATATCCATCAACAAGAAGGCAACTTACATAAATTACAGTAAATAGTACAATGGTACATAGGCAAAGAAGTAAAAAAAAGAGTGAAGCTCTCTAATATACTGATATGGAAAAATCTCTAAAACATGTTAAATGAAAAAATTAACAAGGTGCAAAATCATTAAATAGTATGCTTCAAGTATAACACGGGGATAGGGAAGAACATTCATATCTGTTTGCATATAGATAAAAAAATCTCTGGAAGGATATAAAAAAGCTAACAACAGTACTTGTTTTGGGAAGGTTATAGGAACTGGGTGGCCGAGGAAAGGAGTGAGAGGAAGAAGCTACAGAACAGCTTTTTACATTTACTGGTTTTTGAACTATATAAGTGTATTGTTTATTGAAAACATGAAATTAAAATGAAAAAAGTAGATATTTTAATCAAAGGCACAGTACATCAGTCTACCCAATTAGTCTTAGCACATGACAAGCAAATACTGTATTGCCAATGTAATCACTGTAACATATACAAAGCATTACTAATTAACTTTATATACGTATATTACACAAAACATCTAGAACAGTGACGGGTACATGGTAAGTGCTCAGTAAATACTGGCTGTAATTAGCAATAGATGGAAGGCTGCAGTCAATAACAGAATAGGGGAGCTACTTGCTATCATTCTCAAGCAGTTTAATATACCCTATGAAAAATATGTGCTTTTTTAAAACAATGGGTACTTATTACTTTTGTAATTAAAAATAATTATTGAATGAAAGATATCTGCTTTGGTGGGGCAGCTGCATGGAGTAAGTAGGAATAAGAGAATGTCCAGGAGATAAACAGCAAGCCACGAAACTGTCGCAGAAATTTACTTTATTTAGTGTGAGAAACAAAACGTAAGAACAATGGTTGTAAAGAACAAATCAATAAAAAGTGATGTGCATTTTTGGAAAACCACTTGACTTTAAGTTTCTGGCCAGAGAGAGGGTACCTGCCTGGGAGTTTAAATGCCCAAGGAAAATGGGGGATGGCTAAGAGTTTGTTGTGACTGAGTAAAATATGCCATCTTATTCATTACATGCTGCTCCTTCCTAGCAAAAATGATACAAAGGTGGTGGGGAGGGAAAGGATAAATCTCGAAGGAATTTACTAAACACATGTTCATCACTGAGTTTTCATTTGTTTCTTCAAAGATCTAAGCTGGCAAGGCAAGGCCAACTGTGACCACAACTGTAATCACCTTGAGAAGATGAGAGGTCCTCAGAGGCAAAAAAAACAAAAAAAAAACAAAGTCAAGTTGAGACATTTTGATTAGCCAGAGAAGAAGAGAAAAGGACACTAGGTTTTAGGGCAGGTAGAGCTAAATGTCAACAATCTGAAGGGTAGTTGAAGAAGAGGGAGTTAGAAGGACAGAGAGACTAATTCTCCGGTGGGAAACATGGTGACTGACCCTACACACACAAAGGGAGCCTTAACGAAACTGCAGAGGACTGATCCTTAAGCCAATCACATCTTTGCCAATCTCTGTCACCTGTGGAAGAGGAAACAGGAAAAAGTTAGGGATTTGTGAGCGTGAGAAGCCTAAAAAGCTTACTCCCTCCATTCCTCAATAAGCACAGAATGTTTTGTTACTGTTTGTTACTTATAGCAGTAGGAAGAAGCTCGAGCTTTCTCCAGTATCACTACCTCAAGAAGCTAGGGGCAAATATAGGAGAAAAAAAGGACCAATATGCTTCTTTTTTTTCCCCCTTCCCTCAATATCCCAGAAGCATTTCTTGAGGACAGTACTTACTGTAGTGACTCTGCAGATCTGACCCTTGAACTCTGGGGAATAGCAGGCCCCACTGAGTGGACATTTCTCCACTGGTTTTCCACGGTAGATGGGCCGATAAGATGCAGCACAGATGTCAAAAGGGTTGTGCATGTCATAATTGAGCTGGTAGGCATCTGTGGGGTTCTTCTCACAGGCTGACAGGATTTTGCGGGTCTAAGGGAGGGAAGGAATATTTTATTTAAGAGGACTGAAAGCTGTATACTACAACTCAAGTGATCTTATCATCATGGTTTAGTAGTATCTTTGATGCAAGATATAATCATACTGAGTCAATACGGAATATGTCCTCTGTACAGGACCTAAGCGAAGGGGTAACAATCGCCATTCCTGTTGTATCAGGCTTTCCCCTTCTCAATACTAAAGTGGCTCCACAGATCTAGACCCACACTCTTCCACCAAGCCTGGGACTTATCAGGGTCAGGCCTGAAAGGGTTAAAACTGGCTTTCATTGGCCAAGAAGAATGCTTTTGGAGAACACAAGTAGTGAGCCATGTATGTGTATGTGGAGGTTAGTGATGGTGGTAATGAGATATCTGGAGCTTAAGGACAGGAATGGGGTTATTCTCAGGTACAGTGGAGCTATTCTAGGTTGCAGGACACTCTCACACTGGCGCCATGTCTAAAGTTATTAGTTCAGTTTCCAGGAACAAAAAGAGGCACTCATGCCAGTTAATAAACAGAGGATGGCACTCTGTTGGCTCTTTTGGTTGGATGTTGTTATTCAGTGCTTTGTTTCAGAGGCAAGGACCTCGGTCTTCTACTCTCTCCATGTAAGACTAGATCTGGTTCCCCTATGCTCACTGAAGGAATTCCCATCTACCTGTTGAGCCACCTCCGGCTTGGGCCCAAGTTCCAACAGGCGCCGAGCAAAGGTGGCAGCTGTCTTAAAGTTCTTGAGCTTGAAGAAGAGGTTGAGGGCTGTACGCAACACCAGGATCATGTGCACAGGCTGCAGGTTTGAGTGCGTGAAATAGGCTGCCATCTGGTGGAGAAAAAGAGGAACACATGCCAGGCTGATGCTACAGCTGGGATAGGTCATTTATAAGCTGCTACATACGCATCAAAAACAAAACAAATAAAAACAGGACTATAAATAAAGCAGAGAGGACTTCTGCCTCCTAGGTGCGGAGGGCTGTTGGGAAGAGAAAGAAGGGTGGAGAAATACATCCCTTCCTCACCAAAATGGGCCCAAATTTCTCTTACTCCCCAGATTGAGATCTGGGTTTGGAATTAAAGAATTCAGACCTAAATGGAGGATGCCTCTGTACTGCTCAGAGGCCCAGAGATCTTACTTCACAGATGCGCTTCTGCTGTTCCAGAGTCTCTTTGGGCAGCTTCTTCCTTTCTATCTCCATGGACAAACCCACAATGTACTCACGGCAAATGGTGATGAGCTGCTGGGCCTGGAGAGAAAGGCAAAGGAAGGTCACGGTACAGAGGCAAGAACGTAGGGGTGCCCATAACTAGGACAAGTGGCTAGACCCCTCCTACCTCTGCAATCTCCTGTTTGTTGTCCACAACAAGAAGTGGCACACTGAGTAAAATGAAACGGAATTTTTCTACAGCCTCCTCAAACTTGCCAACTGTGGTGAGCTGATAGCACAGTTGCAACCGCTGGATGAGGTCATTAAGCTTCAGGCCCACAGCCGGTACTCCATTCTTCAGCCCTGCATCCTTCCTGGAAGGGAAAAGTAGGAAGACGACAGAGGATAGTCAGGAGCCCACTAAGACTCAACTTCTTTTTCTGGCAATATGATCACAACCACCTTACTGTGAAAGTAGCTGGGGAACAGGATGCAACAGGTGTAAACCAAACTTCATAGAGTGGTAAGCTGAAGATCTTTTCCTACTAGGAGACCTCAGCTCTGGGACAATTCTGACTATCCCTGAGGCTACCATGTGAAATATCTACTGCAAGCTGGAATAGATAGAAGCCAGGAGCAAGGGGCCTTACCAATTGCGATTAGGGTAGCCATACATGGAGGGCAGGCAGGGCAGAGCCTGATAGGTGGTACGGCCTCGGGCATAGGTCTGTAGGAACAGTTGTTTGTAGGGGCCAAACTGGGTTACCCCCACCTGGTCGTGAAGGAGCTGGAATACAAGAGGAAAGAAACATAAGGGTTTTGGCCTAGCCACTTAAAAACTAGTTGACCTTGGGCAAAGTACTTAACTTCCCTGTACTTGTTTCCTCATCAGTAAATTACACTTAATTAGAGGACGTACCTCATTTAATAATACCTATACAGCATTTAAGACAGTGCCTGGTACACAGTCACCACTGAATAAATGTTAGTGGTTGTTGCAGTTGTGGTTGCTATTATTATTATTATTATAACATATGGCTTAGTGTTCAAAACATACACCTGTTCATGAAGGGGTGCTTACTTCACTGACGTGAGCTAGAAAGCAGGCTATAAATGGGTGGAAGATAGCTGGAAGGATCTACTTTCAGAGATTACCAGGCCAAGTAGAAAACCAGGTAAGAGGAAGGCCTTATGAGGCAAGTTTCCTCAAGCAAGACCAAGGGCTTCCATGATAAATATACACACTTCTGCCCTTATGGGTAGGATAATTTCCATTTGGTTAAAATGAGTCAACCATCTCCCTGGGACCCTGGGCAAGGCTCACTCAAGAAGAGCCAGGGTTACTTTAAGACTTACCCGCATGGCTGTTTCAAAAGAGCCTGCCAGGATGTGATCAACTGGAAGCTGGGAGTTATTGCACCAGATCTATCAAAAAACAGAAAACCCAAGCCAAGTGAAATTTTGCCCCTTCTCTTCCCAAACTATCCTACCCTATATCTGTAGTAGAAAAACGTGGATACTCTACACATTAATCAAGTATAGCCAGCTCAGAAACACTCATCCCCATAGGGCTGTGTTTCCCTGCTTACCTGAGTTGGGCTGGTTCCCTTGGTGGGGGGCACAAAGAACCCATCCTCAGCCCCACCAGCTGCCCCAGGGGGTATATCCTAGGGGAAAAATAAAAAGTGAGTCATTTTTTAAGCCATTCAAGCACTTTGTTCTGGTAAATCTAAACACAGCCCTTTACCTTGTTCCCAGCCTCTACTGGGAAGGAGGGGTGGTGGTTGTGGGAAAAGACCCTCAAAAGAGGAGCAGCTTCACCAGTAACAAAATGATATATCAGAAGCTCCAATTCAGACAAAAAAGCTTGCTGCCTTTTCAGAAGCTGCCCCTGGTGCAACCCTGATTATCTCATTCTTCTTTCTTTTAAAGAGGAGATAAGCATCCAATTAGGAGGGTCTAGACTCCCTCCTTTTGGGGACCTCAGGACATGGGTGGGGGGCAACAGCGTCACTGGCTTCCACGGGGAGAAATGGAAGGAACCTTATAAGGGGTAAGAATTCCACATACCAGCTCAGGAGGGAGCTCTAGATCTTCTTCTACATCCCAGCCACCTCCTTCTTCCTGTCCCTTGCCAAGAGCATCATCCCCCAAACCTTCTGTAGCCTCCACAAATCCATCTGTAAGGAAAATCCAGGCTCAAAATAGATTTGCTCAGTAGACACAGTCTTAGCCAAAGAAAAGAAAAACGTTGGGAACCTTGTCGGTCCCATGGTTTGGAACCCTGCAGACCTGTCCCACAACTCTGCTCCAAGTGCAGGGAGTCCATCTGCCCAGAAAAGTCCTAGAACAGCATTCTTACCTTCATCTAGCTGCAGCTCTGCATCCTCTCCCCAGCCCTCAGTACCAACGGTGTCAATGTCAATGTCAGCAGCCAGTGCTCCTCCCTTCCCTATAGAGGGAAGGAACAGAAAGGAGCTGGTTACAGCCAGGCAAGTCTGAGATACGGCCTCCTCTGCAGGCAAGTTGCATCCTTACAAAAGCAGGTGGCAAAGTTTCGTCCACTTATTGTTTTTGCTTATTATTTATTTTTGCAGTATATATGTTATGCTAACTTGCAGTAAGTTTCACAGAGAGAGGGAATAGAAGAGGATGGAAACAACTGGCATTTCTGCTATCAAAAACTGCCTTTTAAACCATTTTTTACTTACCAGCCTTTGGCTACCAACTCATAGAATTTCTTGCTGAGATCTCTGCTAAGTTACCACCACTACAGTGTGTACAGGGCATAAGGACACAGGGTAGGTGAGAGGAGACAGAGGAAAGAGCAGGGCTGGGCACAAAATGCCCCAGGGTCTATTTAGGCTCTTAGTCAGGAGAAATGACCTAGTAGACACATCCAAGAAAACAGGAGAAGGGTGAAGGTGAGAGTGGTGGAGGGTGGGAGCACACATCTGCATATACCCACATGATGGAATTTAAGGCAGCTCAATTTGTATCTTAAGATTTTATGTCATGAATGATACAATACTGAATGGAGAGTATGATTATATATATGGTAAAACCTAAGGAAATACACCAAAATGTTAACAGTGGTTGTTAGAGGCATGGACTAAGGGACATCTCTCTTTCCCCCCACTATTTTCCAAATTTTAATGATCTCATAATGCTTTTAGTTAGTTTTAAAACACTGTACCATGACTCTGATTGGCATTGCAGTGCTCCATGAGCCTTTATACACAAAAAAAGACAGATGAAAAGGACAGAAGAGCTGATGGTACTCTCTAGGACAGTGCTTCATAAAACAAACAACAAAAAAAATGCTATGAGAGAAGTGGACACTTACCCTTGCTGGCAATGGTGCCTTCAAAGAACCCTTTGGACACGGTCAATAAGGGCCAATTGGTATCTAATGGCATGATAGGGGCAGGTGGTTGGAGCAGCTTGGCATTAGGGTCAATGTCTGGGATCTGAAAGGTGGAAGAAGGTTAAAAGCAAACAGCTCTCAGGAATCAAGTAGGCAAAATTACAAAGCCTCCTTTGATCTCACTTGTTTCTCTGCCTCTCCCGGTAACCAAGTGGGAGGGGGACATTTGTAGGTTTAAATTGTCCCAAGATTTCAGAGTTAATCCTGTAATCAGAGATGCTCATGTAAATAAAGACTCACTGTCTCCTTCTCTGTGTCAAATGTCTCCTTCAGGCTCTCAGCTTCTTCATCTAAGCCATGGGTAGCAGCTGTGAGATAGGCCAGTGATTCTGTAGGGAAAACAGACTTTGTGGTATAGGTACATTTCCAAGTGAATACTGCTGTGGTAGGCAGCCTCCAAGAAGTTCCCCCAGTGATCCCTACCTCCTGGTATTTAAGTTCTTGCATAAGCCCCTCCCCTTAAGTGTGGGGTGGACTTGTTGCCTCACTTCTAATGAACAGAACATGGCAGAAGTACAGGGATTAGGATACAAAGACTGTGGCTAATCCAAGATTAGGATACAAAGACTGTGGCTTCCATCTTGGATGCCCTCACTTGCTCTAAGGGAAACCAGCTGCCATGTTGTGAACTGCCCTATGGAGAACCCTACATGGCAGAAAATTGACATTTCCCACCCAACAGCCAGGGAGGACTTGAGGACTGCCCGCAGCCACATAGTGAGCACGGGAGTGGATCCTCCCCAACTTGAGCCCTGAGATGTCTGCAGCCTTGGCCAACACCTTGATTGCAGCCTCATGAGAATCTCTGAGCCAGAGGCACCGAGCTAACCCATGTTGCAAACCAAGGTAATCAATGTTTTTCGTTTTAAATTACTAAGTTTTGGGATAATTTGTTGCACAGCTACAGACAACTAATACAGCTGCTTATCCTTAAGATCTATCATCAGTATTGATGAGAACCTTGGAATCATCCCTGACGCCTCTCCTTTGCATCCCACATCCAGTCCTTCAATAAATCATACTGACTCTACCTTTAAAATAAATGCCAAACCTGACCACTGCTCACCACACTGCCAGGACCTTGGTCCAAAACACATCTTTCACCTTTCTTGTTGCCTAATGTATCTCAAATGTCAGTATAATGCTTGGTATATAGTGGGTTCTCAAAAAATATCCCTTGAATCTATAAAAGAATAAATAAATAAATGAGTGAAACCTCCAGACTTGAAGTAACAGAATAAAATTCCAATGGCATCCAACCAACTGCATTTACTAAGGTGTCTGCTTCAAGACCTTTCAAAACCTCCTGTCTCCTCCACAACTATTAACTATTTTCGTAAGCATGCTTGGCCAGTCTGAATATTCTGGCTGTACCTCTGTTTGGCTTTGAAGAAAGTCTTCTGAGCATTGTAAGAGCATGTTGACTCTTCCGAAAAAATGCCCAAATGAAGGGAAATATCTCACCACTATACATGAATAACTCACCATAAAGAGAAAATACTTCCTAAGGCCTCAATGGAGCTGGTGAGTCCTGGATAGACACTTACTCTGCCCACAGTTCTTCAGGATCCGCACCCGCTCTGACACGTCACCCAGGTACAGGGCATTCTGATAATGGCCACTCATGTCCTTTCGGATCTCAGCTGCACCAAGTCAATGAGAGACTTCAAGTTAGGTCTTCTCTCTCAAGTTCTCTCTCTCCTCTATTTGCCTTCCTCCTTCCCCCAAGGACCCCTCTTCCCATTCTTAGTTTCTGGGGCCTCACCAATCTTCATCATCTTGCGAAGTTTCTCTAGGTTGCCAGTAATAAGGTACAGGAAGGAAAGTTTGTCAAAGTTTTTGGTGCGCTGATAACACATTTCCACAATCTGGTGGTTCCCCTGTAGCAAAGCTACTTCTCCCAGCTTTTCCCAGCAGTTCTTGTCATCCAGTGCTTTGGCTGCTTCCAGAGCAATCTAAAGAATCAGAGTTAACAACAGGTTGGAGAATACTGTGACTCAAAACCAGGGACTACAGTCAAAGTGTTTGCCTCTAAATAAATCTCCCAAGGAACTCTCTATACTTTCAATCACTGCTAGTTTTTGGTCCAATCCTATTGAAAATCCTATCAACAAATAGGATCCCTTTGGATCCACGGAGAGAAGAATCACATCACATTATCATCCTCCTCAGAAATTTACTTTTACAACAAAATCATCTCCTAGCAATGGTTGATCCCATAAGGCCGATTCTTGCTTAGCTACCTTATTTCCTACTTGCCAGGTCTGAAGATCCACAGGGGCTTTAGGAAAGACAGAAGAAATAATAAAAGAAGGAAGTTCAGAACTGGAAAGTCAATTTTCCTAAGCCTTCTCCCCATTTAAAAATAATTCCTGTTAGGGCTGGCCCAGTGGTGTAGTAGTAAAGTTTGTACGCTCCCATTTCAGTGGCCCAGGGTTCGCGGGTTTGGATCCTGGGTGTGGACCTATGCACTGCCTGTCAAGCCACGCTGTGGCAGCATCCCACGTACAAAATAGAGGAAGATGGGTGTTATTAGCTCAGGGCTAATTTTCCTCAGCAAAAAAAGGACAGGCAACAGATGTTAACTCAGAGCCAGTCTTCCTCACAAAAAATAAAAATAAAATAATGCCTGTAGACTCTAGGCCCCAACATTTAATAAGTACTCCTTTATCTAAGCAGCCAATCAGCAAATCAAATGTCAAAGAAATAACAAGATTTTCAAATTCCATGCTATCTTGCTCCTGCTCTAGAAGTTACTGAATTCACGCTAACTGAGCATGACAACAACAGTAGAAATGCTGTGGCAGAGATAGGAAAAGTGGAGATGGGCAAACAGCAACAGGAAGATGGTTCTATCAAACAACTAAAAATGTCCCAAATTCCATCATACTGGCTAAAGATGCGAGTACAGAATAATGCCCTCCCAATGCCACCCTAACCCTCTCAACTTCTCTACAACAATATGGGGCTTATGACCATATTTCTCTCACCTCAATGTTTCCACACTCCAATGCCAGACTAAAGCGAGTTTTCTCATCTTTGACGAAATGCAGTGCCACTTCAGGATAGCCCTTCTTCTGGAGATACGCAATGATAGACTGGCCTACTAGTTTGGCATTCCTCACCATGTGCAGTACCTAGACATTTGGAGAGGAGTAGCGCAGGAAATAGAGATCACATCAGGAAAAAAGGAGTGATTCCCCTCTCAATACTCCTAGTATGCTTTCTCATTTCATACCTCATCATATTTTCTATTGATCAGGGCCAGCTTGAACTTGAACTCAGTGGGATCAATGGTGAGCACCCGAGGACGACACTCCCTGTCTAGGCAATATACATTGTTCCCCTTCACCCGTGTGACATAGATGGGTAAATCCAGAGTTCGGATGATCCCATAGTCCCTAAGAACAGGAATTAGAGAGCACACTTTCAGCAAGTGAGGAGGAAAATCCAGCTTGTAAAGAAATGGAACAAGCCTAGGACAGAGCCTTTTATCTTCTCATTACCCTTTTGTTAAGTGTCATTTGAACAATGGTATAGATGGGAAGTGACTCAAAAAAGAGCAGAACTAAATGCCATATTTACTTATTTTATTCTTTTGTATGAAATGGGAGAACATAGGGCACATGGTATGATCTTTCTTCATAAGCTATTACTCTAGGAGCTAACAGACATGGTGATAGGAATCAGACCTAAAAATTAAATCTTAAGTTCCGATATATAATCACTATGCCACTATGGACAGTTAACTCCTTCCATATAAGCTACAGATGAAAGTAAAAGAGGGGTAGATGTGAAGAGTTCTGACACACAAAGAAATGATGAAAAGCAAAATATATTTTAAATTGAGTGAAAATAAACAGTTTACGAATTAAAACATGAGTACAGCTATCACAATACTTGATGGATAATTTATATTAAAATGCATATACTGTATTAGAGAAATACTGGAAACCAATGAGTTCTAATGCATATATTAGGGAAAAGACTAAAAATGAATAAGCACCCACTTCAAAAATTTTATTGTTCTTTTTAAAGTAAAACCAGGGCTGGCCCCGTGGCTTAGCAGTTAAGTGCGCGTGCTCCGCTACTGGCGGCCCGGGTTCGGATCCCGGGCATGCACCGACGCACGGCTTCTCCGGCCATGCTGAGGCCGTGTCCCACATACAGCAACTAGAAGGATGTGCAACTATGACATACAACTATCCCCTGGGGCTTTGGGGGCGGGGGGGGGGAAGGAGGAGGATTGGCAATAGATGTTAGCTCAGAGCCAATCTTCCTCAGCAAAAAAAGAGGAGGATTAGCGTGGATGTTAGCTCAGGGCTGATCTTCCTCACCAAAAAAAAAAAAAAAAAAAAGTAAAACCAAAGAATGTACTTAGAAGGAAATAACAAAGCCAATAGCAGAAATTAAGAAATAGAAAAAAAAAAAAACCCAGAGATGTTCAATAAAGGCAAGATCTGGATAAAATTAACAGACCTCTTGTGAGGCTAATTAAGAAAAAAGTGAAAATGGCAATAATAGGAATGAAAAAGGGGATATTACTATAGATCCTCCAGAATGAGGATATGCATAAACTTTTTTAAAATGATCAAATTCTGAAAAAAATAAAATTTACCAAAATTGACTAAAAGGAAATAGAAAACCCCTACAGTCCTATAATTGTTACACAAAATAAATTGAATCAGATAAAAAAAATCCTTCTATAAAGAAAGCCGTAGGCATGGATGACTTCACTGGCAAATTCTAACCCAACTAGTCAAGAAAGAATTAATTCCCATCTTATAAAAACTCACTGACAGAAGAAGAAAGTATACTATTTTGCTTATTTTAGGAAATAAGCACAAGGTCAATACCAAAACCTGACAAGGACAGAAAAAGGGAAATCATAGGCCAATCTCACTTATGTATATACACAGATGAAAAAATCCTAAACAATATATTAGTGAACTAAAACTAGCCATATTTGAAAAGAGTAAAACATCATGACCAAGTTAGATTTGTATAAGGAATACAACATTGGTCTAACATTAAAAAAAAAACTCAATTTAATTCACTACATTAATCAATGAAAGGAGAAAATCATATGACTACCTCAGCACATGCAGAAAAAGTGTCTAATAAAATTCAGTACTCATTCAAGATATAGCAAAGAAATTCCTTAATAGATAAAGGGTAGCTATAAAAAATCTACAGCAGGCTTACATAACGCCAACACACTTGCAAGTTTGCCCTTTAAGTTGGGAACAAGACAAGAAAGTCTGCTATCAGCATGTTTATTCAACATTTTGCTGGAGATCCTGGTCGGTGCAATAAGCCAAGAAAAATATATAAAAGTATAAGTACTAGAAAAGAAAAAACAAAATTGTCATTACCCATAGATGCTATGATTTGTAAAGAAAATACAAATAAAATACTAGAATTAATGAGTCTAGCCATGTCTCTGAAATAAAATCAATTTAAAAATTTAATTGTATTTCTAAATATCAGCAAAAATTAGAAAATTAAATTTTTAAATGGATACTATCCATTTACAAATAGCATTAAAAACTATCAAGTGCCTAAGAATAAATCTAACCAAAGAAATGTAAGATCTCCATGAAGAAAATTATAAAACTTTATTGAAAGATGTGTCAGAAGACCTAAATAAATGAAGAGCTACTATACTATGTTCACAGATTAGGAAATTTAATATTGTAAAGATGACAATTATGCCCAAAATGACATACAGATTCAATGCAATCACAACAGGGTTTTTTTTTTTGTTTTATTTTGCATGTAATTTCACAAGCTGATTCTAAAATTTATACTTTCTCAAGGCAAAAAAATATTTGAAAATTTGCCTTTTCAAGGCAAAATTAATTTGAAAATAGCCTAATAACTTAAAAAAAAAAAGTGGGAAAAATTTGAGGACCTGCTTTACCATATGTGAAGACTTATAAAGCTACAATACTTCAGACAGTACAGAATTAGATCAGAAACAAATAGACGACAGAAAACAGATCCTTGCATTTTTGTAAACACGATTTACATATGACAAAGATGGCACCGCAGAACTATGGGCAAAGGATGGTATTTTCAATAAATCATGCTGGGACAGCTGAGTGTCCTTACGGAAAAATGTGAAACTCAGCCCCTTACACCTCACATCATACACAAAAATCAACTTCAGGTAGATTATAGACCAAGATATAAAGGGCAAAACTATAAAGTTTCTACAAGAGAATATAAAAGAATGTCTTTATGATCTTGGAGTCAATAAAGATTTCTTAATTAGGACACAAAACCTAAGATCCATAAAGGATAAGATTCATAAATTCATTAAAATCAAGAACTTCTGTTCATCAGAGAATATCATAAAGAGAATCAAAAAGATATCCTACAGAAGGGGAGGAAATAATATCTGCAACACACATACCTGACAAAAGACTAATAATCAAATATATAAAGAACTCCTAAAATTAACAAGGATAACTCATTTAAAAAATGGATAAAAGATTTGAACAGAATTCACATAAGAGGAAATCCTGATGGATGGCCAAATGAAAAGCCGCTCAATCTCAATAGGAATCAGAGAATAGCAAAGTAAAATTATAATGAGATATCATCAGCTATCTACTAGATAAAAATAAGTATCAGTTCATTTGATAGAATGGTGGTATATTCATATGATAGAATATATACAACAATGAAAATAAATAAATTAGAGCTCAACATGGATGAATCTTACCAACAAAATATTGAGCAAACTATGAAATAATACATTCAGTATGATTTCATTTATATGAAGTTCAAAACCAGGCAAAATTAAATCATATTATTTTATGTCACACACTAGGTGGTAAATTGCAAAGAAAAGCAAGGAAGAAATTACCATAAAATGAATAATGTTATCTTAGGGTGGGGAACAGAGGGAGATGTGATCAATAAGGACCATGTGGCAAAGGGCTTCTGGGGTGTCAAAACTGTTCTATTTCCTGACTTGGGTGGCAGTTATACGGAAGTTTATTGTGTAACCATTTGCTATTCTCTCTATACATAATCTATGTAATTTTCTATATTTGTGACATAAAATTTACAATTTTAAAGAGTTGAAAAAGAATGTTCTGATGCCCCTAGCACATATATGCCAGACAAAGCTTTTCCATGACAAAAGTTTAGCACTTCAGTTACATCTCAAGACAGGACAGTGATTTCAAGAAGCCACCTTCTCCCACTCTATATATCAGATAAATAACTTACCCAGTGGTGACGGCATATTTGATGTGGTTGCTTGTGGTATAGATAAATACCCCACTCTCATCCCAGGCCCCACTCTTGACACGAATGTTCTCATGAATGTTACATAGAGCCTCCAGTTTGCGGTTACAGATCACAATGGCTGTAAGAGGCAAAGGGCATGAGTGCTCTGCTGGACAGGGTGAGTGAAGTAGACTGGCAGGGATGGGGAGGGAGGGACTGGTCTCTAAACCAGAGTGGATATAATGAAGACTTACCATGTTTGGCCAGTAGTGCTACATGGGACATGTCCGCTGACCAAATAACATATTTCACCTTGGAAATCTTCACAGATGCCAGAGTTCTAGGATAAAGAGAGAAAGGTAAACATGAGTGGACCTGACTCCCCCGTCTCAGGTTATGACCCACCTCCTTTTCATCTCCAAATTAATATAAACTCCGATTTCTTAAAATAAAAGCAAATAAGCATTATCTGTATTGTAGCTCAGTGACTTAAACATTTTGGCTCACACTGTACACCCCCCCCTTCCTTAACTCCCTGCCCTTCATGTATTATTAGGGATTTATGTATGTCTGTTTTCACCATCGGACTATAAGTTCCTTTAAGTACAGGAACTGTGTTATTCATCTCTGTATCCCTATCATTCTAAGTCCTTAGAGCATTCTTTGTTCAGATAAGTGCTCTAAAAACAGATAAATAAATAAACCCGTCATTGTAATGCTAGTGTGTATGTACAGGTTAGAGAGTGATCACAGAGGGGAAAAAAGTGGCTAGAAAGAGTCTTGGAGTTATACAGCACCAGAAGTGGCCAATCCACGAGGCAAACTCATTTGGGGAAAAAAAAACTCCCACTAAAGATTCCACTCTCCCCCACTACATGCCTATCTGCTTAGGGACACTTGACATGTTACCGCTTCTGCTGTACGTCAAAGAGTGTGATGGATTCTGCATCTCGAAGTAGGAGGTTGCCTGTGCCAGCATAAAAGATCTCATCACAGTTGGGCACTTGTACCTTTTTGGTGATCTCATTCTTTAGATTCTTGATCAGAAGCTGAAATGAGCATTAAAGGTGGGGTTAAGAGAAGTGTGTGTGTATAAGATGACAACAACCGACAACATCCCTCAGTAATTGTTCCTTAGCTTTAATAATTTTATTTATTTATTTTTTTCTCCCAAAGCCCCCGTAGATAGTTGTATGTCATAGCTGCACATCCTTCTAGTTGCTGTATGTGGGACACGGCCTCAGCATGGCTGGAGAAGCGGTGTATCGGTGTGCGCCGGGGATCCGAACCCAGGCCGCCAGCAGCGGAGTGCGTGCACTTAACCGCTAAGCCATGGGGCCAGCCCCGTTCCTTAGCTTTAACAAAGTATTTTTTTTTCCCTGTCCAGGTCAATCACCACTCTAGGTAGACCATTCGAATCAAGATCCTCTCCTCTCCAAAGGCCTTGACAGTTTTTTTTTTTTTTCAATTGAAACATCCTGAGAAGTCCAACTAAAGTCTGAATTCCTCAATCAACCAGAGAGAGAGAACAGCACTTTCTGGGGCTTAAATTTTGTTACATATATTCTTGAGAGAGCTTTGCTTATCTTGTTTAGGACCTGTTACACTTTAACTACCAACAAGGGTAGTAGGATAAGGACGAGGATCTACTCCTCATCCAGCCCACTTATTTCAAATTTGATGGTTATTCGCTCCTGTGTTGTCAAGAGTGACTTTAGCTTGATTCTTAAGCCCAGAGCCACAGTGATCATCGACCCAATCAAATCAATTTTAAGGCCCTTTTTTCTTAGGGGGATTTGGGTGGGGCTAAGGATAGAGGCAGAAGTGAGACACATCACTAATGCTCAGGGGAGAGTAAGGAATAAAAATGTTCTTTACTCTGTAATACACAGGCCACTGCCATCACACTCCCCCATCAGCTTCCCTTTTTAGTCTTAACTCACCGAATGCATCCGATCTAGGACAGCAAATCGATTTCGAGCAACCCAAACCGCTGTCAGGCCTGACGACCGTTTCCCTTCAGGAGCTGAGAAGAACAAAACCAAAAGGCGGAAGCATGTGGTAAGCCACTGGCAGGTGACAGAGTCAGGTGCCATGGAGCTGCCAGTCTTGCTGGCTGCCATGTTGGCTTTGCCAGTTCAGCTGCTTCCTAACTAATTCAGCCATAACCTGAGGCTATTGTCAGTGACTTTTCCCCACCAGTCTCCTCCAAACTCCCAACCTCCACCCCTGCCAAGCCTCTTTTCTCTGGGCCAAGTGGCTGCATTTCAGCCAACATGTACTGGCAGAAGGATCCCCCATCTTGGGAGACAGTATACTCCATCAGGCTAACGAGCAGGGCCTCACTGGCCAAGCTGTGGTACACTGCAAGCAGCCTGTCAGTGTCGTTGGACCTCCCACCTCAACAAGCTGGAGTAGAGACAGAGCCCCCTCCCCAGGACGCAGCTGCTCTGCTGCTTTTAACATGCAAATGTAGACCTCCAAGTAGAGCAGGGTGGAGCAGGATGCTTCCAACTAAATCTTGACAGGCAAGCTCTATGCTGGGCAGTATTTAGCACCAAGCTGTTACTCCATAAATATCAATAAATCATTCTTATTACCCAGAAGAAAGTTATAAAATGTTCCTCAGTTCCCAAATATTTCACTGGCTGATAAGAATTCTGAATGGGTCCACTCTCTGGGAAACTTCAAGGGGGATACACAGAAGGATGCACCGAAATACTCTTTCATCTATTAGTGTCAGCAGAAAACTGGACAGAACATGCTGGTCAGCCTTGCTTTGTACTTCTCTGGCACCTGGGGGTGACAGCCAATTTAGAAAACTAATTCTTATCACAAGCAACACTCCCATTTTCCAGTGACTGGGGAGCCATGCTATTCAAGCTTTTGCTCTCACATCCTCCTCCTCTCTGCTGCCGATCACTGGGCTGCACCCTTACTCCTTTACTAATTATTACCTCCCTCAAAAGATGGAGAAGAGAAAATAAAAGTAGTAATAAAACAAAACTAAGGTATTTAAACTCTACTCATTATAAACAGATGGGGAAAAAAAGCAAGGGGGTGGGTAGGGAGAGACCAAATCACAAAATTTGGTCAGAAATGGCTTAACTGATTAATTTAAAGGGGACACTTGATTTATGGATACCAAAGCCATATACAGGTTTTCTCTCTTCTTGCGATGATCACACTTAAAAGAGAGTGAATCATATTAGCAGCAATAATGACACAATGGCACCTGCAGTAGGGACAGAGCTAGCAAAATATTTCTCAGAATCTGTCAATGGGGTCTAAAACATCATGAAGTATGCTGGTAAGAGTGGGGACCCGAGGAATAAACCTCTGACTTATAAACCTACTGGAGGAAGTGAACTGAAAGGAGCATAAGCAAGACTCAAATCTATTCTGAAAATGTTCTGTCAGCAAATTCTAATAGTAAGGACATCAACAAGGGATGGTGGTGATGGAAGAGGTAGGCAGGGGTCTCAGCTGGATCCTGTGATCCCTGGCAGAGTGTGGGGCTGTTAGCAGCCTCATCTTTTTGACATGCAAAAAGGAAGCAAATGGAATCTGGATGTGGATGGGAGAGCATAAATCCCTAGTCCCAGGATGAGACATTGCAAGATTGGAACCACATTTTTAAATAAATGAAACTACCAGGGTGAAAGTCATACCAGCTGACAATAAACTAGGATAACATGCTGTGCTGCAAGAGAAAATGGAGAGTTTCTAATAACCAAATTATAAAATATATATATCTAGCTGGAGTAATAAAATGGAGGAGGAACATGAATATTTCACACCATGGTTGTCTCTGATGCAATTGTCAGCGGCACCTGCCAAGAGACATGAGTGATGTGACCACGGCCTGGGTAAGGAATGTGAAAAACTTAAAGAGGAGTGATGATGTGGGTGAGGAGAGCTAGAAGCAGAGTCGGGTAGACAAACAGAACACCTACCATCAGGATTCTGGGAGTCAGCATCCTTGGGGATGGTGTACAGGTCATAGGTACTATTCTCTAAATTGCTGGCTCTCTGTAGATGAAAGGGAGAAATTAAATTGTTAGTGACAGAAACCCAAGATACCAGTTTACTCTGACAGAGAAAACAGTACCATTATACAGACAACAATCTGAAACTATGTTTTTCACCCTTCACCTAGAGGTCATTTGAATATTTCTACAGCTAAAAATTCTAGGGCTCGCGGCCAAAGAACTCAGCATTCATGTCACTTTATTTTTTTTATCCTCCAAAGATGCAGATATTATTTGAAGAAAGCAAGGATTGCTCTCTATTCCACAAATTAACGGACTAAGACCCTAACATTCTGGTGCTCCACCTGAGTATACTCCTCAACTTAAAAGTCTGTTTGAAGGAGGAAAAAAAAGATATTAAAGAAAAGACATTAAGGAAAATTGACAGGAGGAAAGTACAGGACTATTAGATATTGAAGAAGGACTGGGATAAGACACTAAGAAGTCCTATGGGGAAAAACAGTTTTCATTCTTTTTAACTTGGCAAACAGGGCACTAAAGTTAGAATGTCACTTCTCCCACCACCCCCCAAATTGTATGGCAAGAAATAAGGAAGGCTACTTGATGGCTCTGAAGGCAACACCACTGAAAGGAATCCCTCTCAAAATCAGAAATCAAAATATTTTCACCCAAATGGAGGGCTCAATATAAGCATCTCCTCTGCATAGGATATAGTCCTGAACATTCTCTCAAATTACTTTTAGTGATTTGGGTCATTCATCTTGATGCTCCATTACGTTTAGAAGTTGTTAGCTTTATGAAAGCTATAAGTTCACAAACCCTTAACATTATTATGACAACTGAAGCCCAGCTGGTTTGAGCCTCTGATTACTGGGTTAGTTCTCTCAAAATGACCATTAAACAGCTTAAGGAGCCATCAGAGATTCCCAAAGGGTGTGAAAAAGAGATTTATGCAAAATGGGGGGATCCTAGGAGGACTCCAGGGGTTACTTACCGTACACAGTAGGACTGCATTTTCTGCTGGATTGTACGACATATTGAACACTGGAAACTTGGAACCACTAGAGGTATATATAGAAAAACGGGAAAATAAGGAAGAAGCATAAGGATAGAAGGAAGAAAGGAATTACTCCTATACCACCTCCTACTTATCCAGTCTTAACACATATACTCATCACTTTTATAATCAGGAATAAAAATAAATATTGCACCTATTCTCTTCTTTCCTTTAAGGCTTGGGGACTTGTCTATCTCAGCTTTGAACAGTTTAAAAAAAGCAAACCCTAGTAAAAGTCAAATTATTCAACAGAAGGTAGGGTTAGCACACACTGTAGTGAGTGGAATTGGTTCTTCTTGAGTATAAATTCCTACACATAATTGCAGTGGACACCACAGAGTAACATGATGTGATTTGTCTCTGGCTAATTTCTCCTGTCCCTTAGAGTGTTCACATAAACCCGTCCTTTTATTGTAGTGATGCTGGAGGGTGGTTATCAAACCCTCATGCCAAAGTTTGCCACCATGAATGTTTCAGTATGCTGATGCAGCTGGCTTTCCAAGAGGACAGCTCCTTTTGCCAGGCATCCCAGAGGTTATCATATCTTCGGAGTTAAGAGTTTCCAGAGACATATATTTTGGTTTAGAGTTGTGTGCATTTTGCTGGAAAGCAAAGAGTTACAAAAACGCCAAATAAAGGCAAAAAGGCCTGTCATCAAGTTGGGCTACTCTCTACCAGGAAACTTTCTCTGGTTTGCAAGAGATCTGGTAAACTGAGGCAGTATAATTTCCTCTCCACAGGGTCACTAGCATTCTCAACAGGGGAACTCCCATCCTCTTCATGGCCACCTCCTTGCTCACCATGCTCCTAGGGAATAAACTGAGCAGCCTCAGCCACTGGGAATTCCATCTGTGACAGTGGGATGAGACCCAAAATGCCACTGAAAGAGCAGAGTTCGGTTTGTGGGTATTTTATCATGGTGACAAATGAGGGTTTGGAAGGGAAAAACAAGTCTGATTTACCTCCGCAACTGCATTACAGCTACATCTTTGGAGCTATTGAAATCCAACTGACGTAAGAATCGGTCCTTGACATAATGCAGCATATTGCCATGAACAGCATAGGCTGGCCGTTCCCGTTCTAGTTTAAACACAATCATACCACCATCATGGCCTGGGGCACAGGGAGAAGAGAGGAAAGAATTAGCTGCAATCAAGAAAGAAAGCTGGATACACAAGGATGAGGATTGTATATGCATGCTAAAGACCAAGTAAAGACACCTAAATGCATCTTTTATTTGCCTAAATTCTCATGATTCTTGGAATCTTTATTCAAATAAATTTCTGTGAATCCTTTCCTAATACTCTGTCACACTGCCACATTTAGATATGCCCTCCTCTGTGTTTTCCTAACGTTTCTGTACAAACCTCTGTTATACAACTTATCATCTTGCACTGTAATCATTTAGGTCTATCACCTCCACTCTACCAAGAGCTCCCAGAAGGCAGAAATTACAATAATTTCCATCCTTCCCCAGTCCTTAGCATATACCAAGAACATAAAAATAGTTGCTGAACAAATGGATGCTAGTTTAAAAAGTCCTTTTGGTTCTAGTTTTAAAAAATGTTTTGCTTTTTCCCCACTAGCATCATCCATCTCTTACAGAAATCTTCAATCTCTGTCCCCCTGGTCTGCTCTCCATACATAAACCGGATCATGTCACTTCCTTACCCAACACCTTCCAATGGCTTTCTACTCATTGAGAATAAAATCTTAAATTCTAACGATAGCCTATGAGGCAATGCATAATCTGGCCTGGTCTTACCTCCTATTACTTAGTCCCTTACTCACTGTACTCCTACTGGCCTCTCTGATGTTCCTCAAACATGCTAAGCATCTCTCACATTATGGTCTTTGCATTTGCTGTACCCACTGTCAACGCATTTGTCATTTCCCTTCACTTTCCTGAACACCTGATATAAAGCAGCAGTCCCCACACTCACCCCTCTCTATCTCCTCTACTTTCGCTTAACTCTTCTTCAAAGCAGTTCTCACCATATGTTGTTTCATATATTTGTTGTTTTATGGTCTCTCTCTTCACTACAAATAGAAGTCTCAAAAAATCAGGGACATTGTTTCATGCACTTCTATAATACCAACACCCAGACTAGGGCCTGACACTCAGTATGCATTTCCTAAAGGAATGGATAAAACTGAGCTTCCAACTCCTCAGTCTGAGAACTGGAAACGTCCAGTATTAGCCTCCTATGTCTCCTAGGTACTAATCAGAGAATAGGCTTTATTGTTAAATGGATCTTGGTGGAGAAAGAACACTAAAAGAATACTATTCCAAGAAGGTAAGAGGGGAGAAAAAATGAGAAAAGCTTCAACTATGTGGCTCTGAGAATTCTGTTTCTCCTGGTCATCCTACCATGCATTTACCGGAGACAAAGCTAATGGAGAATCACTCTCAAGTCTTATAAACTTTGGACTAAAACAAGGAAAAGAAGAAGAAATGGCCCTTACCTGCTGCAAAGAGGTTAAGGTTGGGGTGAGCAGCTAGGACCCAGAAACGATCATGGTCCCTGCGGAAGGTCTGAACTCCAGTCCTAGGAAAGCAAAAGGTACACAAAGAAAGCAATTTTCAGCCCATCATATACAAGAGTATTGTGTGGTAAGCCAGCACACCGATTAAAAATTTAAATCAAGGACAGTAAACTGCATATCCTAAGTAAAGGTAGTCATGATAAATTCTACCAGGGAATAGAAAGAGAACACTTCAAATTGACTCTACTGTTTTGATAGTTCAATTGCCCCCATTCATCATAATTTTCTACTATACTACTTTTATTTCGTATTTCTTATTTATCTAGCTACAGAAGAACATGCTTAAATTTAGAGGAGAAAAAGAATACAGAATGAGGGTCGGCCCCGTGGCTTAGCAGTTAAGCTCGCGTGCTCCGCTGCTGGCGGCCCGGGTTCGGATCCCGGGCGCGCACCGATGCACCGCTTCTCTGGCCATGCTGAGGCCGTGTCCCACATACAGCAACTAGAAGGATGTGCAACTATGACATACAACTATCTACTGGGGCTTTGGGGAATAAATAAATAAATAATTTAAAAAAAAAAGAATACAGAATGAGATTTCTATTTGATGGAAAGTTTGTAAATGTTAGCTGATCTCTAGGTCCCTTCAAGTTTTCATAATATATGATTTGACTTTTCTACACGCTGAAGATGATGGGAAACAAACAGAAGTGTTCTAATCTAATTTCTAAAAAGACAGAGTGAGAGAAAGGGGCTTTCCCTTGGGTTTGGTCACACAACATCAAAACTTCCTTACCGCTTAGACATATCCCAGACTCGGATACTCTTGTCCTCAGAATTGCTGAGGATCAGCTCTTGGCGAGGGTGGAAGACAGCACAAGATACATTGTTATAATGGCCCCGACAGGTATCAACCTCCCATGCCTTTGATTCTGAATGACAAAAAAGAATTAGGTCATCACAACTCCCTACTACTTTAAGTTTGGGATTTGGAATAACTGACATCCTCTAACCAAAGGCTAGGTACCATCACAAAATGCTAAGTAAGCAACTTCTTTCTAACAGGGCAGTTTTCTTCATTTAAGCCTCTGAATCTTTACACATTACTTTGTTCTTTCATTCTGACCCCTCTATCAATTACAGCACCTCTTCTCCACCAGTCTTTATCCCCTTACCCTGTTTTATTTGTCACTAGCTGCCATTATAGAATAAATGTAAGCCCAAAGGGCAGGAGTTTTATCTGGTTTAGTCACCACTGTATCTCCAGAGCTTTGAACAATGGTTAGTACAAAGTAGGTTCTCAATAAATGTTTGTTGAATGAATGAATTCTTACTCTTAACTATGTTCATACTCTTCAAAATCAGGATGCCATCACAGGAGAAAAGGGAACAGGGCAATTTTCACGCTCTCAGGATTAGCATAAAATAACCACCAAAGGAAGGAAAATGGGTCACTAAGTCCAGAAGACCTGGCTACTTCACCTTGCTGGCCAGCAGTCAATTTTTTAGACATGAACATGGTGATACTGTCACTGGTTCACCCACCATTCATGCGCCAGATCTTCACTTGACGGTCATCTGCCCCAGATACAATAAGGGGCATAGTGGGATGGAAAGCAGCCCAGTTTACTCCACGATCATGACCCTGTGGAAAAAAAGAAGTGGTTCTTCCAAAATGGCTTTATATCCCTTACTCAAAGCAAACCAATAGACTATGCTGGTGGTTATAAGAGACGTCTCTAATTTTTACTCTTCACGTGAAAAGACTCAAGGGACCATGCTGCTCTAACATTTGAACATTAGAGTTACTATGTGAATTTATTCAGTATTACCCCCAAATTTTTATGGGAACTCCCAAATCTTTCTACTCCCTAATTCAGCTTCATTTGCATTTGGGATATACTGCCTTGTTTTGTTACTTTTCTACCTATATCTTACGTCCTTAACTAATTATTAACATCTCAAGAATGAAGACTAATATTATAACTTAATGAAGAAATTATCAAAGTCTGGTCAAGAAACTCTTGGATGATCCCCATGATCCTTTTAGGAAATCTGCAAGGTCAAACACTATTTTCATAATAATACTAAGACATTATTTGCCTTTTTCACTCTTACTGTCTCATGTGTGTAGAGTTTTCCAGAGGATACATGATATATGATGATGTTATTGTTTTGATGGCTAATGGAACATGTCCTTATATATTTCATGCTCTAAAAAGTTCTTGCTTTTAATTTCAAATATGGTAAAAACTGACAGATATAACCCACATAAATAAAAACTCTTTGGGGTCCTCAATAAGTTTTAAGAGTATAAAGAGGTCCTCAGACCACAAAGCTTAAAAACTGCTGATTTACCTTATACCTTTTTTATATAGTTGTATTCTGTACTGGAACAGAATCATAGACAAGGCAGTTTCGAATCAGCAGTACTTTTGAGAGGTATCATGATGTAATGCAATGCACCTGGATTTTGGAGTCAGATCCAAGCTCAAAGCCTAGTTCTTCCAATTAATAGATACATGCAGACTTTGGTAAATCGCTTAATTTCTCTAAATCTCTATTTTTTCATCCGCAAAATGAGGTTAAAAATATCTACTACAGTGGATAGGTGTGAGGATTAAACTAGATATTTTTAAAGACTAGTTTTGGGGCCAGCCCCGTGGCTTGGCGGTTAAGTGCTCATGCTCCGCTACAGGCGGCCCGGGTTTGGATCCCGGGCGCGCACCAACGCAGCGCTTGTCCGGCCATGCTGAGGCGGCGTCCAACATACAGCGGCTGGAAGGATGTGCAACTATGACATACAACTGTCTGCTGGGACTTTGGGGAGAAAAAGTGAAAAAAAAAGAGGAGGAGGATTGGCAATAGATGTTAGCTCAGGGCTGGTCTTCCTCAGCAAAATAAAAAAGAGGAGGATTGGCATGGATGTTAGCTCAGGGCTGATCTTCCTCACAAAAAATAATAATAATAATAATAAATAAAAACTAGTTTCTTTCCTTTATGCTTTTCTATTTTTCCACCATGCATGCAAGTTACTTATACATGGTTCGTTCTCAATAACCGATTAACCATCCTACACCTACACCACTGCAAGAGGCTTGAGAATGGGTTCTGCTTTAGGATGGTGATGCAAAAGCTATGCCAGCTTTCTCCCTCTCTCCCATTGAATTTATAAGGTAACATGACTCTCTCTTAGCTGGTATATAAGCTTCATTCCTCTGTTGGCTCACCCACTATTCTACTTCCTAGTGCCTCAAACAGTGACTGACACTTAGTAAGCACTTTGTTGAAGGAATGAATAAATGAATAGCATATTGTCAGTTTCGCTGGAGAAGAGAACATATCCAGCCACCGGCTGTAGAGATAAGTACCTCCAGTACATGCTTCACCACTGCATCCGTAGTTCCAAACAGATCAACGCCAGTTATTCCTCTCACATCTGACTCCACTGCACCAGGAGACAAGTTTTTTTTCCTTAGACCTTTGAAGGGGTAAGGATTGGGATGAAAGATGCAAACATAATGTTACCAAAAAGAGCCCAGTAACAGAAGCACAGAAAGGTACCATGACAGACTAACATTAAAGAAAAAGAAGGGAAAAAGAAATTTAGAGAGACTGAAAAAAGAAAAGAAACTCAAGAGCTCCTATCTATTTCTTTCTAAAAATGTTCAAAATATTGAAGAACATTCACTATTTTTTCTTCTCTACTCTTAACACTTAAGAGACCCACTACTGGGATTTCTTTCTAAAAGAGGACAATCCAAACTTCTGATGCAGCTAACTTATTCTTCAACAAACCTCACCTCAAGAGCTGTCTACGTGAGATAATGCACATTTCCATTCTTCGATGTCTTGAAATGTGGCCTCAAATGATAAACATTCAATTTCCACTTTCAACTTTATGAAATCTATAGCAACTTTTCTTCCACCACCTCAAAAAATTTTAAAAGGACAGCCATTTGGGGAGGCTGCAGCTCAGTATTTCTCAAACTGGGAGTTTTTAGGCAACTCATTAGGCAGTTCCCAAAGAAGTTAAGTAAACTAGATCTATTAAATATAAAAACAGCTATTTGGTGGAAGATACTGTAAAACTATAAACTATGCAAAAAATGTACTCATATCTTCTACTTGACTCTTGGGCAGGAGACAAAATAATTAAAACTGCCACCTTTTTAAGTTCTTGCTTAAAAGGCTAGTTGTAGATCTGAATACATGCATTTTGTCATTAAAACTTTTGGAGGCTAGTTTCACTGGGAGGAATTGGCCCATAATTTGAAAACAATGGAAAAAAGACACCACAATAAGAGTCTTATTAGTATAGGACCCACATTTATGGCTCAACTACATTTATCTTTAAAAGCTGATTATTTGTGCTATAGTCAGAACCAAAATTATGATAACAATATTACTGTCTTACATTTGAAAAGCACTTTGTGGTTTTCAAAGAGCTCTAACATGTTATGTAATTTGATCCAGATAATAACCCTTTGAGACAGACAAGCAGGTGTAATTACACCAGTTTATAGATGAGAAAGTAGAATTGGGACTAAAATCCTATCTTTTGAAGTATTTTGGAGGAAAGAGGAAGATGAAACCACCTAGCACTTGTAAAATAAAAAACAAATACCTATAATAGGGAGGAAATAAAAGCTATCATTGAAAATAAAACCTAGGCAGTTTTAAGCCTAAATTTTGGCATCTGCACGAAAATACAAAAATTTAAATTTAATGATTGTATTTATCTTCATTGTTTTAAAATTACAATACCCCTCCTATATTATAGTGGCACCCAAACATCAGCATTGGAGAAGCAAGTGCTTAAAAGGACACAACAGTTTTCATTATCTTGTCCCCTGTCCAAGATGAGCCTTTAGCCAATACATAGAGAGAAATAAAGCCAATGCTTTAAAAAAAAAATGTACTCTCTCAAGGTTTCATAAATACATTATCATAGGGATGCCTCCTTTCACTTATTTCACTTGTCCCTTTAATAGGATCTGTCAAATTTTTCTAATGCGTCTGGTGTATGAAACAGATTCAAAGGAAGATACAAAGACAGCTGTGAGGAAGTTCACCTCCAAGAAGCTTCAACAAACACATTAAAAGGAAAGCTGTATGACAGAATGGAAGCCTTTGTTATACTTGCTTGTAACGATCCGGAAAAGGGGAAGGGCAAAAACAGACAGATGAATAGTGACAGGCAGTGAAAAGATACTTAGAGAAGAAATATCTGAGCCTTCGACAAGTCACTCACTAGCACTGAACGACAGATGGAAAATTTCTACAGCAGCTACTCAAATCCAGAGGGAGAGGAGGACACTCTCAGAGTGGACCAGTTTGATGCACGCTTCCCAATGGGCACCAGGGAAAATAGTAAAAAGAGAGGGATGAAGACAGGATTTGGCAGCAAATTAATACTTTTTTAGTAGTCATTTCAAAGATTAAGCCTGAATTACATGAGCTTGACATGCAAAGGTATAAGCACATTAAAATAATTTAACTGCCAATTTACTTGTAAGCTCAAGCTAAAAAGTAACCTATCTTCTACATCTAGGTTGTAAATATATTCCCTTTTAAACAAATATTTTTTGCCAGATTAACACAAAAGATTCAGGTTAAGCTAAGCCCCATGGGGCCTAATCCTCATAGGAGAGGTACCAAGAAGACAGGTTTTCCTTTAAAGACCTCTGTTTTCTTATTGTTTACCTAGGTCAGAGAGTGTCCTCTTTCAAAGAGAGACATTCAGGAAAATGAGAATTTTCATCAATCCTCTAAATTTGAGTGTATTCATTCTCTGACTCAGAACTAACTTTTTCCCTCTTGGAAATATTAGCTCTGGTCCCTAACAGACCTGAAAGCTAACTCCTCTTCCTGTGTTTAGGCTTATTGGAACCCAGGCAAAAATAACTCTGCTAAAAAGAGTATGCTGATTTCTAGAAGAGGAAAGAATGCAAAAGTCTAACCCAAAAGCTCCTTCCACTTGGTTACATACCAAAGCATCTCCTTCCACTCTGGTTAAGGGGTTACAGGAAGTCAAGAAAGATGTGAGCAGAGAAAAACACTCAGAAATGTTAAAGAGAACATTAACTTTAGTACAGCAAGTCAGAACAAAATATTCAATATCCCATATACTGCATATAGCAATTGCAATGTTATTATATAGTAATCCGTGCACTTTACACATTCAAGAACAAGCATAAACCCCAACTGGGGTCACACTCTCTCACTCTCTTCTCTGATTTAGGGCCTTAATTCTGAAGCAAAAATGTTCTTCTATGAAAGTGGAGAAAAGGATTTCTTGCCTTGGGCATTTCATGATCACAAATGAGAATCCATCCTTTTAACTGCCCCAAATTGCTTTAGCTAGGCCACAGGAACCTGCTGTGCTAGCATCAAGTGGCATAAACAGTACTCTTAAGAGTGGAGCAATATAAGGCCCTTCTCAAGCCGGTGCTCTAGGAAAGAATTAAGCCCCAGTAGTCAAAGCATCATTTTATGCATGTAACAAATTAACTTCTCTATGATCTAGAATGGCATTACCTGTATACTATGGTTAGAAAAACTGAGAGAACAGTCACTCAAAGTATTTGAGTAGTGCTCAATTCTCTAGCAGAACCCCAACTGGGACAAGCTATTCTAAATAATTGCTCCTGATCAGCTAGAACAGGGTGAGCCGGGACCCAACCCCATCAGGCTCCTATATCCTGAGACAGAGAGGGTGCTTTGAATGTGTGCACAGTGAAAAACCATGGAAAGCCACAGTTAGGTTTCTGGGAGAGTGAAAAATAAGCTCCCTGGTACTAGCAGTGAGGAGAGGGCACAGGCTCACAGTGCCTGTGCCTAACCCCTCCTGTTGGCACGGCTGGTCACATCTGGGTGTACTTCAAAAAGCCTAGCCAGTCTGACGAAAAACTGCAATGGCAAAAGCCCTAGCGAAGAGAGTACAACTGCTCTATCTCCAATACAGTCTTGTTTATACCGCTCCCTCCTAATTCTGGACTTTTGAAAACCGCAAGACAACATGATCTAGAGGTTCTACTCTCCAACTGTCCTCATCTTCCCCTTAGCTTGTTTCTATGCTACACGAATCTTAACTGCTATTAAAACATTCTAAATGCTGCACCCAGGAATCCAAATTTTCGACTTGTTGTTCATGAACGGTACAGCAAATACCATACTGCCCCAGCACACATGACACAACAGTGCTGGGAAAAGTTATCACCTCAGCAATACAATGCAGAAAGGTGACTCTCATTACCACAAAGAACCAGGCAAGGACCTACAAGAGGGCCTTCCTTTTACAGAATGAAAAGTGTTTTGTAGTCTAGACTGATCTTTCAGAGAACCCAATCTCCAAGAATTTCTAAGGCAACAACCAATAGAAAGAGACAATTCAGCAGGCGATAAGTAAATTTAAGTGGGCAGAGAACCACAGCATTTAGAGTTCCATGGGCCTATTCCAACTCTCAACAAAGCACTTCCATCTATCCAGCATGTCAATCTCATAGGTACAGTCCTTCCTCTGCATTTAAATTCTCTGCTTAGCAACTTCTCACATCTCTATACAGCACTAAACATTTAAATCTTTATCCCAAAATCAAGATATATAAACTGAAAGGAGGGTCATCCCAACTATCCAAAACCTACAAGTTATTTTAACTTCGGGTCCCAGAAGTCTGCCCATTAAAAGGTATTCTGGACATAAAAATCCCTCCCCCACTCCCCATGCTCCTTACACTAGAAGAAATATAAAACAGGGATTTCCTATTTCTAAATGAAGCCACAGGATCCAAGAGTCCTGTTTCCCTGCACTCATCTATTCTCAAAATTCGTTTCTGTCAAAGATGTATTTTTTTAATTCTAGTGGAAAGCTTGATTCTTAAGTACTCCCAACGGTACACAGATTTTAACTAAAAAGTGAAATTTTATTCAAATTACATGAATTTTCTAGAGCAACCACTTTTCTTAGGGACTACCCCTAACACGAAAAACCATCAAAGTGGATTTAATACCCTCAGAAACAAAGATACTATTATACGAGAACAGAATATTCTAAATTTTCATGTTCTAAGCCAACTATCTTCACTATTTTAAGCAATTGCAGTTTTGCGCCAGACATGACTAAGTTGTCCCCTGAACTTGGGCAGCTCACCAGAAATATCCCAAACGCGCACAGTCTGGTCCAGGCTGGCTGATACAACCAGGTCTTCTGAAGGGTGGAACTGAGCACACATTACATAATGGTTGTGCCCTGTTAACACACTGCAAGAAGAAAAAAGAAAGACAATACCAAATTAGAGGCAGGAATCAACAGACTCCCACATGCTAAATACCATTATCCATATTCAATAGATGCAGATTCAATTATACTTTTCTGGAGGCAAAGGCAAGTCATCCTAACAATTCTGAGCTAATAATAATAATCAAGGTCAGTTGTTTTAACAATAGCTCTCTTCTTGACTCTAATGCTTTAGTATTTAAATATTACAAATTTCAGGAGAACTCAGATTGCACAGCTCTCCTCTCAGATTAAAGATACTAAAATATCAAAATAAATGGAATCTTAGTAATTCATACTGGAAACTATCTGTTAGATTTTAGTGGGGTAGTCCTTTTAAAGGGTATCATTATAAATGATCCTTACATCTTCATGGAAAGCTCTAGACCCAAACACAAAGCAGGACAGAGGTCTAGACCTTGACTCAGGTTTCACGGGAACAGAACTAAAAACCAGCTAAAAGTTTTGTTCTAAAAGCCTAGCTATATGACCTCCTTTCCCTGGTAAGAAATTATCATAAAATCCAGACTTGTACATTACTAATAAAATTGCCTCTATTTTTATCACTTTGTATGTAAAAGCATCTTATAAATACAGTCAGTAATTAATCAGCAGACATAGCCCATTAGGGAAGAGAGATAACTGTTCCAAAGAAAAGCTGATTATGAAGAAACTAAGAAGAATGAAGACTCTTTGAGCCCTCTGTCTCCGGCTTTACCAGACACAGGTTCTAGACTGCCAGTTCCATACTCGGATGGTCTGATCATCTGAGGCACTCAGAATCCAAGGATATTCCTGAAATATATTCCAGACAAAGGGTTTGAATATTAAACAAATGTGTTCTTTCAGGCTCCTGTAACCATTTCTCTCTTTGAAGGGAGCATTCCATTGACTAAAGTCTCAGCTATATTAACAGAGGGACTGCTGCTTCTCATTTATCAAGCTAGTTGTCTTCTCCTTCCCGCCATTCTACCGGCTTTTCCCAACACTGGCACTTTCACCTATAAGATTTAAGATTGGAAGCCAGGCAAAGGCATAATAGATTCTCAGAGTATAATATTATACTACTATAGACTTACATTTACTTTTATATGTGTGTATGTATATTTACATTTACGTATAGTTAACCTTGTAAATTAAGAGCCTGTGAAAAGATCTTCTCTCTTTAACTCGAGGAGTGGAATATTGTTGTATAATCTGACTTCTCCCTGTCAGACCATTTAGTCTCAGAAAATTCCCAAGTCTCAGTAACCAAAGCAGAAAGTAACATGTAAAAACAATCTAGCCCTTTTAGAGTCTATAAGCTTGTTGAGAAAAGCACTTTTTATTCACAGTTCTATCTCCAGTATTTAGCACAGAACTTAGTAAGCACAAGGCACACACATACTTATTGAACTGAAAAAATAAAAGAAAATAGTTTTTCATAACTTTCCAGCTGGATGGCAACTTGCCTAGGCAAGAGTCTTTAGCAAGTCCTTTATGGTACTGACAAATAGTCTGATCGAACAGATTACCTTGAGTGGTTATCATTCTTAAATGTTTCAGCTGTAATTTTTGCAGTTATTCTACCTTATTCTACCCTAAAATTTTTTAAATTTTAAAAAAGGAAGTAAAGTATACTTAGCCAAGAAATTCTAGTTTATTTCATTATATTCTTGCTAGCTTAATTCAAGAGATTTAGTTTACTGAGAGTCAAAGAATAGTACAAGTTAATTCTAATAGCATAGAATTATAGAGAGATCCAGTCAGGTTGGGAGTGGATTAAGAGGTTGGGAGTTTCTAACCTATAACTCAGTATCTGTCTACTATGATATCTGACATATCAAAGAAGGTAAAAAGCCTGGCTAAGGAAACAGCCTCTACTAGACCCTAAAATCCTAGGATAGAAGTACATGATTATTAATGTTTTAAAATATTTATTAGCTCATCAAAATGACATCTTACCTTGGCCTTCCTCCAGACACACCCACTTAATAATACCCTACATGGGATTAGCCTGTAAACTTCTGTTTGCTGGCTCAAAAAACCTGAAATAAAATCTCCACTTTTCCCTACAGAGAATCAATGCCTTCCTTACAGAGCCCATGGAATCTAATTAAATTAAACTCAATATAATCCTGAGTCCTTCCTTCTGCAGAAGGAAGCAAAGAAGAAAGGTCAACACCACACTGATCCTGGAAGAGCCACTCTAATAACATAGTTCTGTTATGAAAGCATGGGTTCTTCAGGAGGAAGTACAAGATTTCTTCTGGGAAACTGAAGAATACTCTAAAACTAGAGCCACCATGGCTACTTACGTGATGAAAAAATGTGGTGCGGATGTAGTCTAAGTGCCCAAGTAATGTGAAGAGACAGCGCCGAAGCTTGTAATTCCAAACCTGCAAAGAGAGAAATCCAACTAAGGAATAGGACATAAGGATTTTGAACCTCTAAAAGGCTCAGTTTTCTCAATAAACAAGTTTGGATTTACATTTTAGCACTTCTAAATAGGTAAGAACCTTGATAGTGAGTCTTATTTACGGTTGGAGGGAAAAAGACCAAGAATGAAAATACAGGTCAGCTAAACAACATGTGGGGAGGGAAAAAAGGCAAGGCTAGGGAAAAACTGAAGATAAAATTATGGAAAGGTTTTTCTTTTCTTTGGGGAGAAACCATTTCTATTTAATAACATGAGACAAGATGCTTATCCAGGGCTTAACTTGAAACTCTTCTTTCTGCATAATTGTGTTCTTAGCTTGAATATGGGACCCCTTAGTGCTTTACCTTAGTTCAAGATAAAAAAACTAGGACAAATAACTATGACTCCAAAGGAAACAATAACATAACATATGGCACCATCTTCTCTTAGACTAACTTGGTGGCAAACAATGCCCATACACTCATGGTCTGTACTCACCTATCAGGCAAACAGATTTGAACTTATCACTATGGGAAATACTACACTGCTCAGTTAGGCTGAGCTAACCAGAAAAACATCATATTCAGATATGAAGTTGAGCCAACTACTGAAGCACCAGGCATCAATGGACACAACTGAAGAAGACCATATATGTAAGATAGCTCACACTCCCCATCCAGAAAACCTCTCAAAAAGTGAGAAAATAAGGGGCTGGCCTGGTGGCACTTAACCTGGTGGTTAAGTTCACGTGCTCCACTTTGGCGGCCCGGGGTTCATGGGTTCGGATCCCAGGTGTGGACCTATGCACCGCTCAACAAGCAACGCTGTGGCAGCATTCCATATACAAAACTAGAGGAAGATGGGCACAGATGTTAGCTCAGGGCTAATCTTTCTCAGCAAAAGAGGAAGATTGGCAATGGATGTTAACTCAAGGTCGATCTTCCTCACAAAAAAAAAAAAAAGTGAGAAAATAAGAGGTCACACACCTTTTTTGTTCTTTTTTAACATTTAATACCTGTTTAGAATCTATCCAGGACAGTTTGTTACTATTCTTTTTTTTACTTAAAAAATTTAAAATTTTCTTTTGTAGGGATCCAAATTGGAAAGGAAGAAGTGAAACTGTCACTATTTGCAGATGACATGATTTTATATATAGAAAACCCTAAAGAATCCACCAGAAAACTTTTAGAAGTAATAAACGAATACGGTAAAGTTGCAGGATACAAAATCAACATACAAAAATCGGTTGCGTTTCTATACACTAACAACAAAGTAGCAGAAAGAGAAATTAAGAATACAACCCCATTTACAATTGCAACAAAAAGAATAAAATACCTAGGAATAAACTTAACCAAAGAGGTGAATGATCTGTACACCGAAAACTATAAAACATGGCTGAAAGAAATTGAAGAAGACACAAAGAAATGGAAAGATATTCCATGCTCTTGGATTGGAAGAATTAACATAGTTAAGATGTCCATACATCCTAAAGCCATCTATAGATTCAATGCAATCCCTATCAAAGTTCCAACATTTTTCACAGAAATAGAACAAAGAATCCTAAAATTTATATGGAACAACAAAAGACCCCAAATAGCTAAAGGAACCCTGAGAAAAAAGAACAAAGCTGGAGGTATCACACTCCCTGATTTCAAAATATACTACAAAGCTATAGTAACCAAAACAGCATGGTACTGGCACAAAAATAGATACACAGATCAATGGAATAGAATCGAAAGCCCAGAAATAAACCCACACATCTATGGACAGCTAATCTTTGACAAAGGAGCCAAGAACATACAATGGAGAAAAGAAAGTCTCTTCAACAAATGGTGTTGGGAAAACTGGATAGCCACGTGCAAAAAAATGAAAGTAGACCCTTACCTTACACCATACACAAAAATTAACTCAAAATGGGTTAAAGACTTGAATGTAAGACCTGAAACTACGAAACTTCTAGAAGAAAACATAGGCAGCACACTCTTCGACATCAGTCTTAGCAACATATTTTCAAGCACCATGTCTGACCGGGCAAGAGAAACAATGGAAAAAATAAACAAATAGGACTACATCAAACTAAAAAGCTTCTGCACAGCAAAGGAAACCATCAACAAGATGAAAAGACAACCTAACAATTGGGAGAAGATATTTGCAAACCATACATCTGATAAGGGGTTAATCTCCAAAATATATAAAGAACTCATGCATCTCAACAACAAAAAAACTAACAATCCAATCAAAAAGTGGGCAAAATAGGGAGTGACGTCAGCATCATGGCGGAGTGAGCTTTCCCATGAATTCTTCCCCCACAAAATACAACAAAAGTAACAGCCACAGACCAACAACGGAATCCCAGACAGTCAAAAGCTGGAGCGGAGGGATCCACACTGCCGCACATCTGAGAGCAGAACGTGCTGGGCCCCCGGAGGAAGTGGGGAGAGGTAAGGAGAACTCCGCTCCCTCCCCATCAGATCAGGGATCAGGTCCGCGCGGCTCCCAGAGAGGGGGGAGGGGCGGCCCTCGGCGGGAAACTGTAGCTCTTCAGGCTCTCTCAGCCAGTGGGAAACTCCCGCACAGAGGGCTCAGAGGAGCCACAGGGCTACCATCAACATCTGAGCACCCCAGAGAGCGGATAAAGAGGGGCAAACGAGAAGCCTCCCACGTCAGGGACCCAGAGGGCAAAAGAGAGAGCTCCCCCCTCCCCGCAACCCGGAGTCTGCAGCTCGACCAGATCTAGCGGTCCGAGGCAGACCTGAATAAACTGGACTGGACCCGTGGATCGCAGTGGGGAAAAGAAACAAAACAAAACAAAACAAAACTGCGGATCGCAGCAGAAAAACTGGGGCAGAGCGCAGGGGGCTTAGACTACACAGCCCTTTACCACCACACAGTGGCGGCAGGTGGAAATTGCAACCAGAGACTTCCAGGATGAGGAAAATCAAAACCAACACAGGAACCACAATGCAAAAATATATGAAATCACCAGACCAGAAACAAAATGACAAGCACCCAGAAATCAACCCCGAAGACACAGAAATCCATAAACTAAATGACAGAGATTTCAAAATAACTATCATAAAAACACTCAACGAAATACGAGACAACACAGACAAACAATTAAATGAGATTAGGAGTTTCTTCACAAAAGAGATTGAAATCATAAAGAAAAACCTATCAGGGCTGATGGAGATGAAGAACACAATGGAGGAGATAAAGGAGAATCTGGAATCTTTAAAGAACAGAGCTGACAATATGGAGGAAAGAATTAGTACTTTAGAGGATAGGAATACAGATATACTCCAGATGGAAGAAGAGAGAGAACTAAGACTAAAAAGAAATGAAGAAAGACTCCGAGAAATATCGGACTCTATTAGAAAATGTAACATAAGAACTATAGGTATTCCTGAGGGAGAGGAGAGGGAAAGAGGAACAGAGAGCCTATTCAAGGAAATAATAGCTGAAAATTTCCCAAATCTGGGGAAGGAGCAGGAAATACCAGTAAGCAAAGCCAACAGGACTCCTATATATATTAACAGACAAAGGCCTTCACCACGACACCTAGTGGTAAGGCTAGCCAGGGTCAACGACAAAGTAACAATATTAAGGGCAGCTAGACAAAAACAAAAAATAACGTACAAAGGAACTCCCATCAGGCTCTCAGCGGATTTCTCAACAGAAACTTTTCAGGCTAGAAGAGACTGGAATGATATATTCAAAATACTAAAAGACAAAAACTTTCAGCCAAGAATACTCTATCCAGCAAAAATATCCTTCAAATATGATGGAGAAATAGTAACTCTCCCAGATAAACAAAAGCTAAGGGAGTTCATGGCCACGAGACCGCCACTACAAGAAATACTCAAGAAGGCCCTCAGGCCTGAAAACAAGAAGAGAAAGGGAACACAAAGCTTGGAGTAAGGAGAAAAGTAGGTAGACAAAATCAGAGAAATAGTAGATCTTTACCGGAATAGGTTAGCAACCACTTAAATACTAAACTCAAAGATCAAAGGAAGAAATTCACCAAAAATAAATTTAACCTCATCACTGTAAACACACAGCCACAACACAAGATAGAATAAGGTATAACAAGAGCAACTTAGAAGGGGAAGAGGAAAGTGACTGAATTGACTTAGCATAAGGAAATAGGAGGCTATCAGATAATGGACTATCTCATACAGAAGATTTTTCGCCCAAACCTCAAGGTAACCACTAAACAAATAATCAAATTAAAACCACATATGATAAACAAAGAGAAAACTAGAAGAATCATAAGACAGAACAACCAAACTGAATTGGCAGTCCAAAACAAATGGGACAAGAAACAAAGGAAATGCAAAAGAACCAGAAAATAAGTGACAAAACAGCAACATTCAACCCTCATATTTCAATAATTACCCTAAATGTAAATGGATTGAACTCTCCAATCAAAAGATACAGAGTGGCAGGATGGATTGAAAAGCAAGACCCAACAATATGCTGCCTTCAGGAAACACATCTTAGCACTAAAGACAAGCACAGGCTCAGAGTGAAAGGATGGAAGACAATACTCCAAGCTAATGGCAAACAAAAGAAAGCAGGTGTTGCCATACTCATATCAGACAAAGTAGACTTCAAGATAAAACAGGTTAAGAAAGACAAAGAAGGGAAATATATAATGATAAAAGGGACACTCCATCAAGAAGACATATCACTTATAAATATATATGCACCCAACATAGGAGCACCAATGTACATAAAACAACTATTAACAAACCTAAAAGGAGAAATCAACAACAACACAATAATAGTAGGGGATCTTAACACCCCACTTACAGCAATGGATAGATCATCCAGACAAAAAGTTAATAAAGAAATATTAGACTTAAATGAAAAACTGGACGAGATGGACCTAGTAGACATATACAGAGCACTCCACCCAAAAACAGCTGACTACACATTCTTCTCAAGCGCGCATGGAACATTCTCTAGGATAGACCATATGTTGGGAAACAAAGCAAGCCTCAATAAATTTAAGAGGATTGAAATCATAACAAGCATCTTTTCAGACCATAAGGCTATGAAACTGGAAATGAACCAGGAAAAAAAAACTGGGAAAGTGACAAAAATGTGGAGATTAAACAACATGCTACTGAACAACCAATGGATCATTGATGAAATTAAAGGAGAAATCAAAAACTATCTGGAAACAAACGAAAATGATAACATGCCATATCAAACCATATGGGACGCAGCAAAAGCGGTCCTGAGAGGGAAACTCATAGCGATACAAGCCCACCTTAACAAACAAGAAAAAGCCCTAATAGGCAACCTTAAATTACACCTAACAGAACTAGAAAAAGAAGAACAAACAAAGCCCAAAGCCAGCAGAAGGAGAGAAATAATAAAAATCAGAGCAGAAATAAATGATATTGAGACCAAAAAAACAGTAGAAAGGATTAATGAAACAAAGAGTTGGTTCTTCGAGAAGATAAACAAAATAGACAAACCCTTAGCCAGGCTAACTAAGAAAAAAAGAGAAAAGGCTCAAGTAAATAAAATGAGAAATGAAAGAGGAGAAATTACAACGGATACCATGGAAATACAGAGGATTATAAGAGAATACTATGAGAAATTATATGCCAACAAATTGGACAATCTAGAAGAAATGGATAAATTCTTAGACTTATACAACCTCCCAAAATTGAACCAAGAAGAAATGGAGAATCTGAATAGACCAATCACAAGTAAAGAGATTGAAATAGTAATCAAAAACCTCCCAAAAAATAAAAGTCCAGGACCAGATGGCTTCTCCAGTGAATTTTACCAAACATTCAAAGAAGATTTAATACCCATCCTCCTCAAACTATTCCAAAAAATAGAGGAAGATGGAACACTTCCTGAATCATTCTATGAGGCCAACATCACCCTGATACCAAAACCAGACAAAGACAATACAAAGAAAGGAAATTACAGGCCAATATCGCTGATGAACATTGATGCAAAAATCCTCAACAAAATATTGGCAAACCGAATACAACAATATATTAAAAAGATCATACACCATGATCAAGTGGGATTTATACCAGAGACGCAGGGATGGTTCAACATCTGCAAATCAATCAACGTGATACATCACATCAACAAAACAAAGAATAAAAACCACATGATCGTCTCAATAGACGCAGAGAAGGCATTTGACAAGATACAACATCCATTTATGATAAAAACTCTCAATAAAATGGGAATAGAAGGAAAGTACCTCAACATAATAAAGGCCATATATGACAAACCCACAGCTAACATCATACTCAACGGGGAAAGACTGAAAGCCATTCCTCTGAGAACAGGAACGAGGCAGGGCTGCCCACTCTCACCACTCCTGTTCAACATAGTACTGGAGGTTTTGGCCAGAGCAATTAGGCAAGAAAAAGGAATAAAAGGAATCCAAATAGGTAACGAAGAAGTGAAACTCTCACTATTTGCAGATGACATGATTGTATATATAGAAAACCCTAAAGAATCTGTTGGAAAACTGTTAGAAACAATCAACAACTACAGCAAAGTTGCAGGGTACAAAATCAATCTACAAAAATCAGTTGCATTTCTATATGCTAATAATGAACTAACAGAAAGAGAGCTCAAAAAGATAATACCATTTACAATTGCATCAAAAAGAATAAAATACCTAGGAATAAATCTTACCAAGGAGGTGAAGGACCTATACAATGAGAACTACAAGACATTATTGAGGGAAATCTACGATGACATAAAGAAATGGAAAGATATCCCATGCACGTGGATTGGAAGAATAAACATAGTTAAAATGTCTATATTACCTAAAGCAATCTACAGATTCAATGCAATCCCAATCAGAATCCCAATGATATTCTTCACAGAAATAGAAAAAAGAATACTAAAATTTATATGGGGCAACAAAAGACCCCGAATAGCTAAAGAAATCCTAAAGAAAAAGAACAAAGCAGGAGGCATCACAATTCCTGACTTCAAAACATACTACAAAGCAATAGTAATCAAAACAGCATGGTACTGGTACAAAAACAGACACACAGATCAATGGAACAGAATTGAAAGCCCAGAAATAAAACCACACATATACGGACAGCTAATTTTCGACAAAGGTGCTAAGGACATGCAATGGAGAAAGGAAAGTCTCTTCAATAAATGGTGTTGGGAAAACTGGACAGCCACATGCAAAAGAATGAAAGTGGACCATGTGCTATCGCCATTCACAAAAATTAACTCAAAATGGATCAAAGACCTGAAGGTGAGACCTGAAACTATAAAACTCATAGAAGAAAATATAGGCAACACACTATTTGACATTGGGTTTAAAGGAATCTTTTCGGATGACATGCCTACCCAGACTAGGGAAACTAAAGAAAAAATAAACAAGTGGGACTTTATCAGACTAAAGAGCTTTTATAAGACAAATGAAATCAGAATCAAGATGAACAAACAACCAACCAGCTGGGAGAGAATATTTGCAAAACATACATCTGACAAGGGGTTGATCTCCATAATATATAAAGAACTCACACAATTGAACAACAAAAAAACAAACAACCCGATCAAAAAATGGGCAGAGGAAATGAACAGACACTTCTCCAAGGAAGATATACAGATGGCCAATAGGCACATGAAAAGATGCTCAACATCACTAATCATCAGGGAAATGCAAATCAAAACAACACTAAGATACCACCTCACGCCCGTTAGAATGGCTATAATCACCAAGACAAAAAACAACAAATGTTGGAGAGGATGTGGAGAAACAGGAACCCTCATACACAGCTGGTGGGAATGCAAATTGGTGCAGCCTCTATGGAAAACGGTATGGAGATTCCTCAAAGAATTAAAAATAGAGATGCCCTATGATCCAGCCATCCCACTACTGGGAATCTATCCAACGCACCTGAAATCAACAATCCAAAGAGGCTTATGCACCCCTATGTTCATTGCAGCATTATTCACCATAGCCAAGAAGTGGAAGCAACCTAAGTGTCCCTCGACTGACGATTGGATTAAGAAAATGTGGTATATATATACAATGGAATACTACTCAGCCATAAAAAAAGACAAAATCGTCCCATTTGCAACAACATGGATGGGCCTGGAGCGTATTATGTTAAGTGAAATAAGCCAGAAAGAGAAAGACAAACACTGTATGATCTCACTCATATGTGGAATATAAACCAACACATGGACAGAGAAAACTGGACTGTGGTTACCTGGGAAGTGGGGGTGGGGGGTGGGCACAAGGGGTGAAGGGAGTCATATATGGGGTGATGGACAAACAAAAATGTACAACCCAAAATTTCACAATGTTAGAAACCATTAAAATATCAATAAAAATCAAAAAAAAAAAAAAAAAAAAAAGTGGGCAAAATACCTGAACAGACATTTCTCCAAAGAAGATATACAGATGGCCAACAGACACATGAAAAGATGTTCAAAATCATTAACTATTAGGGAAACGCAATCAAAACTACGATGAGATATCACCTCACGCCCATCAGAACGGCTATAATTAAGACAGTAAACAACAAGTGTTGGAGAGGATGTGGAGAGAAGGGAACTCTCATACACTGCTGGTGGGAGTGCAAACTGGTGCCGTCACTATGGAAAACAGTATGGAGATTCCTCAAAAAATCAAGGATAGAACTACCATATGATCCAGCTATTCCACTGCTGGGTATTTATCCAAAGAACTTGAAAACACCAATGCATAAGGATACATGCACCCCTGTGTTCACTGCATCGTTATTCACAATAGCCAAGACTTGGAAGCAACCTAAGCGCCCATCAAGGGACGAATGGATAAAGAAGATGTGGTATATATACACAATGGAATACTACTCAGCCATAAGAAACGATGAAATCCAGCCATTTGTGACAACATGGATGGACATTGAGGGTATTATGCAAAGTGAAATAAGTCAGAGGGAGAAGGTCAAATACCGTATGATTTCCCTCATTAAGTAGTAGATAATAACAACAATAAACAAACACATAGAGACAGAGGTTGGATTGGTGGTTACCAGAGGGGAAGGGGGGAGGGAGGAGGGTGAAAGGGATAACTCGGCACATGTGTGTGGTGATGGGTTGTAATTGGTATTTGAGTGGTGAACATGATGTAATCTATGCAGAAACAGAAGTATAATGATGTACACCTGAAATTTATACAATGTTATAAACCAATGTTACTGCAATAAAAATTAAAATAAAAAAAATTTTCTTTTGTAAATTACAAAAAGTACTACCATTTCCTGTAAGAAACTCAAACAATCCTAAAGTATGATTGTCCAAATAAGAATGTAAGCTCCCTAAAGGCAGGGTCCTTGTCCATCATGCTTAACACTATACTCTAGCACCTAATATAGTGGCTAATGCTTAGCAGGTGCTCAATAGGTATGTACAGAAATGAGAACAGGTAAATAACATGAAAAGTGAAAGTATTCCAATACCCCCTCTTTCATCTGTCAAATCATCTATAAATAAATATACACATACACAGTGGAGTTTGAGTTTCATATGATTAAATCACAAATATAATTCTATAACTAACATTTTTTCCCCTTATACAGTTCAGTGTTTTAAACTTTCATATTTCTAGCTTCAAATGGTCTTGATTCCTTTATGGTCCTCTATCAAACTCCAAAACTGTGAATCCTTAAAGATCTATAGGGTTTTTAGACTCTAGCCATTTGTGGCTTCCTGTCTTTGTAAATCAGGATTATACTAAAGCTACATTTATCTGGATATAGCAAACAATATGATGGTCCATAAACATGACTTTTCTAGATAATCCAGCTTTCATTAGAGAAATATAAATTAGAACCACAGCAAGATCACACTACAAACCCACCAGCTAGCTAAGACAATTAGCATTTCCTCCCAACCCCTAACCCCAGACAACCACTAATCTACTTTCTGTCTCTACTGATTTGCTCATCCGGATATTTCATATAAACAGAAGATAATTCCCTTTTTAAAATATTAATGATTTTAGAAAAAAAACTTTTAAAAAAAATGTCACTCAGTCTTTCCTCTCTCATACAGATTATAAGGAACTCAAGTTAACCATTCCTGATACTCAATGGTCATCAGTATAACACTTTACTAGAAATATTACAATGAAGTGATATTCTTAGGAGCTTTGAGGTCTATCAGGTGGTTTAAGCTTCCACTAACTGCCCCCAGGATGCAGTGCCTAAAATCTAGAAAACAGAAAGAACTGTCCTTCCTACAACTCTAATGCCTCTTTTCTCTGCAGGCAGCTGTCACTTTTTATGCCTGTCACCTAAGTTCTGCTGTATAATCTATAATATATAACTTTCTGAAGTAGCTTCTGAAAAAGACTTTACCTTTTTTATGAAATAAATTTCACTGGTTTGGTTAGATACATACACTTAAAGAAAACGACTTGTGGAAGTAAATAGAGAAAATTTTGATTTTCTTTATAGGTTCAAAACCTCTGGCTCCTCTCGTCTTCATCACAGTCAAGCTTCTTCAAAGAATTGCCTATATTCTGTCTCTGCTTCCTCACTTCACATTAAGGTGCTAGGATCACTAATGTCGTCCTAATTAAGCAATTCAAAGGTTACTTGGTCTTTATCTTATTCTGACCACTTTCTCCTTCCCAAAATTCTCTCCTTCCTTGGGGTCCAACAGCCTTCTGCTTCTTCCTCTTGGTTCATCTCCAACCTCTCAAATCATTCTTTCCTATACTAACTCTACTTCCTTGATCTCTTAAACGAGGGTTTGTCTTCTCATTCAACATAATCCTTGAGTGATATCTTCTACTACTTCTGCTTTGGCTCCCTCCTTCGTTTATGACAACTTCCAAATACATCTCTAGTGCAGACATATCTCCACTAGACTGTCCCTTAGGTACCTCAAACTCATCAGAGCCAAGATGGTATTCATTACCCATCTGCTATGGACCGATTGTGTCCTCCCCAAAATTCATGTTGAAATCCTAATGCCCGATATGATGGTATTAGGAGACGGGGCCTTTGAGAGGTGCATGGATCGTGAAGGGTGTGGGATTAGTGTCCTTATAAAACAGACTCCACAGAGATCCCTCACTCCTTCTACCATGTGAGTACACAGCTAGAAGCCAGCAGTCTGCAACCCAGAAGAGTGCATTCACCAGAACCTAACCATGCTGGCACCCTGCTCTTGGACTTCCAGCCTCTAGAACTGTGAGAAATAAATTTCTGTTGTTTATAAGCAACCCAGTCTATGGTATTTGTTAAACTAACTAAGACAGACTAAGATACCATCCTGCTCCACTCCAGAAAACTGGACCTCCTCTTGTATTTCCTTTCCTAGTTAATAGCACCCCTTCTACCCAGTGACCTAAGCTAAAAGCCTGAGATAAATAAATAAAAATCATCTCATTTATTTCCCCTTACCATCCCTCCAAAATCCATCCAACAAACTTTCTGATTCATTTTCTTAAGCTCTCACATCCAACTCTTTCTCTCCATTTTGAATGCTACTGCCTAAGTTCAGGCTCTGTTCATCTCAGATGGACTTATACAAGAGTCTCCAGATAATATCTCTGCCTCCAGTCTTGCCCAATTCATCCAATCTTTTCTCTATACTATCACCCAAGTAATCTTTTAAAAAAATATGTGACTCTGATATCACTCCTCTATTTAAGCTCCTTTAATGGCTTCTTGTTATCTGTACGATAGCATCCAAAATTTTGAGCACTGTAAACAGGTACTCCATGATCTGACCCTTCTCATCTTCTGCCCCTTCTCTCAACTTTTCTCCAGATTTCATCCACACAAAACTAATTATAGTTTCTCAACTATATGTATCCAGGTATGTTATGCCTTTTGTCTTTGTATCTGGATTGTCCTTCCCTATTTCACTTTGGTTATCTCTCTATTATATCACTCACCAAACTGTACATGCTATTATTTGGGTATATATTTATCTCCTCCATTAGAAGAAAAGCTCCTTGAGAACAGGGACCATTTCTTATTTCTTTTTGAATTCCCAAAAAATAAAACAGTGTCTGGTACACGTAAGTATTCAATAAATGTTTGCAGGATAAGTGCTCTGGATAACATAGTCAAAAGCCTGAGCTCTATATGAATGACATATCCTGTTTTTTAGTCCCTTCCACAATTCCCAAACCCCATATTCCTCTGTCCTTTACTCCCAGTCATGACAGACCATCTGTACCTTAATCTTATAGTCATCTCCTCCAGAGACAAACAGTGGCTGCTGCTTATGGAAGTCAATGCCTCGTACTGGACCTGGGAAAGAAGGCAGGCAATATATGTTAAAGACAGCTATACTTCCTAATCTCTAAAATGATTCTTAGTCAATTTTCAGTTCTATCCCTTTCACATTCTTTAATCCTAAAGAATGTCTAACCTATTTCAGAACCTATTATATCTCTTTTAACTTTTTCCTAGAAACTGTTATCTTACCATCATGTTCATCAAACTTGTCGATGAGGGTACACATCCGATAGTCCCATAACTGGATAACCCCATTGTGTAAACTGGTCAAGATCCAGGGTCTTTTGGGGTGAAAACTGAGCCCTGAAAAAAAAAAAAAGAGCAAATGATCCAATAAGCTAAGTAAGCCCCATAATTTCACCTCCTGTCAATTCTGACATGAAAAAGAAAAAGCTAGGTTAATCCTAGGTTCATACATTCATTCTTTGGATGCCAGACATTATGAATTTTGTTATTAGGTGCTGGATTTTTGTTATATTCCTTTAAATATTGTTGGGCTTTGTTTTAAGATGCAGTTAAGTTACCTGGAATCAGCTGATCCTTCTGAGGTTTCCTTTTAAGTTTTGTTAGGGTGGGGCCCCAGCAGCCTTTAGACTAGGTCTAATTTGGCACCACTATTAAGGCAACACCCATCTGAGGTCTCCATGTGATGCCCTGTAGTATTAGGAGGTCTTTCCATTCTGGCTGCTAGGAACACAAGCTATTCCCAGCTCTATGTGAGCGCCAGAGATTGTTCTACCTTCTCCTCTCCAGTGGTTCTTTCCCAGGCTTTGGGACTTTTCCTCACAAGCATGTGCAGATTAGTCCTCAGACAAAGCCCTGACAGGATCCCCTGCAGAACTCCAGGGTTCTCTGTGCAGCTCCCTCTTCTCTGGTATTTTGCCCAGCAAACTCTAGCTGTCTTGTCTTCCCTGAACTTTAAATTCTGTCTCCTCAGTGAGACCACTGGGCTCTTCCCACCTCCCTATATTGCAGCCTGGAAACTCTCTCCAGGTAGTAAGCTAAAACAATCATAGGACTCATCTTGTTTAATTCCCTTCTCTCAAGAATCACTCTCCTTCACTGCCTGTCATCCAACATCTGAAAACCTTCATTTCCCACATTCGGTTCAGTTGTGCAGTTGTTTAAGGTGGTGAGATAAATCTGGTCTCTGTTACTCCGTTATGATTGGAAACGGAAGTCCACAGAAGTCACTACTGCTAACATTTTGGAGTGTATCCTTTCAGATTTTTAATGCAGACCATATCACTTTACTAAAATGGAGATAATATTATAATGTTCTGCAAACTTCTTTTCTCACTTAACTATATATCATGGATCTCATTACACTTAAGTACATATAAACATAACCTCATTCTTTTTAAAAACTGCAAGGTACAAATGAATCATATTTTTAAATTATTCTACTGATGGGCTTTTACGTTTTTTTCCCTAACTTTTGTCTATCAGAATACTGGGCCTAATGAAGACACTTCCACACATATTCTAGCCTATTTGCATTATTATTGCTTTAGGCTAAAGACCTGGAAGTGGGATTGCTCAGGAATAGCATATGTGCATTTAACATTTCGGTAGATACTATCTGACTGCAAAAAGACTATCAATTACAGTCTCACCAAGTTTCTGAAGGTACCCATATTGCACACCTTGGCCAATGTGAGAGGTTATCACTTATCTGTTGTTTTGTTTGTTTTACTAACTTAAGACCGAAAAAAAGGTATTCTCACTTTTTTTTTTTGCATTTCTTTCACTACTAGTAAAGTGGAGAACATTTTCATTTACTTTCATTGAATATTTACATTCTTCTAAATTGTCTACTGTTCCATTAGGTTGTTTTTTTTCCTTTATGATATATAGAAATACTCATTAATGGATATTAACTCTCAAATATTCTGACATCTTTTTTTTCCCACTTTCTTTCTCTACTACCCAACAAGAAGTTAGGAGCAGAAGAGAAAACTCAAGGATTATGAAGACCCATTTCAACCATCCAGGAATTCTTAAGGATACTCTTCATGATCAAGATTCTCATGACATTTAAAAACTGCTCAGAATCTCTTCTCACATTAATAATGACCTCCAGTTTTTGAGCTACTGAGTCTACGCCAGGCACTGTAATAAGCACTTTTCATATACCTTCTCGTTTTAATTCTCTCTATAAGAGAATGTTAATTATTCACATTTTACAGATGAGAAAATAGAGATTTAGAAATGTTAAGCAATTTGTCCAAGGTCACACAGCTTGTTAGTAGATGTTTCAGGATTCCAAAGCAAGCCTATCTGACTCCAAACACCAAGTTTCTAACCACTTTGCTATGCTACATCTCATTAAATGTTCAAGATATATATATATTTTTTTGTTGTTGTTTTCTTTTTTTAAGTCTCAGGAGACCTTACTTCCCCGCCTTTCCCACCCTACCATTCTAGGAGACTACTACAGTGATTTCAGTTATTTGCCCTCCACCCCCATCCATTGATACTCAAGCTCTAGAGTTGCCATATTTAGGAAATAAAAATAAAGATTCCCAGTTAAATTTGAATTTCAGATAAACAACGAGCAATACTAAAAAAATTACTTGTTGATTACCTGAAATTCAAATGTAACTAGACTTCCTGTATTTTACCTGGCAACCTTATCAAGCTCAGATTTTACTGGGGTTACAGGCCTCAATGTCCTGTTTCCAGGTAGGAAATAAAGCCCAGTGGTGGCACTAGATGTTGATATGGTGCAGCCAAGGGCTCCTTAAGAGAAGTAGCCAGTGCTCGCCTCCGAAAAAGCTGACTTAGACGCGAATTGTAGAGGTCGATCCTCAATCCCCAGGGCCACTCCTTACAACACGGTCGTCAAAAAGCCAACACACAGGGCCTTGAGAGCAGAAGAATAAATGACGGGAGCACAGGCCCTAGGAGAGGAGGGAAGGGGAAAGAATAGGAAGCGGGCTAAGGGCCCTCCTGCCACGCGGGAACCACTACAGATAAATCAAATCCCAAGGACACAACAAAGAAGAGAGGACTGGAGAACCGCCTGCCAGGCCTAGCCTCCCTCCCTCCCTCCCACTTTCCCTCCCTCCCACTTTCCTCGGGGTTCGTACGGTGGGCCCAATTCGGCCGGCACGTCAACCCTCTCTCTCTTCCCCCGTGAGAGCGCCGCCCCTGACACCGAGCCTCCATACTCCCCCTTTTCTTCTCACTACCTTTGACTCGCGCGCTCTTGGTCTCGAATTTGGTTAGCATCCTTCAGGCCTCGGGCTCCAAGGTGCTAATCAGAGCCCCACCGCTCCCTGCCGCCCTTCGGTTGCCTCCACGTCAGCGCCCCTCAGCAGCGGCTCCCGGAAGCTCCACGGATACCAACTTCCGGTCCGAGGAACTCCGGGCCACAGAGACGGCGCCAGTGTTGGCCTAGAGAGGCCGCTGCTGGACCAGAGGGGAACCGAGGCTTCCGCTCAGCCGAGAGGCAAGATGGCCACGGCGGGGGGTGGCTCTGTGGCTGACCCGCGAAGTCGAGGTTTTCTTCGCCTTCTGTCTTTCTGCGTCCTACTGGCAGGTGAGGCCTTCCCCGCCCATGAGCTCCAGTGTAAGGAGAACCCTCCGGATCGGCCCAACCGCAAGCGCCGCTGTCTTTCTTCTGGTTTCCGCTGCCCCTCTGTCCCCCCACCCTCTAAATCCGTCTTCTCTTTCGTTCCCACGACAGAAGTTCCCCCTTTGCCTGGACCTGAAGGTCCTTTTTCCCCTGCGGCACGTCATGTCGCCCCATTTCCTCCTCCAGGCCTCTTCCTGGACTTCCAGCCCGACTCTCTCCCCCTTTATCCAGATGCCTCATTGTCCCCGTGGCCCCAGTCAGCCCACCTACAATCAAAACGGACATTATCAGAGTTCAGCTTCACTTCTCAGCGCGTTTAGACTTTCTGAAAGCAGCCTGGTTGTGTGTGTGCGCAGTGTGACTCTTAGGAAAGTAGATTTTCGTTTCTTCGTTTGTTGATTCCACTGTAAACCCGCGTCTCTGTGCTTTGCCTCAGTTTGTCTCGTCAGGCAAGTGAGACAAAGATAGGATATGGGTACTCTTAACTGTTTAGACCATGAAAGAATGATTCAGGGAACTTTAGGCATTTACAATGTGCATAAGTGTTTGCTTACACACATTTATTTTCTGATATATGGCTTTCTAGTTGGTCAAGCCCTAAAATATAAACATGCCTGTTTATAACCCTGACCTACCTTCCCCCAAACTTACATTGTTTTTAAAGATCTCCAAAGGAGAAACTATAGCTGCCCCACACTGTGGGCACACATGGATGACCTACTGATGTTAGAGTAACTGACAGGTGTGTGGTGTAAGGTTTCTCCCAGTTCTCTTCAGACTCCTGGAAAAACGTCTCAGAAAGATTTTTTTATTTTAATCTATGTTCGTAGACTGGCACTCTTTTATTAACTAATTAGTAATATACATACAGGATAGAAAAGCAGAAGTGTGGTCACCCGTGCAACCAAAAGCTAGTACATCTGTGGTTAAATTGCCTTTCCTTTGACAAACCAAATTTTCTGTCTTTTAGCTTCATTGTCAATTGCTCTATGTGGAATTTGTAGTAACCCTCTGAGGCAAACAGCTGAGTGCATTTATCTTTCCAATAATGTGCCCAAGAAGTAAGAAGAATGGACATTAGTCCCATTTTAGAAAGTATGATATACCCAAGCAGTCCAGCGAGCTAATGACATGATAGAGGCTGGTACCAATGTCTCTTGTTTTCTTCTAACACGTTTTATCTTCTGATCAGGTTTGTGTGGGGGAAACTCAGTGGAGAGGAAGATCTACATCCCCTTAAATAAAACAGCTCCCTGTGTTCGTCTGCTCAACGCCACTCATCAGATTGGCTGCCAGTGTGAGTTGAGGTTGGGATTTGTGTTTGTGACTGTTGATGTTTCAGTCGGCCCCAGATATAAAGATCCAAGTCCTGCTTGGGAGTCTGCACACACAAATTAGGCTATGTGGGTTGGAGGTAATAGAGAACCATTTGTCAAACCAGGCAAGATAATAAGAGCTAACATTTAGTGAATGCTGCATATTAAGTGTCTTACACGTGCATGTTATTTAACTCACAACAACCCCATGAAGTAGGTTCTATTATTATCTTCATCTTACAAATGATGAAACTGAGACTTGGAGAAGTTGAGGAACTTCCGAGATCATCCTGACAATAAGTAATGAAGCCAGGATGTGAGCCCTGGTGGTCCAAGTTTTAACCAGCCAGTAGGTTAAGTAGCAAACTATACTGTTTCCTAAGCAGAAAGAAGTCTCGTATTCTGTGGAGTCCAGTCATCATCCGTACTCTGAATGATCTTTTTGGAACCAAGATGGGCTTCTTTAAGGCAGTAAACTATTTGAAGGGAAGGCATTGAGAAAGCCAAATTGTTGCAAGAGGAATTAGTGAAACATTTAGATTTGTCTTTATGCTTTGTAAAGGTGTTCCAAAACAGAGTACCATGACAACATGGTTATAAAACTATAAAAGGGGAAAAAGTTGTGATCTGAAGGCTGAATCCTGGTTCCTCTGCTGCTTAACCCGCTCTCTTCAGATTTTGTTCTTCTGTGGCTAGTTGCTCTGTCAGAATGTAGTTTGCAGGTAAGCAGGAAACTTAGACTCAGCTCTTGGCTGCTTCAGCCTCAAATAGGTCACCTCTGAATTTCAGTTTACTCCTATAAAAATGGTTAGAATATACCTGCACAAAGCTGAAAGTTGAACTGCCTTTAATAGATGTTGATTGATGATGCTGAGTAAGTAGTGTGGTCTCAGCAGTACTGTATGATTGCGTGAAACCTTCCAATTTCGTGGGAAAAAACTGAGGCACTGGGAAGTGAAGGACTCGCTCAAGGTGGCAGTTACTACTTTTCTACGCTTCCTTCCATGAGCTATACTCTATGTTAATTGCCCCGCGTCCCTGTTACAGGAAGTACTGAGAGTAGGCTAACTGGTTCCAAATAAAATTTTTTGTTGGATTTAGTTCTTAAACTGGGTTTGTGAGGAGAAGGGAGCCATGTCCAGTGTGGGCTGAGATCAGACTATTGGTCTTGCTGGAATCCCACTCTCGTGCAAAAGGCTACGACCCTATCCTCCTGGAGCTGGGCTCTAAGATATCCTCTTTGAGAATGAGTCATTCTGCTGCATGTTCTTAGAGCAGCAGCCCTGTGGGAAGCAAAGCAATAGCCTCTAGAGATAAAGCCAAGTGCCAGTACAGAGAAACAAGAGGGGAGGGGCTGGACTCTGGCCACTTCCTCATTAAGATCTTGTTTCCTTTTCAACCTACTTATTTCTAAGTCTTACTTCATCGTATTTGTCCATCCTGAGCAAGCTATACCCTCTTTACTTAGGGTTTCTAACATGATAAAATTAAGGAGAAAAAGACCCAGGTTTGATTTTCTGATTATAATGCTCTGTTTCTATTAGACCCCTTTAAAGTGCCCAAAGGGGGCTATATGTGGGTTTCTTTTCTTTTCTTTTCCTTTCTTTCTTTCCTTTTTTAATCTGTCCGCACAGTCTGAGATGAATAGGGGTGGAAAAGCTTCTCCTCATTGAAGCCCTAGAGAAAGTAAGCAAGTTACTTAAGACTACACAGTTACCAACTGGAATCCAGATTAGAATCCAGATTTTTTCAGTCCAGTGTCATAGCTTGTCTTCCTGTCCTCCTGGAAGCTGAAGTTATATATTTTTTATTTGCCAGACTAGTTTTTCCTTTTCCTGTGTTTTAAATGCTGTGGCAATAACTGTTGTCTTTTGTTTTACTTGGGACTGCCATTGGTAGCTAGATCTTTACTAAAGTTATTCCAGATTCTGATATTTCTCTATATTTTATTATCATCACTATCAACATAAACTTATTAAGTATTTACTATATATAAGACATAGTTCAATGTTTAGGATCTGCTTCCATGTCTAGATTTTACCAGATCCCGTGGGAGAAAAATTCTACTTGGCTGGCAGTCTAAAAGTACTTACGCTTTTTGTCTCATGCAGGTTATAAGTTTTCAGTACCTTGGTTTTAGAGCCATAATTCTCATGCCTGGCTGTGTATAATAAAGAACCACATGTAGCCTGTTTTGAAAATAACACTTACCTGGGCCTCACCTTAAGAGATTTTAATTTAATAAATCTGAGGTAAGGCCCAAGTATCTGTATTTTTTAAAACTCCAGAGTGATATTCTGATACACAGCCAGGGTTGAGAACTACTGCTCTAAAACAGTTTATGAATAACACATCCAATTTTGAGTGGGGATAAGACTCATGGGGAGACCCTAGAATGTCTCTATATGGATCACTGGGGACTTGAGGGGTATTGCTACATAGAACTCAAGTCATTCTGGACTGGAGATCATCCATCCTCTAGTGCAGTGCTTCCCAATCTTTGTCATGTCATGAGACATAGAAAATGTTATTTGTATGGCATCTTGGCACATATAGAAATGGATGATATTTGTAGGGCGTCCTGGGGTAATAGATGAGTCGGCTCTTGGCTGGGGGTGACCAGCTTAGGGTCTTTGGAAACCTAAGTCCCCAGAAATGATGAGAATCAATATCAACACATCTCTCATCCATTCAAGGTCCATAAGTTGGGAAGCTCTGTCTAGAGACCTGAAAATTCTTGATTAACCTTACCTAAAAGTGGCCAAAAGCAAGTCAAGTCATTCCCAAATAAGGCAAAGGAATGGAGATCCAGGGAGGCTTCTGAGGCCAAGGGAATCTACACATATGTTTTCACAAAGGAAGATTCAGTGTGAAAATTCAGCTAGAGATCTAGAGGCTGCCACTTCCTGGAGAAAATATAGGTTTGAAAACTTTGGTGTCTGCTGTTTTGGAATCTTGTATATATGGCTAAATGAGGTTGAGGGAAGAGGGCAAGAAAATGAAGATTACAGAGCCTGTCTGACATTTACTGAACAAGACCTGATGAGTAGACTTCTTGGGCTCTTTTGTCCTCTGTTCCCTCCTAGTAGCCTTCAGATGGAGCCCGGGCGATTCAACTATTCCATTCAAGTCCAGACGTGGCTGCATTAACCCAGATGTTTCGTGACATGTTTGGGGGATAAATGATCTGCAGAATCAGTGAGGCAAGGTCAGAACTGTCAACTGTGGGAGCTTTAATTTGACCCATTCTGTCCTGGCAGCTTCCATTAGTGGGGACACAGGAGTTATCCACGTAGTAGAGAAGGAAGAGGACCTGCAGTGGGTGTTGACTGATGGCCCCAACCCCCCTTACGTGGTTCTGCTGGAGGGCACGCTCTTTACCAGGTAAGAACTGCATGTGCCTGCTGGGAAACTACATCCAGAGAGGGGACGATTGAGTGACTAGTCCTTACACTTGTGAATGAAAACTTCTCTTGGCTGCCCTGGTCTGATCAGGGCACGGTTAGGGGTGATCCTCAGAAGGAAAGATGCGCCATCAAAAGGAATCATCTCAGTGACCTTATAAGTAGAGCTCTAGTGAGTAAGGACCCCAGGAAGGAAGGAGGGGTGCACAGTGTCACTCAGACATAGAGTAGATGAGATTAAGCCCTGAGCTCTGGTTGGGTCCTAGTCTTCATTCAGAAGTTAGAGATTAAAAGGCAAAAAATGAGTCAATAGTTTTGATTCTCCTAATTCCCCATTTGTTTCCATCCTTGGGGGCAGGATATTGGGCTGCCTAATAACCTTCCTATCTTCCTTCTTGGCGTTCCCTCCCTATTCCAGAAGTGTGATGGAGAAGCTGAAGGGGAGAACCAGCCGAATTGCTGGTCTTGCAGTGTCCTTGGCCAAACCCAGACCCGCCTCAGGCTTCTCTCCTAGTGTGCAGTGTCCCAATGATGGATTTGGTAAGACGCCCCCAAGGATCAGGGGAGCCTACTGTCACCCAACGCTCATTGTTGCTTTAGTCTCATGTCTCTGGGTGGGGGGGTACATGTCTGTCTGTGTCTGTGTCTGTGCGTAGTGTGAGCAACTGACTCCTAAACAGAAGATGGTGTTTCTTTGTCTTTGCTGCTCGTCCCTTCCCTCTCCTGCTTCCCCTTCCAGTTACCTTCCATTCTCCCTTTTTGTCACATGCTCAGATCCCTAATCAGCCAGGCTACGGCTCCCTGACACCAGTGTCTATTTTACTGCAGGTGGTGATAGGTTGATGCTTGCTTCTTTGAGTCGTAGTCCCAACCCTATGATATTCTAGCCATCCTCCCTCACCTGATCCCTAAATGCTTGGTGTCCTAAAATCCTGTCCCTGTGTCCTCTCCTTCAGGTATTTATTCCAACTCCTATGGGCCAGAGTTTGCTCACTGCCGTGAAATAAAGTGGAACTCCCTGGGCAATGGCTTGGCTTATGAAGATTTTAGTTTCCCCATCTTTCTTCTTGAAGATGAAAATGAAACCAATGTCATCAAGCAGGTAATGACTCTGCCAGCTCCTAGCAATTCTACTTAGAAAGAGAATTATTTTTTAGGCTCTCCTCCTGTTTGGAGGGAGTCTCATTCTGCTCACCCTCTGAAAGCCAGTTGCTCCAAGAAGAGCCAAGACATTTATTTTCTCAAATTCCCATCTCCCATTTCTCTGCTGCTTGCTTTAAAGGCTTTTAGACTGGAAGAAATGTAAGGGATATTTAATACAAAACAAGGTGTAGAGCCCTAATTAAGTACGTCTAGTATTGGACTGGGAATTGAGAGATTCAGCTAAGTAATTTCTGAAGTTCTTTTTAGCTCTAATATTCTCTGGTTTTAGTCTAGCTTCTTCATTTTGACACACAGAGCATAAGAGATTTGTCCAAAGTTACACGGTGAGTTGGACAGTTGGACAGTTGTCCAAACTGTCTTGAATTTGATTTTTTTTTTTTTAAAGATTTTATTTATTCATTTTTTCCCCCCAAAGCCCCAGTAGATAGTTGTATGTCATAGGTTCACATCCTTCCAGTTGCTGTACGTGGGACTCGGCCTCGGGTTGGTCGGAGAAGTGGTGCCCTGGGGCGCGCCCGGGATCCGAACCCGGGCCGCCAGCATCAGAGCGCGCGCACTTAACCGCTAAGCCACGGAGCCGGCCCTGAATTTGATTTTTGATCTCCAGTTTGGTGCTCTTTACATCAAATCACATTAGGAACAGTGGCTGAAGCTCCACATTGGGCCAGGCCATTTGGTGTTGGGTAATTTCATCTGCCCCAACTAAGTCATTGAGTCTGTGCCCTTGCACACCTCTTGATGAGTTTTTCTCTGTGATCTTATAGATCCTTTGGTTGTACCAGGACAACTCTAGCTCAGGGACAGACGTGGGAGCGGCTTAAGGATGAAGCTGGGCCCTTCTCTTTCTGGGAAGTGTGGGAGGGACTCCGCAGCTAGCTGCCTCAGTGAGGTCCATCTCCCCTTCTAGTGCTATCGTGATCACAACCTGAGTCAGAATGGCTCAGCACCAACCTTCCCACTGTGTGCCATGCAGCTCTTCTCACACATGCATGCTGTCATCAGCACCGTCACCTGCATGCGGCGCAGCTCCATCCAGAGCACCTTCAGCATCAACCCAGGTAGGACAGATCTGAGGCATGCTGGGTATCCTGGGGTGGGGATAATGGGACTAGGCCAGGGGATGTTGGAGAGACCACTGTAGGGAAGGAGTGGGCACAGGCAGGGAGCATTGGGTGGGAAAAGTGGATATGATTCTGAACAATTGAGGCAGAATTGTCCCTGAAGCAGACAGCAGCAGAGAAACTGGCATGGAGCAGTGGAGATAGAGAAAATGACTCACAGGGTCCATTGGGCACTGATCAGAGAAGTCTTCCATGCCTTCTTTATAGCTGCCTTCTCACCTACTCCTGTTGATCTCTCACTGTTTGTGTCCTGCTCAGAAATCGTCTGTGACCCCCTGTCCGACTACAATGTATGGAGCGTGCTTAAGCCTATAAATACATCTGGGACGTTAGAGCCTAATGACAGGGTTGTGGTTGCTGCCAGTCGGGTGAGTGTTGGCCCCTGATCAGGGTGGGCAGGGCTCTCTTAGGCATCAGATTTCAGAGCTGCTATAATGGGGAGCCTCAATTGGAGAGGGATCTGAGCTGTGGGACTCCTGGGTTCTAGCTATTGCCCCAGGACATGAATACTCTCATGGCTGGAACCGGAGAAGGGAACTGGGGCTGGGTCCTAATTTCCATTTTCAAAGTGTACCTCCCTGCCTTTTTTGCCGTACCCAGCTGGACAGTCGTTCCTTTTTCTGGAATGTGGCCCCAGGGGCTGAAAGTGCTGTTGCCTCCTTCGTCACCCAGCTGGCTGCAGCTGAAGCTTTGCAGAAGGCACCCGATGTGACCACCCTGCCCCGCAATGTCATGTTTGTCTTCTTCCAAGGGGTGAGGGCTCTTTAGCTGGGGTGGAATGGCAGGGAAGGAGGTGGATAGTAAAGGTAGGAGTGGCTGTCACTTGGGGAGCATCTTGGCACTCAGCAGAGAGCTTCTAGATGTGTCTATGTGTGTTTCCCTTCGGATTTCCCCATTCTAGGAAGCCTTTGCACTCTGGCCTGAAATTGGTGTACTGCTAACCCCCTCTCTTCCCCACTGATCCCTCTATTTGAGGCATCCTTTTACTTTTATTCTCTGGCCCCATTTACTGCCACCTCCACTGAGGAGCCCTGAGGCTCCTACCTCTTCCCATTGCCACCACAGCTTGGCCCTGGAAAATGGGAACAGCAGCCGTGGCTCAGTCGGCGGAGGTGGGGGAGAGGCAAGAAGCAGGCACATAACAGCTGATGTTCGCCTCGGGCCTTTACCGAGGCTGCTCTCCCCATTTCTGGACTCAAGAAGTCCTGTGACACATACATGTGAGGGATAGTCACAGCTGAGAGGCGGGGTAGGGAGGAGGGAAAGTCACGTGACTGTGTAAGCTGGCCAGCAGTTGAGATGACATGAGGCAGTAGCCTTCGTGCCTAGAGCTTTGATGATCTGGCCTCAAGGAACTGAGGCTGTTGTAACCCTTTGGAATCCTTGTTCCCTTTCCCACCCATCTCTACCCCTCAGGAGACTTTTGACTACATTGGCAGCTCAAGAATGGTCTATGATATGGAGAAGGGCAAGTTTCCTGTGCAGTTGGAGAACATTGACTCATTCGTGGAGCTGGGACAGGTGTGTAGCTTGTGTCCTCCACCCCTTCCTTCCTACTTAGAGCTTCCTCCCCTGTTCCGTTGTCCTCACTGCAGGTACCATCACCTCTTGCCTTGACTTCTCTCCCCATCCCACTTCTTTCTCCCAGGTATGGGCCAGAATGAGAGACTGATTATAAGTGTTAACTTCTTCATCCTCCCCCCAGGTGGCCTTAAGAAATTCACAAGCGCTTTGGATGCACACAGACCCCATGTCTCAGAAAAATGAGCCTGTACGGAAACAGGTAATCTGAGCATCTCTCCTCCTCACTTCTTGTTTTACCAGCTCAGAATATGGGAACCCCTGTCCCCGGCCCTATCCTCGCCAGCACCCAGAGCCTGTGAGACAGGACCTTAGGTTGGGTGTTGGCTGAAGGATGAACACCACAGCTGTTACAGCTCCCCGGGAAGAACCATGAACTCAGCTCATATTATTGCCTCCCTGGGGTAGGTAACTGATCATTTGGTGCCTAGCGAACTATGGCTACCCAGTAAGGGCAAAGGTGTAACTAGCTCCTTTCTCTCCCTGCTGCCCCATGGATCCTGTTTTCTGGCCTGCCCTGCCCAGTTCCTGACTGTGTCAGACTCCCTACCCAAATTGTCCTCCACTTTCCCCACTTGTTCAAGACCCTGCCTCCCCTTCAAGGTCCAGCTTTAGGCCTCTTTTTTCCATGCAGGCCTCTCTTCCTGCCACTCCAGCTTCAGTGTCATCCCTGCTCTGGACTCCTGTAACACTTTCAGAATGGATTACCTGGGTGGCATTCAGCATAGTTTTGTATAATTATTTGCCCCTCCAATTCTGCACAACAAATAAGTGAAGCATCTACTGAGGATAAGACAGAGTCCTGAGGACAGTGGGGTTTGCCTATAAATACAAAAAGACACAGGCCTCTTCTTTCTTTGTGCCCTAATTTCCTACTTTAAAAAGTATGGTAGGAGCTGCAGGAAATTCAGAGAGCCTTGATCCCAAAAGGATTGAGGAATTTAGATCTAGGAGGGCTTAGGGCAGCTCCCCAAGCAGTGGACTTGAAGTAGAGGGCATTTCAGGCCTAAAAGAGACCTCTTGCTTCCCATTCCCCAGCCTCCCGTCAGTTAATCCCCCTCCTCCCCCCAGGTGGAGGACCTCCTGGCCACACTGGAGAAGAGTGGTGCTGGCATTTCTACTGTAGTCCTCAAGAGGCTGAATCATTCCCAGCCTCTCCCACCATCTTCTCTGCAGCGATTTCTTCGAGCTCGAAACATCTCTGGCGTTGTTCTTGCTGACCACTTTACTGTCTTCCATAACCAGTAAGAGTCACCCAGCCTGCATCCTCTTCATTCTTGAAGAGAGTCTATTCTGCAGTCTGGGGTGCATAGAGAGAAATGTCTTCTGTGTCAAGAAGGATCACCGCTCTCCCCTCTCCCCGCACCACCCTCTCCAAAACCTCGGGTCAATTTGTGTTCTTTGCTCAGTGGCCTATTCAGATCTAACCTGGTCCCCTCATTTGACTTGATGTTCATCTTAGAAAACTGTCCTCACCCTTAGCACTTCCCTATCACAATCATCCTCGCTTGTGGTCCCACCTCTCCCAGGCTCTCCAGGGGCCCGAGTTCCCTAGGGCTGCCAGCAGAGGGCATCATCTCAAACAAGAGTGAATGATGATGGGGTTTCTTTGGCTGGAGGACAGAGAGCTGTCCCCGTCTGGGGCCTGCCCAAGGGTGCTACAGATGATACTTATAATCTGTGGAATGTAGCGTGTTGTCGCCATGTGGTAAGTGCATGTGGTTCAATGTGGGGGTAAAAGTGTCCCCTACAGCTGAGGGGGCTCCAGAGATAAGGGGTGAGGCCCTGTTAATCACCTCTTTCCAGGTCCTGGGCACCCCTAAATCACCCCTAATTGAACTCTGGGTTAACAGGGACTTTTTACTCAGGCTGGATTGCTAAACCCCCAGCCTCCCTTCTCCTCTTCCAAATGAGTCTCTGAGTAAAAACACTTTAGCTCTGGTTCTCTGACCCCAGCCAACTAGCACCTTCTCATTTATTTAGGGCAGTGACAGTTCTAGTACATAGGGTCAGCTCTCTTCTCCATATCTATCCTCCGCATCACTTTGGGGTGGGGGATGATTTGTCATTTGAACACCTTTAGACTGGATTGTGTGGTTGACTTGATTCTGTGTGGGGCAGGCATTTATTGATGGTAAAGGCTGAGAGCTCTCTCCTCTTAGCCACTCTTCTGAGACCCATCTCCTTGGGGCTCCCCAAGGAGCATCAGGATGGTTGGACCTGGTGTAGTATTGTATGTCTGAACAGACCTGCTAATCCCACTCTACTCCCAGCCGCCCTCAGTGGAAATGTTCACTGGAGAGTCATACAATTGCTCTGATAATGTGTGACAGACAAGATTCTCTGAAAGTCTTCTTAGCCATCCTATTATGTGTCCAGCCCAAACGATATACGATATAGAAGTGTCTCTCATATTTAAAGATCTCCCAGGAAGGAGGGATTCCTGCCTCTGATCTCATTTACCTCTTCTACCTTCTCTGTTAGAAAACTCTTTGTGTTTAACCAGCCACTCTCACTCTCATGCCTATCTCCCCATTCTCCATACCTTCTTCAATATGGGATCCTAATTTTCTCTCTTCCTTTCCCCCTGGATGATGAAAAATGAGGTACCAAGTTCCTGCATAAGGGACATTTTGAGGGAGGAGAGGGGCAGGGCACTGGCTGAGTGTAGCCACGGCTCATGCCGGCTTTTTCCGGCAGCTATTACCAGAGCATTTATGACACTGCCGAGAACATTAATGTGAGCTACCCTGAATCGCAGAGCCCTGAAGAGGACCTGAACTTTGTGACAGACACTGCCAAGGTAGTGCTGACCTGGGCTGGGTGGGAGCATGGGGAACACAGTGAAGATGGTTAGAGTGTTAGTGTTTGAGATTGGAAGAGGTGGGCCATTCAGCCCCCCTCCCCTCCTACCACAGGCCCTTGCAGATGTGGCCACGGTGCTGGGACGTGCACTGTACCAGCTTGCAGGAGGAACCAACTTCAGCGATGCCATTCAGGCTGATCCCCAAACAGTAAGAGCAAATGGGCCCTGGCTCCTTTCTGTCTGCTTACACATAGGCTGCCCCATCCTTGCTCTCCCTTGCCTGGTCCCCCAAACCTTGGAATTCAGCATGTCTGTACATGCCACTGAGGACACCTGATCCCCCAGAGAGCTCTCTGGTGGGCCTCATCTGCATCCTTGTGAGCCAGCCACCGTCTCCCCAACCTCAGAGTCTATCTGGCCAGTCTGGTTCCTACCCCACAACTGGATCTCCACTAATAACTCTTCCCTTTGCTCCAAATTAAGGTTCTCTCTTCTCACTATCCCAATGCTAGGTTACCCGCCTGCTCTATGGGTTCCTGGTTAGAGCCAACAACTCATGGTTCCAGTCTATCCTCAGGCAGGACTTAAGGTCCTACTTGGGTAAGTACCTGGTGTGGGAATGGGACCCTTAGCCAAATAAAGGGATAGAGAAAAAGTCATCATTTTGGTTTAATCCTTTTTTTTTTTTTTTTTTACTTTTTCCTCTATTTTCTTTTCCCCCATTTTCCTTTCTTTCTACTGATATTTGTTGTGTACTTTTCTCTTAACCTTTTCTTCTCTGGCTCCTGCCAATCTTGGGCTCTTCCTGTCTTTGCCCATCTGCACCGCACCTGCCACCCCCCAAACCCTCCCTTCTTTTGTGGTCTCCAATCAGGTGATGGGCCTCTTCAGCATTACATCGCTGTCTCCAGCCCCACCAACACCACTTATGTTGTACAGTACGCCTTGGCAAATTTGACTGGCAAGGTGATCAACCTTACCCGAGAGCAGTGCCAGGATCCAAGTAAAGTCCCCAGTGAAAACAAGGACGTGAGTGGTAGTGGGTGTCGGAGGTGCCCTGAGGGCCCCTTTCCCTAGGAAAAGTTTGAGGGTCTCCTAGGTCCAACTGGACCCAAGGGATTGGGCTGGGGTGGAGGGATGCAGCCCTTTGAACTTGAGTGTTGAAGAGGCAGTAGCCTGGGTGAAAACAGACCATCTACAGGGTAGAGGGAATGAGTGAGAGAGGTCACCTCAGCTCTGTGCGGTGGCCTGTCTTCCTGTGCAGCTGTATGAGTACGCGTGGGTTCAGGGCCCTTTGAATTCCAACGAGACGGACCGGCTTCCCCGGTGTGTACGTTCCACGGCACGGCTGGCCAGGGCCTTGTCCCCTGCCTTCGAACTGAGGCAGTGGGGCTCTACTGAATACTCCACATGGACTGAGAGCCGCTGGAAAGACATCCGCGCCCGGATATTTCTGATAGCCAGCAAAGAGCTTGAGGTGAGACGGGCAGAGGGGAGGTGGCAGATTTGTCTGACCTCTTTCTATTGCATCTTGTCTTGTACCCACTTCCATCTCGCATTTGCCCCAGATTCACCACAAAAACCTACTCCAAATCTGTCCCTTGTCAGCTAGCATGCCCCTTAGGAAGTTTGAGTATGTGTTCTTTCTGGAGATATGCTCCCAGGGAGACCTGAGAAATACTCCTTACCCCATGAACCCTCGGTAGCCCTTGCACAGCTCACTCCTATCCAGCATTCCCACCTGGCATAGCTGGGATGAGTCAGTCTAACATTTATTGAGCACCTGTCACAAGTAAGTCATTAATGTAATTGCCATGGGAGAATCAAAGTCATAGGTCTTAACTTCAAGATGTGTAAAATCTTGAAGTAATAAGTAAAATAAGTAATTAAGTAAAATAAGTAATACAAGGTGGAAGCAAGAACAGAAATACTTTACTTCTCTTCTCAAATGGGGAGACTGGGTCTCCAGACTGGGGTGATGTTGCCTATGGTTGTTCAGTACTTGGTGCTTGGAGCCAGCTCCAAAATTCCAGTGTCCTGGCTCCCAGCCCCAAACAATTATCCAAGACTGCAGTGAGTTCTGAGAGCACCTTTCTCCTTTCCTGCCCTCCTCCTCCTGCAGTTTATCACCCTGATGGTGGGCTTCGGCATCCTTGTCTTGTCTCTCATCGTCACCTACTGCATCAATGCCAAAGCCGAGGTCCTTTTCATTGCTCCCCGGGAGCCAGGAACTGTGTCTTACTGAAGAGGACCCCAGCTTTTCCTGCCGGCTCTGCAGTTCACTTCCTAGATCATTTGTCCCACTGGGACATAAACCACTAGTTTGTCACTGGAACCTCCGTGGGCCTGGCTCAGACTGGGGTTAACATAAAGAAGTGGAACTGCCCAAAAGAGACAGAGATAACAGGTCACCGCCCTCCCCAGTTCCCCCTTCCTGTCTGCCCTTCCCCATTTTTTCTTCCTCACCCCTGCTGGATTCTGGGATGACAAATAGAGGCTTCTTGCTCCTGTTTGACTCCTAGCTACCCACCCTAGCTTACCCTTCTTCAGGATCCTCTTTACTCTTTCCCTCCTGCCCTGTACCTCCCTCCACTCCCTACCCTGCACCCCCTGTCCGCAACCACCTTCCTGACCAGGGAGAAGGACATGAAGGGTTGAATGCCAGGAACAAACTACAAGGAAGCCCTGAAGGGGACAGGGACGATCTGTGGGCTGAGCCTACTGTCTCCCTCCCGCTGTCCTGTCTCCAGGCCCTTAGGTGGCACATCAGGGTGGGTGTGCTGCTGAGTGGGTATCCCACTTCCGGCCCACAGTGCTCCGTTGTAATTTTTATTAAGCTGTAAAATCTATTTTTGTTGTTTTCTTTTTTCCTTTTTGTGTGTGTGTAAATATATAAATAACGAGTTTCATTAAAATAAACTGTCCCACATGACCTGTACCATTCCCTGTTTTTCTTCTTGGGGCCCCTTGTTCGGTGACCCTGGGCTGAAAGTCATGAAATTGTTACCTCACGTGCTCTCTCTTTGGTCTCCAGAGGGCCCGAGGCGTAAGGCTCTGTCAAAAACAGTTGAAGTCCTGAAAGTAGGACTCCTTGTGGAGCCTGGGAGCCCTGGTTTCCCTCTCATAATAAGGATGTTAACATAGATTCTTCCCACTTTGTATTCGACAGACATTTCTTTATTCACTCTGAGACACCGGCTATGTACAGAGATGAAGCCCTGACCCTTGAGTAGCTCACAGGTGGGATGAGCGGAGAAACAGATAGACTCACAACTAGGTGTGATCCTGTGTAATAAAGGGAGTAATTGCAGTATGTCCAGAGTGCTCTGGTAGCACACCGAGGGATTCAGGGCAGTGAGGGTGGCATTTAGAAAGTGCACAGAGGAGGAGGCATTTGAGTTGCGAGTTAGAGTTCCCCAGGTGTGGGAACGCAGAGCCAAGAAAAGGCACGGGTCACCTTTGGAAACCGTAGGTTATTCAGTGTGCCTGAGCCATGAAGATGAGCGGGAGATGAGGCTGGGGCCAGGTCACAAAGGCCTTCAGATGGCATGCTAAGGAGTTTGGGCTTTCTGTTGATGGTGGGCATTTTGTAGACAAAACAACAGTGGTTTTGGACTCTTTTCCAAAGAGAACCTTGGCTCTTTGGAAATGCTCTAATTCCCTGGGTCTTCACAGAGACAAAATTCTGGAGGATAGCAGCACTGGTAAGTGATAGTGGGCAGTGGCTGTGTGAGCTGAGGGGAAAGAGAACCAGCAGGAGTGTTGCTGAAGCCAGCTTTCTCCCCTCACTGCTGGCCAAGAGGCTGTCTCCCACATGCCTGAAGACAGCAGAGATGGGAAAAGCACTGGCCATTTTCAGAGTCCCAAGCACTCCTCTTAGCTTCCTGATTGGGCTATTTACCTTTTTGAATCCTGCTGAGAGGAGGTGATTTTTCTCTAGGTTTCTCTCCAAGTTCCCTCAGGGGTTTGGGGTTCTGGGATATGGAAATGTACCCCGCTGCTTCCCCCCACTGCACCCCTCCCAATTTGAGCTGGAGAAGCTGTGTGCTGTGCTGGCGGGAGTTGAGCACAGCTGCCACCATCGTCTGGGCTGACTCCACGCCTCCCTCGGCCAACAGGTCTCCCAGCGGACAGAGCAGTAAGCTCCCTCATCCTGCTGGCAGCTTTGGGAAGCAGGGAAGTGGCTGGGAACCAGTGAGGGGGCTGAACAGGGAGGTAAGGGTTGGGCAGAAACAAGACGACAGGGTGGGCAAGAAAGAAAGGTACAAGATGTGAGGCTTTCCATACCCCAGTCTCCTCTGCCTAGGAAAGAATCCTCAACACAAGCTTGTTTTCTGCCTTCCATGCTTCCTCTACTACACAACCCCCCAAAAATTACAAAACCAAAAAAACGGCTCATTCCATGGCGCTTGGGGAGGTGAGGCTCCATGGAAGGGGCACAGACCCCCAAATGACCCATGGGGGCCCCCTTTCTGAGACCATAGTCTGGCTCCTCACCAGGTACCTCCTGTGCCCTGGAGATCGCATGGGACTGGCTGGCAGCATCTTAAGGCCACAAACTTGACCTCCTTAGCCTCCCTCTTCCTGCTTGCTCTAGGCCTTGCTCATCCCTGTGCCTTCTCAAATTTGTCATTTTCCAGCCCCTCCCATTCCCATAGGGCTTTCCTCCCTCCCTACTCCTACCCATTGCTAATGCACACCTTACCTTCTCTTCCACCCAACCCATGCAGAAAGTTGAATAACTGACTATTCTTCCCTGACCCAGCCTGTCTCTACCTCTTGTGACACCTCATCCCTCAGGATGGAAGTCTTTCCTATCAGTTGGTGTCTCTTCCCCAGCTTCTCTGAATGAAGACTTTACTCTTTTCTGTTCCCTCATCTGAGTCACTGTTCCCAAAGTCACATCCTGGGAGGAGATATTTTCATCCAGAGTCTGATGTTCAGTACCAAGATCCCACCTTATTCAGTAGGACTTTGTTTCTTCAAGGGACCATATAATAAGACCTTAGAAATTATGTGTGTGGTCTAATTCATTTGCTAGATGGAACAGTAGCCCAGAGGAGTGATGTGGCTTGCCCAAGGTCACACAGCAAATTAGAGCAGAGATGAGAACATTTCTTCTATCTGCACTGGCAGCCACAGCAGTAATAAACATTTATTGAGCGTGGCTATGGGCAAGGCACTCTGTCCTGGCATCATAAAAGGGTATGAGATGTGGCGCCTTCCCTTAGAGACTTAGGATCCAGAGTCTAGATGGTAGGACGGGACACGACACAAGATAAATAACCAGGCAGGGCAGCATATGCTCCATGTAAAATCAGTGCTATAAACAGCTTCCACCCGAGTTCAGAGGATGGAGTGTTTGCTTTGGGCGGGGCCCATAATGAGGGTTTCACCTTGTGGGAAGAGCTCAGGACGAGATTTTCTAGCGTGCCATGAATGCTCTGTGTGACTTTGGAAAGGGCATTCCCTGTCTCTGGGCCCCAGTGTTCTCATCTGTGCACTGTGGAGTCAGTCAAGGGGCTGCTCTCTGAGGTCCCCGCGCCCTGGCTCTTGACAGTTGAGTTCTGTATAGCCTCCCTTCCCTTCTCCCTTCCATCTAAACTCCTCAGGGCAGGGGGTGGGTTTGAAGGGTTCATCAGTCCACGAACTTTCTAAGGTGGTTAGAAAGTTCTCCCGCTGGAGAGCGAGGCCTGAGGGGCACTTACTGTCCTCTAACCCAGGCACAGTAGGAATTTGGGGAGATCGTAGCATAAAGTGGTAGAAAAGAGACCCTAAAACTCAGCCTCCCATCCTCAAAAAAACCTTGACAGGAATTGCTGAAGTTGAGCTTGGGAAGCAGAGACCCTTGGAAGGTCAGGGTCCGAATGGGCTTCAGGTCAGATTTTTATTCCTTCTTGAGTCCACACACAGAAGGTAGAGGGGCTCCCACACCCCTGTCGTGGAGAAGAGTGGCTGTGGCCCCTGTCCCAACCAGGGAAGACATGGAGCAGGAGTGGAGGGGGCATCTCAGGAGGCCTGGGGAGATGATGCAACTGTGAGTAAATGTTACCAACCTCTGTCTCAGGCTGGCTGGCTGCTCAGGGGCTGGGGGCTAGGACCCGAGAGTCCCCACTCTCAACCGAGGAGGAATTAGAGAAACTGGAGGGAGAAAGAAAAACTGAGATGAAAAAGGGTGTCTGGAAAAAAATAATAAACTAGTGAAAGGAAACTGGGAAGTAGGGAAGCCTAGCAGGGCTGAAGGAGGAAAGGGAGGCCGGAGTGCTGCAAGGGAATCGAGCCTGAGGGGAGAAAGGCCAGGCAGGCGTGGCCGGGAGGGGAGTGGGCCCAGAGCTGGTGGTGACAGATGGGTGGACACAAAGAGGAGAGCTGTGGGGAAGACAGATGGATGGGGGAGGGAAGAGAAGAGGTGGGGGGGTGCAGTGGTCGTAATGAGATTGGAGAAGGGCTCTGAGCTGGGGAGAGGTGAGTGGTGAGGAAGGAAGAAAGGGGAGGCTGCCTTAGGAGACAAAGACGACCAGGCCTAGGGGGCCAGGGGCGAGAGAGGGCTCAGGGGCCGGGTGCTGGAAAGGGGGGCTTCCAGCCAGGCTGGCAGCAGAGAGAGTGACAGATTGTGTAGTTAGCCAGAGTGGAGACCCGCTGTCACCTTCAAGAGGCACAGAGAGGTGGAGACAGAGAAAGACAGACTGACAGAGACCGTATGGAAGCAGGCAAGGAGAGAACCTCAAAGATGGAAGAAGCCCCAAGACGTACTGCTGCTTCCCAGGAACACAGCAGCTCCTGCCCAGCCTCCTCCTGCCTGCCTTCCTCCTGTGACCCTGAACACGGCCAGTCTCTTACCAGATAACACCCCTGCCACAGGCCACTCTCTGGGAAGGGTCAGGCAGTGTGGCACAGCGAGGGTTAACGCCGTCTGCTCTCCCTGCCAGCCGCTTGCCTAGTTGGGTCCCCAGGGCTCCCCACATATGTCACCCCCTCTCCTGCCAAACCCACTGCTTCCCAGCTCCTCCAGGCCCTCCCCCCACCCTCAAGGACTAGGCCCCCACCCCTCTGTCTTCCCAACACACCAACCTCCCTCCTCCAACAAACTACCTCAAATGCTATGTGGAGATGAAAAGACACTGTAACAGTCTGAAAAAGAGAATGCCTATTAAATGCAAAATAACAATAAACCATAGCACCATACTCATCCCCAGGCTCTGCTCCTCCTGCCCTCCTTACAGCAAAGAGCCCACAACTCATGAGGTTCTCCTTCCCCCTTGGTGCCTGGGTCTGCTGACAACCTGAGCTGACCTGAGAGTTCTCCCCAGCCTCCCTCAATCGTAATGCCTCATTTCCACATGTGTATGAAACTTCTTGCCACCTTTAAATCACCGTGCACAAATGTAAGGTTTGGGGTGAGCACTTTTCAGTTTACCTAGCACTTTCCCACACATTGTGTGGCAAGAGCCCCATGAAGAAGGCAACACTATCCCCATTTCACAGATGACAAAACACACTCAGTCAAGGTTAAGCGACTTGTCCAAGGTCACCAGGACTTGTCCCGGGTCTCCTGGCCCTGAATTCAGTGAAATTAGTAGTTCTTTCCACCACTCCATGCTTTTAGCTCCTCTTTATCACACGCTTATGGTCTTTTTAGTTACTCCACTGAGGAGACAAACTGAATCCCTGAGGGAAGACTGGGGCTTGGGGCCCAGAGTCCAGGATCCTGGGACGACAGATGCAGAGGAGAAGGTGGTGGTCTCCAGAGCACTCTCTCACCTCCCTGTACGATCAGACCTCAGCTTGCACTGGGGACAGCTTGGGCTGGGTGCTTCAAGGACAGAGGTTGCAGGGCTGAAGGGTCTGAACTAAACAGCCTGAAACGATTCCTCCTGAGGCTGGCAACAGGAATTCGGTTCCTCCCTCCCTTCACTCAGTGGCCCCCACAGTTCCCTCCTGCTTCTAGGGTCTCTCTAGGTTCTGCTTGTTTTCCTCAGTCTCACCCTTGGAATCCAGGCCTCCCCTTTTCAGTAACAGTCCCTCATCTCTATAGTTCTGTTTCTCGTGTCTCCCCACCTCGTCTCCTGTATGGTATTTTTGTGTTTCCTCACAACTGTCTGCACTCTGCCTCCTCCATGTCTATGCCTCCAGCCTGTCTTGGGGCCTCCCTCAGGACTCTCTCCCAGGATCAGTATCTGTCCATGCCTGAATAGCTGTGTCTCCCCATATCTTCATTTTGCCTAGGTCTGTATCCCCCTAATGATCTCTTCCTCTTTTCAAGTCTCACCCCATGTCCCCCCCTCAACCCTGGCCCCATATCTTGCAGCTCTGAGCTTCCACAAAGCCTTGGTAACCTGGCAATTCTGCTCCCACCCTCTCTTTTTTATCTCTCTGTCTCCCTATGTCTCCATCTCCCCGTGACGTGTCTTCCCCTTTCTCTGTATCTTCCCCATGTTTGCTACCCAGTGACTGTTTTCTCATCCTTTTTCTCTCTCTCTGGGTCTCTATCTCCCCATGTCTCCCCCTTCACTTCCTCTCCATCTCCCATTCATTCTGTGTCTCTCTCTCCCCCATGGCACTTTCTCCTGAGTCTCTTGGTCTCCCAATTTCTTGGATGGGGTGGAAGGCAGGAGGGTGAGGGAGGTAGAATTGTTGTTGCTGGGGGCTCATTAGGTGGAGATTGGTTTTTAATCAGCACCATGGCAATGATGATGCAAGAACTGAGATGCCACCTGATCCCATGCCCCCCCAACCCTCCTCCCCAAGCCTCCTTTCCCCTCCAGCTCAGCCCATCTGCTGGCGCCTGGGCACCTGTCTGGGCCTGCCCAGGTGGGAGTTGGCACCTCCCAGACCTGGGGGTGGGGAGGGTTAGGGGAGCTTGGGGAGGAATTATAGGACTCCCCTTAGGGAATGCCTCACCCTGGAGAAAGCCCAGAAAAGGGTGATCAGCAACAAGGAAATGGCAAATGCCTCCAACAGCCTGAAGATGGGGTGCACACCTACTAAGGTCCCAGCCCACAAGATGCATTATCTCAATCTCCATGGCAACCTAAGAAGCAGCTATAATTAACTCCATTTTACAGAAAAGGATGATTGAGGCTCAAGAGGTTAAGTTACTTGTCCAAGGTCACACAGCCAGTGGGGCTTTATCCACTGTAGCACACTGTCTCAAGTCCTCCCAGCCACGGTTTGTTTTTTTTGTTTTAGATACTCACAAAGTATCAATGAAGACATTCAACAGCTAAGTGGGGAAGAGAACCTCAGATAGTGAAACCCAGCCCACTGCCTGTCTGTGCTTCCCTTAGTCCCTGCTCTCGCCACCCTGCAACACACACACACACACACACACACACACACACACACACACACACACTCAGACATGCACACAGAGGCTGGAGGCAGCTGAGCTATTGATGTGAACTTAATGCATATTTGCATATAATTTTGTATCTAGTTTTCTTATTGCTCATTTGATGCCCCAGCATACTTGAAGCCTGCCTGGGCTGCCCTGCCCTCCTCCCCCAGTGTCCTTCTGACCCTCCTTCCTCTCTCGACACTCCTGCACTCTGCTCCCTTTAGCCCTTACCTCCTAAGAGCCCCTAAGTCCCAGTGGGTCAGGTTGGGCTGGCCAGCCTAGAAAAACTCCTTGTGGGATCCATGTCAGGAATCAGACCCTCCTCCTCTCCTGGTGATGGGGTAGGTGGAGGATGGGGGCTGGGATGAGAGGGTGTGAGGTGATTAAGTTCCAGGGTAAGAAGGGCAGGGACCTGAAGAGTAGTCACAGGTGGCCTGCCAAGGGACTGGTGGGCACCAGCTTTGTGAAGGGTGAGAGTTCAGTGAGGGTGAGGACTTTCTGGTCCTCTCCTGCCTTTTAGAGCTGTCCACTTGCGCTTTTCTAGATTTCTCTGTCAGTACCTCAGAGAGCCTTCTTCCCAGGGAAAAGGAGTCCTGGGAAGGAGCTGTCAAAGTCACGCTGGGACTCAGAATGGGATCATGGCGCTGAAACCTGGCTTGCTGGGGGCCTCTGTCCCTGTCACCTCTGGTGTGGGAGACTGAGGAGGTTCATCTGTGATCCTGCCCTGGCTCTCGCCCCAGCCCCACCCCTTCCCAGCTCTCCATTTCTTGCTTATGAAATATGCATGGAGAACAGATGTCCCTGCTCCCCCACTCCCCGCCCCCCCCCAGGGCCAGCCCCCGCCCCCAGCTCCCAAGGGGGTTCCCAGATCCCCCTGCCAATGGCTGCCTGGCCTGCCTGTTTAATATTGATGAGGGGGGGGAGCCTGGGCCAGCCAATGGAGAGCTGGGGGTGTGTGTGTGTATCTCCATATATATACATAGGGCTGGGCCAGCTCAGGTGTGTATGTGTCTGTGAGTGTGTGTGCATGTGTGTGTGAGTGTGGGTGGCCCCAGTACCTGGCCAAGCCCACCCCCTCCACCTGGGCCCTATATCCCCACCATGTGTAGCCCTCTCATCTACCCTGGAGCCTGTACAGCCACGCCACGCTGTCCCTGAGACCTCTAGAAAGCTGGTCACTAACTTTGCAGACGGATGAGCTCTGAGCAGCCAGAGGAGACTGGGGCTGTCAACGCTGCCCCCTGTCCTGCCAGCTTGGATCCCCTCACAGGGTCCTCCTAGGTAAAGGGGGAACCATGGCTGGGGAGGGGTGGGCGTGTCCCTCCCACTCTCTGGCTCATGTCCCTTCCCAGAGCCTCCCTCTAGTTCTTCTCTCTCATGCGCTGTGTGTCTCTCGGTCCCTGCACCGCCCTCTTCCCCACTTCTCCCCTTTGACTCTTTGTGCCTATTTATTCTCAGTCAGGTTGGGGATGGCAGAAGTGGGGCAGGAAGTCCTATCCTCGATGCTTGGAATTGCTGCTCTCCTTGATCCTCGGAGCCTGGAACTTTGAGACCAGAGTGGATTTGGGGGTGAGGACTTGATGGGTAAATAGAAACTGCTGCCAGGACTGGAGCTGGGGAGGACAGTGGGGTCAGGGAGATGAGACTGGGGTCAGATTGGGAGCACACAGAGGGAAAGGGAGGGCATGACAAAGTGACCAGGGATGAAGGAATATGGGGATCGGGCAGAGGGAGAATCGGGCTGTGATCGATGTGCTGAGAACCTCACAGCTGAACTCCTGAAGCACGGGGTGGGGAGTTGGAGCACTGAACGTGTACTGGAAGGTGCTGACTTTGGGGCCTCCCACTCTATTGCCATCCCCTCTTGTTCCTTTGGACCCTGGTATATGGGGTATGTTGTAAATATGAGGACTAACCACCTTCTGTTTTGTGTTATGACCATTTGTGTATGTACATGTCGTCAGATGTTGGTGACCTTACACCCTCCCCCAACCCCAGAGCTTAGTAACTGTATGTTGACTATAATTGAGCCTGTCTTCTGTGCAGTGGGGTGGGGCAAGCCTGGGGGGTCCTGACTCCTGTGAGGGTGTCTGTCAGGCAGAAGAATCAGGGCTGGAGAGAAAAGGGAGATGGTGACTGTGAAGGAGCCTCAGTGCTTCTGTTTCTGACTAAGTCTAGCTGAGCTCACAGTGAGTGGCACACTGTTCCCGCTTAACATTCCACCCACCCCCCCTCCCCCGAGCAAAGCCCTTTACCCAGCTTTTCCCAGGCCATCTTCCTGCTGCCTCACCCTGACCTCCTCTGGCCCCAGGGAAAGCAAACCTTAGCCAAGCCCCATAATGGTGGCCCCAAGAAGCTGTTCACATCCTCCTCTGCAGGTCATGTCTGAACTGACCTTGGGCTGTGGGAGGGTGTGGAGTGGACAGTTGGTTATGTTCACTTTCCCAAATCTTCCTTGCAGAGGAAGGGCCAGGGAATGGTGAGGGCTCAGGGTATTGAGGACAGAGCCAGAGGAAGGGGCTGGTCCTGAGCATGGGGGCCGTGGCCAGAGGAGATACATTCCCCTGAGTCTAGTGGACAGGGTGGTAGGATCCATGTCTGTGGTGGTCATGTTGGGGGGGGTTGAGGGGGCTGGGAGAGACTGAGCTGGGGCAGCTGTGCCGAGCTCCATATGTCCCAGTCCACTCTACAATGGGCAATCTGCATGTTTATCCCCGCTTCTCCCCAACACAGAGAAGCAGCAAGGGTGGAGAGGGGCCCTGGGAGGGAGGGGATCGCGGGATCAAGGCTTGCAGTTCTCCACACATGACTGGGAAATGTTTAGAGTCATAGCCAACCTCTCTGGGAGCTGTGGCTTCAGTCTTGCTCAGTTTTTTCTTTTTCCTTTTTTTTTTTATTAAAATTTTTTTTTATTGTGGTAAAAAACACATAACATAAAATTTACAATTTTAAGTGTACAGTTCAGTCGTGATAAGTATATTCACGTTGTTATGAAACAGATCTCCAGAACTTCTTCATCTTACAAATCTGAAACTCTTACACCCATGGAACAACACATCCCCTTCCCCTGCCCTCCTCCCCCAGCCCTTGGTAACCACCACTCTACTCTCTGTTTCTATGAAGTTGACTACTTAGATATGTCATATAAGTGGAATCATACAATATGTCTTTTTGTGACTGGCTTATTTCACTTAGCATAATGTCCTCAAGGTTCGTCTATGTGGTAGCATGTGACAGGATTTCCTTCCTTTTTAAGGCTAATATTCCATTATATGTATATACCACATTTTCTTTATCCATTCATCTGTCAATGGACGTTTGGGTTGCTTCCATATCTTAGCTATTGAGAATAATGCTCCAATGAGCACAGAATGGCAGATATCTCTTTGTGATCCTGATTTCAACTATTTTGGATATATACCCAGAAGTGGGATTGCTAGATCATATGGTAGTTCTGTTTTTAATTTTTTTAAGACCCTCGATACTGTTTTCCATAGTGGTTGCACCACTTTACATTCCCACCAACAGGGCACAAGGGTCCCAGTTTCTCTACATCCTCATCAACACTTGTTCTGTTCTGTTCTTTTGTTTTGAGTTGCATTTCTCTAATGATTAGTGATGTTGAGCTTCTTTTCATATGTTTGGTGGCCATCTGTATATCATCTTTGGAGAAATGTCTATTCAAGTCCTTTGCCCATTTTTTAATTGAGTTATTTTATTTTTTGTTGTTGAGTTGTAGAAGTTCTTTATAATATTCTGGATATTAACCCCTTATCAGATAATATGATTTGCAAATATTTTCTCCCATTCTGTAGGTTGCCTTTTCACTCTGTTGATTGTGTCCTTTGATGCACAAAATTTTTAAAATTGATGTAGTCCCATTTGTCTATTTTTACTTTTGTTGCTGTGCTTTTGGTGTCATATCCAAGAAATCACTGCCAAGTCCAATGTCATGGAGCTCTTCCCCTACGTTTTCTAGGAGCAGCATAGTCTTAGGTCTTACATTTAGGCCCTTAATCCTCTTGCTCGGTTTAATCCTGCCCTGTGTCCTTCTCATCACTTCTCTTTTCTGTTGCTCACTTTCTGGATTCTCTTCCCTTCTTCCCATCTTGCCGCCTGCTCCTTTACAATGTGTCCACCTGCCTATCTCTCCTGCTGCCCCACCTCCCCTGCCCTTCCCCATGTTTCTGCCGGTCTTCCCCCTCACTTACAGTACCTTTGTATCCCAGCCATGTCAAACCTTCTTCATGGCCCTCCCCATCTCTGAGCTGTCCTTCCTTCCTCCCTCTGCCCTTATCAATTTCCCCTTCTCTCTTCCAGGCTCCCGACTGGAACCCTGACCATGGCACCCTGAAGTGGCTCTGACTCCCCAAGCTCAGTGGCACACCCCACCACTCCAGGCCCTTCCTGCCCCTCCCACAACCAGCTTTCCCGGTCCCAGACGGAGGGGTGGGGAGGGGATTCTGATCTCACAGGGCAGGGGGCTTCCATCATGATGCTCAACTCAGACACCATGGAGCTGGATCTGCCTCCCACCCACTCTGAGACGGAGTCAGGCTTCAGCGACTGTGGGGGCGGGGCAGGCCCTGACGGAGCTGGGCCTGGGGGGACAGGAGGGGGCCCCGCCCGGGGCTTGGAGCCCGGAGATCCTGGACGGAAAGACCTGCAGCACCTGAGCCGGGAGGAGAGGCGGCGCCGGCGCCGGGCCACCGCCAAGTACCGCACGGCCCACGCCACGCGGGAGCGAATCCGCGTGGAAGCCTTCAACCTGGCCTTCGCCGAGCTGCGCAAGCTGCTGCCCACGCTGCCCCCCGACAAGAAGCTCTCCAAGATTGAGATCCTGCGCCTGGCCATCTGCTACATCTCCTACCTGAACCACGTGCTGGACGTCTGAACCGGGCGCTCTCCTGCCCTGGATGCGCCCCTCCTCCCGGGCCTCGCTGGGGTACCTTCTCACGCTCACCGCTTAGAACGGCCATCTCCTCTCTGAGCCCCTGCCCCCTGGCGTGGAGTCCTCCAGGCCCCAGGCCCAGGCAGAGTGCCCACCGGCGGGTCGTGAAGGCGGCTTTCTTTTACCCACCCATGCCCCCCCAGGGCTATTCTCATGGGTACCTTACAGTTTGTGGTTGGGGCCCAGCTGGATAGAAATGTTTGCTGGGGTGGTCAGTGTAAGTCCTTGCTGGCTTTACTAAGCCAGCCACACTTGGCATCTACCCCTAGCTCTCTCATGGGCTCCTGCCCCTTCTACCCCTACGTCCAAATTTTCAGAGACCCCAGACCCCACTCTGTCTCCCATTCTCTTTCCACCCTGTTCCAGCTTCGCTTGCCCACAGTAGGGAGGGGGCATCACAACAGGAAGGGAGGAAGGCTGGGCTTAGAGTTGGGGTGGGCTTCTTCCTTGGAGATCTCAGTTTAGCCATGCTTGGCAGAGGAGCAGGCCCTGGGGAGGCAGGTGCATGGTGAGATAACAACTGTGAGGGGCATCTCAGTAGCTGGGAATTATGGAAAAACTTCCTGTTTTCTATCTTGTACCTGAGGCTTAGCACATGCAGACCTTGGATCTTACTTGGTAGTGAGTGCCTTGCCCTCTCTGAGCTATTTGGCCTCCTCCCTGCCCCCTCACCCCTACCCTCCCAATTTCTCCTTCCCTGTGTGCAGCTAGAGAAAGGGAAACCTAGATACTGGGGTGGGGGATGATGTCCCCAAACTCAGCCCAGAGAATCTGAAGGCCCAGGCAACGGGTGGGTCAGATCTCACCTCTGCTTCCTGCATCCCAGCCCACTGTGAAAATGTGCAAAACCCACACTGGTTTCTCCCTCAGGGGCAGGGGGGATACCCTGTTATTGCCCTCTGGGAATACTCAGCTCATCTGGCCCTAGGGCCTGTTTATTACACTTTTTTCTCCTTCCTTAAGCGGCTTCCCTGTGTTGCTGAGCCCCACCCGCTCACTGTAGCCGAGGGCCAGCAGTAGGATGAAGGGCCCTAGGACCTGTGTGAAAGCAATGAGCCCACTGCACTTCCCACGTTCCCTCCTCCCTCACACCAAACTCCTAGCTCTACAAGGATATTATTTATTTATGTATTTATTTATTTATTCATCTATTTATTTACTTATTTATTTATAAATATTACTATTTATTGCCGAATTGTGCACTTTGGGGTAGAGTGAGGGGGCTCCTGGCAGCACTAGCCGGCTCTCTTGCTTCCCTCTGGTTACTCCTTTCCCTTTCTTGCTCCTTCTGCAACTCCAGGTGTGTGTGGGGATCCCCTTTGCTCGCCACACCTGTATCCCTTCCTCAGATCCCTCTGTCCTGACACCCAAGTCCTCTGGGCTGGTGCCCCTCCCCCAGCTACAGGGCTCCTGGATCCTGCCTCAGCTCCCTCCATCCCCAGACAATCCCACTACAGTCCCACCTGCCCCTTTTCTCTCTCCAGCCTCCCCCATACCCTTCACTTTTTCCTAATACCCCCAAGAGCGGGCCCTAGGGGTCTGTGTCCTGTGTCCTGTGTGTGATTCCCTCCTGTCGCTTTTCTGATTCCATAAAAAGAAAAATTAAAGTGACCTCGTTCTAGCACCAGGAATGGCTGTGGGTCATTTGATTGGGTTGGGAAGCTGGCCTGCAGGTTATGGTAGGGTGGGCAGTGAGGGTCCTGGGCTCTTCTGATGGGGTCGTGAGAGCTTAGTATAGTGGGTAAATGAAGACAGAAAGAAGGGGCCACAGAGTAAAGAGGAGCAGGGGAGGGCATTAACACACAGATCTCAGACATCCCACCTAATGTCCTATGTACCCCCATCTTGGCACTCATGGGGTGACACATTCTGACCTTTCTGTTGTGCTTCTGCTTCTGGCTCTCTATGGGCCTGAGAAGAAGCTGAGTGTCCCAGTGGTTCCCAAGTTAGACATGTGTCTGTGAGTCCGTGCTGCTGAGAGAGGCCATGGCATGAAGCATTGCCCTCCCCATTATTGTCTCTGAGCTCGGTCAAAATTCCTTACAATCTCAGTTCTTGGCCCATTTTGTGTTCTCCACCCTTAGGATCCTGGGGACAACACGACAGAAGACCTGGGACTAACAGAGGAATAGGGAAAGGGATAAAAAAGAGTGTTGAATGAACATCAAAGGAATCGTGGAAGGGACCCTACAATCAATTTATAGATGAGGAAACTAAAGCCCAGAGAGGAGGAGGGTCTGGTCCAAGGTTACATAACTCATTAGGGGGCAGAGCTAAAATTCAAACCCAAGTTCTTTATGTCCTATGCTGCCAATGTCCCTCTGCCTCCCTGAAAGGACCCGGTCTGACAGGTGGCACTCTTATAGACCCCATATTTTAACAAGGACAATGATAAACCAGAGAGTATTCAGAGTTGTGTGGCCAAGAAGGCAAAATGTCAGGAGACTACTTCACAGAAGGAATAGTTGAAAAACTGAGGATATGTGTCTTTACAAGAGGAGATTTAGGGGCAATATGATACCCGTCTTCAGCTATTGAAAGAAGAAACAAAAACAGACATTCTGCGTGGCCCCAGGAGGCAGAACCAGGACTTGTAGGTGGAAGTTATAGGAAACAGATTTTAACTCCAAGAAAAACTGCAACACCTGGAGCTGTCCAGCAATGGAAGCCCCTGCTTCAAGGAGGAATCCAAATCGACAGGCTGGAGAATCACCCATGTGTGGAGACACCCAGGAGCACACTCCTGCCTAGGGAAACTCGAAGGTCATCTGAGAAGGCTGAAGGCACACAGTGGAAGGGAAATGCTGAGCCGTTTCTGAAGGGAGCCATTTTCATCTCTGATAAGCAAAGAATGACATCAGCAACAAGACAGGTTTGAGTTAGACTTAGGGAGAAACTCTCATGTGGGAAGGATTTGACCTCTTTCCTTCCCAGTCTAAGTTAGATGAAATGTTCTGCCCAGAGCCTGACAAGAGGGAGGGCTGAACCAAGGCCAGGGAGAATCTAAGGACTACAATGGGCAAGAGTTGGAAGGGAGAACGGATATCGCTGAATCCAACACCTTTGTTTTAAAGGCAGGTAACTGCTGTCCACAAAGGTGATGGGACAGGGATTAGCACCCGTGTCTTGCATTCCTGGCTCCCAGCGCTTTGTGACTTCCCCTGCGCAGCAGCCACAGTCCTGCAAGCTCACTGCCTCCCTCTCTTGTCACTCCGCCCCACTGGAAGCAGAAGGGGTTATGGGGCCCCTCCTCTCCTGGATCCCTCAGGGCCTGGGGGTGGGAGAGGGGGCAGGTGCAGCTGTTCTACTGCTAGCTCCGAATTTCTTCAGATAATCAATTGGCCTCGGCTGCTGCTTGGCTTCGCAGGATGGAGAAGAAGGAGGTGGGAGTGGGAGGGGGAAGGGAGCAGGGGACCAGACGCTGGGAGAGGAAACTGTCCGGGAGATGGAAGTCCCAGGCTGAGGACTGAGGGGAAAGTAGAGCTCTGGAGCAAACAGACAGGGAGGAGGGAGGAAGGGAATGTTAGAAGAGGATGCATCTTGGGGCCCTCATTTCGCATCCTCCGAAACCCAGCAAGTGGGCCAGTAGGGTGGGGGAGGGGTGGTTCAGGGGCTCTGGCACCTCCCCCCGCAACCCCACGGCCTTTCTCCATCCCCTTCCCATCCATGGCCATGCCCTTCCCAGCTGTCCATGCCCTCTTCCATCCCTAGTTACTGCAGGGATAGAAGTAACTGACCCTCCAGTCCTGTCTGTCATAATTGCTCTCCTCTGCCCTCTTTGTCAGCAATCCCCACCCCCAGTGACAGAGCAGACAGCAGGGCCCCAGGGGTTTGGTGGGGGAACTCTTAGCCACTCCTCCCCCTACACACATACACACACACACACACACACACACACACACACACGCACTGTGTGTGCTGCCAGGCATATGGCCCCTTTGTGCCCACACAATGGAGGCCCTGCCTGTGCCCCCTTTCCAGTCTGGGCACGGGGGCTCCTCTGCGCCCTCATTTCTCTTCCGGTCCCTCATTTCATCCACGTTCCTTCCTTTTCCATCCCCAATGCAGTGCCTGCTTTCTTTGCCTTCTCTTCTTCCTCTATCTGGAAGGCCCCTTATACCACCCCTTTCCTTCATCTTTCTGTCTCTTTTTGTGTCCTTTCCTGAGCTCTTGAAATCTGACTGGGTGAGGGTTCTGAGCAGAAGAAAGAAGCTAACAGGTGGGTCACAGTCCTCGAATGTTAGTTCGGGGAGAGAAGAAGGAAGCAAGCAGAGAGGGAATGGGGCAGAGTGGAGGCAGTGCAGCGGCAGCAGCAGCAAGGTTGTGCTAGAGGGGAGAGAAAGCCCCGCTTGGCAGCCAGAGGACCTGTGTCCCAGCTCCACACTTTCCTTTACTCTTTGTGCCATAATGAGCAAACCACATGCCTACCTGGGTCTCAGCTTCCTCATCTGTAAAATGGGGAAGATAATATGACCTGCCTCACAGGGCTGTCATGAGGATTATATGAGATCATCTTGGCAGCATAAGTGCTCTTTAAATGGTACTTCAGGGGCAGTAAGTAGCAGTTGTACAGTTGTACTGTTGTACAGTTTGTGCACTGCACAAGGGCCAGGAGAGTGAAGGGGCCTGACATCCAGCCCTTGCTCCACCAGACCAGTCATGCACCAGTGAGGATGCATGCATCTCCAGAGAGGTGGCCCTGGAATCAAGCCCCTCATGTGGGTGCTGAGCATCAGTTAGGAGTCCAACCGAAAATTCAAGAGTTCTGACCTTCTAGGAAACCAAGATAGAATGAGAGGGGACAAGAGGCTATGGGGATAATGAGGGGAGATCCTCTAGCTCAGTCTTCTCTGGAAAGTTGGGAAGAGCCAAACTATGAAATCAGCTAACCTGAGGATGGAGACACTGCAGCTGAGGAGAAGAAAGGGGCTGAAGAAGCAGAAAAGGAGGGAGACCTGGGTTTGGGGATGTGATCAGAATGCGGTGTTGGTCTAAGGACCTCTGGCTCTTGCTTCTCCTCCTGCCTTCCCTCCTTTAAGCGTTTCTGTAAGCCTGGCTGATTATTGCTTGTGGAGCACTGCTCCCTGCTGGCCACAGGCAGAAATGCTCTCACTCTTCCTCTTCTGGCTGGGAGCTGCTAAGAAACTGGAAAAGAGAAGACCAGACCAGACTGGGGACAAAGGATGAAGGAGATGTGGTGGGTCTTGCAATCCAGAATTCTGTTCTTGGCAGGGGTTTCTGGAAGGTGAATGACGGTTGATTGCCTACTGGGGATAAATAGAAACTAGAATTCACAGGTGTTTCATTTATGCATATCAAGGGTCTATAATTTTCAAATCGATTTTTTCGTGTTTGTGTCCATTTCATTTGTTTTGTGTCTTTGTGTGTGTGTGTTCTGTCTGTGGGGATGCTTGCCTACTTCTGTGGTTGCTGTATGTGCGTACATCCGTGTGCTTGTTTCTATGTCCTTTTTTATGTAGGAATCTGAAGGACAGCTCTCAGGTATGGGCAGAGGCCAGAAGCTGTTTAATTTCCTCTCCTTCGCTCCAGTTTTTACCTCTGCCTTCTGGCTCCATCAGCCACATGGCTATTTACAGGTGACAGTCTTCTGCTGGCTCCTGCCCTACTTTGGAAGTTCCAAGCTCAGAGCCTTGCTTTGCTCTATCCTGGGACTCAGTTCTTCCAAGCAGGGCCTCCAGCTTGGTTCCCAGGTGAAGTGAGAGGAGAGGGAGAACCCTGAGATCAGAGTCTCTCTGCCACCTACCTCCCTTTTATCCTTACTGGCATTTAAACTCCAGCCTTCCCCTTTTATAACCTTGTACCTGTCTTCTTCATTCCCATTTTATTCAATGCACCACACATTTATTGAATAGCCAATGTGTGCTAGGCACTGTTTTTGGTTCTGAAATACAGACAGGCTCTCACCATCTACTGGGGAGGGGATGTGGGGACACAGACGTGTAAACACATCAGTTTCTTGACAGTGAAGACATATGCAAGAAATAGCAGTAGTGCAAGGAAGGAAGGATTAACTCAGAGGGAGCGTTGGTGAGGGAGGGAGCAGGCAAAAGCTGAGCCTGGCTTTGAAGACCAGTAGGGATTTGCCAGGTCTGTAAAGGTGCTTGCAGAGAATTTTGCGGTGTGCTGCCAAGACCTCCCTTCACAAATTTCCTCCTTCACTGGACAGGAGCACTCACTTCTGCAGCTGCAGGAGTGTTGACTCGCAGCCAAGTCCCTCTCCTAGAATTGCCTGTGGAGGAAGAAAACTGTCTTGCCTAAGGTTGTGCTCCCTCCCTGGGGCAATCTGTATGCAAGGACTGTTTGGTGTAAGGTGACAAAGTCCCAGTCCAGGGACAGTCATGAAGAGCCATCCCAGCTTGAGATCTCCCATGGGATTGCCAAAGGCCTCTGCTGCAATTGCATTGCATTTCAGCTTCTCTCTCTGCTTAATCCAGCTTCTCTCTCATCAAAATATGTTCCCAAGAGCACTCTCTTGCATACAATCTCAGAGCGTAAGGATCTGTTTCTCAGGGAATTCTACCAAAGGCAGTGATATTCCAGATAGAAGGTGCTGCAGGTGAAGGCGTGGAGGCCTGAGAAGGCTTTGTAAGCAAGAGTGCACTAAAAGCAGTTTGTTCTGTTGGGACATAAGATGCAAGGGCGGGTGGAACAGAAGAGTGATGGAGAATGGCCTGGAGAGGTGAGCAGGGGCCAGGTCAGGAAAGGCCTTGTATGTTATGCTAGGGAGCTTGTACTTTGATGGGAAACAGTAGACGTTGTCTAGTAGGGTAGATTAACACCAGCAGATTCACGTTTTAGAAATACCACTTTAAGCACAGTTCTGAAGATAGCCAAGCAGAGGTAAGATTTGTGCAGGGAACCGTTTTAGGAGGCTGTTGCAAGGCCAGCTGAGAAAAGATAAGAATCTATATTTAGGCAGCGACAGAGGGAATGGGGAAGAGAGGAGAGATTTAGGAAAGCTATTTAAATGGTAGATTCAGCAGGACTTGGCGATTTATTAAATGTGGTAGGCTAGAAGAGAACTCCCAGGCTTCTGACTTGGGAACCTGGATGCAGAGTGATGCTACCTTCCAAAATAGACCATATAGGAGGAGAAACTTTGTAGGGGATTGCGATGGGGATGGTGGCAGTAGTGGTGACGTAGTAAGGACAAGTTGAACAAGAGCTGTTGAGGAGCTTTTGTTGCAGCTTTCCGGAAGGAGGTGGCTCTCTGGATTTGTAGCTGAAGAGTTGGACCTCTTTACTAGGATGTCTCCCAGAAATCTCCAACTCCGCATACCCCAAACTGGCCTCCTTATTCTCCCCTTCCCTCAAGTCTACTTTCCCCTTGGTGTTTCTCATGTGAATAAATGGCACCATCAGCATTCAATTGCTCTGGCTATCTCACTTTTCTTTCCTTCTACTCCCACCTCCAATCCATCTTCAGCATCTATCTATTTTACCTTCTAAATGTGACTTGAAACTGTTTCTGTATTTCTACCAGTACTACCCCTGCTTTCTCCCACCTGGGCTGTTGCAGTTGCCAGCTGGCCTCTCAGTTTCTTGGCTTCCTCCTCTTAAATCCACCCTCCAGACTGCCAGTAGCCAGCCCTGGTGGTCTAGTGGTTAAGATTCGGTGCTCTCACCTCCAGTCAGGGAACCACACTACCTGTCTGTTTGGCAGCTGCATGTTACTGTGATTCTGAAAGCTATGCCACCCCTGGTCACCCATGGTGGACAGGTTTCAGTGAAGCTTTCAGACTAAGACAGACTAGGAAGAATGACCTGGCCACCCACTTCCGAAAAATTGGCCATGTAAACCCTGTGAATAGCAGCAGAGCACTGTTCTGAGCCTGAAGGGAGAGGATGGTGCAAAAAGACCGGGCAGGGTTCTGTTCTACTGTACACAGGGTCACTAAGAGTCGACTCAATGGCACCACCAACAACAACCAAACTGCCATCATAGTGACCTACCCAAAATGCAAATCTAATCAAGACAGTTCTATACTCATAAAATCCAAATTCTCCAACATGGCATGAAAAGTCTCTTCATAGTGCAGCTCCTGCCAGTCTGTCCAGCCCCACCTGCCATTCTATCCTTCACACTTTGTGCTCTAACATTCTGGAAGCTTGAAGCTCTCTGGCACACTCCCTATTGTTCCCTACTTCTGTGCCTTTGCTCAGTAATTCCTCCTCCTACTTCACCTATGTTAAGTCTTACTCATCCTTCAAGACAATGCAGGTGTCCTTTCCTCCAGGAGACCTCCCAATTTGGTGTGCCTTCCTACAGCTCAAGCTTGGCTCCTCCTGTGCCCCCTTAGCTTTCCACGTATATCTCCATGATTGCCCTCCCCACAATGAATTGTACTGAAATCATCTCTCTACCACCACATGGGTTTCAGTGTGACCTGGGGTGAGTTACCTGAAATTTCTGAGCATCTGTTTCCTTGTCAGAGATAACATGTAAAGTCCTTAGCCCAATGCTAGTGCATAACAAAGCTCAATGAATGGTGATTATTAGGATAATTACTACTTTTATTATCTTCCATTTCAATTTGCTGAGTTGTCCCAACATCCAACTGCTACCATTCACCTGGAGAATGCCTGGAATATTTGTTCGTATATTCCAGTCCATTTGGTATTTCAGATGGGGTTCTCATAAGTTATTTCCCTCCAGAAGCTGTGTCTTATCTTTTCACTTCACTGGAAGCCATAGGATTACTCATTTTTAAAAAGTGTTTTAAAATTACCAAAGTAATATATGCCTGTTGTAACAAATGCAAATAATACCAAATTATGTAGAGTTAAAAGTAAATGTATGAGCCCTGCATATCGATTATTTAGATGTGAATTACACATCCCCCCCAGAAGTAATCCATATTAACCATTTGATCTGTATCTTTCCAGACTTTGCATTTTACAAATATATGTAAATATATAGGTGAATGCATTTGAAATTATATTGTACCTTTACTGTTGGACTTTGTCTAACAATATGTACTGCTACTTACTTTTCCTGTAACAATACATTATAAACATCTTTTTATATCTATACGTATAGACTAACTTCACTTTTTAAACTTCTGCATAGAACATATGTATTATAATTCATATAACTGTCCTCCTGTTGATGGACACTTAGGTTAATTCCAATCTTTTGCTGCACTACACATCATTCTATGCATATATTTGTGCACTTATGTGAGCACTTTTGGAGGGTAGATTCTTAGAAGTGGAACTGCTGGATTAAAGAGAATGTACATTTTTTAAATCCAGCTTTATTGAGATATAATTGTCATATAACATTGTGTAAGTTTAAGGTATATAACATGATGCTTTGATACACGTACATATTGCAAAATGATTGCCACAATTAGCTTAGTTAACACATCCATCACCTTACATATTTACCCTTTTTGTGTGTGTGGTAACTATTAGGATCTACTCTCTTAGCAACTTTCAAATTTATGATACAGTTTGGTTAACTATAGTCACCATGCTGTACGAGAATGTACATTTTAAATTTTGATAGATACTTCCACATTGACGAGAATGTACATTTTAAATTTTGATAGATACTTCCACATTGACGTCTCAAAAGTCTTTATCAGTATATATTATTTCCACTGCACATGAGGGTCTACTTTTCTTCACACCTTTCATAACAAGGGCTATTATCATTTTTAAATTTTTTTTCCAATTTGATGGGCAAAAGGAAATAACAAATTTTTCTTTATTTAGAATTTTCATTATTATTTGAGGTTGTTGATAATTTCGTATGCTTATTAGATGTTTGTGTTCTGTGAATTGCCTTTTTATATCCTTGGCCTCTTAAAAAAAATTATTTCATTGCTTTTTTATTTTGTGCAATATTCTTTTCTTTTTAAAACATGCAATTTATTTTAAGTAAAATGAAAATGTTTTTGGTCTTCACAAAATAGAACTGCTATAATCAATTAAATTCATCAGTTTGTGGCACACTAAATAATTGGTTCCTGCCAATTTTCCCAGTACCATTTATTGAACAACCTATCTTTTCTTTATTGAAAGAACGATTTTTTTTCTTCCTTTGCAATATTTTTACATATTACTTCCTTTTGTTTTTTTTGTTGTTGCTGTTTTGAGAGTCCCTTATATAATCTGATACAAGTTCTTTATCAAATATGTGATTTGCAAATATTTCCTCCCAGTTTGTGACTTGTCTTTTCACCTCTCAAAAGTGTCTTTTGAAAGGAGAAGTTCTTAATTTTGGTAAAGTCCAATTTATCATTTTATATCTTTTACAGATCATGCTTTTAGTGTCATAGCTAAGAAATCTTTGCCTAACGAAAGGTCACAAAGATTTTCTCCTATGTTTTCTTCTGGAAGTTTTATGTTTTACATTTAGTTTTATGATCAATTTTGAGTTAATTTTTGTGTGTGATGCAAGGTATGGATTGATATTCTTTTTTTTTTTTTTGCATGTAGATATCCAACGGTTCTCTATTAAAAAGACTGTCCTGGGGCCGGCCCCATGGCTTAGCAGTTAAGTGCACGTGCTCTGCTACTGGTGGCCCGGATTCGGATCCCGGGCGCGTACTGAGGCACCGCTTGTCCGGCTATGCTGAGGCCACGTCCCACATACAGCAACTAGAAGGATGTGCAACTATGACATGCAACTATCTACTGGGGCTTTGGGGAAAAAAAAGGAGGAGGATTGGCAATAGATGTTAGCTCAGAGCCCGTCTTCGTCAGCAAAAATAGGAGGATTAGTGTGGATGTTAGCTCAGGGCTCATCTTCCTTACAAAAAAAAAAAAAAAAAACTATCCTTTCTCTATTGCCTTGCCTTTTCATATTTATCAAAGGTCAATTGACCTTATGTATGTGGATCTATTCAGGAACTCCCCATTCTTTTCCATTGATCTGTCTTTTTTTATGCCTATACTATACTGTCTTGATTACTGTAGCTTTATAGTAAAACTTGAATTTATGTAAGATGGGCCTTTCAACTTTATTCTTCTTTTTCAAAGTTGTTTTGGCTGTTCTAGGTCCTTTGTATTTTCACATGACGTTTAGAATCAGATTGTCAATTTCTATAAAAAAAGATTGCTGTGATTTTGTTTGGGATTGCATTGAATCTTTAGATCAATTTTGGGAGAATTGAAATCTTAACAATATTGAGTCCTCTGATCCATGAACAATGTATATCTTCCTATTTATTTAGATCTTCTTTAATTTATTTGAGCAACGTTTTGTAGTTTTCATTGCACATCTTTTGTCAGATTTATCCCTAAGTATTCTATAGTTTTTGATGCTATTATAAATGGTATTTTTTAAATTTAACTTAAGTGTTCACTGCTGGTGTTATGGGTTAAATTGTGTCCCCTTTCAAGAGATATGTTGAAGTCCCAACCCCCTGGGTACCTGTGAACGAGACCTTATTTGGAAATTGGGTCTTTGCAGATGTGATTAGTTAAGTTAAGACGAGGCCGTATTGGAGTAGAGTGGACCCTTAATCCAATAAGATTGATGTACTTATAAGAAGAGAGAAATTTGGACACAGACATGCAGAGAGGGAAGATGATATAAAACCCCACAGGGAAAAGATGGCTGTGTAGACAATGGAGGTAGAGATTGGAGTGGTGCATTTACAGGCCAAGAATGCACAGATTGCTAGAAAACACCAGAACCTAAAAGAGGCAAGGAAGTATTCTCCCTTAGATCCTTCAGAGAGAGAGCATGGCCCTGCCAATACCCCAATATCAGACTTCTAGCCTCCAGAACTGTGAAAGAACAAATTTATGCTGTTTTAAGCCATCCCAATTTTTGATACTTTGATATGGCAGCCCTAGGAAACTAAGACAGCTAATATGTAGAAATATAATTTATTTTTGCATATTGATTTTATGTCCTAAAAGCTTGTTAAACTCACTTATTAGTTCTAGTAACTTTTTTAAATAGATAATTATGTTATCTGTGACTAAAAACAATTTCTCTTCTTCCTTTCCAATCTGGATGCCATTATTTGTTTTTCTTGCCTTGTTGCACTGGCTAGAACCTTCAGTACAACATTGAATAAAAGTGGTGAGAGCAGATATACTTGCTTTGTTCCTGAGCTTAGGGGGAAAGTATTCAGTCTTTCACCATTAAATACGATATTATCCTGTAGATGCCCTTCATCAGGTTGAGGAAGTTTCCTTCTATTCCAAAGTTGTCAAGGGTTGTTTTTTTAAAATCAGAAATCAATGTTGTATTTTTGTCAAATGTTTTTCCAATAGACATTAAGAAGATATATGTTTTTTTTTTCTTTCTTTTTTGGGGAAGTCTTTCTTTTTTCAATCTTTTAAAATGTTTTCAATGTTAAATCCACTTTGCATTTTTAGCCACAATGTGTTATCCCTTTAGTATAATACTGGATTTCCCTTACTAAAATTTTGTCAACGGTTTTTGCATTTATGTTCACATGGGATATTGGTCTATAGTTTTCTTGTGATGTCTTTGTCTCATTCTGGTGTCAGAGTAATGCTGGTCTCATAATGAGTTGGGAGGTTTTCCCTGTGCTTCAATTTTCTGGAATAGTTTGTGTAAATTTGGTGTTATTTCTTTCTTAAATGTTTGGTAGAATTCACCAATAAAGCCATTTAGGTCTGGTGTTTCATTTGTGGAAAGATTTTTAATTGCAATTCAATTTCTTTTATAGCTATAGGATGATTCAGATGATCTAGATCTTCTTGAGTGAGTTTGATATTTTGTTACTTTCAAGGGATTTTTATATTCATTTAAGTTGTCAGATTTATTGGCATAAAACTGTTCATAATATTCTTTTCTTTTCTTTTCAATATCTTTAGAATCTGTAGTGATGTCACCTCTCTCATTCCTGATATTAGTCATTTGTGTCATTTTTGTTGTTTTTCTCTGTTCAATCTGGCTAGATTTATCTATTTTATCTAACTTCTCAGAGAACCAGTTTTTGGTTTCATTGATTTTTCTCTATTGTTTTCTGTTTTCTATTTCATTGATTTCTGCTTTATCATTATTATTTCTTTTCTCCTTCTTACTTTGGGTATAATTTACATTTTTCCCCTAATTTTGTAAGGTGGAAGCTGATATAATTGACTTGAGACCTTTTTTACATTCTAGAATGGGCTGTTAGAGCTATAAATTTCCATTTAAGTACTGCTTTAGCTATATCCCACAAATTTTATTATGTTGTGCTTTTATTTTCACTCAGTTCAAAAATTTTAATTTCCCTTTTGATTTCTTCTTTTACCCATGAGTTATTTAGAATTGTGTTATTTAGGGAATATTCAATATTTGGGAATTTTCCAGGTATCTTTCCATTATTCATATATAATTTAATACTATTGGAATCAAGAGAATATATTTTGTATGATCTGATTCCTTTTAAATTTATCAAGAGTTCTTTTATGGCCCAAGATGTGCTCTATCATGGTAAATGTTCCATGTGCGCTTGAAAAGAATGTGTATTCTGCTGTTGTTGAGTGGAATGTTCTATAAATGTCAATTAGGTCAAGTTAGTTAATAGTGTTGGTCAGGTGCTTTATATCTTTGTTGATTTTTTGTCTACTTGTTCTATCAATTATTGAGAGATGGATATTGACATTTCTGATTATAATTATGGATGTATCAATTTCTCCTTGCATTTCTATCAGTTTTTGCTTCATGTACTTTGAATCTCTGTTTTTAGGTACATAAATGTTTATAAATTTTATGTCTTCTTGATGAATTAACCTCTTTATCGTTATGAAATGACCCTCTTTATTCCTAGTAACACTCTGCCCTGGAATCTACTTTACCTAGTATTAATATAGCCATTCAAACTCTATTTTGTTTAGTGTTAGCATGGTATATATGTTCCCATCCTCTTACCTTTAACCTATTCATGTCTTTATATTAAAAGTTGTTTCTTATATAGCTAGCTATTGCTTTTATAATTCAATCTGACAAGCTGCCTTTTAATTGGAGTGTATAGACCACTTAGAGATAATGTGCTTATTGATATAGTTGGGTTTAAATTTTCTATCTTGCTATTTATCTATTTGTACCATCTGTCCTTTGTTTCTTTTTGCTCTTTTTCTTTATTTTTCTCAATAACATAAACAACTGAAAATCAAAATATAAAATATGGGAAGAGAGGTTCAGAGAAAGATTTGGGATTTTAGAGAAGGGAGAGATTAGGTCAAAATGGTGGTGTCAGGAATGGCTGGAAAGAGAAAATATCATTTGAATTGGACCTGGACATATTTTGGATAAGGGTGATGGTGAATGGAAGGCACACCATATAGAAGGAATGGGATCAGCAAAGGGAATGGAGGCAGGAAAGTATGTGTTTGGTTCAGATGGTCTGAGTCAGAGTGGCAAGAGAAGATGTGGAAGGTACTTGTGTTATTGCCAGCTTCCTATGGACATCTTTCACTCAGACTTCTGAGACAGCTGTCAAACCAAGCACATTATCTACCCTTCAAACCTGCTCTCTCTCAGTAGCCTTTAATTTGATGTGTGGCATCACCATCTCCCTTAATATCTATACCAGAAGCCTCTGAGTCATCCAAAATACCTCCTGTTCCTCAACTCTGTCCATCACACATACAGGTCACCTATCAAATTCAAACTTTCTTTTCTATTCCCATAGTCTTGGAGCCAACTCGCTTGCTCTCACATTCTCTCTCTCCTCAACTATTGCATTAGTCTTCTCACTGGTCTCTCCATTTTTAGATTCTTCTTCCTTCAAACCATCCCTCACATAGCCACTAGCTCCTTGTACCCCCTGAAAATGGATATGAAATTCTATGCATTTTTCTGGAGAGAGCCTGTAGCTTTCATCAAAGTCTCAAAGAGAACAAAAGTCTATGCAAAGCTAAAAGCCACTGCCCTGTATCTTTATTTCAAAGGAAACAATTAATGCTCAGTTAATATGGTGCAGTTGACAGACTACTGAACAAGAAGTCAGGAGACCTATGTTCTAGTTCTGGTGCTGCCACTAACTAGCTGTATGATTTTTAGGCAATGAGTTACCTGCTCTGCACCTGTTTTCTCATTTGTAAAATGGAGAAAGATCTCTTCCAACCTCAAAATGTTATTATGCACAAGCAGATTCCCTGAACATCAGAAATTCCACAGTTCATCTCCTCTCAGGCTCTTCTCTGTTCTGTTTCACTAGACAAGCATTTACTGTGGTGTACAATTCATTGAGCTAAGTTCTGGGTGTAGAAAGATAAATAAAGCACTGTTTCTTCGACTTCAGAAGCTCACAGACCAGCTGGGCAGACAGATATGTAAATAAGAAATTACCGTACAATGTCATAAAATGCAGAGCTCTGGGAGCACAAAGGAGGCTCTCTCAGGGAGGAGCCATCTAACATTGTTCCGGAAGGTTGGGGAGGAGTCAAAGAGAAAACCACAGCTGAGTCTGGAAGGATTAGCAGAACTTTCTAGGCAGAGACGGACGGGGATGGCATTTCAGGCAAAGGAAACACCATGTGAAGGCAGAAGCAGTAATAGAGCCTCAAATTGGGAGAACAATGAGTAGATGGGTATAGTTTGAATGTATGTGTGTTGAATGTTTGGGCTTTGAGTGCACAGGGAGTAACAGGAGATAAGGCCGCAGGGAGAGAGTCAGGGACTGAAGGTCCTTACATAGAGTGCCAAGAATTTTTGACTTCATCTTGTAGACAGCAGGGAGCCACTGGATTGTTTTAGGCAAGGGAGTTACAGTCTGACTTCTCTTTCAGAACAATCACATTGGCAACAGGGAGGAAGATAGATTGGGAGGGAATGATACAAATTTGGAAGCGAAAAAGGTCTAAATAAGCCAAGGGGATGGGGGTGGAGGGAAGATAATGTGTTCCCTTTAAACCTATTACATTAGGAATACCCAAAGAATAATCAGGTTAAAAGGTCCAGTAGGAAGCTGGAAATATGAGTCTGATGCTCAGCAGAGAGATCTGGATTTAGGAGGATTCATAAGTAAGCAGTGACTGAAGCCATGGGAGAGAATGATATTACTTTGGGAGAGCATGCAGGGTGAGGAGGAAAAGGTCCAAAGGCTGAATTCCAGGAAATATCAATATTTGAAGTCAGGAGGAGGAAAGATAGTAAAAGGATGGCTGGGTTGCGAGGAGCTGAGGAGTAAAGGACGGTGGTGAGGAATCTACTCTTTTAAGAAGGTTGCATGATAAAGAAAGGAAAGAAAGGGCTGAAGCAAAAGGAAACTGGAGGGAGGTATTTTATTTTGTTACCTCTGCTAGATGAAGATGAGAAATGGAGGTGGGAAAGGACAGGACCTAACGCACACCTGGAGGGATTAGTCCTAGGCAAGGGAGGTGGGAGGCATTTATTCTGCCAAGAAAGGAGGAAGGGATTCAGAAAGAGTTTGATTCAGTGGTTTTCAAATTAGAATCACTGAGGCAACTTGAAAAAAAAAGCCAACATCTGGGCCACACGTTGGAAGTTTCTGGTTTAATTAGTCTGGGATGGGTCCTGGGCATTGGTGTGTTTTCAGAGCTTCCCAGATGATTAAAATCTGCAGTCATGGTGGAAAACCTCACTCAAGGTAGAGGTTTAATTGTAGGTAACTTTTTAGATTGGCGGTGACGGGATGGGATTTGAGGAAGCTCACACTTGATAAAGGTTGGGTGAATAGGGAGTGGTAGAGGTTTGGGACAGGTGAGGAAATTAGAAGGGAAGGAAACTAATACCAACTCAGTGACGTTTATGTGCCATTAACATAGAAATAAATGAGGCTCACTGTTTGTTCTCAAAGAGAGCTAGAGCTTACCGGAGAGAGAGATACACCTCACAATAACCCTGAGTCATCCCAGAGTTCTTAAGCAGTTAAAGTTTTTTTTTGTTATTTGTTTTGTTTCTCATTAAAAGTGAAAAAAAAATCCAGTTGTTTCACAGTGTAGACTGGATCTGGAAATACTTTTCTAAACACTGAGAGTAGCCGTTCTAGGAAAGCGGGTGCTGGGGAAAGAGCTCTAATTATCCTGGAAGATTGAACTGTTCCTAGTTTTATCAGCAGGGCTGCAAGAAGATGGTGATTCTAGCCTGGGATGTGGGTACACCACTGTGGTCAGCTGTACCTGGGAGGTGGCTGAAATTGCTAACCACTCACATTTAAAAACTTTGATGGCCATCCTGCCATCAAAAAGCTTCCAGGGTGTGAAGCTTTTTATGTTTGAGCGAGATACTAAGGATTCCCCTCTCTCAGCAGCAGTGCTGTAAAAGGGCCCTACTTTTCGTCAGAGTAGAAGACCTAACCTTTGCCACCATGGTCTGGGCCTGACCTCTGGGAACAGCTTCATCTGCAAGGAAAGCAGGCATTTCTCTGTAGCTGGGACCTTCCCTTGGAGAGGGTCCACTGCCGCTTTTTGAGCCCTTTGCATCTTTCCCAAGAGACGCAACCTCCCAGGGCTCCTGAGAGGCCTGTGGTCTGCCTGTTACATCCCTGCTGCCTCAGGCGCATGAGCTGTGGAGTTGAAAGAGCTTTTACTGAGGGTTCTAGCTTTTGTCTAGGAGCCCCCTTCCTTGAGCAGGATTCCCCAAAGTACTAGGAATCCCCTAGGCACTTAACAGAGAGGGGACCTTTGATTGGGAATGGACTGGGGCACTATGGGTATGCAGAGGGGGTCCCTTCCGTCACCTTATTAGTTCCATTTTATATATAGGTATTGAGGCTTAAAGAAATTAAGAAGCTTGCCCATGTCCTCAAAGCTAGGAGCTGTGCATTCAAAGTTCAATCTGTTCCACTCTGTTGTCCTTCAGGCTCCTGACCTCCCTCTATCACTGCAGTTGGACCCTTTGGGAAAATCTTGGTTGAATGTCATCTCAGTGCCCAGCTCCCTCCTAAAGAGTTAGGCTAGGTCCCCTGGGCCCTAGGGTACGTGGGCCTCCTCTTTGGGTCTCCATTTCCTCACCCTGTGAACTAAGGATGTGTGAAATCCAGATGGGTTTCCATCCTAGTGATGAGGGTGGAGGGCAGTCCGGGGAATTGCTGCATGGGACACATTAAATCAGATTTTAATGGTGGACCTCTCCTCTGTAATCCAGTGCTTTTGTTACAGAAATAGAATTGAAAGCCCCCAATTTCCTCTTCAGAGAAGAGAAAGGAGGGACGGAGCTTATTCCAATTTGATGTCTGATATCTTCGTTTGTTGACTTCCTGACTCAAGTTTTGAGCTTTAGGTGTGGGCCAGTCTACAGAATGATTTGCAATTCTGGCATCAGAAGCTGTGTTTCTTATTCTTTGGACCCTTTTGAGGCCTGTGAAACAGGGTAGCATCACGAGAACACAGTTCACACTGAACCTGCTGGATAGTCAGCCAGGGCCCTGGCAGCTAGGGCAGCCCCGACACTCTGTCAAATGACACACTTGCTGCCCAGTCTGGGGGTGTGCTCTGGGCAGGGCTGGGAACACCCTAAGCTAGCCCTACCTCTCTTTACCGCTCCCCAGCTCTCTTGCCACTCATCCCTCATACACCTGGTTGTCATGGTCACTGTGGGACCCCCAGTGCAGCCTAGCACATGACAGGCACCAAGCAATTGAGTCCGTGCATGCATGCAGGGACTTGGGTACCTGAAATGATGATTCTGCACATTTCATGCAGTCTTGGTGCTGAGTCACTTGCTGACCCACAGTGTGGGAACCCGGAGCGAGGAGAGGAAAGGATTTGGGATAAGGAGAAGGAAAGTGTTTCTAAAGGTTCTCCATCTTTGAATGGTCACAATGCAGATGAAGATGGCTCTGTCCTCATCTTTGGGGAGGTTAGAATGGATGACCAAAAGGGATGAGATTAGGTCTCAGAAAAAAATTTCATCAGGGAGGAGCAAAAATCCCCAAACGAGTGAGGAACAGAGGCTGGAAGTCTCCTTCCTTGGGACCTAATCACAGGGTTGGGTGAGAAGTGATCAGGATTGGAAGCTGGAGGATGTTGAGATGTTGAGAGGGCCCTACCCTGCCTGGGGAAAAGTGTGTGAAGGTGCTTTTGAAGTACTTATTACTATTCTAGGTAAGTGCCAGGTTGCACAGCAATAATACTAATGATAATATAATAATACTCTTGCTTTCACTCACTCCAAGGGGAACATGGACTTCCCACAGCCCAGACTTCTATGGTGGGGGTCACTCTTGGTGGGTTCAGTCTATTGCCCCACTTCATCAACCTCAACTGGTTTCTTGGAGTACTTTAACGCAGAAATGCCCCCATTATGGCGAATATTTTGTGATACCCTATAATCCCCGTGTAGTACCCTCAACTCCAAGGTATCTGAAACCTCTGGGGCCGAGAGCCCTGCCTACTTGGGGTTAGAGACCCGACAGACCAACGCATTTTAACTCCGGGAGGTTTCCTGGGAGAAGGGCCCCTCTGTTCCTTCATCCAAACTCCTTGGCGCCTTCGGCGTCTCCCCCCTCCCCCGCTCCCCTAGGGCAGGGTTCCCTTTGTAATTAATCTAAACGCTCAAACCAGAGGGGAGGAAAAAGTGTTAATGAGGGAGCGTCTCAGACTGACTGGGCGGTCGCCGCTCGCAGCTAGAACCGAGTAATTAAATTATTTTTGGAAGCAGGGGGATGTGGTGGTGTTGGCGTCAGGGAAATCCCCGTATGCACGGGAAGAGGGGAGTGTCTCTCGCCACTAATTAAAATCAGGGACGACTCTCCCTTCTCGCAGCCCTAGGGGGGAAAAATCAATTTTTCCACGTCCCAGATTCCATTGGATTTCGTGTAGATGGGTATGTGGCCCAGAAGAATTGAACACGGCCGTCCCCGGGGGTCTGGGGCCACGGTCTCCGACAGGGGGTCGAGGAAAACAGTCCCCGGAGGGGCTGCAGGCTGGGCCAAGGCCAGGAATCGAGGCATCCCTTGGCCACCACTCGGCTCCGGGGTCGCAGCACCGCCGCTGATTCCCAGGATCGCGGAGGGCCGCCGGGCATCTGGAATTGAAAGGCTAGGGGAGCGGCGACTCCGGGAACAGCCGGGCCGCAGACAATGGACGCGGCGGCGGGAGGGGCGGCGAGTGCGGGAACAGCCGGGAGGCGGCACCCGGGAGCGCGCGCTCCCCCGCCCCCTGCACCCCCTCCGCTCTCGTCCCCTCCCCCTGAGCCCCCTCCCCCCTCCGCCGCCGGCTCCTGATCTGATTCCTGATCCCTGATTCCTTGATCCTTGGTCCCGCCATGGGAGCCTGAGCGCCCCCCATTCCCCCCGGCCCCCTGCCCCCGGGGCCTTGAGGGGGAAGAGGCAGCGGTCTGGGACGGACAGGGGTGACCAGACTCAGGAGCCCCCCTTAACATCCCCCCATCGTCCGCGCTGCCCGTCCGGGAGCGCGGAGTTCGGAGCGACCCGGAGCGCTGCGGATACAAAGGCGCCGGGCCGAGCGGGGCGCCCGCCGAGCCCACCCGGCAGTTCGCAGCGGCGGGTGAGTGCCGGGCCGAGGGGGCGCGGGCAAAGTTTGCAAAAAAAAAGAAAGAAAAAAAGAAGCCGAAGAGGAGGACAATCATGCAAGGGGCCAGGGGGTGCCCAGCCCCCGAGCGAGGGGGGTGGTTTATGGGGGAAGGGGCTCTGGGCCACCCCTTTCCGGTGTTCGCCCACTGCACAGCAGAGTGCCCCCCCAACTTTGGGGAGGGGAAGGGGCGCGTGGGGAGGGGGCGGAGCCCGGGCCTGGAGAGCCGGGGACTTTCCTGGGCCCCGGGCCGGGCAGGGGCCTTAATGATCCCGGGGGAGCCGGTTGAATCCGGAGACTGGGAGTGTGTTGGAGGTGGGGGGAGAGGCAGTGGTAGGATCAGAGTCTGGAGGTTTTGGAAGACGAGGGTGTTTAGGGGTGCATACACACCTTGGGAGTGTGGGGAGGCATGGGGGCAGGTGTGCGTTCAGGGTATGATGTGGAGTCTGGGGAGCTGGCCAAGGAGAGTAGAAGAGGTGTGTGTGCAGCTCTAGGATGGAGCTGGTGGCAGAAGACCCACTTTGTATCCGGGCCCAGGGGGCAGGAGGCCGGCATCCCTCTCCCCACTCATATTTACCTATTTAGGGGGCTGTGGGCTCTGCATTAGTGAGTTTTAAAGGATTGGTGGAGGATCAGTGTGCATGATTCTTTGTTTTTGAGTGTGTATGCCTTGACGTGCTGCATGCTCCTGCAGGTGGGCCCCTGGGTTTGAAGGTATAGTTGTTTTTCGGTGCCTGAGTGTACGTGCAACCAGGAAGCGGCTGACTATGTGTCTGCATGTGTTTGGATATGTATTTATGTGTACATTCTGAGGAAAGGATGTGCATCTATGTGTGTGTACTGGGGAGGGTTTATGGGAAAGAGGTGTATAGGTACTGAGGAAGGTGGGTGTGTAAGAGCAGAATGGGACATACCTGGATAGGTGTGTGTGCACCTTTGTGAATGAATCTGTGTTCTCTTGTGTGTAACCTGTGTTGATAGATATAAGTACCAGTCTGTGTGCCTGCCTCAAGTGGTGTGTGTGTTTTTGAGAGTGTTGGGGGAACTACCTTTTGCCTCTGCAGGCAGATTTTCCTGGCAGAGATCCCAAAGGGAGTGTTGTCTGGAGGATTCCGAGGCTTCTGGGATGGCCCTGCCTGGGTTTGAGGGTAGTGCCTTAAGTATCTGAGACCTACGGGTGGGAGCGAGTGGGCCATCTTATGAGGTGCCTATTTTGGGAGGTGGGTTTTTCTAGAAAAGGGTGTATTGTGGGGAATAGGGAAGGGGTTCTTGTTGTAGTCCTAGAGGAATCTGGGAGATTGGAGGACTCAGGGAGAAGAATAAGAGGGACTTCCTCCTTCACCATCATAGGTTGGGTTCTGGTGGGTGAAGAGGCTACATTCTTGGCTTCCTAGCCCAACTTCAGCCCCCTCAGGCCACAATTCTCTTGGAAAGCTGTCTTGGAGTTTGCTGCTTCAGAGCCTGCTAACTCTGCTCTGCCACCAGGATCCTACAGTTCCCGGAGGGTCTTGGGATTTTGGTATGGGATGGAGGCAAGAGGAAGGAGCATGCCTGGAGGGATGAGATCTGGTGAGGAACAACTTGGGTTCCTTGCCCATGGGGCTGAGAAGGTCACATGGGAGTTCTGGGGAGGGCAGTGGAGGGTGTTTCTCCAGGAGTTTCTGGAAGTGTATCTGTGTGATTTATCACAGAGTTTCCCTTTTACCGGGTAAGAAGCATGTTTGGGATAAAGCTGTGGTCTGGGGCCAGATCTGAGGGTGAGGATTAGGGGATGAGCTTGCAAGAGGGCAAATGTCTGTGTGTTGGGGAAGGGGCAGGCACCCATCGTAGCTGTACTCATCATCATGATAGTGTGGAAGTGGATCTATCTCTCCCCAGAGAAGCAGCACCCACCTCCTTTCCCTCTCCTCTCTCTTGTCCTTTCTCTTTTGGGGTGAAGAAAAGGGACCAGCCATCTTCTTTAGGATGCACACGTTGTTCGCCCATTTCACTCTCTCAGCCATTTTCCTCCTGCTGCCAGAAGTTAGATGGAGACACCCAGTTCTTAGAGCTGAGGCTTTGATTGCACATGCCCATTAGGGTCTCTGAGTAATTGGAATTGGAATGTTAGAGTCCCTAATGGGCATGTGCAATGGGAATGTTCCGTCTTTAGTCCTCAGGGCTCCCCACCTTTCCTAAGGCCCTCGGGATAAGAGTAGTGGGAGTTACAAAATGTTGGGACTAGGGATAGGGGCAGAGTAATTAAAGACTAGACTTAAAAAAAAAAAAGCATGATTCTCTGACATCTGTCTGATGGGTTGGGTTGCTAGGGTGAACGAGGCACTTGTCTCTGGGATGTTGTGCTCTGGCTTCTGGGGTACCTTGCTTGCTCTTTGTACTCTCACTACATGAATGACATGCTGGTGGGGGTGCTCTTCCAAGGAGGAGGAGCTGTGGTCAGACAATAGGAAGTGCCATCTCTGAAAGTACTTCGGACTGGAACTAGTGGCCACATTGGCCACTCCTCCCCCATTGTCTTGCTCCTGCCTTCTCTTTCCTCTAATTCTTCGGGGGCAGCCCTCTCTGGTGTGACCCCTCTCCCCCCAATCCTTTGAGATCTGAGGAAGGGCCCTCTTCCCTGGCCCTAGAGCAGGACAGACTTTTATCTGCTCATCTGGTTTCCAAGAGGTCATTCTGGTTAAAGGAGGCGTGAACTTGGCTAGCAGAAGCTTTGCAGAGGAAGAGGGAAGAGATCTGGGACTGTCCTCAGCCCCTCTGAGTTTTAGGGCCTCCAGTCTTCTCCTTTGCTTATTCCTCCCTCAACAGCTCCCTAACCTGTGAGGCCCAAATGGAAGAGTCCGTCAGAGTTGGTTGGAATTAGTACTTAATTGTGGTGTGACGTTGGGCAAGTTCTTAAACTCCATTCCTCAGCCTCTCAGGTGTCTTAAGACACCATCTTCCAACCCCAGGCTGGGCCTTGCTCAAGGATCTCCGGGTCCCCCCAGCGGCCTCCTTCCCTGGGTTTCAGTTTGCTCTTAATGTCTGGTTTTGCCACTTCTTAGTTCTGTGACCTCAGAGAAAATAGATAACTTTTTGAAGCCTCACCTGTAAAATGGAGTTAATTATAGGCTCTACCTCCTCGGTTTATGAGGATTAAATGAAGTAATATATAGAGAGAGCACTTCACACGGTACTGGGCACATAGAGAGCATTCAGTAAGTGGTAGCTGGTGTGGTTTGGGTTCTGATTGGTGTTGTTACAGGAGAGAGTTCTGGGTTGGGGAGAGGAGATAGGCTTTGGTTCTGCTCTTCTGGCAGATCGTGTTGGGCACTGCCTACTGTCTGCCAGGCACTGTGTGAAGCACAGGGGATGGAGGGGCAAATAAGACGGGATTTCACAGTGGAGACGTGCACAGACACGTTGATTCACTGTAGCCCAGTGTGTGCTATATGGAGGTGTGTTCAGGAGGCCACTGGAGTGTAGAGCAGGAGTGCTTGGCCCTGGGTTGGGTGTCAGGGACGGTACCTGGAGTTGATGTGCTCTTGGCTGGATTCTTTTTTAACTGAAATGAAGTTCACATAACATAAATTAACCATTTTAAAGTGAACAGTGGCATTTAGTACATTTGCAGTGTTGCGCAACCACGGCCTCTACCTAAAAACATTTTGACTACTCCGAAAGGAAACCTGTGCCCATTAAGCCGCTAAGCTCCCCATTCCCCATCCCCCACCCCCTGGCAACCACCAATGTGTGTTCTGTCTCTATGGATTTACCTATTCTGGATGTTTCATGGAATTGTACAATGTGTGACCTTTTGTGTCTGGCTTCCTTCACTTAGCATAATGTTTTCAAGGTTCATCCACGTTGTAGTATGTATCAGAACTTCATTGCTTTTCGTGGCTGAATCGTATTCCACTGTGTGGATCAACCTTAGCTGGATTTAAAGGATGAGTTAGGCAGACAGGGAGGGGATGGAGGAGGGCACTGTGGCTAGAGGCTGAGCGTGAGAGAGAAGGATCAAGGGGCGTTGGTGAACCACATGCAGCTAGGTATTATTGGATATTGAAGGATAAAGTGGAGATTTGGCCTCAGTTTCCCTGCCTATAAAACGAAGTCCTATGTAGTTGATGGGGATGGAGGTATTAGGGAGAGGAGAGGCTGGGGTATTATTGCCCTTTCTCAGGATCTGGGTAGGGGGATAGGACTTTTTTTTTTTTTTTTTTGAGGAAGATTGGCCCTGTGCTAACATCTATTGCCAATCTTCCTCTTTTTCTTTTTCCTCCCCAAAACCCCAGTACATAGTTGTGTATCATAGTTGTAGAGTTGTAGCTCTTCTATACGGGATGCTGCCTCAGCATGGCTTGAAGAGTGGTGAGTAGGTCCCCGCCCAGGATCTGAACTGGCGGACCCTGGGCCCAAGCGGAGTGCGCGAACTTAACTGCTACACCACCGTGCCGGCCCCCTGGGATAGGACTTTTTTAAAACTGCTCTTTCCTGGGCAGCTCCCTCCCACATGCATTTTTCTCATCCCTGTGTGTACTCATCTTCCTGTTTTACTGGGCATCAACTTCCCCTCTGAATTGACCTGAAATTTCCCCTCTCACCCTCTCTAGGTGGGTAGCCTTGTTCATAGGGAGATTTTGGTAGCAGAGGTGAAGAAAGGCCCTGGGAGTAAATCCTACTCACGCCCATCCCCCAGCAGTCCTCCCTTCTTGAGCCTGCCTCTTGGTGATCTGACGTGGGCAGCCCTCTGTCCCCTTCTCTTGTGATCTGGAGAGAAATGAGGTGGCTCAGGGAGACTCTTTCCATCCCTTTCCTCCACCCTGCTTGCTCCCGAGTGGGAGGCAGAGGCCTTGTACGGTGGAGCCCTTTGGAAATGAGATGTTACTGTGCTTGTCTGATGCCCCTGGTGAGGCTGGTAATTACGGACATGACAGCTGGGAACGGGTTTGGGAGAAGCCGGCTTGGAATCAGCAGAGCTGAGGATATCCTGGTAGTCAGGGTGGAGCAGTGAGAAGGGAGAGTGGGAAGAGGCTGGGGCTGGGGTGGGGCGAGAGGCTTGGGGCCTCCTTCCCCTGCCACTGCACACACGGCTGGGCCTAGCACCTACTAGAGAGTGGGAGGTGGTTGGAGCCCAGGCCCTGCCCTACTGTGAGTGTGGAAGGAGGAAGGGGAAGAGGAGGGAGGGGATCCAGGAGCCCCTGAGGAAAGCGGCAGAGAGTGGGAAGAGACTGCTCTCTCAGGCACTGCCTGGGTGTGGTCTCGGTTAGAGAGGGGCCGTCATTTGGGGGCTGGGGCCAACACTATAACCAAAGGTGATTCCTTCTACTCTGGGTGGGGTCTTACTTCTCACAATGAGGCTGTGGGAACAGGAAGTGGAGGGGATTGGCAGTGCACCCTCTAAAGGAGAATGAGGTGGGAACTGACATTTATTGAGCATCTATTCTGCACCTGACTCTGTGATACTCTGTATACGTTATTTCTTTGAAAACTCTTAACCTTCTGAAGTGGGCACTGTTATCCCCATTTTACAGATATGAAAACTGAGGTTTAGAGAAGGCATGCGACTCATCTAAGATGACATTGCTCTCAGGAGGCTGTGGCAGGTCTATCTCACTTCTTGGCTCTTCCGTTTCCCAAAGTGCCCTTTCTGTCTTTCCCTACTCGCATTCCAGTTAGGTCTAATTTTGCTCATTATTGCCTTTAATCCTGAACTTGAATAATTCTCTTATCTCCTGAAAAGCAGACGTGAGTCCAGATGTCAGGCTGAGGAGTAGAGAAGTCTACTCCCGAGGGAGGGGGCCAGATGGAGTCTCCTGGAGGAATGGGGTCTCCCAAGAGGAGCACCTCATTGTCACCAGCCTGGGGCAGGGCCACCACCTGGGCAGAGCCTCTCTGGGGCTGGCCTCTTCCTCTCTGCTGAGTTGCTTCACACTTGAGGGCTCCGGCCACCATAGCCCATGGAGTCTTGTTTGTGATTGGGAGGGGCCTGGCCCTCATTATCTATAGAGTTTTCCAGCACCCCCCTAACAATATCGCTCAGACCCCCACTTTCACCAGAGAGTTCCTGGCTCCCCCACCCTGGCCAGAGGAGAGAATGTGTGTTTGTGTGTGAGTCTGGGGAGGGGGCTCTGGCTTTTTAGGGTACGTAGAGGTTGGACAGGAACAGGTGCTGAACCAGAGGTGTGACTGCAGTAACTTAAAAAACAGCTGAGTGTGATCAGAAACACTTATTTTGTCACCTGTCTTACTCCAGGAATGGAGGGGGTAGATACAAGGGATGGTGGATGTTGCGACTCCTCAGAAAGAGTGAAAACCTCAGGTGGTGGGTTTGTCAAGATGGTGGAGGTTGGTTGGTACTTGGGCCTTTCAACTGGCTCGGTTTTCCCAGATAAGAACTGACTGACTTGCCAGATCTGGTGCCCTGGGCTGAGGTGTGACGACAAGGTTTTCAGAGTGTGGAAACCCAGGCCTGCCACCTGCACCCTCAGCCACACTGCGTCTCACATCCTTAGTCCCACCCTACTGCTTTTCCCGTACAAACCAGCCCTTGTTGTCAGTGTCCGCACATCATAGCTGTCCCCATCCACACACAAACCTAAGGTTGGCTGCCTCCTCCTCCTAAGTAGCTGCTTTCCACCTCCTTCTCTCCAAGGCAGGCACTGAGTGAGCAGGCTTTGAAGGTCTCTTGGGGCCGGGGACTGTTGGGGCTGATCCAGGACAGTAGGCTACAGAGAGAGGAACACATTTTTGTTTTCCAGGAGGGTGGGAGCGTGGAGTGCACAGGAAGTTGGCCTGAGGGTCAACACAGCTTGCCCACCACCCGTTGTCTACCTTCTCCTGTCCCTGAGGACAACTCGAGGTGCCTGTTTTCCTTCTTGGCTCTTCCACAGCTTACCTGGTGGGCAGGTAGGGGCCAGTCCTTTGCCCTAGCTGAGGGAGGAAGAAGCTCAGAGCCTGGTGGGTGGGAACTGTGGGGCTGCCCATTGGTGAAAATTAAACAGCATCCAGGCATCTAGAAGTCCTGGTTACCTTCTTACCAGCTTAGCATCCTGTCTCCCCTCTGGCACCCACCTGGGACAGATGCCAAAGGGATTACTCACTCTTTCTACTGCACACTAGTCCCCCCTGCCTAGTGTTCCCTTCCAGACTGACTGGAAATGAGTCTGGGGGAGGCTAGGGAATGAGGTGCTGTGGTGTGTGTGTGCGCACGCATGTGTGTGTGCTTGTGTGTGATGTGTTGGGGAGCAGGGAGTTTCTGAGAGCTGGGTGGGGGTGGGGGTGCCAGAGAGAAAGCAGAGCAGGTCTCTACAGAACCTGCCTGGCCAGGGTGGGTGGAGCTGGGTGGGGCAGGCAGGAGCCATTCCAGGTTTCATCGGGGGAATACGAATGTGGGTGTATGTGTGTGGGGGTCTGTGTTTTAAGTGTGTCTGTGGATTTGGAGGGCACTCAGCCTCACCTCTGCCTTAGATGGAGGGAAATTAAGGAAGTAGGAGGAGAGGGGCTTGGCTCTGCCTTCCCCAGCTCTTTTTCAGTTAGAATGCTAGCTCAAGTGTCCTGGCCAGGAGCCCAGGCCATGGACCCTCCCCTGCGGTGCTCCTTACACTGGGGTCTGGTGGTGAGCAGCTGCTCTGGAAGCGGAGACGCCTGGGTGACCCAAGCACTGCCCCTCCCCTGCTACGCAGCCCCGCAGCCCCATGAGGAGAAGGATCCTGCCTCCTGCCCTGGGGCTCTAAGGATGGTGAGCTCATGTCTGGGGCTGTCCTGGGAGAGTGCTGGGTTAGCAGGGTGGGGGCAGGGCACTTGGTGCCAGCTCCTGGGCTCCCTGGTCCAGCTCCTCCTACCCATCAGCCCTGAGATCCAGCCGTTCTCTCTGGCCTCCTGGACAGCACTGTCACCCAAGGACACTGGGCCTTTTTCAGGGTACAGGAATAAGGGTGGGAGCAACATCTCCATCCCATTCTTGGTCTAGGCCTGGGGCTGGTCCTGGCCCACTCTGTGCCTTCGTTCTTTCTCTGGTAGGGAAAACCCAGCATGGGCCTCTGGGATGGGTGGCTTGTCTGTGGTGCAAGGCTGGATGGGAATGAATGAAGACACATCAGGATCCTCAGTCAGGATTGGTGGGTGGGTGGGGCAGAAGCCACCCTTTTGAAAGAAGGGGGCTCTTTGGTCTCAACTGGTTTGGCTTAGGCCTGTCTAGTCTGTCCCTTTGTCACTGGTGAGAAGAGGGGGTAGGACAGGAGTCAGCACATTCTCTCTTTTCCTGGCCTTGTAGTCTTGGCTAGTCCAAGAAATAGAAGGAGTCTCAAGGAGGAGCCTGGTCTCCCTCTGAGTGGAGCACACCTCAAAGTCACAGTGTTAGTAAGGTCTTCCTAACAATGCAGGCCAAAAAAGAGCTGCTTCAGACATAGTGACCATGGGATAGCCACCTTCTTTCTCGCAAACCCACCTTTTTGTCTGTAAAACTTGGGGTTGCACCTTCAAGGCCTCTTCAAGCTTAGTGCTGAAACCTGCTGAGAACTGGGTGCGTCATTCCACTGTCTCCTCCTGGGGGGTGGGAGAAGGAGAGCTTGGGGAATGATGTGGGCACAGTCAGGGGTTCTGGTACCTCCCTCTCCTCCATGGGAGCTGTGTTAGGTTCTGCATTTCTCCCCCCCCACTGGACACCTGCCACCCCCACCTGTGTCTGACAGGAAGGCCTGGATTGAACACATTGATGTAACTCAGGGAATAGCATGGCAAAGAGGAAAAACAGGGTCTGAAGAGGGACAGTTGTGACTTTGAATGACTTGGCAAGGTGCTCTATCTCTCTGGACAGACATCTAGCTCCTTGGATACTGAGTGAGGAGATGGGACTCCTGGTGCCACCCAGGAAGGTGGGCATCCAGCACTTTGGGTGGGACTCACATTGATTTACTAGAGCATTGGGGCTGTGGTGGGTGAAGCTTAGGGGGCACCCCCATGTCCACATCCTCCTATAAGTTGTAGTGGGGAAGGGGGTGCAGGGCACATGCAGTGAGACCCCGGCTCTTGTGTAGGAATCAGACACCTTTAATGGGCAAGGGTCCAGACTCCTCTGCAGGAGGGGTCTGAAGAGGCGATCATGCGCATTCCCCTGCATCCAGGCAGGACCACCCTGCCCTCATCCTGGACTGAGGAGAGGGAGGCCATTTGTTTAAACAGTGGTCCCCTGCCTGTAAGAGGAAAACTTTTGGCTTCTTGTCTTCTTTCCCGTCCTCTTCCCCCCTCCAGCTGGAAGTCCTTTCTAAAGTCCAACCCAGGTTCTTCCACTGCACTGCTGGTCTGGTACCTCCTGCCTTGTCTTTCATAGAGATGAGGACAATAGGTGCCCTTTCTAGGTGCGTTTTTGTGTCCTGTCCCCTCCCCACCTTTTCTTCTCTGACAGAGTCGCCCTGGATCCCACAGTGCTTCCCTCCAGCCCCGTCCTCATCTCTGCCCTGCTCCCTTTCCCCACCCCAAGGCTGAAGGAGCTGGACTGGGCGGAGGGGTGGCTGCGGGCTAGAGCAGCAGGAGAAGGAGGTGGTGACCATAGCCGCCTGCCCTCTGGTCTTCGGTCCCAGCACATGCCCCATATGGGGCTGTCTGTGTCTGTGTCAGAGGCCTTATCCATCTGAGCTGCTCCTCTGAGTGGGGCACTGGGAAGGGGTCCAGGCTTGCTCTGCACTTTGGCCAACACCAACCTCCCCCCACCCCCCCCCCCCCCCCCCAGGGCTTTGCTCCCTCTGCCTGTTGCCAGGTTCTGAGTGTATTTTTTTCCAGAGGCCTCCGATTGTTTCCTGAAGAAACCCAATCCCAGAGCTCAGACAAAAGCTGGGGCTGCCAAAGCAGAAACCCCATTCTCTCCCCCTCTGTCCCTAACCCCCCCACCTCCATAACCTCCCTCGCTTTGGATGCTGGGTATGGGTTCCAGGACCTAGCTGCCATCACCTAGGCAACAGGGGGCTTTGGTTGCCATGGTGATCAATGTGGGAGAAGCTGGGCAGCCGGGACAAAAGCCCCCACATTCCCCCCCAGCCCTCCCCCCAAGCCCCTTGGGATGATACTGAGACACATTCCATTAATTTTATTTCTAAAAGGCCTTTGGAGGGGAGAGGGGTCTCCTTTTGTGACGGACTCTCTCTTGCTTCCCTCTCTCCTCTCTGGCCTCCTTTTAACCCCAGATAATCCATGGTTGGTTTGAGCAGGGGACTGAGTGAGTGTGTTTGTGTGTCTTGGGGGGTGGGGGCAAGGTGAAAAGCAACAGACACATTCTCCTTTACAGCGTCCCAGACCAGGGCACTCCCTGCCCTGCACCAAGTCCGGACTTCCCTCCCCGTCTCGTCATGCCTCTGACATTTCCACTTGTTGATCTCATCCAATGATCCCCTCCCCCACTCTCTTCCCTGGGAACGCTGCCCACCCGGAGACCCTCCAAACCCCTGATTGCTGAGACTGATTAAACAAGGGAACTTCTGCCCTCCTCCTTTCTCGCCTCCCATCCCTCCCCCAAGCCTCTCCCGTGCTTCGATTAGTTCCCTGGGGTACTTGAAGGGACAGCGGGCAAGAGTCTCAGAAATTGGTTCATATTTGGCCCCTCTGTTTGGTAGGGGTGGACAGAGGAGCATGTTTCAGAGCTTTGGGGGCACTCTGAGTTGGGCTGGTCGTGGTGGGAGAAGCGGTCCAGGGGAGCTGGGTGACATTGGGTCTTTGATGAGTAGCAGAGAGGAAGATAGGGGGCTCTAGGCTGAGCAGCTCAGAACAAAGGGTTGGGAAGGGACTGGCACCCTTGTCTGCCTTGAAATTTATCTATAGGAGAAACAATGGCATCAGCTTCCCTCCTTGGTGTGTTTGAAGTGGTGGTTCTGGTCAGGGATGTGTGTGTGTGTGTGGATGTGACTTCTTTATTTAGTCATACAAACAGCAGAATTTATTTATACTGCTTCTTTCCAAAGTCTCAGAGGAAGTGTCTGGGGAGTGTGAGTGATCCTGGAGCCAGAGCGTATTAATTGCTTAACTAATTACTAGCTGAGCAGTTTATGAAAGCACTTCTTTCACTCTTGTGATCCTCACAGCAACCCCATGAAGTAGGTATCGTTCTTTTCCCTATTTTACTGATAAGCCTACCAGGCTACAAAGTACAGAGAAGTTAAGTAACTTGCCCACAGTCGCACAGCTAGTCAGTGAGAGAGTTAGGTTTTGAACCCCGATCCTTGGGGGCAAACTGCAGGCTCTTTTTGCTGTTGGCTCTGGCAGACATGAGTGTGCAGGCTGAGGAGATGAGAGTCCAGGTTCTGGTGTCTCTCTCTAGACCCCAACCCATGGCAGTCCTTTTCCTCCTTACTTCTCCACCCCCCTCACTCTGTAACCTACTTGCTCTCTTTGAACCTCCTGGTGAAATTCAGTTTTTAGGAGGAGGACTAGAAAGAATAGGCTGAACCACAGCAAGAGAGATACAGGTGAGATACCTAAACTGTACTGAGGACTAAACCAGTAGAGTGAGTTCTCAGGAGACGGGGCAGAGGAGCCCAATGTGTAATTTGCAGATAGGGCGATGAACAAGGGCCCTGTTTATGGCAGAGATTTTGAAGAAGGTTTAGGGTTGGGTTAAGGTATTGTGTCTCTGTCACACGCTTTCCTTGACATAGGGATATTGACAAACATCACTAGGCCACAGAATGCCTCCAGATAACTCTGCTAGGAAGATAAATGAGTGGATTTAGCATCGATTTCATCTCCCAACAGTCATTGCGGTTTCCTGAGAGTCAGAGAGGCATGTTCATTTACTAGTTGGGTATCAGTTACTAGCTGTGTGCCCACGGGAGGGTGTGGATACAAATATGTATCAGTCATATTTCTTATTCTCAAGTTGCTGATGGTTTAGTTTAGCTGGAGAAAAGTTAACGACACAAAGCAAACCCATTTTAGTTCTTAACGTAATTGACCTCTCGGCAGCACTTGACCTGTCTGATTTTATTCCCACCTCAAAACACTCTGAATTCTTGGCTGCATGAGAGCCCGCTCTTCTGGCCTTCCTGCTGCTCTGGCCTCACCTTCTAAGCCCCTTTGCCTGCTCGTTTTACATATTGGGGTTCTCAGGGACCCTTTATTTAATCCTCTCTCTAGATAATCCCATCCATTCCCTTGACCTTGCACACTGTCCATACCTCCAGCTCAGACCCTCTTCTGAGACCAGCTCCTCTGACACCCAGCTGCCTGTCTCACGGCCGTGAACTCAGCACGCTGGAAGCTGAACTCATCGACTTTCTCCCCAAACTGTCTTCCTCCCCAGTCTTCCCCACCTTATAATGACACTCCCAGCCACTCTGCTGCTCAGCCAGAGAGTTTGACAGTCCCCTCCCTGCAGCCGGTCCTCCTTAGGTCCTGTTGATCCTACCACCACCATGTCTCGGACGTGACTATTCCTCACCTCCTCTGCTGCTGTGCGCCATCCGAGCCTGCACGACTACAGTCGTCTCCGTACTCATCTCCCTATTTCTACTTTCCCCTCTTCCCAGTCCATATCCGCATTGCTGAAATCCTCTGCAGCCTTCCCATCGCCCTTAGAATAAAACCCAGGCTCTTCACTGGCCCGCGGGACCTTGTAATCACCTGGCCCCTGGCTGCCTCTTCAGCTGCACCTCGCACTGCCCTCTTACCTCCTCAGCTCTGGCTCCAGTGGAGAGCTCTCTGCTGCCTTGGCCTTGCCCTTGTTGCACGGGCTTTCCCCTCCACTCTACCTGGTTAACTCCTGCTCTTCCTTCAGGCTTAGGTGTCATTTTCTCATACTTTCCAGAACCATCCAGTCTAAAGTAGCCCCTGCTCCCCGTCGTGTCTCTCATAGCGTCCTGTTCTTCTCCTTCCATCTCTCCTACAGTTTGTCATTTATAGTCATCTGTTCACTTCTTCAGTGTGCATCTGCCTCACTAGACTGTAAACTCAGGGTCTGTTTCACCACCGTATACCCAGGGCCTACCAGAGTGTGTGGTTCATAGAAGGTGCCTAAGAAGGAGTTGATGACTCAGTGAGGGAAGATTGGAAATAAGTGCTCAGCGTGTGGTGATGATTACCAGTGGGGTCAGGGTCAGAGAGGAAGATATAGCAATGGGTGCTAGAGTAGGTGGGGGGCTTCTGTGAGGAGGTGGGGCTGGGCTCTGAAGAATGAGCAGGTTTGGGTGAGAGTTGGGGAAGAGGGGAGAAGGAGAGGTCATTCTCCTCTGCAGAATTAGAAGGTGAAAGTATAGCAGAAAGACGCTGCCCCTCAGCCCGTAAATATCCAGATAAACTCATGACCTTGCCTGTTTCAGGACATTAGGCTTTTGGAGAACGGTTTCTACTTGCCTTCTCCTCCCACCCGCACCACATTATCCGTAGTTTCCATCCCTCATCCCCGCCTCTTAGTGTGCATGTGCACACATGCACGTGCACACACTCACACACACACACAGACCCTCAAGGGGAGCAGCCAGCCCCACCTGGCCAGTAACTATGGGTGTGTTTGACTTAGATGCTGGGGAGATGGCGTCAAGAGAAGCAGCCATAGGCAGCCTTTTGTGGGCACACTCAGAAGTCGTGAGCGGGGGGAAGATGAGTGGAGGGGGAAGGAGAGGCCTGGGGTAGCCTCTGGAAAGAAGCCCGCTGCTTTCTGCTCTCTCAGGTCTCCATTGGTCCAGCCTGTTGGCCTGGCCAGAGCCTGCCTTCTATGAGCCTTAGTTTTCCTGGCTGAGAATTAGGAAAGCATTGCCCTGGGGTCATTCTGGGTGGCTTTTGCTGGCCATCTTCCCTCCACCCTGAGCCCTTGGCACAATCTGGGGCTGCTCTTTCTAGGAGGCAGAGCAGGAAGAAGTGGGCCTATTGGACAGAGCAGGAACCTGGGTGGAATATTCTCAGGCAGTGGCTAGCTTCCTGTGGCTGAGCTTCCTGTGGCTGCTGTTTGGGGATGGTCTTCCTCTGCTCTGACCCCCCAGGGAGCTCCAGCCACCCGTAACCAGCTGCTTCCTCTCCTCAGGAGCGTCGCTTGATTTTCTCTGAGACAAGCCCACCCGTCCAGCAAAATAGAGTCCCTCAGGGTGACGGTTGATTTCCTGAAGGTGCCCCTTGGCCTGAAGAAGCCGGTGCTGAAGGAGGTGGCTGTGGGGCCCCCCAGAAGGCCCCATCCTGTGGCCCTGGAGCGCTACAAGGCACGGCGTTCAGACGCCATGGACACCGAGTCCCAGTACTCGGGCTATTCCTACAAGTCGGGCCACTCCCGCAGCTCCCGCAAGCACAGGTGGGCGAGCGGTGGCAGTGACACAGGTGGTGGAGGGAGGGTTGGGGGCGCTTGAGAGGTGGGCATGAGCAGGGGTGGTGGGGTTGGGGTGGCTGCTGAGAAGACCCAGGTCCTCCCCTTGACTTTCTGTGCCTGTTCCCCCCGGCCTCCTGCTGTAGGGACCGCCGGGACCGACACCGCTCTAAGAGCCGAGATGGGAGCCGTGGGGACAAGTCGGTGACAATCCAGGCCCCAGGGGAACCCCTGCTGGACAACGAGTCCACGCGAGGGGATGAGCGGGTGAGTGTCAGGGATGAGGCCCAGGCCGGGTGTTTCCAGTCTGATCTTTGGAGAAGCTGGAGGTCCATCAGAGAGGGGAAAAGCCTGGAAACCTGGTCTCTTCGGACAGAGGCTAGATCAGGGAGGGCATCTTGTGTCATACCTCCTTCTGCTTAGTGTCCCAAGGTCGGACCCTGTTTCAGTAAATTCAGGGAATTTCAGTAGAGATCCCTTTGGAAGGAGCAGCCTCTTCCTCATCTCCAGAGAGGTGGGGGTGACTTGGACTGTAATGGGAATTGCCTGGTTTCTCTGGGCCGATGCCAACTAGTCAGCAGACTGGAAATCTGGAGTAGGAGGGCTGTGGTGTATGGCGCCCAGGGGTGTGGGAGCCGAGTTTTCCTTGAGCCTTAAGGTGTGGGCACTCCACCGCCCTCTGGTGTGGGCCTGTGGAATAACATCACCCAGGTCTTAGGGAAAGGAGGTGAGGGAGGGAGGAGTAGATGGAAGAAGGGGAGGGAGAAGTGAGGCAGGAGGGCTGAGAGGGGCTGGAAGAGAGTTCTCCAGGACGTGAGTGAGCAGGTCGCTTCTGCTCTGACCTCTGGCCCATCCTGTTCACCTGATCAGGATGTCAGTAGGAAGAACACAGTACAGAGGTGGGATTGAGATGACTCTGAGGTTGCCCATGTTGCATTCCTCCTGCTCTTTCTTCTTGGGAGCATCTTAGACGGCTGGAGACTCCCAGTGCCTTTTTCCTCACAAGAAATCTCTGTGACTGACATTGGGAATTCCTGGGTTTTGGGAGCAGATTGATAACCAGAGGGAAATGTTCTTTCTACCTCTTTCCCAATCTCGTCTTCTCCCTGAGACCTGCCCTCCTGAGTTTTTGAAGTGACCCTGAGATCAGCTCCCCTGTTGTAGGGGAGGAGTTCCCAAGCCCTTGATCCTTGGAGAGGGTAGACAGTATGTCTGGGGTCACACTAGGGTGAGGAGCAGACCCAGTTTCTTGAGCTGAAAGCAGTCAGCGCATCCACTTTCTACAGGTCGGACCCTTCTCCTGTCCTTGGGAGAGGAGATTCCTCAACCCCCTAATTGTTGACCCTGCCAGGCAGTCTCCTACACTCTCCAGTCCATATCTTAGTCTGGTAGCCTAAATCCCCTGGGTATCAAAATGTGATTCCATAACCCCAGGCTGTCCAGGAGTTAAGGGTGTGGGCATTGATGGCCACTAGTGGTCTTGGGGCTCCTCTGTGGGATGGTGTCTAGTTTCTGCAGAGAAACAGCTTGAGTGGACCACACTCTGAAGGCCACCTGGGGACCTCAGCCTGTCCACCCTCTTGTCTCTAGCAACAGGCAGCCCGTGAGCTGTGGGTGTTCAGATGGCCTAGCAGAGCCGGCTGGGGAGACCAGAGACCCAGAGTGACCCTAAGTCTGCACCATGTCTTGCATGCCCTGTACTAACCGTTCATCCTCCCACCCTCCATTCCCCCTGGTGTCCTCTTCTCTTCATCCGCCTCTTTTGTCAGGTCACTGCCTTAGTCAGAAGCCTTGAGTGGCTCACGGTGCCTGGAGGATAGGTGCTTCCTGCTAGCCTGGCGCTGCAGGTTGGCTGCTCTCAGCCTCACCTTGCTCTGCTCCTGCACATGGATCCCCCGCTCTCACAGTCCTCTGGGGGTGAGCTCATGTCATTCCTGCCCCTGGGTGCTCCCCCTCTCGCTTCTGCTGAAATCATGGAATGCTGTGAAAGCTGGAAGGAACTTATGGCAGTACTTCTAAAATTTTAATGTTTGAGTGATTTATGGGGATCTTGTTAAAATGCAGATTCTGGTTTAGTACATGTGGGGTGGGGTCTGTGATTCTGCATTTCTAACAAACTCCCGGGTGATGACCACATTGCTGGTCCACAGATCACATGTTAAGTAGCCAGGCCTTAGAGATCATTTAGTTCAGTGATTCTGGATTTTGGATGAACATTGGAATCATCTGGGGGGCTTTTTAAAAAATAAAGGTTGACACCTTCTTGAATGGGATCTGGGCATTGGTGTTATTTTCCAAGCTCCCTAGATGATACTAATGTGTGTAGCTGGGGCTGGGAACCACTGACTCAGTCACTTCTTCGTGTCACCTGCCCCCAAGGGTCGCTCAGGTTGCATGGTTTCCTGGAAGCCTGCCTGCTTTGCCAGTCTGATCTCTGATCCCAGTCATTGCCGGAGCAGCTCCTTTGGCATCTCTCTTGGGCCGTCTGCTCTGAGGGTCCTCTGTGCTCACACAGTTTTTTCCTGTTTTGCTGAGTGGTGTGAAGCTCCTGAGGCCCCAAGTCTCAGATGTCCCCTCCCTGCAGAGGCCGGGCTTGGGCACCAAGTCTCAGACGTCCCATCCCTGCAGAGGCCGGGCTTGGGCACACGGTGGAGCTCAGTAAATACTTTGATGGCTGCGTATTTGTTGATTACCCCTCCTCTCCTCTCCTCTCCCATGCTTTCCTCTCTGTCTTCTCTCCCTCCTCCTTTCCCCTGTTTCCCCTCCTCATCACATCTTTTCCCCTCATTGCTGTGGCCGCTCCTGCTGCAGGACGACAACTGGGGGGAGACGACAACGGTAGTCACGGGCACCTCAGAGCACAGCATCTCCCACGATGACCTCACACGCATCGCCAAGGACATGGAGGACAGTGTCCCGCTGGACTGCTCCCGTCACCTGGGTGTGGCGGTGGGGGCCACGCTGGCACTGCTCTCCTTCCTCACGCCACTGGCTTTCCTGCTGCTGCCCCCACTGCTGTGGCGGGAGGAGCTGGAGCCATGCGGGACAGCCTGTGAGGGCCTCTTCATCTCCGTGGCCTTCAAGCTGCTCATCCTGCTGCTGGGCAGCTGGGCCCTGTTCTTCCGCCGGCCCAAGGCCTCGCTGCCCCGCGTCTTCGTGCTGCGCGCCCTGCTCATGGTGCTCGTCTTCCTGCTCGTCGTCTCCTACTGGCTCTTCTACGGCGTGCGCATCCTGGACGCCCGGGAGCGCAGCTACCAGGGCGTGGTGCAGTTCGCCGTGTCTCTGGTGGATGCCCTGCTCTTCGTGCACTACCTGGCAGTAGTCCTGCTGGAGCTGCGCCAGCTGCAGCCTCAGTTCACGCTCAAGGTAGTGCGCTCCACTGATGGGGCCAGCCGCTTCTACAACGTCGGCCATCTCAGGTATGGGCACGTGGGAGCAGGCTGAACGGGCATGGGAAGAGGTTGACGGGACTGTAGGGCAGGAGGGCGTGATGCTGAAGCTGGAGGTGATGGGCTAGGAGGGCTGTGTGGGAAGGAGTTGAGTACTTTGCACATTGTTTGCTGCTTGATGGGAGGGTCATGCGCAGGGTCCTGGAGCAAGATGGGGTGGGAGTTAGGAGTTGGGAGTGAACAGATGAACAGACAATTAGAGAGCCAGATCTTACAGAGGGATGGACCAAAGAGGAGAAAGGTGTGGGCATGAACAGGGGCTCTTTGGAATCACTTTTCTAGCTCTTTCTTGGAGACACAGTCTCTGTGAGCACTCAGTGTGTGGTCCCTGAGATGAGGTGGCCCGAGGAGGGACCCCTCCCGAAGAAGAGATAATGGGGAGAGTTCTTTAGTCCCCCTGTGGGCAGGAGGCCCCCAGGCCACACAGAGTACCAGTAGCACCTCCTAGTCCTGTGGGGAATCTTGAGGGGATGCTGGAGGGGTTGAGGTGACCCTTTGCTGGGGACCCAGGCCCAATGCCCTTTCTCCCCTGGGCTTTAGCACAGCAGGGAAGGACTAGCAGGCCCAGCCCTGGGGAAGGCTTGGGAGCCTGGTAAGTAGACCTCAGGCCCTGAGCCAGGCTTCTTGCAAGCAGCTTGTGTCTGTCCTGTGTCCTTTCCTGCCCTGCCAACCTGCCCTGATGCGCCCCTTCCCCTGTGCCCCTTGTCTGTCCCTTCTCCCTCCCCCTCCTGCCATCTCCCCCACAGCATCCAGCGCGTGGCAGTGTGGATCCTGGAGAAGTATTACCATGACTTCCCTGTCTACAACCCTGCCCTCCTCAACCTGCCCAAGTCCGTCCTGGCCAAGAAAGTGTCTGGCTTCAAGGTGTATTCCCTTGGAGAGGGTGAGCGGCCCTGCTCCTCCGCGCTCCTGGTCTCTTCCCAAGCAGGACTCCCAGTTACCTCCTCCCTGTTTCTCACCCTCCTTCCCTTGCTTTCTCCTTTCCCCGGCCCATGTCCCAGCCTCTGCTGTTCTGTCAGTTTCCTTGACTCCAGGTGGCTGGTCTTAGCTGTTGATCTACTTGTTGTCCCTTTATGCTATGTTGTGTCCCGCAATCTGGCTCCTCTGTGTCTGCTCATCAGCCCTGGTCCTAAGCCCTTGGCTCTGTGAGCTCCAGAGCCTCCTGCACTGGGAGGGCCATGTGCAGGACTGCTGCCCCACAGTGCCCTCCTTGTTGCTTTCCTGGGAGCCTCCCTCAGACGTGGCCAGGAGGGTTGGAAACGGGAAGTATTGCTGGGGGGTGGGTACAGCTTCCTCTGGTCATGTCAGGTTGCTGTCTCCAGAATCCCTGGAGTGGGAAGCGAGGCCACGCTCCCAAGTGACCATCCCCTCTCTCTCCTGCTCCTGTGCAGAAAACAGCACCAACAACTCCACGGGCCAGTCCCGGGCTGTGATTGCAGCAGCGGCTCGGAGGCGGGACAACAGCCACAACGAGTACTACTACGAGGAGGCCGAGCACGAGCGGAGGGTGCGCAAGCGGAGGGCCAGGTGGGTCCCTGGGGTGGAGGGGCGTGCCTGGCTGGTGGGGCTGTTGGGTGTGGATAGGCTGGGGAGAGCAAGACCAACGGGCTTCTGTAACTGCTGGAAATAGATGAGCAATGATGCTATCGGTGGGGGTGTGCATTCATTTTCTGTTGCTGCTGTAACAGATGACCATAAACTCAGTGCTGTAAGACAACACGTGTCTATCATCTCACAGTTCCACGGGTCAGGCGCGGGTTAGCTGGACCCTCCACTCAGGTCTCACGGGCTGAAATCAAGGTGACTCTCATCCAGGCTCACTGGTTGTTGGCAGAATCAGTTCCTTGCCACCTGATCCTGTTGGCAGTTCACGACACGGCAGTTCACTTTTCCCCCAAGGCCAGCAGGAACAGGTCTCTCTGACTTCTGCCGGAGAAAACTGTGTTTTTAAAGGGCTCATGTGGTGAAATCAGGCCTGCCAGGATAATCTCCTTATTTTAAAGTCAACTGACTTGGCGCTTTAATTATATCTGCAATATGTACCGATTATTGAATAACCAGGAGATGGGAATCTGGTGGAGGTAGGCGTCCTACCAAGATCGTCCTACCTACGATCTTGAAGGCTTGCTCAGCAGACAGTACATTTCTACCTGCAAAAAATGAGGTTCCAGTGCCCGTATTCCTTCCTTTTTCCTGTTCACATTATTATGTGAACTTCAGTCATGCCTGAAGAATCTTTCTTGATGACTACTGCTGCCAGGTCCCGCCTTGGTTGGTCGGGATTTCCATGAGGGAGGAGGAGCAGAGGGCCCTGGGACTTGACCATCCACTCTGCCCTCTGCCCCTCCTCCCACACGATCTCCAGGCTTCCAGGGAGGAAGGCTGCACAGCTGCAGCCTCAGTTCACGCTCAAGGTAGTGCGCTCCACTGATGGACTTACCCTGTAAGAACACGAGGCTGCTGCCCCTCTCAGAGACCACAACCCCATTTCGGTGACATTCCAGCATGTCTCCATTTGTCTCAGAAATGGCCCTGGTGGGAAGGAAACCAGAGATGTCACCTACCCCCTTTACCTTCTGTCCTGATGAGGGTCTTTGGATCTCCTGTGCTGTCACCACCATTCTTGGCCCATAGGGGACCCTTTCCTTCCCCCATTACTTTGGTTGTAACAAGGAGTCCCTTGGTTCACCTGAGACTAAAGAATCTTTTCAAAAGGAACCTTGCTGAGACACTCAGGGGAAGCAAAAGAAGAAACAGAAACGGTAGACATACGCAGATCCACACATTTACTTAGCCCGGATGCCATCCTAAGCTCCTTGAAGTTCCCGGGTTCCTGGGTTTCTGGATACTGGTGTTGGTTTGTGTGTCTCTATGCTTTTAATGTGAATTGGCTTCTTTCTCCTGCTTCCTCCTCAACGTTATCTATTTGAGATTCACCCATGTTGTCTATCCTCATCCGGTGTCACATCTTATCACTGCATAGTAGTTCATAGAGTGCTCCCACCATCCTAACCAGTGTTTGGATTATAGTCATCTTCCCAATTTTTCCCATTTTGATGGATAAGTAGTATCTTATTAACATTTTAATTCTCTCTCTAATTACTAGAAAGTGATGACTTCATATATTGTTCAGCCTTTCAGGCCTCTTGTGAATTGTGTGTTCACCTCCTTTCCCCATTTTTATATAGTGTTCTTGCCTTTTTCTTCTTGATTTGTAGCAAATTGTTTGCATATCTCTCCCCCTCAACAGATGTCAGTTCATGTTGCCCATGCTGTCATGGTTGAATAGGAATCTGTTATTTCACGTAGTTATATCTATTAGCTGTTCACCTGATGAAGTGTGATTTGGGGGTCTTATTAAGAGGGCTTTTCCTAGGGTTTGATGCAGTGCTCATCTTTCCCATAGCACAGTTCCTGGTTGTTGCTCTGGGTTTGACACTAGATTGTCCTCTGTGAGTCCCTGGGCTGGGCTCACTGAGCTATACAGCTGTTTCCTGTCCCCAGTGGGGGAAAGTTCACCCCTCCAACCACACACACACACACTCTCTCACATCCACATGCACGCACATGCTCACACACACACACACACGCACGCGCACAGCCCCCAAAGCCCAGATGGGTTTGTATTGCTTTTGGGAGAGTACAAAGGCCTGACCTCGCTCAGGCTGCTGGGGGGGCCAGAGCTGGGCGGAGAGGAGAGGTGGGCGCCTGGTCCAGACCCCTCCTATTCTCCAGGCTTGTGGTGGCGGTGGAGGAGGCCTTCACTCACATTAAGCGGCTGCAGGAGGAGGAGCAGAAGAACCCCAGGGAGGTGATGGACCCCCGGGAGGCCGCCCAGGCCATCTTCGCATCCATGGCCCGGGCCATGCAGAAGTACCTTCGGACCACCAAGCAGCAACCTTACCACACCATGGAGAGCATCCTGCAGCACCTTGAATTCTGCATCACACACGACATGACGCCCAAGGTAGGCTCACTCTGCTCCCAGCTTCCTTCCTCTTTCCCCAGTTCTGGCCTCTTCTTTTCACCTTCCTTTTCCCAAATTCTCTTACTTCTTTCCTTTCCCTCCACCCATTCTTCTCTCTCCTCTCCACCTCCTCATAGTCTCTTCTCTCATTCCTACCCCATCCACCCCATCTCTGCACATTCTTAGGTGGTAAGGAGAAGGGGGAGCTTCAGGACTATTTTGGGAATGGCTGAGACCTATTTCTTTTCTCTGTAAGGACTCTGGAATTTCCAGATCCAAAGTCCCACCTTTATCCCCCTCACCTCTACCAGGTGTTCTTTGCTCTGTGCTCTTTTTGAGCCATTAACCCCACTCAGCTCTTTTGCCAGCTTCCTAGAATTGCTTCCCCTGAGCCATCCTTGGTGACCAAGTGACTGAAGATGTTGCACTGTAACCATGACACCTCCTCTAGCTTTCTGCTGGTGCAGACCTGCTCCACGCTAACCATATGAGCTGTATGGAGAGGAAAGAAGAATGAGGGAGGGCTTGCCCAGGTCACAGCATGGTATAGGGGGAATTACAAAGATGAGAGGTCAGGAGAACCGTGCTCCAGTCCTGACCCTGCTGAGCCACCACACTTCTGTGGGCTCTGGCTTCCTCATTTGTAAAACAAGTGTCTGAGGCAGATGGTCTCAGGCCCCTTCCTGCTCTAACATTCTACAGTCTTGTGGAGTGAGCTGGGGACATGTTGGTTGTCTCTGGAAGTGGTGCCCCCAGGGGATGAAGGATGGCGAGTGGGTGGGAGAGATGCCTACACAGCCCCTTCTCCCCTCCTCAGGCCTTTCTGGAGCGGTACCTGGCGGCCGGACCCACTATCCAGTACCACAAGGAACGCTGGCTGGCCAAACAGTGGACACTGGTGAGCGAGGAGCCGGTGACCAATGGGCTCAAGGATGGCATTGTTTTCCTTTTAAAACGCCAGGACTTCAGCCTGGTGGTCAGCACCAAGAAGGTCCCATTCTTCAAACTCTCTGAGGAATTTGTGGATCCCAAGTCGCACAAGTTTGTCATGAGGCTGCAGTCTGAGACCTCGGTGTGACTGTGCAACAGCAGGGGGAACGGGAGACGCGGGGGGCTCCTGAGGGTGGTGGGCAGGGGCTTGGCTCCCAGGCCACATTCCTGCTGCCCTTCTTCTTCTTGCTCTTGGTTTTTTTACTTGAATTTACTTACCCCCCTCTCTGACTCCTCCCCTCTTCCTTATTGACCCCATGTGAACCTGGAGAGACCATCCTGCTGTCAACAGTATCTGGGAAGTCCCCTATCTTTTTTCCATCCCCTCACTTTTGTATCACTCCAGGCCCTGCAGGAATCAGTGCCTCTCTCCCTCTTTTCCCAGATGACAGTTCTTCTGAAAGGGCACAGGGCCCTCGTGAGCCCCCACTCGCGAACCCCGGTTCTTGTGGCAGGTCTGTCCGGTGGCCCCCCACTGGGTGTCTCTGTGGGGCACAGACATGACTCCAGAGAGCCATGGTGCCAAACTCCTCCCAGGCAGTGGCTTCCCGCGGCATCCAGATGGCGGGGGAATCCGGCCCTCCTGCCCACTCACCCCGCCGTAACAAACCCTGAGTTCTGGGACAGCTCTCCCGCGTCCTCCCACACAGCCTCAGAGTCAGGGGTCTCCCTGCAGGGGTTGTTTGTTTCCAGCTGTTGGATCCTCCTTCCCCCAGCCTTCAGAGCACACATAGGCTGTTAGAGCCTCCCTTCCCCATCCACATATATTCAGAGCAAGGGAAGAGCCCATCCTTAACCCTGACGTCTCTGCCTTTGTTTCTGATTTGTATGGTCTCATGTGACCACAGGCAAACTGAGGCAGGAACCCTTTCTGACCACTTTTCCTGGGCCTTGGGGGATGGTATCCTTCTTCCATTGCGTCTTTCCTAGGCAGCCTCTGAGGGAAGGGCAAGAGAGACCCCTGTGAACATCACTGAGCCCTACCCTCTGAACCTGCCCACATCTTCGTTCCTGCCTTGGAGGGGCAGGTTTCCCCCTCCCGGTGAAGGATGGCATGTAGACTCCTGTACGGATTTAGTGGCTTGCAGACCCTGACCCAACCCCTGTGGTCTTAGACAAACGTTTTTCTTTCCTTCACCAGCCACCCCCCACTCCCGCTGTTTCTTCTCTCAGCTCTAGAGACCTGTTGCCTCATCTCCTTTTGTGGGGAAGCCAGCAGCTCCTCCTCATCCCCTGCCTTAAGTCTACTTCTTTGCCTCAGGGGTCTCTTTTCCTTGGCTGCCAAGATCCCCTCCTCTTCTCTCCCTGCCTGGTTCTCTGGGCTCTGGTCTCCCTCTGTACTGGGGTGAGGGACCAGGATTGCTGCCTTTTGTGGATACTTAACCCCTCACCCATTTAGCTTCCATAGTCTTTGCAACCCGATTTGAATTCTAAAGAGTGTAGGTCTCATTTTGAGCAAAATTCGCTGACCCTCTAATACATATTTTCAGTGTAAATTTGAGCCTTTAAATCAGACAACTTTAAATTATGTAGTTTTAGCCAAGAGGAATAGAACTAGGAAACACCCATATACCTCCAGCCACGATCTATGTGGAGGACTGTTCTGGTGGCTGGGCTGGAGCGTGCCCCTGGACCAGTCCTCTAAATAACTCACAATGCCCCTTTATAGGCCCATGTTTCTCCTGGAAAACTCACTGGTTCTTGCCTTTTGGAGTGCCCTTGGGATATGATCCTCATTGATCTCTCACCAGGGAGGCCTCCTGTCTGTATAGTGGCAGCCTGGGCAGGATGGAGCCTAGTGATAGGGATTTCTTCTGCTGTCCTTTCTGAAAAAGCACATCTGTCCACCCACCACTTACTAGAGAAGGGCTCTTCAGCCAGTGTTTACTTTGTCCCACAGGGGTGGGTTGTGGGGCTGACTTAGGCAGGGCCTGGAGGTCAGCCTTGGGCTAGGGCTGTGGTTTTTGGATAGGCCTGAGTGAAATACATCCTGGCCTGGGGATCTGGGAAGGTATTTCTTCTTCTCTTCGAAGACCTGGTTTCAGAGGAGTCCCTTCAGGGTCACATTTCTAAATACCTCACTATCCTGGAAAATAGGGCCTGGATGGTGATTGGGGTGATTGCTTTTGTGGGCAGGAGTGGGATGTGGTGTGGTTTGAGGAACGAATTGGGGTGGGGAGAGGGAAAGTATTTGGGATCTTAGTTGCTGCCCTAGATTAGGGACCGGGGAGTGTTTGTTTTAAGAACCTGCCATGTTTTTAATCACTGTGATTTTTTCATTCCTTTTTCCTAAAACAAAAAGAAAATTTTTTTCCCCCAAACTCTCTCTCTAAGCACTAAGGGCTGTGACTGAGAATGGTAGTGTTTTGGTCCTTTGCGTCAGAACTGTGGTATCTTTGTCTTCTTTGATTATTATTATTATTATTATTTTTTAAAATGTCAGGATGAGTTGTCAAGTGTATGGTTGTGTTTGTCTTTTGCTTCTCCTATATGCGAAGTTGTTTTCATGCTGTGAACTGCTGTGGGGCGGGCAGCTGACTCAGTCCCTCTGAGCAGTGTCCCCCACCTTGCTTGTCCCATCATGTGCCCACCTGTTGCCACTCCCTGCCCCCATATCACCACAGGGGATGCCGTGGCAGGGTTTCTCCAGTGCTCTTTTTTCTATGACTACATGGCATCCTAGCCCATCCCCACCATACCTACTAGGCCTTTCTTTTTGTCACCTTGGACTGCTTGTCTTTCCCTCCACACCAGGATACTGTGCCTCAGTCCTTCACCTACCGTGCCACTCTGCCACTGTCCCCACTGGTCCCTTCCTCTTAAACGACTCTTCATGCTCTCTGTTTATTCTTGTTTACAGTCATTTGTCACTTAACAATGGGGATAAATTCTGAGAAATGCACCATTAGGTGGTTTCATCCTTGTGCGAACATCACAGAGTGTACTTACACAAACCTAGATGGTATAGCCTACGACACACCTAGGCCATATGGTACTAATCTTATGGGACCACCATTGTATATGCGGTGCGTTGTTGATAGAAACATCATTATGTGGCTGTGACTGTATTTCCTTTTAGTCTTTCATTTTTTCTTCCCATCCCCCTTCACTTCAGCCCTTAATTTTTCCTTCTCCATCCCACCTCAGTATTCCTGTTGCAAACCCTGATTGCATTACCAGTGATGAGACATTGGGATCCTGGAACCTTCTCATCTGAAACATGGATTTCCCAGAGTTTGTGCTTCTCTCCTTCTCTGTTGGGCCTGGATGAGCTCCCTCACCCCTCCCTGGTGTCTGTCAGTCTGTCTGTCTTCTCTTTCCTCTGCCCTCCCCACAGGGCAGCGTCTGCTGATGGATTCAGTCTGGTGTGTGATTGTTGTGATGTGTTCTGTGTGTGAAAGGAAAGGGGCTTTTTGAGTCTCTTCCAAGTGAGATTGTAAATGTAGAATTTGCCACTGTTGGATCTAGATTTCTTTTTTTCTTTTTTTTGGGTTACAGAGCTGAGACCTTGTGCATGCATGTAGAAAATTGTAAAATGTAAATTTTTTTTTTTTAATATATAAAAAGCTTGTTTTTACAGTTTGCAGTGGATCTAAACATTATGGCAATTTTAGAGTTTTTTTCCTTAAACAAACATAGGAACTAAAACTGTAAAAATTTTTTTTATATAAAATAAAGACATTTGACTTTTGTGGGGGCATTCTGTTGTTTTTCTTCTTTTACAGGAATAGGAGCAAAAGAAGGTCAGGAAACAGTAAATATGTGCTCCTTGTCAGAGAGCGGGGCCAGGAGGGGGCAGTGTGAGCTCATCATTGCTCCACTGTTCCTCAGGGTGAATGAAAAAGGAAATTGCTTCTTCTGAAGCCTGATTCTGAGAAGAGAGAAACAGTGGAATGAGAGGACTCACTTAGCCGTTTCCTGGGGTGGTAGTCAGGATAAGGAGGAAGGAAAGATGACTTTCTGGGTAGATCCATAGGAATTTCAGGGAATAGTTGATTTCAGTCTATAGTGACAGCTCATCACATTTCATTAAGAAAAATTCCTGAAGTACATCTCTTATTTCTGAGTATCTTCTTACTTCTGCCATTCTCTCTCTAATCTTTCAGGCACTGCACAAAAGAATACTCTAGCAATAGTTATTTATTTAAAATGGAAATGTCCAGTCGGTATTGTGCTTGTAGTCAAACATCAGAATCATCACCATGAGATCAGGGCCCTCATCACGAGCTTGGGTCCTCACCAAGATCCAAGCTTCTCTGTGACTTTGGGCAAAATGTTTAGCACATAAACAGCCTTCTAAGGTTAAGAACAAACAAACAAGCAGATGTAAGCTTTCCTGGGTGGAACTGACTCATTTACTAGATTTAGTCTTCCTCTCCCCTGCCTCATACTTTGCCAGGCTCTGAGGATGCAAAGACAAGAGACTCGGTCCTTGTCCTGGAGGAAGATCCAGTCTACAGGAGGTGACAGACCAAATAACCTGATGAAGCCCACATGGTGCTCACGGACAGAGCACAGATGAGCTTTGGCTGAATTTCAAGGAGCTCAGGGAGCCTTCCTTCAAGAAATTTAAAGAATTTGTTTAAGAATCAAGAGAGGGTAACACAATGTCCTTGAGGGGAGGGGCTTTATCTGTTTTGTTCACTTAAATATTCCCACCATCTATAGCAGTTCCTCACCTGTAGTTGGTGCTCAATAAAAACTGAAAGAATAATGAATTAAAAAACACTAACAATATAGCAGCCAGCGCTGGTGGCCTAGTGGTTGATCATTTCCCGGTCAGGGAACACCACCATCTGTCTGTGGGTTGTCTGTGGCAGCTGCGTGTTGCTGTGATGCTGAAAGCTATGCTACCGGTATTTCAAATACCAACAGGGTCACCCCTGGTGGACAGGTTTCACTGGAGCTTCCAGACTGAGACAGACTAGGAAGAAAGACCTGGCCACCCACTTCCGAAGAAATTGGCCATGAAAGTCCTATGAATAGCAGTGGAGCATTGTCTGATATAGCGCCAGAAGGTGAGAGGATGGTGCAGAAAGACCGGGCAGGGTCTGCTCTGCTGTACGCAGGGCTGCTAGGAGTTGGAGTTGACTCAACTGCGCTAACAACAAAAAGCAATACAGTAGGGGCGTATAAAAGGGATCATATACTTACATCTTCTCCCACTAAAATTGCACTCAAGTCTTTCTTGTGAAAATGAATTAAAAAACTCCCCTTAAAACTGCATCCCCCATTCTCATGGCTCTGTCCTTTTTGTAACTAGGCTTCTAGTTTCACTTGCTATTTTCAGTTTACCTCAAAGCCAACTTTTTTTTTTTTTTTTTTTTTTTTTTTTTTTTTGTGAGGAGATCAGCCCTGAGCTAACATCCGCCAATCCTCCTCTTTTTTTTTTTTTGCTGAGGAAGACGGCCCTGGGCTAACATCTGTGCCTATCTTCCTCCACTTTATATGGGACGCCGCCACAGCATGGCTTGTCAAGCAGTGCGTCGGTGCGCGCCCGGGATCCGAACCAGCGAACCCCGGGCCGCCGCAGCGGAGCGCGCGCACTTAACCGCTTGCGCCACCGGGCCGGCCCCCTCAAAGCCAACTTTTGACTTTCTGTGATCAAATTTCTACCCTAGCATGCTTCTAAAATTGTTCTTACTGTTAATGACCAAATAGAATAAATACCTTTTAGTTTAATAAGTCTTCATTCAGTGCCTAGGATGTTCCCAGCCTAGTACTGAAGTGCTTTTTTTTTTTTTTTTTTTGAGGGAGAGTGGCCCTGAGCTAACATCTGTTGCCAATCTTCCTTTTTCTTTTTTCTCCCCAAAGCCCCTGTACATAATTATATATCCTAGTTGTAGGGTCTTCTAGTTCTTCTGTGTGGGACGCCACATCAGCATGGCTTGATGAGCAGTGACTAGGTCCGCACCCAGGATCCCAACCGGGGAACCCCAGGCCGCCGAAGTGGAACGTGCAAACTTAACCGCTACGCCACTGGGCCAGCCCCTGAAGTGCTTTTGTTATAAAGACGGTGGATATGTTCCTGCCCTCACTGAGCCAAGGTTTGGGGATCCTTTTGGAGTCTGTGTTTAACCTCACAGACCTCCTCTAACGCCAGCCCAGGAATAAATAGATTTAAGGCCAGGTCTCAGTACTTGACCTATGGGATCATATTTTCTCTTGGGGTTTGCTGGAAGCAGAAGTGATAATCCCAACCATTTGTCTGAGGGTTACAACCATGTAACTGAGGGTTTTTAGCTATTTAGTATTCACGGTAGTTAGCTGAAAGGACATGTTTTCCATGGAAGTACTGCCTATATCACTGAAGACAGGTACAGCCTGGTGGATTGTCAGGATCACGCCTGGGACTTCTCCTTGACATTGCTGCCCAGGTGTGACGATTTTCCAGCCTTTGCCTTGGAAATACAGCTGAGGGGAAACCTGGGGCTGGGGGTCTCGGGGAGGAGATATAAGAATCTTTAGACCCTTTAGCGAATCCTCATTAATTATTTTGTTTGGGTCGGTTCAATGGCTTCTATAGAACTGAAAACCAGCTGCTTAAAATAGCCCTTGGCTTTTGATACGTTAGTTTAACCATGTGATGGAAATATTCTTCCAATTGCTGGAAAAACTGGGGAGGGAGGAAGTCAGCCTTTGGAAAACTATGACAGCATTAGTGTACAAGCAGTCACGGAACTTGCTAGAGAGATAGTAGAGGACCATCCACATAGTAGAAAGATCTTGGGGAACATTCATCCCTGTCCAGCTCTCCAGTTTCTCTGTAGGCTTGGAATGGGGTCCATTTTCTTTATTACAAAGGGCAGGGCAGACATGATATCCTAAGAACTCATAACAACAAATGCCAAGCTTAAGTATGTATGGAACAGTGGAAGAATGTTCTGGTTTAGAGTTGGGAAACCTGGGCAAGACATTGGCTTCTCTCATTTCATCTCAGCAAGTTTCGGGGGGACACTCAGTGCTATGCAGTGGTATACAAAGATAAATAAATCATTGTCCCCTCCTCTGGGAGTTCATGGGACTTTAGCTAGTAAAACAGGGAAATTTCATTATTTTGTCACCTGTTGTAGGCAACCCAAGGAAGTAAACTATTCCCTAGAGGTGGTGAATACTGCTGGCAGAGACAGACTGCAGACAGCGCTTGGTGAGTGCATTGAGCTTGATAGGCAAACTGATGTCACTGCTCAAAAAGAGCCATCTGTACTCTGATATCCTGTGAGGGAACCCACTTTAGTTGAAAAAAGTTGGGCGTGTGAGATCGTCAGTTGTGTCCTGTCCCTGCTGCTTGCTTTTGGGTACCGTTAGCCCATGCTGCTGCTTTACCCACGGCAAATATGTGGTTAAAAGTGAAAGTGTGGATTTTTAGGATTTTTTAGGGTAGTGAAACTCTGTATGATACTATAATTGTGGATTCATTCCATTATCAATCTGTCCAGACCCATAGATGTGTAATACTAAGAGTAAAACCTAATGTAAACTATAGACTTTGGGTGATAATGATGTGTCAATGTAGGTTCATCCATTATAACAAATGTACCACTGTGGTGGGGGATGCTGATACTGGGGGAGGCTATTTGTGTATCAGGGGCGGGGTACATATGGGAACTCTCTGTACCTTCTGCTCCATCTTGCTGTGAACCTAAAACTACTCTAAAAAATAAAGTCTGGTATAAACTTCCAGTTATAAATAAGTACTAGGGAGGTAATGTACAACATGATGACTATAGTTAATGCTGCTGTATGGTATATTTGAAAGTTGCTAAGAGCGTGGATCTTAAAAGTTCTCTCACAAGGAAAATAATTTTTTCTTTTTTCTTTCCTCTTGTACCTATATGAAATGATGGTTGTTAACTAAAGTTATTGTAGTAATCATTTCACAATATATGTAGATCAAGTCATTATGCTGTACACTGTAAACTTATACAGTGCTGGGTGTCAATTATATTTCAGTAAAACTGAAAGAAAAAAATAAAGAATATTAAAAAACAAAACAAAACTAAGCATAACTTTGCTTAGTTCTAGACACAGATTAAGTAATAAAAGTAATGGTATAGGCACTTGTGATCGGAAAAAAAAGTGAAAGCATATGCTATTTCTCCTAGATCCTTTAATGTGTGTCACTGGGGGGCTTGGAAATCAGATAAAGCCAACTGAAGGGGAAGAGGAGGGTCTGGTGGTCTATCACCACTGTGACGGCTGAAAATTTGCATTGAGCGCATTTAAATGTGTCAAGAGATATGTGGCTTAACTTAGTTGTGGTTTTCGCTCCTTTCAAGTTCCTGTTAATGTTTGCTTTTCTCATATATGAATGTGTGATTCTAGGGTGAGGTTGACTGGGAGAGTTTTTTTACTGCAGTAAAGAGCTGTTGTTGAAGGGAACAAGCTTTCCATTATAAGATGAATACACTCTGGGGTCTGATGTACTGTGTGGTGACTATGGTTAGTAGTGTACTTGAAATCTGCTAAGCGAGTGGACCTTAAGCATTCTCACCACAGACACACACGCACACACATACCAAACGGTAACTGTGTGAGGTGATGAATGTGTTAATTAACCTGACTGTGGTAATCATTTCAGAGTATACATATGTCAAATCACCATGTTGTATGCTTTAATATGAAACATTTTATTTGTCAATTGTACATCAATAAAGCTGGAAAAAAAAACCCCGTTTTTGGAGGAATGTTTGTCTTCCGCTTGTATCCTAACACAGTACCTCTGGCCTCAAAGATATCTAAGATTGCACCATCTGTATCAAATTCTCATTTATGAGACTCTTAAATAATATGTTGTGAGATGGCCTTATGTGTAGAGTTTATGCAAAAGCAGTTCAATGGACCTCTTCACTGACCTAATGAGATGGTTGATAATGACGTGAAACAGAGCCAAGCTGGTGAGACTTCATCACTAAAGGTCACAGAAATGATGGAAGCAGCTTAGAATATAAATTGTCTTTGGCCATAAATTTCTTGCCAACGTGATCAATAGAACAGAGGAAATCCAGGAGTTTTACCAAGTTTGGAGAATTTCAGATAAGATGCCTTAAAGTACTTTAATACTTGCATTAATGGCTATGGGTGTAGAATGAAAGTAAACTGTCATCATATGTCAATAATTTAGAAATACCTTCTCAAGTTTCTTTGCCAAAGTCGTCGTGATGATTACGTAAACTTCAAGATCATAATGATCACGTAGTTGATGTTGCTGGAAGCTGCCTTATCTGTGCCAAGTGTTTTCCACTCATTTAGTCATTCAACAAACATTTGTTGAGCACCTTCTATGTGCATGGAACTATGCTAGGTATTGGTGATATGGCAACGAATAATACAGATGTGATCTTTGTTCACAAACAGTTACGTCTCACATAATTTCAAATGTGATGAATGTAATGAGGGAGTATGGAGGCTATGGCATCATTTAAAAGGAACCTAACCAAGAGGGAATGTCAGGGAAAGTTTCCTTAAAAAAATGTCATTTCAGCTCCATGGGAAAACTTCTGCTTGAAAGGGTGGGGCACAAAACCTTTTTGACCAGGAAGAGACTCTTTCTCTTCAATGAGGATGCTGTGTGCAAGTAATTGCTAAGAAGTGAGTGTCAAAACCTTAGGAAGTTGGCAGTAGAGTTCCTGGAGAACTGAAGGAGTGTTATTTTATTAAAGTCAGTGCTGGCAACTGAAATAAAAGTTGTAAACGTATCTTTTGTTCTAAGAATAAAATAAAAAAAGAGAAGGAGAAGAACTGGAGCATCTAATGTGCCCTGCTGATATATACACCAGTTGTTCAAAACTCAAGAAAGGAGGGGCTTTGTGGAAATCCCTCATGTTTAGACCACAGAGCCCATACCTGGTACTTGCTATTCCTTAGCTGCCGTGGTTCTTCCTGAGGGCAGGATCTCTGCCATGCCAAAGCTTATAAATAGCTTCTGAAACAGTATGTACTATTTGAGGAAGATTCTGAGTTAAACATTTTCAGTTCAGAATTTTATTTCCCCTTGAATTTTCAACAAGCTACGTGGAAACCCTACTTTCCAGAATTCCTGGTATGACACATATTGTGGCTAGAGAGATGCCCAGGAGAGCCTGCTGGGTACTTCAGGTAGGACCCCACAGAGTGTTAGTGTCTTGGAAGGCACTACTGGTCCAGACATACTATTTTTATCTGTTAATTAGAGGGAAATAGTGTTCTGGGGCTGGACTCAAACCAGCCGTACATACAAGAGAGCAATTATAAATAAGAATGCTACTTTATTAATTTACAACAGCTGGTAGATCTAGTTTGGAAACTGGGGTTGGTCATCTGTACAGCACATTTCCTGATGAGACAGAGCAAATTGATAAATTAGCATCTCATCTGGTAAGTACAGAAGCAGACAGAGGGAATTGTAAATTCTGAAAGGCCATGACTAAATTCTGCAGTACTTCAGTGCCCTTTTCTGTTTATCTACACACCAGCCCTGGGTGACCTCATCTCGCCCCATGGCTTTAAATACCATCATGTACTGGTAGCATAGCATAGTGGTGATGAGCTTGGGCTCCGTAGTCAGCCAGCCTGGGTTTTTCTTCTGGCTTTACCTCCACTAGCTGAGTGACCTTCAGGAAATTTTGTCTGTTTCTCCATCTTTAAAATGAAGATAATAATACAGTGCCAAGCCCATATGGATGTTAAGAGTATAACTAAAGAGGGCTGGCCCTGTGGCTTGGTGGTTAAGTGCACGCGCTCTGCTGCTGGTGGCCCTGGTTCGGATCCCTGGCGTGCACCGAGGCACCGCTTCTCCGGCCACACTGAGGCCGAGTCCCACATACAGCAACTAGAAGGATGTGCAGCTATGACATACAACTATCTACTGGGGCTTTGGGGGGAAATAAAATAAATAAATAAACTCTTTAAAAAAAGAAAAAGAGTATAACTAAAGAAAATATTCATAAACTGCTTAGATAGTGCCTGGCACATAGTAAGCACCCAATAAATGTTAGTTATATACCAACTACTCTCAAATCTCTATTTCTTGCCCTCACTTCTCCCCAGAACTCTAGATTCATATATCTAAGTGCCTATCTGATATCTTCACAAAGATATCTAAGAAACATTTCAAACTTAATATCGCCATACTGAACTGATTTCCTGCCCAAATCTGCTTCTTCCCTGGTGATCATGTTTCATTAAATAGCATCACCATCCATCTACTTGCTTAAGCTTAGAAACGTAGGAGTTATCCTTGCTTCCTCTCTTGTTCTCATTCCCCCCATCAGTCCTGTCTGTTTCTGGAATATGCCATGCTCATTTTCAACGAAACGTCTTTGCATTAGGTGTTCTCTGCCTGGAGTGCTCACCACTTGATCTTCACTTATCGGGCTCTTGTCATTCAAAGGTCAGCTCAATGCTACCTCATAGAGAGGCTTTCTATAAGCAACTAATATAAAGTAGTTCAACCTGTAGTAGCCTTGGAAGATAAAGATAGTGTCTCTTTCTGGGGCAGAGGGCAATGACTTAACGAGACTCTTGAGTGTGGCCCTGTGTCAGTAAGCACTGACGTTCAGTTTTGCGTGACTGGTGGTGGTCCAGGCTCAAGCAAACCAATTTCTCATTTTGGTTTACTCAAAGCTCCATTTCCTCACTACTGACATCACTAATTTTAGCTTCGGGAATATCTTGACTAAGTCATCACTGCCTTACTGCCTTGTGGCTGGTGCTGTGTGGCTTGTTGTTGCATTGTCACAATAACATCCTCTCCTCCTCCCACTCAGAGGAAAATGAACAGCATTCAAACACCATTTGGACAGCTTGTCTCAATCTTAACTCCCACCTCTCAGCCTCATTAACAGGTAGAATAGTGGGGACACTTACTCCTGAGCTCTTGCCCACCCCTGTGATGAGAACATTTACTACTGGAAGCCAGGGAGTCTCTCATATCTCCCAACCCGGCCACAAAGTCCCCTTGTGTACTTTCCTCTCCCAGAAAGCCATGTCTCTGTCAGCATTTCATCTTCATTGCCAAAACTGTCAACGACTGTAAAGGATGTGAGATTTTACCTCACTTGAAAGCTAACAAGTTTTGCCTTCCACCATTTCATGGATGCTCACAGAAGATACAATACTCCGGGATCAGAGACAAGGGACTTTATTACTCATGGCCCAGCAGACAGCAAAAGCTTCACGTTTGCATTGGTCCCTCTTGCCTCCAAGTCCCATTGGATGACGCAGAGAAGCCTAGGTGGATGCTCTGCATACAGTAGGTTTGTGTCACAGCTGAGGAACTCTGAGCTTAGGAAATCCCAGTATTTTAAAGGTCATTTACATGGGACACAAATATCTTCACACTCTGACCATTTCACATAGTTCTTTCCCAGACTTCCTTTTCACCAATCTTCAAATTTTGTTTTTCTTTTAAGTGTCTGACCAGGTAGCCAACCTGTTAGATACTGCTCATGAGTCATGTAGATACGTACCTCAGGCATCTCCTTCCAAACAAAGTGGACAACTAGATATGCTGCTTACAGTTCTGCCTACTGGAGAGATTTTCTTTCACTGATTTTGAAGCCACCACTGAGTGGGGTTGTAGGGGAGAAGCCATTTTCTTCTATTTGGAGCTGGCATAGTGTGCAGATCTAGGTACATACCTTCTCTTCCTCCATCAGTTGTTCACAGGGAGCTGACCACGAGGCCATAGGTGTGGAATGAGGGAAGAGACGGAAAAGCACCTGGAGCAGTTAATATGCCACCTGCTTATGCAACTTACTGTGCATTCTGCACCTGTTCAGGCCCAGCCTGCTATATTCCACTTCTGTTTCATAAGGGATTGATGTGAGGCACATTTAATTTTATACTTAGTGGTTGAGATAATACCCAGTTCATGATGGGCAGTTGAGTTGTGTGACACTTTGGTGTCCCATGGCAGACATTCAATCTCAACCAGCCCCCAGAAGCAAGCCAGGAACTGCTTTTCAAATGGAGAAAGGATGTCAGCACAAGGAGCCACCAGCTTACAGCAAATCTCTAGGGGTCTCCAAGACTCCCAAGGTTGGGGGGGGATCAATCTAAATTTGATGACAAATAAGTGCAAGAGATTTCAGGCCTAGCTCTATTTTGTAAAGTAGGTAAAAATGACAAAAAGATTTAGTTATAATTTTAAAAGCTTGGAAGAAATTCTTTTGAACCAAGCCTTAGAAAGTTTTAACATTACTTGGTAAAATAAAAACAGGAAAATTAATTTAAATTCAATTTTACTTACACTTCTAATCAAAATGAACCTTGTAATAAATAAAATTATTTTGTGAATTTGGGTTTAAATTATGGCTACTTCTTTTTGCTGTGTTTGCCACAGCATGAAACAAAAATGCAAACATGGCATATTAATTAATTGAAAACTTTGTATTTCTGTTTTAACAAAAAACTAGATTATATGGTACTATCTAAATTCCTTACACTTGTCCTGTAGGTCAAATACCTATTCTATTATTTGAAAGCATGTAAATATAAACATAGATAATTGCAACTACATTGAATTATAATTTAAATAAGTCATATCTGTGTAAATTGGTTCTTTTATATAAACCGTAGGTGATATTGCACATTATGTGGACCTACAGAGCTAACCCATTTATACTACCTGTGTAAAGTTTTTTTTTTCTGGTAATTTCTCAGTATTAAGTTATTGTATTGCATCTGAATATTAATTAAATATATTTTCTAAGCTTCTTGACTGACTCTGGGGTAAAAAAATATTGAATTCATTAGTTAATATATTTTTGGTAACTTTTAAAGAAATTAAAATTGAAAGAGAAAAAAATATAGTACATAGCCTCCACACAGTGTTCATGTGTGTTTTTAACTTCTTTTATTTATTTATTTTTCCCCCCAAAGCCCCAGTAGATAGTTGTATGTCATAGCTGCACATCCTTCTAGTTGCTGTATGTGGGACGCGGCCTCAGCACTGCCAGAGAAGCGGTGCATCGGTGCGCACCCGGGATCCGAACCCGGGCTGCCAGCAGCGGAGCGCGCACACTTAACCTCTAGGCCACGGGGCCGGCTCTTAACTTCTATATTCTTGTTTACATATAAGCATATTTCTTCTGCATAACAGTCACATTAATATAATAAGTCAATGTATTTTCTTATAAAATACTTGATAAGATTATGTTTTATAAGTGACAGTTTAAAAGGTTTAAATAAATATTGTCATTTAAAATATTATATTGTTTTGACTATCAAATAATGTGAATGTCATATAAGGTTGTGAAATAATAGAATATATATTCTATATGTTATAGAAATAATTCTAAATTCTATAATATATTATAGAAATATAGTGTGTGTGTATATATATATGTATGTGTGTATACATGTATGTGTGTATATATATATATATATATATCTTTCTATCTCTCTCTGTATGTATCTATCTCTCTATATTTATATATCTGCCCTGGGTCCCTGGCACAGAGCGCCTGACACTCTTGCAGTTTCCTTGGTGATAAGAGCACTAGGAGCATCTTTTGTTCTAATATTTGGTCTATGACCTGGATTCCTGACACAAAGTTCCTAAATCCCTTGGAATTTCCTGAGTGATAGAAGTGTATTTTGTTCTAATGAGGTAACTCTGGGTGGGCTCCTGGATGGCTCCTGCATGGGGGCTCGTTGCCAGAAAGCCCAAGCCAAGGTTAGAAGCATGGAATTTTCAGCCTTACCCCCTAGTCTCCGGAGAGGGAAGAGGGGCTGGAAATGGAGTTAATGAGTGATCATGCCTATGTGATGAAGCCTCCCTAAAAGTCTCAAAAGTATGGGGTTCAGAGAGCTTCTGGATTGGTGAACATATCCATGTATTGGGAAGGTGATGCACCCCAATTCCATGGGGACAGAAGCTCCTGCGCACGGGACCCTCCCAGACCTTGCCCTATGGATCTCTTTATCTAGCTGTTCATCTGTATCCTTTATGATATCCTTTATTATATAATATACTGGTAAACGTAAGTGATTCCCTGAGTTCTATGAGCCATTCTAGCAAATTATTGAACCCAAGGAAGGGGTCATGGGAACAGCGATTTATAGCCAGTCAGTCAGAAGTATAGGTGACAACATGGGACTTGTGATTGGCATCTGAAGTGGAGGCAGTCTTGTGGGACTGAACCCTTAACTGTGGGATCCAATGGTAACTCCAATTAGATAGTGTCAGAACTGAAGTGAATTGTAAGACACCCAGTTGGTGTCATGGAGAATTGTTGATGTGTGGAAAACCCACACATCTGGTGTCGGAAGTGAAGTGAAGTATTGTCAGTGTGGTAGTGGTGTGAGAGTAAAAGAGAAACACACGGGAGGAGAGTGTTTTTCCTTTACAAAGGTGCATTGAATTTAAAAAAATGTTTAAAATTGAGGTGGGAGGACTAGTAGCTGAGAGAAATGAAAATTCGCCTCTGATTTTGTGATCTATACTCATTGTGAGGTAGTTAAGAGACTTTTTGTTTGTTTCTGTGTATCCTGCCAAGGTGGCAAAACGTTGTCTCACCAGAGTGGGTACTCTTCTCAAAACTAACATTTAGATTGACTCTGGCTGTCTTTTGGGTACTTCATTAATTGTACCAATAGGAGTTTTTCACTTCTGGATGAATGAATATTTCTCGAGTTCTTTTCTTGCTTTCTGTTTGGGTTGTTATAAAATGGTTAGTCTGGTTAATAACACAGCCAGAGCTATGGCCTTTTTATATTCACAGATATCTTTGTTGTTATCTTTATCAACTCACCATATTCCCCTGGCAATTCTATCAAATATTGCTCTTCTCCAAAATCAGATCCCATATTCAGAATTCTTAGGAACTAATACGGTGTTTTGTTTTCTTTCTCTTGCACCCACGGTGCAAGACGAGGGTAGACTGGGGACCGTTGGTACGGTCCATCCTGTTTCCGTGGCAAATACCTCCCACTTCCTATTTATTTTTTAATGTTCTGTATAGAAATAGCACAACTTCAAATTTAAAAAGAACTTCAGAGTAGAAAAGCCAAGCCATCTGCTAGCTCTGGTGAGGCAGAAATCCACCTGGTCTGAGCAGCTTGCGGCTCCGTCTGAAAGGGGACTTTGCACACCCCAGGCTGCTACTCCTGGTACTCTGGAAGTCTCAGCTGACTGAGCCTCACTGGCACAGCTGGCTTCCCTGGAAAGGTGGCTTGGCATTTGTTTTAGACTCTTCTCTGGACTTTGGTTCTTTTCTTCAGTTGAGAGTGTTCGATTGATTGGCCTCTAGGTGGCTTTTTGAAAGGACTTATTCTCTTGAGTTCAAGAACTTTGATTTTGCCCTAGCAGGTTGGAGTTAGGAAGAGTATGGTTTAATTCTCTGTTGAGAAACTCAAGTGTTGCATTCACATCTGACCCTGCATGGAAGGCAGTGAATGTTCTATTTTAACTCCTATTGGCTGCTTTGCCTTCAGTGTCATCAAGGTGATAGCCTTGCCTTTGTGATACATGATAATGGACTAACGTGGACATGTAAGAGGGTAAAAATGGTAATAGTCATAGTGCTTGCATGGAATCTTGTGCTTTTTCAAAACACATTCACGTAATTTTTCTTTTGCACCTTTCTGAAACCCTCTAAAGAAATATGACAGAAGAGAATGAGACTCAATAACATGACTAACATTGTTCAGTTATTTGCAAAGTGCCAGGCATTGTGCTATTTATATACACTGTTACAGCTGCTTCATTTAAATTTGTGTCTACATTTCATTACAACTCTATAAGATAGGGAGGTACTACTACTACAGCTGCTTTACAGATGAGGAAATCAGTGCCTGAATAAATTAAGTAATCAGGTCACAGGCATGCAGCTCATAAGTGGCAAGGCTGGGATTAAAACCCAGATCTGCCTGTTTTCAGAACCCCAGCACTTAACCACTAGTCTACACTGCTTCTCTATAGAAACAGGGGCAGAGGGCTCCTGTGTGGTCTTAGAACCGAGGCTGGAACCCAATTACTTGTCTTAGAACCTAGATTACCTGACACCTATCCAATGCATCTTTCTTTTTTCCCCCTTTTTTTATTGTGAAATGTATCATACACAAATCATATTGCATAAACACATATACATATATTTTACATTGAACCATGTGAATTTGTCAATATTTGCTCAGATTTGACACATAAAAATGGTGATTTCATGATTTAATATACTATATACCATTTAATGAACTAGTTTAAAGTTACAGTAAACCCTAGTACAACCACCATCCAGTTTAAAGAACAGAACATAGCTCTCTGTGTGCCCCTCTCGGTCACATGTCCCCTCTTCCTTCCTCTAGGTAACGCTACCTTGACTTTTGTGAGAATCACTTCCTTTCCTTATAGTTTAACACTGTTAAACTTTAGGAATGTTGGCATCCCTAGAGAATATAGTTTAGCTTTACTTGTTTATGTCTTTATATAAATGGATCATACCTCGCATGTTCTTTTGTGACTTGCTTTTTTCATTCATTATTATGTTTGTGAGATTGAGCTAGATTGATGTATGCAGCTATATTTTTCTTGGTTGTTGGTGTATAATATTCCATTATGTGAATAAATCACAGTTTATTTACCCATTCTACTGTTGAGGAGCATTTGGGTTGTTTCTGGGTTTGAGGTAATAAGCATAATGCTTCTGTGAAAATTCTTGCATAGGTCTCCTGGTGTACATGGCAGGAATCCCTCCAAGTCTAGGATTGTGCACTTATGGGTAGAATTACCGAGTGGAAGAAAAGACTACACTGTTTATACCAAATTACTCTGCACTCAGCAGGTATAACTTATACTGAGTTGCTGTTGCTCCATTTCCCTCTCTTGCACTTGGTATTATCTGATCTTAATATTTGTGTCATCTGAGATGTGTAATGGTACTTCCTTGTGGTTTTATTTTGCATTTATTTGATTATTAAAGAGGTTGAGCTATTTTTCATATCTTCATTGACCATTTGGATTTCCCCTTTGCCTTTTGGGGAATGCCCATTTATGCCTTTTGCCTCTGTTTTATTTTATCGGTTCTCTCTCGTGTGTATATTCATAAGAATTCATGATATGTTTCTGGATATTAGTCCTTTGTCACTTATATACGTTGTAATATCTGCTCCAAGTTTGTGGCTTGGCTTTTCACTTTCCTTATGATTTCTTGAGGTGAACAGCTTAAAATTTTTTAATGTACGAGTATGATTAGTGCTTTTGTGGCTTGTTTAAGAAATGCTTTCCTATGCCAAGATCATGAAGCTATTCTCCTATACTGTTTTTTTAAATCTTTATATTTTGCCTCTCGCTTTAGGTCTTTCATACTCCTGGAATTGAGTTTTGTGAATGGTGTTGGGGAGGGAGGGGTCCATTTGTTCCAGTGTGATTTATTTAAAAAATCCATCCTTTTCTCACTGATAGGCACCACCACTTCTGCTGTATATCAACTTTTCATTGCTTCTTCCACTATGGGTAATCAATGCCCCCAGTTCAAATTTGAGAACAATGGAATTATTAACATTGTATACCTATTCTTTCCTCTTCTCATTTATTGTTTCCATGTGGTTATTTTGCAGATGTAGTGTTATGAAAATATTAAAGTACAATCAGTATTGAGTATCTCTTAACTTCATTGAGTTAGTTCTAGGCAGACTCCCACATTCATAATGACTTGTAAGTTTCCTGGATACTGTGTCCCCATCTGCTGCCTTGCCCCAGGTCACACAAATCAGAGCTACATGTGTGGCGACTGTTGTCAATAGCTGACTCGCAGACTTTGATGCTTTGGGGAGAACAAAGGGATAATTCAAGTCATCAAGCACAGAATTAGGGTAGTGAACCAGAGGAGCCCTGACTGCAGAAGCTGCATACTGGACCTGGAAACAAGAAATCCTGGGTCCTTTCTGTAGCTATTGTCTGTGTGACCTTAGGCTGACCTTGGTTTGCTTATTTGTGGAACTACATGAACTCCAATGACTCTTATCTTAAATTCAAATGGAATTCTGTCACCATCTTTCTTTGTGACTGTATGTATTTATACATACGTAGATTTTAGTTTCTTTTTCTATGGCTCCAATTTCTCTTACTATATGGAGTGAGTGCTTAATAAATATCTGATTTCTTACCCATTTGTGGAGAACAGCACTGATGTACCCAGGCAGGAACTGGAAAGGAAGTCTCCCATGTGGTGAGAGTTGGTGAGAAGTTTATGAGAAAGAGTGAAGGTGCATCAGGTCTGCTCCCTGAGTCACTATAAAGCTCTGTAACCATACATGTGCCTCTTTGAAACTTTTTCCTTCACTTGCAAATGAGGATACTAATACCTACCTCATTTACTTTATAAACTTGTGGGGAAAGTCAAATGAGATATTACAAATATAAATAATAAAGTATTTTTTAAATGGAAGCAGTTACATATACCTTCGCTGGGTACCCACTCTGATCCTGCAAAAACAAATAACACATAATTAATTCTAGCCATCATGGAGCTCACAGTCCAGAACTTCCACAGAGACGACACGGTATAGTGTTGTCTATAGACAACTGGAATAGAAACGCCCTGCTTCCTGGTGTTGTATTTGTTGTGTGACCTTGGACAAGTCTTCTAACTTCCCTGAACCTGAGCTTTTTAGTTGTAAAATGATGCAGGGAAAGATAAACCACACAGTTGATAATATCTCTTCCAAAATTCCCTGATTCTATGCCCTTGGACAAAACACAACAATGCCTCATCTTTTTTGTCTCCTTAAAAGATGTTGTGAGGGTCAAGCAAGATGTGAAAAAGGACTTTGAAATCTTAAGGGGCTGTGCAAATGTGATATGTGGTTATTACTATCTCCCCTATCCTCCATCCTTGGTGTGAGTGGGTTTCAAGATCAGCTATGTAATTTGCATGGCCTGTTGTGAAATTGGTGGCCAGATAGCCATTAATGATTAGTTAGCTAGTAACTAAAGTCATTTTTTCAGGCAGTTATTAATTGTAGCCTTTGGTTGTTTGCCCCCCCCCCCATTAGCTATGCTGCTTATTCTTAAAAGTCGTGTAGGTAAGCAATATATTATTAGACTCCCACTAGGTTCCATAAAGATAACATCTCTGATGCTTGGGTCACCATGGTAACTGGTGCTTAAGTTGTTTTTCAGGAACTGAGAGGCAACTCCTTGTCCAGTTCAAGTTGGTTGAGACCACTGACCTATCAACTGGGCCTGCGTGAGTATCCGATAGGTGACCCTTTGATGCTGGGAGGGCTGAAAACTCCACCCTCAGATCACGCTAATGCCATCATTTTGGGACCATGCATCCTATGAAGAGCCATGAAGCTTGACTATGTTTGCGCAGATCATCGATCACCTCACTTTTCCTTACCTCCAATCATCTATCCCCACACTTCATACCACCCTGCCCCTTTATCCTATAAATATCCCTAATCCCCATTTTTGGGGAGGCAGATTTGAGACTTGTTCTCCCATCTCCTTGCTTGGCTGCCTTGTGAATAAACCCTTTCTTTGCTGCAAACTCGTAGTCTTGGTGATTGGCGTACTGTGTCACAGGCAAAACGGGCCTGGTTCAGTAACAGCTGCAAGAAAAAAACAGAGCGTCTTATTAAAAAATTGTGAAGAATTGCAGGATGGCAACAACAAAGCATTAAACCAAATGCAAGAACCTTCTAAGTGTGTGATTGGACAGGTGACAAGCCCATGAAGCCAGCCCTGGTGATTTGGTAATTTCCCAGGTATCCAGCATATCTGCTCCCTTTGCCGCCCTTGGTGGTTTGTAGGATTATTACCTTTCCACCAGTCTTTTTACTCGTCCAATGCAATACACAAGGACCAGTTATGCAAGTTGCTACCTACTTAGCAGAAAGTGAGGGAATTCATGGGATGGGGTAATATACCAAAATGTAAGTAATCTTAGTTTTAGTTTCATATTTAATTGCATAGCAGTGTTTTTGATCCACTTTATTGACAGGTCCTCTTGACTTGGTTGACTTCAGAATACTGCCTTGAATGGTTTTAAACAGTCTCTTGGACTTTTCCATTGGTATCACCTAATTTCTTCCTCTGTTGCTTCTTGTCATCTACCCCAGACAAGTTCTATAGCCATTCTGCAGCTCCAGCACATCTTCCAATGCTGTGCTCAATTCCCTCAGCCTTGTCTTCTACTTTAAAGCTTGCAGGCTTCTTTTACTTACTTCAGCTTTCTGTGCTTAAGAAGAATTCCTTTCTGTACTTCAGCTCAAGTGCTTAAGAAGAATTCCTTTTAAACATTTCCTGGGTACCTTCCAGAGATTTAATTCTTATTTCCAGAGATTCCCAACTTTTTCCTAGAACAGAGATACTTTTGATTTTTACAGTCTTAAGACTGCTAGAGTTGGGACTTCCTGTAGTTATTGAGCTGAGGGTTAGGGCATGTGGAAGATGGCCCATGTAAGGCTTCAATGCTTCAAAGTAACGAATAACTGCAATAAATAGACCTGACCAGGGATGAAATGGGTTGTTAAATAAGATAATCACTTAATTATCACTGAATAGGTTGGGTAACTACCCGTCAGACATGTTATAGAGGCATGTGAACATGGGTGAAAGTTTGAGCTAGATGACCTTAAGAGCTTTACAACTCTGAATGTCTGGGATTCTGTGTTAGCAAATTTCTTATCAGGTTGACTCCTCATCTTCTACTTTTTTGACTGTCTCTTAAATTTCAAATGGGCATGAGGCTCTTTATGGGGTGATGGAATGTTCTAAAATTGGACTGTGGTGATGATTGCACAACTCTGTAAATTTACTAGAAATCATTGAACTGTACACTTAAAACAGATGAATTTATGGTATATAAATTATACCTCAATAAATCTGTTTTTAAAAAGCCTCTTAAGGCCATACCTGTCATATTTTGAAAACAATGTACTTATTTTACATTATACATTATTTATGTTTGAAGTATATGCTAAGAATTGGGATATTTTTAAGAGACTAGATATTCAAATAAGAATTTAAATTTAATGCTTGGAAAATTACCTAGGATATATTAAAATGATGTAAACTTAAAAAAACAAATGTGAATTGCCGCTGAAGCTGTTGACTTATTCTTTTAAAAATTATTTAGTTTTAAATTTACATACAGCAAAATTCATTCCTTGTGGTATATCATTCTATGGGTTTCCACAAGTGCATACAGTCATATAACCAACACCGCAATCAAGATATGGAATAGTTCAATCACACCAAAAATTCCCTTGTGCTACCCATTTGTACTCAACCCTTCTCCCCACCCTCAAACCCTGGCAACTACTTATCTGTTCTCTGTCCCTATAGTTTTGCCCTTTCAAGGACATTTTATGGTATATAAATTTTGGAAAGATTTTAAAACTTAACAATTATCAATTTTAATTTTTTAAAAATTGAGATATAATTGACCTATAACATTATATTAGTTTCAGGTTTACAACATAATGATATGACATTTGTATATATTGCAAAATGATCACCACAATAAGTCTAGTTAACATCCATCACCATACATAGTTACACATTTTTTTCTTGTGATGAGAATTTTTAATAGCTACTCTTTTAGCAACTTTCAAATATATAATACAGCTTATTAACTACAGTAACCATGCTACACATTACATCCCCATGACTTATTTGTTTTATAACTGGAAGTTTGTACGTTTTGACCTCCTTAAACCATTTTACCCACTTCCTGCTCCCCACCTCTGACGACCACCTATCTGTTCTCTGTATCTATGAGTTCAGTTTTTTTGTTTTTTTTAGATTCCACATATAAGTGAGATTATGCAGCATTTGTCTTTCTCTGTCTGACTTATTTCTCTTAGCAAAATGACCTTAAGGTTTATCCATGTTGTCATATTTTAATTTTTAAATTATAAAAATAGTGGCTATTTTGGGGTTGTGGGAATTTCCCTGCTGATAACTAGTCAGACTGAAAAGGGTGTGATAGTCACAGACAGGATGAGTTTAGTCTGTAGTCAGTTATGCTCGTAGAATCACAGGCGGTTAGAACTGGAAAAGCTTTCAGAGTTGTTTAATCAACATCCTAATTGTAAATATGCAGAAGCTGATGTCCAGAAGAGAAGAGTGAGTCTCAAGCTTATGTAACTGGTTGCAGAGCTGACCTAGCACTCAATTTCTTAAGTCAGCTTCAGTGTGCTTTCAACTACTATATACCATGATTTTTTTACAACTGGTTTTGTGTGACTCAGTTCTAGCACAATTTCTGCCTCTTTGTACTTCCTCTGCCACATCCCTGAGTGCTGATGATCAAAACAATACTTGGTAAATATCACTAACACTGGAAAACTATCATATTAATTCAATTACTATTCCTAACTCTTTGCATCGTGAAACTGTAACTCACTCACTAATATTTGTTTGATGGCTATTTATTCTGCTATTAGGTAAAGTGCCCAAGAGGAAACACACAATCCAGAATCAAGTCATTGTAAAAGGAGAGAACTGGAAGGGCCTGTAGAGATCAATTGAGGTGGTTCTGAGACATCTTTAGGCAGCTCCAGAGTCCTCACCTGGAGCACCTCAGTACAGGGGTGAAAAAAGGGGTTGAATGCTAGCTGTCCTATCCTTTCTAATTGAATCATCTGGTATCATTTTCATTCTTCCTGAGGGGCTTCCTTTAACATTTCTTGTAGTGCCAATCTGCTGGTAATGAATTTTTTCAGCTTTCGTATGTCTTAAAAATTCTTTTTTTCAGCTTTTTTTTTGTGAGGAAGGTCAACCCTGAGCTAACATCCCTGCTAATCCTCCTCTTTTTGCTGAGGGAGACCAGCTCTGAGCTAACATCTATTGCCAATCCTCCTCCTTTTTTTTTTTTTCCCTAAAGCCCCAGTAGATAGTTGTATGTCATAGTTGCACATCCTTCTAGTTGCTGTATGTGGGACATGGCCTCAGTATGGCCGGAGAAGCGGTGCGTCAGTGTGCGCCTGGGATCTGAACCCGGGCCGCCAGTAGCAGAGCGCGTGCACTTTAACCACTAAGCCACGGAGCCGGCCCCTTAGCTTTGTTTTTGAAGGCTATTTTCACTGGGTGTAGAATTCTAGGTTGACAATTTTTGTACCTAATTCTCAAGATGTTGTTCCACGGTCTTCTGGCTTGCATTATTTCCAGCAAGAAGTCTGCTGTCATTCTTATCTTTATTCCTCTGTACATAATTTGTCTTTTTTCTCTGGCTACTTTTAAGCCTTTTTCTTTATCACTGGTTTTAAGCAACTTGATTATGAAGTATCTTGGCATAGTTTTCTTAAGTTTCTTGTGGTTGGGATTTATTGAGCTTCTTGGATCTATGGGTTTATAATTTCATCAAACTTGGAAAACTTGACCATAACTTCTCCAAATTTGTGGCCCCTCCCCTTTTCCTGGACTCTAATTTCATGTATATTGGTCCATCTGAAACTACACAAAAGGTCAATGATTTTCTTGGTTATTTTGTTTTCAGTCTTTTCTCTTTGTTTCATTTTGGATAGTTTCTATCACTATGTCTTCCAGTTCACTAATCTTTTCTTGTGCAGTGTCTCATCAGTTCTTAATTCCACACAGTGAGGTTTTTGGTATCAGACATTATATTTTTTATCTCTAGAAGTTCAATTTGGGCCTGTTTCACATCTTCCAGGTGTCTCCTTTATACGCTCATGCTTTCTGCTACCTTCTTGGACATACAGAATATGTTTATAATAGCTGTTTAAATGTCCTTTTCTACTAATTTTATCATCTGTGTCTTTTTTTGGTTCTGTTTAGATTTATTTGTTTTTGTCCTCATTATGAGTCATATTTTCCTGCCTGATAATTTTTTATTGGGTACCAGAGACTGTGAATTTTAGGTTATTGGAAATTTTTGTATTCTTTTAAATAATTTTGAGTTGTGTGTGCAGTTAATTTACTTCCATTCTTTTATTCTTCTTAAAAAGTCTTTATTTCACTTAAAACGATATTTTCTCTGGGTAGAATTCTACATTTAGTGTTTTTTCTTTCAACACTTTAAAGAAGTTGCTTGTCTGCTGGCTTGCAAAATTTTTTTTACTAGATGTCTGCAATAATTCTTATCTTTCTTCTCCTGTATGTAGTGTTCCTTTTTCCCCTGGCTGCTTTTAAGATTTTCTTTTTATCACTGGTTTGCAACAATTTGGTTATGATATTACTTGTGTGGTTTTTACATGTATCTTGCTTGGGGTTCATTGAGCTTCTTGGATCTGTGAGTTTATAGTTGCATCAAATGTGGAATATCTTTGGCCATTATTCCTTGAAATATTTCTCGGCTCTTGGGTCTCTGATTACATTTATGTTACACTGCTTAACAGCGCCACACTCCACTGAGGCACTGTCCTTGTCTCTCTCTCCTTTTTTTTTTTTGGTGAGGAATATTGGCCCTGAGCTATCTATTACCAATCTTCATCTTTTTGCTTGAGGAAGATTGTCACTGAGCTAACATCTGTGTCAATGTTCCTCTATTTTGTATGTGGGACGCCAGCACAGCATGGCTTGATGAGCAGTGTGTAGGTCTGCACCTGGGATCCAAACCTGCGAACCCTGTGCCACCAAAGCAGAGCATGCAAACTTAACCACTCTGCCACTGGGCCAACCCTGTTCTTGTCTCTTTTCTTAAGTGTTTTTTTCCTCTCTATTATTCAGTTTGGATGGTTTCTATTACTGTCATCAGGTTTACTGATCATTTCTTTTGCAGCTGTTAAGGCCAGCTAGTGAATTGTCATATCAGATATTGTATTTTTCAGCTCTATAACTTCCATTTGGTTATTTTATGTATCTTTCATCTTTTTCCACATGAGCACAATAAGGAGGGTAAAGTGACAGATATAGAAAAGAAGCAAATGCAACTTCTTTAGAAATTTTTTTTTTAATTGAGGTAGCCATGAAAGTCCACCACTCAGATCTTTTGTTGCAGGAAGCCTGATTGATTGATGACTCCAGCAGCATGCTCTGAATCCACCATTGTGTTTGTACTGAAGTCACACTTTTCATGGGCTGCTCCTAGTCAATAATTGAATGTGATATGAATACTAACACAAGCCTTTTCCTGCAAGATGCAGACTCCTCTGATGGGTGACTTTGGCTTGAGGACTTATCAGCCTAGCTGAAACTTTCTTAGAACTGCACAGCAGTCTGAGACTCTATTAATCCAATTCTTCTTTCTTTTTTCTCTTTTTCCTAAGGAACATATCTACATCATGGTCTGAAGAGTCTCTCCACTTCTCCAGCTCCTTATCCTTTTTCTCTCATAGATGTATCCCCCAGCAAATCTTTGGCATTTTGTTTCTTGGAGGATCTGAACTGATATATTTATTACTATCATTATTTCATTTTTATTTGCAGTCAGTATAGGACTTCATTTAAGTAAGTTTCCTGATCTAAAACTATTTGAGAACTGGTGATCTATTTTACATCATTTATGGTTGATGGAGCCAGCTCTGGAGGTCTAGTGGTTAAGATTTGGCAGTCTCACCACCGCTCTTGGCCTGGGTGTTTTTGCTGGCCCCGGAACCACACCACCCATCTATCAGTTGTCATACTGTGGTGGCTGTGTGTTGCTGTGATGCTGAAAGCAATACCAACCATGTTTCAAATACCAACAGGGTCACCCATGGCGGACAGGTTTCAGCAGAGCTTCCAGACTAAGACAGACTAGGAAGAAGGACATGGCCATCAACTTCTGAAAAAATGGCCATGAAAACCCTATGAACAGCAGGAGAGCATTGTTTGATCTAGTGCCACAAGATGAAAGAGTGGTGCAAAAAGACCTGGCAGTGTTCCATTCTGCTGTACGCAGGGTTGCTAGGAGTAGGAATTGACTCAATGGCACTGAAAACAATAGTTTCACTGAAGCTCAGAGGTTCCTTCCGAACACTGAGTTTGCAAACTTGAACCAACCTATATTTTGGCAATAGTCAGGATAGAGGCTTATTCTCTTGTCTGGTGACCTGAGGCCCTGGACAAAGAATCAGGGGCCCTGACACTACTGCTAACTCCTTTTTGGTACTGGACAATCCACTTAACTTTAATAACTAAGCTTATTAAAGGGGTTGGGCTAGCTCATCTATATATATTCTTTAAGTCTAAAATGTAATTTTATGGGTGAGAAAACTTAAGTAATTTATCTGACCCATTATCCAAAAATTTGTTAGGGAATGTCTGGATTGGATTTTTTTCCCAATAGCCAACAAATGGCCCAAAACTTTTCTTGTATTGAACTGTCTTTAGGAAAATACCTTGATAAACCACTCACAGTAAAGGATGTGATCTGAGGACGTGGATTTCAGGACTGATATAATGAAAAAAGTGGTAGAACTGTTTGGTACACAAAAGGGAAGCAATTTAGTTTTTTAAAAGTTATTTTTAATTTTTTAATTTAATTATTTTATTAAGGTCATATTGGTTTATAACATTGTGTAATTTCGGGTGTACATTATTATATTTCAGTTTCTGTATAGACTGCATCATGTTCACCACCAATAGTGTAGTTTTTATCCATCACCATACATATGTGCCCCTTTACTCCTTGGAAGGAACTTAGTTTTGATTCTAGGAGGAAACAGGAAAGAGAAGAAAGAAAGAGAAGAGAAAGGGGAAAGATTGAAGCTATCAAGAGTATAAAAAAAGAGAGCTACACAGGGTGAACACTTCTGGGGGTAGAATAAGAAAAGGGCTTTTAAGGCCATTTAAAATTCCAACATTTAATTGGACGTTTTTTCCTGTATTAATTAGGCTTCCTATGTTTGAAAGTGACATAAACCCAATTCAAAGAAGCTTAAATAAAAAAGAGATCTTAGTGGCTCACAGAGTTTGAAAAGATACTAAGAGAGTTTGTAGCATCTAAGGAAGAATTACAGAAATGAGAGCTGCAGGAACTGGAGCCAGAAACTTGAATTAACACTGCCAGATTTCTCTCTCTCTCCCTTCTACTGCCCCTTCCTTCTTTTCCTGTCTTGCTCATCCCTGTTTGACTCTGTTTCTCTTTCCTTGTTGACTTTACTCTTTCCTACTGCAGACAGGACTTTGCCATGTGGCAGGAATCATGGTTGTTGCAGGACTCAGCTCAGCAACCATAGAGAGAGAGCTTTTTTTTTTTGTTTCAATATTCGTATAACAATTCCAGAGACCTGTTTTAATTAGCCCTTCTTGGATTACATGTCCATCCCTTGGTCCAATCATCAATGCCAGCGAAATAGGGCACTATGATTGCCTTATACAGATCATGTGACTAATTTTTGCCTAGGGAAAGGGTCTATTACCAGAAGAATGGGATGGATATGCTAGTAGGGAAGATAAAAATAATAGGTGCTGTTTTGTTTTGATTCAGTGTAATCCAACCCCTTTTCCAAAACCCTTCCATACAATCAAAATGTTCTTCTACCCATGCAACAGCTTTGTGTAAATGGAGGTTTTTGGGTGGAAATTTTGGAAAGGATCCTGAGCCTTGCCTAGGTTTAAGGTAAAAAGGAATACAAACAGGTGGCCAAATGATCCATAAACAGAACTAACTTAGCAGAAGCAGAAATTTGGAGCCAGAAGTGCCCATGAGAGCAATGCCATGAAAGAGGGCATTGCATTGCCAAAGGATTTAGAACGGAGGTTTGAGTCCATCTTACGTACCCCTGTGATCTGGAATGGGGCAAATTAACAATTGTTGGCTATTTTTCCATGGGGTATATTTGTAGGTTCTTCAAAGATTCCCCTGCTGTTAATCTTTAACTATAACTCCTGTGATGTGGGTGATGTTTCTTATCTGATTGGCTGATTTTAACTTCAACTCTCAGGACTGGATTTCCCAAAGTTGGTCATGGGAGACCTCTATAGAGTGATGAGTTTTTAAATTGGGTCCAGGTTAACTCCATCTTAGAAAGCCTATGTCCAGTCTGGGGAAACAATCCTACATTCCTGTGCCACTATCTGTGGATGGTCAGTCTTCTTTCTCTGTTCTGTGGCCTTAGGTCCATGTATTCACAGCCTCTCTTCACAGTCCTTATATACCCCAAACTCCAGAGGACACTTGTCCCTCTGAATGATCTGCTACTTATGGTTCTATTGAAGCCCATCAAACTGGTTTGAGGTGAGGGGGAAGTCCCCCTCTGCCACGCTGTGTAGAACACAGCATTCCCATAATTCTTTCCAAAGAAATTCTGTCCTTCCCCTTCTCTTCAACTTCAATTCCTGATATAGGTGATGTGTTAAGGGCCACAAATCCAACTTTGGTCATCTCCTTTTTAAATTCCTGAAAAAGGGGGCAAGCCTAGTAATGTGAGGAGAGCTTAGCATCCATTGTTTTATTTTTGGTTTTTGGAGACTTAAACCAAACTAAAAAAGAAGGAATTCCATTTTAAACTTCTCTTACACATGCATTATCCCATTTAAACATTTAGATATATTGGTCCCTTTTTACACAGGGGAAACTGAGGTTTAAAAAGGTTATGTGACTTGTTCAAGGTCACATAGATAGTAAGTGGCAGCGAAAAAGTCTGAACCCAGCTCCTTCTCACTCCAAAGTTTGTGCTATTTCCACTTTAAAACTGTTAACTGATTACCAGGGAGGTCTAGAGTCTTGTGGTTAGTGCTCTGAATCAAGCACAAGAAGCCTTGATCAAAGACTGGTGCCTCTGACTCACCATCATGTTCTTAGTGCATTTACCTCTGTGTCTGTGTTTTCCTATATGTAAGCTGTGGAACATAATAGTAATATTTTTTTTTTCCTTCTTTCCAACAGAACTGTGTTGATGATGAGGTTTGAGGGTAGATGGGTAGGAAAAGAACTGATAGAACTGACATTTATTGAACATCACTGCTTTGTTACAGGCAGACTCTGTGATAGGCTGTTTACACACACTACGTAATCTAATCAGGATTGATTTAAAATATTTAGCAACTGGTACAGCACAGTCAGTGACCAGTCAAGATAACAGTGGCCATTAACAATCAGTAGATTGTGCCTGCAAGGCTTGCCTGAGTATACCCTTGAGGGAACAGGCTTAGAGATGTAGAGCAGCTCACACAGGTCCAACAGCCAGTGAGGAGGGGCCAGGATTTCTCTCAAGGTTGTCCCACGACAAAGCCCATGCTCTTTCCAGCTGCTTGAATGAACACTGCAGAAGAAAGTAGCCACCCAGGGTAGAGCTATTATTATTCTCAGATGTAGGTACTCTGATATTATTAGTAAAAAGGTAAACAAAGCTAAGAAGTTTTGTTTTTATGGTTCCCCTTTCACAGGAACACTATTTTGCTCTTTTGTCTTGTCTATGTCTTTCTCAGGCCTCTGGTGGACTAAGAGTAGTTCAGTTATGAGACTCCAAATCTTATACTCCGACTCTTACTTCCTCTCCTTGTGACAGCACTCCCCAGTCAAGATACCTCTAAGATACTGAGAGCCTCTAAGATACTGAGAGCAACACGAAAAAAGAAAGAAAGAAGGATGGGAGGGGAGTGAGGAGAGAGAAAGAGAGAGAAGGAAGGAAGGAAGAAAGAAACAAAGAAAGAAAGAGAGACAGAAAGAAAGAAAGAAAGAAAGAAAGAAAGAAAGAAAGAAAGAAAGAAAGAGACAAAGTAGGCAAGCAAGCATTCAGACTAGGGCTAGGTACGGGCTTGTGTCTACAGTTTAATCAGATAGGCTTACAGCAACTGGAAAGTTTGCAAATTCAGAAGTCGTTTCTGGCTTCTTAAAGCTTTCAACATCAAAGTGCTTCAGAGTCCCCAGCGTATTCATCGGGCACCAAGACTGTGGTAATCATGACCTGGGGGGGTGTAAGGGTAAAAGGTAGACTCAACAATTACATGTGGAAAACCCAAGGACAAACAGGAAGAATTAAAATAGGAAATGACTCATAAACGATAGAAGGGGCCGCTCCCCTCACTTTTGTTATCCCCCCCCCCCCCCCCCCCCCGCACAGACAGAGGTGTTTCCATTAGCTTTGTTTTTAGGACTTTTCCCTCAACAACTCAGACTCTCCTGACTCCCTTCTGTGAGGGAGATTCAGATTTTCTGAAGTCATGGCAAACTTCCCTGCCCTCTTCTTTCACTGACTTCTCTTAAGCATCTTTATACTGAATACTTGTGTTCAGTATTTCCTTTTAAAGAAAACAGGATCAGTCAGAGATCTGTGAATGCATTTTAAAAAACACAGCAGCAGTTGCAAGTTTTATAGGTGTGGTAAAATTCATCTGATAAGTGGAATGCTCTAGAGTTTAGAAAAGCTTCTCAATAGGCCTCTTTTGTTCAAATCCAGGATCCAGAGTGTGTGGCTGTGACAAATAGTTTAAATTGGTCTGCATAATAGAATAACAGATGTGTTTCAGTTTTCCCTGGGGAGAAGGGGAGTGATGCGCTGGCAAATGTTTCACAACCACCTCTCCAATAAAAATAGCAATAAACAAACAAAAAAACCCACAAAACCCTGATTTATAGTGCTTGCTCATTTCTGTGGTAGCATTTGCATAAAGATGTGTACCATTATATAGTATTTCCACTATACAGATACAATAGACATAAATAATCTCAAGAGCATAAAATAGTAAAGTGTAGTAAAATAATTAGGAAGTGATGCATTTTGAGTACTTATTACATATTTTTTTTTTTGGTATTATTTTATTTATTTATTTTTTTTGTGAGGAAGATCAGCCCTGAGCTAACGTCTGCCAAGCCTCCTCTTTTTGCTGAGGAGGACTGGCCCTGGGCTAACATCCATGCCCATCTTCCTCCACTTTATATGGGACGCCGCCACAGCATGGCTTGACAAGCGGTGCGTCGGTGCGCGCCCGGGATCCGAACTGGCGAACCCTGGGCCGCCGCAGCGGAATGTGTGCACTTAACTGCTTGCGCCCCCAGGCCAGCCCCAGTACTTATTACCTTTTAAAAATATAATTTATTTAAATGTAAGCTTATATAATTTAGCTTTTAGCATTGGCTGTGTTTAACAACAGGCTTGCAAAATTCCTGAAATTTTAACAATTGACTTATGTGAACCTGTATGAGCAGCTTCTGGCAGACCACTAGCTTTGGGGGCCCTGGAACTTTGAGAGGATGAGAGAGAATGACAATTGGCTCCTGGGAAGGGTACATGCCAGAACCTAGGGGAAATGATCTCCAGTAAGAAAGTCTCTCTCCAAGGATGACCAAAGGACTTTGAGTGCTACCAGACACAAACACAGGTTCTTTACCCACCACACAAGAGGGGCCAAATAAAAACTGGAATGCTAGGCTTATGGCAAGGAAAGGGTTTTTATTTCAGGTGACGTCAACTGGGAGACAAGAGCTCTCAAATTTGTCCCATCTCCCTGAAAGATGGGAGGCAAGTGGTTTTAAAGATTGTGAGGAATGTGGCTGCTTGTAGGGAGGGGGATCCTGTGGCCTTGATGGTCAGTGCTTTCCCGCCAGCCTGCATTTGGCCTTGTGAGGCTGCTGGCAAGGAGGAGGAGGGTGAGATAAGGGAATCTGTAAGTGGATGTCCTTGGTTGTCTGCCTCTGTGGTGGAGGGTGGATTCTGGTGCCAGGAAGCTGAGGAGTTGGGGTCTAGGAAGCTTTAGCTTCTTGATGTTCTCTGGATATCAGTTTCTCTGCAATAAAACTTCAAAAACTAGTAATTAGGCAAAACTTCAGTGTGAGTCCAGTGTCTGGCCACTTGGGCTTTTAACAATTTGTAGCTTCTGTTTGCCTTGTGAAGTTCAGGGATACAAAGGTTTAAAGAAACCAATATTTATCTATGAATATAACTTAGAGAAGCAGGGAAAGGGGATGAGTGCTTTGGTTTTAACCCCATATATGCTGAGTTTAATGCAGAGGAACTGATATCAGGGCTGGCATCAATTCCCCCCTATTTTATGTTCATTCCTCAATCTTGAGGGATTTGGGGCAATGACCCATCTAGCTACTTCCTGCTGAATTGGGGCGTAGGTCTCAGTTAGGGGAATGAGACTGTTTAGCACTCATTTGGGAATATTTTTTTGTTCCTGGTTTCAAGTTGACATTTTGCATTATTAGAACTTTTGTACCATGTTCAACAGTTTGGAATAACATCTAAAGGCACATTAAGTATCTGACAAAAGGATAAGAAGAACAGACCACCCAAATTTTAACAGTCCCTGAAAAATAGACTTAATCCCTTGGGGAATCCAAGAAAACAGTCCCAAAAACCAGTCTGGGCCTGGTACCTCTGGGGATACTTGCTGAGAAGGGGCATAGGTTGTTCCATCTCATTGAACCAGTCTCTTAGTAAGGCAATGATGTAGGTAGGCTCCCAAAGTTAGGCCTATATTGTGTGAGCAAGTAATCAGATATTTAATAAGAAGGATTTCTAGAGAAACAAAAAGAAAAAGCAAGGTTAATGTTTGGAGCAAATTATAAACCAGTTCTTGAGACCAGGGGAGCAGCCAAATAAGATTTTAAGAAGTCAGGGTCAAAGCATCTCTTGCAGTTTCAAATGTCTCTGATGATGTTGTGGGGAGTTCAGGTACCTTTCTGAGTGGCTTACACAGCAACAGACATGAATCTTTCTTAAGTTCATGTTAAGTCCTCCAGATTTAGTTTGTAAGGCATCAGGAAAAAAGGCAGATTCAGTTCCCAATGACTGCAAAAGAAAATGATGGAAAAAATTGAAAATGTTAGTTTGGAGATTTGTAGCTAGATATTTCAAGAGACTAGAAGAATTCATGATCCAGTCTGGTTAACAGATATAACAAAAACCTCAGGACAATTAACAGAACCAGAATTTAACATCCACAAATGTATATTATAGTTTCTATTGAAACAAAATTTTTCTCTCTAAAACTACCTTCATTTTTACTAATGATAGCCAAATTAAGACTAACTAGTTTGTAAAATAAGTCTAGTTTTGATAAACCTGGCTCAATTATTTACATAAGTACAGCAAAAATAGTAACTGATCATATATGCTCTTTTAAATCTGCTTTGCTGGAACTTTTTATAAGGAATTTTAGATTGAACCTTAAAGGCCTCTTAAGGCCAGGAAAGCCAAGCCACAGACTTTGTCATCAGACTTTCTTGTACTACCTACAGATTTGGGTGAATTCCTCTCTTCTTTTGAGTTCCCCAAAATATTGAGGTTCCAGGCACCTGCCAGATAAGTGACCTTCCTTACTTATCCAGTAAGGTTGCTGTTTGGAATGCTATAAACAAGATACCAGGCCAATATTTTCAACTGGCTTTATTCCATAAAGTCCAATCTTTGTTTCTCAAAAGCTGTTTGGTCATATCTGAGTCTATGTATGTTTCTCTCAAATATGATATTCCAGTCAAAGCTTTGACAGTATAACCAATGTTTCCAATTGTGTCCTGCTATAAGGAGAACAGATTCTTATTGAACTTATGTAAATAACTATATTGCCATGAAATAATAACATTCACTTACTAAGAGTTTCCAAATTCTGGTGGGATCATGTAGAGAGAAAAAGATAAGTGTTTTAATTCTGCTTACAAAGGTATAAGTCATAGTTCCTTAAGAGAAAAGAGAAAAAGTTTTCCTTAAACCTGGAAAAACAAAACATTAAAAATCAGCAATATTTCAATTGAAAGGTCATAAAAATTATAATCAACCTCATCAATTTATTCAGTCCCATGATATCAACTTTTGATCTTCTGTTAGCATTTTCATGAGGCCATCAGTTATAGTTTTGTAATTTTTTATCTAGTTCAGTTTTATAATCTGAAAGTTTATCAGAAACCTCTGTTCTAGAGTAAATATTAGAGTCCTTTCCATGAATCTCTCTGAGGAGGAAACATATTTTGCAAAAGCATCAAAGTAAAATAACTGTCTGTAAACAAGACCCCAAAATGACAATAGAAAAAGAAATTTGGTTAATTTTGTGACATACAACACTTAAAAGTAACCAGAATTATGACTGATAACCAGGACAGATCAGAATTTTAGGAATTTTATATAGTTTTTAAACATTTATATCAATAACATTTACCCACACAATATCATAGGTTTCTATGAAATAATGTTTAGTTATCCATCCAATCAAAGTGACAACAGAAACAGTTAAAGGCAGAGTTAAAACAGCCAAAAAAAAAACCTTTTTATAATCTTTTTATCAAGAGCAGATAAAAAGTTTAAGAAAATTATCCTTTTAAGAGAGAGAAAGATTAAATTTTAATTTTCCATCAGCTTACTTTAATTAACTTGACTAGGCATAAAATTTTTTAGGGTTTTATTTTAATAAACCTTTTGTTATTTATTTTTTACATTCAGACTTTGTCCCATGTCTTTCTTTTTTTCTCCCAGTACTTTAGGACAAATTTATCTTTCTTAACAAAACCTACAAAAATATCTCTATTGTTTATACCTTCTTTACTGAAAACATACATTTTGCTTTCCTTGTATACAGACATTCCAGAAATATGTGTTTTCTCATAGAAAATTTCTCAGCATGCACAAAGCATGTTTATCAATAAACCCAAGCATCTTTTAGTTTCTTTGAGATAAGAAACCAAAGGCAGACAAATCTATGTTTAGTAATCAATTTTTAATTTTTATTTTGTGTGGAAATGACCCATATACTCAGTAAATTTTATCATTTAACTTAATTTAGAAAAACTCTAAAGTTTTCAAGTTACCAAAAAGTTTTTGGAAGCTATTTTTCAAGAGTATATACCTTAAAACATAATTATTGCACCCAAAAACTCTTATCTATTTTCATTTATCTAAATTATTTATTTTCAGTAATTATGTTTGATTACTTTCAAAAAACTTTGTGTGACAATAAAGCAGTTAGTCATTATTTTAAGTTAAGTACATACACCATAACACATAATTATTGTTAAAAGGTCCCCCCAAAACTTTCATCCTTTTCACATCTATTTAGTTTACTTGTTCCCAATAATTATATTTAGATTGTCTACAAAACCGACATGAGACATTGGACAGAAACACTTATTATTCTGTTATTACTTTTGATGACTAATTTTGTAACAGAGATAACAAGTCTGCATCATATCCTATGCTGATAACTCTGAAAACATATTTATTTAAATTAAACCAACAAACTTAAAGGAGTTCATTTACCAAAGATCATTTTATATCTTGTTAACTTGAAAGACATCTGGGCTAGCTCTATTACATCCAGAAATAACTTATAAAAGTATTTACTCTAAGCCAATTAAATAGAACTCCTTTAGAAACTGTACCATCCAGAGGCAAACACACATAGGGACAGATAAACACAAACAAGGATCTTCAAAATTTTAGCCAGGTCTCAGGTACAAAACTCAAAGGAATAGTTAGATCCAAACTATTTTATAGCAGGAGGATCTGCTCAGGTAGCCAAAAATACTTACTAAAGATTCTTTTTTTTGTTGTAAAGCCTTTTTACAGATGTTTTTGAAATAACTTTGTCTGTGAGAAGTTTATGTATATTAATCAAAGATTGCATCCCACCATGAGAGGTTATGAATCCTCTCTTTTAAGAGCGACCCTTAAGGTGGACTCCTCTGAAACAGAGGTTCCGCAGAATGGCCATTACAATTCCAAATTATCACAAAATTACTTGTTTTCACTTATTTAATTTTAGATCAGGAATTTTGGGGGAGTTGAAGTAGGGAAGCTCAGCAAGAAAAGAGAGAGGAGCAGCAGATTTGGCTTCAGCTGCTGGAATATGTAATTATTTAATTATTTTCTTTTAAAGAGGCAGTAAAGTATTCCTGATTTCATTTAGAAGCCTCAAAAGATTAAAATAGGCTTCTAGTTTGTTGTTTAACTTTGTAGCTAGCTTTTTCCAGTTGCATGTGTAAGTACACCAGTTTGGGTAAACTGAAATCGCCCCATTTTGGCCATTTTTTTTTTTTTTGTGAGGAAGATCAGCCCTGAGCTAACATCCATGCCAATCCTCCTCTCTTTGCTGAGGAAGACTGGCCCTGAGCTAACATCCATTGCCAATCCTCCTCCTTTTTCTCCCCAAAGCCCCAGTAGATAGTTGTAAGTTGTAGTTGCACATCCTTCTACTTGCTGTATGTGGGACCCCACCTCAGCATGGCTGGACAAGCGGTGTGTCAGTGCGCGCCCGGGATCCAAACCTGGGCTGCCAGTAGTGGAGCACATGCACTTAACCACTAAGCCATGGGCCGGCCCGCATTTTGGCCATTTTAACGTAAGATCTCCTTTAGCATGTTTAATTAACGTTGCCTGAAGGGTGGATTTATATACTCTTACAATATCAGGCAGAGAAACATTCCCCAGTGAGACAAAATGTTTATCCCCAAGACATAATCTATAACACAATCAGATAAAAGAGATGCAATTATTTTACATAAAGCCCATTTAAACATACTAATTTTACAAAACTTCATCTTAATTTTATCAACTTTTATACCTCTAATTACAACTTTTATTAGGATTCCATTAACAAGTTTCAGTATTACAATACTGCGTACGGAAAGCATTCCCAGCCAGACATAACATCTATTTCCAAAAAAACATCCGGACAAAGTTGACATAACTTCTCCGTATAATATTTGCTTAAACACTTTAATCTTTATTGTCTTATCAACCTGAGCAGCCTAACTGTTGCCTCAAACAATTGTTGATCAGATTTCCCATTGTGATTTCTGCCTTCTGGCTTTTAAAATATTTTTTTAACTGGGGTGAATAGAACAGGCTTGTGCGAGGTCGTTTTAATGTTGGGGTGCCAATAGGGGGTCCTTTTAGCCCATCCAACCTTAGGCAGTGTTTTATTAAAACCTTTGTTTTAACTATTTATGTCCGTTCTATTCATCCCATTTTTAAAAATAACTAGTTAAACATTTCCATCCTGTTAGGATGAGTCCTGTGACTGCTCCCTTTTTGATTTTTCTTTGTTTTTACCCCTTTAATACTTGTCTTATTTAAACTACTGTCTTATTTACCTTATTATTATTTTTTTAACTCCTCTAAAATTTTCCACCTTGTTGAGAGGAGTTCCTTTTTTCTCCCCCAGTTTCCCTTCACTCCTCTGTTAACTCAATGCCTTCATTAACATCTATAAGACCATGAAAGGAAGCTGAAACTCCAAGTTTAAGTTTTTAAGACTAGTCATTGTATTTTCCTTTTAATTTTGTCTTTTCATAGGCAGCAATAAAACAGCTGTTTATGATAAGAGCTCTCTAAAACTTTTCCAACTTAAGGATCCAGTGTTTGGCCACATTTTTTCTCCAGAGTCTAAATAATATTGTGGCCATGTGGTGTTATAAAAGAAAACTCTCTTCTTCTTGGACATGGGCTCATAGCTGAATACAGCCCATTTAGCCAAGAGGTGGCCCAGAGGGCTTTTCTTGGGGACAGATGGAGTTCCCCACATTTCAGAATTACAAGCATACAGAACAGACAGCCAGACAGGATCCCAAACAGAACAGATACCCAGATGGGATCCCAAACAGAATAGACAGGTGCACCCAACAGATTCTGGGTAAAAGTTCTACAACTATTTCCACTCCAGTAGGGTGCCTTATTAACCAGATGGCCCTGCCTCTCAAAGAGACAGGATCCCTGATGGAGGGGAAGGGAGTTCTCAACGTGCTTACTCTACTCCAGATTGATTCTGTTGACTTACCAGAAGCAAAAAACGAACAAACAAACAATTCTAGAGCCTGTCTCCTTGCCATAAGAAAATGTGCCTAGGGTCAGCAGGGCCGGGTCAAATGGAAAGTATTGGGGCAGTCCCTAGGGCAAATCACCTAGGCAGCTGCTGGACTGCTTCCCAAGAAATTCCAGTCAGCCCAAGAGGGGCCAAATAAAAACTGAAACGCCAGGCTATGGCAAGGAAAGGGTTTTTATTTCAGGTGATGTCAGCTGGGAGATGAGAGCTCTCAAATTCATCCCATCTCCCCAAAAGATGGGAGGCAAGGGGTTTTAAAGATTGTGAGGAATGTGGCTGCTTGTAGGGAGGGGGATCCTGTGGCCTTGCTGGTTGGTGCTTTCCCACCAGCCTGTATTTGGCCTTGTGAGGCTGCTGGCAGGGAGGAGGCGCGTGAGATAAGGGAATCGGTAAGTGGGTGTCCTTGGTTGTCTGCCTCTGTTGTGGAGGGTGGATTCTGGTGCCAGGAAGCTGAGGAGTTGGGGTCTAGGAAGCTTTAGCTTCTTGATATTCTCTGGACATCAGTTTCCCTGTAATAAAACTTCAAAAACTAGTAATTAGCCAAAACTACAGTTTGAGCCCAGTGTGAGGCCACCTGGGCTTTTAACAATTTGTGACTTCTATTTACCTTGTGAAGTTCAGGGATACAAAGGTTTGAAAAACCCGATATTTACATATGAATGTAACTTGGAGAAGCAGGGAAAGGGGATGAGTGCTTTTGGTTTTAACCCCACATATGCTGAGTTTAATGTAGGAGAACTGATATTAGGGCTGGCATCATGAGGACAGTGCTTTAAAGAACTAAATTTTAATTTGTTTCCTATTCTGTGCTATGCTGTAGACTCTGGTCCTTTTCCTTACATCTTTAAGTGAAAGTGTGATAGACACGTGGACTCATGTTTGGTGGTACTTTGAGGATCAGAGTCCATGCTAGTGATGAAATAATGTGGAAAGAACACAGCTATAGAAGGTGAGATGACAACAGATGTTGGAAACTATGTAGGAGTAGTAATTTGGAGTGAGAGGTTAGCAGGCGAATATAAGCACTGCTCACTTGCCACCTATCCAGCAATCCTCAGAAACAGGGATTTACAACTGAGCATGGGTGGGGGCTTGAGGTGTTTTATTTCGATGTTAAAGGAAGGAGTGACTCTAGAAAGCTAGGAGATTTAGAGACATTTGGTTTAAATATTTAATAAATTCTTTATTTTAAAAATGGTTTAAATCAATAAGAATGACACAAAGAGATAAGAACTGATTATTTTCTTTGGGTATTGAATAAATGAAGAGTTGTTCTAACTTAGAGGGGTCACTTTTCCATCCCTGTTTTTCTTTTGGCAGTAGGGATGCATGGCAATATGTACTGATAAAGGTAATTAGCATATCGGGAGCCACAAAATGGAGGCTGCCCCAAATCTAAACTTAAGTCAACTTGTACTTAGGGGAAACACCTGTCAAGGAAACATAACATACACCAATCCCAGTCCTCCAACTCAGCTTAGCTAGCTTACCTTACCCTAGAAAATAGGACCTGCTAGCCTTATAAGGAAATCCCCGACCTCCTAGCAAATCATGCTCTGTGTCCGTGTTGCCTCTTCTAACACTCTATAAAACTCACTCTTGCCCAAAATCCCTCTGGAAGACTGTGCTACCGCTTGTGAGGCACTGTACCCCCCAATCCATGGATTGTTTTCCCTTGAATACAAGACATCACACTTGTTACTATATTGTTTTAGTTTTGTTATTTGACTGTTAAAACCAAATTCTAAAAGTTATGCCAGCAAAATTATTACAAAAATTGCTCCAGACTTCCAGAAGCTTTAGACATTCAGATGAGCTGACCAGAAGAAACAATATATAAAGTAAAGCTAAGCTGCTATAATGGCTGCCACCATGTCTTCGTCCTAAAGCCTTATAGGAGAGGTCCTTAGGTCATCTTTCATAGCCCACCAACTCTTAATTCATATATATGGTAAATGTGTTAGAAGCTTGGAACTTTCAGCCCTATTCCCCATCCTCCAGGAAGGGGAGAAGGACTGAAGTTTGAGTTAATGATTGATCATTCTTATGGTATAAAGTCTCCATAAAAATCTCAGCGTTGAGTTGCTGAACACATGGAGGTACTGGGCAAGTGGTGTTGTCACCCAGAGAAGACCCTGAAAACATTTTCCATGTCTAATGCTCTGTTTCTGAGTTGTGCTTGCTTATATGAACCAAGGCAGAACATTGCCAAATGGCCAAACCGCAGAACCAGTTCAAACCAGAAAGGTCCAAGATGGCGATGGGGTGCTGGGCGCAAAAGGAAGAGTCTGCAAAATGTACTGTGTGCAAGAAGGGAAGATCTGTGCATGCCCCAACTGCCTCCTGCCCCAAACAATGACGAGAAGACCCCTCCCCCTTCATACTCCATAAGAACCCTGCTCACCACTCCTTCAGGGAGAAGGTGTTTTAGAGCATGAGCTCTGCCTCCTCCATTTATTGATCAATGAATAAAATTTCTGCTCTGCTCTTCTGAACCTGGTCTTGTTCTATTGGTGCAAGTGGCTCAGGGCAAAAGGACCCACTTGTGGGTCACGCGTCCCTTAGGGCTTGGTGACAGTGTACCTGGTGAGGGCATGGTTCATCCATGTTGTAGCACATCACATGGTGTCCTTATTTTTATTTTTTTTGGTGAGGAACATTGGCCTTGAGCTAACATCTGTTGCCAAACTGCCTCTTTTTGCTTATAGTCTTATAGCACGAGACTCAAAGCTAAAATTGCTCATCTTACGGTCATGCATGACTTCCAAATTACCAAAATTTTATCTTAAGTTTTCTGCAGAATTTGTCATCACTTCCACTTTCTTGAACTTTATTTTCCTTGAAATGTTGTGACCCTGAGATCTGTGGGTTCTCCTACCTCTCTATCAATTACTTTTGTGGTCATCTCTTGGATTCTCCTTCTCCGTGGTAACTCCTCAGTTACCCAATGCTCCCTACATGTCCTTTTTTCCCCCTCACTGAACATACACTTCCTGGATGATCTCACCAATCTCACGGCCTCAGCTGCCATCAAAATATATGTGGCTCCCCACAGTTGGGGCTATAGCTCCTGCCCCAACTGTGCTCCCTTGCTCTACTCCTGTATTTCTGACTGCCCACTGAATAGCATTTGGATGTCCTTCAGATAGTTCAAATTCATTCAACACTGAATTAATTATCTTCTTCTCCCAACTTCCTTCTCTTCATTTTTGAATTTCACTCAATCACTAAGATATATTTGACTCATCATAGTCATATTCCTCTTCCTCATCTCCCATATGTGGTCAAGTCACCAATTCCTGTGAATTCTGTTTCTGGACTATAATTCTGTTTCTGAATTGTTAACATTGATTAAAACCAACTCTTTGCCTCTTTCAAACCTATGTCTGTACACCAAAAAGTTGGTGGAGAAAAACACAAGTGCATTGCCCTAGCTTCATGGAAGTCTAGGAAACATAGCTTATTAGATGTTCTGTTTCTATAGCACAGGAAAGCACAATAGAAGGAAGATGGAATGGAAGCTGAATGTAAACCCACTATCCTAACATATCACCCTGAGATTAAGATACATGGCTCCACAAAGTAGGACATGTTCTAGGTTGAGAATTGTTATATTTGTGTGTGTGTGTGTACCCACCCCAGATAAGAAGTTTTTGTTGCAGTTTATTATTTGTAAATTTTTAAAAATAGAAAACTCCCCAAAAGTCACTACCTCAGAGAAGCCTTCCTATCTAAGTAGGCTTCTCCTATTATTTTCTAATCATTTCTTCATTGGTTTACCAAATATTGAGTGTCTATTTTGTAACAGGCAATATTCTGTGTTTTAGGAATACAGTGAAGAAAAGGAACAAAATCCATACCTTCATTGAACTTAGAGTCTAGTGGGGGAGCCGGGCAAAAGAGTGTATAGAAATAATGTATTTTCCAAAAGTGATCCATGCTATAAGAAAATAAATGGTAACAGGATGGAATGAATGGGGGTGGAAAGGTTGGTAACAATTTTAGGTGGGAAAATCAGGGAAAACCTCTTTGAGGAGATGAGATTTTAGTGTAGATATGAATGATGAGAAAAATCTAGCTACACAAGGACCTGGAGGAAGAGATCTCCGCAGAGAGAGAGCAACAGGTATAAAGACCCTGAGGTGGTATAGCTTGGCATGCTCAAAGACACTGTCAATATCTCTGAAGGCCTCCTTCATAGCACTTATCACAGACTGGGTCATATATTCATTTGTGTTTACCTATTTAGATCTATTTGTTTAGTGTCTGTTATCCCCATGATTCCCTAGGACCAAGGCCGTGTCTACCATGTTAAAGGTCTATACTTGGTACTTGGCACACAATGAGCAGCTAAGTGTTTACTGACTGAATGACTAACTAAATAACAACTACTTAATACATAAAATTATTTGTAGGATTAATTGTAGAAGAGGTACTTTTTGTTTTATAAATATAAAATTATAATATTGACTACGCCTTTTCAAACTACATATTCTGCCCTCTATCATAATCAGGCTCCTTTCCTGCACTCTTCTTCCCTTGAAAATCCCTGTTCTAAGAAGTTAGATATTCAAGTTACTTTCCCTTTTGTCTTAAATTGCTATAAATTTACCCTATGATTTGGATTGTTCTTAGATCCTGAGAAGGGCTTTGATAGGGATGTTCTCCTTTCCTTGGGTCACTAGGAGTGTTAATCATATTCAGTCTATGGAAGTGAATGAAGGGAGAGGGAAACACAGAATTTACGGGGATTATGGGACATCCAGGAGGTGTCCAGTCAGCAGAATCTAGGGAAACAAGTCTATTTATGAGACAGGAATCATAAGAGAAGCCAAGCCAAGGAGAGGTAAGGAGCAGCCAGAAAGACACAGAAGACTAGGATGGCGCAACTTACTGAAATCTAAAAGGAGGGAAACATGAAGGGTGGGAAAGATTCTGTAATGTCAAATGCTGCAGAGAGCACCAGAATGCAGAGAAAAGACTCCTGCATCTGGACATTAGTGCCTTTTAAGAGTGCAGCTTCAGAAGAGTGGTGGGGCCAGATGTGAGGAAGTAAAATCTTTGGATATACGCCATTCATTCTAGAGGTCTGGTAGTCATAGGTCAATAATAACGTCCCCTTCCTTCTTTTCCACAGGAAATGTCTTTAGATAACCTCTGGGAAGAGGGAAGTCAGGTGGTCAGACCTCCTCTCTCTCTAGTTGAGAAGTCACTTCTCAGCCCATTCTCATCACCTTGAAATTTAGAATGAAATGTCTGTCTAGTGACTCTGGTGCAGGATTACCTTATCTCTGTTCTGCATCCATTTGTGGAGATCATCCTCATATCAACATATACACTGGACCCTGAGGGAGGTTAAGTGGTTCTTTACTAATAGCTTCAGGTAAATGCCCTAAAGCCACACAGGATCCAAGTGTTGGTTTGGGAGTGGGGTGGGGAGTGGGCAAAAGAGATCAAGCACTGTTATTTGGGGACTAGCTAATTTGCTTCTTTGACTAACATGAGGTGGGGCAAAGCTTCATGGCTTAGTCTAGAGGTTGGAAACTTAAGTAGTTGGATGCTATTTATAGGTATCAGGCAGATATAATAAGTGAGTGAAGCAGGCAAGGCAGGTCAGGGATGAAGTGCAGAGTGCAAGCCCCATTTAGAATAGGACAAATGCTACTCAGCACCAGATAATTGTTGCCCTGTAGAAATGTGGTCCCACTGTGGTCAGACATCTGGAAAACACTTTTAAAGGAAAGTAGGAAATCAGGATCACTAGATGAATTGTCCCAATTTTTTTTTTTTTTTTGGTGAGGAGGATCAGCCCTGAGCTAACTTCTGATGCCAGTCCTCCTCTTTTTGCCAAGGAAGATTGGCCCTGGGCAAATATCTGTGCCCATCTTCCTCTATTTTATGTGGGACACCCCCACAGCATGGCTTGACAAGCAGTGCCTCGGTGCACTCCTGGGATCCGGGCCCACGAACCCCCGGCCACAGAAGAGAAGTGCGTGCACTTAACCACTATGCCACTGGGCCAGCCCTGAATTGTCCCAATTTTTCATGTTACCAATAAAAAAAAAGACACTATGGGGTCCAAACATCTGTACATAGGATCCTGGTCTCCAGCTGCCAGTATGTGATTTCTGGTTTAGGACTTCAGAAAGTATGCCAAGGGAATACTCTCCTCATTCTTTGATTCATTACTACACCCCCCCCCGCCCCCCGCCCCACAACACCCTCATCATGGTGTCCCGGGCCCCCTTTCTTCAGGCACTCACTAGCCTTGGATTGTTTTCTCCTTGATCCTTATCTGCTAGCTCTGAGGGAAGGAGAGGAATGGGCATTGCCGTATAGATAGGAATGGGGAAAAGATTGGGGCTGTTTCAACTCTAGTTCAGTTCCTCAAATCCACAAGGATGCCATCAGTTTTCTCTTAAAGTACTTGAAGATAAACATAACCTCAGTGAAAGATTAATTTCTTCTTGAAGACTACCCCATGTAATTTACATGCAAAAATGACTGTATCTTCTATTAAGTAGACTGGAATCACCGAGGGAATTAAAAACTACTGCTGCCTGAGACCCAGCCTAGACTAATTAAATCAATATTTCTGGGTGTTGAGTCCTGCATTGGTAGCTTTAAAAGCTCCTCAGGTGTTTCTAATGAGCAGCCAAGGTGATAAGAACCACTGCTTAGGTGATATGGGGGTTATTATTGAGAATACATGAACGGTGAGAGAGTTTGGAATAGCTGAGGGAGTAAAATTATCATTGAATGGAGCAAAAGCCCAAAGAGAAATTGAATGGATTTGTAGTGTGCAGCATGGTTCATTGATTTTCTCCTGGACTTTGCAGGTTGAGTGTAGTCACTGGGAAATCAAGATAGGGGATAGGGGGTCATTTGGATTGGATACTGGCCCAGCAAAGTAGAAAGCTAAGGAAGAGGGCACATAAAGTGTTAATGACTTTATTGATCTGTGGACAGGAATGAAAGATATTCAGATAGGGACTAAGGGCCAGATGACTTAAAATGCATGAAGGAGGGAGGGAACACCAAGGAAGATAGGGAGAGGGTAAGGAAGAGGACGAGGGGTAATTTCAAATTTCAGATTTCAGAGGCAGATCAGGCCATGGTGGTGGGAAAGTTTGGGGTTTGTCATCCAGGTGTGACTCCATTGAAGAGCTGTCCCTGTGAATAGAAGGAACCTCTTCTGGTGTTCAGCATTCACCAACATTGGTTGTATTCTAACAATCTTGATGTCATTCATTCTGCATCCTGGTCCTTTACCGAGTCTTTAAATTTCCTCTTTCACCCCCATCTACCAAACTTACTTTCGATCTATTGTTTGTTCATTCACTCAACAGATATTTATTGAGTGTCTATTTTTGATGAAATAGGTACTAAGTGGGGTTCTTAAAGGGGAAAGGACTTTTCCTGAACATCTGACTATCTTACCACACCCTCCATTAACTCTTTAAAAGTGATTCTCAATATAATTTTCTACCCAGTTAAGTCTGTTAAATAATTTGTCAGCTTCATGTTCTTTTAGGAACATCCCTCTTGGAGCATCTGATCTTGTATTCCATCCTAGGATGGTTGTTTTTTACGTCTAATGCACAGCAATTGTCTCTGGACTTCCCTTTGCCATCACCTTAGACAACCCTTTTACCTACCTCCTCTGTGAGATACCCCAACTTTTGTATCCTATGATTTCATCTATATATTTCTGAATTGTTTTCCTTCTTTATTATTATCTTCCCAGGACAGCCAGTCACAGCCTTCTTACCTCAATCAAAGCAGTTTAATAGTGGTGCAGTTTCCTCTATTCTACAGTGAGAACATTAAAGAACAAGTTTACCTTCTGGACAAAACTTTTTGGGGTAGTTTTGTCTGTGGAATGTTTGAATTATTTACAATGAGCATTTATTATTTTTGTGGTCAAAAAATACTAAACACTAAAAATTACTACACACTAAAAAAGATATATTAGAGTGACGTTAGCTAGATGGTGGAATAAGAGTCCTAGCCCTTGTCTTCCCACAGAAATACTGATTTAATAACCGTTCACGGACAAAAATATATTTATGAGAGCTCCAGAGTCTAGGTGAGAGGTTCCAGTGCCCCAGTGGAGCACAAAATCTGAGAACAGCCACACTGAAAAGAATAGTAAGAACAGTTTCACTTTACTCACATCATCCCTTCCCCAAGCTGGCACAGCTCAGTACTGAGAGAGACTCCCTCAGTTTGTGATTTCTCCCACAGGAGAAATAAAGAGTGAAATGAGTGTCCTGCACCCCAGTCTTTCAGAATGATGCTCGAGAGTCCTGTGTCTGTCTTGTCTCACCCAGAATGCTGAGGGAACTCACATTCTTGGATCATTGAGGAGCAGCTAAGAACAAAGAAAAAGGGGTGGGGCTCACAGCAACTGATGTATGGATCTCAACAACTGGCCTGTAGACCCAGCCAGCCAGCTGGCCCACTGGTGGACTCCAGCAGCTGGCCTGCATATGATGCTGTAGACAGTGCCCCATATGTGCCCCCACAGATAGCACCTCACGCATGCCCCTGCAAACAGCACATAGACCTCAGCAGCCAGCATGAGTCTCAGCAGCCAGCTTGATTCTGCAGGATTAGGAGAAGGTGCATAAACCTGAGACTTCTCCTTCAGTAGGGAAGGGGAGCAATGGAATTTGCACCCATTACCCTGGCATCTCTGTGCACTGCTCTAGGGAAAATGGATTGGTGACTCAGAACTTGGCCTGGCTTTGCAGAGTAGAGAGAAGGCACATAATCCTAAGACATCTTCTTCAGGAGGGAAGGAGAGAAGTGGAGCTTGCACCAAATGCCCTGGCATTTCAGAGCACTGCCCTAGGGAAAAGGAGTGGGTCACTCTAGCACCCAGAAAAGCTCTGCAGAATTGAAAGAATGCACACAATCCCTAAGACTTCACCCTCAGAAAAGAATGAGAAGAGTGGAGTGGACACATCCATAAAAAAGATTTGAGAGACCCTCCAGAATCTCTAGCCTAGATGACTGTGAAGATCTTTCCCTCCTGACACCAGTCTGTAAAGAGTAGAAGAAGTGACTGCTCCTTCAAATGTGCAGACACCATTGCAAGGCTACAAGAAATATAAAGAATCAGGGAAACACGACACCAGCAAAGGAATAAAATAAAGCTCCAGTAACAAACCTCAAAGAAATGGAGATCTACAAATTGCATGAAAGAATGAAAAATAATCATCTTAAAGAAGCTTAGTGAGCTACAAGAGAATGCAGACAACTAAATAAAATCAGGAAAACAATACATGAACAAAATGAGAAGTTCAACAAAAAGAAATCACAAAAAAGAATCAAACAGAAATTCTAGAGCTAAAGAACGTAATGATTGAACTGAAAATTTTAATATAGAGCTTCAACATCAGATTCAAGCAAACAGAAGAAAGAATCAGTGAACTAAAAGACAGATCATTTGAAATTATTTAGTTGGAGGAAGAAGAAGAAAAAAGAGTGAAGAAAGCCTATGGGAATTATAAGACACCGTTAAGATAACCAATATATACTTTATGGGAGTCTAAGAAGGAGCAGAGAAAGAGAAAGGGGGCAGAAAGCTTATTTAAAGAAATAATAGCTGAAATTTTCCCAAATATGGGGAGAGAAATAGATGTCCAGATTCATGAAGACTAAAGGATACCAAACAAGTTGAACCTAAAGGGGTTTACACCAAAACATATTATAATTAAATTGCCAAAAGTCAAAGACAAAGAGAATTTTGAAAGCAGTAAGAGAAAAGTGACTTGTCACATGAGGGAATCAGTAGGTTTCTCAGCAAAAACCTTGCAGGCGAGGAGGGAGTGGGATAATATGTTCAAAGAGCTGAAAGAAGAAGACTGTCAACAAGAATATTATACTTAGCAAAACTCTCCTTTAAAAATGAAGCAGAGATAAAAACTTTCCCAGACAAACTAAAGCTGAGCGAGTTCATCACCACTAGACCTGCCTGCCTTACAAGAAGTGCTAAAGGGGGTTCTTCATCTTGAAACAAAAGGATGCTAAACAACAATACCAAAACATAATAAAATATAAATTTCATTGGCAAAGGTAAATATATAGACAGATACAGAATAATGTCATACTGTAATGGTGATGCACAAGTCACTTTTAACCCTAGTACAAAAGTTAAAAGATAAAAGTATTAAAATAACTATAAATACAAAAATCTGTCAATGGATAGACAATTTAAAAAATGTAAATTATGACATCAATAATATAAAATGTGTGTGTGTAGGGGGGAGAAGTAAAAGTGTAGAGTTTTTGTATGTAATTGAAGTTAAGCTGCTATTAGCTTAAAATACACTCTTATAATTATAATATGTTTTATATAACCCTCAGGATAACCATAAAGAAAATACCTAAAGAAGATACATAAAAGAAAAAGAGAAATTAATTGAATTATGTAAATACAAAAATAATCATCCAATCACATGAAGCAGAGCAAGAGAGGAAGAGAAGAATAAAAAAAACCACAAAATAGACAGAAAAAACAACAAACTGTAGTAGTTTGATATGAAATACTTTCATATCAATAATTACTTTAAATGTAAATGGATTAAACACCCATATCAAAAGACTTCGAGTCCCTGAATGGATAAAATAACAAGATCCAATTATATGCCGTCTACAAGAGACTCACTTTAGATCTAAGGATATGCATAGGTTGAAAGTGAAGGGGTGGAAAAAGATATTCCATGCAAATGGTAAGCAACAGAGAGCAGGGCTTGTTTTACTTATATCAGACAAAATAGACTTGAAGTCAAAAGTTATAGGAAACAAAGAAAGTTACATACAAAATGATGAAAGTTATTACATAAATGTTGAAAGTTAAAATATAAATTGAAACCATTCTTTCAATAATAGATAGAATATGCAGACTGAAAATCAGTAAGGAAACAGCAGACTTGAAAAACACTGTAACCAAATGGACCTAACAGACATATTCAGAACATTTCACCCAACAGCAGCAGAATACCCATTCTTCTCAAGTGCACATAGAACATTCTCTAGGATAGATCAAATTATAGGTCACTTTTTAAAGCAAGTCTTAAAAATTTTAAGAAGATTGAAATAATTCCAAATACCTTTTTCTGACCACATTGGGATGAAACTAGAAAACAATAACGTAAAGAAAATGGGAAAATTTACAAATATATGGAAATTAAACAGCATAGTCTTGACTACTTATTGGGTCAAAGAAGAAATCAAAAGAGAAATTAGAAAATATCTCAAGATAAATGAAAATAAAAACACAACATACCAAAATTTACAGGATGCAGCAAAAGCAGTAGTAGGAAGGAATTTTGTGGCAATAAATGCCTACATTGATAAAAAGAAAAATCTCAAATAAAAAGCCTAACTTTACACCTGAAGGAACTAGAAAAAGTAGAAACTAAGCACAAAATTAGCAGAAGGAAGGAAATAACAAAGATTAGAACAGAGAAATAGAAAATAGAAAAACTCAACAAAACCAAGAGTTTGTTTTTTTAAAAGATAAACAAAATCAACAAACCCTGTGCTAGACTAAGAAAAAAAAGAAGACTCAAATAAAATCAAAAGTTAAAGCAGAGACACCACAACTGATGCCACAGAAATAAAAAAGATCATAAGAGACTATTATGAAAAATTATACACCAACAAATTGGACAACCTAGAAGAAATGGATAAATTCCTGGAAACATACAACTTACCAAGATTGAATCAAGAAGAAATAGAAAGCTTGAACAGACCAATAACAAATAAGGAGATTGAATAAGTAATAAAACACCTTGTAAGATAGAAAAACCTAGGATCAGATGGCTTCACAGGTGACTTCTACCAAACATTTAGAGAAGAATTAATACCAATTTTCTTAAACTCTTCCAAAAAGTGTAAGAAGCAAGAACACTTGTGAACTCATTTTATGAGACCAGTATCATCCTGATACCAAAGCCAGACAAAAATACCACAAGAAAAGAAAACTATAGCTGCAAAAATCCTCAACAAAATATTAGCACACCAAATTCAACAGCACATTACAAGGATCATATATTGTGACTAAGTGGGATTTATCCCTGGAATGCAAGGATGGTTTGACATATGAAAAGCAATCAACGTGATACACCATATTAACTGAATGAAGAATAAAAATCACACTCTCATCTCAATAGATACAGAAAAAGCATTTGACAAAATTAACACCCTTTCACGATAAAAGCCCTCAACAAATTAGGTGTAGAAGGAACTTACTTCAACACAATAAAGGCCATATATGAAAAACTGACAGTAAGCATCATACTCAATGGAGAAAAACTGAAAGCTTTTACAGTCAGGAACAAGACAAAGATGCCTTCTCTTGCCACTTTTATTCAACATAGTACTGGAAGTCATAGCTAGAGTAATTGGACACGAAAAAGAAATAAAAGGCATCAAAATCAGAAAGGAAGAAGTAAAATTATCTCTGTTTGCAGATGACATGGTGTTATATGTAAAAATCTCTGAAGACCCCATCAAAAAGATGTTAGAAATAATAAATAAATTTAGTAAAGTTGAAAGATGTAAAATTCACATACAAAAATCAGTTGCATTTCTATGCACTAACAACAAACTATCTGAAAAGGAAATCAAGAAAACAATTCAATTTACAATAGCATTAAAAAGAACAAAATACTTAAGAATAAATTTAACCAAGGAGGCGAAAGACTTGTACACTGAAAAGTATAAAACATTGCAAAAAGAAATTAAAGAAGACACAAATCAATGAAAAGACATCCCATTTACACAGATTGGAAGAATTACTATTGTTAAAATATCCATATTACCCAAAATGATCTACAGATTCAAAGCAATCCTTACTGAATCCCAACAATGTTTTTGCAGACGTAGAAAAAATTCATCCTAAAATTCGTATGGAATCTCAAAGGACACTGAATGGCCAAAACAATCTTAAAAAGAACAAAGTTGGAGGCCGTACACTTCCTGATTTCAAAACTTACTACAAAGCTGCAGTAATCCAAACAGTATGGTACTGGCAAAAGATAGACAAAGAGACAAAGGAAATAGACTAGAGAGCCCAGAAATAAACCTTAAATTATAGAGTAAAATGATCTTTGACAAGGGTACCAAGAATACACAATGGGGAAAGGTTAGTCTCTTCCATATATGGTATTGGGAAAACTATATATCCACATGCAAAAGAACGAAATTGGACCCTTATCATATACCATACACAAAAATCAAATCAAAATTGATTAAAGACTTAAACATAAGCCTTGAAACTGTAAAATTTCTGGAAGAAAATATAGGAGGAAAACTTCTTGACATTGGTCTTGGCAATGATTTCTTGGATTTGATATCAAAAGCCCAGGCAATGAAAACAAAAATAGACAAAGGGATTACATCAAACCAAAAGGTTTCTGCACAGCAAAGAGATCAATCAATAAAATAAAAGACAACCTACAGAATGGGAGAAAACATTTGCTAACCACATATCTGATAAAGGATTAATATCCAAAATATATAAGAAACTCCTAAAACTCAATATCTAAAAACCAAATAACCCAATTGAAAAATGGGCAAAGGACCTGAATAGATATTTATCCAAAGAAGGCATATAAATGGCCAAGAACCATATGAAAATGTGCTCAAAATCACTAATCATCAGGGAAATTCAAATCAAAACCACAATGAGATGTCATCTCACACTTGTTAGGGTAGCTGTTATAAAAAAATTAAAAGTTAACAAGTGTTGGTGAGGATGTGGAGAAAAGGGAACCTTTGTACACTGTTCGTCGGAATGTACATACATTGGTGCAGACACCAAGGAAATCAATATGGAATTTCCTCAAAAAATTAAAAATGGAACTATTGTGATCCAGCAATTCCACTTCTGAGTATATATCTAAAGGAAATAAAATTCATGGATGAACCTGGAGGACATTATGGTCAGTGAAATAAGTCAGACACAAAGGAACAAATTGTGTATGATCCTACTTATATGAGGAATCTAAAACGGTTAAACTTAGAAGCAGAGAAGGAATGGTGGTTACCAGGGCATGGGGGAGGGAGAGTAGGGAAGGTGTTGGTCAAAGGGTATAAAATTTCAGTTATGCAAGGGGATTAAGTCCCAGAGATCTACTGTGCAGCATAGTGCCTATAGTTAACAATACTGTATTGTGTACTTAAAATTTTGCTAAGAGAGTAGATCTTATGGTAAATGTTCTCACCACAAAAAAAATTAAAAATTTAAAAAATAAAGAGAGTGGAGGAAACTTTTGGAGGTGATGGATATGTTTATAGTATTCATTGTGGTCATGGTTTCATAAATGTACACTTATCTCCAAATTCATCAAGTTGTATGCATTAAATATGTACAGCTTTTTGTATGTCAATCATACTTCAATAAACTGTTTTTTTAAAAAAATCTCAAACACACAAAAAATCAGGGAATTCTTCCCAGGGGAAGAGGAGCATTATTTCTCATATGGAGTAAAAGAATGGAATTCAAAAATTTGAGCAGAGAAAAGGTAGGAAATGATGTGGAGGTTGGGTACAGACAACGTATCCTTTCTCCTTTCTTTTTATGCTGAAGGTTTGAGAGAAGATTCTGTCAGTTCAGAAGAATGTAATTTAATAACATTAATAATAACAACAATGAGACCTGACATTTATTGAGCTCTTTTATGTGCTGAGCACTATGCTAAGGGCTGCACGTACATTGTCTTATTTAATTCTACAAAACTCCATTACATATTCATTTACTATTAAAAAATATTTATTGAACATTTGTTACATGCTTGATACTGTGCCAGGTGCTAGGGATACAGTGATAAACAAAATCATCATGGTTCCTGCTCCTGGAAAGCTTACAGTATAGTAGGAGAAACAGAATTAAACAAATAAAAATAAATATTTAATGACGTGATAAATGACATGGAAGATGTAACAGAACAATAGGGGGATCCACTTCAGATAGAGTGGTCTGAGAAGGTCTGTCTTAGAAGGTGACATACGTAAGCTGAGACCTAAAGAATAAGCAGGAGCCAGGCAGGCAGAGGAAGGGCCTTGAGGCAGATGTAAATAACTGTAACATAGAGAACTCTTTTCTCTAATAGAAGAGCTGAAAGAAGATCAGGGAGGCTAAATAGAGAGAGTTGGGGGAGAGCGATAATAGCTGAGGCTGGAGATGGGCCAGATCATCCAGGGCCAAGGAGACTGTTTCGTTCTGAGTGCACTGGGAAGTCTTGCAGGGTTTTAAGCAGACAAGTGAAAGATCTGATATATATTAAAAATACAACACTGGGGGGCCGGCCCCACGGCCTAGTGGTTAAGTTCGGTGTGCTCTGCTTCGGTGGCCTTGGTTCTCAGGTTCGTTTCCTGGGCGCGGACATAAACCACTCACCAGCCATGCTGTGGCTGCGACCCACATACAAAATAGAGGAAGATTGGCACAGATGTTAGCTCAGGGTGAACCTTCCTCAAGCAAAAAAAGGAGGATTGGCAACAGATGTCAGCTCAGGATGAATCTTCCTCAGGAAAAAAAAAATTACTCTGGCTGTCTTGTGGAGAATGGATGGGAGGGAAACAAGAGCAAAAGTTGGAGAGAGTTGTTTGGACTGTGTTGCAGCATTCCAGGTTAGAGATGATGATAGTTGGATATAGGATTGTGGTTCAAGATTTGGAGAGAAGTGGATAGGTCAAAGATATTTATTTGGAGATTGACTCCAAAGGGCCTGGGGACAGCAAAGCTGAAGTCAGGAATAACATGGGTTCCTGGTTCGCGCAACATGGCTGATGTATTACCAGCCTCCTTTTTCAGCCTAGGAAACCAAAGCTCCACGTGGTTAGGTAGGTCCCAGGAGGTGTGTCTAGTAAACGATGTATGAGAATTAAGCACGGACCCATCCAACTCCAGAGACATCACACATAACCAACACACTCTACTCTTTCTCAGTGAGTCACAATCCTGCTGCTTTCTGAAAGGAGAGAAGTGGTGTCTTCTGGATTATAAACTCTCTGTCAATCATAACTCCATTTGCTTAGTTACCAAAAAGAAAGTCAATATCCAGGCATGTTATTTGAAGCGTATTTTGGCCTGGAGCAGATTAGAAAATGTTATTTGGATCACATGATGGAAATGATGTTGTTCCTTAGATGTTTGACCTAGGTAAGCAGGTTCAAATATGAATGACTGAAACTGATAATCCTAGATGTTCAAATTCTTCTGCCAGGCAGAAACCAAGCTCTGTTATCTCCCATAGGAACAGGAGAAGATATGTCATTCCTGAATTCCTTTGAGACCTTTCCGCCACTTAGACGACATCATTAAGGGCAGTTGATCTGGAAGAAAGGGGTTTACTCTAATGGGAAAAAGAGGAAAATAAAGTAGGTTAATATGGACCAGAGCCTCAGGCAACCTCTCATGGCTACAGAGGAGGTCTGGAGAGTACTATCAGGCAGATAGGGACAATGACAGCACAAGGCAGGATTAAATTAAAAAACAAATAGGCTGAAAACTCAGTTGTGTGTGATGATCCTAATACAAGATACCTTCTTGGATATGTTTTGGTCATGTCCTGAGACTTTCTGTATCCTGCTGCTATTTGTGCATCAGTAAAATTATATAGGTCCTATGCATTTTATTTGAAAAGTTATAGGTCTGAGGAGAGAGGTAAGAATGTTAAGAACGGGGGAAATTATGAGCTTACCTCTTCGGGCTGTTGAATTGTGGAGTAAATTGTGGAGGACTCTTTGTTTTCTGTAGGTGTTGAGATTTTCGTTTTCTGTCAAAAATAATCATACCCATTTGGCTCACACAGACAAAGAGACACTCATGCCTGTTCATATTCTCAGGAAACATAGTGTGACAAAAGAGGGATGATGTCCAAGTTCTTCAGGAGGAAGGCTATGGAGTGTTTAGCAAGAGGAGCTGGAGACCAAACACTACCAGCTCTCAAACTTGTGAAAGTTTAGTGGCATTTCCTGAGCCCCAAACAGAAGCACAACATCCCAGCAAATCAGTGGGCCCAAGAACCAGAGAGAGACATAAGGATGACCTTGTTGGCAGATGGTGTGAAGGAAAGGAAGCATTCTTGTCCTGCATCCATCTGTACTCTCCTCCCTTCATTTCTAAGAACTAACTTATATTCTAGATGGTTATGATATTACATCTTTTGTCTCAGATCTTAACTAGCTATAACTAGAGGTATTGCCTGCTCCATTTTGTCCCTGTGATTCTAACTGCCTAGTCATCATGTCATTGGGTTCTCCTCAAGTGTGGGGAACTGGTAGAGTAGTAGGGACACCTGGTCTTAAGAATGGCTCTGCTTGGAATACAAAGTAAGCGATAACAGCAGAAGTCACCCATGCTTACAGGTTTTGACATTTAAAATTAATTAAGGAAATTTAGGGTATTATCAAGACCTCTGAAACTCTCCAAAGTACAATTTTTTTGCTAAAGAAAAGTTAAATTTTCTGGAGACTAGTTTCTTGGTTTGTTAAGAGTGATTCATCTTGTCTTCAAGAGGAAATTGGAAAGGCAATAAAAATATCTGAATAATTGAGAGTACCCTCTCTTGTTCCCTCCCTTCGAGAAGCCTACTTTGCAAACGCCTGGGAGGGGCTGTGTGAGGGGAGATTTGCTTGGGGAAATCCAAGATTTCTAGCTAGACCATTGCTTTCCATCAGTTGGGGAATGCCAAGTTGTCTTGGCTTATTTTTCAGAAGACTGGCCACCCAGGATGTATGGTGTTGTTAGAAATGTGCCCACCTGCAGGTGCTTTATTTTGGGGTGGTGGGGAATTGCTGATGCATGGCAGGGGAGTTCCTGATGCCTGACCAAGGCCATCCTGTTACATTGCTAGAGGGGAGGGGAGGATTGAGGGCTGCTCTTGCCTTTAGTGTCTGCCTTCTACTGTGGAGGGGTTGCAAATTCTCGCCCCTCTTCCCAACTTGAAAGACTGCTTTTGAGCTCCCCTATTTCCCTGACAGCCAGGGTGAGAATCCCCCTGTTACAGAATTGTACCCTTTGGAAACTCTCAAACTTAATTGAACTCTGATCCATTCAGCAAGTATTTAGTGAGCATCGTGTTAAGACGTAGGGGAAGAGAGAGGAAGACAATTTTCACTTTCAGGCAGCTTATAATTCAGCTGAAGGGACAAGACTTACCGATGCATTAAGTAGTTAGAGAATAGTGTAAAGCAGGGTATAAGTAAACATTCCACTGGGGTGAGAGCAGTGGGGGCTAGAAAGTTTCTGCACATAACTTTGCAGCTCCCGTCACTGCCGTCTCCTCTTCTCAATGGTGTACATCATTTAGATTAGTCAGATGATTGTGGTGACAAGTTTGTGAATAAAGACTGTAAAAATAATGACAATGATAGAGTATAAAGCTGAAAGGACTCACCCTGGTTGGATGAGTGGTGACCTGAGCATACACAGTGTTCCCTGGAGAGACTGAATCGTACTCTAAGTTTGTCCTGGTCTCTGCTGTTAACACAGGAAGGCACAGTCAGTGGCAGAAGGACTTTTGATCTGCTCCCCCAGGACCTTGCCTACCCCAGGGCACTTTCTGGCCCCAAAAAGGCAGTTGTTCGAGGCATTCCCCTTCCTCAGGGTTCATTCATTTTTGACAGTCTTTGGCGTTCTGGGTTGAACCAGAACCTTCTCAGCCATGTGATCTATTTCTGACCTCATCTCTTGGGGGGACATGGTCTTGCGCTGCCCTAAAGCTTCAGAGTCTCCCTCTGGATACACATATGGGATAGGAAGCTCCTGGACCAAATAGCACTGCCTACACAAGAGCTAGAGAACCTCATTGGTGAGCATAATGGAATTAGTTATTTCACATATATCATACTGTTAAACTTTTCAGAGGCCCTTACATTAGGTTTGATTATGTTAGAGATGAGGAACTGGAGGCTCAGAAAGTTCAACTGACTGGGCACAAAGTCACACAGTAAGTGATCAAACAAAAACTTGAATGCATGCCTTCTGACTCCAAACCTCACACCCTGTCCTCTACACATGATATCATATATCGCTCACTCATGAAATGAGACCTAATGCCAATCTGAGTCCAGAGCCTGTGCTCCTGTCTCTATCTCACATTTTCTCTCTTTTTTTTTTTTTTTGTGAGGAGATCAGCCCTGAGCTAACATCCGCCAATCCTCCTGCTTTTTTTGCTGAGGAAGACGGCCCTGGGCTAACATCGGTGCCCATCTTCCTCCACTTTATATGGGACACCGCCACAGCATGGCTTACCAAGCAGTGCGTCGGTGCGCGCCCGGGATCCGAACCAGCGAACCCCGGGCCGCCGCAGCGGAGCGCGCGCACTTAACCGCTTGCGCCACCGGGCCGGCCCCTCACATTTTTCTCTTTTGACTCTCTCTACTGAGTGCCTGAACCCTTGCTGAGGAGAGTCATGGGGTCAGGCAGTTTGTCCCTGGGCCTTTGGTGCTCTAATCCTGTCCCCACCCTGGACTTGCTGGGTGATAATGGACAGGCCATGAGCCCTTTCACTGGCACTTAGTTTCCCATGAGTAGGGTGGGGAATGGCCCTAATCCCACTCCAAGATGTTGTGTGAGTGACCATTTTACATGCTTGTAAGGGACCCTGCAGTCCCCTTTGCACCTCCTGGTCCATCTAAGTAATGACATTCTGACTCCCTCCTCATCTTTATCCAACCCTCTGACCCTCCCCCTTCTTCTTCCATTCAGCTATTGCCATCTGTTTTATGATTGGAAGTTAAGAGTCTGGAAGCTCACCAGCACTCTGGGCTTGCTGAGTAGAGGAATTAAAGAAACCTGAAAAACAAAATCAGGGAAATAGAAACTTGTGACTGTAGTGAGAGAGGCCTTCCACTCCCCACACCCATAGGTGTCCCACTAGAGGATGTGGTGGGAGGGGACCCAAAAGGGAAGGGCAGGCAGGCCATGAGGCTGGCTCCTTCATTTCCCAGTGGGACACCTTCCTCAGGAGATTAGCAAGTGTGTCCGGGGGTCCCAGTGGACTAGCCGAGCCAGGGTTTGCATCCTCCCTCTTCCACAAGGGGTAAAGGGAGGCCCCAGACTCTAAGTCTTTGGAAACCTGGAGAAGAGACAAGTAGGAAGAAAGAAAACCTGCCTGTTTTTTTCTTCCGAACAAATAAGTACACAGGGATGACTATGCATGCCAAAGGAATCAAAATTACAAGTATAATCCATTTGGTATCCAGAGGTTGATTTTTCTCACTAAAAAAACCTGAAAAAAAAAAGTTGCACTTGAGATATGTCAAATGAGGCCCAGAGTGTTTTTCTCAGAGCCACCACTGAGCGTCTCCCAGGCCAGCTTTGGGGGCTGCGTGGGTTCATCTATACCCAGAGGCTCTGGGGCTCTGGGCAGGCTTTCTGGGAGTGGGAGTCCCATGTGGCAGACATGGCAGGGTGGAGCCTGGTAAAGCCAGGGGGAGGAAGAAATCCTGCCTTCCCAAGGACTTTGCTCTTGGGCTGAGTGGGTTAGAAGAGGAGTTGGGGGTGAAGGAAGGAGGAAGGAGAGACCTCTGGGGCTAGGGAGAGGCACAGAGCTCCAGAGAGCGTCTGTCCTCTACCAGCATCCTTTGGCTGCCTCCCGATGGGCTGCTGTTTTGGGAATCGTGTAGGGTGTGAGGGACAGGCCACACCCCACAGCTGGTCAAGGCTCTGAGAGAGACCTGAAACAGACTGTTACCTTCGCATAGACTCTGAGCAGAGACAGAAAACGATAAATTGCTGACAAGATTCTCAGCTATGCAGGTGTAGTTCTGTTCACTGGAATTCTTGGGGTCCCAGGAGATAGTGAGGTTTGTTTCATTTAGAGATGTGTTTCCTGAGATCCGCCACTTGAATAAGACGTTGTCATTTGGATTCTCCACAGTGCAGGTCAGGTGGATCTCACAAGTCCCATTCCTTGACAGTTGAGCGTGACTGGCAACTTGTAAGTTCCTCAGTCGTGCTGTGTGCAAAAAAAAAAGGTCCAGATTAAGGGCAAAAGGCTCGGCTCAGCCCTCTGTGAGAAACATCCACCTCAATGTTTCTGTATTCCACCTGACACTCTGCTGTATGTTATGGTTTGTATACTCTGTAAATAACTGCTTGTATTGCATAATTGATGAGATCAATATCTGGGGTGACCAAATGATGAGGGACATAGGTATGAGACAGAATAGCTAGTGGGAGAAGTGGGAAGGGAAAGACTAGGGTTGCTGCCAACTATTTGGATAATTTTGGGGTGGTCACTTTCCTTTTCTGGACCTAGTTTATTCCGGAGTTCTTTTCTAGCCCTTCTTCACTGTCCCTTGTGTAAAGACAATTTGGAGACTAAGCTGAGGGCCAGCCCTAATTTAGCCAGGTCAGAAACCAGAAGACAAGGCACAAGAGCCCTGTTTCCTCCATCATCAGAATTCTTTAGCTAGGGTGGAAGATGGAAGCTTAACTTCCTTGGGGGACCACACTTCCCCCAAATCTGTGGGAATCCTGGTCCTCATTGTATCTGATGCTGGCTCCAATGATGACAAAGAGATCCTGATGCAGAATGTCAGCTAGCAAGAAAGAGAAATACTGAGAACCAAAGTATTAGAGAAAGAAGAAGTGAAGAAACTGAGAGCAAGAAATTCCAGGGATCAAAGACGTGCAATATATTCAGACATTTGAGAAGACGTGATGCAGAAATTTCTGAGAGCAGAGACCAGAGAATATTGCCTAGTAAGATGTAAGTAGCTGTGAATCAATGGGACCTGGAAGCAGTACAGAAAAGGCTGCTGACCTAGACTCGGCCTGAGGGTTGAAGTAAAGATGACCCAATAAAGAATGGAAGGACTCCTACTGTCTGATTAAAAAAGACTGAGTAATGCTTTAAGCTTAGTTAACGAAGTAGAGATGGTGGAACATATCTTGCTAGAACAGAGCTTTCATGTCATTGTGAGAGTGTTGGATTTGGAGTTAGGAAGACCTGGGTTAGAATCATGGCTTTGTCATTTACTGGCTACATGACCATGGATAAATTTTTAACCTCTCCAAGCTTCAGTTTCCTCATCTGTAAAACTGTGCAATAATACCTACTTCTTAGGTAATTAGGAGGATTAAATAAGATAGTGCCTGCCACAGCAATGGCAAACATTTGGCATGAATGTCACATCTCCCTCAAACTATGTCTATGGCTGACCTCAAAAATCTATCTTGCTATCTTTTTCCATTTAATGAGTATATAACTGCCTACTTGACATTTCTGCTTGGATATAATGTGTATCAAAAATTCAACATGTTCAAAAGGGTTTCTGTTTTTCTCTCCAAAACCTGCTTAGTCTGCAGCCTTCCTCACCTTAGTTGATAACAACTGCATCCTTCCAGTTTGTCAGGCCAAAAGCCCTGGAGTCATCGGCTCGTTTCTTCATCTCAAATTGCCACATCAGGAAATCCTGGTGGCTTTACTTTCATAATCTATCCAGAACCCAACCACTTCTCACTACCTCCACTACAACCACCTTGGTGCAAGCCAGCATCATCTCTTGCTTGGACTGTTGAAATGGCCTCTTAATTGGCACATTAGTTTCCACCTTTGTCCCCTCCTTTTTTTTGTGTGTGTGTGAGGAAGATCAGCCCTGAGCTAACATCCATGCCAATCCGCCTCTTTTTGCTGAGGAAGGCTGGCCCTGAGCCAACATCTATTGCCAATCCTCCTCCTTTTTTTCCCCTTTCTCTCCCCAAGGCCCAGTAGATAGTTGTACGTCATAGTTGCACATCCTTCTAGTTGCTGTATGTGGGATGCCGCCTCAGCATGGCCGGGCAAGCGGTGCGTCGGTGCGCGCCCGGGATCCGAATCCGGGCGGCCAGTAGCGGAGCGCGCGCACTTAACCGCTAAGCCATGGGGCCAGCCCCGCACCCTTGTCCCTTAAAGTCTATTCTCAACAGAGCAGCCAAAGGGATCCTTTAAACAAATAAGTCAAATCATATTACTTCTCTGCAAAACCCTCTGAAAGTTCTCAGTCTCATGGAGAGTAGATGCCAAAGTCCTTGTGTTGGCTTTCAGAGCCTTACATGATGTGGTCCCCTATTTCTTTACTGACCTCATTTCCTATTACTCTCTCCCTAACTCTGCTTCTTGATGTTTGACCTCTTTGATGTTCCTTGAGCATGCCAGGCACAGGGGAATGCCTGTGTTAGATGGTTCTTCATTCAGATATCTGCACGGCTCACTCCCTCACCTCCAACAGGTCTTGGCTCAAATGTCATCTTTTCAATGAGGCCTATTATGACCACTCCATTTAAAACTGACCCCTGCTCCCTGGCACTCCTGATGCTCCTTATGCTGTCCTAATCGCTCTTTTCTCCATAGCACTCATGGCTTTCTTACATACTGTGTCATTTCTTTATACATTATGTGTATTGTTTATTACCTCTCCCTATTTTCCACCCAGAATGTCAGCTCCGTGAGGGCAGGGATCTTTGTCTGTTTTGCTCACTGATGTATTCCAAGTGCCTAGAACAGTGTCTTGTACATTGCCAATGGTCAACAAATATTGTTGACTCAATGAGCAAACTTAAGCTTCAACATCTTTCTTAACACTGAACTCTAGGCAGTTACTCCCAATTAATTGATATTGGCTCATAAGATCAAATCTTTGCCATCCCTAGCCCAGTACATACAGAGTAATTGGTCAAGGTTTTACAGAACCTATATAGTTCATACTGTGAAATTTCTTTGCACTATTGTAAAACATGTTGGTGTAGCCGCACATCTCTTTGTGTATGTGCCTTTGAAAGAGATGCACTCCAAAAGGGTCTCAGAAAGGATTGGCATTGAGCCTTAGGAGTGTGGTGGTTGCAAAAGTAGTTATGCCTCATCTTCTAAATAGGGGCAGAAGAAAATTGTCTCAACTAGTGTGATGGAGTCTGGTGTGTGGTCTGTTCTCAGACTTTCCACTGGATGTGTCTCTCTTCTCTCCAGGGTCCTAGCACTGCCTTGATGATCATTGGTTACCTAGAGTGATTCTGCCTCTAAGCAGTTGAATGATGACCTCAAAAAAGATATATCCATGTCCTAATTCCCAGAATCTTATTTGGAAAAAGGATCTTTGCAGACGTAATTAAGTTAGATGAGGAGATGATCTTGGATTATCTAGGTGGGCCCTAAATCCAATGACAAGTGTCCTTATAAGAGAAAAGCAGAGATATTTGAGATAGACAGAAGAGGAAAAAACATGGACAAGAGGAGGAGACAATGTGACCATGGAGGCAGAGATTGCAGCGATGCATTCCCAGGCCAAGGAACCGCAAGGAATGCCAGCAGCAAGAAGAAGCTGGAAGAGGCAAAGAACAGATAGTCCTCTAGGGTCTCCAGAGGGAACGTAGCCCTGCTCACACCTTGATTTTGGACTTCTGGTCTCCAGAACTGTCAGAGAATAAAATTTCTATTGTTTTAAGTCACCAGCTTCGTGGTATTTGTTTTGGCCGCCTCAGGAAACCAATACACTGTCCTAGGGTGATTTTGCCCCTTTAGTTGGACTCCCTGTTCAGAACTTTCCCAGACATCCTCGCTTCCCCATCACATTTACCTGTTCTGTGTCCTATACTTTCAGGGACATGTGTTTGACTAATGTAACATGTGAATCTGCGAAATATTCAGGGGATACTAAAGGTTAGCTTATAACCTATTTTTGGTGACATTTTATTTTAACAGTGCTTTTTTGGATACCATGTCTTAATTCAAAGGACTCTGGATGAATTTTTTAGACACTGCAAGTTCTCTAGTAGATAAGAATGATAGACTCTCAGTGGCCTTTAAGGTTGCCAACTTAATGCTTGAGTGTCTTGTACAACATTCCTGCTAAGTGATCTTAAGGCCATTCATGGTATCTCTGAACATCACTGATTGCTAGAAGGAGTTTTTTTCTGATATTGATTCATCAACTGTCTCATTGTAGTTTCTATAATTTTATGTTGAGAACATGAGCTGTCTGGGTAAAATATTGTTAGAAATGAAGTAACTTTGATAGAAAAGACATTTCTCTTTAGCAGCTCATCCTTATAGAGCACTTTCTAGGTAGACCACTGTTCTGTACACGGATCACTCCATCAGGTCCGACTAGCTTTTGTGTAATGGGAGATATCATGCCAGGTAGTTATGCGGGAAGCTCTGCCACTTACCATCGCTGTGACTGTAGGCAGGTTGCTGTGAGTGACACTATGTCTCAGGGGTAAGGCTAGTACCTACGTCATGGAGCTTTTGTGAGGATTACATGACAGATACATGTAATGCACATGGTAACAGAATCATAGATGTTTCACTTCCATTACTTCCGCTATCTTTCTGGTTGAAAGGGACCATTTTATTGTGTGAGGGGGAGTGAGGTGATTCTGGGCCGGAAGTCACAAGACTTAGATTCTATTCTCAGCTCTGTCACTAACTGGCCCTGTAATGACATTGAGGTGCTTTACCGTGCTGGACCTTGGTCTGACTCCAAATGCTATACTCTTTACCACTGGGCTATAGTGCACACTTGCAGTCACATAGAATTGAAATATGTAATATTTTTTAGTCCACACATAATTAAACCTCATGCTTTGACTCACTGAAGATCCTCAGGGTGTAACTGGAAAACACTGAGGTATTCGTGACTATCTGGGCGCAGTAAGATCCTGCGTCTGCCATCGTCAGGTTGCTGAGCTGCAAGGAGGAGAACTGCATGACCTTCAGTCTATCTTTCCGTTTTGGAGCAGTCACCATGATTCGTTTTTCATTTGGCTGTATGAAGATGATAGATGTTCCGTTGTGAAGCCAGGTGATGGAGTTGATCTCCTCTCTTGCAGGAATCTTCAGGGGAAGAGTTACCGACTCCTCCAGAATCCCATCCACCATTAAAGTGGTTGAGCCGTTCTGTGAAACTATGTTCCCTGTAAACACAGAAGGGAAACTGCTATAACTCCCCCAGCCCTCCCCCCGCTCCCTGCACACTTTCCCTCTAACTGCCAATCTGTTAGAGCCCTCTGATACTGAAGCTCAGAGATATGATGAAGAGAGAAAGGGTTGACAAAGGGTTAAAATGGACAATCACAGAGGCACACTTTATAATTTGCAAATTTGTTTCTTTATTCTCTCTCCCTTCCACTAAGAATACAAACTCCATGAAAGAAAGGATTTTTGTCTGTCTTGTTCCTTGCTGTGAATACTCTTGAACAGTGCTTGGCACATAGTAGGCATCCAATGAATATTTGTTGAGTGGGTGAACATATCTCCATTCCTTCTTTTGGAGGTTCTCTATCCAGGATATTAAGGACCAATGCCTCTGGGCATACCCTGTGGCCCAAGGACTCCCAGGAACTGTTCCTCCCATGCCTAGCACATTCCTTTAAGGTTTCTTTGTTTTTATAGATTGCAATTCTTCATTTATTTAACAAGTCATTCATTCTATTTGCTTAGTTCTATGCCAATTGAGTGAGTAATGCCTTAGAAATCATGGCATTCAGACCATATTTACTAGAACGCTTTTATGTACCAGTTCCTGGTCTGAAGACTGGGAATACAAATACAAATAACACATGTCAGTCCCCTGGGTTCACCATGTGGTAGAGGAGCCTGACAGGTAAACCAGTAGTTACAGTGCAATGAGTTACGCATTGACCTAGGATAGAGCTTGCCCCCACACTACCCTTGTAGCATTAATTGCACCCTGTGCAGTAGATATCTAGGCCTTCTTTCTCTTTGTTATAAGTATGAGATTATTTTCCTCTCTTTTTCATAATCTTGAAGGTAGGGATTATACTTATTATCTCTGTATTCCTAGTACTTGGCACAATCTCTAGCTCAATAAATGTTGAATTCAGAGAAGTATGTTCTCAATACAAATAGTGAGCACAAATGGTGAGAATGATGGGCTGGGGAGAGTTGGGGGTTGTCAGGGAACACTCCACAGAGGAGGTAACATTGTAGCAGGGTTTTGAATAGAAACAAGAGGTTATTCATTGCTGGATTATTTAGGATTCTTCCAAGAATGTCTTGCTTTTCCTTTGCTCAGTTGTTCCCTTTGCCTGAAACGCCCTCCCCCCCCTTTCCACCTGGTGAGCTCCTATTTATCCTTTACCCTGTTTCACTCTGCTTATGTTTGTGAGAGTTTTGCATTGGTACAGGGAGAGGAGAAAAGAGTTTGTGGTCGGAGAAGAGGAGAAGGTAGTAGAAGGAAGAGAAGGGGATGATAGAAGTAGTTTCTTCCAGGTGTAAGAACAAAAAAGATTTGAGCCACTATGCTTAGGGAAGAGTTCATAAGTTACTGAAAATGTTCAAAAGACCCTCTGTGAGACTTTGGACACAAGCTGAGGTGCTTTGGGGCTCAAGTGATATGGTCTGTCCCATGGGGCACAAGGAGGCCCTTTTCTCTACTCTGCCTGGAATCAGCACTGATGTTTTGGGAATGTCCTGGGCCAGCATCCTTGGCATGGATATTGATGTTTTCAGGGTAGACAGGACATTAAGGTCTCCTCTAAGTGGCTCTGCTGGCAGCGGATGTGGTGGACTACAACCAGAAGAGGAGGTTAAGAATTGGGAGGATGCCACATAACTGCGACTGGAGGCTGCTTTGGGAGCCCATAGGAAGCATCCCTTTGGGGACCTTTGTAAGTCATTGGGGAACTACTTGGAGCAAGGGGGTGGTGCTGAGGTCCTACCCATCCTCTAATGAGGATGTTGAGTCAGCAGACATTTGAGATATGCTTACATCTTTCATCCATTGGATGACATGCTTCTGGGAACATGAATGATGTCTTAGTCAGCTGGTTATGCCCCAGAACCTCGCCCAGGGAACTCAGTGAGTGCTAAGTAGAGTGAGATTAGAATGTGCTGTGTCTTGAATGATTACCGGAACAACATTTTTTGGGAAGGAATTAAGAAACATGGAGTATTTTTGAGAAATGGGAAGGTATAAAGAAAGCAGGAAGGAGAGGGAATGATAGGATTGAGCTGATTTTGAAAAAGAGACAAAAGTCAGAGAAACTTTGGTATTTCTAACCTAGGGAACTGACTTAGGCCTGTCTGTAGGAAAGAGGGATACACAGTCCTGTGTTGCTTAACCATGGAGATACATTCTGAGAAATGCATTGTTAGGGGATTTTGTTGCTGTGTGAACATCTTAGAGTGTACTTACACAAATCTAGATGGTATAGCCTACTATTCACCTAGGCTATGGGGTACTATCGTATGGGACTACTGTCATATATGTGATGTGTCATTGACCAAAACATGATTATGCAGCATGTGACTGCAGTAGACTATTTCAGCTCAGTAGGAAGCAAGTTCAGAAGCAGAGTAGGGGATGATTTCTCAAGAGATTTAATAGAGAAGAGAAAAGAAACATAGGGCAGAATCTTGAGAAGGCCTAGTGAAAATGAAAGTACAACATACCCAAACTTACAGGATGCAACGAAAGCAGTGCTCAGAGGGAAATTTATGGCTGTAAATGACAGTACAAAAGAAGAAAAATCTCAAATTAATAACCTAAATTTATACCCTAAGGAACTAGAAAAAGGAGAGCAAAATAATCTCAAGGCCCAGAAGGAAGGAAATACCAAACATTTGAGTGGAAATAATCAAGCTAGAGACTAGACAACCAATAGGGAAAGTCAACAAAACCAAAACGTGATTCTTTGAAAAGATCAACAAAGTTGACATACATTTATCTAGATAATTAAGAAAAAAATAGAGATGACTCAAATTACTAAAATTAGAAATGAAAGAGTGGACATTACTACAGACCTTATAGAAATAAAAAGGGGTTATAAGAGAATGCTATGAATAACTGTATGACAACAAATTAAGTAACCTAGATGAAATAGACAAATTCCTAGAAACAAACAAATTACCAAGACTTACTTGAGAAGAAATAGAAAATCTGAGAGGACCTATAGCAAGTAAAGAGATTTTATCAGTAATCAAAAGCCTCCTAGCAAAGCAAAGCCCAGCACTAGATGGATTCACTGGTGAATTCTACCAATTATTAAAGAATAATCAACACCAATCCTTCTTAAACGTTTTCCAAAAATAGAAGAGAAGAAAACATTTAATTCATCTTTTGAGGCCAGCATTACCCTGATACCAAATCCAAAGACAACACACAAAAAAGAAAACTATAGACCAATATCCTTTATGAATATTGATGCAAAAATCCTCAACAAAATACTAACAAACTGAATCCAGCGGCATTATACACTGTGACCAAGTGGAATTTATGCCAGGAATGCAAAGGGGGTTCAACATATGAAAATTAATCAATGCAATACACCACATCAATAGGACGAAGGAAAAAAGACATGATCATCTCAATTGATACAGAAAAAATGTTTAACGAAATCCACTACCCTTTCACAATTAAGATTCTAGGAATAGAAGGGAACTTCCTCACCTTGATAAAAGGTGTTTTGAAAAAACCACAGTTAACATTCTATTCAAGGATGAAAGACTGAAAGCCTTCCACCTAATAATAAGAAAAAGACAACAATGTCAGATTTCACTACTTCTATTTGACATTGTACTGGAAGTTCTAGCTAGCGCAATTAGGATAGAAAAAGAAATAAAAAGTATTGTTATTGGAAAAATATAAATGGAACTATTCCTCTTCATAGATGACATGATCTTACAGATAGAAAATACTAAAGAGTGCACACACACACACAAATCATCGGAGCCAATAAATAAATTCAGCAAGGTTGCAGGATAGAAGATCAATATACAAAATTCAGTTGTATTCCCACACACTAGGTATGAACAACCTGAAAAGGAAATTAAGAAGACAATTCCATTTACAATAGCATCCAAAAGAATAAAATATCTGGGAATAATTTAACCAAGGAGATTCAAGATTTATACACTGAAAACTATAAAACGTTTCTAAAAGAAATTAAAAAAATACTTAAATAAAAGGAACGATATCCTATGTTCATGGATTGGAAGACTTAAAATTAAGATGGCAATACTACCCAAAGCAACCTACAGATTTAATGCAATCTCTACCAAAATTCCAATAACTTTTATGACTGTTTTTTCAGAAATGGAAAAGCCAATCTTCAAATTCATATGGAATTGTAAGGGGCCCCTAATAGTCAAAACAATACTGAAAAAGAAAAACAAAGTTGGAGGACTCGCACTTCCCAATTTCAAAACTTACACAGCTATAGTAATCAAAACACTTGGTGCTCACATAAAGATAGATATATAGATGTCTATATGGAATTGAATGGAGAATCTATAAATAAATCCACACATTTATCGAGAATTAATTTTTGACAAGAGTGCCATGATCATTCCATGGGGAAAGAACAGTTGCTTCAACAAATGGTGCTGGGACGACTAGATATCCACATACAAAAGAGTGAAGTTGGACCCCTACCTCACACCTACACAAAAAATTGACTCAAGGGGCTGGCCCTGTGGCTTAGCGGTTAAGTGCATGTGCTCCACTACTGGCGGCCTGGGTTCGGACCCTGGGTGCGCACTGTCACACCACTTGTCTGGCCATGCTGAGGTGGGGTCCCACATACAGCAACTAGAAGGATGTGCAACTATGACATACAACTATCTACTGGGGTTTTGGGGAGAAAAAGGGAAGAAAAAAAAAAAAGGAGGAGAATTGGTAATAGATGTTAGTTCAGGGCCGGGCTTCCTCAGAAAAAGAGGAGGATTGGCATGGATGTTAGCTCAGGGTTGATCTTCCTCACTGAAAAAAAAAATTAACTCAAAATATTACAATGACCTAAATATGAGAGCAAAAATTACAAAACTCTTAGAAGGAAACATAGGAGTAAATCTTCATGACCTTGGATTTAGCAATGGATTCTTAGATGCAACACCAAAAGCATGAGCAACACAAGAAAAAGTAGATTGATTTGATTTCACCAAAATTAAAACCCTGTGTGCATCAAAGGACATTATCAAGAAAATGAAAAGACAACCTACAGAATGGGAGAAAATATTTGTCAATCAAATATTTGATAAGGGTCTAGTATTCAGAATATTTAAAGAAGTCTTACAGGTCCACAACAAAAAGAAAAATAATCCAATTAAAACCAGGCAAAGGACTTGAATAGACATTTCTCCTTTCTCCCTAAAGAGAGATTCCCATTTCTCCCTAAAGAGATACCTTTACATCTACTAGGATGGTGATGATAATAATAATGATAAAAAATAATAATCAGGAAATAAGTGTTGGTAAGGATGTGCAGAAATTAGAACACTTACACATTGCTGGTGGGACTATAAACTTGTGTAGGCTTTGTGGAAAACTATTTAGTGATTCATCAAAAAATTAAGCATAGAATTATATAATCCAGTAATTCCATTCCTAGGTGTATACCCAGAAGAATTGAAAACAGGTACTGTAACAGATACTTACACACAGATCTTTATAGCACCACTATTTGCAAGAGTCAAAAGGTGGAAAGGACACAAATGTTCATCAATAGATGAATGGATAAATAAAATGTGGTACATACATAGAATGAAATATTATTCAGCAATAAAAAGGAATGAAATACTGATACATAAGACACGAATGAACCTCAAAAACATTGTACTAAGTGAAAGAAGTCAGACAGAAAAGTCACATATTGTATGATTTCATTTATATGAAATGTCCAGTATGGATAACCCCATAGAGAAAGAAAGCAGATTGGTATTTGCTGGGGGCTAACGGGGAGGGAGAAATGGTAAGTGAGTGCTTAATGGGAGCAGGATTTTCTTTAGGGGTGTTGAAAACGTCTTGGGTAATAGAAGTGGTGGTTGCACAACATTGTGAATTTACTAAATGCCACTGAGTTGTACATTTTAAAATTATTATTTCATGTTTTGTGATTTTCACCTTAAAAAAAGATAGATAAGAAGTCTGAGTGTGGATGGAGACATGACTGAGGCTGGATCTGGAGTGAGAGACTGAAAACCTAGAGGCATGGAAGTCTGGGGGTCACAGTGGGAACAGACCACAGGTTCTGGCAGGTGGAAAGACACAGTTGTCCTTGAGGATAATGACAAAATGTAAAACAGTTCTCTGCTTGTGGTGAGAAACAAGAAGCATCGAAGGTGTGGATGATTGGTAAGAAGTGGATAATGCTGCTCAGGGGACGGAGAGTCAGTGGATTACAGTCTCTTATCTTAAGAACCTGCAAGTTTTTGGCTCAAAACCTCAGAATCATTTGACTAGCCCACAATCACCGTCTCTGCCTACATTTCCAACCACTGCTCTTTCCTGGACATCAATACCTGTATCTGCTTCTTAAAAACACACTCAAATAATTAGTTCCTATTTTTCCCTCCTTCCAACCTTGATATGACTGAAGTCCCATGAAATCTAGAGCCTTGCCACTCAAAGTGTTGTCCATGGAGCAGCATTGGGGTTACTGGGAGCTTGTGACCAATACAGAATCTTAGTCTCCATCCCAGATTCAGCATTGTAATAGGATTCCCTAGTAATTCGTATGCATATTAATGTTGGACAAGTTCCCGTTAAGAAAGACTAAATGGAGAAACAAATGAGATTCATTTTCTCCAGGGCATGGTGATGCCTGATTTCAGTTATACCTATTGGCATTATCTCTCAACATGGTTTATCCTTTCAGCTAAATTTTCTAAAAGGAGCAAGTTATGGTGTTGGACCCACTGGAAAGAATGTAGGCTGGCATGAGTCATCTTCCTTCATGCTTGTTTTCAAGATTGATTTTATTTGTGCCCCAGTGGTTTTCTTTCCCATGCTCGATCACTCCAGACTCTTCTTCTCTTCACCAGGGCCTTTGCACATGTGATTCCCTCTGCCTAGAAGGCTTCTTCATCAGATTTCTCCCCTGTTTGATTCTCATACCCTTTATTATTTTTTTTTAAAGATTTTATTTATTTATTTTTCCCCCAAAGCCCCAGTAGATAGTTGTATGTCATAGCTGCACATCCCTCTAGTTGCTGTATGTGGGATGCGGCGTCAGCATGGCCGGAGAAGCGGTGCGTCGTGCGCGCCTGGGATCCCGACCGGGCCGCCAGAAGCAGAGCGCGCGCGCTTAACCGCTAAGCCACGGGGCCGGCCCTCTCGTACCCTTTAAATATCAGATGAGATGCTACTTTTCCAGAAAACTCTTTCCATATCACCTCATCCAAATAAGACATTCTTGTTTTTCTCTCCCATGGTCCCTGCCTATTTTGTTCCTAGCATCACATGTTGCAATTACATATACACATGCACGTGAATATGTAGCTATGTGTAAACTAAGTAACGTAGTGAGGTGGTTATGAGCATAGACTCTGGAGACAGGCTCCCTGATTCCCAACCTTGGCAATTGCTGTTTTCCTCCTGGGCCTCAGAACACCTGTAAACACATTCAAGTATGTTTTTTTTTTTCCTGTAGCACCCACAGAGTCCCCTCTTCCCCTCAGCTGTGTGACATTAAGCAAGTTACTTAAGTGTCTGCGGCTTATTTCCTCTTCCTTGAGGTGGGAATAAGAATAGTGTATATTTCACACGGTCAGGGGAATTTTAACATTCAGAATATTTAAGTCTAGAGATGGGTTCAATTTTGCAAGGAGGTCAAAGTGAGGGAAAGACATGGGTCTCTGCTCCCAGGTCAGGGAATGGCACTTGAATATATAAATGAATTCTTCTTGCTACATCTTATACATATTTCCCAAGGTTCTGCCCTTCTTCCACTCTGCTCCTTAGCTTCACTGATTATTTCTTGCCGTGACTTCCAAGTCTCCAGCCTCCACCCTACCTATAGTCCTACATTTCCAGCTACTTCCAGGAAATCTCCTCATGGATATTGTCACCCAGAGAAGTCCCTAAAACATTTTCCATGTCTAATACTTTGTTTTTAAAAATTGTGCTTGCTTATAGAAGCCAAGACAGAACATTGCTAGGTGGCCAAACCACAGAACCAGTCCAAGCCAGAAAGATCCGAGAGGGTGATGGGGTGCCGTGCACAAAGGGAAATGTGTGCAAAAAGTGCCATGTGCAAAAGGAAACGTGTGCAAAAGGTGCCATGTGCAAGAAGGGAAGATCTGCCCATGCCTCAAATGCCCCTGCCCTGAGTGATGACTCGGAGACCGCTCCCCTTTTACATCCCAGTGGAACCCTGCTTACCCTCCCTTGGGGAGAAGGCGTTTTAGAGCATGAGCTCTGCCTCCTCTATTCATTGATCAATGAATCAAGTTTCTGCTCTGCTAGTCCGAACCCGGTCTCCCTCTATTGGCGCAAGCGGCTCCAGGCAAAAGGATCGACTTGTGGGTCCCCTGTCCCTTAGAGCTTGGTAACAAATATGGCAACTCTGTGGGATTGAAATGGTTGCTGGCTCCTCTCCTTGATTCCGGCCTCTTGGTTCCCAATGGGTGAAGCAATGGGCTGTGGTAGCACATCCTGGGCTGACTCACCTATGCTGCTGGAGGCTTGTGAACGAGATGGAGATTAAGAATGTTCTGCCCTGTGCTTGGCCGCTGGACTCTCCCCACTGACTCTTACCAAACAGCACCTGAGACCACACTTAGACTTTGTCGTCCGCCACTTGAGTCGAGTCAAGAGGGATCTCCTGTGAGCCAATATAAAGTCTACCTTAGGTTTAACATCAGAACAGGGTGTGTGCACGCAGGCAGGGCTGAGGGAGAAGAGGGGCTTCTCCCCAGGAAAGAACCGAGGGAGCCTCTCTGGGAGCAGTTTCACTGGTCCCTTAATGGAGCCCCTCTCTGGAGGACGGGTACCAGTCCATGAGGGACGGACTGGGTGAGGGATCAGGGATGCCTAATTACAGTTGGGGGTCCCTAACCCTCACCACCAAGATGCCTCAGTGGGAGGTTTAGAGGTGGGAAGGAAGTAAGAACAGCTGTTCAGGGTTTTTGTTTTGTGTTTATCTTTGCTCTAATCTTCTAACATGACCAGCCAGGAATGATGGGTTTTATGTAAAGGTGATTACATCTCTTATGCCTGATTGTATTTTAAATTTATATTGTAAGGATAAATGTTGTGTCTCACTGGGAAACGTTTCTCTCACCTGATATGTGAGGGCATATAAATCTACCCTTCAAGCAATGTTAATTAAGCATTGTAAAGGAGATCTCACTTTAAAATGGTCAAATTCACTTCAAAAACAACTATAAAGATGATCCTTACCACAAAAAGAAAACAATCTTTGGATCAAGATAAGCCAGATAATTTAAAATTACAGTGGCCATTTTGGGGCTCCTTTGAACCTCCAAAAGTTGTACATTGGCTATTAGAAAGAATGTTCCATTAGGTAAGACAATTTAAGATGTGCGCTTATTAAGTCATTGCTTTTACAGACACCCCCCTAATCTACCTTCGAAGGAGGACCCAATATGAGTTCCTCCCAGGGTCAACGAGAATCTGAGAGATTTTCTGGGAAACCGCTACCCTTAAACAGTCAAGGGGAAACTAAAAATAATAAAAATTAATGAAGTTTTTTAATGCTGTCAGGAATAGTGTTTGTCCTAGCTGAAACTTCACAAGGTATTTGAAAGTATTTAGTAACTTGTGATCAGAAATTTGGCCAAATTAGAAGCTTATATTTAAAACCTAATAGTCCTTTGATAAGAACTAACCTTCCTGTTAATCTAAAAAACTTGTGATCTCTCCAGGAACTATTATCTAGACCATCCCAGATTCCTAAGACTGAAAGGAAGAAAGAAAGAAAAAACAACAACAGGGAAAGAAGCTTTTGGAGATACAGACTGCTATGGAAGCACCGTTGCCCCAAAATCTAAGGAAAAATTTTAAAACAGAGGCTACAAAATCTTTTTTGTATCTGTCTGCTGTTTATGGGTGTGTGTCTCTCTCTCTCTATGTTATAAATGTCAGATATTTTTCTACCTCTAGATGGTATGGCCAAATTTAAGAGCTTTGTTTAATTGGCTTAAAGTAAACCTTTCCATAAATTATTTCTAAATGTAATAGAAACTACCCAAATGTCTTTCAAGTTAGTGAGATATGAAATAATCTTTGGTAAGTAAAACTTTAGTTAAGTTTGTTGCTTTGATTAAAATAGACGTGTCCTCAGAGTTATCAGCATTAGATATGATGTAGATGTGCAGCCTTTATTAGTCAAATAATGTCATATTATCTCTGTTATAAAAATGATTTGCAAAAGTAATAACTTAAAATGATAGCTAATATCTTGTGAAATTTTATAGGCAATCTAAATAATTATTAGGAACAAATAAACTAAATAGATGCGAAAAAGATAAAAGTTTTTGGGCAAACTTTTAAACAATAATTATGAGTCGTGGCATATGTATTTAAAATAACTTCCAAAATCTCTTTGGTAACTTGAAACTTTGAAGTTTTGCTAGGTGAAATTAAATGATAAAAAATTCAGTGACTACCTAGGTTATTTCCTAATAAGATAAAACATGGAAACATTATTGCTAAACATGTTTAAGTTTATCTACTTTTGGCTTTTTATTACAGAGAAACTAAAGTATGTTTGAGTCTATTAGTAAACATGTCTTGTATTTTATTAAAAGATTGTACTATGAAGTAGCATGATTCTAGAAATTATGAGGCATTTATGAACTTGCCAAGCCACAGAATGCCATTGTAAAAGACAGTTTATAATTGCTTTCTTCTCAGTTTTCACTAAATGTTAAGGTCTATAAGGGTTAAAAATTCTAATATGCAATTAAAGCTACTAAAATTTAATGAGGAAAACATCTTTGAATTCAAGGAAAGTAAGATATATGTTTTCAGTAAAGAAAGTATAAATAATGGAAATATTTTTATTTGTTTTGTTAAGAAAGATAAATTTGCCCTAAGTACTGGGAGGGAAGAAAGAAAGCATGGGACAAATTCTGAATGTAAATAGAAAGTTATAGAAGGTTTGTTGAAGAGGAACCCTGAGAAAAGAGTTTTGTGCATGGTCAAGTTGGCTAAGATTGAAGTAAATCTAATTTAGTCAATGAATTTTAATATCCAAAGTTAGCTGGTGCAAAATTAGAATTTGTCTTTTTTCCTTCACTTAATGGGATAATTTTCTTGAACTCTCATTCTTCTCTTGATAAAGAGATTGTGAAAGGTTTTTTCCTTTGAGTAGTCTACCAGAAGGGTAGGAATTTTATGTTTCATCAAAATAGATTTCCTGTATTGTTTCTATCAGTTCTTTAATCATAGGTGATAAAGTTTTTCTTATAGCTATTTAATTTTCTGTGTTTGCCTGAAAGTCTTTAATTGTCATCATGTTTAAATGGATAACTAAGCATTGTTTCATGGGAACCTAGGATATTATGTTGCTAAATGCTATTGATATAAGTGTTTTAAAAAATTATATAACATTCCTAAAATTCTGATCTCACTTGGTTGTCAGTTATAATTCTACTTATTATCTTAAAATGTTATATGTCACAGAAATAACTAAGATTCTTGTCAATTGCCATTTTTAAGTCTTTTGTCATTTATAGATGGTTATTGTTTCACTCTGATGCTTTTGCAAATACATTTCATCTTTGGAGAGATTCATGGAAAATACCCTGACACTTACTCTAGAATACAGGTTTCTGATAAACTTTCAGATCATAAGACTGAGTTGGGTAAGAAATTACAGAACTCTAATGGAGAAACTGATGATTTCATGCAACTGCTAACAAAAGATCAAGAGTTGATTACACAGGGCTGAATGAACTGATGAGGATGATGAGGATGATTATAATTTTTATAACTTTGTTTGAAATATTGCTGAGTTTTTAATGTTTTGTTTTTCCAGATTTAGGAACCCCTTTTCTCTTAAGCTAACTATGACTTATAGCACTTTGGTAAATGATACCTTTGTAAGCAGAATTGAAACATTTATCTTTTTCTCCCTACCTGATCCATCTAGAATTTGGAAACTCTTAGTAATGGCAATATAGTTATCTGCATAAGTTCAGTAAGAATCTATCCTCCTTATAACAGGACACAATTGGATACTTTGGTTATATCACCAAAGCTTTGACTGGAATGTCACATTTGAGAGAAACATACAGACTCAGATATGACAAGACAGCTAAGGAACAAAGATTGGACCTTATGGAATAAAGCCACTTGGAAATATTGGCCTGGTATCTTGTTTACAGGGTTTCCATCAACCTTAGCAGGTGTGTAAAGAAGGTCACTTCTCTGACGAGCAACCTCAGGATATTTTGTGGAACCTCAAGAGAAGAGAGGAATCTATCCAAATCTATTGGTAAAACTGGTGGAGTCTGATGACAAGTCCTTGGCTTTGCTTTCCTGTGAGAGGCCTTTAAAGCTCAACCTGAGATTCCTTATGAAAAGTTTCAGCAAAGCAGATTTAAAGGAGACTATATGATCAATTGCTATTCTTGCTGTACTTATGTAAATAATTGGGCCAAGTTTATTGGAACTAGACTTATTTTACAAACCAGTTAGTCTTAATTTGGCTATCTTTGGCAAAAAAATGAAGATGATTTTAGAGAGAAAAGTTATGTTTCAGTGGAAACTATAATACACAATTATGGATATTAGATTCTAGTTCTGTTTATTATCTTTGAGGTTTCTGTTTTCTCTCTGTAAACTGGACTGGATCTTAAATTCGTCTAGTATCCTCAAATATCTGGATACAAATCTCCAAACTTACTAGCCAGAGATGTAATACAGTGGGGGTATCAGGGGCCCCAGAGAACAAGTGGTTTATTAAACCTTTAAGCTACAAATTAGGTGGAAAACAGTTAACCCATTCCTTTCTATACATGCCAGAATGCCCTATTCCTTTGCTGGGTAGGGGTCTATTACATAATTAGGAGTCTCCATTTATTTGAAAGGGGACCAATTGGAAGCAAATGTCTCCTTAGCCTTTGCTCACCAGCTGATAATGCTCCTGACAAAAGGGACTGAGTCAAACGATTTAAAGGGAGACAATGGAATTACTAGAGGCAAATCCCCAAGTTTGGGCCCAAGGAACAGTGGGATATGCTGTCCGAGTGGACTCTATAATTGTCGAACTGAAATTTGGGTACAAGAGTCCAAATGTTAAACAATATCCTCTGAGACAGGATGCCCTAAACAGCATGGCCCCTGTCATAAAGAACTTGATTGATCAAGGCCTCATCAGGCCATGCAAATTGACATGGAACACTCCAATTCTTCCATTAAAAAAGCCAATTGGTGAATACCGGAGGCACATGAGAACAACTAGAGTATGCCCTTCAGGTAGAGGAAAGAGTGAAGGCACTCACAGCATATGGCAGGTCCTGCCAAGCCCCCATGGACCTGGCCCTCCATCCCTTTCAGCCCAGTGATTGGGTAAACCTAAAAACATGGAAAACTGGGAGCCCACAGGACCAGCTCACTCCTAAGTGGAACAGGCCTTATCTGGTGATTCTAACCACTCACTCTGCCCTCAAATTACAGGGAGTCATCCCTCGGGTGCAATATACCTGAGTCAAAAGAATCCCTGAACTGGAAGACTTGGAAACTCCAAGCCATCCTGATTTCTCCTATGAGCCCCTCTCAGACCTGATGCTCTTATTCTGGAGACACAAAAATAAGTCCTTGGTGGGCTGGCATTCCACCCCTGTGGAGGTTCTGGGACTCCTTCTTCTGTCATCTCTCATAACTATCCTTATCATCACCCTGACTTGTGCTCCCCTTGGAGTACCTATATCTAAAGCACCACTAGGCTACAAAAAGGCTAATTGGTTAAACGAAAAAGGCCAACCAGAGCTAACAAAACAGATTTGGAATGGGGTTAAACAAGATCTTCCCAGCCTGACTTGGTTTCTACTACCCTTTGTGGGCCTCTGGTGGCTATTCTACTTCTTCTACTCTTTGGGTCTTGCATCCTAAACTGTCTCATTTCCTTTGTTAGCAAAAGACTAGAATCTATTAAAATCCAAATGGTATTAACCCAGGGATATGAGAGGTTGGGGTTCCAACCTGGTGACAACCAAACATATCTAAAAGTTGCTAGGGGTAAATTCTGCTCCTCTTTGGGCCCTATAATTATGTCCCTGGCTAATTGGAAGTAGTTACAAAAGATGAGCTTTCGTCCATTGCTCCTCAAGAATGAGGAGCAGGACATAGTCAAAGAAGGGATTTTGTGACTCAGAGAAGTCCTAAAACATTTTCCATGTCTAATACTTTGTTTTTAAGTTGTGCTTGCTTATAGAAACCAAGGCAGAACATTGCTAGGTGGCCAAACCACAGAACAGATCCAAGTGAGACAGTTCCAAGATGGCGATGGGGCGCCATGTGCAAAGGGAAACGTGTGCAAAAGATGCCAGGTGCAAAAGGAAATGTGTGCAAAATGTGTCATGTGTAAGAAGGGAAGATCTACGCAAGCCCCAAGCACCCCCACCCTGAGCAATGACTGGGAGACCCCTCCCCTTTCACTTCCCATAAGAACTCTGCTTCCCTTCCCTTCAGGTAGAAGGTGTTTTAGAGCATGAGCTCTGCCTCCTGCATTCATTGATGAATGAATAAAGTTTCTGCTCTGCTATTCCAGACCTGGTCTTGTTTTATTGGCCTGAGTGGCTCCGGGCAAAAGGACTCACTTGCAGGTCCCTGGTCCCTTAGGGCTTGGTAACAATATCACAGTGATATCTTAAAATTAGTAGGTCCAAAATTGAACTCACCTTCCTCTCCATGGCTGCTCCCTCCTCCCTCCAATTTTGTTATCTTCTTTGGCTACCCTGTCTGAAGTTTCACTGCCCACCCCCCACCATACTTCATATCTCCTTTCTCTGCTTGATTTATTTCCTACTTATCATTTATCACTATCCAATATATTATTTCACTTATTTAGCTTCCCTGCTAAAATGTTAACTTCATGAGGGCAGGAATTTTTGCCTGCTTTGTTCACAATGTATTCCCCAAAATTTGAACAGTGTCAGGCATCCAGTACATGAATAGTTATTCACCTACTCAGTAAATATTTATTGGATGACTTAATGAATTCTCCCTTCCACTCATTCCCATTGCCGGTTAATCTAGTTAATTTTACATCTATGTTGACTCTTGCTTCTGTCCTTCCTCTTGTCTTGTTTGTTCGACTGTCAGTTTTTTAGAAGTGTTGTAAGAACTCGCCACTTGGTGGCTAATGAAATTTGGGCAAGTTATTTAATTGTCTTTGTTCCTCATTTAGAAATGGGAACAATAATAGTACAGTCTCATAGGACTGTCATGAGGCTTATGTATACAACACGTGTACAGCATTTGGCTCAGTGCCTGGAACAGAATGAGCACTCAATGAATATTAGCTATTTGTATCTGCTACCCAAGGCTATTCCTGGGTACCTTTCCTATCTCGTCTCCTGCCCTATCTGTCCCTGAATCCTCTACTTTGGCCTCAGTGGACCACCTGTGGTTCTGGAAACATGACATGTTTTCCACATAACGACAGCAGGGAACAAGAAGCAGGCAGGATCAGCTAATTCCCTTCTCTCTGCCATATAAAGTACTGCTGGACTAGCCAGCCCCTGATTTGCATCAGAGGAAGGGAGAGCTGGAGAACTCTTTTTTATTTTTTACAGTAAGCAAAATCTAAGAGGACTATTCCTAGTGTTTTAGTTGGGTTCAGAAGTTTTGGCTAAACTGAACCAAAGATTTTCAATATTTTAGATGAGAAGAGTGAGAATCTGGAAGAAGAAGTAACCTACCTGAGGTTACACAGCAAGATAGTAGCTACTTTGATAAGATTATTTTCCTAATCTTAGTACTGTTTATACTACAACATGCTGGTCATAAACCCCAAAAAGTCTTATCTTAGAAAAGCTCATTTCCCGTGCCCCAGCAGATAATTCCCTTAATGCAGAAAGATTTGAAGTTGCTAACTCTGAAGCATCTCAGGCCTTTATCATTCTAAGTTGAGAGGAGGTGGCAGTTTATCGGGCACCACTGCGAGCCCCATCCGGTCCCTTGGCAGAGAGACAGACAGACACCTCTGTATAGGTAATTTAGATTGAGCAAGCTGCATAAAACCAGGGAGTCACTCTGTGACTACATGGATCTGCTTTGGCATTTACCTGGAGCAAGGCAGAAGACAAGTGTGAGAGACTGGAACAGCCGGATCATGCTCTCCGCAGTGGCGACTGGTGCTGGAGACCTCAAGGCAGGCAGCGTTCTTGCTGTTTTTTGCCATAAATTGAAAGTGTTCTTACTGAGACTTCCTCTTCCTCTCAGAGGCGTGGTGAGACCTCCTTCCTCCCTCTTTACAGTCCTTATTTTATTTTTTTTATTATTCTATGTATGTTTTTCTGAGCAAAGTACAAAGATCTTGTGTGCAATATGAATTGGAGTTTTCGCTTTCTATTTGTACACTTTTTTTCATTTTTTCGTATTTTTTTTACTGTGGTAAAACAACCTAAATTACATATTGTGGTTTTGTAACCTAAAATTTGTTGTTTTAACTGTGCAATTCAGTGACATTAATTATATTCACAGTGTTGTGCAATCACCAACATTATCTGTTTCCAAAACGTTTTCATTACCTGGGATATTGTGATATATAAGAAAAATATATTTGGTCGTTCAAATGACCAAATATGTGTTTCTCATGTATGTTTGGTCTTCCTCCACAGTTCCTGGCTCACAGCTCCCAAAATGCTTTGAATTTCATGAGGGACTAGAGCAGTGGGAACATCTTTTGTTATACTGTTTGGTGTCTTATCCTCACTTCTTGAAATCTCTTCAGAGCCATAGAGGGGAAATAGATGTCTTGCTATTCGTAGCAAGCCCCTTTCCCCCACAACTGGGTTTATGTTAATGAGGTGACTTTTGGACTGCACTTAAGGATGGAGGCTGTTTGCCAGGCAAGTATTCCCACCTCCTGACCTCTGGGGAGGCAAGAGGGGCTGGAGATTGAATCAGTCGCCGATAGCCAATGGTTTAATCAATCATGCCTTTCAAAATTTTATTTTATTATTTTTTTGAGATCACATTGGTTTATAACATTATATAAATTTCAGGTGTCCATCATTATATTTCAACATCTGTATAGACTACATCCTGTTCACCACCAAAAGTCTCGTTGTTATCCATCATCATGCACGTGTGCCCTTTATGCCCTTTGCCCTCTGCCTGCCCTCTTTCCCTCTGGTAACCACCAATCTGTTCTCTGTATCTATGCCTTCTTTGTTTATTTATCTTTCACACAATGAGCCAAGTCGTAGGGTAATTGTCTTTCTTTGTCTGACTTAATTTGCTTTGCATTATACCAAGTTGTTGCAAATGGCATGATTTCATCTTTTTTATGGCTGAGTAGTATTCCATTGTATATATATACCACTTCTTCTTTATCCATTCAACTGTTGATGGGCACTTAGGTTGCTTCCAAGTCTTGGCTATTGTGAATAATACTGCAGTGAACATAGGGGTGCATATGTCTTTCGAATTAGTGCTTTTGTGTTCTTTGGATAAGTACCCAAAAGTGGAATGGCTGGATCATTTCTATTTTTAATTTTCTGAGGAATCTCCCTACTGTTTTCCACAGTGGCTGCACCACCAATTTACATTCTCGGCAGCAGCGTACGAGGGTTCCTTTTTCTTCACATGCTCTCCAACACTTGTTATTTCATGTGTTTTTAAGACTAGCCATTCAATCATGCCTTTCTAATGAAGCCTCCATAAAAACCCAAAAGAACAGCGTTCGGAAAGCTTCTGGGTTGGTGAACATGTGGAGATTTGGGGAGACTGGTGCCCTTGGAGAAGGCATGGAAGCTCTGTCCTCTTTCCCCATACCTTGCCCTATGCATCTCTTCCATCTGGCTTTTCCTGAGTTATATCCTTTCATAATGAAATGGTAATCTGGTGAGTAAGACGTTTCCCTGAGTTCTGTGAGCCACTCTAGCAAAATAATTGAACCCAAAGAGGGGGTCATTGGAACCTCCCATCTACAGCCAGTCGGTCAGAAATCCAGGTGATAACCTGCACTTGAGACTAGCATCTGAAATGGTGGTAGTAGGGGGTGTGGACAGCCTTGGGGGACTGAACCCTTAATGTGTGGAACCTGATTCTGTCTCCCAGTAGTGTCAGAACTAAGTTGAACTGTAGGACACCCAGCTAGTGTCAGAGAATTCCTTGTTGGTGTGGACCACCCTATGCCCTCACATTGGAATTGGGTGCAGAACATGATGTTACTCCAAACTGAATCCTTGTAACTGTCAAGCAACGATTCCCTATTTCCTCTTTCCCTCAGCCCCTGCTAAAGTAGTCTACTTCCTGTCTCTATGAATTTGCCTAAACTAGATACCATATGTAAGTGGAATCATACAGTATTTGCCATTTTGTGTTTGGCTTGTTTCACATAGCATATGTCTTCAACGTTTATCCATATTACAGCATGTATCAGAATTTCATTCAATTTTTTATGGCTGAATAATATTCCATGATTTGTATATATCACATTTTCTTTATTTATTTATCTGTTTATGGACAGTTGAGTTGTTTCTACCTTTTGCATTTTGTGAATAATACTGCAATGAACATTGGAGTACATGTATCTGTTTGAATCCCTACTTTCAATTCGTTTGAATATATACCTAGGAGTGGAATTGCTGGGTCATATGGTAATTCTATGTTTAGCTTTTTGAGGATCCACCAAACTGTTTTCTAGGCTGCACCATTTTACACTAGCACCAGCAACATGTAATTGTTCCAATTTCTCCATGTGCTTGTCAACATTTGTTGTTTTCTATGTTTTGGATAATAGCCATCCTGGTGGATGTTAAGTAACATCTCATTGTGGTTTTGGTTTGCATTTCTTTAGTGATTAGAGATGTTGAGCATCTTTTCATTTGCTTGTTGGCCATTTGTATTTCTTCAGAGAAATGTATATAAAAGTCTCTTAAAATTTGTTTGTTTGGGTTTTGTTGTTGCTGTTATTGAGTTGTAGCAGTTCTTTTTATAGTCTAGATATTAATTCCTTATAAGATATATGATTTTCAAATATTTTCTTCCATTCTGTGGTTGTGTCACTAGATAGTGTCTTTTGATGCACAAAAGTTTTTAATTTTGATGAAGGCCAATTTATCTATTTTTCTCTTTTGTTGGCTGTGTTTTTGATGTCATATCCAAGAAATCATTGCCAAATCCAATGTTATGAAGATTTTCCCTTATGTTTTCTTCTAAGAGTTTTATAGTCCTAGCTCTTATATTTAGGTCTTTGATTCATTTGAGTTAATTTTTGTATATGGTAAGGTAATGGTCCCACTTCGTTCTTTTCCATGTGGATATCCAGTTTTCCCAACACTATTGCTTGAAAAGAGTGTCCTTCCCTATTGAATGTTCTTGGCATCCTTGTCAAAAATCATTTGACCATCTACTCAAGGGCTTATTTCTGAGCTCTCTGTTTTATTCCGTTGGTCTCTATGTCTGTTTTATGCCTGTCCACACTGTTTTGATTAGTGTAGCTTTGTAGTAAGTTTTGAAACCAGGAAGCGTGAGTCCTCCAACTTTGTTCTTTTTCAAGATTGTTTTGGCCATTCAGAGTCCCTTGAGACTCCTATGAGTTTTAGGATGAGTTTTTCTATTTCTGCAAAAAACATTGTTGGGATTTTGATAGGGGTTGCATTGAATTTTTAGATCACTTTTGGTAGTATTGTCATTGTCACATTACTAAGTCTTTCAATTCATGGACATGGGATGTTTTCCATTTATTTTGTCTCCTTTAATTTCTTTGAGTAATGTTTTGTAATTTTCAGTGTTGAAGACTTCTGCCTTGTTGGTTAAGTTTATTCCTAAGTATTTTATTCTTTTTAATGCTATTATAAATGGAATTGTTTGCATAGTTTCCTGTTTATATTGTTCATTGTTAGTGTATGGAAACAACTGTGTGTTGAGTGTTAATTTTGTATCCTGCAACTTTGTTTAATTCATTTAGTAGCTCCAATAGTTTTTTTTTTTGTTTGTGGAATATTTAGGGTTTTCTATATATAAAATCATGTCATCTGGAAACAGAGATAATTTTACTTCTTCCATTCTAATTTGGATGCTTTTTCTTTCTTTCTTTCTTTCTCTTTTTTGTGAGGAGATCAGCTCTGTGCTAACATCTGCCAATCCTCCTCTTTTTTTGGCAAGGAAGACTGGCCCTGGGCTAACATCCGTGCCCATCTTCCTCCACTTTATATGGGATGCCTCCACAGCATGGCTTGCCAAGCAGTGCGTCGGTGCGTGGCCGGGATCCGAACCGGCGAACCCTGTGCCGCCGGCAGCGGAGCGCACACACTTAACCTCTCGCACCACCAGGCCCGCCCAGCCTTTTATTTCTTTTTCTTGGCTAATTGTTCTGGCTAGAACTTCCAATACCCTGTTGAATAGAAGTGGTGAAAGTGGGTATCCTTATCTTCTTTGTGATCTTAAGGGAAAAGCTTTTAGTCTTTCACCATTGAGTATGATGTTAGCTGTGGGTTTTTCATATATGGCCTGTTATGGGCTGAATTACAGGTGTCTGACTTATGTATCCAATCAGTCATTTCAGTTGAAATCAGGAATAGAGATTGGGTTATCCAGGAAAGATCTGTGCAAGACCCTCTTGTCTGATGGCTTGGACCTCTGTGAATTGCCTGGGAGGTCAACAAGATTTTTGAGAATTTTATACCAGCAGAACTGCTGTCAGCTTGGACTGAAGAGGACAGAGACAGGACTAGATGAAGGAAGACCATCAGACTTCTGAGATTCTACAAGAGAAGCCAACAGAGCTATCCAGCTGCAAACATGCATTTTCCACCAAGAAAAGGGAAAAATGATCCCAAAGGTGGTCAGGAGGTTGGCAGGGTTGATACTGCCACCATGGGCTCTAGTGCACAGGTGCATGGATCAGGGCTGTTTTATCCTCAGTTCCAGAGTGGTAGGGCCACTTCCCAGGGCTTAGAAAATGTACCTGGTGGGCCCAGAAGGCAGGGCCACCCAGGTAGATCCAGAGGACAGAGCATGAAGCCAAAGAGGAATAGTCTCAAGTCTTGAAATCTAATACAATTCTGTCCTGCTATGGTTTGCACTTGCTTGAGACCTGTGACTGCTTTCTTCTTTTATATTTCTCCGTTTGGAATGAAAATGTCTATCCTTTGTTTGTTCCACCATTGTATTTCGGGAGCATATAAGTTGACTGATTTTACAGGTTCACAGCTGGACAGGATTTTCCTTCAGGATGAATCACAGCTTGAGTTTCCTTCATACATGAGTTAGATGAGATTTAGAAGAGATTTTGGACTTAGATTTGATGTTGGAATGAGTTAAGACTTTTGGGGCTGTTGGCATGGAGGTGAATGATTTTGCTTTTGAGAAGGATATGGATTTTGAGGGTGCAGAGGGCAGAAGGTTATAGGCTAAAATGTGTCCCCTTGAAATTTATATTTTGAAGTCCTAACCCCCAGTACCTCAGAATGTGACTGTATTTCGTGATAAGGTCTTTAAAAAGGTAATTAGGTTAAAGTAAGGTCATATCAGTGGGCCCTAATCCAATATGTCTTGTGTTGACATAGGGAGAAGATGGCTATCTACAAGCCGAAGAGAGGGGCTTCAGAATCAAACTAATCTTGGTAACTTCTAGCCTCCAGAATTCTGAGAAAATAAATTTCTGTTGTTTAAGCCACCTAGTCTATGGTACTTTGTTATAGCAGCCCTAGCAAACTAATACATGGCTTTTATTGTGTTGAAGGAATTTCCTTGTATTCCTAATGTGTTGGGTGTTTTTAATCATGAAAACTTGTATTGAATTTGGTCAAATACTTTTTCTGCATTAATTGAGATGATCATGTGTTTTTTTCTCCTTTATTCCATTACTGTATTCTATTACATTAATTGGTTTTTGTACGTTGAAACATCCTTGCATTCCAGGGGTAAATCCAATGGGGTATAATCATTTTAATATGCTGTTGAATTTGGTTTGCTACCATTTCGTTGAGGATTTTTGTATCAATATTCATAAAAGATATAGTTATGTAGTTTTATAAATGGATGTCACTGGTGAAAGAGTGGAAGGTGGGAGGAAGGGAGAAATGATTTTTTTTTTCTTCATCTTGGTTTCTGATAATGTCTCCAGCAGTGGCAGCAATAGTGGAAAATGAGTTCAGCTCCAGGGTTTGTGGTCTAGCAATGTAGTTCCAGGAGTCATTCCAGAAGTCTTGGCAGTGTGATATTTGTGGTCTCTGGTCCCAATGGTGGCATCTGCAGTGGTGGGTGGCCTTAGGCTCTGAGATTTTTGTAGTTCTGATGGGAATATGGACTCCTGGCATTCTGCAATGTGGCTGCACTGATTCCAAAAGCAAATTCCCCTAGGACTGGTAACAACTTCCTAGAATTATTAATTGCTCAGTAACCTCATCTTCTCTGTTTTACTCCTCAAACCCTTCCATCACTTTTGTATTCTATTTCCTATATACGATTTGCAATATTTAGCATGGTTTCAGTTTTTCTGATGGGACATTAAGTGGAACATCTTCTATTTTTAGCTTGCTAATTTTTTCTTATTTCTAATCAGTTTTAGGTGTTGAATTTTATCAAATATATTTTTTTGAATCTGTCAAGATGATTATGTTTTTCCTCCCTCTTAAGGGTTTTTAAACAATAAATTGCAATAAAAGATTCCTTAAAGATAAAATCACCCTTGAATTCTGGGGATAAACCCTACTTGGTTGCATTTATTTTTCTTTTAATGCATTACTTGGTTCAATTTGCTAACATTTAAATTAAGATTTTTAATATTTATATTTGCAAGTGAGATTGGTATATATCAGGAGTTGACAAATTCTTTCTGTAAAGGTCAAGACAGTGAATAGCTTACAGTGTGTGGGCCAAACAGTCTCCATTGCAACTACTCAGTTTTGCTGTTGTAGCGTGAAAGCAGCCATAGTCAGTACATAAACAAACGAGTGTTGGGTCTGTTCTAGTAAAATTTTATTTATGAACACTAAAATTTGAATTTCCAATAATTTTCACATGTCGTCAAATATTATTCTTCTTTTGAGTTTTTTCAACCTTTTAAAATTGTAAATACCATTCTTAGCCCACGGGCCACATAAAAACACTTGGCAGGCTGGATTTGTCCACAGACTGTAGTTTGTTGATCCCTGGTCTATATCTACTTTTTGGGAAATCATCCTCATCTAGTTTGGAATCAGTGTTACATTATAGTACTCAATGAATTCTGAGGTTTCCCACCATTTTCCATGCTTTGGAACAGTTAAAATTACATGGGAATTATCCTTTCATTGAAGGTGGTAGAACCAGTTCATAGGCCATCTAGGTGTTGTACATTTTTAGGAATTAGATCACTGAATATCTTTTCCAGTTTTTCTCTGATTAAAGAAGTTCTTCTAGTTATAAACTTTCAACTAATGAACTGTCATAGATATAAGGCTATACACCAGAGCAAGCCATTGCTTCTTCTGCCACCAGATGGCATTACCATGTTTGTGTTTTGGAAGGAGCACTCAGGCTGTGGTGTAGAGAATGGATTGGACTGGGGCAAGTGTGACTGCATGAGGTAAAGTGCCATTGTCCAGGTAAGAGATGATGTTGGCTTAGAGTCCTGTAGCTACTGGTGGATGAAAGAAGAAAAGTTAGACAGACTGTAAAAACGTTCAGGAGGTGTGTTAGGGGTTTTCAAGACCACTTCCAGGTTCAATGACTCACTAGGAGGACTTATTGCATTTAGGATATAGTCATACTCATGGCTATGATCTAGTACGGTGAATAAATAGAAAGGAAAATCAGCAAAAGGGAATGGTACATGGAGTGGTGTCCAGAAGAAACCAGGCACAAGCTTCCAAGAGTCTTCTCCCAGTGGAGTCACAAAGGACATGCTTAATTCCTTCAGCAACGTGTCATGACAACCCATGTGAAATGTTGCCTACCAGGGAAGCTTGCATGAGCCCAGCATTCCAGGGTTTCTATCAAGAGTCATTATAATGTTGGCACTATCTACCTAGCATAGACCAAAATTCCAGAATCGAGAAGGAAAGCAGGTGTTCAGCACAAATGAAATTGTTTGCACAAACAGTCGAAGCTCAGTAAACCACTCTTATCAAGGAATGGTCAAACTGTCCCCAAATTCAAGTTCCCAGACACTAGTCAAGGGCCAACCTTGTAAGCACACCTTTCAAAGGAAAGTAGTCTTAGGCCTACAATGTTAAGTTTTTTCTGTGTTTTCTAACTCTTAACTATGTTTTCTGCACAGGAAGTAAAGTCAATATTTTTCTACTGCATTTCCACCCAAAGGTTGGAAACTTATTAAGGGAATATACTGAGGAATAAATAGCTTTGCCATTGAGACACGTACCAAAAGATTGTCACATTCCCGGTAAGGCAGTTAAGGGCTGCACAAACTGCCGCATCTTCATTACTTAATCTAAATATTACACATTGAGGACCTCCTCTGTAACTTGCCCAGAGTACCTCCTCTGTAACTTGCCCAGAGTCAGGTACTGTGGATACAAATGGTGAGCAAAACCAAACACGCTCTGTATCCTGATGGAGCTCACAGTCTAGTGGGGAAAGAGAGACATTAATCATATAACCACAAAGAAAAATACTTAAATAGAAAATTTGAAAACTGCCATGAAGGAAAGAGATGTAGTACAATGAGAGAGAAATATGGGGTCAGATGTTGTCTGGAGGAACAGGGAAGACTTCCCCCAGGAAGGGACATTTGAGCTCAGCCCTGAGGGATGAGTGGACATTGATAAGCAAAGTTGTGTATTGGAGTAGTGAGGGAAAGGAGGGGGAAGTAAAGCATTTTAGGCAGAGAGAGAGTCCAAGGGCTAATGTGTAGATTAAGTTAAATAAAATGTGCCAGAACCACAGATGGCACTGCAAAAACACTACCCAATTTTTTTCTCTTTGCAAGTAGTTCCTGTATCTGCTCACAGAGTTTCTACGCAGAAGCTCTGAAATTCTTGAGGGTAGCGGTTCAATTTCAGCCCAAGAAGAAAAGGATGAAGAGATGTAGTTCGGGGAGCTGGGAGCCCAAGCACATCTGCAAAGAGTTGCTCAGAGCAGAGGATCTAGGGCTTCCTTGATAAGCAAGGGTTAAAGGAAGTGGTTTCAGATCTAGAAGCTTCCATTTGCTATCTTGCACACCACCTCTTAGCAAGTCATTTCTCCCTCAGGGTTTTACAAAACATCCTGAGGCCCTGCACCGGTGGTTCTGAGGGAACCACAGCCTCATTCTCCTCAGTGAAAAGCCCAGTCCTTTGTATCCCTTCCTCCAAGTGGCACTGTGGGTCACGCTACAATCCCCACTCTTGAATTCCCTAGACCAAGACTCTGAAAGTGGTTTCTAGGACTCCTTTTCTTCTCCCAATATCTGGGTCCCAATCTGAGTTCAGTTCAACAAATATTTATCAAGCTCTACTAGGCCTTGGCTTCTGTGATGGGTTCTGTGAACGAAAAGATGAATAAGACAAAGTTTTTGTCCTGGAGGGAGATAGACCTCAAAGTGCCCAATCTCTCTGGCTCTAGGATATCCAGGCAGAACTCCCTGTTCCGCCTCTAGCCATATGCCTCTGCTGTGCTCTGGATTCTTGTTGGTTCTGGTATTGGTCCTCCCTGTCTCTAGCTCTTCCACCCTCCTTCAGGGTCGTGGTCATCTCTCTCACATCAGACGTCCTTTTCCGCATTCTCTGTCTTACTACCCTCAATCCTTTGATCTCTTTGTGTCTATTCAGGGCCTGAGTTTTGAGACTGCACTTGATAGAGCCTTTGACATTTCAGCTGCTTACTCTCTCCTTTACTTGAAAAACAAAACAAAGTAAGACACTCCTAGGCTCTTGCAAGGAAAATTTGCAGACAGCACTTCATTGATGGAAATTTAGAAATGCATGAAATAAAGATGGCATGTAGAGAGGATAAGATACTCTGTACAAACACGGCACCTAGTTTCTGAAATAGGTTTAGCAGCACTTGCTAGTAGTGAGCATAATCTTCATGTTCGTATTGATTAATTAACTAATCTGATAAACATTTCTTGAGGATCTGAGGTTCATTAGACACTGTGGACACAGAAGAAGAAGAAAGGTTTCTGACCCCAAACAACTTATTGGCCAGTTGAGGAGATAGTTAAAAAAATACCACAGGTATGTGTTGACCATAGAATGTGATAAAAGCTACTACAAGGCACTTATGGACTGAATGCTGTAAGAGTGTAAATAGGAAGCTGTATATTTAGCTTTGAGTGGGAGGTTTTGGAAGGCTACCCAAAGAGGGGATACTTGGTCTGATTCTTGAAATATGAAAGAGCCAGAGATGGAAGGGACAGAAGGGTATTCCAGGCAGAGAACACAGCATGGGCAAAGATGTGAGAGTGGGAAAGGATTTGGTGGGTTCATGGGCCCATGGTATTTCCATGTGGCTGGAGCCTTGGGAACAGGCAGGAGCAGGGCCTGGAAGATCTGATGGATCAGATCCCTAAGGAGTTTGGTCCCACAGGAAAAAATTTTCAGTAGAAAAAGGAAGTGATAAGATCCGCGGTTTAGAACGATTGATCCTTATGTGATAGCAGCCCAGGTAACATAGGATAAAGCAATGACCTAGAGAGGGCACGGGGAGTTAGGGTATGTTTGAGAATGAGACAGATCGAGGGGACATGGTTGAAAGGAGCCATATAGAGGAATTGGAATTGACAGGACCTTATAATTGATAGGACATGGCGGTGGGGGGTGGGTTGGGGTGACAGGAAGGAAGAGTCAGGGATAAGAGTTTTCTGCTTTGGGTAGCTGCTGATTGGTGAATCAGCCAAGAATAGCAGTTCAGCACGTAGCCCCTGGAGTTGGAAGGCCAGGAATTGCATCGTGGTTTTAATATTTACTTGGATGAGTTACTGAGCCCTTCTGTGACTCTGTTTCTTAATCTGTAAAATAAAGATTGCTTGCATCTACTTTGGGGATAGATGAGTTTTAATGATTCTTATGGGCTTTACATGAGTTAGTACATGTAAAACATTAGGGCAAAGAATGGTACATAGTCAGAACTCAGTAAATGTTAGCTATTATGATTATGGCAGGTCATTAACTTGCATATGGGAAACAGAAAAGAAACTGGGGGGGGTCAAGGAGAGACCCATGAGTTCAATATTGGGTACACTGAATTTAAGGTGACTTCTGACATCTATGCAGAAATGACCCATAAACAGTTGGAAACATAGGTTATAAATGAAATGGTTGAGATTACGCATATTTAGAAAAATTCTCTGACAGATAACTTGCGTCATTATTTGCCTACAATAAGACCTCATAAGAGAAATCTCTATTTCTCACTTGCAAAGATATGGCTATTTTCAGGTCCCAGAGTTGATGCAGCCCAAACCCAGAGGCTTGTGTAGGGCTGATCAGAACTGTCTGGGCAATCAGCCAGCAAGAGTTAATAACGATATCCAAAGAGAGGCTAGTTCTGTTCTTTTATGCATTCTCAAAATCAATTTCTCAGTGTCTGCATGTCTCTAGAGAATGTGTCAGTCATTACTTCGCTTCCTCAAGTCAGAACTTCAGGAATTTTACTTATAGTCAAATGTCTTAACTTTAATATGATTTGAAGAACCATGAAAGTCTCCTCACACGTGGATGGGGGTTCGTTAAAATCTAAAGGTACACGGCTGTTTTTTAACCAATAAATAGTGTAGCATGACTCCTCATTCTTACCTCTTCTTCTCTTCCTGTTATTCTTGTGATATTAACAGTGGAAATTTATGCTGTGTTTCTCTCGTTTTGTAACAGCTCATCGGAAATGCTTATGACCTGGATCTGTTGTTTGCTATGAAACCAGTTCTGCCCAAAATGCAGACAGAGAGCTCTCCCCAAGCTTCTTTAATGGATGTTTCCAACAGAAAAGTTGAGTGGTTATCCAGATAACAATGGAATTAATATATAAATACATTTACTTGGAGCTGCTCTTAGTGTCTTTAAAATATTGTTATATGTACAGACTCACTGAACAAATATTTGTGGTCCACCTATTACGTGTCAAGCAAAGTGCCAGGTGTGTGCTGTACCTGAAGCAGAGTGCCAGGTGTTGGGAATCCACAGCAGGTAAACAGAGGCAGCATGGTAGAGTGCAAGTGGATGGCCTTTGTTGACAAGAAGTCTTGAGTTCAAATCCCATCTTCCCAAGCTTCCTGACTTTTCTAAGGTATTTATTCCCTTGGCCTTAATGTAAACTAAAAGAATTAATTTCTACTTTTCAGGGTTGTTGTGAGTATTGACAATAATGTATAAAGCATCTAGTGTAGCAGTTGGTCTACAAAGTGAACCCTCTATAATTGTTACAAGCTCCCTGCCCTCAAGGAGCTCTCCATTTGCATTATTATTATTCAGACATATCCCAGTTCTCTCAGCCTAGTTGGGGAGACAGATATAGCAGGTAATTAGAGTGTCGTGTGAAATCATAGAAGGAACAGACATTGAGTTAGGAGAATTGAGATTTAAAAGTTTGATATCCAACGTTAATTTAGCATAATATCAGATACACTTCTGTTGCAAGAACCTTATTTCATAAGTTTGGTTTGGCATCTTATGGAGGTTTCAGGCCTATAAGAACATCTAATACAATGACCCAGAGCTTTACCGTGTGCAGGCATTTAATCCCCACATCAACCCTATAAGGTCAGAATTATTATTCTCCCCATTTTACAGATGGGCAAACTGAGGCACAGAGAGGTTAAAGTAACTTGCCCATGGTCACATGACTAGGAAACCAGGATTCAGACGCAGGCACTCTAGCATCAGAGCCCATATTTGTGACCACTCATTACACCTCTTCTGTTGTTTCCTTCTTCAAGCTTCATTTTAGGGCCAGCAGAGACTGTCACTAACTATGCTTGAGAAAATTATACAAATTAAGGGAAATTTAGGGAAAAGTCAAACAGTAGAAAAGCATTGAATCTGGGAGGTAATATAGCACAGCCGTTTCTTTCCTCCAGGTGGAACCTAAGAAATGCTCTCTGTTGACACAGCCCGGACCAGTCAGGCTCCTTCCTCCCTATGCCCAGTTTCCGGAGGTGGCCCAGCCAAGCTCTTCTTTTGTGGGCTGTAGTTTAGAGTGTTCTACAGCTTTTTAAGAAATCACATTTTAAATTAGCTGCACTTCCTTTTTCTGAGAGGCATTGGCTGCAAGGTTTCTCATTTTCTCAGTTCCGCGGTAAAGCCCACGCTGACTTGTCAGCAGAGAGACTGTCCTTGCTTATTGGAGAGCCCTGCCCCCTGAGATTTCAATTTCAATGCATATTTTTAAAAACTGGGACATCTTGGTTGATTCAGGATCCTGTTCCATTGAAAGAATACTTTGATTATACAGACCTGTTGGTCACAATCTAGTTCGTCTGGAAAGCTGTGAAGGGGAAAGTAAGATCACACTTATTTTTCGGAAGGAGAATCTGAGAACTGAGACCTAGGGAATGTGGTGAGTAGCTTACATCTCCATAAATCAGAAGATTCATAGGAAAGAAAGAGTGAGAGACAAGAGCACCGTGGTCCTGAGTCCCGAAGGACACTTTAAGAATTCCTGTGCACTGGTTCCACCCCAGGTTTGTTCTCCTGGAAGACCTGAGGAACTCTTGCCTCTGATTCTTTTCTTTCTTTCTTTTTTTTTTCCTCCCCACTTTCCACTGGGGCATTAGGACAGTAGGAATTTGAGTGAGCACATTAGGGGGAGGCAGGGGCAGGTTAGAGAACGAGGATGCTCAGGAGTGATCCCTCTACTCACGTAAAGATGAGGAGCACTTTTATTGTTAGGAGAAACCCATCCTGTTCAGTGTCTATTTGGAACTTCTCCATCTTTTATGGCCAAGTCTCTTTATTTCTTACTTCATGTCCCTCCTTGGGGTGACTATCTTTCACCTCCTCACACCTGGTTTATTGCTTCAAGTGACATCTTAGTTGGTCTGTCTAACTCTGAAAGTCTTCTCCCTCCAAAATGCCCTTACACTGGGAATAGCCTCTGACGTCTGCATCCTAATATTGAATGCTTGCCATAATTTGATTCCACTAGGCTTATTGGCTTTTGTCTAGCAATACTTCCAACATGTACCTTCTACTTTAGCTCGCTGGTCCCTTTCATTTCTATTCTATTCAACAGCATTGACTGCTCATAAGCAGGGTATGAGGCCTTATGTTGGCTGGTGGTGGGTGCAGAGATGAGTAAAGCTATCACCACTCATGATCACCTCTTCATGATCATGAAGTCATGGATCTTGTCCTTAAGTAATGTACAATGTAGAGGGAAACAAATAATTATCTACACCGTAAGGCAGATTGAAATGAGTTATAGGGATAGAAGCACCAAAGGAAAAATAAAAGGAGTGCAAAAAGAGCCGTAATTAATTTGACTAATGATAACAGGGAAAGCTTCATCGAGGAGGTGACATTTGAACTGGGCATTGAGGGATGTGTAAATGGACAGGGGGAGGGGGTGCACGTCCCAGCTGAGGCACTATGCCATGCATATGGACGGGAACATGAACATTCATGGTATATGGGGAGGTGCCCCAAATATACCACACAGATCCAGGCCTCTGTTTTTTTCATTCTTTCCTCACATGAACGCCTTCTGTCTCCTTCTTCATTCTCTGCCAAACCCCATCTAGCTTTCAAGGCCCAGCTTCAGCCCCACCTTCCCTGTAAGGTCTTTTCTGAATGTCCTAGCCCATGCCACTCTTCGCAGCATATATTTCAGCATTTAACTGTGGTGTCTGTGCTGGAATTGGTTCCTCAGCCAGACCAGGGCAGACATTATGTTCATCTTATACTTTGGGGGCTTTGCAGCCCCCAAGACAGTCCTAACGGTGGTCAGGGATAGATGGTTCTATGGACCCATTCACTGGGACTAGCCCCTTGATTCTGCCTAAATGCAGTTTATTTCTGCTATCCAGTCTGAGATAGCTCATGGGGATTTAGGATTTAGCTGGTTACATTTGCTAACACATAAGGGAAACGATTCTTAAAATGCTCACTTGAATGTTCTGCTCAGCTGTGGATGATTCCTCCTCTGTGCTGGCAGGTGGATGGGGTGGAGCACCTAACCTCACTTGAACTCCATGACTCTCTGGGTTGAGCCCTAGGAACTGAGGTGAAGCCAGTTTCATCACCTACAACTTCATCTCCCAAGTTCCCTCTGGAGAATGCCTCTGCTTCCTTTAAGGTCTCTTGTTTTGATGGTTGAGTTACACACAGTTCCTCTAAAGTGCCAGAAATATAGCTGGTCAATTCCTTTTGGAGAATGTGGGTGCTGTGTATGGCTTCGTCTTCTTGCTGAGGCTGCTTGGAGTGTGTATTAGTCTGGTTCTGCAGAGAAACAGAACCAATAGGAAAGAAATGTATATATATATATATATATATATATATATATTTCCTATTGGTTTCATATATATATATATATATATGAAATAAGGAATTGGTTCATATGGTTATGGAGACTGAGAAATCCCAATATCTGCAGTTGGCAAGCTGGAGAGGTGATGGTATCGTTCCAATCTGAGTCCAATGGCCTGAAAACCAGGAGAGCTAATGGTGTAAGTTCCAGTCCACGTCCGAGTCCTCAGGTAGGAGAAGACCTGTGTTCCAGCTTGAAGACAGTCAAAAAGAGAGAGAGAATGAATTCTCTCTTACTCTGCCTTCATTTCTACTCAGGCTTTCAATGGATTTGGTGATGGCCACCCACACTGGAGGGCAGGATTAATCTGCTTTACTGACTCTACTAATTCAAACGTTAATCTCATCCAGAAACACCTTTACATATATATCCTGAATAACGTTTAGCCAAATATCTGGGAACCTCATGGCCCAATGAAATTGACACATAAAATTAACCATCGCAGAGTGATACAGAAGGAAAGGTTGGCCAGAAAGAAAATGTTATGAGGCTTCTGAAGAAGAGCCTGAAGAAAAATGCTCCAGCAGTCTAGTCCCTAGAGAAAGAGCATTTTGCAACTATCCATTTGCAACACAACCCTGATGGCTTCTCACGTGACACCGTCATGTGCGGTTGGGCTGGTCCAGCCAGTTGTACCCTGCACAAGGGTGCCCGGGCAAAGGGGCAAGTACAGGCTGAAACGCAGCCTACACTCTACTTGCCAAACCATGCGCTTGGGCGAGGGGCTGCCTCTGCACCAGGGAAAGGGTGCTTTTGTCTAATTTGCCCAAGGTGCTATGTGGACTGGTGGAGGTCGTGCACTAGGGCTCCTCACATATACTGAGTGTGAGCAGAGCATCCTAGGTAGTGTGCCATGGCCTATTATAGGTGTGCAAAATATTGATCCTCTCCACATATGGGCTTTTTGGGAAGGGTCATCACCTCTAGTCACAAGAAGCCTCTAGCCACAGGTAGCCTCTACTCATGAGCAATCTTGTTTGTTTACTCCATTGTGCGGTAAAATTATTATTTTCTACATGTCCTGTGATGTGAAGAAGATTGGGAAGCACTGTGCCAGGGGACTTGCCTTGTTGTTCATCCAGGAGGGAGCCATTTCAGAAAGGGCATGTGTCCATTTGTCTGTCTAGGCACAAGCTATGCCCAGCAGCAGAGGGCTTCCTGCTTTGCCTACATGTTGGGATGTGGTGATTTGCAATCTCCAGGTAAGCTCTGGGCAGAGAAAATCTGTGTCTGGGGCATCTGCCACTATTTATGGTTGTAGCTGTTTCCATAGGGAGAATGCTGGCCGGGAGCCTAGACCACAATTTCATAGCTTGAAGTCCCAGGATGTTTGCTGTCCTGAGTGCTGGTTTTCTCCATCTGTGCACAAGAGGGAGACAGAGGACATGTTAACTGAAAGTTGCTACTGGGGAATTCCAGTCCCATGAGGTACCCAAGAGAGTTCTGCAAATGGCACAGGGAGATGCCTTAGATTTCTGTGGTGCTGGGGAAATCTAGGGTAGAAGAGCCTTGCTTTTTGCTGAGTCCCTGGCCTCTGCTCTAGCCACCCCATTTGCAAGCCCTCGGGTAATCAAATTCTTAGCCCAGAAAAAAGCAGCAGGAGGGAATGGGGATATTTGCATTGATTTTGATTATAGGCTTCAGGCAACATCCAGGTTCAAGCTACTCGCCTTCCTTGTTCCTAGTTGAGCCCTAGTTCCTTCTGTACTCCAATAACTACACCTTCCCATAGACATTGGTGAGTCACCCCCACTAGTGTCTCACGAGCTCTAGTTATTTAGAGTACTGCAGACAACCTTCCTTGAGGAATCTTTAGTTCAAATTACATACTGACCAATTAATAACTGTCGTCCAACATGTCTAGAGAATTTACTTTGAGATGTCTCAATCCAGGACTCCCTGATTAATCCCTCAAATCTAGTCCTTTCCAATTTTATCTCCTTCTCTGTTTCCTCCCACTTTCCTTCAGATCCTGGCTCAAACATGTGGGACCCTGCCCCTCACTTCTTGCTCCTCCCTTCCTTTCATCTTTCTCCTCTTCTTTCCTCATGCACCTCCTTCTTTTCCTTCTCCCTCCTTCCCTCTCCTGATCACTGAGGAAGTAAAGGTTCTACTGTCTCATTCTCTGGGACACTTGGCTTATCTTTACATTCAAACTGACCTGTGGATTAAGTCCCCTTACAAAGGAAGTAGCTTGCACAGCTCACAGATGCCTTAGAGAATCAGCTCTTAGTTCTCAGTCATGGATTCGTTTGCGTTCCATTTCAAATTCCCAATAATTCCTCCCACTATTCATGTTATCATTATTTCCCTTTCCCCCGGACTCCTAGGTACAAATTTATCTCTTGTGATTAGTTTCCTGCCTATTAGCTCAGCTATTAAACAGGAACACTTTAAAAACATTTGATTCACCAAGAGACCCCAAAGCTATCCTTCTGACTGTGGTAGAAATGAGGACCCTCAGACAGGGACAACCCCCCACAAGCTCCCCCAAACTGAAAGTCCTGTCGAAGGACAGGACTTACTTTCCCTCTTTGCATATTCCAGAGAAGGACACTGAGGCACAGGGAACTGTGAGTGCCATTAGACCCCTGCAAATGGTTGTGCAGGTTGTATACTGTGAAAGTCAGCTGAGAGAGAAAATGGGAACTGAAATTCAGCCTGTGTTCTACTTTCCAATCTGTGCACCTGGTATGGGCCTGTGTCTGCCAAGGGTGGGGGAAGGGTGCCAATTCTCCAATTTTCACACTATGAGCTAGTAGTGGCTCTGGGTATTATAGAGGCTGGGGTTTTCACTGTAGTTCAGAGGCCTAGGGGCTCCTGCATTTAAAGGGTGGCATCAACAACCCAAGCAGGCCAGCTTGTGGATGGTCATAGACCTGCAGAGCAGGGCTTGGTGCATGTGTGGAAGTACCTATAGCCCAAAGCCCTCAGCAGTTAGTCCTGAGAAGTACAGAGATGAGTCCAAGGGAACCAGCTGGCCCCTAGTTGGATGGACAGCATAGAGCAGAATGGCTGTAACAGATGAGACAACAGGGATAAAAAGTCAGAAGGGATTTACCTTATCAGAGTATTGCACTATGGAATAAATTGTGTTCACTGGCTCCTCCTTGGCGGGGAGGACCTGTAAAACACCCATTTTCCCCTCAGTGAGGGAGCCCAGGCAAAACCATATGAGTCCCCTTTCCTACTTCTGCCCCTGACCATCACCCTCCCTGGTCCCACTTTCACTAGGAGGCCTCCTCTCCTGGGCTCCGCTCTGGTCCCATCCAGCTTTGCAGAGGATCAGGGTCAGGTGAGGGTGTGGGAAGGAGGGTGGGTAGCAGTTGGGCAGAAACCTCAGGAGTGAAGAGGAGGGGTCTGTGTCGTTCAATCAGGCTTTTAGCTTTCCGTGGGCTCTATGGACCTAGCCGTTTCATCAGTCCAAGCACAGTGCTAGATTGACACCTCAGTTTCTGAGGAGCAGGCTGGTGGAGGCACAGAGGAAGGCAATACCATGAAGAAGCCTGATCCAGGGTGGAGGTGATGGAGGGGCAAGCAGGTAAAAGGCAGGTGGGAGGAGAGGGTGTGGGACAGAGTGACTCTGAGCCTGAGGAAAGCGAGCTGCTGCTGCAGCCAGACAAGGAAGTCACATTCCAGGGGACCTTTCTCAGTTCTGTGACCCTGTTAGCAACCTGTTCACTTGTCTGTGGCCACATAACAGACCTCACCTCACATTAGGGGCTCCCTTGTTGTTTGTCCTTGTAGAAGGTGCTTCACTCCTAGTCATGACTCTTATCCAACCCAGAGCCAGACCCCCATGTGGAAGCTTAGGGCCTTAACCCCTAGAGGCTGCCATGGAGTGACAATTGGCCACATTCCTGTCCTCATAGAGAGACTCATGGCATCATTTCCCTGACATGATATCTCCTAGTGGGACCCTCTAGATTCTTGGCTGTGGCTGTCTAGGCAACAGGAAGCAGACGCCTGCTGACCATGACTCCCTGTCCTGGGGGTGGAGGTGGGGATCCATAAGTAGCATCATCTCACCATGGACTGGGGGATTTCATCATAGATTCTGGACTCTGCTGGCCGGGCATCTCTTGAAACTGTGATGTATGTGTATATTGTGTTCTTTGAGACAGCATCTGTGGCACAAATAAACATAAAACCACAGTATTTGAAAGGTGGATGCATTTTTAGAGATAATCTATTCTAATGTTCTCTTTTTAAGACAAGGAAATGAAGCCCTAAGAGGTTAAATGGCTCCCATCCACTTGGATCCTTGGCATGTCTCTCCCTTTTCTAGGGATGGCATGTGGAATGGGAGGCATCTGCCTTCAGCCTCATCCAGAGCTCAGAGGGAATTCGTTTCTACTCTAGAGTCCACATTAAGCTAAAGAGATTCTCCCCAATCCCTGTCTGGGCAGTCACAGTAGCTCTTCCACCAGTGTCTTAATTAGTGTCTCTGGCACCCAGCATTGACTGCCCTGCATGGCTAGCTGTCTTTTCATGGAGGGTTGTAGTTTTTCAGCTAGATGATTCTCTCCAGTTATACACCGTGTTGGGTTCTTCTGGTGCAGACCTTCCTGTTACTTCCTCAATGTCAAGCAGATAGTAGACGCTCCACAAACATTTTTTGCTTGATTGATTTGTGCAAACATGTGTTAAGCTCCCTCTATGTGCCAGGCTCTGTGTGAGGCCACGGAGAAGCAAAGACAGGAGAGAGAAGTTTTAAGAATTCACAGGCTGGGAAAGGCACACATTGCAGCGTACTCCTTTTCTTCGCTCCTAACATGGAACATTTTAGGATCAAGTGGAAAAGAGAGAGCCAGAATTTTGGGCCTTCATATTCCAGGGCACCAACATATTCACAAATAACAGGTCTGAATTGAGCAATATCACAGGGATCCCAAGTCTCAGAGTTCTGTCCTGTCCTGACCGCTGCCCCAGACTTGGCGAGTAAGCCAGATTAAATGCTCGCTCTTATCTCATTTGTAGGTGAAAAAAGAAGCCCTTCTTCTTTCTCAAGAGGCTGTGAGGGACTGAAGACACATGTGTCTGTGAGAAACCCTGAAGATCAGGCCTGAGCAAGTTGTGTGACTTCTTCCTATCATGAGGCCATTTGAGTTACAGTTAGTGTCACAAACTCTCTCCCTCTAGAATGCCTCCTTCTGTGCCAAGCCCAAGCCCGTCAATCACAAGTATAGTAGCTGACATTTACTGAGTACTTACTATGTACCAGGCACTGGGCCAATATTTTATATATGTAATTCCATTTAGTCCATTTAATAAGACTATGCAGCACACCCTATTATTACACATATTTTACAACTGAGTAAACAGACTTACAGTAATAAAATAACTGGTAGGTGACAAACGGTCAAGCTGGGACCTTCGCCCAGACTGCCTGCAAAGCACAAGCTTAGTCTTAAGCACACTCTGCTGTGATCTCATCTCTCCCAGTTGTCATCCAGGGAAACTTGTGGCTGAGAACTTACCAGGGTTCTTACTGAAGGTCTTCAAGTAGGAACCTGAGGAATCAGACCCAAAAGAGAGTCAGGAACATGGAAGCAGAAGTAGAGTCTCTCTACATCCAGGCTTGTTATTATGATTGGTGGGAAAGGAAGATTTGGGTGGACATGCGGTTAGTAGGAATAGGAGGATGTAATGATCTCCTAGGGGCCTAAGATCAGGTTTTCTGAATTGAGAATGGCACAATTATAGCAGGGTCCAGAGGGATCTAGTGACAACCATGGAGTACAAAATTAGCACATGTCCCTCAATGACTCTCCAAAAGTCCTAGTCAAAATACAATGTAGTTGGAAGTGACCCTGGAAACCCTCTAGTCCAAACCTCACTTTACGTGTGAAAACACTGGGCCAGAGAGGTAAAGATATGTGTTCAATAAAGCACAGCTTGTTAATGGTGGCACTAAACTCAAACTGAAGTTCAAGGCGCACCAGATACTAGTGATCCCAGAACAGATTCTGAAGACCATTCAGGGTAAAGTCATACAGTCCCCGGAGCCATCATTCAGGGAATGGTGTGGTGGTGGGGTGGGGATTGTAGGAAGGCTCATTCCCTGGAACAAAGAACCTCTCCACACCACCTCAGATAAATGACTTCGGTCCTCGGAATAAGAAGGTGCATTTCCATGTTTTACCTTTTGGGAAAATCCTACCTTGTCTTCTCTTGCACAAAAGGTATAAAAGCACTGAAGGTAGAAGGAGTATAAACAGAGATAGCACAGCCAGCCCACTCAGCAGCCCAGTGTGGCGAGTACGGAGGCCTATTGTGATGTCTGGAAATGAAAAATGGGGTGAGACTTAACTCTTGGGAAATAAGCCCCAGAGGCTGGGCAGCCTTGTCTACATTCAGGGGCACTATCCAAGTCGGGTGCCCTCCAGGGTAGTGCCAAAGCTCTGTGGGAAACTCTACTTTCTGCTAGTAAAAGTCAGGATTAGAAACTGAATCAGAGAGCCGAGCAGGGGCTGCCCCAGAACACCCTGAAATGCCTGGCATCTCTCAGAAGGCTTTGGACTCTTTTCCAGGGCTTCGTGGGAGGAGATGCCCCTGGGGACCAGGCCTGGCATAAGGGAGGCACATTCCCCAGGAGAACGAGGCTCAAAGTCAGACCTTGCAGCTCTTCCGAGTGATTCCTGTGACTCCGGGAGGGATGGGCAGAGCTGGTTACCTGTACAGAGCTGCCGGGAAGAGATGGAGTCAGAATTGTTGCTGACAGGGTTCCAGGCTGTGCATGTGTAAGTCAGCTCTTGGTTGTCAGGTATCCTGAAGATTCGAAGGACATTACCCTCTTCCCCCAGGGGACTCCAACTGTATGTCACATTCTTTTCTTCTTTCTCCACAGAGCACGTCAGTGTGACATTACAGGTGCTGTTCACAGATGTCATTAAACTCTGGGTAATTTTTGGCTTCCCAAGCCGACCTGTGAGGGGAAAACACATGAGCCAGTGCAAGCTGGAGCTTGTGAGAGCCAACTGTTAACTTTCCAGAAATTTTTCAAGACAGTTGTTAAAACATGGCCATCATGAAAAATTAAAGTATAAAAACTTACAATAAAATAAAGTATTTTGATAACAAAGCTAAGAAATACTCAAAACTCATCACTTCCCCCTTTTTTTGACAATTTACTATTTTCTATGCTCTAGAAGTTATTCACGTCTTTTATATCTGTCCTTCGTGATGATGTACAAAGTCTTCCCAACTCTGCTTGTCTTAAAATCAGCCACAGTGGGAGTTTTCACACCATAAGTATTGGCAAATGCTACAAACTAGGGCTTGATTGACTACTTTGTTGATTATCACTTTAGACATAAGAAAGCAATGGAGGAAAGGCGACTAAAGCAGATTAAAGTTAAAAGTGCATCCTGTCTGTAGCCATTATACTGTGAATAGCACAAAACAACTAGGAAATATTCTCCCACTATTTCAATACTGTTATCCAGTTCAGCAAAGTTGCTCACATCGTTGATGAACAAGGAAGTCCTGATATTTATGGGTGTGTGTATGCACGTACACTGCATGAAACCATCTTTAAGAATACGTTTTTGGTGCTGTTTTCTGGTGTATGTGTGTTTTCTTTAAGTTTTTTGTTTTGTTTTGAAGTGCCCCTGATGAAAGTTAAAAATCTCTTTAAAAGTTCATTTTAAGAAATGTTTGTACTAAAGCAATCCAAAGGTAAGTTTTAAAAGTTATAGGCTAGTAAAAGGTTACCAAAGAACAACTATATTTAAGTTGAGGTAATACTGTAGCTAGATCTGGAGCTGGCAGAAGGAAAGGGACATTCTTTTCTTTACCAGGAAATACGAAAATGACCCCATTCAGAGTTGATAAATCTAGTCCATTCTTGACAGGGCTGCTGTGATGGGGTTTGTTCCTTTCACGATAGCCGTGTGAGGAGGGGAATAGAGGAGGCAGAAGGAATTGGCATGTAACTTTGTAATTAATGTGGAGTCTATAAAGGCAATATATTTAGGAATGTAAATATAGGAACCATTTGTCTGTACTTGTGATGGAGTAGAACACGAGAAGTAAGATGCTGTAAAGGTTTTTGATTCCAGCCTAAGCAGAAACCCTGGTCCTTGGAGTCTCGTAGAGGGATCTATTCCAGATTAGAATTAGTGATTACTTGGCAAAAAGACTTAACAAGTTTGGAGTAGACCTTGATTAACTGTAACACTGATAGATACAGACATATATAGCGAAAAATGAACCAAATTGTGTGTGTGTGTGTGTGTGTGTGTGTGTATGCATTTCTTTAGAAATTTGATTTACAAGAATGTTAAAGTCTCTGCTCAGTAGTTTTCTTTTTGGTGAGTGTTGAGGTAGGGGATAGTGGTGAAGAATAGGATCACATCTCATTTTTCCCTGCAGGAACAGATGATACCTGCACAAAGCTGCTGGGCAGAGAAGATCAGAGTTGTGGCTGACAGGCCTTCCTCCACCCAAATCGGAGAGTGGAAGCCATTGGAGGCCGGGTTCAGACTTCAGGCTCCACTACTCTCTAACTGTGGAATGGTGGAGCAGGGATACAGCATCACTGGGCTTCAGTTCCCTCATTTATGACACAAGGATAACAATTTTCTCCTGCTATGGTTGATGTGAGGATTAAATGAGCTATTGTATATAAAGACCACTCTAATATCCACCTGTCTGTCTATTCATCTATCTATCCATCTATGTATTTGTCTATCTGTCTATCTATCTATATACTCATATGTCTATTACCTATCTATCTATTTATCTATCTATCTACCTACCTATCTGTCTATTATCTGTCTATGCTTGTATGTACATTAATCGTCTATGGAGGAGACAAAATAAACTGGCAATAGTCACCTCCTCTGAGAAGGGAGAGTTGCATTTCACTGTAGTATTACCTTTTGCTTTAATGGTGCATATATTGTCTAAATATGTATAATTTTTATATGTTTTTAAAAGTTGGGTGGTAGAATTCCAGACACAGGGAGAGTGTTCAATAAATGTCAGTTCCCTTCTCTGTATCTTCTCAGTTACCTCCTCTGAAGGGACAGATTTGTTGTATGGGCAGTACGGCTTTCTCTGAGACTTTACACAGTCTGCCCTAATTGCAGATGGCACAACACCTCCCAAAGATCCAGTGGGTAAAAGTAAACATATAAATGGATGAAAACAAACACCTTAAAACTGAACGACTTCTTTGTTTTCTCAATCAAAGTTCTTGAATGAGTCAAATATTTTCTAAAGTGTCCACACTTGGGTATGGTTCTTTGGCTATCTCACTCATGCCCAATTCAGAGCCTTCTTCATCTAGGAAATCCTTTATAACTAGAATTTAAAATGGGGCTAAGGGTTAAAAAGTTAATAATGACTACTAGTTATTGAGCATCTACTTTAAGGCATGCGCTGTACTAGGAGTTCAACTAACACTATCTCTCATTTAATCCCACCTATTATAATCTACATTCTATAGATGAGGAAACTTAGGTGCAGAGAGGCTAAACAACTTGCCCAAGGCCACACAGCTGGCAAGAGGTCAAATTCCAACATTAATGCTCTTTCCACTATGCCTTCCAACCAGACACAGCCTGATTCAGTCACGCTATATTCATTGGGCAGTTTCAATTGTCAGGCACAGTGTTAAGACTGTAGACTATTATAATTCATTCATTCTTCCATTCAACAAATACTTCTGAAGCACCCACCGTGTGCCTGACAATGTAGGTGCAGGGGATACAGTGATGAACTTCAAATACGAAGTCTTTGTCTTTATGGAACTTGAATTTGAGTAGAGTAACTATATACCTGAATTCTAACTAATACAACATAGATTAGTCAGATTCCTGTATTTTTCTGCTGTGGGCAAATAGATAGTGAAGTCCTTGAGACCTGGCTCAAATATTCTCTATACTACAAATTAGTGCTGCCCAATGGAGGAAAATGTGAATCATGTAATTTGACTTTTTCTAATAACCACATTAAAAATAGTAAAAATAAACAGGTGATATTAATTTTAGTAATATATTTTATTTAGCCCAATATATCCAAAATGTTATCTTAACCTGTAACCAATATAAAAATTATTAATGGGGTATTTTATGTTTTCTTATGTGTGCTAAGACCTCAAAATCTAGTGTGTATTTTACATGTACGGTACATCTCAATTTGGACTCACTATGTTTCAAATATTCAAGAGCCATATGTGGCTAGTGGCTACTGTATTGGGCAGGGAAGTTCTAGATCAGTGCTTCTCAAACTTTAGCACACATAGGAATAATCCAGAGAGAGTGTTAAAACACAGATTCCTGGGCTTCACCACCAAAGGTAAGGGGTGGGGCCTGAGAATCTGCATTTCCAGCTAGTTTCTGGGTCATGCTGATGCTGCCAGTGCACAGACCACACTTTGAATAGCATTTTGTAACACCACACACATCTCCTGGAGAATTGTGGCAATTTTAATGATAATAATAGTTCTTATATTTTACCTTTTAAAAGCACTTTGCATTAGCTACTAGAGAAATTCAAATTAAAACCAAAATAAGGTGTTTCTACACACCCCTCAGAATGGCCAAAATAAAAAATAGTGATAACACTAAATGCTGGTGAGGATGTGGAGAAACTGGGTCACTCATATACTGCTGGTGGGAATGTAAAATAGTTGGGCAATTCTTTTACAACTAAAAATGACTCTCAAAAGTTCTAGAGAGAGCTATCAAGCCATGAAAAGACATAGAGCTAACTTAACTGCATATTACTAAGTGGAAGAAGCCAATCTGAGAGGGCTAAATAATGTGTGATTCCAAATACATGACATTCTGAAAAAGGCAAAAACCATGGAGACAGCAGAAAGATCAGTGGTTACCAGGAGCTGGGGGCAGGGAGGGATGAATAAGCAGAGAACAGAGGGTTTTTAGGACAATGAAACTATTTTGTATGATACTATAATGGTGGATACATGTCATTATATATTTGTCAAAACCCATAGAATGTACAACTCCAAGAGTGAACCCTAAGGTAAACTATGGACTCTGGGTGATAATGATGCATCAATGTACATTATCAATTGTAACAAATGTGCCCCTCTGATGGGGGATGTTTATAATAGAGGAGGCTATGCATGTGTGTGGGGGCAGCGTGCATATGGGAACTCCCTGTACTTTCTACTTAATTTTTCTATGAATGAACCTTAAACTGCTCTGAAAAATAGAATCTATTTAAAAGGGAAAAAAAGTTCTGGAGATGGACAGTGGGGATGATTGCACAGTGATGTGAAGGTGCTTAATGCCACTGAACTGCACACTTAAAAATGATTAAAATGTTAAATGTTATGTTATGTATATTTTATCACAATAAAAAAAAAGGAAAAATGGATTTACTGTATGATTTCATTCTTGGGCATTTATCTCAGAGAAACAAACAGTTATTTCATGCAGAAACTTGTACATGAGTGTTCATAGCAGATTTATTAGTAATTGCCCCAAACTGGAAACAACTAAAATATTCCTCAGTAGGTGAATAGTTAAACAAATTAGTGTACCTATACCATGGAATACTATCTAGCAATAAAAAGATATAAACTATTGATACTTGGAATAATTAGGATGACTCTCAAAGAAATTCCACTGAGTGAATAAAGCCAGTCTCTAAAGCATGCATACTGCCTGATTCTATCTAGGTAATATTTGTGAAATAACATAATAACAGAGGTGAAGAATGGATTGATGTCTTCCAGGAGTTTTGAAAGGGAAAGGGGCAGTGATGGGTGACTATAATGGATGAGGGAATCTCATGGTGATGGTGCAGTTAAATATCTTGATTGTGGTGGTGGTTACATGAAGCTACATATGTGAATAAGTGGTACAGAGCGACACACATTCTAACACATAAATGAGTGCCTGTCTAACTGGTGGAATCTAAATAAGCTCTACGGATGGTACCAATGTCAATTTCCTGGTTTGATATTGTCCTACAGTCACATAAGATGTTACCACTGGGAAAGGCTGGCTGAAGTGGGCACAGAACCTCCCTGTACATTTCTTCACACCTTTCTATGTATCTGTAATCATTTCAAATTAAACAAAAAAATTTTTAAGTTCTTTGCATACCCTATCTTACTTGATCCTCACAATAACTATGGGAAGTGAATAATATGATTATTCCCATTTTATAGAAAAGAAAAACAAGGCTCAGGGGACAAACTGCTAAAGGGAGATTACATAGCTAAAAAACAAGCAAAGCCACATCCTTTTTTATAAGTACTGGTATATTTATATAAGTATTTGTAAATATAAAAAGATTTAAGGAACCCAATTGTCAGAAATACAGATGTTCTTTAGATAGCAAATTTGCAAAGTAAAAATAAAAAACAAACCCTCTGTCTTCCCACAACTTACGATAGACTTGAAGGTTGTAGTGCCTGGTGATGGTGGTGGCCTTTGTTTCAGGGGTATTTATATTTATGTCGGCTTTGTAGGTCCCTGTATCTTCCATCCTCAGATTGCTGATTTCCAGGTTGTAGTTCTGAGCTGAGACATTTATTCGTTCATAATAATTTTGGTGGGTCACTGTAACTGTGGGTGCTGTTCTTGAATTTCCTGGTACTACAAAAGCAACGGATGTTTTGGAATTCCAAGCAATGCTGACAACTTGCTGTGGTTCTTGGATATTTAAGGGAAAAGTAACTGATTCCCCCAGAATCCCATTCACTGTGAGGATGTCTATGTCGCTTCCAGCTGCTTCCAGACCTGAGGACATAAGAAGACCGTAGCCATTTGACTGTTGAACCTTTTAGAGTTCCCTGTCTCCCCAGGCCTGAGTCTCCCTAAGGAGGTGCCAAATAGACACAGCTCATACAGTTTCTTGAGGATGCCTTTTTTGTTTAAGCATTTTGCTCTAGGTGTATTTAATATGTTAGATGGCTAATTTTTCAAAAGGATTATTACTTAGAAACTAAGTTTCCCAGTGAATTTCAAGCAATCTATCTCATTAAAAACATGTTTATCTAGACTTAGCGACTCTGAGAGCTAGAAGGGATTTGAGAGATGAAGACCATACACCTCCATGAGGTTCAAGATGTTAAATGTCTTTCTTTCCCAAAGTCGTTGCCAAGTGATAGAAGAGCTGGGACAAGAGCCTGGGCTGGCTACTGCAGTCTTTGCAAAAAGAGAGTCACATTTATGCCTTTATTCCTGGAAGACATAGGCAGAGAGTGCTTGACTCTGTGGAGTAAATATTCTCCAAGTTGGTGATTTGAGGGGGTCTTTTTTGTTCACCATCATATCCCCAGTCTCTAGAAGAATACCTGACACATAGTGGGTGCTTAGTAAATATCTGTGGAATGAATTGATAAATGGAATTCAGTTATGGGTTGCCTAGAATCTTTTGGAACAACTTCCGAAGTAAGCAAAGTTAGTTTATTCATTCATACATTTATGAATGAATGCACATTATTTATTCAGGGTCAGCTTTGTTCCAGACACTATGGCAGGTATGTATTAATTCAACTTGTAAAACAAATGTTTGTTGAGCATCTATTCTTTTAAGCATGGTGTAAGAAGCTGGGGAAGCAACGGTGAATAAAAATAGATATAGTTCCTGCTCTCTGGAACTTAACAGTTAAAGAAAGAAACCAGTGCTGATCAGATAACTACGAATGATTAGGTACAAAATATGTAAGTATTAGTGCTTTGAGAGAGAATAGCAAGGGGACTCCATCTGTTCTGGGAATCCAAGAACGCTTTCTAGTAAGAGTGGAAGTATGAGTGCTTTTAAAATCTAACATGGGAAAAAATGAAAGTTTTATTTTCTTCTTCTCTTCTCCTCCATCACCTTATGAAGATAAGTCTGTTTAGTACGCAGTTTATAAAACGAAAGGCAATATAATCATAAGGTGTTATTTTCTCCTCTTCCTTCTCTTCTTTCTTTACTCTGTTATGCTCACTGATCTCTATTTAGTGTGAAAGAGTATTTCGAGCCAGTGTAGATGATATTCAAAATATTTAATAACCAATAGCCACAACTACTGGCCAGTCAGAAAAGGCATCAGCCATAAGCAATTATTGGGCTTTTCTGAAGAGTATTGGCTGAATGTTCCCCCAAAGAGCAGAACATAAGTTTCCACATAAGTGGGTTGGGGTTGACCCTCAAGTTTATCCAGAGCTTGGCATACAGAGGGCAAGAATAAAGGTCATTGAGAATACAAGTTATTTTGAAGTGTCAGAAGAGCAAAGGGACTTCTTATCCTCATGGTGATGTCTCACTATGGCACCCTTCCAGCCCAGGAACTCCTGAAAGAGCCCAGGGACCGCTAATATAAACCTCTTTCCTTTCAGATCAACTAAGATTTTCCCTTAGGAGGAATATCCCAGGCAAGGCCTGATGACTTAGTAGGGGTGGGCTAAGTACAGAGGGAGATGTAACAGGGCCCTGGGGAGAAGGGGAAAACTAAAGGCCCTTATCTACAAACATTTATTAAGTGCTAAATAACAACACTATTATTCAGGGATGAATAGGGTATGGTTGTGGTCCTGAGGAGCGCGCAGCCCAGAGAATAACACAGATGTGTGTACAAGTGAAAAATAATACAACGCGATGAGTGCTAAAAGGTAAGAGCAAAAGGAAAAAATCATTGAGGGGACCTAGGAGAGACTAAAGTTGCCTTCAGTGGCAGGAGTCACAGTTTACAAAATCTGTTTCCTTGAACATTAATTCTCCCCAGATAATGTGTTCCACTGGGTTGCTGAGGTCTGTTAGAGGGACACTTGGAGTTTCCCAACCTGAATCCCTGGATGTCCTAGACATAAGCATGTGACCTCTGCAGTTGCACAGAGCCTTGAGCTAGGAGAGATGCTGAACTTGGTTTAATGCTGCCGTGCCACCATGAAATTCTTAATATTATTTGAACAAGCGGCCCCACATTTTCATATTGTACTGGGTTCTGCAAACTGAAAAATAGCTGGTCCCACATCTCTTACGGCTTTTTTGACATCAGGCCCTAGCTCCTAACTGTCATTCTGCTCTTTGGATTCAGGTTAAGTGTGAGATGATGGATAATAGGTAGGCTCCATAGACTTGTAATTCTTGTGGGTTCTCTCATTAAACTCCAGGAAGTGTGTAGGCAGTCTGCTAAGGCTGAGACCTGCTTAGTTTTAGGGCAGTTGCACAACCACAAATGGTTGGTGTGTGATGCTGTGTTTGAAGTATACCTTATCTCCTTAGCAAGTCATTCAGGAAATGATGCTGGGGTATCAAAGGGTATGAAGCAGTGGGGGTGGCAGATAGGTGAAGCTGGGGGAAGTCTTGCTTCTCTTTGTGCTGCTGGTGTTGTTGATGAGAATGCTGGGCCTGCTGAGAAAAGGCAGAGGGCTTGCACAGGCATAAGATTCTGCCCCCCACAACACTCCAACTGTGGTCTGAGAGAGGCAGTTGTAAAACCATAGCATGTAGTGGAAAGACAGGGAGGCTGAAGACGTAGGTGCTAGTATTTCTACTTATGAGCTGGGAAATCTTAATAATGTCATAAAACCTTTCTGAGTCTCAGTTTTTTCATCCATATAATGGAAATAATAACTATAAAATTTGATGTATCTACCTAGTGATCAACAAATTATATAGTATGAGTGGAAATGCTTTGTTAACCACCAAGGCAAAATAAATGTTAGTCATTTCTGAGGTTGATAATGATAATGATGAGGATGAGAATCATCCATCATCTTAAGAATTGGTACATGCCCTTTAGGGCTTCTCTAGTCCATCTCTATGATGGCCTTGGCGACACCAGGAATATACTGAAGAATGTATGAAAAGCCATTATTAATGGGTAATTCAAGTAAAGCCCAGAGGGATACTTTTAGGTACCACTCCACTTTGCGGACTTTATTCTTTTCTTAAAGAGTTCAGATTTAAAAAAAAACAATCTCTATATCAACCAACCCCAATAGTTACTTTTCTAGGTGCTGAAGGGATTCAAACATTATATTTGTGTTGGAGGGGACCTTAGGAAAACTCAGTTTCACAGAGAACTTGTGGCACAAAAATGTCTTGAGGATTTACCGTGAAATGCACTATGCAAGTCTATGACCAAGACAAATCCCTGCCTTTTAAAGGAATTTCATATCTGGTTAGGGAAATAAGACACACACATATACATAACTCTCCTTTGCAATATGAGGTAGTGAATGATAAATTCCAGTGAATGGTAGAGATAGTGATTGCAGTAGGAATTCAAAGAAAAGAGAGATCACTTTGAGCTCTGGTGGTTAGAGGAAACTCCCTGGACAAAGTAGAATTTGTGGAGGACTTTGAAGAGCAAATAGAATTTTCCTGGATAGAAAGGGAAAGGATGGGTGTCTTCAGTCCTCGTGTCCTGAATAAAAGTTTAAAAGCAGGAGAATATGTGATGTAGGTTGAATGAGTATAGATTTGTGTAGCAGAGTAGAGAGAGTTAAGGCTGAAGATATAAATTAGGTTTGGATTTGGGACAGCCTTGAGTTTCAGGTCTACACCACAGGCAGAGGGGAGCTGTTAAAGTTTTTGAAGATAAAGATTAAAATGATGTTTTAGGGTCATAGTAATGTAGTAATGATGTGCAGAAAGAATAAGTGGCAGGAGAAGTGGGCTTGAGAGACCATTTTGGAAGCTATTGTAGCCATCTGGGCATGAATAAGGGGATGATAACGGGAATGGGAAGGAAGGGCTGAATTTGAGAGATAACACAAAGAAAGGCAAGGAATAAGGAGGCATCTAATAGAATTGAATTGTTCAACAATATATTTTGAGTGCCTACTTGTGTCAGTGGAAAACTGATAGATACTAGAAAACCGATTAAGTTTATGGTGGAAAGAAGTCAAAAGGAGAAGACAAATTTAGTGTTAGAAATACTGAATTTGAGATGATGGTGGACCATCTAAGTAAGGAGTTGAAAGGATAGAAGACAAGGAGAGAAAAACAGGCGTGAAGTATTGTTTGGGAGGATGTGGCAGATCTGCTAGTTGTTTTACAATATTTGTTATCTCTCTCATGTTTAGTAACAATTCCTAATTTTTAGCAGAGCATATGATCACCCAGAGTACTAGCTTTCTGTTCACTAAGTTTGGTGATGTGACTAAGTTCAGGCCAATGGGATGAAAATGGAAGTGTTGTATATGACTTCTATGTCTTAAGAAGGGAGCGTGTTGCTTTCTTCATCTTTTTCTTTCTGCTTGTATGCTAGAATGCCATGACAGCTGGATCTCAGACAGACATTTTGGATCAAGAAGAGGAAGCCAAGTACTGAGAATGATGGAGCAGGAAAATTGACAAAGTGTGTATCCCTGATGACCGTCTGAGCTATTCTAACAATGGAACTGCCAACTCTGAACTTTTTTACATGAACAAGAAATAAACTTCTCCTCTCTCTAGATGAGAATCAAAGGCAAGAAAAGACTGGAACCCTGGGATGTGAGCTTGGATGGAAAAATATGTTTACTATGACCCCTAGGTAGCTATGGTGAAGAGAGAACCTGGGACCCCAAGGGCAGGATGACACCAGCTTGGAGAGAGGACTGTGGACAGGCTGATCATTGGACATGGCCTTCCCCTTCTGGAAGGGAAGCTGAGCACCTTTCCCAGTCTAATATACTTTTCTGTATATTTGGTGGTAACTCCTAGTTCCATGAATGAACCCATGGGTATGGGTGGACTTTATGAATGCACATTCCATGACAAAGTACCTGTCAAAAATTACTGACTAGAAGAAGGTAAAAGAGATTATGAGAAAAAGAAAGGTATTTGGGAAAAAAAAGAATCAGAAACTTCATCTGGGTTAGAAAGATTGATGGAGTAGTAGGACTTTAACGGGCTAGAGGGAAATTCTTCAGAGGTAAGCAAGAGAAACTTACTAAAGAAGTGTTGGGAGGAATCCAAAAAGATTTAAAAATATCAAATATTGGTGACAATGGAGAGGGCATTTGGACCTAAAACCTCTTAATTTTCCTTAGATTCTATTAAAAATCAAGACAGTATACAGTTGGGGTTTTGGGAGGCCCCCTAGTCTCCTTTCATATACTTGGCCGTCATCTACTAGGCCCTGCCTGTTCTGGCCCCTCCCTCTCTCTCTTCATCTCCTACCCTTCTCTCCCTCACTCACTCCAGCCTCACTGGCTTCCTCATTCTTCACACAGGCCAGGAACACCTGCTGTTGCCTTAGAGATTTTGTATTTCCTGTCCTTTTTCTACAACAACACTCTTTCCTGCACTCCCTCACAGTGAAACTCTGCTCCAATGTCATCTCATCAGAGAGAGCTTTCCTGATGACTGCATTTAAGAGAGCAATCCCCTCTCTATCACTGTCTGTTGCTTTGCCTTACTTTATTTTTCTTCATAGCAGTTATCACTACTAAAGCATTGTATGTGCATATTTATTTATCTTCCCCAACTCCTAGCCCCACTAGAATGTAAGTGCCATGAATGCAGTCTTCATCTGTTTCGGTCACTACTATTTCCCTAACAACTAGTGGATGATTACTAAATGTTTGTTGAAAGAATGGATAGTTTTTGGTTACTGACCCAATTACCCTTTTTCCAGCAATAAAAAGCAAGAAGAAAAACTCAGAGCAGGGCTGGCCCTGTGGCTTAGTGGTTAAGTGCGCATGCTCTGCTACTGGTGGCCCGGGTTCGGATCCCGGGCGCGCACCGAGGTACCGCTTCTCCGGCCATGCTGAGGCCGCGTCCCACATACAGCAACTAGAAGGATGTGCAACTATGACATACAACTATCTACTGGGGCTTTGGGGGGAAAAAAAAAGGAGGAGGATTGGCAATAGATGTTAGCTCAGAGCCGGTCTTCCTCAGCAAAAAGAGGAGGATTATCATGGATGTTAGCTCAGGGCTGATCTTCCTCACACACACACACAAAAAACTCAGAGCAAGAGAAAGTGAGGGCAAGAGAGAACTCTACTGGTCCTTGGGTCTTGATGTGAAAGGTCTAGGGTATAAACTGATGAATAAAGAGCAGTTGGCTAAGTGTAACTTCTTTCCACTCCAATATTCTCATGCTACTTGCAAAAAAAAAAAAATTGCATAGATCCACATGATGGGGATTCAGAGCGTGGTTAGTGAAAGTGTCCTGAACAAGAAATATGTTGTGGTCAAGGCTCTGTTGTCAACTAGCCAAATGACCATGAATAAGTCACTTTCCTGCTAAGTCTCAGGATTCTGGTTGGTCAATGAAATAAAAAAGACATGCCCGGCTACTTTGAGGAATTATGAGGATTAAATGACATGCGAGTGTTCTCAAGTGTTATATCAATGGAGAGGAATCTAGAGACTTCAAAGGGAGTCTTGCCTTGAGGAGCACCCTCTGTCTGCCCCATGTGAGGCACCATGACTTAGTGATGAAGATTCAGACTACCTAAGCTTGAATTCTGGCTCTGTCAGGTACTAGCCATGACACTTTGGGAAAGTTAACAACTTCTCTGTGCCCCAGTTTTATCAGTTTTTAAATGAAGCTAACAGTAGCACCTACCTCATAGAAGTGTTGTGAGAGTTAAACGAGTTAATATTTGTAAACTTAGAAAGGTGCCTGGCATACACTAGGCACTATATGTGTTTGTTATATAAAACACAGAAGCATTGTTACAGAGATTAAAATAATACTCCCAGGTTGGGGCTGGCCCAGTGGCACAAGCGGTTAAGTGCGTGTGCTCTGCTGCTGCAGCCTGGGGTTCGCCGGTTCAGATCCCGGGCACGTACAGATGCACTGCTTGGCAAGCCATGCTGTGGCAGTGTCCCATATAAAGTGGAGGAAGATGGGCACGGATGTTAGCCCAGGGCCAGTCTTCCTCAGCAAAAAAAGAGGAAGATTGGCAGATATTAGCACAGGGCTGATCTCCTCACCAAAAAAAAAAAAAAAAAAATAATAATAATAATACTCTCAGGCAACAATTAAGGGAGAAGAAGAGTTGGAGTATTGGGGAGACCTTAGAGAAGGGCAACATGTAGCTATTAATGAGAGTGGAAATAAGGAAGCGTATTGTTGCTTAACTGCTACCTAAACTCCCTTGCTACTTTAGGATTCTTCAAATAAACATTTCTTGTTTTTTTTTTTGGCACTAGCTAACCTTCCCCTCTTCTCCTCCCATTCACTGCATTCTAGATCAATAAGTGGGAGTGGAACCTCCCAGAATATTGCAGGCATGGAGGGGTGACTAAAGGTAGCTGTACCCTGGGGCACCCAAAAGAGAGACGGTTATAACCAGTTATACTGAGTGAAGGAAATAGAGGGCAAAGATGAAGCAAAAGGTTGAGCAGCCAGAAGTTTTGTGTCTTTCTTCTCGAGGATGGAAATTCCTTGGTTAGGAGATTTTAAAAAAAGGAAGCTACCACTTCCATACAATAGTATACTATTTTCTGCTGGATTTTTTACTGCCTATCATCTTTATTGAGATTTGGGTTGACTTGAATCCACTTTTTCAAAACAAACAAAAACACACACAAATTCTCAAAACAGAGATGGGATCCTGGCCAACCATTTGTTTTATCACCACTCCCCTCTACTAGCACATAATCAGAAATTGAGTATAACACAAGAAATACGGGTATATAGTCAGCTCCACCAACATCAGTCCCCCGACTGATTGCTTATACCTCTTTCGTTTCCAGCTTCCACATAGATGAGCCTAGTTACCCTCAAACTTGCAAATTCATCCCTCTCCAAGATTCAAGACAAGAAAGGTTTGATTCAGGAAATACCTGAGTAGCCTAGCACTGACCTTTGGGCATCTGCTGTGAAGGCACTATGGCTGCTTTGTTGGTTACGATATTGATTTCCAGGGCTGAGCAGGCTGACAAGATGGGTCTTTACTCCCTCCTACTGGAGTCCTGTGTTATCATAGGGACACAGCGTCCTGGCCTCTATTTGGAAACTGGATTTTCCAGCTGATGTCCTGATATCCAGTTTTCCTCATTCATGATATTACTTTTCCATTTCTATAACTGAGCTTCTGCTTTTGAGGCTTTTCTGAGTGTCTGTGGTAGTAGTCTGCTCAAATCTCTTTCTAGAACAGAGGCTTTGTTTTCATCTTAAAGGCTCCTCTCTGCAAGGATTTTGGACTAGTGGCAAATTGGCTCTTGCCAGGACTCTTCTCCAGGTGTGAAATCCTGTATCTAACCCCCAGAATGATGGTTGGGGCCTACTTATTCACGGACAGATATCCAGATGAGCCCACTCATTTTTTGGACTTCTAAGTATTAACTATTGGAATGCCCCACGACTGTGTTCTAGATTCAACAGGACATCAAGACTTTGTTGATACTGGACCCTTGTTTGTCTTGAAGAAGCTAATTCAAGTCAACCCAAATCGTATCGATGAGGATGGTACTTGAACCATGTCGGAATATGGTATTTTCCTTTGGTATTCCGCCTTGCTGGCCTGCCTAAACTTTTGTTATTGACAAAAGCCTGCCCACCAAACCCCACCCTCCTCTACAGGTGGGTGTAGAAACAGGCCCAGGCCTCTGACTAATCCTATCTTGTTGAGAATAAATCACTACTTTTCACTAAAAATTCCCGCAATGTGATAACTATCAATAGTAAGGACAGTATTTTATTCCACTTCAGCATCAAAGTTGGTGGAGGCAGCATTGCTCAGTGGTTAAATCTAAAGACACTGGAGTTCAAATCCTACTTCCTCTATTTTTTGGTTAAGTGACCTCTAATTTTCTGCATCTCAATGTTTTTATCTGTAAAATTGAAATATATGAATAGTACCCATCTCATAGAGCATTCTGAGGATTAAACAAAACAATAAATGTAGACTACTTAGAGTAATGCCAGACATGTAGTGATTGTTCCATAAATGGTTAGTTATTACTATTATTGGTGGGAGATAGGAGAAGGGAGCAAGGGGAAGGGTTGAAGAAATAAGCCAGAAAGATGTGGAGAAAAGGAAGAATTAAAAGAATGTGAGAGAGAACATGTAGAGAGAAATGGGCATGGAGCAAATGTGGTAGACTCATTCTGTCTTCTATGCCAGAGAGTGGGTGGCTACTTGGAGGGACAGTCAGAGTCACAGTGATCACAAGTCCTGATGAGCAAGTTGAAATCAGAGCATGACTATGAATCTTGGTTCTTAGAGAAAACTTTTCCAATATGGAAGAGTCACGAGTTCACACACTCAAGACTTCTCTTATTTCAGTGATTTCAAGGGAAAATGGGGATTTCTAATCTTCTTTTCCACTGCTTCTCAGCTGCTTCCATTGCTCTGAATTCCAGGGAAGTGCATAAAATCAGTGTTAACTTCTAAGCCTAATGCTAAATATAAGGGACCATGTTTGCCAGAAAGAGCAGCAGGAGGAGTTTAGAGTATATTTCTGCACTCAGGAAATGTTTGTGAAATAATCTTTATGAGGTGAACAGATCCATTCAGCAAAGACAAATGATACATGAAAGTACTTCTGGTTTTACTTTTATGAAAAGAAGCCCCCACCCCCATTTCAGGGATCCCTGACAAAATAAATATCTTACCCCTGGTTTCCTCTCTTAGAGCCCCAACAGCCCACACCTCAGCTCAAACTCCCACCACCTTTTCTCCTGCTCCTGTTCCTTGGACCATCCCAGATGGAAGAGCCTTGTCCAGGATCTCTGTGCAATAAAGCCTTAGCTCTTCCTAATATCACGTGACAAGCGAATGTGAAAGACAACAGCAGCGTTAGCTAATATATGTTAGGCACTTACTATATTCAGGCACTGCGCCAAGTGTTGCACATGAATTATCATTTTGCTTCTCAAAACAATCCTATTGTACTGATAGATTCCCCATTTTGAAGTCGAAACAACAGGGAGAGCTTATGTGACTTCCCCAAAGTCACAAATCTGGTGGATAAATGATTCACTACTAGCTGATTGACAACTTTGACTTCAGTTTCAGTAGATGAGGCAAGTGTATATTAGAGCTGCCTTTTATCGTAGCATGTGTTAGCCCTTTGAAGAGCATCAAGGATCTGAAAACTTAAAGAGTGAGGAGGTCAGAAAGAGTGTAGAGCAGACAGAGCTATAGCCTTGGGGTGAGAAGAACCAATGTCCATTTCCAGCTCTACCAATTTCTGGTTGTGAAACTTCAGGTGAATTCTTTAACCAGAATCTTAGTTTATGCTTTTTTTTTGTTTGCATGATGGGATTAATAATATCTATCTTGCTTATTTCAATGGTTTTAGTATGGATAACACAAAAATGTAAGCATAAAAATTGTAGAATGCTTTGCAAAGTAAGTATTATCAAATGCCAACCTGTCCATCCCTTTTCTGGAAGATTGGGGACATCCCTAGATTTCCACTTAGGTTCTATCCAACTCTTTTCCCCGTCTACTTGCATTTTCTATCTGCCGTGTCAGAGTGAATAGCATAGGCTCCAAAAACTTGGCCTGCCTAGTGGTTGCAATCTCCGTGAAGATCAAAATAAAGGAACCACAGCTTTAAATGGTTCAGAACCAGAGAGACCAAGGTGCATTGACTCCACCTTTCAGGAAATCCTAACTCACTAGATTCTCTGTGTCCTAACTCATGCCAGGAATTTGGTAGTGCATTTTCAGAGCAGGCAAGTGATACGTTAAGTAGATTTAGAAATGCCAAACATAGTCAATTTTTATATAAATAAGGCAATTGCTTAGATTTAGTGAGATGATATATGCAGTGACAAAACTCTCCCAGAGCTACGTTAATGTCACATAGTTTTCTTTGTACTAACAACCAATATTCATTTTGTCCTTTACAGTTTACTGCTAAGCCATAAGTAAGAAAAACAGCCTTAGTTCAAGTTCTCCATTTCTTTTTTGAGACCTAACTTATTTGTAAAATAGGGATAATAATCTCTTTCTCATTTATTTCTGCGAGCTTTTGGAGGATACAGCAGAGGAATAGCTCTGAATGTGCTTTGAAAATAAGGGGAGCTTATAGAGATGAAGTTTTTACAATGATAATTATAGTCATGCATTACTCTAATCTGCTGGAGAAATAAAATAGAATTGCAGATGGCGTAGCTCTGTAAAAACTATATAACCAAAACTATATATAACCAAAAACTATATATGCCAAAAAGAAATTGCTTTTGAGCTATTTAAGGTTTTGGATTATTTCTTCTTGCCAGGATTTCTGGGTGGGTCTACCAAGTGCTGACTCTCCTGAGCAGAAGAGTTTGTCTCAGACCTGTGGAGACTGGACACAGACAAAATTCAGAAATATAAACTCTAAAGCTGAAAAATAGTTAGGTTTAAATCTTAAGTCTTTCCCCAGCCAGTTGGATCTCTTTTGGGACCCCCTTTTAAAACAGATCAAAAGGGAATTTCAATGTCTTCCTTAAGGGCAATTTCTAAAACTTAATAGAAAACTAGGAGGGGATCAGCAAGGGTCAGAACTCACAGGTTTGCAGGCAAAGGAGCAAGATCCCTAGGCGGCGCTGAGCCATCTTCTCCCAGAGAATAATCTGTAGACAACAACGGCACTCTTCAAGCAGAGTCAGTTTCACTCTAGTTTTCTTGCTTCTTTTTATAGCCATCTTTAAGAAAGGAAGTGTGAGTTAACTGTTTAGGAAACGTTTGTCTATGTATTGGGATGGTAGTTTTTTTCCTACTACGTAACATAAGGTGCCTAGCATTAATTAGTTATTTATCCAACAAATATTTATGGAATGCCTACTATGTGCCAGGTACTATTCTGGGCACTGGCAATATAAAGAGCAACAAAGCAGTTGATCTCCCTCCTTTCATGGAGCTCATGATACTGAACCTCTTAATCTCAAGTTCATGCACCCAATGTGCAGTAAGCCAAACACTGAGACATTGGTGCTAGGAAATGGAGAAAGATTTATTCGAATTGGCCGAAACAAGAAGGTGAGAGCATGAGTTCACTCAAATCTGCCTTCCCAAGAGCAGAAAGCAGGGGAGTTTTATAGAGCTAAGGGGCTTGGCAAGAGGAGATTTGGAGAAACAAAGGGGTCATTCCTGATAAGCCTTTGGGCAATCTGACTTCTGGGCTTCAAGGGCTGCTGGGGGCCAGCCATCTGGTGATTGTAACCTTCCCAAAGGCATTCTCTTTCTTCTGCAAAACAAGCTCACAAATCTTCTGCAAAATAAGCTCACGAATCCTCGAGACCCCTGAGTCCCCTCTCAAGTTAAACAGGAAAACAGCAAATTGCTTATTGAACATCTACAGAACCCTCAGGTACTTGACTTTACTCATACTCTTGTTGGGGAGATCAACAATTAAACAGGCAGTTCCAATACGGTGTGATAAATGTTGCAAGAGAGAAACTATGGGGAACTGGGAGAGCAGCAGGGGCATCTAACCCAGGCTAGGAGAGTGTGGGGAAAGCTTCATGAAGGAACTGAGAACTAAGCTGAGACAGATCTTAAGAGTAAGTTAGCATTATTAGGAGAAAGGTGGTGGGGGAGAGGGAATAGGAAGAATGTGTTGACACGATAGGAGCTTAACAAATAGTAGCAACCAATATTGCGTAATTATAGTTATATATAATAGTATATAATAGGATTACATATAAATCTACTATATATAGTTATATAATAATAATTACATAATTATTATATAATTAATATTATTATACTATGGTTGAGCTAGGTGTAACATAGGACTGTTCTCTAGTAGAGGCCCCCCTACTACCGATTAGAAGAAAAACAGGGGCCTTCTTTGTGAGGGGTGTCAGGGAGTGGTGATGGGAATAAATATTTGGGTCCAGAAGTCAAGCAGTTTGAATTTGGACCCAGCTGTTTTGAGGAGTGCTAAGAAAGCTAAGGATAGACCCTGAGACTTGGGGAATGAAGATTGTATACAGCCTTTCCCACTGGGAGAAGTCCTTAGCCAGCTAGCACATTTCTAGGCAACCTGAGCCTCCAGAGTCACTTACTGAACAATCTTGCTCATCATTCTCCGTATATACTTGTTCAATATTGAATAGTTGAGTGCCTTTATGTAGATATAGTGAACTTGTTACTGGCACATTGGGTCCTTGTTGTCGCCCAGGATGGAAATCAAGAGAGACAGCAAAGGGGAGTAGAAAAGTAAAATTTTATTAGCTTGTGCGCAGGAGAGGCACAAGGGAGCTGGTGCAGAAAGGAAAGGGACAAGTGACCAGGTTGTTAGGGAGCAGGAGTGTGGGGTTTTTATTAGGCAAATGTTGGGGAGGAGTGCCTTGTCATGGCATGTAGAGATGGCGTTGTGCTTGCGCCTGCGCTGTTGTGTAGCATGCTACTACATGTGACACATGTATCATTATCATGCTAGCTATCCACCCCTGGGTGTGATTTTTACTATGCTAATTGGGCTAAGGTCACCTTTGGTGGACTCCTGGGTGCTAGGGCGCATGCGTAAGCCTGGGAAAGTCCCAAAACTGCAGAATGTGGATCTTGATGGTCTCTATCTGATTCTCCTAGCTTGCGGATTGGTTATGGGCCTTATCTTGTTAAGCCAGGGCTGTGCGTATGGCCCTGTCTCGTTAGGTTCCTGTCTTAAACTGGGCAGCCATTTGGGACCAAAGAAGGATTGAAAATAAAAATGGAATTTCCCAAATTAATTATTTCTTTTCACAAGATTCAACCATATTACTTTCAATATTTTTAGCAAGCAAGTATTCCTGAAATATGTAATTACTATGTGTGCAAAAATACACGTCTATCACATCTGAGTTCCACAGAGAAGGAGGAAAGAAGAAAGAATATGCAGTTGCCAAGAGTTGCTGAAAACCTGACTTTGTATTCTCTTTTTGGCTTCTTCATTCTCTGTAGGAACGATCCTCCTTCCTTTGTCATCTAAAACTCTTGCTTGGTCTCATGTCTATGTCTTGAGAAATCCTAGATTGGTATCTTACTCAAGCCCTTATCTCCTGTTGAGCCTGGACCAGTGTCTTATCTCTGTCTTTCAGCCTTAGATTGCCAGACAATTAGTGTATTTTTATCAAGAAGATACTCGCTTTTGAGACTTCTTCTATTGATATGATGCAGAAGGATACGAAAGTCTTTTCATTCCGTGGTAACAACAAGAAAGCCAAAATAAAAATCATACTGTTCTATGGGATATATAATGAATGGTGTATGCAAAAAACCCTTGATGGATGGAATTCCAGAAAGAAACGTGCCCTTTGTAGATGAGCAGAGAGCCAAATAGCTCAAGATCTGGAGCAGGAGACTGGTTTGGGATACAGACCAACAGAAGAGAGAGACTGCCGTAGACAGAAACTTTGAGAAGAAGGACAAATTAGATGAAACTTAGGTGACAGTGTGGGCTGGTGGGACAGACTGGAATCTGGAAGAGCCTTCAATGGAAAAACTAATGGTTTTGCCCAACAATTCCCATGCCCTCCAGAATTTTCCTGAGAAAGTGGCATGAGAAGGGACTAGAAAGCAGAGACAAATTTTATGGTACCGAATATTTCACAATTATTAGATTCTGGAGTTTAATATAAAAGTAAACCCAAAATACTACAGCCCAACTTCCCCACCTCAAATATTGGTAAGATCTAAAAGGCAGTGGTGGTGAAGGAGTTTGGAGGTTAGACAAATTAAAGGTGAACTCAATCTAATTAAAGCTGTGGCTTTATCCCAGCTCAATTTAATTCTAAGGTGAATATTAATGATCAGCTTCTCTCTCAGACTGCAAGGCAGAGGGAAGAGATTACATTGCCAGGTAAATAAATAAAGTAAAACAAAACAAAACATCTCATACCTGAATATATACTATTCTTTATATACAACTATTAGAATACAATAAAAATTATGGGAATTTTTAAGAAGCATGAAAATGTGATTCATAATTAGGAGAAAGCTAAATCAATAGAAGCAGACCACAGATGACCTGGTTTGGGAAATAGTAGACAAAGACTTTAAAACAACTATTATAAGTATTTTGAAGAATTTACAGGAAAATGTGTTGAAAGGTTGGAGAGATGGGATGTTTCTGGAGAGAAATGAGAACTCCAAAGAAGAACCAACTGGAAATTCTAAAATGTAAAGATATAATATCTGAAACAAAAATTAATTAGATAGACAACATCAGAATAGGCACTGCAGAAGAAAGAGTCAGTGAAATTGAAGACAATAAAAACTATTCAAATTGAAGTAGAAAGGGGATCAAAAACACGAAATATTTACGGATAAATGTGACAAATATAAATCTGACAAAAGACACTGAAAACTAGAAAGGTTAGCTCAGAGAAATTAAATATAACCTACCAATAAATGGAGAGGAATACTTGTTGATGAGTTGGAAGATTCATCAATAGTGTTGATCAATATCAGTATTGTTAAGATGTCAATTTTCAGTTGATCTATAGATTCAACACAATCTCACTCAAAATCTCAGCAGGCTTTTTTTTTTTAAAAAACATTCCATACAGTTGTTTTATTTAGTATATAAATTTCTTAGTATGGATAAAATAAAATACTGTAATTATATCAAACGAGTAAGAATTACAAACATGTAGACCCTACTATAGCCTAGATCTTCAAAACCATTGTGATAATTACTATACAATGCTGAGAAAACCTGTGGCAAAAACTAAAATTAAAACTAGTTTCTGAAATATTTGCATTATGCCTTTTATTTAGGCAGTTATTTTATTCTTTCTGTTATTATTTTTTTAAACAATTTTTTCTCTTTTTTTTGGTGGGAACATTTAAGTTCTACTCTCTAAGTAAATTTCAGTTATATAATACAGTGTTATCAGCTATAGTCACCATGTTTTACATTAGCTCATGAGACCTTATTAATATTATGGCTGAAAGTTTATCAGCATTTTTCCAATCTCTCCCTATTTCTCCCACCACTTGGCCCCTGGCAACCACTTTTCTACTCTGTTTCTGTGAGTTTGACTTTTTTTTTTTTTTTTGTAGATTCCACATATAAGTGATATCATATAGTATTTATCTTTTTCTATCTGAATTTTCTCACTTAGCATACCTCCCTCAAGATCCATCCATGTTGTCAAATGGCAGAATTCCCTTCTTTCTCAATGGAATAATATTCTATTGTATATATACATGCCACATCTTCTTTATCCACTCATTCATTGGTGGTCATGTAGATTGTTTCCGTATCTTGGCTATTGTGAATAATGCTGCAATGAACACGGGAGTGCAGATATCTCATCAACATCCTGTTTTCATCTCTTTTGGATATATACCCAGAAGGGGAATTGCAGGATCATATGGTAGTTCTATTTTTAATTTTTTGAGGAACCTTCATACTATTTTCCATAGTGGCTGCACCAATTTACATTCACACCAACAGTGCACAAGGGTTCTCTTTTCTCCACATCCTTGCCAACACTTATCTCTTGTCTTTTTGATGATAACTAGCCTAACAAATGTAAGGTGATATCTCATTGTGGTCGTGATTTGCATTTCCCAGATAATTAGTGATGCTGAGCATCTTTTTATGTACCTGGTGGCCATTTGTATGTCTTCTTTGTATAAATGTCTATTTGGTTCCTCTGCCCATTTTTTCAATGGATTGCTTGTCTTTTTGCTATTGAGTTGTATGAGTTCTTTATATATTTTGAATATTAACCCTTTATCATATATGTGGTTTGCAAATTTTTTCTCCCACTCCTTAGATTGCCTTTGCATTTTGTTGATGGTGTCCTTTTCTGTGCAGAAGGACAACATCTTTTTACTTCGATGCAGTTCAACTTGTTGATTTTTTTCTTTTGTTGCCTTTGCTTTTGGTGTCAAATCCAAAAAATCATTGCCAAGATTGATGTCAAGGAGCTTTCTGCCTATGTTTTCTTCTTTCAAGTCTTAGGTTTTTAACCCATTTTGAGTTGATTTTTGTATATGGGTTAAGACAGGAGTCCAGTTTCATTCTTTTGCATGAGAATATCCAGTTTTCCCAACATCATTTATTGAAGAGACTATCCTTTCTCTGTTGTATATTCTTGGCTCCTTTTTCGTAAATTAATTGGCAATATGTTGGCCATAAGTTTATCTCTGGGCTCTCTATTCTGCTCCATTAATCTATGTGTCTGATTATTTTTGCCAATACCATACTGTTTTGATTACTATAGCTTTGTAATATAGTTTGAAATCAGGAAGTGTGATGCCTTTAGCTTTGTTCTTCTTTCTCAAGATTGCTTTGGCTATTGAGGATCTTTCATGGTTCCATATATATTTTAGAATTGTTTTTTCTATTTCCATGAAAAATGCCATTGGAATTTTCATAGAGATTACATTTAACCTGCAGATTGCTTGAGTAGTAGAGACATTTTAACAAGATTAATTCTTCCAATCCATGTGCATGGAAGCTCTTTCCGTTTATTTGTGTCTTCTTCAATTTTTTTCATGATTGTCATAGTTTTTGTGTACAGATCTTTCAGCCCTTGGTTAAATCTAGTTCTAGGTATTTTGTTTGTTTGTTTGTTTGTTTGTTTTTGTTTGTTTTTTTTTGATTTTTATTGATATTTTAATGGTTTCTAACATTGTGAAATTTTGGGTTGTACATTTTTGTTTGTCCATCACCCCATATATGACTCCCTTCACCCCTTGTGCCCGCCCCCCCCCCCCCACTTCCCGGGTAACCACATTCCAGTTTTCTCTGTCCATGTGTTGGTTTATATTCCACATATGAGTGAGATCATACAGTGTTTGTCTTTCTCTTTCTGGCTTATTTCACTTAACATAATACGCTCCAGGCCCATCCATGTTGTTGCAAATGGGACGATTTTGTCTTTTTTTATGGCTGAGTAGTATTCCATTGTATATATATACCACATTTTCTTAATCCAATCGTCAGTCGAGGGACACTTAGGTTGCTTCCACTTCTTGGCTATGGTGAATAATGCTGCAATGAACATAGGGGTGCATAAGCCTCTTTGGATTGTTGATTTCAGGTGCGTTGGATAGATTCCCAGTAGTGGGATGGCTGGATCATAGGGCATCTCTATTTTTAATTCTTTGAGGAATCTCCATACCGTTTTCCATAGAGGCTGCACCAATTTGCATTCCCACCAGCTGTGTATGAGGGTTCCTGTTTCTCCACATCCTCTCCAACATTTGTTGTTTTTTGTCTTGGTGATTATAGCCATTCTAACGGGCGTGAGGTGGTATCTTAGTGTTGTTTTGATTTGCATTTCCCTGATGATTAGTGATGTTGAGCATCTTTTCATGTGCCTATTGGCCATCTGTATATCTTCCTTGGAGAAGTGTCTGTTCATTTCCTCTGCCCATTTTTTGATCGGGTTGTTTGTTTTTTTGCTGTTCAATTGTGTGAGTTCTTTATATATTATGGAGATCAACCCCTTGTCAGATGTATGTTTTGCAAATATTCTCTCCCAGCTGGTTGGTTGTTTGTTCATCTTGATTCTGATTTCATTTGTCTTATAAAAGCTCTTTAGTCTGATAAAGTCCCACTTGTTTATTTTTTCTTTAGTTTCCCTAGTCTGGGTAGGCATGTCATCCGAAAAGATTCCTTTAAACCCAATGTCAAGTAGTGTGTTGCCTATATTTTCTTCTATGAGTTTTATAGTTTCAGGTCTCACCTTCAGGTCTTTGATCCATTTTGAGTTAATTTTTGTGAATGGCGATAGCACATGGTCCACTTTCATTCTTTTGCATGTGGCTGTCCAGTTTTCCCAACACCATTTATTGAAGAGACTTTCCTTTCTCCATTGCATGTCCTTAGCACCTTTGTCAAAAATTAGCTGTCCGTATATGTGTGGTTTTATTTCTGGGCTTTCAATTCTGTTCCATTGATCTGTGTGTCTGTTTTTGTACCAGTACCATGCTGTTTTGATTACTATTGCTTTGTAGTATGTTTTGAAGTCAGGAATTGTGATGCCTCCTGCTTTGTTCTTTTTCTTTAGGATTTCTTTAGCTATTCGGGGTCTTTTGTTGCCCCATATAAATTTTAGTATTCTTTTTTCTATTTCTGTGAAGAATGTCATTGGGATTCTGATTGGGATTGCATTGAATCTGTAGATTGCTTTAGGTAATATAGACATTTTAACTATGTTTATTCTTCCAATCCACGTGCATGGGATATCTTTCCATTTCTTTATGTCATCGTAGATTTCCCTCAATAATGTCTTGTAGTTCTCATTGTATAGGTCCTTCACCTCCTTGGTAAGATTTATTCCTAGGTATTTTATTCTTTTTGATGCAATTGTAAATGGGGTTGTTTTCTTAATTTCTCTTTCCGATAGTTTTTTATTACTGTATAGAAATGCAAATGATTTTGTATACTTCAACTTTACTAAATTTGCTTATTTGTTCTAGCTGTTTTTGGTGGAGTTTTTATGGTTTTCTATATATAATTTCATGTCACCTGCAAATAGAGACAATGTTACTTCTTCCTTTCAAATTTGGATGCCTTTTATTTCTTTTTCTTATCTAATTGCTCTGGCTAAGTCTTTCAGTACTATGCTGAATAAAAGTGAGGAGAGTGATTATCCTTGTCTTATTTCTGATCTTAGAGAAAAAGCTTTCAGCCTTTCACTGTTAGTAAGATGCTAGCTGTGGGCTTGTCATATATGGCCTTTATTATGTTGAGGTACATTCCCTCTATGCCCCATTTGTTGAGAGTTTTTTTTTTTATCATGAATGGATATTGGATCTTATCACATGCTTTTTCTGCAACTACTGAGATAATCATATGATTTTTATTTTTTATTCACATTGATTGATTTGTGGATATTGAACCATCCTTGCATTTCAGATCCCATTTGATTCTGGAGTATAATCCTTGCTAATATTTTGTTGAGGATTTTGGCATCTATGTTCATCAATGGTATTGGCCTGTAATTTTCTTTTCTTGTGGTGTCCTTGTCTAGTTTTGGTAATAGAGTAATGCAGGTCTCGTAAAATGAGTTTGGAAGTGTTTCCTCCTATTCTACTTTTTGTAGGAGTTTGAGAAGAATTGATATTAATTATTCTTTAAATGTTGTTATAATTCACCAGTGAAGTCATTTGGTCCTGCGGTTTTCTATGATGGAAGGTTTTTGATCACTGACCCAATCTCCTTACTCGTTATTGGTCTATTCAGACTTTCTATTTCTTCAAGATTCAGTCTTTGTAAGCTGTATGTTTCTAGGATGTTATGCATTTCTTCTAGTCTTTCTAATTTGTTGTTGTATAATTAGTTCATAACCAGCAGGATTTTTAAGAGAAATTGACTAGCTGATTCTAAAATTCATACGGAAATACAAGGAGCCTAAATAGGCAAAACAACCATGAAAAAGAAGGTCAAAGTTGGAAAGCTATCACTACCTGATGTCAACAATTATAAATTTTAGATTTTATTAGTGTAGACTTAAAGACAAATAGATCAATGGCATAGACTAGAGAGTCCAGAAATAGACTCTCACATATATGGACAAATGAGTTTTGACAAAAGTACAGAGGCAATAAGGTGCAGAAAAGAGAGCTTTTTCCACGAATGGTATTAGAACAATTGAATATCCATATGCAAAAAAAAAAATAATAATAAAATAAAGAAAGAAAGAAGGAAAGAAAAGATTAAAAAAAAGAAAGAAAAGGAAGAGAACAGGAACTTTTATTCATACTTACTCAAAATGGATTATGGGCCTAAAGGTAAAACTTAAAATTATAAAGTTTCTAGAAGAAAATATAGGAGAAAATATTTGTAAATTATTTGTGATCTTGAGGTAGACAAAGATTTTTTTGATACAACACCAAAAGTACAATCCATAAAAGAACAAATTGATAAATTAGACCTCACTAAAATTAAGAACTTCTGCTTTCCAAAAGACAGTGTTAAGAAAATGAAAAGACAAACCACAGACTGGGAGAGAATTTTTGCAAACTATATATATGATAAAGGACTTGTATCCCAAATGTATAGAGAGCTCTCAAAACTCAATAATAAGAAAACAAACAACCCAATAAAATAAGTGGGTAAAGATTTGAATAGACAGTTCACCAAAGAAGATATAAGGTTGGCAAATAAGCAAATGAAAAGATGCTCATTATTAGCAATTCAGTAATCTAATTAAAACCACAATAAGATACCTCTACATATCTTTTAAAATGGCTAAAATTAAAAAGACTCACTGTGATGGTTAATTTTATGTGTCACCTTGACTGGGCCATGGGATGCTCAGATATCTGGTTAAAAGTTATTTCTGAGTGTGTTTTGAGAAGAGATTGGATTTGAATTGGTGGACTGAATGAACAGATTGCCCTCCCCAATGTGGGTGGGCATCACCCAATCTGCTGAGGGCCTGAATAGAACAAAAAGGCAGAGGAAGGTTGAATTGGCTCTCTCTGACTAACTGCTTGAGCTGAAACATTCATTGGTCTTCTACCCTTGGACTGGGGATTACACCATCAGTGTTCCTGGGTCTCAGGCCTTCAGACTTGGACAGGAGTTTACACCACTGGCTTTTCTGCCAGTGTTCTCCAGCTTGCAGGCAGCAGATTGCGGGACTTTTCAGCCTGCATAATCATGTGAGTCAATTCCTTACAATAAGTCTCATTCCAGCTATATTTGAATGTATTCTATTGGTTCTCTTTTTCTGTTGAACCCTGACTAATACACTCACCATACCAAATGTTGGCAAGGATGTGGGGGAACTGGAACTCTTATACATTGCTGGTGTGTACGTAGGTAAAATGGTTGCTGTAGACTGAATGTTTTTGTCCCCCTAAAATTCATATGTTGAAACCTAACCCCAATGTGATAGTTTTAGGAGTTGGGGGCTATCGAAAGTGATTTGGTCATGAAGGTAGAGCCCTCATGAATAGGATTAGTGCCCTTATAAAAGAGGCTTCAGAGCACTTCCTTTCCTCTTCCACTATGTGAGAACACAGCAAAAAGACAGTGATCTGTGAACCAGGAATTGAGGCCTCATCAGACACCAAATCTTCTGGCACCTTGATCTTAGACTTCCCAGCCTCCAGAACTTTGAGAAATAAATTTGTCTATAAGCCACCTAGTTTATGGTATTTTGTTGTAGTAGTCTGAGTAGATTATGACAATGGTACAACCACTTTAGAAAACAGTGACAATTTCTTAAAAAGTTAAACTACACCTACCATATAATTCAGCTATTCCATTTCTAGGTATTTATGAAAGGAAAATGAAAGCATACGTCCATACAAAGACTTGTGCATTAATGTTCATTGCAACTTTATCTGTAATAGCCCCAAACTGGAAACAATCCAAATGTCTATCAAAAGGTGAATAGATAAACAAATTGTGTTATGTTCATATGATAGAATCCTACTCAGCAGGAAAAAGGAATGAACTATTAAAACAACATAAGACAACATGCATGAATCACAGCATAATTATGCCAGTGAAAGAAGTCAGACACAAAATATATTCTAAGTTCCAGTTATAAAAAATTTTAGAAAATGCGAATTTATCTACAGGGACAGAAAGCAGAAAAATGGTTACCTGGTTGGAGGGAGGGGTGCAATGGGCGAGTGGGGTGACAAAACATGAAAAAAAACTTTTGGCAGTGATGGATGTGTTTGTTATCTTGAGTGTAGTAATTGCTTCATGGTGTTTACATATGTAAAAAGCGTATGTATACACATATTTAAGTAAAGAGTTTTTGGAATCTTCTACACCTGTTCCCTTGAGTAGAGAGCAACTTGGGTACCTGAAACTCAATTTACACTATGTTCAATCTATGTTGTAAGTATGCAGATTTGACTGAATATCTCCAAATGTCATATTCTCAATATAACTATTGGACATTTTAAATAATTTGTTTCATCTCTCCTTGGAAAACGGTGGGTGGTGCATCATCTAGTGATTCCAAATTTTCTTCAGTTTCCTTGATTATTGCTTCTTTTCTGGCCTCTCTACTTGTTCTTCCTGAAATTCCTATTCAAATTTCTGAAGCTATCCTCCACATGGCTGAATTAACATCTCCCAATTTTCTCTTTTGGGAGAAAACCCAGCCCTGGTTGTCTAGTGGTTAAGATTTGGCATTCTCACCGTCCTGGCCCAGATTCATTTCCTGGTCAGCGAACCACACCACCCGTCTGTCAGTTGTCATACCGTGGTGGCTGCGTGTTGCTGTGATGCTGAAAGCTACGCCAGCAGTGTTTCAAATACCAGCAGGATCACCCATGTTGGCCATGTTTTAGCAGATCTTTCAGACTAAGACAGACTAGGAACAAAGTCCTGGCCACACACTTCCAAAAAAATTGGCCAGGAAAATTGCGTGACTAGCAGTGGAGCATTGTCTGATATAGCCCCAGAAGGTGAGAGGATGGTGCAAAAAAGACTCAGCAGAGTTCCGCTCTACTGTACACATGGTTGCTAGGAGTCGGAACCGACTGGAAGGCACTAACAAAATTTTCTCTGTCTTTTTGTTTTATATTTTGATAGAATTCCTTATAGATATCTTGAGGAATGTCTTCCAAACATGGTTTTCAGCCATGTACATGTTGCTCTTCAGCTTTTTGCTTGAGTTTTAAATTTCGGTAATATGTTTTAATTTCCAAGAGTCTTTTCTTAGCCTCCAGTTGCACGTGATAGTTGATTTATGATTATCTATAATTTCATGTTTGGGAAAATTCTACACTACAGAAAGTGTAGATTAAGAAAACAAAACATAAGGATGAAACCCTGTGGGAAACGACTATGATTGGAAGAGAAGGAAACTGAGAAAGAATTATTAAAGTGGTCAGAGGAAAACAGAAGAGGTGATGTCATGCGAAATTCAAGCAAGGAAGGGTTTGCACACGAAAGGAGTGTTGAAACATTTTAAATTCTGTAGACAATTAAAAGAAATTGAAATCCTTCTAATTACGAGATTGAAATTGAAAAAAAATAGAAATTCTGCAATTTTTTAAATATTGGAAGCAAAAGTTAGGTGCTGAGAAAGAAATAAACCAAATAGCCAAATAGCAGAAAAAAGGTCCAAACCCGTTTCCCTCTGTGGCCATAGCTTTGAACTTCACAATAAAACTGTCAGGAGGGAAGAAAAAGGAGGATATCACAATTTAAATGAGAAACAAAGCAAAAGTTGTAAGATAGCAATGTTATGCAGGTAGATAAAGGCATGGAGAAAATGTGGAGGACTGTTGCCCCACCCCTGGGCTATGTACCCCATCAGGGTTCTTAACCATTCTAGGCCTTGGTTTCCTCATCCATAAAATAAGGAAACCACAATAGTACTTTAAGCTTGCTTTGAGGATTCAATGAGAATGTTTGTAAACACTTAGCAAAGTGCTTGGCACATTGTAAGCTTTCAGTAAATCTTAATATTATCATCACTAATAAATGAATAAGAAATAGCATACCATTTGAACAACATTAATGATCTGGAAAATTGTCCACCAGAAGGCAACTGATGGTAAAAGATCAGGCACTGATAACAATAAGAAAGATATTTGTTGGTGCCAATGAGTCATTCCAACTCCTAGCGACCCTGTGTACAGCAGAGCAGAACCCTGCCCAATGTTTGTGCACCATCCTCTCACCTTCCAGTGCTATATCAGACAACGCTCCACGCTATTCAGAGGACTTTCATGGTCAATTTCTTTGGGAGTGGGTGGCGAGGTCCTTTTCCTTGTCTGTCTTAGTCTGGAAGCTTCACTGAAATCTGTCCACCATGGGTGACCCTGCTGGTATTTGAAATACTGGTGACCTAGCTTTCTGCATCACAGCAACACACAGCCGCCACAGTATGTCAACTGACAGACAAGCGGTTTGACTCCTTGACTGGGAAATGAACCCCAGCTGCAAAGGTGAGAGCGCCAAATCTTAACCACTAGACCACCAAGAAAGAAATAATTGTCATTTACTGAGTGCCAAGTTTGTATCCAGGACTCTGTTAAACACTTTCATATAAGAAACAGTTGAAGGAATTGGGGTTGATTAGCCTAGAAAAAAGAAAGTCTGCTGAGGAGGCTGGGATGAAGGCAGGAGTAGGACAGTGTGATAATTATGGCCAGATATTTGAAATGCTGTAGTTTGGACAATGGAGTCAAGGTGTCTCCATGAGGCAGAACTAGTTGCCATGGATCTTGTTCCAGGAAAGCCAACTTCAGTTCAGCATAAATATTTCTCCCCCTAACAACTGTAGTCATTCCACAAGAGACAGAAGAGTTCAAGCCAAGACTGCTTGGACCTCTGATATGGCTGTTATTGTGGGAATTTCTCATTATGTGATTGAATCTTGAATGTCCCCAAACAAAAATTTTGAAATTCTGTTTTCATCTTAAGAAATCCTCCCAGCTACTTAGTGTGTAGGCCCATGAACTTATAGGTTGTTTACTAGATTTTGTTTTTCCGGCTGGCTTAAAAACACCAGCAGCCACAGCATGTGGGTAACCTGACATGATAAATATCAATGGGGGAGGGGATAAATTCTGCAACAGTTTTGACATTCTCAGCATGCAAGCTGCATTGAAAGGAAAGAATCACTTTTATATCAACATGTGGAAATTTATTTTGGGGTCATGAAAAATAAAGAAGCTTGTGTTTAACTATTGATCAGAGAGAGCATGAAACAGCGAAAGCTTAATAGCACTCTCTCCAGTTATTTGGAGAAAACCATGAGGAGAACTGTAAGCCCTCTACACTCACATACACACACCAGTGCACATACTCCTTAAGTTATTTGCTCAGAGTCTATTATTAGCATCTAATCCATATCTTCAGTGCATAGGGAGAAGTCAGTTTTAAATACAACTCATTTTTTTCTTCCTCTTTCCTCCTCTCTCTTCCTCTTTTTTTCTCCTATTTTTTTTCAAAAAATGATTTGAAGAGAAAATAGGAGAATTAATTTAAAACAATATCAATGTGAAGGCAGCCCAGTGGCCTAGTGGTTTAGTTCACGCACTCTGCTTCAGCTGCCCAGGGTTCACAGGTTCAGATCCCGGGTGTGGACATGACACACTGCTTGTCAAGTCAGGCTGTAGCAGGTGTCCCACATATAAACTAGAGGAAGATGGGCACAGATGTTAGCCCAGGGCCAATCTTCCTCAGCAAAAAGAGGAGGATTGGCAACAGATGTTAGCTCAGGGCTAATCTTCCTCACCAAAAAAAAAAAAAAAAGAAAACAAAATAATAGTATTAATGTTAGTTGAAAAAATACATTCTTCTAAAAAATTCCAGTAACCTGGAATTAGAGACAGATACAGCTGAAAAACTAATGAATTCTGTGACTATGTACCAGGGATAATTATTCTATTTCTGTAACCATCTATGCTTACAAAAATGACAAATAATCACGGGAATTAAGAAGAATAAAGAAGAGAAAAACAATTACATCTACCAGAAGGACAATATGGTGGCTCTGAGTGAAAAGTCAATCTTCCCCCTTGTTCTTTGGACTCTATCTTTTTCCGTTTCTCCATCCTGCATCACCAGTTTCTACCTCATCACTGGACAGCAACATAAACACACAAATACACTTTATAACCTAATCCCAAAAGTATCATATCCCGACCTCACATCCTCTACCATATACCATCTCATTTTCTTTCCTTCCATTAAAAGCAAAACTTACTGAAATATGAGTATATTGTCATTGTCTTCATTCTCTTACTCTACTTTCTTATTTCAGCCCTCTCCAATATGTCTCCTGAGTCCACTAAAACTCCTCCCGTCAAATTCATCAATGGTCTCCACATTGTGAACTCTATTGGTCATTCTTTGTTCTCTTCTTTCTAGAATAATCATATAATTTATCATCCAAATCAGGAGATGTTTGAAATTAAAAGGGACACAACTAATTAGTACTATTTGATTTTTTGAAACATTAATACATTGGATAACAGATTTTCTTATAATGGTGAACTGGTAAAATAGTTTTATAAAAAGGGAGGGTGAAAGAGGTAAAGGGGCACCTGTGTATGATGACGGACGACAATTAGACTTTGGGTGGTGAACACGATGCAGTCTACACAGAAATCGAAATATAATGATGTACACTTGAAATTTATATAATGTTATAAACCAATATTGTCTCAATAAAAAATTTTCAAAATGTATGTTTAACACCCTAAAAAAATTTCAAAGAGAAAATTATTTCTAAAAATAGTTATAACGGGGCCGGCCCGGTGGCGCAAGCAGTTAAGTGCGCGCGCTCCGCTGTGGCGGCCAGGGGTTCGCTGGTTCGGATCCCCGGTGCGCACCGACGCACTGCTTGGCAAGCCATGCTGTGGTGGCGTCCCATATAAAGTGGAGGAAGATGGGCACAGATGTTAGCCCAGGGCCGTCTTCCTCAGCAAAAAAAGAGGAGGATTGGCGGGTGTTAGCACAGGGCTGATCTCCTCACAAAAAAAAAAAAAAAATTGTTATAACATGTTTATGTTTATTAAGATAAAATAAAAATTTTCTTTATTACTATTTATACGTTATATTTACATTATTGATCATCTGAACATCAAAAATAACATTAAAAATAACATAAATAGAATAATTATCCTTGGCACATAGTCACAGAGTTTCATTAGTTTTTCAGCTATATCTGTCTCTAATGTGAGGTCGCTGGGTTACAATATCAGGGATGTGGTAGAGGAGATCCAAGAATTTGGCCAAGGAATGAACCTGGATTGATTGACTTTAAGGTCTCTTCCACCTTGACTATCCGTAATCTTATGAATAGAAATGTCTGGTTCATACCCCCAAAGCATCTTCTGGGGCAAGAAATTAAAATAAAAAACACCACCCTTCACTTGACTTAATGATCTTTGTTTAATTCTATTTCTCTCATTTCACTTTCTCATTTCCCAAACCATCTCACATAATCCCCTAAATCCAAATCCAGGATCCTTTTCCCACTTCTCTTTCTCCTCAGCAGCTTCTGATATAGGTGACTATTTTGTCCTCCTTGGAATCTCCTCTCTTGCCTTCTGTGACACCAAGTGGTCTTATTTATGTCCTTGGCTGTGTTTTAAATTATTCTGCTTTTTATTTTTATTTATTTTTTTGTGAGGAAGATCGGCCCTGAGCTAACATCTGCCAATCCCCCTCTTCTTGCTGAGGCAGACTGGCCCTGGGCTAACATCCATGCCCAACTTCCTCCACTCTATATGGGACGCCGCCACAGCATGGCTTGCCAAGTGGTGCTTTGGTGCGCGCCCGGGATCCGAACCAGTGAACCCTGGGCCACCGCAGCAGAGCGCGTGCACTTAACCGCTTGCGCCACCGGGCTGGCCCCTATTCTGCTTTTTAAATGTGCGTACATCATTATTAATGGCCTACCTTTTTTTTTTTCTCTTCCTAGTCTCAAGTTCAAAGTGTAAGTACAATGAGGGTAACTCTGATATCTTGGTTCTATTTTGTTATTCTGAGCTGCATGTCTCATGTTTGGCTACCTCCTGGAAATTTTCTACTTTATTTCCATTGTTCAAACTTTGTACCTAAAATAAGCTTACTCTCCTCACTCCTGAAGTCTGAGTTTGGTGCACCTATGTGCTTACTGAAGACTCCTGACTTCCTCTGTCGTTAGGGTGACTACCCATTCTGGTTGCCCAGCCGTTGCCCTCGTGCAATTATTAATAGCATCTCTTTTTATTTTCAAATGGGTCCCCATAGATCACACGGTTGTGTACCACTCATAATATTTTAATTGCCTGTGTTCTTTGTATCTCCCACTGGATGACAAGCTCTGACATTTAGGAACTTAATAATTATTTGTTGTATGAGTGAAGCATTGAGTAGAACTAGGAGTCTTCTGTGAAATAAACTTATTGCAGTTAACTTTGATCAGTCTGTCATCAATCCACACTGGTCCTCCTTATCTCTAAGGGAAGGGGTCGACTCTCCCTCTAACCTTACAGGTTAGATGAGAATCTAGCCACAGGTTCACCGAGTCTGTGACTAAAATCCACATCCTTCAGATGCAAGAGAAGTGAGGTTGGGACGCTGGAGTGGGTTGGACTATATTGCTACATCTCCCTCTCGTGGCTGTTGTGTGGCACTCTTCACAAACCCTTTCTGGTTATAAGTATAGCCTCTAAGTTAGTTGTCCTATAGATCTCAACCCAGATTTCATTTGGGTTTGAGGTAGGGTTTGGACATCAGTATTTTTAAAAAGCTACTCAGCTAACTTGATATTTAGATAACCTTGGGAATATTGGTAGATGTGGGTCATGCTTAGGTGACCAGGTGGCCACTTCCAAAATATGATTTGTGATAGATCTACTTCTTGGTATATAGAAGTATATTTAGTCTACCCAAAATGACGAGGTGGCCAGTATGTTTCTAGACCAGTGGTTCTCAATTTAGTGGTTCTCCATCAGTGGGTGGGTTTTGCCCACCAGGGAAACATTTGGCAAGGTCTGGAGGCATTTTTGATTGTCATGACCAGGGACAGGGGATGTGTTATGGGCATCTGGTGGGTAGAGGCCAGGGATGTGGCTAAACATCATATAATGCACAGGACAGCCCCCATGACAAACAGTTATCTGGACCAAAATGTTGATAACGCTGTGGTCGAAAAACTCTGCTTTAGATTTGCTCCGCAAGTGGAATTTGGGAAGTTAAGGGAAGGCGACTACTTTGGCTGTCACAAAAATTAAACAATCCTTTAAACACAGTTCTTTTCTCTGTGTGTAGGGTGACTCATGACTTTGGCAAAGAGGGCACAGAGCTAAGCCTTGCCCACCGTCTAGGAAAGGGACAACCTCACAGCTCGTCAAAATAAATCAGCCCCCTTCAGTGTTTTGTAACTATAGCTATGGAGACACAAGGCCCTGAAACGTAGCTTGCCATATGGCTATGGTATGAATCCTCTAGGTAACACAAGACAAAAGTGCAATTTCCTTGATGGATTGTCTGTATTGTATTCAGTTCCAGGAGGTAGAAACAAAAATTTCAGGGAGAGAAGTAACTTACTGTAATCAGTGGTGTCTCAGTCAACATAGGCTCCCTTTACCAATCACACCCCGGTTGTGTGCCTAGGGTAAGTGTCCTAAAGAGGCTTGAGACTATGCTCAGTTGTATTTCAGAACACTAGCCCCTTAAAACCGAGAATGGGTCTGTTCCTCCTGAGTTCTGTGGAATTCAGATATGCTAAGTCAAAAGAAAACAGAAAAAACACGGGGAAACCAGACTTAAAGTATCGGTTTTATTTTTTTAAGCCTGAGGAAAAGGAAAGCTCCAGCCCTCCCACAGCGCCTTTGGGGAAAACTGGAGAGTGAGAAGAGTCTAATCTGAGGAGTTCTCTGCTTTCCCGCTTGAGGCCGGGGCCTGGTGGTGCGGGACATAACGTCAGATGTCGTTTGGAGGATGGCCCAAAAGACTCCAAGACACAGCCATCCTCCCGGTGAGGTCTTGAGCCCAGGGAATTGTGAGGGGATAGCCTCTTCTTTCCCCCTTTGCTTCTGCCCTTCCATCAAGTAGAATTCAGCTTCAGGAAAAACCAAAGTGTTGGGAACTGAGCTGCTAGAACAATCTGAGTTGTAGTAAAGGAGTGAGTGCTTATAACCCCAGGGTTTACGAGTCATTGTCAGTAGCTCTCAGTTTCTGAGAACAGACAGCTAATGAACCTAAGCTTATACAACAGTGTAGTGGACATTTTCCTTTTTTTTTTTTTTTGCCTGCCCAGCACTGAATCCCACTGCTTGTGTTTGGGGAATTCCAAACCACTCTCAGGCAGAGCCCACCAACCACTCTGAAAGTGGAAGATGACAGATATTCAATTCCCAGCCTCCTTTGGTGGTAGAACATAGACATGGGACCTAGGATTGGTCATTCAGTCCCAGACTCTGAATTAGAAACTAGAGATGAAAAGATGAAGAAGGGACCCTGGAGTAGTCACTTTGGTGCAGACGGTGTAACACCAATATTGAGTTTCCAAGTCCAGCTGAGGCAGGGAGGCAGTGGTTGAGTCCAGGTCCAGTGCTGGGAGCACAATGGCTGTGCAACTGGTGCCCAGCATCATGATCCCTTGACTGGTTTTGTGATTTGGGCTGTGGTCCTAGCCACAGTCTAAGTTTCCCTTTTTCCTGCTTATTTTCAAAGTGTGGTTTTACAGAAGTTAGAAGTTATTTGGTATATCTTAGAAGCATATCTTAGAAGTTATTTGGACAAACAAACATCTTTTCAGTAGATTCCTCTTTTACATAAAAAATCCTGAGTCAGTTTCAGTTGATCGCGACTAAGAACACGATTACCAAAACTGGTGCCAGGAAATGGGATGCACCAAGCAACAGAAGCAAAATGTGAACTGACTGAATAGAGGGGGTAAGGTACAAGGCAATAAGGACCTCAGAGCTTTGAGCCGGAAAGTTGGTGACCGTTGTTATACAGTTGTGAGATAGTTGGTGATTTCTGAAAGTGTTCATGAAGGTCATGTAAGAACCTCTCAGAAAGAAGAAGAGGGCCTGTCTGAAAGCAAAAAATACTGCTAAAGGAGGATCTTTCTGTCTGCAGACTGCAATTTAAGTTGTTAAGCATTCCATTAACTGAATCTATTGGCTAAAATATGTTAATTTTCTACTTCAGGATAAATTTAGTGTGAGGAGAGGTATGCAGGGATTAGGAAGGGCCTGGCAGACACACTGATGATGTGAGGCCGTGGATGTAAATGGGTTCAGAATCGGGTTGGAGAGTCTTAGCTGAGGCTCCAGGATTGTTGTTCAATGGAGTAAACAGAGAACTAGGATTTAAATATCATTTTGGGAAGTGAAAAATCACCCTGGGACGAGTTATACAAGTTCCCTCGTAACAGCATCACCAAACACTTGCCACTTTTCTTTCAATCTGAACGCCATTTGCAGAGAACTATACTTTTAAGAATCTTAGATGATTTTCATTTTATTATTCAAAGCTCAGAGACCTCAAAGTCATGTTTTCAGTTTATTGACTCTTTAGCTTCTGAGTTTTGCAAATAAAATACCGACTCTATTAGCTTCTTTTATAGAATAATCTCAGAGTGTTTTACATATAATAAGGAATTCACCCTTCAATGCCCATCCAGAGAGAGAAACTGAGGCACAGAGTCTTGATCATGGCGATCGGGATCAGCTCTCAGAACCAAGTGCAGGCAGCCAAAGTGTGAACCATTCCAGACTCTGTGGCTGGTGGTCAGCTGTCTGAGATAGGTATTAGATGTCCTGGCTTTCTTCCTTTGGCTTTTATTTTCCATTCCCAGCAAACAGCAAGACACTTGAAGGTCTGGACCCACGGGACCCGCATTATCCACTTCGTCTGCTACACCACAGAGAAGAAAGCTCTATCAAGTAGCTCTCTGTTCTGGGCCTGTGCCCTGCAGAGCAGGCTAAGGGCCTGGGAAACCTCACTTCCATGTCCATTTCACAGGTGGATGTGGAAGAAACATCACCAGCGAGTTGATCCAAGAAGAGTACAGATGTGTGGAGTGTTGTGGGGAACTTGGGACCTGGGGCCAAGTTCAGTGTTTATTTTGGCTCCTCTATATTCCTTCAGAAAGTCCCTTCACTGAGTCTGTGGTGTCAGCTCTCTGGAAGTGTCACGCTGGCATAGACTGTGATGGAGTTTGGTTCCTGGGAGCAAAACAGAAGAAGTCTGTGAGTGGAGGGACTGGCACTGGCTTTATAGGCTACAAATGCAAACAGGGCTGCTCAGGAAAAGGAAAGGTTCTCAGAAATCATGTCGCATAGCGACTTACTTGTTCAAGGTCTGTCACAGTCGGGCATTGCTGGAAGCAGCATTCAGGTCCCCATTCTGCCTGCTCTGCCTGCAAGATGAGCTATAGCTCCCTTCTAATCATATGCATGCCATCAGGGAGATGGGGAGACCTGTCCCAGTGGTCTGAGGACCGGCACTCAGTGCCCCCACTTCCTCTTTGCTCTCTTCCCCTCCCTTGCTTTGTAAGGAAAATCACTGGTTTTGCTGTTAGCCTGGGGGCACAGTTTGAAGAAGCCAAGAGAGTTCTAAATTACTGAGCTTTATAAAGAGCTAGTGAGACCCAAAGGAGAAGGAAGAAATGGTTCAGGCAGGATAGAGGAAGGGAGAGGAGATAAGGATTGTGGGCAAAGGCCTCTTAGAGGAGATTCAAGAGTCAGAGAAAGAAAGAGACAGGAATAGGTTTTGCTCTAAAATGTGTAAAATGTGCTGTAAAATGTGAAATATAACATACTGGTTTTTCTTCCCCAAGAAAACTTCATTAAGAATCTACATTACTTTTTAAAGCTTTTGAAATCATATTTATGTTTTTGCCTCCCCCTTGGATAGGACAGTGTCCTGAGACTAGACTTCAAGATGAAGACAGAGCATCCTCCTAGGCATTTCTGGGTGTGCGTACAGTAGGAGCTGTGAGGAAGAGGGGTAAATGTAGGTATTTCTGTGGCCATTTAATCCTCAATTGTCTCCTAAAATGCTTTATATAATAGAGCACAACCGGAGCCAAGATTTCAGCACAGAATTTATTTCTGTTCATTTATTAAAAGGAAAGATTCCTATCACGTAAACTTAATCCATGTGATCTTGCAATGGGGTAGAATAGATGAGGCTCATTCTGGGCTGTATGTTATATTCTGTTCTAGGCTTCACACCTATCCAGAGCTCCATTCCTAAATATTCTGATTAAATAGGGCTGGATGGAGCCTAGGTATGAGTATTTTTACAAAGCTCCCCTGGTGATTCTGTTGTGCAGCTGGACTTGAGAAGTCCTAGACTCAAGATGCAATTCCCAAACTTCAATGTGCATTAGGATCACCTGGGGGATGTTGTTTTTTAATGCGTAGATGCCTGGTTACTTGCCATAGACATTCTACTTGAGTAAATTTTAGGTGGAAGGCCCCAGGAATCTTTATTATTTATTTATTTTTGTGTGTGAGGAAGATCAGCCCTGAGCTAACATCTGTTGCCAATCCTCCTCATTTTTGCTGAGGAAGATTGGCCCTGTGCCCATCTTCCTCTACTTTACATGGGTCGCCACCACAGCACGGCTTGACAAGTGGTGCATCGATCTGTGCCCGGGATTTGAACCTGCGAACCCCGGGCCGCAGAAGCAGAGCACGTGAACTTAACCACTATGCCACCGGGCCGGCCCCAGGAATCTTTATTTTTAACAAATATGCCAGCTGATTCTGATGTGGTCCTTGGACAACTCTCAGAGAAACACTAGTGAGCAGAGAGCAAGCTGTAACCCCATGTTAGCAGCCCTGATGAGTTTCCTGGAAGTCCTGCAGCCAAGGCTGCAGATGCTCCTTGCTTTCTGCTTGCTATGGCCTGCCTTCTCCATTTCAGGACTCTGTTTCATTTCAGCCCTACACAGTGTCACTCTTTCCCCTCCTCCACCTATTCCCTCTCTACAGAAAAGAGGCAAGGCACAGAGAGATGCCTCACCTGGACAGGCTCTGGAACAGGCTCTGTGGCGGCAACGTAAATGGTGGTGCAGGGATCCTGAGCTGGTGGGGGATCAGATTTCTTCTGAACAGACTATAAGAGAAGCAAAGAAAACAGGAGATTAGCTGGGCAGAGAGTTATTTACCATCCAACTCTCCCCGGGGAAAAGCACAGAATCAAGAAGCTTTGAGTTAGAAAGCTCCTTAGAGTCATTTGGTCCAACTTCCTTCCCAGGTGAAAATTCTCCCCCAAATTCCTTGGAAGTCAATGCTCCTGGCTTTGCTTGGACTCCCCAAGTGACATCTTAGAGCTCACAACCTCGTGAGGCAGGCTAATTCATCTTAGTACTTCCCAGATGTTTTAAACGTCCTCCTCACAGTGAACTGAAATTGATGTGACTCTTACCTGGGCAATTGAAGGGAATTGGATTTTTATAGTATTTTAGTCTCATTCATATCACCCACAACATGCAGAGTTCATTCCATTCCCACACTGTTGTTCCCGCTTTTCCTCACTCTAACATGGTTTCTCGTTACTTCTCTTTCTTGCCCAAATATTGAACTTAATAATAACAACACATATGTAAGTGTGTTAACATTTACAAAGCTCTTCACATATGTCTTCTCATTTGTTTCACAACCACTCTATGTTAAATATTGTTGTTACTCACACCTCACAGATGAAGAAGCTAAAACTCAGAAAGATTTAGTACTTTCCTACTGTGCACATGCAAGAAGTATCAAAGCCAGGAGTCCCATCAAGGTCTTTTAACTGTATACCGTACGCTGTATTTAAAACACTCTGATATATTTATACACTGTTTCTCCCAAAAGACTATCAATTCTTTGAGAAATAGCCTATATTTCTTTGCATTCCCCACAAAAAAAGTGCTGAGTACATAATAAACCTCCAGTTGATGTTTGTTGATGTTACTTTGAATGAATTAAAATCCACAATACTAGGACAAAGTCAGTGTAGGGGTAAACTGAGACCACATCCCTGTAAGATGGAGATGACATAACTTGTGCCAGGAAAGCCATTCTTTCAACATGCTTTGAGAGTACTGGCGTAGGATAATGCTACTCTCCACTTTTCCTGGATAAGGAGCAAGACTTGAAACTGAAGCACATGGGTTTTAATGGGAGAGAACTTGCAATCTTGTCATCTGATGGAAGAGGTAAGGAATTGGAAAAGTTTACTGGAGGAAAGAAGATTCAAGGTGAGATATGACCCTTCTCTTCATATATTTGATGGATTGTTGTGTCGAAGAGGAATTAGATTTTTTCCATAGAGTTCTTTAGGTTTCAACCAAGTTTGGAATTTTAGGGAAATATTTTGGTTCAATATGATGAAGATCTTTCTAATAGTAAAATGTGCTCAAATGTGGGATAAATTGCCTTGGGAGGCAGTGAATTCCCCATTCCTGGAAGTGCTTGGGGCAGATCAGGGCTTCTCATACTTTGATGTGCATTTGAATTACCTGGAGATCTTGGTAGAAAGCTGGCTCTGGCTCAGATCCGGGGTGGGGCCTGAGAGTCTGCATTTCTAATAAGGTCCCAGGTGATGCTGATGCTCCTTGTTCACAGTCTATATTTGAGTAAAAAGGAGCTACCCAATACTTTGGAAGTAATATTGTAGAAGATAATTCAAGTGACAATTGGGTGATTCAAATAGATGACTTTCAAGATCCCATACAACTCGTAGATACCACATTTTCAAGAAAACTTGAATTTAAGGAAGAAGTATTTGCAATAATGAGATGGATGAAACAATTAAAATTAAAAGAATTTAATTGAGACATTTATCAACAGATGCAAGCACTGCCTGTCTTCCTGCCTGGGAGGACTTTAGTATGACCTGACTTAGAGGCATGGGGGAGAAGGTAAGTAACTTTTTTTTTTAACATTTAATTAAGAAGTTTTAGAAAGGAGAAAAAAGTATAAAGGAAATCACCCACAGTTCTATCACTTCAATACAATATGGTTAGTCTGTTGCTAGATTTCCCTTCAGGATTTTTTTATTTTTATTTATTTATTTTTTTTGTGAGGAAGATCAGCCCTGAGCTAACATCCATGCTAATCCTCCTCCTTTTACTGAGGAAGACCGGCTCTGAGCTAACATCTATTGCCAATCTTCCTCCTTTTTTTCTTCCCCAAAGCCCCAGTAGATAGCTGTATGTCATAGCTGCACATCCTTCTAGTTGCTGTATGTGGGACGCGGCCTCAGCATGGCCGGAGAAGCGGTGCGTCAGTGCGTGCCCGGGATCTGAACCCAGGCTGCCAGTAGTGGAGTGCGAGCACTTAACCGCTAAGCCACGGGGCCGGCCTCCTTCAGGATTTTTATCTAAGCATAGGGAATTATTTAAATATATTTTTTATATATATTTAAATTATTTAAATAATTTAGCAGATTTTTGTATCTTGGTGTCTTCAGTTAGGACACAACTTCAGGGAGCATTATTTACCAGAAACTCCAGGGGCATTATTCTCACATATTCTTTGTTAATGGTCCCCGGGAATCATGCAAGGTAGAAGCCCTGATAACACCTAGAAGAGTTCCCTAAATATCTGTTAAATAATTTTCCATGTTATTATAGTCTTTAATGGTATTGATAATCATTACAAGCAAGAACAAAGGAAATGTTAATTTTTGACTTGTCCATTTTATTATAGTCTTTATATGGTATAACATAGGCATTACAAATACTAACAAAGAAAATTGTAAGGATGTGGCTAAGTCTAAATGCATATTGATACATAAAACAATAATAGTTATGTTTTGTGTGTTTAAAAAATATATCTCAAATTAAAATAATGACAGAAAGGGCACATAAATCAGGAGGTGAAGTTAAAGTGGAGTTAAAGTATTGTCGACAAAGGGAATAAATCTTAGACTTTGATAAGTCAAGGGTGCACTTTATAATTTCTAGCGTAGCCACTAAAAGAATAGAAAAAAGTTATTTGTTTACTAATCTAATAGAGAGAAAGATGGGGTAATGAAAATTAATTTAAAAAAATCCTCCCTCAAAAAAACCCTTTGCTCAGAGAGTGAAACTCCTTGCTTAGATAACTTCACTGGTGAATTTTGCCAAATATTTAAGGGGAAAAATAACATAAATCCTGTCCAAACACTTCCAGAGAATAACAGAAAGGAAATTCACCCTGTAGTGAGTTGAATTGTGGCCCACAAAAGATAGGTCCACCCAGAATCTCAAAATGTGACCTTATTTGGAATAGGGTCTTTGCAGATGTAATTAAAGTAAGGATTTCAAACCGAGGTCATGCTGAATTAGGGTGGATCCTAAATCTAGTGATGAGTGTCCTTACAAGAGACAGAAAAGGAAAAGACACAGAGACACAGAGAGAGGAAAGTTATGTGAAGAAGGAGGCAGAATAGCTACAAGCCACAAATACCAGAGTGTCTGGAGTCACCACAAGTTGGAAGAGGCAAAGAAAATTCTCCCTTAGAGCCTTCAAAGGGAGCACGGCCCTGCCAACATCTTCATTTTGGACTTCTGGCCTCCAGAACTGTTAGAGAATAAATTTTTGGTGTTTTAAGGCACCAAGTTTGTAGTAATTTGTTACAGTAGCACTAAGAAACTAACACACACCCCAGCTCATTTTGGGAGGTTGGTATCAAAACCTCAGAAGGGCATTACAAGAAAGGAAAATTACAGGCCCATTTCACTCAGAAACATAAACAGAAAAAACACCTTAGCAAAATGTCAGCATAAAATCCAGCAATATTTAAAAAGGACTAGACTAAATTGCATCTATTCTAGGAATGCAAAGTTGGTTTAATCTTCACAAATCAGTGTAGTTCAGCGGATAAATAAAAAAGATAAATTTAAGAAAAGAAAAAAATTGTAAGATTATATCAATAGATGCAGAAAGAGTGCATCTCTTTCTGTTGAAGTGTATTCAACATCAGCTCATGATAAAATGTCTTAGCAAAGCAGGAATAGAAGAGAATATTCTTAATCAGATAAGAAGGCAGCTACAAAAAACCTTCAGCAAAAATCATATTTAATGGTAAGATAGTGACAGTTTTCTCTTTGAGTTTGGAACTATGCAAGGATGCCACTACTACCATTTCCATTCAGCATTGTGTGGAACATCTCAGCCAGTACAATAGGGCAAGAAAAAGGAAGAGAAATTATGTGAATTGAAAATGAAGAAATAACACTGTGATTTTTACAGATGATATAATTGGGTACATAGAAAATCCAAATCATCTATAGATAAATAAATGGAGTTTATAAATGAGTTTAGCAATGTTACAGATATAAGATACAAAAATTAATTGTATTTCTGTATATCAATAATAAACAGAAACTAAAAATTTTTAAAAAGATAACGTTGATCATGGTATCCCAAAATATGAAATGCTAAAATGCCAGGTAATAAATTATGAAGGATGTACAAGTCCTCTTATGCAGAAAACTATAAAACGTAAAGAAGATCTAAATAAAGGAAAAGATATATCATTTCGTGAATTGAAAGACTCATTACTATAAATATGTATGTCTACTTGAATTGATCAATGCAGTTCTAATTAAAATTCCAGCAGGACTTTTAGATGGAACTTGACAAATTGAATCTAAAATATGTATGAAAATGCAAAGGACAAAAAAGGGCCAAGAACTCTTGAAGAAGAACAAGAACCAATGAGAAGACTCATTTTACCAGATATCAAACTTATAATAATCTGTAATCACAGATTTGTAAACACAGTAAGGTACTGATGCGAGTATAAACAAATAGACCAATGGAGCAGAAAAGAGAACCTCAAAATAGGTTCTTACGTATATGGATCCCTGATTTATGATGAAGGTGGCACTGTGGTGGCCAAGAAGGATCTTTTCAATAAATGGTCAATAGGCTATCCGTCTCAAAAAAAATGAAACTTGACCCATCTCATACCATACTCCCAAAATCATTTTCAAGTACATAACAGATACAAATGTGAAAGATACACCATCCGGCTTTTAGAAGATGGTAGAAGCATATCTTTTCCACCTGAGAGTAGAGAAAGATTTTTCAAACAGGTCACAAAAAGTGTTATCTATGAAGAAATAGATTACTAAATTGTTCTATACTAAAATTAAGAAATTTTCTTTATCAAAAGGTATCTCTGAGAAATTGAAAAGTCAAACCACGGAATGGGTCAAGGTATTTGCTAACATACAACTGCCAACAAACTGGAAATATTTAAAGACCTTATACTAATCCATAAAAAAAACCTGAAACTCAAAGGAAAATGGACAAGAGATTTAACAGGCAATTTAAGAAAGAGAATGTTAGTAAGGCCAATAAACATATGAAAAGTTGTTCAACTTCCTTAATAATTAGGGGAATGCAAAATAGAACTATAAAAAGACACATCCAATAGAATGACTAAAATTAAAAAGACTGATAATACCAAGTTTTGATTAGAAGGTGTAGCAACTGAAACTCTTGTATGTAGCTGGTAGAAAAGTAAATTGATACACTCATTTTAAAAAATAGTTTTGCCTTATCTAGTCAATTTGAGGATATGCATACTCTATGACTCAACAATTCTACTTCTAGGTATATACCCAACAAAAATATGTGCACATATCCAGCAAGATACGTACATATGAATGTTCATAGTTGCATTTTTCATAATAGCCTCAAATTGGAAATAACCCAAATGTCCATCAATAGTCAACTGGATAAATAAACTCTAGTATATTCATACACTGACATTCTAGAAAGCAATAAAAATGAATGCATTTTATCTAAGCTCAAGGACATGTATGAATCTCATAAAAAAGTAATATTGAGCAAAAGAAACCAGATACAAGAAGAAAAATACTATAGGATTCCATTTTTATCAAGTCCAAAAAAAAAAAAAAAGAGAGAAAACTAAATTATATTTTTGGAAGTCAGGATAGTGATATCTTTGGGTAGAAGACAGAAAATAGTGATTGGGAGGGGCACAAGGAGGTCTGCTGGGGGTGATGGCAATGTTCTGTTCCTTGATCTGTGTGGTAGTTTTATGGTATCAGAAGACGCCATACTGAAAGATTTAATTTCTCCTCAAACAGATCTGTAGATTCAGTGCAATCTTAATAGGAATTTTTTTTTTCCTTTGTGTGAAACTTAAGCTGATTCTAAAGTACATATGAAAGTACAAAGGGATAAGAATAGTCAAAAACTCTTGAAGAAAATCTAGATGGGAAGATCTGCTTTACTAGATACCAAGATGGGGTAATTCATTGAGCTGACATTTATCCATTGTGCATTTTTTGGTATATATGTCATTACAGTAAAAAGAGGGATGGGATAGAGAAGATAGGGAAGGCACCATGGTAAAGGTGAACCTGTTTACCTAAATGTGTAAATGCAAGGGTGGAAGTTGCTCTTGGGACTCGCATATATTTAAATGGAGCTTGGCTCTCAGCAATGGTCATGGCCTGTGTAATAAACCCTCAAGGCCACTAGGGGACAGCAGAAATAAGAGCTTGGTCCAAGAGTCTGTTTCTGGTTATCAAAAATGCATTTATTGTCATCTGATGCAATTTTCCAAGGGGCTAATCAAAGCTGTCTTTACCTTCACATCCTTTACTCCAGAATTTGCCTTCCCCTACACCCTGAATGGCCATACTCATCATCTGGAATTGCCTTTATGTCTTAAAAACTATAATATCTTCATATCTAACCATAACCCCTTTAGCCTTCCTCTTACTTCTAACATATCTGCTCCTCAACTTCACCATGACTCTAGTTTTTTTATCCCTCCCTTCTGTCTCAGGTGAATCATCACTCCATCACAGTTTTGCTTTCTTTCATCTCCAGCCTACGTATCATCTTCCATCTCTTCACCTACTCTCTAGCCAGAATCCTCCAAATCTTCCTTCCTCGTCTCTTTGGCACTTTGCAAACTCCTAAGCTTGGATCAGATCAACATGTCACACAATAGCCTTTCTAAACTTTTCCCACTCTCCTCAAGCCAGCACCTTTTCCCTAGAAAAAGAGAGAGTTTGATAACATCAAACCATAGACTACCAGAATGCCAGGCCTGGAAGACGTCATATGTCATGTTTCTAGCTTCCTCATTTTTTTTCCTATGAAGAAATAGATGACCAGAAGATCACCCAGTGTTTTCCATTATGTCAAATAATAAATAGTCCCATCTGACACTGAAGTTTAATGTCACTTTAGAGAGCTCTTGCTCTTGACTTCTGCTTCCCCAATTTCCTCTGTTCCCAAACCCATGCAGAACAATTAATGTCAGACATGCAAGGTGGATTAGCCAGGAATCCCATGGGAACAATGGCAGGTCCACCCCAGACAAAGAAAATATAGAACTTACACCTGATTTCTGGACTTGGGCATAGATAGTAAGGCTTTTTGCTTCCTTTGTTGGCCGGTAATGGTCTGCTTTACCTGGAGAAAAGAAACCATAGTGGTTATCTCCTTCTGGTCCCCAGCATGAACTCTCTGCTCAGACCTGTCTGGTCTTTACCCCCCGTAGTATACCCACCTTCTCCAAGAGTACCATAGGAACAATGCACTGAGTCCCAATCCCCCCGCCTATATGTCATATGACAGTAGGTTAGTTACTTGATCTCGCTGGGGCTATTTTTCTCTCAGTGAAATGGGATTGAAATACCTGCCTCACCCGGTTGTTGTGATGATTACATGAAACATTACTGTAAAAGTGTTTAGAACAATGCCCGGCACATAGCAAATTCCCAATACGTGTTAGGTGTAATTGGTATGTCATTCAATTATTTTCATCTCTATTGTTCGATGTGCATATCTGGTCTCCTAAGAGGATTCCAAATTCTTTAAGGGCATGGCAAGTTATTTACATCTTGCTTGCATTCCCCAGCTCATAGTGTGTTGCTTCGCTCACAGCTTTCTCACCTCCCTGTTTCTGGGGGACTTGATGTGCGTGTGTGTGGGGGTGTAAGAGGAATGATCCACCTGACACTATTTGGAAAATAAAGCTACAGTGTCATTCTAATGCCTTCCATCTGGAAATTTTGCTCAGAGCCTAGGGTCTCTGGAAATTAATAACTTGCAGAACATTTTAATTTTTAACCAGTTTTTAAATTATAGAAATAATCCATTCTCATTAAAAAAATTAAAATTGTATAGAGTAAAAAGTATGTCCATCTTCCCCCGTGGTTAACCAACACAATTTCATTCTCAGAAGTAATCACTTTTAACTGTTTGATGTCTATCCTTCCAGACTAGCTCTGTGCAACAGAACTTTCTGTGATGATGGAAATGTTCCATATCTGTAGTCTCATATGATAGCTGCAAAGCACAGGTGGCTACTGAGCACTTGAACTGTGGCTAATGCAACTAGGAACTGAATTTTAAATTTTATTTAATTCCAATTAATTTAAATGTAAACAGCCATATGTGGCTAGTGACCACCATATTAGACAGTGCAGTTCTGGACATTTGCTATACAGATACTTTTTATGCAAATAGGGTCATTCTATACACACTTCTCTGTAACTTGACCTAGTCACTTCCACTATGTTGAGGACAATTTCTATGCTAGTGCAGTAGACCCAGCTCATTCTTTCTCATGTTTCATAATATTCTTTGCACGCATCCTGTATCAGTTGGAAGGATGGAAGGAAAGTAACAGACTGAAGAATGGAGGCCTATTTTGGAACTATTGCAAAGTCCAGGTGGACGCAGTGGAGGCTTGACCCAGAGGAAATCACACTAAGTCTTTAGGGTAGACTTATTTTAACATCAATTAATTTATCCTCTTTAAACACTGGGAGCATGTCTCTGGGGGAATAGCACTTAGAAGAGGTATATTTTTATTTGGAAGGGAAAGGCCTAGATGTATATATGTGGTAAAGGTGGTGGAATGTGCCATGTGAGTGTGTGATCCTCGGGGAGGAAATGATGGGCAACTACTGGGAAAGCTGAAAGAATTCAAAGAATGTCAACAGATGACTTTCTTGTGTGGATGCGGGCATGGAGTGCCTGGTGGTTCCCACTTCACTTTTTTGGTCAGGGTTGATACTGGTTGAGGAGTATGTGTGTGTGTGTGTGTGTGTGTGTGTGTGTGTGTGTGTAGAATGGAGGATAGGGATTGTACTGATCAGAAGAGGTAACAGAGGGGGTGCAAGTTAGTTCTGTGAAATATATGCTTTCGGTTCAAATCCACTAGAGTTTGCAAAGTTAGAAGTCTCCGCCCAGCACTGTCCTAGGTGCTGTAGGGGAAACAAATAGTGTAGAGAACCAGTTCTTAAGGACGTTCAGCCTTTCAGTTCAGCTCAGGCTGAAATTTAGAATTGCGAGGACAGTCCTAAACAGTCAGACAGATAAAAACGTAAGGCTAAATGTTGCTTCTCAAAAAGACCAAGGATCAAGATAACTTAGCCTCACACTTTTTTCCCAGTGCGAGAACAGATTTTCAGGAGCCCACTCAACTTAACTTAAAGTCAGTGAGGGCTTAGGATCTAACGTAAAAGATCTTGGCCTTAAAATTAGGGCATCTACGTTCTACCCCTCATGAGCTGTGTGGCATTGACAAAACATGTCATCTCAGTGGATCTCTTCTCTTACCATAACTGTAAAATGAAGGGGTACACTGTCTAATGTCCTTTTTAGCTCTCACCTGAGGCATAAAGTTGTCTTATGCTACCATGACTTCAAGTACTTTAAATCTGCTCTAAGTACAGATCCCAGATGCTTCCAGTGCTGCCCTCTTCTGGCCATAGGACTTAAACATTGTTGTTTTAACTAGTCTACATTGAGAGATTTGTCTTTCTGTCTATGTATGCATGTATGTTTGTATGTCTGTATGTATCTGTCTATCTTTCATCCATCATCTATCCATGGAAGCCACCGTGTTCAGTGCTTTCTGTGTATTGACTCATGGATCCCCACAATAATACCGTGAAGTACATCGTATTATCTCCATTTTGCAGAGGAGAGGTTAAATTGTTGGTTTGTTCACACAGCTTGTCAGTGACAAAGTCTGCATTTGAATGTAAGTTTGTCTAATGCCAAAGCCTATGTTCTTAACCAGTGTATTCTCCTGGACACAAAATTACCAGAGAGTCCATTTGAAAACCTTCAGATTCAGGCTGCATTCTGGAGATGACATTGTTACAAGTTGCCAACAGAATCTCCTGAGCAAAGTCTTGTGGAGGGTAGAGCAATTAAGTCTAGATTTCTCCACATATTTGAGCCAGGGTTTTGTGTGTTCCTGGCTTATAAGGAGCACACGATGATTAGAAACAAGAGTGGGTATGTGTGTTGGGGAAGGTGGTAGGGAATTGTGGTGGTATGGGGAGCACTATTCCCTTCAGAGCACAATCACATGATGAGCAGAATGTAGCTGAGGAAAGAGTGTGGGTTAGGATCTCAGCAGATTCACTAACTAGGTTAACGTGAGGTAATGTTCATCTCCGTTTTCTCATCCCTGGTATCTCACTGTTCCTTATTATCCAAGCTGAATGGTGCTCTGCCCCATCCCCTTAGGCTCTCATCATGATTTCTGTCTGAATCTCCCCACCCCCTCATCTCCTCCCCAGCTAACTCTTAGATGGAGGAAATGAGACAAAAGTAGGCGGCTGTGCCATGATCTAGATTTTCTTATATAAGCAAAACCAATATCAGAGTGCTGAGGTAAGGGCTTTTCCGATAAGGCTACAGGTGGAGAACATTGATCTACTTGAGAATGAGATGGGCCATCACCTTTGTGGTGTGAGGAGCAAGTTCCATCCTCACCGTGGGAAGACCAGCCTGGGGATCTGTCCTGGCTGTGGGGTAGGACCTTCTGACTTAGTGTGGGTGGGTGGTGGATAGTGTGGCCAAGGGGAGCACATTGCCCTGAGATATTGAATCCTAGGACAATCTGGAGCAGAGGCCAGGAGATACTACCTCTAGGCACTTAAACTGCAAGGGAATAATTGGGCCTCAATGGTTTCAGTCTGCCCTGGGCAATTTTCCATACTATTTAGTTTGGCTTTAGGCGTCCTCATGAATCACATACTTTCCCAAGGTGAGTCAGAATCTGTGCTTAAATCTTAGTAAAGAGTATTCTCCCAGCTGTCTTCTGATAATCTATGGGCCTTTCCAGTGGAACACACCCTGGTAGTTGGGAGACACAAATACAATTCTGGCTCCCTCACCAACTGGCTGGTTGACCTTGCATGAGTCACTTAGCCTCTCTTTGCCTCTGTTATCCCATTGCTAAGTCACATAAAAACGACTACTCCACTTCTCTCAGAGGGTTAGCATAAGGATAAAAAGAAATTATAGAAAGGTTTCAACCCTTGGGTGAAAACATCTTTTATTAGTCAGTAATTATAACTTCTCTTGAACAAGATCTAAGAGTTCCCTCAATTCTGCTTTTAGTTAATAGTGAATATTGTTAAGCTTCTTCTCTGAACTTCTTCAGCATCCTGTACATGCCTCTACTGCAGTGCTAGTCATATTGAATATAAATTATCTGTGTAGTGTCTCCTACGCTAGAAGCCCGTGGCTCATGTCTCTTTTTATCCCCATAGCCTAGTGTAGGGGATCAGGACATGTTGAATCAGACTGAATTGAGCTGGGTCCCAGGATATGTTTACTTAGTGTTTTTGCAAAGGTGCTCCCTGCAGAAAGCCAAAGTGGTGAAAGCAGACTGTACTTGTAGAGAGAGGTCCCCTGCTTACCACAGAGAGTCTGATAAGAATCTCTTTGTTGTCAGACACCTACCTCTTCTTCTCAACAGTAGTATTACCACTTCGAGAATCATGATGACACCAACGATGCCCCCTAAGAACAGCCCAGCATACAGTCCCCATTGTCTTGATACTGAAAGAAAAGTCAAAGGGCAATCTCAAAAGTACTGTGAGTTTATAAACACCCTACATGGAAGTGGAGATACTGAGCCTCATGTTCTCTTTCTACATTCTTTCTCAAGGAAGACATTTGTTCTGATGGTTTTACAGATCAGCTTTAGACCACTGAAGATTTCCATTTCTGTTTTATTATCTTAATTTCTCTCACAATACTTGTTCATATTCCTAATTTCTGTAAAGATTTTTCTACTTAAATGCTTTATTTTCACCTCAACGGCCACCTTTCTAAATTTAAATTTATCCTTGCCTCTCCTAAGTCAACCTCTCTGTCCAGTTTCTCTATTTTTAAATCTCTAATGTGTTCTGTATCCATTTTCTTAAAAAGAATATGATGGCTCCATGTGCTGTGCCCATACTTCCATACCATTCTCATGAGACACTGGGAGGAAGAGAGATCTACTTTTGCTTTTTTTAAATAAACGCAATAGTGCTATTATTGTCCTTCCATGCAAATAACTGTATTGAACCCACTAGACCTGAACTGAAAGAAAAAGCATGTATTTTATCCTCTCAATGATTCTCATGTTTAATATTTGCCCTAAAGTACCAATCCCCCAGGGCTCAAAATCAGAGAACCAATTTTTATTGCTTTTTCTCCTTTACCCACTTTGCCAAATCCTTCGGAACGAGGAGCAGCACTTTGGAAAACAGTGAATAAAACCTATTGCCTCAGTAAATAAGACATTTAGCTGAATAAGATAATAACAGACAGTTATTGAGCATTTACAATGGGCCAGGTAGTTCTTTTAGTGCATCTTGTATTAACTCATATATTTAATCCTTACAACAATCCTATGAGGTTAGTACTCTCATTTTATGGATAAGGAAGCAGGTGTGGAGGGCCTCAAGAACTAGAGCTTGGTCTAGGAGCAGAAACGTGGCTAAATACTGAAGACAGGCTTCTTGGAGTCAGAGAGACTTATGAGCTTAGGGTAAGTTACACCAGGGTAATGAACAGTGAGGGTCAACCTGAAGCACTAGAGTTCTACGTAAAGTAATAGCATTAGGGTTCCAAATAGTATACTACCAGGTGTTAACATTAATGTGTAAGAGTAACTCATAAAGATGCTTGTGGAATCAGCCTGCTTGCTGTTGAACCTGCAATGGATTTATTGGGAAGAAGTTAAAAGGAAGAAATAGGTGAGTTACAAAGAAGCAGAGTGCTGGCAAACACAATTCAGATGTTTACAGAGTTGACCAAAGATGCAGACTGAAGTCTCAATGAATGGATAAAAGGCATCCCACCAAGATCCACGTGGGCCTTCAGCCTGATAGCTAACCAGAGTTGCCTCCGGAGTTTGAAAAGGTTCTTTTTTTCTTCCTAGGCCTTTCACACATCAAGTCATCCCAAGAAATCTCACTGAACTGGCTTTGTGAGCATCTTGATTATAGATTCTCTGCCCTGTGAGCAGCTCCACTCTGAAAGACCATTCTGAATGGCTTATGGTTCCTGAGAACCCTCTGCGTAGGTATGTGTGTGTCTGTGTCTCTCTCTCTGTGTGTATGTGTGTGTGTGTGTGTGTGCGTGTGTGTGTGAGAGAGAGAGAAAGAGAGAGAGAGTAATTATTCAGGGTTTATGTTGCCAACACCAGGGACCCATGGAGAAACCTCCCAAATCCTAAGACAAGAAGCAGAGCCACCAGCCTAAGCACCACTATGTTTTATCAGCCCATGGAACTGACCCAGAAGATTGTTGTAGTAGCACTAACTATTTTGAGACTATTTCCTCTTTCGTCTTCCCTGACGTATTTTGGGACCTTCTAAAAAAACAGTTAATTTAAGAACAAACCCTCCAACCATTAAAGTCATTTTAAGAGGTAATATTTCTTTCAAAATTCATTTGAGATAAAAAATAAAGTAAAACCAACAAACAAGGTGGTCCCTCTAAAACTGGAAAATAGCAGATGACAAAACTCCATTAGTGACACCTGCCAGGTGAGCCTTTCTTCTGTCCCTGGGTGCCTGTTGCAACAGCTCTGCCACCTACCTACTCACACAAACTAAAAATGACTGTCACATATTACTGAGGTCCAGAGGACACAGTAACACGAGCCCTCTCTTTTCCAGGGTCTCAAGAGAATGAAAACCATCTGCTAGCTGTGTCTTATGACATAAATGACCAGTCCAGCCAGATCTGAGAGGCAACCTGGCCATAGCCCTGAAAGATAATTCATAAACCCTAATTTTTCTCCTAGTCTTTGGATGCAAAGCAATGTGAATCTATTGGAGGATTTAAGTTACAAAACCATAGACTTTTTTTAACCCTAAAGGAGCCACAGCACTTATCTCACCCAACTCACTAATTTTATGTTGAGGAAACTGAGACTAAGAAAAGTGTACCTAGAGTCACAGAAGAAGTTGATGGCAGCTGGTGCGATGAGAACTGTGGAATTTACAGTTTGTGTTTTAGCTGGTGGAGGTGGGGCCCCCACAAGGAGAGCAGCGGCAGGCTGGGATGCTTGGGGGACCAAATGAGTCAAATGCTCTCTGAGGTGCTGACTCATCCCTTCGTCATCCTCCATCGAACACCTGCCCATTCTGGCCCCCGTGCTCCGCCCCCCTACTCTTCCTCTCGCTGCACATTCAGCTGTCCACCAGGCCTGCCCAGCCTTGACCCCCAGGCCAATCGTACTTCCACTGTGTCACTTTTCCTGACTGTTCCAGCTCCCATACTTCCCTCTCCCATGGACTCTGCAGCACCTTGGTTTATGTCATGCATCTTAGAACCTGAGTTGTGGCAACTTTATCTTTGCTGTGGAGACCATTTTCAGTGAGGGCATTTGGTGCCAGACAGGTTGATTCAAATTCTGAGTCTACCGCTTGATAGATCTGTGACCTCAGATAGGCTGCTCATAGCATCTGGCACCTCAATTTCCTCATCTTCAAAATAAGCACAGGAATATTCAGTTCACAGAGTTGTCCTAATGAATCAGTGAAAGAATGTATGGAAAGTGCCCAGAGCAATGCCTGGAATCCAGCATGTGGTGAACAAACATCAACTCCTTCCACTAGCCTCAATTCCCTAACTAGCTGTTAGGTTCTTGGAGGCCAGAGACTCTCTACTTCTTTTGCAGCTCTCTTAGCACTTGGCACATAATAGATCCTTGGTAAATTCTTGTTGGTTGATTGGAAGGACAAGGAGACAGGTTTGATCTCAAGTCCTAGGGAGTCCCATCACTGATGTTCGGAAATGCTTCAGCCCCATTCTGTTGTTTGCTTATGACTTAGTTTCCCTATCTGTCTGGCAGGCCCAAGTATTTTTGTACTTGGTCCTCATCTATGTGGTGTTACTATCTAATGATGATATTTATATGGAAACTAAATGTCAGGGACTCTATGCTCTCAGGAATTCGGGTAAATATGGACAAAATGCTACTTTTATGGCTTATTGGGGTCAGGCTGCCTATGATTTCTGTAATTTCTGGCAATAACTTCATTGTTGTCCTCTAAGTGTTTGCTCCTGTAGCTTCACTTGCTCTAGTTTGAGCCATCCTGTGTGCAAGGTTCAGTGTCTTCACCAGTTTTCACAAAAAGCAAAACCAAAACTAAAAACCTACACTAAAAATTTTGTGGGTTTGAATATTCTACTGCAGATTTGAAGAGTCACAGGGAGCAGATTCCATCGTGAACCACGCAGCTCTCCACCATCTGACAGGCTCAGATCCTCTCTTTGTCTTCCTATATCTGTACAAGAAATGTCTTCCCTTTTTCTCATACAGAGCCATCTAACCCACAGCTGGATTCTTTGGGGGGAGGTCTCACATTCTGCCCTCTAGCATTTATTAAGGTACTGTCCTAAACAAACACTTCCCTTCTAGAGAGGATTTCTAGTAGTGGTTTCTTTAATGTGATAATATTTTTCCACCTAGTAAGGTATAGTAGTCCTACCTAGATTGTAAATTCCTTGAAGGTAGACCCTGTATCTTATGCTTTATTTTCATCCCCCATTCCACCTGATACAACGTAGGGCAGGGGGGCATTGAATATACACGTGATGAACTAAGTTAAATTAAATTAGAGGTTATAGAATGAAGCTGGGAGAAGACTGTCACGTACTCATTTGTTAAGAATTATCACAGTGCTAAATATAAGAAGGTCTCAGAAGGAGTGCAGGGTCACCTTCCGAATGGCCCAAGGCAGGAGTAGAAGGGAATAAGCAATGACCTACTTGGCATATGCTTTATAATAACAGTGTGTAACGAGGAAGAAAGTGCATGTCTGTGCTCTTAGCACCACCTGTGATCTCATTTTCTTTCTTTCTTTTTTTTTCCTCCATTTTCAAACCACCATTTCCTGTGGCAGAAACTCCAGCTCTCCCTCTTTCTGCTCAGTTGTGTAGTAAGGCCCATCAGGATGGCAATGCTGAGAAATCAGACCAGCGTTGTTCTGGGGTCCACAGACCCCATTCTTCATTCACAAAGAAGGCATATCTGAACATTGTTAAACAGGAGGTTTGGGATGTTTCCCCCACTCCCCAGAGCCTCTTAGAGGGAACTGAGCAGGCTGGTTGAGAACTCCAGTGCCATTTATGAAAAGTGCTTTGCATGAGTCTCCACGCTTTGGTCCTCTACTTTGGCTGTGGTTTAAACATGATAACTTGACATATAGCCATGCCTCCAAGGAAAATGCTGAAGGGCCTTTTGTATCTCTGAAAGTCTGCTGCCACAGAAACACAAAAGCTTCTCTGTCTCCTCAAGTCTCCAAACCTTATTCTTTAAGGGAGATAAAGAAGAAAACAAAAGAGAATCTGAGAAACAAATGTAGTCCGCCCCAGGAGAGACTGAGATGCTAAATGTAACGGTCTGAGAATGCCAGATCTCTTTCCTGCCTTTCATGTGGTTCTGTCAGCAAGGCTGCCTACACGGCGCACATCTACTTCAAGAAGTCAACCATCTTCAAGACATACCTTCTTGTTGGTGGCAGTTTCCACTCATGATTGGGGGTGGGGGAAGGATGCTCACAAACCATGTACTAATTTAAGATCTGGGACCATGCAAGCAAAACTTTTTACAGAGTTCTCAGTTTCAGAAAAATTCCTTATTCCTGCCTATCCCACCCAGCATTGTGTTGCAGAGGCTACCAGCTGTGCCTCCAGCACCATTTCCCCCATCCTTCCATGGCAATGTAAGTCTCATCCAATCACACGGCAGCCCAGCTAAGGACTACATTTCTCAGCTTCTCTTGTAGCAGTTGTGGCCATGTTACAAGGCTCTGGTCCATGAGAGGTACCCAAATTCCATCCTTCTACCATTGTTGTCATGCTTGCTGGATTGGGAGTGCCATGGAGAGGGACCTGCCTCTGTACATGGAACATCTAGGTGACTCTAACAATGGAAGCTCAATGTTTGAAGAAATGGCCTTGTCAGAAAGGGGGAGCCCCTGGGGCTCACTGACAAGTGTCAGCTTTTTCTTCTACTGAGCTAACCCAGACTTGCTGAGCCAGCTTTTTGCTAATCTACTGAAAAGGGTCCTCTTTTCAAGATGAGCTTTCAGGGGCATTCCCTTTTAGTTGAATTAGTTAAGGTTTTGTATTACTCATTCTAGCATAGACATAACTGTCTCAGAACATGGTCATGAAGGACAGCAGTGAGTCACAGACTGTCCAGTGCTGACCCACATCAACACACTTTGAATGACCTAATGAGAGTGCTTTGTAGCACCCTAGGTTTTGGACTTTGCAATAAAGATGCTAACAATAGACATTAAGGTGTTTCTTACTGTAAAACACTGAAATGACAATTGAAATAAGGATGAATATATGACCAAGAGCCTGTCCAAATGTCATTAGAAAAGAAGATTTTGAGGAACAAATATGTTCTTGTGCAGTTTAATTGAAGTAAGTCCTGACAAGAGACAGTACTGACATCACATCACCACTGGTCTCATCATATCATCAACCATTTTGAGTTTTCCCTTAATGAAAGTGAAAAATGTCTTAAAATCATCGTCCTCATTGCAGATGGTGAAGTGACCTCCAATAAACCCTCGGACTCCAATACTCTACTCCAAGGCTGGGATTTCCCTTGTATGAAGTCTTTGTTAGCTAACAGTCACTGCTTTGTCTCAAGCCACATCATCTCTTGATGGATGACTGCAATAATGGCCCCTCCTCACAACTAGTTTCTCTTTCTTCTGCCTCTTCTCTGCCCCAGTCTGTTCTCCCCACCACTGAATTTTCTCTCTGAAATGTGAAGCTGACCATGTTACTCCTCTATCTAAAACTCTTTATTAGTTCTCATCACTTACAGGATAATACAGAACAAGATCCAGCTGGATCTGCTTTTCCCTCTGTGTGGAATGTCTTTCTGTTATCTGCCTAGGTAATTTCTATTTATTCTTCAAAATCTGATTTATGTCACATTCTCTGTGATGCTCTCTCTGATTCCCTGAGACAGTCTCAATCATTCCCTTCTCTTTGTTACCTTGAACATCTGTCTTGCACCTATCACACTACCCAATCAAAGATAATTAGTTATTTATAGAACTATGTCTTTCCTTAATGGCAAGGATCATGTATTTTTTTGTTTTTGTGTACTCAGCACCTAGCACAATGGAGAAACATGGTAGAACCTCAATAAATGTTTTGTTGAACTAAGCACAGTATTTTAAGAATTAGTAATATTCATTTGCAAACACAAATCAATGAATTAATAAAACTCTGTTTTCTGTATTTAGGCAACCTGGTGTACTGAGAATGGCATGCCACAAACCAGCTGTGTGATCTGCTTCTGACGTGCTGTGGTCCCCCATACCGGGAGACAGGTGAGGGGATCTCTACTTGTGTTATGTGTTAAATTGTGTTTCCCCCAAAATCCATATGGTGAAGTCCTTAGAATGTGACATTATTTGGAGAGAAGGTCTTTACAGAGGTAATCACATTAAAATGAGGTCATTAGTGTGGTGTTATGGGCTGACTTGTGTCCCCCCCAAATTCATATGTTGAAGCCCTAACCCCCGGTACCTTAGAATGTGACTGTATTGGAGATAGGGTGTTAAAAGATGTGATTAAGTTAAAATGAGGCCATTAGCGTGGGCCCAAATCTACTTTAATGATGTCCTTATAAGAAGAGGAAATCTGAACATGGAAAGAGACATGACAGATGGACACGCACAGAAGAAAGACCATGTGAAGACTCAGCAAGAAGGCAGCCATCTACAAGCCAAGGAGAGAGACTTCAGAAAAAACCAACCCTGCCGATGCTTCGGTCTTGGACTTCTAGCCCCTAGAATTGTGAGAAAATAAATTTTTGTTATTTAAGCCACCTAGCCTGAAGTAGTTTGCTATGACAGCCCTTATTGTTGTTAGTGCCATTGAGTCAATTCTGACTCCTAGTGACCTTGTGTACAGCAGAGTTGAACGGAAACTCTGCCCGGTCTTTTTGCGCCATCCTTGCATCTTCCTGTGCTGTATCAAACAATGATCCATTGCTATTCTTGGGGTTTTCAGGGCCAATTTTTTGGAAGTGGGTGGCCAGGTCCTTCTTCCTAGTCTCTCTGAGTCTGGAGGCTCTGGTGAAACCTGTTCACCGTGGATGACCCTGCTGGTATTTGAAGTACCAGTGGTGTAGCTTTCAGCATCACAGCAACAGGCAGCTGCCACAGTAGGACAACTGACAGATGGGTGGTGTGGTTTCCTGATGAGGAAACAAACCCAGGCTGTGGCAGTGAGGGCTCAGAATCTTAACCACTAGACCACCAGGGCTGATGTTAGCCCTAGAAAACTAATTACACATAGGCCCTAATCCAATATGACTGGTGTCCTTATAAGAAGGGGAAATTTGGACAGAGATATGCATAGAGGGAAGACAATATGAAGAGAGACAGGAGAAAACAGCCATCTACAAGCTCAGGAGAGAAGTCTGGAACAAATCCTTCACTCACAGCCCTCAGAAGAAACCAGTCCTGCTGATAGTTTGATTTTGGACTTCTAGCCTCCAGAACTGTGAGATAATAAATTTTGATTGTTTAAGCCACTCAGTTTGTGGTACTTTGTTACAGCAGCCCTAGCAAACCGATACACTTTGGTAACCCTTTATTAGCACTTCTTGTTAACGTACACACAAACTGAATCATAGAATATCAACTCTAGAAAGGACTTCACTAGTTCATCCTTTTCATTTTACAGATGATAAAACAGAGGCCCAGGAAAGTGAAATCTCGCCCCATGACGGGTAGTTCTCTTAATGACTGAGCTGAGATCCTGACAGGGCTTTCCCATGGCACCATGTTTCTGTTTCTTCTTGTCTCTCCACATCTCACAAGAGCCTGCTCCATACTCAGTAAATCTGGTCAAGCTAGTGCATGCTTTGTTCTCAAAAGTAGCTTAGATGAGTAAGAGCATCTTTACATGTTTCTTTAGAATGTCTTGAGCAAAGTGCCCTGAGCATAACCTTTACGGCCTACCAAGACTTTGGAATGCACTAATTAAATTCTTGTTAAACCACACCGAGGAGCATGAAGAGTTCTCTCTCTTTTTTGAGATAGGCTAGGTTAAACATTTGGTGCCCCGTCTTTACTCTAAGAGGGTTGCTATAAACAGACAAGGCTGTGCAGGGGTAGGGGCTACTGCTTCCTCATCCCCAAGAAAAAAACCACATTTTTATTAGGATTTATAAAGCATTTAAAGCAAATTATCTCTTCTACCAGTACCTATAAGGATTCCAGGATCAGACAGCTCAGCTCTGCCACTTGCTCTGTGTATGACCTTTTTATATCTTTGTTTCCTCACCTATAAGGTGGGGATATTAATTAGCACTATTTGGTTGCTGTGAGGATTAAATGAGATGCCACATAACTGGGACATAGTAAACAATGAAGACCTGTCAGTTATTATTTTAGATAAAGAATCTAAGTCTTAGACAGGTTAAGTGACTTATCCTTCTAAGTAGAAAGGCTAGAACTGGATCTAGGACAACATTCTGTAAACTCTAAACCACGTGACACTGCTGTCGTGGTCCTGGTAGCATGTTCTGAATGGCTGTGGGCACAGAGAGAGGTCTGAACTTGGAGATAGCCTCTGAATGCGGTTTGCATGCAAGGTGAGCAAGCAGCCAGTCACATCTAGTAGGTGGATGGGTGATTGACTCTGCTATGAATGGCTGGGAAAGGCAACATACAGTGGGTTAGTTTCACCAAAGAACTCTCAGACGCAGACTGGAGGCCAGGTGGGATTTTTCCAGCAGTCCGTCTGGGAATACCTCCAGGGAGTCTCTGACTGGAAGTGCTATGCTGAAGGGCATAACCTGGCTGGATTCCCCTGTCTTCTCATCCCTGGTCATCTGGGAAAGCCCTTCTCATAGATTACAGTGCACAGGAGTCTCCTTGGAATGACTCCTGTTTCCCACAGTGGACTCAGAGAATAAAATGTCAGGGCATAAGTAATACCTTGCAGGGCCAGCACACTGGTCCTTTTGTCCCTGAATATACCTGAGGCACGGACACAAGATCTGTTGGTGAAAAGATTCAGTGGTCTATCTTGTTTCCAACCTCAAATGGTGAGAGGGGCTTACTTAATCAGCCCTCCATTCTTTCTGTTAACAGTATAATGATGCTTTTCTTTCTCGGGAAAGAGCAGTCAGAAGATCTAGGGTTAGGGGCTGACTCTACCATTTATAAGTTGAACAAACTTGAGGAGGGTACTTAAATGCTGTGAGCTTCAAGTTCCTCATCTATAAAATGAAGATGCTGATAACACTTATCTGGTAAGGTTATTGTGAGGATCAAAAGAGATTACACAGTTGAAAGTGTTTTGCCGATAATAAAGTGCTATATGCTTTATCAGTATTCCCAACTTCACAGGCCAAGTCTTAGTCAGAGAGCTGACCCTCCTGGCCCTCTGACCTGCTATAGGAGTCACAGTCTATTCCATAAAATGTGGCCCTTCGTTATGTCCTGCTTTTCATTATTGAGCAAATGTTTCATGTCTTATCTTTACAACGTGTTGTATCTATTCCCAATTTCCTACAGCATAGTGATCGACAAATACTTATTACTGGCGTAGAACTGTTCCACCATTAGTGGAACATGGACTTGGGAGTCAGGACCTGCCACCTGCACTCCTTCACCCAGCCACCCTTGCGCGTTGGAGCCAAAGCAGGAGGGGAGAGAAAGGGTCACAACCTGGAGCCCTGGGCTCTGTGTATGGCTCCATCATTTCATACTGGTTTCCTCAGCTGTGAACTGAGTGCAATAATGCCACCTTGGTCATTAGGAGCAGAGGGCACTCACTGAATGCACATGGGAAGCTTTTATGAACCATAGAGAAAATGTAAAGTGTTTTTACCAAGGTGAAGGCCACAGTGATGGAAGCAGAGCAATTGGTCCAGGTGGGGACTGAGCCCACATCATTAACGTGGCACACTAGCCGCCATCAGGGCACTCACCTGGGGGATCTGGCCTGCATCCAGACCACGGGATGAAGGTCTGGGAGCTGTTGCTGATGGGGTTGCTTACGGTGCAGATGTAGATATTGTTGGCATGCTGAGGGCCGAGGGTGAGGTACAGGAGGTGGGAGCCATTGGCCGGGCTCAGCGGCTGAGTGACTGTCTCCTTACTCCAGCTGTAAGCCACATGGTCCCCCTTTTCCACCACGCAGGCCAGCATCAAGCTGCAGTTCCCGTTCTCCTGTGTCCGATTCAACACTTTAATTTCTGGAGTGGAGACCTGCTCTGTCAGGAGGGAAAGGAAGGAAGCCATCACTGAAATGAACCCCCTGGAATTCTGACAACCTTTTTGTTAGAAGAAAATGCAGCCTAATGGTGTTTTTCCCTCCCTGTGGGTCTGCAGTGTGATTTATTTCTGGTGGGAACCTAAAGCTTTGCACCATCCCTCTCTCCCCCTATGCTCCTTTCCAAGTACCACCTTGGGATGAAATAGAGAAGAAAAATTTGCCTTTCAGTCTTCTCCTATAAATAGCTCCACTTGCCCCTCCTGGTACTTCTGACCTCCTGTATTCTGTCTGTGGAGTTTGTTGTTAACTAATCCTCCATGGGTTTTAATTGTCATTGGCTAAAGTATTACCTCCTAGACCTAAAAGGATGAGTTTTAGTGGTGGGATTTTATCTGTAGTGTGCGTGTGTGTCTGTGTCTGTGTGGCAAGTGCTTTAGTGTGTCTGAGGTAGGGATAGCCAGAAGGCCTCAGTAACCTATCTCACTCTAATGTCATGAAATAGACAAGGTAAAGGGGAAATTTTTATTTATTTAGCAACTGCTATAGGACAGGCACAACTCTGGAATTTCACATTCATCATATTCTTTAATCTTCTCAACAACTTTCTCAACAATTATAATACTAGTTATAATTATTTCCATTTTATAGATGAGGAAACTGAGTCTCAGAGAGATGGAGTGTCTTACATAATGTCACTCAGCTTCTAAGCAGCCAAGCTGAGATCTGAACCTAGGTCTGTCTGACTCCAAAAATGCAGCTTCTTTCTTTGACTTGAGAAGAATATCTTGGTTGCAGAGGCCATGTTTTCCAAGGTAAGAGTTTAATCACAAGGCAGTGAATTGTTCTGGAAAATGTATGATGTGTAGTCTCTGTGCTAATGGCAGCCTGCCCCCAGGGCCACTGCTGGAGTGATCAGGACTCCCTGGTACCTGGTGGAAGGCTGTGGGGATTCTGCATACACTGTTTGGAGAAAGGGAACGCTAGGGGCAGGTGAAGGGTGGGGAGGGTATTGCTGTCTCTCCAGTAGATACCTGAGGATTTCAAAGAAATGCTGGGTGGGTGGGGCTCCGTGTTCCATCCTCAGAGACAAGGAAGTCTCTGTGAAGAAGCAGGACAGCCCACATGGCTGTCAGGATTCCTGGGAACTCAAGGGAGCCTCTGGGTACATTCCAGAGGGGTTGGGAGTTCAAGTGTCTCAACAGAGCACTGGCCTTAGATTCAGGTGGACCTAGGTTCTAGTTTAAGTTCTGCAACTAAGCAACTTTATAACCAGAGCCTTTGTTTAAATGAGAGAAAGGTGCCTCTTCCACCAGGGTGCAGGGCTTGGTGAGTGGTGCGTGGGCTGAGTTTCAGCTCTCCTTTCCTGAGGACCCTTAGTGCAGTGAACCACCTACACAGATGTGTGTAAGCATGTGCAAACCACTTCTCTCTGGATTTCAGTGTCCTCATCTATGAAAGAGAGGTTGGGCTTGATCAGTGGTATTCAAACTTTTTAAAAATCAGAAAAAAAACTTTTTTCAAACAAAATCTTATCTGCAAATTGAGACTCTTGGGGCTCCAGGCCCTTTAGCCCACAGGCAGCTGGGCCCCTTTCCTTTGGGAAATGGGGTAAGGGTCCCTAGTCCTCATCAGCTACCACCAATGCACAATTTGGACAAAAAAGAAACTCTAAAACTTCTTTCCCTAAAACTTTCACTCTTTGTGAAACTCTAAAATTTCTTCCTGAAGCACAGTTTAAATACCCCTGGACTAGATGATCTTTCAGGTTGCTTCCAATTCTGAATACCCTTTGCTTCTGACAGAGGCCTAATTTCTTAGGCAATGGACCATCTTGGCCCTACAGTGTGGATGGGGGAAGCCACCATTATTACCATAGAGCTTCAGCTGCAGGCAGAAGTGCTGGACTGAAATGTTTCCCTCCAGGGTCATGAAGTACCAGCCCTCATCCTTCTTCCTACTTTCCAGGATCCACAAGCTCAGGTTGTCCAGATGAAACTTGTAACCATCCTCCAGATAGCGTGGAGAGCCTCCCTCCGGCAGACTAAGAGACACTATTTTCTTCTTGACGCTGCTTCCCTGTGATTCTGCCTTTGCGACAAGGATATGGATGCTCTTGTTCATGCTCTTACTTATCCCTTGAGATGTCAGGGGCAGCAGCACACTGCTTCCCAATTGCCCGAGGATTTTTGGGCAATTCATCAAGCCCTCACCTGCAGGAGGAAGGAGAAGAAAACCCCTTATTATGGAGCCCTTTGAGAATCACATCCTGTCTATGGATCAGGAATGGTAGACTCAAGGCTCTCCCTCTTCCTATTGGACTATTCCTGGGGTTGTCAGATCCTCAGTATTTTATAAGGTCCGTCATGAGGGTCCTACTATATTCTCAACATTTCAAAAATCCCCATGGAAACTTTTTTCCTTTGGTGAGGAAGATTGGCCCTGAGCTAATATATGTGTCAATCTTCCACTATTTTGTAAGTGGGACACCACCACAGCATGGCTTGATGAGTGGTGTGCAGGTCTGCGCCCTAGATCCAAACCCACAATCCCTGGGCTGCCAAAGCAGAGTGCGCCAACTTAACCACTACGCCATCAGGCTGGCACCTCAATGGAATTTTAAAATTACTTATGATAGAACTGTATAGACTAACTAGGACACTGGGTTTCTTTGATCTGGGAAGGAATTCCATCAACTCAGATTTATAGTTAAGGCACCAAAGACATAGAGAAGTTAAATGACTTAAAGTCACATAACTAGTATCTAGACTAGAATCTGGGTCTGTTAATTCCTCTACCAGACTTCTCACCACCATTGGGAATATAGTATGAAGATGGAGAGCAACCAAAAGTGTCTCTGAGCTCATGAATCCAGAGGACTAAGGTTTCAGAAGAATCATTTTAGAAGATGAGGAAAGAGAAAAGTCTGAGAGATGTGGTTAGGAAGGTGGTAAACCCAGTGTTCAGACTATGGAATCCTAGCTCTCCAAAAAACTGTAAGACGGTGTAATAATGACGAGCGTGAGAAATTATTTTAGGTCTGTTTTTCTAAAAAGCTGAGCCAACAACAATGAAAAAAAAAAAAAACCCAAAAACCTTTCAAACCAATGTAAGGAATCCTACTGCTGACAATTTAACACCTCCTCTGTCCTCAAACCCACAACCTTAGCTGATGACCTTGCTTCTCATTTCACTGAAAAAGTAGAAAAGACAAGAAAAACCCTTCCATTTGTTACCACCACCAAATCAACCTGCCTACTTGGGTCTATGCTCCCATTTAAGGCTAGCCTCTCCCTTCATGGAGAACTCACCTACTTTAAGTCTTTTCTCCTGCAATTGTCCCCACGCCTTGCATCATTAGCTTTATTACTGGCATAGTATGTTGTGGGTTATTTCTATCAACACACAACATACCAACAAGCAATTTCCCTCATCTTAAAAATCCCTCCCCCGATCCCAGGTCCATCCCCAGGCGCATACTCATTTCTCTGTTTTCCTTTATCATAAAGTCCTTTATGTGTGTTTATACTTTCTGTCCCCATTTCCTGACCCATTTTTCCTTGTACCCACTCCAAACAGACATTCTTCCCTACTAGTCAGTGGAACCACTCTTGTCAAGGTCACTTGATGGTCACTTGTCAAGGTCACATATATTCCATGATGCCAAGTCAATTCTCCATCCTCATCTTGCTTTCTCAAGAGCCCTTTACATAGTCATCACTCCCTCTTTGAAACACCATCTTCATTTGGCCCCTGGAACACCATACTCTCCTGGTTTTCCTCTTATTTCATTGACTGCCCCTTCTCAGTCTCTTTCACTGGAACCTTCTGCTCTTCCCAGGACTGAGTCTTCCCATGACTCAGTATTCAGACCTCTTCTCTTTCCCAGCCACACTCATCCAGTTACATAGTTTGACATATTTCTGGAATGCTTACAGAGATATATATCCTGCCCAAACCCTTCACTGTACTCCAACCTGCCTACATAGATCAGTATTTGGAGGTCTAAAGGGCATCTCAAACATAGCAAATGAACTCTTGATTCCATAGCCCCTTCCGCAAACATTACAATTCCCCCAAGTTCTCAAAGCAAAACATTGGAATCATCCTTGACTGCTTTCTTTCTCTCATACTCCTCACTCAGTCTATCAGCAAATCCTGTTGGCTCTGTCTTCAAAATATATCTGACACTCGAGCACTTCGAACCTCCTTCATTTCTACCATCACAGGCCTGGACACTGCCATTGTCTTCCAAGTATCTCCCTGCATCCATACAATGGACAGAGTAATCTCTTAACTATGTCAGATTTATTTATTTTTTTTTGCTAAGGAAGATTTGCCCTGAGCTAACAACTGTGCCAATCTTCCTCTATTTTTTTTGTATGTGGGAAACCACCACAGCATGGCTGATGAGTGGAGTAGGTCCGCACCTGGGATCTGAATCCGCGAACCCAGGCCACTGAAGTGGAGCATGCAGAACTTGAACTATTTGGCTGCAGGGCCAGGCCCTAACTACGTCAGATTTTGTCTCTTTCCTACTTTTAATTTTCAGGGCTTTCTAGTGCCCATAGAGTAAAAATCCATAGTCCTCTTAATGGCTTCAAAGACTGAATAACCCAGTCCCTGGTACCTCTCCAACCATTTCCTGCCCTCTTTCCTTCACTCACTGCACTATGGCCACACTGGCTCCAGCTGTTCCTTAACTCGTCAAGAACATTCTTATCTCAGAGCTTTTGTGTTGCTGTTTTCTCTCTCTCTGGAAATCTCTTCCCTTACATATCTGGATAGCTCATTCCCTCACTTTACTTTAGGTTCCTGCTCAAAAAAATTATCTCCTCTGAGAGACCTGCTCTGACTATCCTAACTAAAATAGCATCCCTCCTTCCTATTGCACTTATCACTGTCTGATATTATATTGTATATTTGTTTATTTTATTTTTGTCTCCCCTACTAGAATGCAAACTCCTCAAGAAGAAGAATTTCATTTTGTTCACTGTTTTGTCCCTAGAACCTTCAACAGTGGTTGACGTATAGCAAGCTTTTAATAAATACCTGTCCAATTTATGAACACTGAAAACCATATTATCTAACTAAAATCTCTCTTATTTAGCTTTGCCCAATGTGTAACTGAACTTAATAACTGAACTTAACCATAAGTTAATGTTCATAAAAGAAGGAGTCTATGACTCAGAGAGAGCATAGATTGTTCTGGTCGATAAGAAAGTCAGAAGGGTAAATAAAACTGTCTGCTTAAGTAATACAACCACCTAGAAAAGACACAATTAACTTGTGGTTAAGATGGGTTGTTGGAAAATTGGGCCAACTGGTCAAAATATTTTTAACACCAAAATGCCCTGAAATCCCAACACTGTCCTGTGAAGGGTCCAGCTAACATCAGACTAGAGATTCAGAGACTGGGAACAAAAGAAAAGTAAACTACTCGGGGTAAAACCAGGATTAAAATGGTTGAGACTCATAACTATTAAGGAAAAGAGAGAAAGGCAATTAGGCATTTGTTCTTTTAAATATCACTAACATATCAACTCTTAAAACAGAGTGCTCTCCCTTGTTGCTTAATTGATTAGATGAGGAACACTGTTGTTGTTGGTGTTGTTTTTACAAAGCTAAAGTGGGAAGTATGTTGGACTTTCTTCCAGTCACATTTATGAATGTCTGACTGTCCAGATAATATGGTAGGTATGGTACCCAAAAGAGTAACCTCTTGAATCTTGAACTTACACTTCTATATATAAAGTGACGACAGAAAATTAGAGCCATATGTGCAAGTAGAAATGTCATGTGGTGCACAAGCCCCCTGAAACTGTGTATAAAAAGTTGTATAGATAAGCATATGTACTTTTTTGGGGAGCACATACATAAATGTCATCTCTCAAAGGGTCTGAGGTTCAAAATCAGATGAAGAATCATTATCATACTATTGATTTTTTAGACCAATTTTGATATGGAGAAAAAAGAAATGGAAATTATCCCCATCCTCAGACCATAATCCTCCACCCTCCCATTTGTCTTCCAAGTGCCCCTCCCCCACCTAACCCAAGAGACTCTTTGCACCAGGTCTGCTTTCAGAACTTGGAATTGGTGGGGAGTGGGAGGAAGAAGGGATATAGGATGAGGTAGGGAGTAGCCAAAAAAAAAAAAAAAAAAAATTAAAGAAAAAATAAAATAAAGAAAATATGAGGAGAAAGAGGAAAAGAAAATTGGGGTCAGATGAGCAGGCCAGGCTGAGTGGTTCATGCACACTCAGTCACGAGGAGTGGAATTAAAGCTTCGTCAAGAAGAGATCCTCACAGCCCGCAACCCACATAAAGAGCGATGATGTAACAACTGAGCGTGTGTGAGTGGCTGGGTCCGGAGGGGGGACTTGAAATCACTGCCACCTAAGCACTAGTGGAAAAATAAGTGGGGACTTGAAAGTGCTTCATAAAACCCTGCAAGTGGAGTCCCTGCTCCTGAAACATCCGACTACCTGATGAGTGTTTTCCAGTGGGGATGTGATTCAGTCAGCCCCTGTTTACTAAAAGAGTCTGGAGGAACAATTTGTAGCTGTTAACACCAACTCACTTCCCTTCAGGGGTAATTCTACTTAGAAAGTAGAATGATTCACATGGGCCCATGGATATTTTCTTGAAATCAGTAACATGTAGCCAACCCTTTCACAAGAGGGATTCTCCCTGATGACACTCCCGTCAGCCCCGTTTTTTTTTTGCCCAGCCCTGATCCTTTCACATGCGCTTGTCGCATCTGCTACATTTCTTTCAGGTAGAGAAGAGGCAGGACTTACAGACTTCACAGTTCTCATAGCAAATCTAGGCCCAGGAAGAAAAGATAACTTGTCTAAGTCTGCTTTTTTTTTAATTAATTTATTTTTTTTGTGAGGAGGATCAGCCCTGAGCTAACATCCATGCTAATCCTCCTCTTTTTGCTGAGGAAGACCGGCTCTGAGCTAACATCTATTGCCGATTCTCCTCCTTTTTTCCCCCAAAGCCCCGGTAGATAGTTGTAAGTCATAGTTGCACATCCTTCTAGTTGCTGTATGTGGGACGCGGCCTCAGCATGGCTGGACAAGCGGTGCCCTGGTATGTGCCCGGGATCCAAATCTGGGCCGCCAGTAGTGGAGCGCGCGCACTTAACTGCTAAGCCACGGGGCCGGCCCATAAGGCTGCTTTTTAAACGGTAGTCCCACCAGCCGTCCTCCTATTCCCATTCCTTGACACTGCTGGGTCTTTCTATCTTAGAGTATTTACACTTTCCGTCCCCCAGCCTGAAAGCCTATTATGGCCCTTTAAGTGCCTGGCTAATGCCTTGTGTCCTTCAGGTCTCTGCCTCTGACTCCTAGTGTGGATTAGGTTTCCCAGCCATGTGCTTCTAGTGCACTTTGCATCTCTCCTTTATATCACTCATCACGCTTTTAACTCTGGTTCATTTTCTGCCATCCTTATAATCCTCAATTATAAGCTTCCAAGAGTTCGGGGACTGTGTCTGTTTTGCCCACTGCTGTAATCAACACCCACCTGAGACATAGTAGAAACTCAATAAATCCTTGTTGCCCAAGAGAATGAAAAAATTGCATGAGATGAAAGAATGAAGAAGTGGAAAAATGACAACATGGAGTCTAAGTTCTCCTCTCTCCAAAGTTGGAATGTGCTCTGCTTTACCTTTATAACATCCCTAAGAGGTAGAGTATGGAGGGAAATGATGGGGACCCTTCTCCCCACTTGCCAGGTGAGGAGATGGAAGTGCCTTAGCTGTGAACCTTACGTTTCAGGTCTAATAGACCACTTACCATTCCCCCTGAATACTCGCGACACTTCACCTCTGTATTTGTGCCTTCATCTAGAATATTCTTCAAGTCCTATAAAAATCTAACCTACCAGACATTTATATTTGGAAGGACACACGAGAAACTGGTAACAGTAGTTGCCTCCAGCGAGGGGTATGGAAGGGAGATTTGTCTCCATTCAATACCTTTTCCTATTGTTGAAGTTTTATAGACGTAGTTTATATAAACATATTTTCAATAAACTATTTAGATAGCAAAAAAATTAAATGAAAACTTACATGATGAAAGAAGTTTCTATTCACTTTCCAAATTCCAGATCAGATACCTCCAGATGAGACTGCCTCTATAATTATATCAACTTCTCTCACCTTTTGAAAATTCCTATACTTGAATTCATTTCCATAAAATTAAAATCAATTCATCTGCTTCTAATTATAGATAGCACATTCTAATTTTTACCATGGCACCTGGATACAAATTTTAGCATTCTTTCCTTCCCTAAACATAAGCTTATCCAGTTTCATTCACTGAGGCTTCTGGAGTCAGGCTGTGTGACCACAGAGAAATTGCTAAACTATTCTGTGCCTCTCTTTCTTCTTTTATAAAACTGTAATGCTAACAGTAATAACTCATATTTCATGGGGTTGGAGTGAGAATTAAATGAATAATACACGTAAAGCACTTAAAACAGTGCCTGGTATATATCAAGCATGCTGTACATACTATTATTATTCATTCAACAAGCATTTGTGGAGAGGCTCTCATGTACCAGACACCGTGTCGGGTGCTGGCCAGAGGGTTTGTTGTTCATTTTCTTTTCCCCACACCTCACACAGTACCTGCCACATCATAAGTCCTTAATAGATAGTTGCTGAATGGGATTATCCAAAGTCAATCTATGGATAAAACAAAATAGCCCTGATGTTCTGATTTCCAGTCCAGCACTGGAGACTGTGAAGGTGATGGCATTATATCACAGTATTAAAGCTTTTGAGAAATAGAAGTGCCTAGATCTACAGCACGGGATAGAATGGACCAGTGAACACATATGGTTGGGCCAAGTCTGGAACCCACGCACTTGTTCCTCATCTCTCCCCTCATGTGTGTGAAGGAGGTGGGGAGAACCTGTATGGAGGCATAAAAAATTCCATTGGGGTAGATTCATCAGTTGTAACAAATGTACCACTCTGGCGGGGGATGTTGATAATAGGTGAGGCTATGCATGTGTGGGGGTAGGGGGAAATCTCTGTACCTTCCACTCAGTTTTGCTGTGAACCCAAAACTGCTCTAAAAATAAAGTCTATTAAAAAAATACTATTGGGGGAAATGAAAAATTCACTTTATTAGGGGAAGGGACGCGTGGACTTTTTGACTTTTACAACTCTGACGGAATTGGAAGGTGAGCTGAGTAGAGACGATTTTACAAGAATCTGGCTTCTTGGTTGGCTAAATCTGTCATGGCTGACCTGTCTCACTTGCAAAGCATTTCCGTCTGGGTTTTATTGGGGTTTCACAAAAGAGTGCATATTTAAAAATAAAAACACTGTAAAAATTTTGTACATATTTCAGAGAAGATGTTATGCAAGGAAGGGAGCTGCTGATGATTGGGTAAACACGCCCTATGGGGCTGGGCTGTTTCTCACCAACCAGTGACCTCTAGAGCCTTCAGTGGAGGATTTGTCAGCAGCACCAGAGACCCATCTGCCAGGCTGGCCAGGAGGCAAGTAGCACAGAGATGGAAAAGTCCAGCCCACTGTTCCACCCCATCACTCCTGACAGTCACTAAGAAGTATTCCAAAAATGGCAGAGTCATAGATGGGGTTCATCCAGGAAGGCTTGGCTCTCCCTGTGAGGGCTTAAAGTGGTTCAGTTTGGCTTTTTAAGCCCTAAGCTCAATTATTCCTCTCCTAGACCTCGTGAAGCAAGAGCCATGGTCTGCCTGATTCTGAGGAAAAGTGGGGCCAAGGAAGGGCCTCTTCATCTGGGAGTCTGGCAAAAGATAGATCCCACATGCAGCCCCTCCAACATCCCTAGCATATCTCTGGGCTTTTCCTGGAAAAGTCCATAATGGATTTGCGGTCTTAAAAACCCCAAGTGCAAAACAACCAGAGCCTCAGGATTTCCCCCCCTCCCTAAAGCCGCTTCTGCTCCAGGCTGCCTCCCACAGTCTAACCAAAGTCCCAAGGCATTTAAGCAGAAAGGAGATGCTCATCCCACTCCACAGTGAGCCCGAAGTACACTTGCTTGGATTTTTCTTTCCCAAATACCTTTTCTCGTAGCCCTGATACTACTAAACACAGAACACCAGCTTACCTTTGGAGGAAGACAAACCAGAAAGACAAGAGCCCTGCTCCAAACGCTCTGCTGTGTGTACGCTGGAGCAGCCCTGACACGGAGGGTTCCCAATTTGCATTTCCCCCTTACTGTAATCAGCCTTGGGCTCCAGAAATCCTGGCCTCTCCCCCTCTTGCTGCCTTGGAACCTTCTCTTCCAGGAAAGTAGCCACCAGTATGACCACACTGTGGCCACTGTCTGTTCTCAACCAAACGCCTGGGGTTTTCACTTCTACCCTCTCTTCTCACTACAGCCCTTCCTTGTTGTTGGACCATCTTTCTGGTTTGTCTGCTCATTCTGTGTGTGAGGATTCCCTCCCAGGGCAGGGGTGTAGGAGTAATATTCTCCCAGAGCTGCATCCCTCCAGCTCGGTCCCTTAGCCTGGATCCTTGCCAGAATGATACTTATGCAAAAGCAATCACTCAATCAGGACTTTGACCTGAGCCTTTCATGGTGAGAGGCTGGTTTTGAATGTGACTGTTGCCTTTGGCTTAGAGCTCCTGGTTTCCTTGGAAACTAGGATTCGTGGGGCTGAGCCTCGGAACCCAGGGGCCCAGGAACTCACAATGTTCCTTCCTCTTTGAAAGAAGCAGGTGAAACTCAGAGCCAGCCCCTAAGGAAGAGGCAAGTGAACCACAGCCTCTAGCCCCTGCGTCTTCTCTCCACCCATGGGGCTAGCTGATTCCTGGCAGGTGATCGCGGGACTCAAACCCTCTAGCAGATAAACACTCACCTGATCCGCAGCTCAGCTCAAAAGCCAGGGAGAGAAACAGCAGGAGGTTCAAGAAGAGGGACCCCTTGGGATCCATCAGCCAGTGAGGAGAGGAAAGGGAGACTGGCGAGGAGCCTGGCAGCTGGTCGCAGATGCCACAGCAGAAGCAAGCTCTGTATTAGGCAGTGCTGCCTCTACTGTCTAGTTTAAGCATCAGGAACCAGCAGGCTTCCTGTCTCATGGGGACTTTTTCTGCCTATGGTCTCGAGGATTGCTCATCTCTTTTCAGGCTTTAAATCACTTTGTCTTCTCGAGAAGTCCGAGTCAGGTGCTGAGACTACTAGAGCCGGGAAGGGAGCTGTGTAGTCACCTCGGTCAAACCCCGACTTTGGGCAGGAATTTGCTCCCCCCTCTTCCTCTTCTTAGCTGTTTCCAGGAAAGGGGTGCTGAGCTTCTCTGAGCAGTTTTTCTCTGGTAACTTTTCTTCTTTGAATGCAAAGAAAAATGGAGCTTTGCCAGACCACCTCCACATTTGGGTCAGTTAGTTCAAAGCTGAACTTGGATGACTGAACTTTAAGGAGCTGGTAGACTTCTTACTTTTGACTTGTTCCATAATTTCAGAGGACACCTCGATATGCAGTCAGGTCCTGGTGCCAAAGTTACAGAGAGATGGGGTGGGCAAGGGCGGATCATTGACAGAAACTCAATTTTCCTGCTGGGTACAATGTGGTAGAATTTAGTGAGCCCTGTGCTGTGTTGGGATGGGTCACCTTTATTTTAGAGCTTGTGTCTAACTTTTTTTTTTTATTTGCCCCGAGGTAACGTCTGTTGCCAATCTTCCTCTCTCTTTTATTTTTTACCTCCCCAAAGCCCTAGTACATAGTTGTATATTCTAGTTGTAGGTCCTTCTAGTTCTTCTATGTGAGCTGCCGCCACAGCATGGCTACTGACAGACGAGTGGTGTGGTTCAGCACCTGGGAACTGAACCTGGGCTGCCGAAGCAGAGTGTGCCGAACTTTCACCACTAGGCCATCAGGGCTGGCTCAACTTTTTGTTGAGGATAAGGGACTAGAATTGACAGAAAAAAGACCCTATGCTTTTCCATGAGTTAAGTTATAAAAATAAAACACTGGAAAGTTGCCATTACTGATGCTCACAAGGAGACTTTGAAAGGCTAGGCTAATGTTTTTGAAGTCCATTTTAACAGGTCAAAGGCACTCTCCAATGGGCCTTCCTGAGGGGATCAGGGTAATAAGAGTTGGTGGTATATGTGAATTTGCTCTTTATGCTCACTGTTTTCCCCCCTACCTCACCTGACACTCATCCATCCTCCCCACAACACTGCCCAGTGGTGTGCTGGAGCCTCTCAACTCGTGAGAGCCAGTTGTGAAATTTTCAGGACTCTTGTGAGCTGGTTGGTTGGTAAACATTACCATTATTAAAATTTGAATTATAGAAATGTACAATTAACAAATTATATTTAAAAAAGGAATGAAAACTGAAAGCTTGTTACTTCCTAATTATTGTATGACATTTTACTATTATCTACGCTCTTGAGGACATTTACATCAATTACATCTCTGTGGTGGAAATAAAATACCAGATCATGTGCTGCTGCACTTCTCTTCCCAGCTCTGCATTCAGTGACGTCATGTTGGTAGCTTGAAATCAGCCAGGGTGGGAGAATATATACCATGAAAATTGGCAATTGATATAAATCAGAGCTTTGATATATTGTTTTGTCGATTATCTAGATGTAAGAAAGTGGTGGAGAAACATTAATGACGCACATTAAACTTAAAAATATGTCATGACTGTAGCCTTTAAGTTGTAAGGAGCATAAAAAATTTGAGGAAATATTTTTCCAGTACTAAAAACTATCATCTTATTCAGCAAAAAGTCACTAGTGTCACTGACAAGCAAGTGAGATTACAATATATGTCTTTGATGTTTCACAATTCTTTAACTTAAAAAAATTGACTGCAAGCAAGAAGAGAACGGTGTGAAATATTTAAAGTGTTGAAGGAAAAAATCCCACTGACCTAGAATTAGGTTTCCTGTAAAATTAGTCTTCAAAAATGAAGAAGAAATAAAGACTTTCTCAGATGAACAAAAATTGAGGGGATTTGTTGTCAGTAGTTTTGCTTTGCTAGAAATGTTAAAAGACGTTCGCTAGAAAGAAGGAAAATATAGGTCAGAAACTGAGATCTACATAAATAAAGGAGGAGCATCAGAGAAGGAATAAGTGATGGTAAAATAAAAATCTTTATTTTTCTTACTCTTAATTTTGATCTAACAGATAACACATTGTTCAAAATAATAATAGCAACGTTGTATTCAATTATGTATGCTTATGTATATATCTTATGTACATATATATGCTTATGTATGCTTATCTATAAGTGAAGTGAATGACAGCAATGATACAAGGATAGGAGGGAGGAATTAGGATTATTTTGTTATTATAAAGTACTTACACTACCCATTAAGTAGTGTAGTGTTATGGAAAGTGTGTTTGGATTAGTTGCAAATGTATATTGCAAAATCTAGGGCAACCACTAAAAGAAGAAAAAAAAACTTATAACTGATATATTAAGAAAGGAGAGAAAATGGAATCATACAAAATGTTCAATTAAAACCACAAAAGGCAGAAAAAGAATGGAAGGTAATAATAGCAACAAAGAACAAGAGCAGCAAATAGAAAATAGTAACAAATATGATAGATATTAATCCAACAAAGGCAACAAATAGAAAATAATAACAAATATGATAGATATCAATAATCACTTTGAGCGTCAATGGTCTAAATGAACGACTTAAAAGACAGAGATTGTCAGAATAGATCAAAAAAACAAGACCCAACTATGTGTTGTCTACAAGAAACCGACTTTAAATATAAAGGCATATATAGATTAAAAGTAAATGGATGGAGAAAGAGAAAATGTGCTAACACTAATCAAAAGAAAGTGGAAGTAGCTATATTAATTCCAGACAGAACAGAAATCAAAGCAACAAAATTCATCAGAGATAAAGAGAGATGTTACCTAATGACAAAGGGGTAAATTCTCCTAGAAGACATAACAATCCTTAACATGTACGTGCCTCACAACACAGCTTCAAATACATAAGGAAAAACTGATAGAACTGCAAGTAGAAATAGATTAATCCACTATTATTGTTGGAGACTTCAATACCCTTCTTAGGCATAAACATACCCAACAGGCAGACAATCAGTTAGGACATCATTGAACTCAACAGCACCACCAATCAACTGGATATAATGGACATCTATAGATGACTTCATCTAACAACAGCAGAATACACATTCTTCTCAAGCTCACATGGAAAATTCACCAAGATAGTCCACCTTCTGGGCCATACAACACGCCTTAACAAATTTAAAAGGATAGAAATTGTACAATATCTGATCCCAGACCACAATAGAATTAAACTAAAAATCAATAATAGAAAAATAACTGGAAAACCCCAAAATATGTGGAGATTAAACAACACACTTCTAAATAACACATAGGTCAAAAAAGAAATCTTAAGAGAAATTTTAAACAAAATGAAAATGAAAACACAATGTATCAAAATTTGCAAGATGCAGCAAAAATAAGCCTTAGAGGGAAATTTATAGCATTGAATGCATATATTAGAAAAGAATAAAGACATAAAATCAATAATCTAAGCTTCCATTTTAGTAAACTAGAAAAAGAAGAGAAAATTAAATTTGAAATAAGCAGAAAAAGAGAAATAATAAACATTAGCCCAGAAAGCAGTGAAATTGAAAACAAGAAATCAATAGAAAAAATCAACAAAACCAAAAGCTAGTTCTTTGAAAAGATCAGCAAAATTGATAAACTTCTAGCCAGGCCAGATAAGAAAAAAAGACAAAGGACACAAGTTACTGATATCAGAAATGAAAGAGGACCATCACTACCAACCCCATCGACATTAAAAGTATAATAAAGGAATACTTTGAACAACTCTATGCCTACAAATTTGATAACCTAGATGAAATGGACCAATTCCTTGAAAGATACAATCTGCCAAAACTCACACAAGATGTTATAGACAATGTGAATAGGCCTACGTTTATTAAAGAAATTGAATCAATAATTAAGAAATTTCCAAAACAGAAAGCACCAGTTCCAGATGGGCTTACTGGTGAATTCTACTAAACATTTAAGGAAGAAATTATAGTAATTCTCCACAATCTCTTTCAAAAGATAGAAGTGGAGAGAATTCTTCCTAACTCATTCTATTCTATATTCTAACTCACTCTAATATCGAAACCAGACAAAGACATTACAAGAAAAGAAAATCACAGACCAATATCTCTCATGAACATAGTTACAAAAATCCTCATTTGAATCCAACAATGTATAAAAATAATTATACACTATGACCAAGTGGGATTTATCCCGGGTATGAAGACTAAAATAAATTAACCCATCATATCAACTGGCTAAGGAAGAAGGATAACGTGATCATATCAATAGATGCAGAAAAAGCATTTGTCAAAATTAAACACCCATTCATGATAAAAACTCCCAGTCAACTAGGAATAGGAGAGAACTTCCTCAACTTGATAAAGAATGTCTACAAAAACCTACAGTTAAGCCATCAAGTTTGTGGTAATTTGTTAAGGAAGCAATAGGACCTGGCTTTGTTAAGGAAGCCTAATACAGGACCTGAAGGGCAACGTAACTAACCAGAGGTTTACAGTTATTAAACTTGGTACACGAAGCTGCTTCCATCACCTATGAATCTGTAGAGAACAGACTTTGACAGACCAACAACAAAAGATGATGCCTTGTAGTTACAAAGCCATTGTCAAAAGTCTTCACTTTCGCTGCCTTATTTGACATTTACAACAGCCCTATGAAGGAGGCAGAGCTGGTGGTGGTGTAAGGCCGGGCCCAGACCAAACTTGGGAACCTGACTCTGGGTCAAGACCTCTTTCTCCCTGGAGTGTACTCATTATCCCCATGAACACTCAAGAGGGTAAGAAGGAGGAAATCCCACTAACTGAATTCCCTAAATGTCTGGGGCTTCCAAGGACATTATTCCATTAATCTTCATAATAGTAAAAAGCAGGCAGAATTATCACAATTTTACAAATTGAGGAACAGAGCTGCTAAATAACTTGTCTAACGGCTCAGAGCCAAAATGTGAGAACATTGGATTCAAATTCTGCAATATCTAACTCTGGAGTCTGTGCTCTATCTACTCACCACTTGCATTACACTGGGCAAGAAACTTAGCCAGTCTTCAGGCTTATGGTGGCCAATAGCCCATTATCTGTGGGACATTCCCTCTGGCACAGATGAAGACATGAGCAACAGAAGAATCCTGGGTTAGCACTGTTTTCTGCCCCTCCCCTCTATCACCTGTGACAAAACACCACTTCCTTCCTCTTACCTATGTGGATCCCCACCCTGAGAGTGAGGAGGACCATATGTATGTGGAAAACAGCTGTCCCCAAGCAATCTTAGGTGGGTTGCACAATGAGGCTAAACAGGGGGGTGTAACATCCCCCTAAGACTTGCTACTCTCTCTCCTGACACTTTATGGCTAAGGGTGGCAAAGTGACTTGCCTGAAGCTACCTAGGACTGGGCTGCCCCTGAGCATCCTGGCTTCCCAACCAGTGACTCTCTTCATCACAGCCTCTGACCAGAGGTCCTTATAACATGAGGCAGCCCCACGGAGATGGGTCACTGAGGGGCAGGCTAGACCACTTGGCTGCTTGGAGCCCATGATGAGCACATTTATCTGGATAAGTAAAAAAAAAAAAAAAAAAAAAAAAAAAAACCCACAAAAACAAAATGAAAATACAAAATTCCCCCAAACTCTGAAACATCTCCTAGGAGACCTGGTTGCATAGTCTAAAACTAGCCTGGGGAAAGCACTGGGAAAAACACCCAGGGGTCAGCCCTGCTGGGTGAGATGAGGAAGCCCACGGGGACAGGTGTCTGATATGGGAGCTGAGCAGACCAGTAGACTGGACAGCTCTACTATGGGCTGGGGTTATAGGGGCTAAGGGGAGACAGGGGAGGAAACTAGGCTACGACGTGGCTCTAGTCCAGACCTAGGCCCAGGTTCCACTCAACATCTTTATTTGTAGTGTTCATGCCAGCCAGTCACCTTCCTGAGCAGATGGATGTGCTGAGTGACCCAGGCCCAGGGAGGGGAGCTGGGAACATGGCCCAGTGTGGCCTGTGAAGTTGCCCACTGGCAGTGTCTTTGGCCCTTACACGGTCTGTGGTACCGAGATTGCCCACTCCAAGGCCTTCTCCAGGTTTCCCACATCAGTTCCTCCTCCAGGATTCAGATCCAGTTCAGAGCACTGGAGTCTGGAGGTTGAGGAGAGATATCCATGGGCATCTGTAACCTGAGGATTTCCTCTCCCAACTCTTGTCACTTCCACTGATGCTCCTGCCATCCTTCCAGACTCCAGAGCCAATGTGTGGAGACCTCTCCCCTTCTGGGGCCTTCTTTGGACTAGCCCTGAATTTCTCATGTCTCTGCAGTCTCCACAGCTCTTTGAGAAGCATTCTTAGTAGGGTTGGGGTGCTTCCTAGTATCTCTCAAATTACCCTACATGGCAGTCATTTAATGTGTTAATCTGCTTCCTACCGGCATAACTTGCTAGAAAGAGGGAAATGCCCGTGCCATTCCACTCCTTCTAGGAAGGAACAGGGTTTAGGAACCAGTAACAGTGGCTATTGAGTCACCAGCCGCAGGCCTTTCCCGTGCACCAAAAACTGCCTCCCGTAACTCCGATCAACCTTCTTAGACAGAGTGGTAAATATGATGATAATTTGCAAAGTACCCTAGAAACCCTAGATAACCGCTATCAGCCTTATCCTTCCTTCCATACAAAGCTCAAACTAAGGCCTCCTCTTCAGCAGTTCTAAAAGGCTCTTTGGCAAGTCCACTAATCACTCTTCCTGCAAAGGCTGGTGAGGAACAGGATTCATTCCTTTCTCTCTGAATAGTTCCAGTCCCTAACAAATGGTGGCTTCTCTGAGAGACAGAGACAGTTGGGGAAGTGGGAGCTGCATGCTCCATGAAGTCATTCAATAATCCTCTGAGATGCTCATGGGCTGTGTATGCAGGCCAGAACAGGGAATCCTGTGTTATCACTCCACGGAAGTGGGCTGACCTGAAGTGAGTCCCGGGAAGAGGGATAAGCTAGGATATTTGAGCAGTTTGGAAAACTGAGCTATAGACTAGAAAGCTTCAATGAAGGACTCTAGCTAGGATTACTGGAGAGAGCAATGAATTGTGGGAATAGCCCCAGAGGAAGCATGATGGAAGAAGTCCAATAGCTTTCTCTTGTCCATTCACTTGCCTGCCTCAGCACTAACCATGAGAAAACTATTCCATTGGGTTAAAATATCATGACTCTAAACATCCTCTAATGATGTTATCATACGAGGACTAACACATTTAATTATCAACCACCTGAATGACTTTATCAGATAACATTTCCAGTTAAGAGCACGATATTTAGGAAACCATATTTTTAAATATTAGGATTCTGTCCCCTCTTTTTAAAATTGCAAATGTAATACAGCATTGAAGAATATTCAGAAAGAAGAAAGAAAAGAAAATCTTCCATAGTTTTCTAACCTTGTCACAACTGCTTTCAAGTTTGCAAATCCCCTCCACATCTCTGTTTATAAGGCACTAGAGTAGACTGGTTCAGAAGTCTGGCTCTGTGGCCAGAGAGACCTGCGCTCAGAGTCCCCAGTCTGTTATTTATAAATCATGGGACCTTGGGCAAGTTATTTAATCTCTCCAAGTCTTTCTTTCCTCATCAGTAACATAGTTAAGACGAGGAACCATCTCAAAGTGTTGTTGGGAGAACTAAATGACATCAATGCAAGTAAGGTGTTCAGTACAGTGCCTGGTGTGTGGTAGCCATTTTGCTTTGGTGTCTACCATTTTCATTGGTTCCTGAAGGTGAGCATCAGTGATTAAATGATGAACATCGTGTAGCTGCAGCTGGTGATGCACAGGAAGTACCGCCTTGTGGTCAAGAACAGAGACAATCCTCAGAGACCTGGAACAGAATGCTTAAGGCACCCTAGAAATGAACATCATTCCTGGGCTTCTCCACAAGAGGCAACAGTAATTTTGCAGCATAAATTAGAAACGAAGCACCTTATGGACCATTAAGAACTTTTAGAAATTGAAGACAGAGAGGTAGATCTTCTGCAATAAGTATTTTAAAGCCCTGTTATAAAGGAATGGAAAATTCTCAGCGTAGACTATCACATTTCATAAAGAAAAATAGTGTATAAAACAGAACAGGAACAATAAAATTAAATATGAATCAGAACAGAAAATGTGAAACAGAATGAAAATATGAACAGAACCCCTAGCCACATGTGATTTAGTTTCGCAAAATCCACCTGTGGAGGGATTTGAAGTCAAGATCAAAATCACACAATATTGTAGTTACTATTTATTTTAACTGTAATGGTATAAAAATACCTGTAGTGTTCTTATTTTGTAGGGTGGGTTTGGTCACTTCAGTTTGTTATTTTGCTATATTATGATATTTCAAGTCAAAAAATGCCTCTGGGTATCATCATAAGTAAACATCTGATAGTTGGGCTAATTCTAAATAATAATTACAGTCAAGATGCTGGTGCCCAGGGTGGAGACTGTGCAAGCAAAGCTCCTCACCGAGCAGTGGCTGCAGTGAAGTTTATTCTTGCCTTAGTGGGGTACTCATTCCATAAGCACATTTATAACTAAAATGACTGGTGTGCACACAGTTTTGTGTTCTTTTTAAATTTAACATAATACATAAAATGTATTATTATATGCTGTTGTCTGGTTTTAAGAACAGGGATTTCTTAAAGAATATTGTGTTAATTATCTTGCCATAAAAAGAGAGCAAATGAAGATCACAAGATTGTTTATAATGTTAAGTTTTACAAGGCAGACTATGGGATAAAAGAAGAGTAGACCGTACCCAGAGACAGAGGCTTCCTTCTTCAGTTTTGCTGTTTCTGAACTTTGCTTTGTTAAGCAAGATAACAGAGTTAAAATAATAATGTGTAGGTCCCATCCTGAGACATTTTCTAGGAGTGAATAGTCAATTGAGAGGAGGCCTCTATTTCTGTTGCATTGTCTTTAAGAAGGATGGCTCACAACTCCCAGTTCTGATGAAAGAACCAGGATAAAGGCCACGAAAATGCTGAACTTTGGTCTCGTCTGGGCCTCAAGTGGCTGGGATATTAAATCCTGCATGGTCAGATGGCACCTTGAGACCCAGTTGTCCTTCTCAGCCTTCCCTTCAGCCAGATCCTCCAGCAGACATTCCCCCTCCAACCCAGAACATCCACTATTTCTCCTGGGAGAGACCTCCACGCTAGGATAGAGGGCTAGAAGAAAGACAGGCAATTGTGTTGATTTCTAAACTCTTTAAAATGCAAGAATCTACTTGAAGAGCCTGGGTTCTAAATTTGGTTGGTCCACACAGATGTGTTAGGTCAACACATGGGCGTGGAAGAATATGAGAATTCTACAACATACATAGCTTATCTTTCAGGTGCACTCTGCACGAGATCTAGACCTTAATATTATTATTCTGAATTTACAGGTGAGGAAACTGAGGCTTAGAGAGCTAAATAACTTGTCTGAGGTCACACCGTAAATAAGTAGCAGGGGCAGCACTTGAATATAAGCTCTACTACCTCCTGCCACACTGGCCTGGGATACACACTGCCTAGCAAAGCCGTTATCAGAGCCCTTATCGTCCCGGGGCAAGAAGACCACGTAAGGAGAGACCAGGGGCAGAGAACAGCTGTGGCCCTATGTGCTTGCTCTATCACATTCTTTCTGGGCTCTGCACCCCATGTCCTAATCTACTTATCATTAAGTATCTATGACTCTTGACTTCTTTAGGATTTCCTGTCCTCTTCTCATGAACTGCCTTCATTTTGACTTTAGGCTCTCTCTTTTTCCTCCTCCTTCTGTGTCAGCCCTTTGAGCTCTCTAGCTCCCAGGCCATTATCTGGCCACTGGCCCAGGTCTGTGGTGGCTGCCTTGCTGGATTTTCCAGCTGCTAGCCTTATATAAAGAATCATCCCAGGTCTGCCATAAGCAAGGTCCTGCTCTCTTTGTCTTGAATTTCACACTGAGGCCCCACAGGCCCTGAGACTTGCAGAAATCTCTATCTAGGATCTTAAATACTTGGCCCTGCTATTGCTCAGCTCTAATTCTTCCTTTAAGGACTAAGGTGTATGACAGCTTATACTGCCACCCAAAGTATCTGAGGGTTCAAGTTTGACCTTATGTTAATGAATTTTTTTCTAATTGCAGGGGTATATGTAGCCAAAGGGGCATGAAGTCAGAAAAATATGAATTAGGACTACAGGGATTTCACTCACTTACTTGTATGACCCAGGAGAAGTCACACAGTGGGAGAAACTCAGTTTTCTTAATGATAAAGTAGTGCACTACATGTTATCTCATGTAATGAATGCTGTGATGTGCTGCTTAGATCTCAGAGAATCAAAGCAATCATTTCCCAGTTGCTGGAAGCATTGGTGGCTGACAGCTCTCAGCTGAGTCCCTCTTGGAGAACTGCCCTCAGCCAGTTCCTTCCCTACGGGCCACTCACATCTAACAACTGATCAGTTGGCCAATGAAAGGATATAAAAGTCCAGTCCCCTTGCCTCAATTTGGAACAGCCCCTAAGGGGCATCCCAGGTCCCGAGCTCCTCATAGACTTAGCTGCAACCAGAGTTCAAATTCTCCCTCTGCACACTCCTACATCCTTCACTTCTCACAGGTGTTGATTCCCCAAGTACTCCTCAATAAACTTCCTGCCACAAGTCTCCGTCTGAATCTATATTTGAGGAAACCCCACCTAAGATATCTCATATATTTTTTGAGTGTGAAAACAATGTAGTGTATATAAATTACAGTATTGGATATAGCACGGGCACTCAATATTTGCTAGTTCCCTTCTGGTCCTGGTTGTTTTGTCTTTAATTTATTCCTAAGGACATTTGACATTATGAACCTAAGCCTTCCAACAGGAGGCAATGTCCCTCCTCCCACCTGATCAAAACTCCTTTTCACATACAAATAGTAAAACACATTCTTGGAAAGTCCTTCATCCTGTTGATGGGAGCCACCAAAAATTTTAAGCAGGTAAGTGACTTGATCATATTTTTACTTTAGGAAGATTACTTGGGCCATAGTGTGGGAGAGATTTAGGTAAAACTAGAGACTGGGAGATGATTAGAGGAACTAATGATCTCCACTAAGGAAGCGGCAATGAGGTGGGAAAGAAGAAGTTCGGTGGGAGACTTATTTCATAGGTGGATTTGATAGAGTTTGGTGACTGATTGGATGTGGGGTGTGAAGGAGAGAGACCTGTATACAATGGCCTTTAGACTTATGGTGTATCTCCAGGCAGTTAGCAATGCCGTTTTCTAAGGAAGTATAGGAGGTGGAGATAACTAGGGGAAAAAATTGGGAACAAGGGTATAAGATTAGTTTGTTGGCTTGGAATAAGTTCAGTGGAAGTATTTATGGTTCATCCAGGTGGAGATTTCCAGGGAGTACTTGAATACATAAAGGTGAATTTCAGAGGAATGGTATAATTTGGAGGGGAAAAAAACAACAAGAAACCTTAGAAGCCACTTTTCCAACTCCCTCATCTCACCTTCAGAAAGTTGAGACTTAGAGGTTAACACCTCTAAGGGACTTGCCAGAGGGCACATGGCCAGTTTTTACAAAGCTATGAGCAGAAACCACGTCTCTCGGGTCTAGGTCAGGGTACCTATCCCCTGACTGAGTTTCATTTTGCTCTATTTATATTCACATTTCCCCAATCTAACAATGCCCGATATATAGTAGGTGTTATGAGTGTTTGTGGAATGAACATACTAATTACAACCATTCTTTGAGGTAGGGTTGGTCTCTCCTCTCCACATCATCACTGGAATTATATCTCAGCAGCATCTTGGAAATCATCAGACCCAGGGAAGTCCTATTTAGTCACCAGATTTGCATTTCCCAACTCCTCTCACTTCCTCTGAGAGCAAAACCTCTGTTGTGCAGGTCACACCCGTGAGTAGGCTTTGTTTTGAGTCCACAGATCTGAACGGGAAGACTGATAAAAGCAAGAATAGAAAGAAAGTATTATTTTGGGCACAGAGATCATGTAATCAATTTCCTCTTATTTTACACTTGGAGAAACTTAGGCTGAGATCTTGTCTTGATTCAGTCAAATGAAACTTTTTGAGCCTAGGAGAGAACAGGGAGCAGTATGAGACAGAAGGCGGCAGCTGATACTTATTGAGAACTTACTGTATGCCAGACTTTGTGCTGGATGTTTTACTGAGGTTATCTCATTTAATCCTGATGAAAAGATCATCCATTTTTTTCACATGAGGAAATTGAGACTAGAAAGTTTACTTTTCCTGAGGTTCTAAAACTGGTAATCGGTGGATTTGGGACTCAAGCTCAAGACTGTCTGGGTCCAAAGGTTATGCTCTTTCCCTTATATCATGCAGCCTTCCAGAGTCTTTTGTTGTGGTTCTCGGTGTTAAGTTTAAGCCTGGAGACCAAATATGCTCATTCCAGTGCTTTCTCTAGGTGCCAACAAGCCCTCCAATGTTGCCGTATTAGCAGGTCCTAAGTGGTCTCAGTTTGACAGATTCCAGAAGATCCTTATAAACATAAAATGGGTAATGAGTTAAGCCCCAGGGAGTGTCCAGTAGGCATCAGCAAATCCCAAACAAAGGAGAAAGCATCTTTGACTTCCAGCTTCAACTCTGCTAGTAACTTGTTACGTGGCCATGCTACTTCCCTCTTTCTGTCTTCCAAGATCGAAGAAAATATGGGGAAATGCAAATTTTATGGGCTTCCCTCCTGATGATTTCCAAGTCTTCTCTAATAATTATCTCCATTACACAGGGAACGGAAAGAGGTGATGTACGGGGGAGAGAGAGAGTCTCATCCCTAAGAAGTGGTTTTGGGGCTTTGGAGAAGTAACAATTAGTTTGAATCTTGACAAATAAGTAGGAGTTTGTTAGGCAAACAAGGAGGGGGAGGGAAGATTTCAGGAAGCGCAAAAGCTTGAGCAAAGGCGCTGGGTGAGTTTGGGGAACTGCAAGTAGTTCAGTGAAGTTGCAGCATTTGGTGCAAGGGAGGGGCCAGGCTGGAAATTAGACAGGAGAAATCCACAGAAGCCACGTTACATATGGATCAGTAGTAGCCTTTAGGCCCTCGAAAGAGCCTATGCTTAAGATTCTAAACATGGAAATGTCAGAGTCAAACTTGTGTTTTAAAAAGACCTTTCTGTACTGTATTCCTACCCTCTGCCAGAGAATAGCACAACAGAGAAAGGAGCTGCTCCTGTTGCCTGGGAACTGGAATGGAAAGATATTTATGGGTCAGAACCCTGCAGAGCCACAGCCAACCTGTAGTCCCTACCTATCTCTTACTCCTGGAAGCTTTCTTCTCTTCTTGATTGATTCAACAGAAAAATAATAAGAAGAGAACTGTTATCCACCACCTCAGAGAGCTGCAAAGTTAATCAATTGCATCTAATTGTTTTTGATAAACACCTCCAGGGAAAAGGCATCACTGTGTGATTTCCCAGTCAGGTCCAATAAAGACAGCCTTGCAACTGGGGTCTTTCAAGAGACCACCAGATAGACCAAATAATGACAGTTCTCTTGGAATAAGATTTTGAAGGAACTATAACCCTTTTCTGCCTCTCTAGTGGCTGCCAGGCTGTTGATTTTTACCGTGATTGTGGGACGTTGGTTTTAAAGGCAAGAGAGAGGCTGGAGAGAGTGAGATGGGAATAGGACAAGTTAAAATGCCACAAAGCCCACTGTTCTTACCGAGATCCAGCCATATTTCTTGAATAAGCATTCCCTGAATTGCTGTAAGCTTTTGGTTAATTTTCAGAATTCTGAAAAAGTTGATTCTGATGATTTTTTTTCCAGTTTTATCATTGCTTTTATGGATAAGACAATTTTTGGAGGTCTTTACTCTGCCATTTTTGTTAACATCTACTATTGGGGTTTTTTTGATGAAATTCTCTTTATCAGGTTAAGGAAATTCTCATATACTAGGTTGATTAAAAAATTGTCATAAATTTTTTACATCTTTCTTCATTTATTGAAGTGATTGTATGCTTTTCCTCCTTTAGTTAGCCAATATGATTAATTATGTAAATATATTTTTAAAAGTTAAACCATCTTTGAATTCCTGGGATAAACCCTATGATCTATCTTATTATGTAAATGAATTCAGTTTGGTAATATCTTATTTAGAAGTTCTATTCACAAGTGAGATCGGCCTATAATACAAAGAACTAAAAGAAGAGTAGCTAGCCATCATTTGGAAACAGAACTCAGAGAAGACTGTATCCATAGCCTGACTCCTATGTGCAAGAACTGGCTATAACTTTTAGTTGGCTCCTGTTGGGGATTAGGTAAATCCATTTGAGGCTATACATGGTAAATCAGTTATGATTAGGATTAGATGAGTTTAAGAGACCTGAAAAAGAGTGCCTTAAACAAGATACATGTTTGTTATTGTCTCAACTAAAAGAAGACAAGAGGTAGGAAGTTTAGTTTGGTATGGTGATTCCTCAGCTATCTTTAGGATATCTGGGATATCTCTAGGATATGGTGGCTCTATCAACCTTAGGTTGTGACTTTTGTCCTCAGGGTCAGTCCAAAATGGCTATTGAAGCTCCATCCACCCATTTTTGTCCCAGGCAGCAGAATGAAGGAAGAAATGGAAAATACCTTCCCATCCATTCCCAGAAATCCCACATAAGTCCTGCTTGTATAGTGATGCCTAAAACTTCGCTACATGTAAAGGAGTTGGGAAATGCAGCCTTTAGATGAATAGCAACATGTCTAGCTACATATCAGGGCTTGTTAATTTGAGAAAAAAGGGAAAATAAATATTTATTTAATAAGCAATTAGGAGCCTCTGCCACCCAGAGAATGGTTTGATCATGTAAGAGGGGTCATCTTTGTAACCAGGTGTATGGGAAGAAGGTGAAAGTATATGTGCTGGCAGGCGCATGTGCTTGGCAGTCAAGGAGAATGAGGAGGACATCTACCAACATATGAGCTCATCTTCTTTTCTCTTAGAACTGTGTCACAGTAGAATTTATCCCTCACATTTATTAAAAGTTAATCATAAGTTTCTTGATCTACATGCTAATTACAGAGGTACGTTTACATTATAGAAATTTACCATACACTTCTCAGTACATATGTAATATTCCCATAAAGGAAATGATAAAAGGCGGCTGTGAGAGAATACTGGCTTTTAAGGTTTTGTTTCAAATCCTCAAATGGAGTTTTCTGCATTTAAGCCACAACACTTTGAACCTATTTTCTCTTCCCTTTATATAGAAATATACAATTATTTAATATATAAATATATTTATTATTCTATTATCATATATAAATACATAATAAATTTATATAAGTATATATATTTACCATGATCATTTCTGAGGCTCATAAATCTACATCTAAAGACTTGGTATTGCATTACATTAATTATCCCATATCTAGAAAAAAATTCATAAAATAAAACCAAGTTAATATCCAGAGTTTTTCAAAGAAATATTTCAAATTTCAGTTTGCTAACTTGCCTCTTCATCTTGCAGAAAGTACACATAGAACCACTCCTATCAATACTTGGAACATCCTTGAAAGTTTCCACACATCAGTGAGAGTGATCTTTCAAAACACAAATGTACCTTCCCTGCTGAAAGCCCATCGATGTCTTGCCAATGTTCTTAGAATAAAATTCCCAAGACCCTGCATGATATGGCCCCTGCTACCCCACCAGTCTCATCTCTTGCTGTGCTTTTTTCCAGCTTTCCCAGCCACACTGGTCTTCTCTCAGTCTGAATCTCAGAAGTGGCAAGCTTTTCCTCCTTTTTCTGAATTCAGTTTTATATCCTTGGTACTGGTACAAGGCAGGATCAGATGGGAGATGGGAATTAGGGCAGTGTCTCTGTAGGTGCTGGCCTACGGATCTGACTGATGCTACCAATAACTATCTTTAACTCTACTTGGAAATTCATACGAGGGTAGGGCCAATTCTTCCCAGACTTACCTTTCTAGAGCCCTCACAAGAGATTGAGAGGGATTCTTGGCCCTTTTCAGAGTAACCCCTGACTTGCCTTCTGTCTTTTTCTCAGAAAAAGAACACCCAACTCTACCAGGGAAGTATATAAATTTCTTTACTGAATTGTCCAGTACATCTCAAACACTCAGGGAACTTTAAAAGAAACAATGGTTATACGAGTTTGCATAAGAAGCATAGTGTCACAAGTCTGGAAAACAATTGGAGCTGATTCATCTTCATCGGGAACCCTAAAAATTTGCCCCTTCAATCTTGCTACCTAGATGTCAGTATTTTTAGCTCTTCTCTTGATTCTTCAAGTCACTCCAAAACCCTTCAGTAAAATTCGCTCCACCTTTTTTTGTTTGAGTATCTTGTGTACAATCAGCTGATACAGGAGGCACAGTTTCTGCCCCTTCAATCCTTTCTCATCTTTTGTAAATAAAAACATCCTGACTTTGACATGATGCTGATTGAAATTCTCCTTTGCTCAATCCAAGCCGATTTCGGAGTGGTGAAAGCTACACTGTAACCTAAAGGATGAGAGAGACAATGGGTCCACTCCATTCTAATTGAGTCACCCAACTAGTGAAGTTTTGCAGCTGATTTTTTAGTAATTTTCTTAAGAAATAAGCAGGCCTCAGTCATATTAGGAAAAAGATTTTTCTCATTGACCTGACCCTGACTCTTGTGAAATTAAAGCCAGAATTACTATGCTAAGGAACATTCGATTCTTTGACAACTGGTTTATTTTTCAAGAGACACAACCCAAGATGGCCCTCTAATTGCCATCTAGAAATGTAGCAATAGCTTTCTTTAGATACTTTTTGATTCAAACCTCTTCAGAAACCAGGTTGCTTTTTTCTTCCAGAGCATCCCTGTCTCATTCTCCTTTCCTCTTTCTTGAAGGCTTCTCCACACACACTCCCCTGACCTATCTAACGCCTGCTTATCTTTCAGTCTCTAGTTCCAAAGGGAAGTTCCCTCTGACCCTCAAACTAGATCTGATCTTCCTGATTCTCATTCACTCAGTCCTCACTAGCTCTTCTATGTAGCACTTGTCATATTTGACATCTGGAGCACTGTAATAATTGAAATTAAATTACTGATTTTCCTTAGAGCTGTCTTCCAGACTAGAATGTAATCTGCATGAAGGCAAGTCTTGAGTCTGTCTTTCTCACTGCTAAATCTAGAATGGTGTTTGACTGATAGTAGCTGCTTAAATACATAAATACGTATAACCATAAAACTTATAACCAGGTTTTTTTTTTTTTTGTGAGGAAGATTGGCTCTGAGCTAACATCTGTGCTCACCTTCCTCTATTTCGTATGTGGGATGAGTCTGTCCGCACCTGGGATTCGAACCTGTGAACACTGGACTGCAGAAGCAGAGTGCGTGAGCTTAAGCACTATGCCACTGGGCCTGCCCCTATAACTAGGTTTTTTTAATAGTCTGACCCTGATTGGCTGGGAGCTAATATGAAAGAATGCTTTTTCCCTCTATTCACATCAGGACTCTGTCAAATCTGCCTTCCATTTCTTAAGGATGTTTTGGGAAAATCCCTCAGTTTCATTTTTATCACTTCTTGTAATTTAACAGTACAGTTCAATGTAAAACTCCCCTTTAACCTCTTCCTGTCACTCCAGCTCAGGCTTGTCTCATGGTCCAGAAATCTATAATAGGGAGGGAAGTATGCTCTAATCTTCCCCCCTCCTATTTTACGTCATCTTGTTCCAACTTCTCAAGTGGTTTAGGGCAGGGAGGAGAGGGCCAAACTATTTCTTAGTTATCTGGCCTGCTGTTGGTTATCTGTTGCTCTGGCTAATACTGATCCACTGCAAATGCCTTCTCTGACAGACATCTGAGTATTGGCTCTTTTGTGGAGCACAAGAATGAGTTCTTTAGGGTCCACTGCAAGGTTCGTGGGGTGGGGAGCTCTCTACTGAAGAGCGCTGACGTGGGAGATGTTCTCTGGCTTGGCCTCTTCCAGCCCTCCTCCCACTGTATCAGCTCCCACTGTACCATATAACCTCTTGCTACTGGGATCTGCCTACCTGGTGGCCAGGGTGTCAAGACAACTGAAGCCTGGCTATCATCTGCAGTGTCCTCCATGGAAACTCCTACACCATTGCCATGCCAAGCAGTGAGTATGTAGGTTGCTCCCCTCTCACTCCAATGCCATGTTTCTACCTTCAGGAAGGACAACGGATCCACTGCCCGACCAGGAAGTGAGACATTTGTCTCCTCGTTTGGCGTACCTTGAATCTCTCAAGTGGTGCTTTCGGAGGAGGCCTCTTTCAGTTGGCATTATGGGAAGGGGGCCTCATTCATGGAGAGGAGAGGGAAAAGCCACAGGTATCCCCCAACTACAATAATTTTTATCCTGATGATTCCCTTTCTTTATTCTCTCTCTAGGCTTCTGTTCATATAGAGTGGGAGTGAAAAGTCCTGGGATGATGGCTAGGGTAGCGAAATCAGTTCAGTCACCTCTTACTAAGCCTACAGGTGGTGCTATCCCTGACTTATTTGTAGCTGTCTTTAGAATGTGAGTCTGTTTCTCTTAGCTCTAAATTTGAGGCATTAGGAGAAGTCCCATCAAGAATCCTACTACAAATATCTATTGAGAGAACGAAGCAATGGGTTTGTTGTGCTGTCTGTTCCACAGGGAGCCCCTGCCCAAACTGGGCTCCCAGGCACTGAGGTCACTGGGCTGGGAGGCATTTATTGGAGGGACTACATTTCCTAGTTCACTAAGGGAGGAAAGAAACCAACAAAGGCACCACCTATCGGGGGCTGTGTAGACCCTCATGGGTAAATGGAACATCGGAGGCAGAAATGGCTGGGTAAAAAGCAGAAGTGATGAAAGAAACTATCAGCAAGATGAAGTGAAATGAAAAAATAAGAGATGAGAAGATGATAGGAATAGAAAATGAGGGTGACAGAAATTTAGAAAGGGAGAAGGTGGTGGAGGAGAGAGGAGGAGAGACTGAGAGGCTGGGGTCAGGGGGAGGGACTGGGCAAAGGGGTTGGGCTACAGCTTGCGCAGCTGCAACTCAGGGGGATGGGCAGAGCAGCTGGTGAAAGAGAATAAGGGCCTGTGGTTACCACTTTCCAGCTGGTGCAGGTGGCTCTGGGCTAAATCTGTCCCCTCCCTCACCATGCAGTCTTCTGCGGAGGTAGGGACAGGGGAGGTGGGAGAACAGCAGAAGGTGGGGTGAGGGGAGAGCACACCTCTCCAGGTGTAGGGCCTGCCACTTTAACAAATGCACTTGAACATAGTCCAAAGGCACTGGAGGAGGTTGACCCTGTTATTCCTGGACAAGGAGTGAGGATGAAAAATGGAAGCTTTCTAAGACTGCTTTGGTCTCAGTAAGAGTTGTGTAGAATTAACATGGTCAAGGAAACCACTTAAAGTCCAAATCTCCAGTGAAGAGTTTTGGAAAGATTTCTCCCAATACCCCAGCAGCTTTCCTTAAAGGAGAGCATTCAGGTAAAGGGTTTGGCACAGTGTCTATTGGACATAGATGAGCCCAGTCAACGTTAGCTCTCATTAAGCAGCTCCCAGCACAGGACCTCAGTGCCCAGCATGGCCAGGCACTTGATAAATATGGACGGGGAATGAATGAACTTGTTGATCCAAGGGTCCAGGTCCAATTTATGTGTGCCCCTACCTGGCCCCACCACCAGGACCCAATCCAAGCTGTTGGTACAGAGCCATATATGAGGGCTGCATTCTCTCAGTTCACAGGAGCTCCGGGCCCTGCAAACCTTACATGTGTCACCTTGTGCTGCCTGTTGCGACAAGCTGGTCCCTGGCTGCATAGCCAATGCACCTGGGGACCATGGGGACCTAGGATGGACCACAGGAAATTTTAACTTGAGAAGGTAAGGAGTGTGGTATCCAGGAGCAGAGCAGGACAAGAAGTGGAGGAGAGAACCAAGCCCCATGGACAGGCCTAGAACCATGAAGCTAACAATCAGAACAGCAAGGAAGCTTGGAGACATCTTGTGTCTTGCTGCTCTAAAAGTTGTGCATGAACAGTAATATCGGCATCTCCTGGGATCTTGTTAGAAATGCAGAATCTCAGTCCCCACTCCAGACCAACTGACTTACAGTCTGCATTTTAACAAGATCCCCAAGTGATTTGCTGTTGTTAAAGTGAAAATGTGAGAAGCACTGATCCAAGGCTTTAAGTTTTACTTAAACTTGCTGCAATGGAGCCAGCAGAGGGCAGTGATGCAGAGCTCTCCAGAGCTGACTGAGGGACGTGAGACAACTTGTCCTGAAATTTCAGTTCACATAAGGCTATTCACGGTGAGAAATTTGGGCAAATGCTGGAAAATCTTCTTTGCACAAAGACAAATGGCTTGAGTTCATTGATAATCACTTTATTATGTTTTTATGTATAGAGGCTGTATATATGTACACGAGAGGCTGGGGAATACATGAGAATCAGGCTTGGTCCCTGTACTAGAACTCCCAGAGAAGTGATTGTCTTGGCATAGGGTATCAGTTGTCCTCGAGGCACTCCCGGCTTCACGGGCATGTGACCTGTGCAGTCAAACAGTGCCCTATGCTCAGAAGGTTGCTGCACTTGGTTTAGTGTTCTGCTGTCACCATCTTGAAATTCTTAATAATTTTATCTTTCAACTTGTGTTTTTTAAGTGAAGTTCGTTGGGACAATGGAGATGCATGCAGTATGCATGTCCATCACTGTTCCTCATCACCTCATTCACATGTAGATAGCATTCATGGTACCCCATGTGTACAGAATCCACAGTGTATGGGAGTTCAGTGAGACTCAAAGTGAGTACATATATATTACCCCCAAGAAAACCTCCTCTTCTGCCAGAAAAAGTGAGGGAAAAAGGAAGGACACTGCATACAGAAGTGAGATCTAGATGGTCTGATTGGAGGATGCAAGCCGATCAGAGATGAGGTTGGGATGGAACTGCAGGGTGGGCTGAGGGGGAGAGTGTGTGTCTCAGGGAGCCCAGGCTATCTTGTGGTAGAAAACAAAACCCAAACTTTCATACTATGCATGGCCAATGCAGACTAGTCAGTTGCTTTCCAAGCAATGGCTTGAACCCAGGCTTCTTGCAACATGTAGCTCCACTCCTGAGTCCCTCACTTCCTATCACATCAATTCCACCTACTTTCTATTGGCTAAAACCAGGTATATGGTCCCAAGCTAGATGAAAGGGGAGCTGGGAAAAGGAGCTTTTCTATTGGCCTATGTATTAGTCAGGGTTCTCCAGAGAAATAGAATTGATAGGAGATACACACGCATACAAAATACACAGACACACACATATACACATACACATATTTAAAGAGATTTATTATAAAGAATTTTCTCACACAATTATGGAGGCTTTTAAGTCCCAAAATCTGAGTCAGCAAACTAGAGACCCAGGAAAGCTGATGGTGTAGTTCCAGTTCAAGTCGAAAGGTTGGAGAAACCAAATGTCCCAGCTTGAAGGCAGCCAAGCAGGAGGACTTCCCCCATACTTGTGAAAGGGTGAGCCTTTTTGTTCTATTCAGGCCTTCAACTAATTGGATGAGGCTCACCCACATTGGAGAGGGTAATCTGCTTTATTCAGTCTACTGACTTAAATGTTAATGTCACCCAGAAACACCCTCAGAGACATACCCAGAACAATGTTTGACCAAATGCTTGGGCACCTCTGTGGCCTAGTCAAGTTGACACATGAAATTAACCCAGGAGGAATCACAGCACAGGAAGAAAATGAAAGAGTTTGGTGAACACACAGCATTGTCTCTGCCACAGAGGTGATGAGGGGAGAGGGAGCGGAGGGCTGGATGGGGGGAAGCCTGGTTTGGTGTAAAGAGAAAGTGGTTTGTGGTGAGACAGTCCTCTGAAGGGGGAGCACACTTTTTTTTTTTTTAATTAAAAAAATTTTTCTTAAATTTTTTGTTTATTGTGGTAACATTGGTTTATAACATTGTATAAATTTCAGGTGTACATCATTATACTTCTATTTTTGCATGGATTACATCATGTTCTCATGTTTACCATTCAATACTAATTACAACCCAACACCACACACATGTCCCTAATTATCTCTTTTGCCCTCCTCCCTCCCCCCTTCCTCTCTGGTAACCATCAAACCAATCTCTGTCTTTATGTGTTTGTTTGTTGTTGTTATTATCTACTACTTAATAAGTGAGATAATACGGTATTTGACCCTCTCCCTCTGACTTATTTCACTTTGCATAATACCCTCAATGTCCATCCACATTGTCACAAATGGCTGGATTTCATCGTTTCTTACGGCTGAGTAGTATTCCATTGTGTATATATACCACATCTTCTTTATCCATTTGTCCCTTGATGGGCACTTAGGTTGCTTCCAAGTCTTGGCTATTGTGAATAACGCTGTGATGAACACAGGGGGTGCGTTTATCTTTATGCATTGGTGTTTTCACCTTTTTTGGATAAATACCCAGCAGTGGAATTGCTGGATTGTATGGTAGTTCTATCCTTAATTTTTGAGGAATCTCCATACTCTTTCCCATAGTGGCTGCACCAGTTTGCACTCCCACCAACAGTGTATGAGAATTCCCTTCTCTCCACATCCTCTCCAGCACTTGTTGTTTCCTGTCTTGTTAATTATAGCCATACTGACGGGCGTGAGGTGATATCTCATTGTAGTTTTGATTTGCATTTCCCTGATAGTTAATGATGTTGAACATCTTTTCATGTGCCTGTTGGCCATCTGTATATCTTCTTTGGAGAAATGTCTGTTCAGGTCTTTTGCCCATTTTTTAACTGGGTTGTTAGTTTTTTTGTTGTTGAGATGTATGAGTTCTTTATATATTTTGGAGATTAACCCCTTATCAGACGTGTGGTTTGCAAATATCTTCTCCCAATTGTTAGGCTGTCTTTTCGTTTTGTTGATGGTTTCCTTTGCTGTGCAGAAGCTTTTTAGTTTGATGTAGTCCCATCTGTTTATTTTTTCTATTGTTTCTCTTGCCTTGTCAGACATAGTGCTTGAAAATACGTTGCTAAGACCAATGTCAAAGAGTGTATTGCCTTTGTTTTCTTCTAGAAGTTTCATGGTTTCAGGTCTTACATTCAAGTCTTTAATCCGTTTTGAGTTAATTTTTGTGTATGGTGTAAGATAATGGTCTACTTTCATTTTTTTGCATGTGGCTGTCCAGTTTTACCAACACCATTTATTGAAGAGACTTTCCTTTCTCCATTGTATGTTCTTGGCTCCTTTGTCAAAGATTAGCTGTCCATAGATGTGTGGGTTTATTTCTGGTCTTCCAATTCTATTCCATTGATCTGTGCGTCTGTTTTTGTGCCAGTACATTGCTGTTTTGGTTACTATAGCTTTGTAGTATATTTTGAAATCAGGGAGTGTGATATCTCCAGCTTTGTTCTTTTTTCTCAGGATTTCTTTAGCTATTCCAGGTCTTTTCTTGTTCCATATAAATTTTAGGATTCTTTGTTCTATTTCGATGAAAATAGAAATTTAAAGTCTATTTTGTCTGATATGAGTATTGCTATCCCAGCTTTCTTTGCATTGCCATTTGCATGGAGTATCTTTTTCCATCCCTTCACTTTCAGTTTGTGAGTGTCTTTAGGTCTTAAGTGTGTCTCTTGTATGCAGCATATATGTGGATCATGTGTTTTTATCCAATCAATCAGCCACTCTATGCCTTTTAATTGGAGCATTTATTCCATTGATGGTTAAAGTAGCTATTGATAAGTATGTACTTACTGCCCTTTTTTAACTTTTTTTCTCAGTGTTTTAGTAGTTCTTCTCTGTTCCTTTCTTCTTCTGTTGCTCTCTTCCCTTGTGGTTTGATGGCTTTCTTTAGTATTATGTTTGGGTTCCTTTCTCTTAGTTTTTTGTGTATTTATTATAGGTTTCTGGTTTGTGATTACCATGGGGTCCATATACAGTAACCTACGTATATAGAAATCTATATTAAGTTGATGGTCTCTTTAGTTTGACTTCTGTCTGAAAGCTCTACTCTTTAACGCCCCTCCTCCCTCCTTTTATGTTTTTGATATCATAGCTAACGTCTTTTTTGTGCATTTGTATCCATTACCCTCTTATCATGGAAATAGGTAATTTTTCCTATTTTTGGTCTTCTCTTTTCACCTTAAATAAGTCCCTTAAAGCATTTCTTGCAGTACTGATTTCTTGGTTACAAACTCATTTAATTTTTGCTTGTCTGGGAAACTTTTTATCTCTCCTTCCATTTTGAATGATAACCTTGCCAGGTAGAGTATTCTTGGCTGTAGGTTTTTTCCTTTTAGCACCTTAAATATATCATGCCACTCTCTTCTAACCTGTAAGTTTTCTGCTGAGAAGTCAGCTGATAACCTTATGGGGTTTCCTTTGTATGTAACTTGTCTTTCTCTTGTGGCTTTTAGGATTCTCTCTTTATCTTTAATTCTGGACATTTTAATTATGCTGTGTCTTGGTGTGGGCCTCTTTGGGTTATCTTGTTTGGTGCTCTCTGTGCTTCCTGTACCTGGATGTCTGTTTCCTTCCTTAGGTTAGGGAAGTTTTCAGCTATTATTTCTTCAAATAGATTCTCTGCCCCTTTGTCTCACTCTTCTTCTGGGACATCTATAACACAGATGTTCATGAACTTGATGTTGTCCCAGAGGTCCCTTAGACTGTCCTCACTCTTTTTAATTCTTTTTTCTTTTACCTGTTCAGCTTGGGTGATTTCTTCTAGTCTTTTGTCCAGCTCGCAGATCCATTCTTCTGTATCCTCTACTCTACTTTTGAGTCCCTCTAGTGAATTTTTCATGTCCAGTATTGTATTCTTCATTTCTGATTGGTTCTTTTTTATATCTTCCATTTCTTTGTTGATGTTCTCATTGAGTTCACCCATTCTTCTCCCAAGATCAGTGAGCATCCTTAACACTCTTTGTTTGAACTCTCTGTCAGGTAGGTTGCTCATTTCTGTTTCACTTAGTTCCTTTTCTGGGGTTTTGTCCTGTTTCCTGACTTGGAACATATTCCTTTGCCTCCTCATTTTGCCTCTTTTCCTGTGCTTGTGTCTATGTCTTAGGTAGGTCAGCTAGGTCTCCTGCTCTTGGAGAGGTGACCTTATATATAAATGATGCCTCATGAGGCCTGGTGGTGTGCTTCCCTCAGTTTCCAATGTTCCAGGAGTGACCCCTATGTGGGCTACATGTGTCCTTCTGTTGTGCCATGGTTGCTCTTCTTGTAGGTGCCCAGGGAGGCTCAGCTATGTCCCTGGCCAGCTGTTGTAATGCTTAGCTGTGTGTAGTTGTTGTGGGCCCTTCAGTCTCTTTATTGGGTGTGGGGAGCCCCAGCACAGTTGGCTGCAAGTTCTAATAGCAGATTTGTGTTGTAGTATTTCTATTAAGTGAGTAAGCCCCCATTGTGGCAGGTTTTTAGGCTCAGGGGCTTACAATTGCTGTAAGCCTCCAGGCTTTATGTCTCTTGTCAGCTCTCTGAGGATTGCAGCTGGGTGGGGCTGGCCCCTGGCATAGGAACACCCAATTGTTTCAGGCTTTGGAAGGTGGGGCAAACCCCCTATGTGGGTCTTTGAGAAGCACAAGTTTTCTGCAGCTGACAAGCCCTGCCACCCACAGGTCCACATGCACAGTCAACACAGTTCTGTCCTGTGTGCATGCCCCAACCTCCTGAAGTGGAGCCAGTCTCTCCAAGGCTGGAGCCCCTGACACTCCACCACCACCCCACAATCTCCACCTGCTCCTTGTGCACGCCCTGCCCCACAGAGGTAGACCAACTCACCAGGCTGCGGAGAATCCAGGCAGCTCACTTAGCAGGCCCACAAGTTGCCTGAGGACTTGTTGTAGGATGGGGCCAGTCCCTAGGGTGGGCTGCCTGTCCTGGCTGAGCTGGATTAAATTAGTGCTCTAGGGGCAGACCCTGGGCTGGCAGACCCCAGGGAGACCTCCAATGGTGTCTGCCAGCGCCTGTGTCAGCATGCCCACACCAGGCCACAACAATGGCCATCGCCAATTTCCCAGTCCCTGGACAGGTCTCACTTCTCACCGAGATGCACTCAGAGCCTATCAGGTGAGTGTCTTTTAACCAAAGCGTTGTGCGCCTTTCTTTCTGGTGATTTTAGGTTGCTTTCTGAAATGAGTGAATTTGTGCATGGGCGCTTTAAGAGCTGGCTTCAATTTCTTTGTGAACCAGCTTTTCTGGGGGTACTCCCCAATGTTTTAGTAGCAAGAAAAGTCAGATATTATGCCACTCATCTTGATTATGCTGGGTCCAAAAAATGCCTACAGCAGGGGAACTCCCCTTCTCAGGTCCAGGGAGGGCTGTGTACCTTTGGGCTGCTCCCAGGCAGCCGTGAAGTGCATTGGAGCACACCCTTTAGTGACCCTCTCAGCTCCAGGCCCACGGGGAGCCTTAGAGGGGTACATACAGCAAAAATTCCAGGTGTTATGGCAGTGATGGGGCTGGTGGCTCCTACCTTCATATAATGGAAGATGCTGATGAGAACATTTGTCGATCTGGTGGTTTTATTGGATCCCATGACACAATTAGGACTTGAAGAGTTGCCCACACAGCAACAATGGTGAAAAGAGGAGGAGGGAGAACTCAACTCCCTATGAAAAACTCGGGCAGGAGCCTTTTTATGTGGTAAAGCTGCATACTCAGTTCTGGGGGAGTAAACCTGACCCTATATTCCTAGGAAACCTAATGAGTATGTTCCTCAGAGAGGCCAGAACAAGGCAAACAACTGGAAGGAGGACAGAACTTGGTAGGGGGGTAGTTTGGGAGAGGTGGAACCCCAGGTGTGGCATGGATGTGAGAGCAAGAGTCAGTGACAGGACGAGTTAACTCTTCAGCCGTGCTGACACGCAGGAGTCTGTGGTCCCAGGCTCTTCCTCTTTGTATCTCAGTGTTCCAGTTTGTCCAGGCTAATGGAGCAGACATTATCTGACAGATTTAGGGCAACTTCAGGAATCCACTTTGACAATCACATTAAATATTTATTAACAAGAAAACATTTCATAGTGTGACCACATTTTTTGGTAGGAAGAGTGCATGTGTAGCTATATATGTGTGTTGGGAAACAACTAGAGGATAGAAAATAAAATATTAACTGTGGTTTTAAAAAAGTTAATTTGAAATTCTGTGTAGATGTCTCAATGATACTCTTTCCCCCATCCCATGTAGCCAGAGCTTCTGTCCTGGTTAACAGCGTGGTGCTGATGAAGGCAAGATCCCGTGGTCTTGAAGTTTCACTCTTGAGGTAGAAGAGTTGTCTCAGGTCCATAGGAGGCCAAAAACAGTGGGTACTGTGATTGCTAGCCAAGTTGCAATCCAAGCTACTCCAGAGGATATGGCTGAAAGAGCAAGAAAATTCCAAAAATCTTAGGTGTTTTGATTAATGTTTTGAGAAGGGACAGAGGTGCGGGACATTGGCTTGGGAGCTCATAGATCAGGGGAATGCATTTTCTCCCTGAATCCAGGCCCAGAGTACCTGGGACATCCTCTCCCCAGATGTAAAGTATAAAGAGCACAGAAATCCCTTAAATGTCAGTGGTTTAACTGAGTCCTGTGCTTGAAGGTTACCTTGGCATGTCTGGGGGCCTGAGAAAGAATCACTCTCCTACACTAGACAGCAATGAAGTAGGGCAGAGCTTGAGGTGTAGACAAATGACCACATCTTATACACAACTGACTTTAGGGAAGGAAGGACTACTTCTACTCTCTGTCTCTTCACCCCACTAACCATCTCTACCAACTAGGAGGAAAAAAGGGAAGAAAAAGATAGATAAAAAGAGAAGGGAAGAGAAGAGAATGGGAACAGAGGAGGGGAGGGGAGGGAAAAAGTGAGGAGGGGAGAAAACAGAAAATAAAAAAGAAATGAATGATAAAACAGAGAAGGGAGATTAGAGATGCTTTTCTAGGATGATTTGGGTGGCTAAAAAGCGACAAGATGGGTTTAGCCCTTCAAAAAAAAATGTATGTGTTACTATTTTCATCCTCTTTGTGCGTGAGCAGTCACTTTCATTTTATAAAGGACAGGGATTGTGTCTCTTCCTTTTTCTGGATCTCAAGATGTGGTGTTGATATGAAGGTGGTGTAATTACAGCTCAGCCAATTTGTGGTCTCATGGTCAGATGCCATAGTGTCACATTAGGTCTGTGGTGGCAGAAAAGCAGGGCATATCAGGAGAGACTAGAAAGACATGATCAGCTAGTTGGGAAGAATAAAAAGGAACATACAGGATTCCTAGTCCATGTGTGGGAGCAGAGGTAAAGAAATCACCACAGGTAGGGAGAGTAGACTGGGTCCAGGAAGGCTATGAAAGAGCAATGTCCCTGTGGCCATGATCTTTAATAACTGGGCATGACAGGGATCTCAGGTTAATGTTGGCACCACAGATGTGAGTGATTTTGGAGGGGTATGTACACCAGGGCTCAGGAATGTGATTTGACGGTGTGGAGAATACAGAGGCCGGAATGCTGGAGATAGTTATCCAAGTTTATTAAGGGGTCCCCCAAACCCCTAGTGTCTCTGGAATTGAAGGGACTGGGCCTAATTTAGCTACCATTTGTTGAAGACTTTTCAGGCACTGTGCTAGGTAGGTCATCTGTGTTGTCTCATTTAATCCTTATAACAGCACGAGGTAAGATTATTTTGTCTGTTATTTAAGAAGGACATGACTTGGAGAAGCTAAATAACTTGCTTAGCTAGTAAGTGACAATCCCATGATTAATCCCAGGTATTTGACTCCAAAACCTATAATCTTACTACCCGATCTTAGCTAGCCCACTGTAGGACCTGCATAAGCCTGATAGAGACCCAGGTGTGATGCTTAAGTGAGTGGATACTTCCAGGAGACAAAGGAATCTGAAACATTAAACCCAGAATTTGCCTTTCTAAATTCATCAAGGAACATATACCTGGGGAAGAGTAGAGAGTCTCTACCTTAGTTTAAGGGACTCACTCCTGTTCAGCACTTGTTGTCACTCATGCTCATCTTTTTGGCCCTTCTTTGCTGGTTTAGGCTATCTACCAGACACCCCTCTGTGCACCTGCTCAACATTGTCTGGACTGCTCTCCCATTTGCCCTTTTTCTCCTTGCTCACCCTGATATCTCAGAATGTCCTACAATTACCCTGGCTTCAGATTCTAGGACCATGCATTGTTAGAGCGGGGGGAGGAGAAGGGGACGTCCTGTGCCAACCGCCCTTTGCAAATGAGGACATGAACTCCACAAAGGCGAGGTGAGCTTGCTGAGAGGTGACGGCAGAGCCATGAGTAGAACTCAAGTCTCACAGATGCCTTTGGGATTCTCCACCAAGTTCTATGCCAGGATGCTAAATAGGATCCCCACACCTTTCTTCATTCAAGAGAAAACTAGTTACCCTGTGCCCACCTCAGCTCCCTTAGGAATATTTCTTACCCTGTTCACAGGGTGAAGTGAAGTACACTGTGTCATTTTCACTGCTCACAGGATTGCTGACTTGGCAGGTGTAAAACTTTGAGTAGTTTTGCGGCCCAACGGTGACTTCAAGCACAGCACTCTGGGGTGTTCTTGGAAAGGGCCCTGACTCCCCATACCAAGTGTAGTTTACGGACTGGTCCGGGATCTCACATGCTATGTTTAGATAACAGCCGTTGTTCACTTCCTGTGTCGTCGTGATATTTATGCGAGGCTTAGGTACAGGATCTGAAGATGAGGAGGATATTATGAGACAATGGACTTATGCATTTATGAGGCATTTACGCTGTAAGGATTTAGCCAACAAAGTATGAAGGGAGCTAAGGAGGGGCCCCTGAGTGCTGTGGGAAGCAGAGTCATGGAGAAGAGGTGTCTCCAGAGGGAGCCAGTGAGCAGCTTTGACCTCCAGAGCCTTCAGACTGGAAGAGCTACTCCTTGGGTGAAGCTAAGCTGGATCCAGGAGGGGGAGCCATGCACCCAGAAACAAAATGAGGTTATGACCATCTATGGGCCAGAAAGAACAGTCGTGTGGAGATCTGCTGGGGTCAGACTTGGTATGGCCACATAGCAGGTATTCTGTAAGTATTTGATGAAAGGATGGATGGATGGATGGACGGATGAATGGATGGATAAAACAGTTATGAGACAGAAAGGGCAAAACACTAACTTTGGAGTGAAACCAGCCTGTGTCCTGGACTTGGCTCTGGTGGAGTGTTATTAGGCAAGATCATTAACTCCTTGAACTTCGTTCTCATTTATATAATGACTCTACTTAGCACAATGTTAGTACGATAAAATGGCATCACCCATGAGGAAGTGCTTTTTGCAGAGTGTTAAGTGTTATATGCATGTTGGAGGTCACATCCTCATCACCATGTCATCCTGCTGCCGGATGGGATGAGAAGTAATCCCAGCATCTGCTCCTTCCTTGGCTAAGACTGCTTTACTTGAAATCCTCTGAGGTCTTTTCATTTTGGTCAAGGGTAAAACGCCTGCAGAATCAGTGCAACTCAGATGTCATAAGATTATGACAGAGAATTGATAAGATCCGAGCTTGCCTCTGGGTGGTATGTGTGTGGAGGGGCGATGGAAGCTCTACCATCTGGCTTCCTGAACTCTAGATCCATCTTCTCTGTGAAACCTTCTCAGGTTGCTGGACTCCCCCTGCAAACTTGAGCAATCTTTATACTGTTTTTCATCATTTCCTGTGGTCTAGCCTCCTATCTTACACATCTTCTGCGTTTCTCACGGTGAGCAGCACAGCACTGGGCACTTTTTGTATGGGATTTATTGAGCCAACTGGGGTAGTCTGGCTCCAAGATGCCCCCTTGAGCTATCAGAAATTCCTGACCTAGACTGAAGGATGATTCTTCTCTAATCACATCCTGAGGGTTTTACCCTCAGGCAGACGTGCTGAAGCCACGCCAGCTTGTGGATTTTAAAATATTCAGAAATTTTGCAAGCTGGTTGTGAAACCATTAGTAGCTTGAAATTAGTTACGGTGGGAGTATTTACGACAGAAGTTGGTAAATGATACAAATTTGGGCTTTTTTTTTTTTAAACACAACTGTAAGAGCCTTTGAATCTTTCCTGTTCCCAGGACTTTGTGAATTTTCTGGCAATATGACATGGAGGAAGTGAGCGAGAAGGGGACTCTAGCCTCTTAGACAAGGGACCGTATTGTTGGTGGGACCTAAATATATACAACATTTGCACTGTTTTAATGTTTAAAAAATGCTTTCACTTTCATTACCTACTTCGATTCTCTTAATATCCTACAAGGTAGATATAATTATTCTCACAATATGATGAGGAACCCAAGGCTCTGAGGTGCATACATCTCTTGGATGTCCACTCAGTAGCTCTTCTCTAATAATCACATACCTCGACATACCCAGGGAGGACTCCCCAGGAACCATGTTTCTGCTTTATAACCTGACCCTTTGGGCCATAAATGTTTGGATCAGGTAAACATACCTGAACCTAAGTTGAGTTAATCAGTTTCTCTTTCTTGACAATTTAAACAGAGACACAAAAGTCTAGGATTTGAGAGATAAGTCATGTAAATGGCAGGGATCCGTAGGCACAGTCCACAGATTCCTGAGGCTGGGGAATCTGGACTGGCCTTGGTTCTCACTCTTCCTCTCCTTCAACCCTTCCTGACTCTTCTAAACTCCTTGGATTGCTTTAAATAGTCCTAGTTTCTTAAAATAAATTCTCCTTTTTTGATACAGGTACATCAAATTGGTTTCTGTTTCTTGCCATCAGAAGAACTTTACCTAATATGGGCACAGAGATGTTAAGATCTTTCTCCGAGGTCACACAGCTAGTAAGTGACTGACCAGAGTTTTGTTCTGTCTGACTCCAAGTATACTGTCCTAGTCCTTATTCTGTATATACTGGTTAGGCTGAAGCTTTGAGTGAAAGTTTTTGTCCCACCCATTCTGAAAGGTAAAAAACCCTTCTCAATAGCTCCCGCCCCATCTTTTATTTCTTGTATCTTTTTCTTTAAGTCTGATGAAGTCTTTTTTCAGATATATTATTAATATGAGCTCAGAACTGATTTAAGCTGATCACAGGAGACTAAGAAGAGAATAGAGACTATTCTCTATTGTTTTCTTTCTCTTCAAATCTTAGACTCACTAACATCAGAAGAGATTTTAAATATCCAAAGGCTATCAATTTGGGTTCTGTTGGCCTAGGCTCACTCCCAAGTGGAATTGGCTCCAGGAGAAATGAATTAAGCCTGTCCCAGGGTTTTTCTCCCCTCCTCCCAGAGAAAGTCCCCACGATCCCTAGGAAGCCTCCCTGTGGTCCATCTGGGGCCCTGGAGTGGGGACTTGCCCTTTGGTTCCCCTAACTCACCAAATACCTCCAGTGGAATCTTCCATTCCTCCTCGTTCCCAGCTGCTTTCACCACCCTCAAGAGGTAGGTACTGCTGTCCTCTTTCTGGACCTTATAGATGTTCAGTGCACCACTTGAAAGATTAAGCACGACCCGGTGCTTAAATGTAGAATCGAAATAGTGGGGTTTGTCAGCATTCCAGTGTTCTACAATCTTCTGTTCAGAAGTGTACAACCAGGTGAGTATTTTGTAGTCAGCAGGCAAATTGGAAATTTGAAGACTCACATTGCTGCCAGAGATTGCGATCTGTTTTGAATGACCTGCCAATGAAGGTCAGAGTGAGACCCATCTTAGAGAAGGCAGAGCTGCCCAGTGGCCCAGGTTTTGTCCTGGGCTGGTGGAACAGGGAAGAAGAAAGGGATTTCTGCTTGAGGGCAGTGAGTATGGTCTTCATCAGAGGGCCTGGGCCCCTGATTAGGAATTCAATGAAAGTTGGAGCTTGAGAAGTGGGAATGGGGTCAGGATGTTGCTTACAACTCGTCTAATTCTGCCCAAGAAGATAAAGAAAAAGGACACTGGGGCTGGCCCTGGCTCGCTCCCTTACTCTCATATCATCAGATTTTCAAATAAAATGATGACAAGTCATGTCTCCTCTTTGGGCTTGTGTTCCCTGCCAGTTCAATTTAGTTCTCCAGTAGTAGGTGGGAAATAGAGGAGAAACAAGATCTGAAGTGAGCAGGAGCCAGGGCTCTTCAGTGGCAAAGTATTATAGGAGCATGGAGGCATTTCATTAATAAAAATGTTATGCTATTTTTCTGGCTTTCACGATTTTTGTAGTATTTTTCATCTTTTTAAAATTTGTGAAACATTGGGATTTCTTTTATCATTCTAACCAAGTTCATCCTTTCTCCTTGTGAGAATGGATTCTGCTTTATAAGGACAAAGAGATCATGTTTGGCAAGAGTTTCCCCAACATGCTCAAAATAACTTCAAAGTGAACTGTAAGAGAGAGGGAGAAACTGTAGCAATTACATGTCACTAAGATTGTGAGCTTCTCAAAGGCAAAGACCATGTCTAAATCAATTTTGAATCCCCACAATACTTGGCTCACACTTTGTGTTTAGTAGACAATGAATGAATGAATGAAGGAATGAGTGAATGATAGGGACAAAATGTATACATAAGTGTTCCCGGTCTTCTCCTCTTCATGACGTCCTACTAGTCAAAAATACTTGTCATATGTTTACTTCACACTTAGCTTCTCACTCTTGCTTACTCCTTAAGATTAGTTTGGAAAGAAAAGCAGGGAGGAAAGGAGGAGATAAACAACAAAAGCCACTCAGGTTAGTTTAGGAAATAGTGGTGCTACAGCAGGAAGGCTCAAAAGAGTGAGAATCTCTGGGCAGTAGATGGATGGGATGGTTTGAGAAGACTGAAGAGGGCAGGAAAGGAGGTTGTAGGAAGTATTGCTATAGTTTATAAATTGGATTTACTCTCACATCTTTTGAGGGACTGCAAGTAGAAATTTGAGTTACTATTTAATTACTAGCGACCAACAAACTGTGTTTCTTAAATATTATAATGTGCCCAAATGGGGCCAGTGGAGCCCTATCTTATGGTTGCGATCATGAATAAATGAATAAAAGATGACTATTATGACACTGAAAGCAGAGCAGCAGTGGAGGACGTGCCCAGGAATTCTCAGAAGAAACAACATACAAGTGTCGAGTGTAGCATTCAAGGTTTCAGAGGTCTATATCTGAATGCAAAGCAGCCAAGGAAAACCTTGAAGTATCAACCCACCTGCCTCAGTTTCATGCTTGAAACTAGCAAAGGAAGAGTGAATTTTGTTATGAAATATCTAATGAAAAAGTGCCCTGGAATAGCAACATAAACCTGAAGATAGAAGCAGTAGAAAGAATGCCTGATTGACTATTAAAAAAGGGAAAGAAGATATTCTAGTCTTCTGAAAGGCTTCTTTAATCCATTCACAAGTTTAAGAAGAAAGATGGATTAATTTTCAAAAGGGATGATTAGGCACATGTGTGTGGTGATGGATTGTAATTAGTCTCTGAGTGGTGAACATGATGTAATCTATAAAGAAATCAAACTATAATGATGTACACCTGAATTTTATATGTTATAAACCGATGTTACTGCAATTTAAAAAAAACAATAAAAATAAATAAAAAATTTTAAAAAATTGCAAAATTAGTTAATTTGGAGTATTAAGGTGATGCTTTTGTCTGCTAATAGAGGATTGTCTAATAAATTCAGATAGATCGATATTTTTCTTATGTATAATATGTTTATGTATTTTTTCAGTTTTTAAAGTAAATTGACAAAATCTTTATTTGCCTTCCTAACAATTGCATGTTTTAGAAGGGGAAGCAACCTTAAAGAAAGCTACAATTTTGATTTAATTGTAACAGAAAGAAATAGTTTGTTATGTGTCTGGATGCTTAGGATAAAGTAACTGTGTTCACCTGTAGTTTATAATGGAAAATGAAGCAGATCTTTCTGATGCTTACCCATGTTTCTTGTATCTAGAAAAGCAAAATTAAAATGGGGAAAAAAAAATCTGATCAAAGAAAGTCACAATTGCATACCAAAGAGTCTACTCCGGAAAGAGGAAGAGGTTCTAAAGAGGAAGTTTTGATTACTCTAAAAACAAGTCATAGTTTCTAGTAAAACTATTAAGGAAGAAAAGAGGTGAGTTTTAAAGATATTGATGTGGAGTTACCTGGAGCTCTCTCATGAGATCAACTATTTAACAAACCTGTATAAGACTTTTAAGAAAGTAATTTGGCAATAGATATCAAGACCCCAGATTTGTGTCATGGGTGACAAGATGAATAGAGTACCATTGCCTACGATCGGAAGTCTAATGAGTTTAACAGGCCAGACTGCAATGAGTCAAGGACTAAATGGATGGTGATTAAGAGGAGATGACAAAAGTAAACTATTTTTTAAAAGACATTTCAGAGTGAATGGGAAGGAGAATGGTAGAGTATTATGTAAAGGGGCATGAAAGGTCAAGAGAGCTTTTCGGTTTTTGTTTTTAGTTTTATTTAAGGAGAAAAAAGACTTAAGCTATGATAAGTCAAGGGAAGGAGCCAGTGGATGGGGAGACATGAGAGAGAAGGAAAGTGACTGATGGGACTGGGCTAGAGGGGGTTCAGAGTAGAGTAAAAGGCAGAGGCCTTGGCTGGGAAGGGAGACACCTCATTCTCTGAGGGAAAGGAGGAGGAGGAAAAGACAGTTGGTGATGTAGGAAAGTTTGTAGTTTGGAGGTGGTAGGCAAGATCTTGAGGGGATTCCTGCCTAATGATTTCTAGTCCCCATTTATTCAGTAAAGAAGGAGGCAAGTTCTTTCCTAGAGGACAGAGGATTGAGATAAGGGACTTTCAGGATAAGAGTGCAGGTTTGAAATAGCCACTGTGGGAAATGGGAGAAAGAATTTATCAGGGCCAGTAAAGCTACTCTGACTCCCAACTTGACTGAAACAATGACTTACAACTTCCTCCCTCCCTCCCTCTATCCATCCATCCATACATACTATGCCATTTACATCAGTTATACATCAATTTATTAATTTACTCACTGGTCTAGTAATTGTAGAGTAAGCACATAGTGCGTACTAGGCTCTGTGCTAGGCACCATGCATACAGTAAGATAGATATAGCTCCTTCCCTTAAGGAGCTTCCATTCCACTGGAAACAGACAGTTAGATGATTTCTCTATTGGTGGTAAGTGTTAGGATAAAGAAACTGTGGAATGCTAAGGGAGCACATAAAAGGGAGCACATCACTTGAATTTGCGGTAATAGCTTCCATAGAAAGTGTGAGTTTGAATTAGGTATAAGTAGAAATTAGCCAGGGTAAGATGGGAACTAGGAGTAACTCTCTCTCATTCACCATGGTGGCTATTAAAGAGTTTTTAAAAGAAGAGTAAAAGAAATAGGTAATCATTTTAGGAAATTTATACCAATAGCAGTGTGAAGAATACACTAGATAGAGAGAAGAATAGAGTAAACAGAACAGTTAGAGGGGCCGGCCCTGTTGCTTAGTGGTTAGGTTCGCGTGCTCTTCTTCGGTGGCCCAGGGTTCGCCAGTTCGGATCCTGGATGCGGATCTACACACCACTCATCAGGCCATGCTGAGGCAGCGTCTCACATAGAGCAACTAGAAGGATGTACAACCATGACATACAACTATCTACTGGAGCTTTGGGGAGAAAAAAGGAAAAAAAGGAGGAAGATTGGCAACAGACGTTAGCTCAGGGCCAATCTTCCTCAAAAAAATAAATAAATAAAGTGTCTGTATTTTAAAAACAGAGAACAGTTAGACAGGAGATGATTGTAGTAATTAGATAAAAGGAAATGGTGACGGTCTAAGATAGGTGGTTTGACCTGGCAGTAGATGTGGATGGAATTAGGTATATTTGAGAGATATTTTTGAAGGCACAATTAACAGGACTTATTCATTGGACATGAGAGGCAAGGGAAAGAAAGGAGTCCAGGATGAATCCTGGAATTCTGGCTTGAGCAATTGGACAAATAGAGATGCCACTTATTGAGACAGGAAACAGTGGAGGAACAGCAGATTATAATAATTTTTTTTAAAGTCTGCAAATTTTTTGACAGTCCTCCCGTTAAAAGGTAGAGTTTCCAGGAAGAAGTCACATGAAAGTGGAAGCCTAAGCAAGGGAAAAAGGAGGGTGCAGGAAAGGCCTGTACGAGGATCTAGAGGCAAAAGAGAAAGCATCTCCTACAAGGCAAACAGCAAAGTTAAATTTAGATGGAATGTGGTTAATAGGAGGGAAGTCATAGATCGAGGATAAAACGACCATCTGTAGGCATAATCTATGCACGAAGAGATTTAGACACATTGACCTCGTGTCTAGAGAGAGTCCTGAGATATTCCAGGAAGACAGGTGCTAGAGGGTTGGCAGCCATAACAGGAAGAGAAAAGTCAGCTCAGTCCCTGGGCACACGAGAGGGACCAGAACAAGCCCATGGCCGAGGAATGAACCTTAACTCTTAACAATCCGAGGTTTGGGGGTTCCTCTGAGACTGAGGCACCTCAGGCCTCTGTTCAGACCCTCATTCAGAGACCCTAGACAGAGCAATCCTCTCTGAGTTTTCTTTCCTATAATTTTGATCTCCCTTTGAGACAATGACAACATCATTTATTTACCTTGCCTTGGGACACAACTCCCTGCTTGGAAGGAGGTCTCAAGAAATGCCTTAGGGAGCACAGTGTACCTGAACATGAAACATGGCCATATCAGTGTAGAGCTTTCTCTTATTCAAAAGGCAACTAACTTCACAGACCACAAACCATGTGACGATATACAAAGGGCTTACTTCCACATCTCCCCAGAATCTTGTTTTTATCGTCCCCTTGGGAAAAGAGATGGAGCCTGATTCTCCAAAGCTAAAGAAGGCCCTCCAACTGGCCACAATCCTGCTACCAAGATGGAAGTATCTTACTCCACCTCCAGGGTTGAGCCACACCCCATATTTCCTTTTGCATCTGACCACACCCTTCGGTACACAAGCACAGGCAGACAATTTGTGGAAAGTACCTTGAATGGTGGTTGCCAGGAACAAATGTAGCAGCAGTAGAAGTTCCAGAGCCAGATGCCGTTCCCACCTGCTGGAGAACATGCTACTCTCCAAAGCTTCCTAGCAATGCCGGAGACAGGCCAGAACCCAGGCTAGAAAGGGACCTAGGGCCCCAGTGCTCTTGATTTAGTGGCCTGAGGTTAAAAAAGAAACGCCCACTAACATTTTTTCTCCACTCAGCAATTGTGGGTGGGACCTGGAGACCAGAAACAGAAAGCCCTAGAGTTTTATCTGAGAGCACAACGGAAATGAAATGAATAATTTTTTCACATGTGTGTTGGTTCTGTTTTCTGAAGAGAGGATAGCTTCTATAGGATTCTCAGAGGGGTCAGTGCTCAGAAAAGATTAAAGGCCCATGATAGAGAATGTTTGCTTTTGGTTTCCCAGGCAAGAATCACCCTGATTAACCCAGAAGCTAAAACTAACAGGTACCCCCCTCAAGCCTCCTGGGGATTTCTGGCCTGAGACAACTCTAAGTTATGTGAGGAGTAGATCATATGTGGGCAAGTCTCATTCAGAGCAGAAAGTTTGGGAAATCAGATTTACACAGCCTCGGTGCTGCATCTCCCATCCCTTAAGCCCCGCCTCAGTCTCTTCCTCCTTTATGATAAATTCCCTGTTTGAGCCTTTGCATCAGCCATCCACTAAACATTAGTAGAAAAAGAATGGATTCCCCATGCTTGTGGTCTAAGAAATTTCAAGCCCATCCCTCTTGAATTTAAATGAATTATTTGCCCACCCTGGCACTCTGGGGATCCATAAGGCAAGCTACAGTCCCTGCTATGGAGTATTTGTAACTATTTCAGAATTGGGGACATTCCTGATTCTCAGCATGGAGGTCACTAATGAAAACATTGCTCTCTTCAATCTGTGAACTCCTGTGATGAAAGTAGTCATCTTCTTCAAAGGATCAGCATGGGGAAACTGAGTCAGCTCAATACTTGAAATTGCACATGACACCCCATACACTTGATCACATTGGAACCCTATGAGGTGAGTTGGGCAGGTACTATTCCCTGCATTTTGTAACTGAAACTTGGAGTCAGACTTGCCCAAGGTTGACTTCAGCCCCAGTCAACCCCAGTCTTCAGCTCTTCCCCCAGTGTAGGCTACAGTAAATCTTTGGACTAGAAGAGAAGATGAGATGGGAGTAGAATGAGCAAAGTTGAAGTGGAGTTAACTAGGAAAGATTTTAAAGCAAATCACAACAAGGGAGCTGAGAAGGTGAAGTCAAATGAGAGGAGAACAGGGTAAAAGAAGAAAGTGAAGTAAACTGTGGGTGGGCTTTGCTCAGATCCTCTCATGAGTCACCACAAGTGCTGCTTCCAGAGTTTCGCTAAAGCATTTGAGGTGTTAACCAGCAGAAAATAACCCTCCTGGGAGGAGCAGCACTACTGGCTGGCTGGCCTCTCACTGGTTCCTATAGGGGGCAGTCCAACACTGCAGGTGTCTGAGTAGGCTCCAGCTTGAACAGTCCCCAGTGAGGCTAAAATAGCAAGAACCCAGGACAACATCCTGGGGATAGGCTTAACATTTAAGAGGCAAGCAGAAGAAAGGGATCCTGAAGAGGAAAGTGAGAAGGATCCGTCAGCTAGATAGAAGGGAGTCTAAGAGAAAGTAATATCTCAAAAAATAAGGGAAAGAACTTCAAAACTGTATCCAAATTAGCAGAAAGTGTGTCCGTTGCATTTAGTAATTGTGTAGTCACTAGTAACGTTGACCTTGATGAGAGCCATTTTAGTGGAGGCAAAAGCCAGATTCTCCTTTCCTCTTCTCCTTTCCCCTCCCTCGCTATATCTACTGGATGTCTCTTGAGCTATATCTGAGGCTGTAGAAATGAAAGCCACATTACTACCTGCTTTTAAGCAACTCATAGTCTCATGGAGGAAATAGACAGAGAAGCAAAGCATTAAAATGTGGTTGTGAAATGGGGAACATAGGCCACTTAATACAAACTGTGTGTGGTCAGAGGAGGCTGCTGAGAGATAAGTGAATAGGTATGGCTCCTTTGTAGAAAACGGGAAGTGTATTATGTAAGGAAGATGAACATGGATAATATCTGAGAAGCCCAGAGAACTGAGGATATTTTAGTGTGGCTGAAATAAGGAAAAGACTGGAAAGGAAACCAGGTCCAGATGGCTAAGGCTTTAGTGTACATGATCAGGAGTTTGGATTTTATCCTGAAGCCTTTCAAGTGGAGGTAATTAAAGGGTTTTGAGCAGATGAGTGATATACTTCAATTCACAGATTAGAAAGAGAACTCATGAAGAGGAGAATGAGACTAGAAGCAAGGAGACATTAGAAAGCTACTGGAAGAAGCCAGCTAAGGAATAATGAACACCTTAGCTGAAGCAGGGGTGGTGGATGAAGAGAAGTCAAAATAGCAGAACTTGATACCTGGTTTTGTACGGGAGCAGATGGAGAGAGAAAAGTTAGTCTGGCTGCTGGCTTCAGGGTGATCAATTCAGTGGATAGGAGAGGGGACAAATTGGGATATGAGAGATGATAAGATTAAGATGTTTAAGATACAGTTGAATATATGGATCTGGGGCTCACGAGAGAGATTTGAACTATGTACCAGCTATATAAATTATCAGCACACAAATTTTGGTGAAGTCATACCATGTACAAGAATGAACTCTCTTGGAAAGAACATGTGAAGTGGAAAGGTAGTTGAGAAGGGAATCCCTTGTGTCTTAGTTCATCTGGGCTACCAAAACAAAACAAAACAATACCATAGACTGGGTGGCTTAAACAACAAACGTTTAATTTTCACAGTTCTGGAGGCTGGGAAGTCGAAGATCAAGGCATCAGCAGATCTGGTGTCTGGTGAGGGCCCACTTGCTGGTTCATAGATAGCTGTCTTCTTGCTGTGTCCTCATATAGTGGAAGAGGGGAGGAAGCTCTCCGGGCCTCTTATAAGGGCACTAATCCCATTATGAGGGCTCCACCATCATGACCTAATCATTTCCCAAAGGTGCCACCTTCTCATACCATCACTTTGGGGATTAGGTTTCAATATATGAATTTGAGAGGGACACAAGCATTCAGTCTCTAGCATCCTGGTAATACCAACATTTAAGGAATGGTAATGGAAGAGGCATACACAAAAGGAGATTAAAAGAATTTACTAGAAAAATAAGAGGAAATTAGAGCATTTTAAGGGAAGTCAATAGGAAATAGGAGAATTTGAAGAATTGAGATGTTAACAATGTCAAATGCTGCAGAAATGAAATGTAATAAGGTTATGGAGATGTGTCCATTGCAAGATATATAAACAGGTAATTTACAGAATAAGAAAATGCCCAATAAACATAAAAAATGCATATTCGTATTAGGAATCAAGGAAATGCAAATTAAACAAATAATGATAGTATTGTCCATCAAATTGGAAAAAATAATTTAATGGATAGATTCCAGTGATGACAAAATTAGAGGAAACTAGACATGTACACTCTTTCTGGGAGTATAAATTGGTGCAGTCTTTTTGGAAGGATATTTGATGTTACTCGTCAAAATTTTAACTACATAATACCCTTGGTACTCTGTTCTACTTGTAATAATCTACATGCAAACATACTGGCACAATTGCACAAGGGTAAATGAAACATAACATGATGTTCATTACAACATAATTTATAATTAAAGAAGTTGGAAATAACCTACAAATGCCAGTCAATAGTAAGTTGGGTGAATAAATTATGGTATAAACATACTGTGGGACAATATGGAACTGTAATGCAAAAGAAGACAGAACAGAATGTATTGATCTAAAAGAAATGTCCGTCATATATTGTTGAGGAAAAAAATTGCAGACAAATACATATGATAGACTCCTATTTTTGTTAAAATCTGTGCTTGTGGGGAGGGTTGTGCATAATATGGTTTGTATGCATATAAAAAGATCTGAAATAATTTACATAAAACTGGAAACTCATGCCTAACTCAGGGACAAGGTGGAAAGTTTGAGTAAAGCTTTTACCCTTTATTATTTGATTTTTTTACAATAAGCCTTCTTATTCTCTTTTCCTATTCTTATCTGTTACTATGTATTCAAAAAGAGTAAGTCTCCATTGGATTTAATAAATCATCAATTTCAAATGATTTGTGAGAAAAATCTTAGTTTGCATTGAGTTGAAAAATAAATGAGAAGTGAACAAGTGGGTACAGGAAGTCTAAACTTTACCAAAAAAAAGTGGTGAACAGTGTGAAGAGAAAGAGGCAAGAGCAACTTCTGGACTGGCCAAAGCCTGTCATCCACCACTCAGCCCCACCCAGCGTTTATGTCCTACCACCACCGCCACCATGCCCAAGAGCAAGGTTCATGGGATGCTAAAGGTGATAAAGTCAAGACAGACCGCTGAGAAGGACCACAGCTCATCTGCTAAACCCTCTCCTGCAAAGCTAGAAACCAAACCTAAAAAGGCACTTGCAAAGAAAGGAGAGAAGATACACGAAGGGGAAAAGGAGAAAGCTGATGCTGGCAAGATTGGAAAAACCCTGCAAAAAAAAGAGAGTCCAAACTGACCAGGCAGGAAAGGCTGAAGAGGCTGGAGCTCTTACATGAGGTACACGTGGTTTTGATACACAGATACTTTTGTGGCTGCACTGTTTGAAATTCCATTTTTCATCAGGTTTTATAAAAATGCAGAGTTTTGTTTTAAGTTCTTTTAAAGTGATGTTGTTAGAATGCTTCATTATTTTGTGGGGAGAGGTGAAAATGTCACTAATAGAAAGTGTCAGAATCAGATTGAAATGGAGGAAAACAACTTTCCCTTCTAGTTGTTTGAAAGAACTCTTGGTTCCAAAGAGGAGCCACTCCCTAATGTTGACACACGTCAGCCACTTGGCACCAAGATCTCTTTATGTAGGGAAACATTTTTTTTTTTATCTTCTCCTCTTCCTTAAGCCCAAAGATGCCCTCCCAAATCAAACATATTGGACACCAGAACAAGGCAATCTGGAACCTTCCAGTGACAATATCTAAAGGGCATCACTCAAGCTGTGAGTCCCTTTTATCATTGTGGAGACTGAGAATTCTGTTCTTTTTATTTTATTTTATCAAAATTAAAGTTGACTCATGAAACGTTTGCAAACTAACTGAAAGTGGCTCCAAGGGTGTTTTGGGCCCAGCTGAAGTGGATCCCATGGATCTGTCCAGGCACCAGCCCAAGTAGTGATGTGAGTTCCCCAGTAGAACTCAGTGTGGCTGGAAGAAACTCACAGCAACCCTTCCCCACTGGGGGCCTACCAATTTATTCTAAGGATTCAGTGTGCATTGGTTCAGAGCCCCAGACACCGACTGAGTCATGTTAGCCAGAGTGTGGTGATGCCTTATCAGATGAAATATAAATAAGCCTGAACTGAGGCAAACACCCCGTGAAATAATGAGAGAGAAAAAGTGAGAGAGAGAGAGAGAGAGAGAGAGAGAGAGAGAGAGGAGAGAGAGAGAGAGAGAGATATCTGCAACTGGTTCCAGACAAAGGGCTCCTAAAATCCTTGTAAATGGGGGTGATAGGAGCATCTTTCATTCTAACATTTGGTTTTTGACCTCAGTTCCTAGCACAGAGCTCCTAAAACCCTTGCAATTTCCTAGGCGATAAAGTGCTAGGAGCAACTTTTGTTCTAATATTTGGTCTTTGACGCTGGCTCCTGACACAGAGCTCCTAAAACCCTTGGAATGTCCTGGGTGATTGAAGTGTCTTTTGCTCTAATGAGGTGACTCTTGTTGGGCTCCTGGATGGGGGCTGGTCACCAGGAAGACCAAGCTATGATTAGAAACTTGGAATTTTCAGCCTCATCCCCCATTCTCCAGAGAGAAGAGAGGGGTGGAAAATGGAGTTAAAATTGATCGTGCCTAGGTGATGAAGGCTCCATAAAAGTCCTAACAGTATGGAGTTCAGGGAGCTTCCAGGTTGGTGAACACATCCACGTACCAGGAGTGTGACATACCCCAACTCCATGAGGACAGAAGCTCCTGCTCTTGGGACCCTCCCAAACCTTGCCCTATGTATCTTTTTATCTGGCTATTTTTTTTTTGATGAGTAAATTCTTTATTTGGAACTCAATTTTTAATTATTTTCCATTTTCTGTTTTTCAACTGTATTGAGGTTTAATTGACAAATAAAATCGTAATATATTTAAAGTGTACAAGGTGATGATTTGATACACATATACATTGTGAAAGCATTTCCACAATTGAGTTAATTAACATATCCATCACCTCACAGATTTACCTTTGTTTTTATATGTATCTTTTTATCATATTCTTTATAAGGTAAATACAAGTGTTTCCTTGAGTTCTGTGAGCTGTTCTAGCAAATAAATCCAAGGCGGGGGGGAGGAGGGTGGTCACGGGAACCTCCAATTTGGCAGAAGTTGTGGGTAACTTGAGGATCTGCGACTTGCAGTTGGCTTCTGAAGTATGGGGCAGTCTCGTGGGACTGAGCCTTTAACCTGTGGGGCCTGCACTAACTATGGTTAGCGTCAGAGCTGAATTGAATTGTGAAACACCCAGCTGGTGTTACAGAGAATTGCTTGATGTGGGAAACCCCCACCCCCACCACATATCTGGTGTCAGAAGAGTTGTGAGTGTGGTAGTAGTGTGAGAGTAAAGGAGTAACACACAGGAGGAAGAGTGGGTTTTTCCCACTCACACCCCATTGATCTTTTCCTCCCATGTATTGAGAATGCCATCTGGACCTTAATGGTCTTGCTTAGAAGATACCCTTCTCCAAAATGTCTTGGCCATCTTTCTCTTCTTGGCTCACTCTTTACTTCCCTTCTGTTCTGACTGGATAAGTCCTCCGATCTATTCTGGTAATCTGATCACCATTTGTGTATTTACATGTGTAGATGGTTATTTATTCAACTTGTGTTTATTCAGGTCACTTTTTGTAACTGGAAGAACAAATATAGTTTTATGTCTCCTCCTGCCTGATGAACACCTTTAATATAGCAAAAGCCCGGATGACATTTGGAAAATCCTCAGCCTGTGGATGTGGCCAGATGTGACAATATCTTTTCTCCGGCATGGATGGTAAATTGTGACTATTTGGTAATCGACTGTATGAGAGTATTCTTTGACTACATTCTCCCAAACTTGACAAACCTGAAAACCTTTCAGAATCAATTTGCTCCCATGTTCCAGCCCATTGCATGTCCCTGAATTAAAAATGGGACAATACATTAGCATCGAGTACATGCACAATATACACATCCAATGCCCTTCTGAGAATAGGAAATCGGATGATATGGTCTAACGTGGTTTACAACATTCTATAGGAAAACGTGTTCTGAATGCTGAACAATTAAATTGCAAAATAATATCATTAGTTTATTCCCAAAAGGTGGAAGGTAAGGAAGACTGAGGAAAAATTACAGGATATGGCAAAGTTGGGGGAAAAGAACTACTGTCTAATAAGCACATGAGCCAGACTTTGGACAAGGGGCTTGACCTATATTATCTCATTTATTCCTCAAAGGGACTCTAGGAGGTAGGCATTATTGTCCTCGTTTTACAGATGAAGACACCAAGGATCAGAAAAGTCAAGATAGTCACATTTAAATAACTAGTAAGAAATGAAGTTGGAATTCGATTCAAGTGTGTTTATATCACTCCAGGCTGCTTAGGAGATTGTGCAAGACCTTGGAGAAGGTAAATCCCATTGTCCAGTGGGAGCTAAAGCTATGTTGTAGAAGATTGAGTAGGAAATATGTAGGCAGGACAAGGAGGCAGTGATGGAGACTACAGGTTTGAGTGTTGTTGACTGTCATCACACCAGACATACGGTGTCTGGCCTCAGCCTCACTCTCTTCAGTGTTGCCAATAATGCTTTTACTTGTCCCTTATCCTCAGAGACTATTGCAAACCTTCACACCCTCCTCAAGTAGTCCATCACATCTCATCTCCCTTTCTAAGTTGATGATCTTGCCTACCCCGCAGATATGATTGAGGCCCTCAATCATGAAAATTAGTCAACTGCATGCCCCACAGAAAAATGAATTTATGTATGCCACCTTAACCTTGCTTCCACCTGTCTCAGAAAGAGTAGTGTCTGTCTGTAGTGGTAGCGATAAGAATGCTCAGTTTTCTCTCACCATTTTTCTTTCCTGCAATACGTTTATTGTTCCCAGATATCTGGCATCTATGAAAAATAATACTAAGAGTTTCAAGAAAAAATACCCTGGACTCAAACATTAATGCTCCGGACATAAGACTTTGGCATAGACATTGGTTGTTACTGGCAGTGGTAGTGGTGTCTTTGGTAGGTGATACTGTCAAGCAGCAACAATCATGACATTAGGCATCAGCAGTAAGCCAGAGCAGAGCAAGAAGAAAATAGTAGATGCTCTGAGTGCTATTTTGTGGAGCACATATGAGACCTTGGACTAAGGACTTCACTTCTCTGATCCCCGATTTCGTATTTCACAAATGGGCATAATAATAATATCTATATCACAGGGTTGTGGTGATACTTCTCTCATTTTTCAAACGAAACAAAACTCTTCTTGAGTCTGCATTCTCCTTCTTTCCTCCCTTTAGAAATCTGGTTCTTTGAAAGAAGATTCCACAGGGTGCCGGCCCAGTGGTGCAAGCGGTTAAGTGCGCACTCTCTGCCTCGACAGCCTGGGGTTTGCAGGTTCAGATCCTGAGTGCGCACAGACGCACAGCTTGTTAAGCCATGCTGTGGTGGCGTCCCATATAAAGTAGAGGAAGATGGGCACGGATGTTAGCCCAGGGCCAGTCTTCCTCAGCAAAAAAAAAAAAAAAAAATGAAGAGTCTGCAATCACTGCCTCTGTTTCCTCGTCTCCTATCCAGTTCTGAATCCAAAGAAGACAGGCCTCTGCTCTCCCCAAGTCCCTGAAACTATGATTTTCTGGTGCCAAATCCAATGGCCATTTTTAGCCCTCGTCTTCCTGGGCCTCTCCTCAACATCTGACCTATTGATCACTCCTTCCATAGAACTTTATGTACTCTTTTCTCCACGACACCACTTCTGCTTTTCTTCTACCTCTCTGATTCTATTTCCTGTATTCATTCTTATTACTGGTATTTCCCCAAATTGTGTCCTTCATCCTTTTTCTTCTCATATCTGGTCCCTGAATGATGCACTGTGTTTTCTGTGGCTTCATTTATACCCCATCATATTATTCATGAGGGAATTTTTCTAATATCAAGAAGAGAAAGTTGATATCAATATAGGAAATTGGCATACCAATCTAAATATGCAGTGAATTTAGCTCATTCAGTTAGTGCCCTAACAACTACAACTTCACAAGAATGGTATATTTTTTGTACATCTAAGAATGTTCCTCTTTTTTCACGTGTATAAAATGACAACTTGGAATGGCTATAGAATTCTTGGGTCATAATCTCCATCCTCCTCAATTCTACAGATATTATTGAAGTCTTTTATGACATTTTTGAGGTAGAAAGTAAAAATTACAGGCCTACTCTTGCTGGTGGTGCTCCCCTACCAAGCCATCTAACTGTGGAAATCACCACTGTTTACCTCCTGGACGTATTGCTCCCTCACAGGAGAGTGAGTCTCAAGGCAGCTCTCACTCTTGTCTGGTCTATCCAGCTTTATCTCTAACAAGTATGCCAACCCAGGGATGGTTTCCTTCCAAGTCTGGGAGGTAATCTCTAGACCCTTGGAGTATCAAGCATAATGCGAGTGTCTTTGTTTGCCAGGGGACTTGCACCAGCCAGATAATAAGAATGTGATTTAGGGTAGGGGATTTGAGCCACATAAAAAATGTGATTTAGGGTGGGGGCTTTTCATCATACATATCAGCTCAACCTCCTGAAAGGCTGAAAATTGAGATCAGCTGTATGGGTGCCTAAATGATGAAACCTCAAAACTGACTCTACACCAAGACTTGGGTAAGCTTCCTTGATTGGCAATGCTCCATGAATATTGTCACACATCATTGCCAGAAAGAGTTAATGCTGTCCATGACTCCATGGGAAGAGGACAACTGGAAGCTCCATGTTTGAAACCCTCCTGGACTCTGCCCCAATGTGTCTCTTCCCCTGGTGGATTTTAATCTGTATCCTTCCCCTGTAATAAAGCATAACCATGCGTATTACAACTTTTAGTGAATTCTATGAGTCCTTCTAGTGAATTATCAAAATTAAGTGTAGTTTTGGGATGTCCTTGAACTTGCAATTAGGGTCAGAAGTTAGGGAGTTCTTAGGGACTTCCCTCGAACTTCACCGTTAGCTAACCTTTGCAGATCCTTTCTGGAGGTTAATGAAGTATACACAGAGGTACCAACACCTTCTTCCCCTTTGTATCTTCCAGAATTGCAGGCATCCTCAATCATCAGAAGGGGGAGTTCATGACAAAGGGGTTAAAACAATGGTCTCTACTTTTCTGTGAATGTACTAAAAGGAATTAAATTGCATTCACCGTTATCACACTATTCTCTTAGTCACACTCTGCTGCTCCCATTATTTGAGTAGAACTGTTTATAATTCTGACCATGTATTTATATTCCCAAGAGGTAAATTTCTTGCATGTTCCAGTAAACATGCCATCTCACTTAAAGATAAACAAAATTGACAAACTTTCATTTGGAATAAGAAAAAAGAGAGAAGATTCAAACAAATAAAAACAGAAATGAAAGAGGAGACATTACAACTGACACCACAGAAATACAAAGCATCATAAGAGACTACCATGAACAGAGCTTCCATGCCCTCTCTAGGTGTACCACTCTCCCCACATCTCCACATGTTCACCAACCCAGAAGCTCCCTGAACCCCGTCCTTTGGGGTTTTTATGAAGGCTTCATTACATAAGCATGATTGATTAAATCATTGGCCATTAGCGATTGAACTCAATCTTCTGCCCCCTTTCCTCCCTGGAAGTCAGGGGGTGGGAACTGAAAGTTCCAACCATCTAATCACATGGTTGGCTCCACTGTCAACCAGCCTCCATCCTCAGGTGCTTTCCAAAAGTTAACTCATTAACAACAAAAGACACCTTTATCACTCTCAACACTTAGGAAATTCCACGGATTTGAGGAGCTGTGAGCCAGGAACAGTGGATGAAGACCAAATATATATTTCTTATTATAAATCACAATATCACAGAGGCAAAGATCTGTATACTGAAAATTACAAAACATTGATGAAAAAAATTGAAGAAGACATAAATAAATAGAAAGATATTCCTTGTTTGTGGATTGGAAGAATTAACATTCTTAAAGTGTCCATACTACCCAAAGCCATCCATGGAGTCAATGAAATCCTTATCAAAATGCCAGTGGCATTTTTCACAGAAAGAGAAAAATTTACATGGAACCACAAAAGACCATGAATAGCCATAGCAATCCTTACCAATTTTCTAAGCCATAGCAAGCCATAGAGAAAGGAGGACAAAGCTGGAGGCATCACACATCCTGATTTCAAACTTTATTACAAAGCTATGGTAATCAAAACAGTATGGTACTGGCATAAAAACAGACACATACACTAGTGGGATAGAATTGAGAGCCCAGAAATAAATGCATGAGTATATGGTCAACCAATATTTGACAAAGGAGCCAAGAACACTCAATGGGGAAAGGATAGTCTCTTCAATAAATCGTGTTGGGAAAATTGGTTATTCACATGCAAAAGAAGGAAATTGGTCTCGTATCTTAACAACTCACAAAAATTAACTCAAAATTGATTAAAGACTTAAATTAAGACCTGAAACTGTAAAACTCCCAGAAGAAAACAAAGGGAAAACCTTTTGAAATTGGTCTTGGTGATGATTTATTGGATATGACACCAATAGCACAAGCAACAAGAGCAAAAATAAACAAGTCGTGCTACAACAAACTAAAAAGCTCCTGCACAGCAAAAGACACAATCAACTAATTGAAAAGGCAGCCTACTGAATAGAAGAAATTATTTGTAAACCATCTATCTGGTAAGGGGTTAATATCCAAAATCTATAAGAAACTCATACAACTTAATAGCAAAAAAACAAATAATCTGATTAAAAAATGGGCAGACAACATGAAAAGACATTTTTCCAAAGAAGACATACAAATGGCCAACAGGACCGTGATCTATTAGCTTCATGAACTTGGATGTCAAAATCTATCCTCAGATTTGGGAAGTTCTCAGCCGTTACTTCTTTTTTTTTTTTTTTTTTTTTTTTTAACATGTTTTCTTTGGTGAGGAAGATTGGCCATGAGCTAACATCCATTGCCCATTGTCCTCTTTTTGCTGAGGAAGATTGGGTCTGAGCTAACATCTGTGCCCATCTTCCTCTATTTTATATGTGGGATGCCTGCCACAGCATGGCTTGAAAAGAGGTGTGTAGGTCTGTGCCTGGGATCTGAACCTGTGAACCCTGGGCTACTGAGGCGGAGTGTGTGAACTTAACCACTATGCCACCAGGCTGGCCCCCCGTTACTTCTTTAAATAAGCTTTCTGCCTCTTTCTCCCTCTCTTCTCCTTCTGGTCTCCAATAAGGCATAGATTGTTTCTTTTAATGGTATCCCATAATTCACGTAGGTTTTCTTCACTCTTTTTAATTATTTTTTCTTTGTTTTCCTCTGACAGAATGATTCAAATGACCTATATTCTAGTTCACTAATTCTTTCTTCTGTTTAGTTAAGTCTGTTATTGAAGCTCTCTATTGAATTCTTCAGTTTAGTTATTGTATTCTCCAATTCTAGGATTTCTATTTATTTGTTTTTTTTAATGGTTTTTATTTCTTTGTTGACCTTCTCATTTTGTTCATGCATTGTTTTCCTAATTTCATTTAGTTGTCTATCTGTGTTTTCTTATAGTTCACTGAATTTCTTAAAGAAGATTATTCTGAATTCTTTGTCAGACAGTTCATAAATCTCCATTTCTTTAGGGTCAGCCATTGGAACTTTATTAGTTTCCTTTGGTGGTGTCATGTTCCCTGGATTATTCATATCCTTGTGGCCTTGCATTGGTGTCTGCACATTTGAGAAATTAGGCATCTCTCCCAGTCTTTCAATATTGGCTTCAGCAGGCAAAGCCCTTCACCAGTCAGCCTGTCCAGAGATGATGGGTGGCCCTGCTGCTGGAATCCTTGGACTGGCAAGTCTGGTGCCTGGGTCAGCAGGTAGGCAGGCCTGGTGCTTGGGTACACTGGTGCCTGGGTTCATGGGTCAGGCCTGGAGCCTGGGTTCACTGGTTAGGCCTGGTGCATGAGTCTGTGGCGATGAGACTGGGACCTGGGTCCCCATGGGCAGACTGGGATCCTGGGACCACAGGGGCCAACCAGGTGCTGGGGACCACTGTGATGGGCCTGGCATCTGGGTCCGTGGGTACCAGTCAGGTGCTGGGGTGAGCCAGGAATCTGGTTTTGAGGGAGCCATCCTGGAGGCTGGGACTGTGAGGATTGGCTTGGAGCTAGGGCGAGACTTGAGCCTGGGGCCGTGGGAGTTGGTCTATAACCTGAGGCCTCAGGAGCTGGCCTGATGGTTTGTTCTGAGGGAACTCGTCTGGCACTAGAGCAGGCCAGGATCTTGGATCTGCAGGAGCTTGTCTGAAGTCTAGGTCTTCGGGGGTGGGCTTGGCACTGGAGTGGGCCAGGGGCCTGGAGTTGCAGTAATATGCCTGGTTCTGGGCCCAGCTGGGAGCCTGGGTTCACACAAACCTGCCTGGAGCCTAAGTTCATGGGAGCAGGTTGGGAGTCTGAGGCCATAGAGCCACCTGGGGCCAGGGGAGCTGGCCTGCTCTAGGATAGGCCAAGAGCCTGGAGTCACTGGAGTCTGGCCAGAATCCTGGTGTCATGGGATCTGCCTGGGGCCACTGGAACTAGCTGGTGCCATGGGAGCCACCTAGGGCCACGGGATCTGGATGGTGCTGGGGGCTTGGGCTCGTGAGAGCCTGCCAGGAGCCCTCTGGGAGCCTGGAACCATGGAAACTGCCTAGGGCTGCAGGAGCTAACCTGGTGCTGGAGTGGTTGAAAACCTGGGTCCATGGTAGCTGACCTGGTGCTGGTTTCATGGTAGCCCACCAGGAGCCAGGGTTCACAGGGGCTGATTGGGAGCCTGGGGCCTCAGTAGCTACTCAGGGCCGTGGGAATTGGCTGGCACTGTGGTCGGCCAGAAGCCTGGGTTTTCAGGAGGCTGTCAGGAGCCTGGTGTCATGGGAGCCACCTAGGGTTGCAGGAGCCAGCAGGCACCAGAGTGGGCCAAGGGCCTGAATTCAAGGGAGCCCACTGGGAGCTACCTAGCGCTATGGGAGTTGGCCTGGTGCTGGGACAAGCCAGTGCTGGGGTCCACAATGATATCAGGTGCTCACTTCATTCTCCTTCTCTGTGAAGCAGAGTGTCTCTGTCCACGCTGGGCTGCTTGGGCTTGGGGAAGGGGTGATGGAGGTAAGTGAATCTAACTTTCCTACCCTTTTCAATGCATCTTTTCTTATTTCTGTGCTTCACCAAGGTACTATAATCCTTCACCTGGAATCCTTAGCTTTCGTGAAGGTATTTTCGTGCCTGGATAGTTATTGAAATTGATGTTTCTGGGAGAGGGTGGGTGCTGGAAATTCCTATACCACCATCTTGCTGATGTCAGTCCTTGTTTCTTCTAAGACTGGATTTTTCTATACACTCAGTAGTCCCCAATACCTGTGTGTTCTTTTTGTGAGTTTTCACTAACAGTAACTCTGCATTTAGTTGCGCAGTTTAGCCGTGGAGTCAACACTGACTGCTTACGTGAGATCAGAGTTGGTCACAGCTTGTCAGGGGCATGTGGTGGTAGGCTCCTCCAGCATGCTTTGAATTTTTAGTATTAATTGGATGTGACTTTCATCTTAATGTGTTCACATTGCCTGTCTTCTTTACATAAAAATATAGTGTTTTCTATAAAAACCACCCTTAATTTCCACAAAACAGCTCCCAAAATATTTTTAAAATCTTTTTGTACTAATTTGCACAGCTGCTAAGCAATTGACAAATGTTGAGCTTCTTCCAAGCTCTTTTTTTTTTTTTGAGAAAGACTTACATTATACAATCACACATCGCTTAAAGGTGGCAATATGTTCTGAGAAATGTCGTTAGTTGATTTCGTCATTGTGCGAACATCATAGAGTCTACTTAGGCAAACTTAGGTGGTACAGCGTACTACACACCTAGGCTGTATGGTACTAATCTTATGGGACCGCCATTGTATACGTAGTCCGTTGTTGACTGAAATGTTATGCAGTGTGTGACCGTATAAAATACAATGTCAAAATTTACAATTGATAGCATGAGCCTTGTGAAAATGGAGACTAAATGTAGTAGACATCTCCATGGTTGTCAACCCCCACACACCCTTCAGCCCGCCACCAACCTCCCCCATCTCTCCTGCCCAAGCCTGGCACATGGCACACACACCTGTGTCAGCAGAGGGCAGCAAAGAGTTGGAGAATCTGAGAGGAAGTATCAGTTAGGGGTGCTGTGGCCTGCCAGAAGGGATCAGGTGGCTTTTCTGCAGTGGGGAAGGAACTGGAACATCCACATGGACAGTACAGGGCAAGTGGAAAGACAGGCCAGGCATGTGGCTCACCAGCGTCCCTCACATGAAGACTGGGACTAGGACTCCATCTGTTTATGTCTAAGGCCCAAGGCCTGGCTCTTTATAAGTGCTTAGAAGCTATTTTAAATGAATTAATTAAAATAATAGCTAATGTTTACTGAGAACTTACTGGGAGGTGGTCTCTATGCTATTTTAATGTGGATTATCTCATTTAATACTTACAATCTTGTGGACTAAGTACTATGGTCATCCCCGTTTCCCAGATGCGGAACTGAGGCATAGAGCATGGAAGTCAACTCGCCCAAGGCCAAACTGAGAGGGAGGGACAGAACCAGGACTCAAATCTAGGCAGTGTGGCTGGAGCATCTGTGTGCTTGTCCACTCACTGGGCAATACTGTCAGAGTAAGAGAAGGAGAGGCAGGAGTCAGACAGAGGGGAGGAGTGAGCACGGGGGTGGTGCTGTGAGTAATGTGGAATATGGACCATCTGTGGGTAAATGGGTTGACAATGAGCACATTGGACATTTCTTACATCACCTCCTCCCCTCTGTCCCATCTTCTCAAAGGGGTTGAATGAAGAGAAGCCTTGTAATTGTTTTCTCCTCCAACCAAGTCTGGAAATGATCGTATGTTAAAGCAGGAGAAATGGAGATTATACCCAGAGAAGAATCACGTTCTGAGATACTGGTGTGAAAGATCAGCAGAGAGAGGGTCTGGGACCAGCCCTACCTGAAAGGACTCTACTTTCCAGTCCTTTGGGATTGAAGGATGTTCCATTGCTGCAGGCACAAGACCTGGGGTACCCAAGGCTCCTCTGCTTTCCTTTCCTCTGTCCTACTTTTCATATTTCAGAAGTTGTGAAACTGAACTAGGATAGCTCTGAGCTATAGATATCTGAATAAATTCCCAAACTCAGTGAAACCTCCAGGAGCCCGCACAGAACAGCTATTACAGGACTGTCCCCTCCCGCTGACACCCTATATGCCCTGTAGTCACTACCGTATTGCCCTTTAGAGTTACAAAGTGCTTTCGCATCCATTCTACAGTTTTGACCCCACAGCAACCCATGAGGTAGGCAAGAGAAGGCAGCTTTATTCTGATTTTACAGGTGAAGAAACTATGAATCACAGGAAGTGAGATGACTTGCAGTGGCGGACCCTCCATTAGAACTACTCTGTGCCCCAATAGCCCCTTCAACTTCACTCGTCACAGTCTTTGCCCTCTGCATTGTAACTGTTGCCTTGTGTATATATTTCCTCCAGCAGAGTATGGTTTATTTGAAGGCAGACAAATATCTTTCAATTATATTTTCAACACATAATATGGTGGGTGATACAAGTCGTGTTAATGACAAATGAAGAGCACCAGAGTTTCGGTCCAGTGCCTCCACCATAGTACTTGAGGTAGATCTTTAGGTGTTCGGGGTCAGTGTGTAGGAGTCTGGTCACACCAGGCACTGTCCTGGGCACAGGAAAGGGGTAACCCTTTTTCCTAGGATCCCCTTCCCCTAAGGACATGACACGTGATTGGCAGCACCCAGAGAGAGAATGTGAGTGAAAGAGCATGACAACTGGAATGAGCAATAGAGATATGAGATCTAATAATGATTCTCTCACCTCTGCCAATTAGAAGTGACTTGTAGAAACTGGGGGCAGTTTTAGGAAAGCACAGCCATAGACTCATAGCCAGCTGATCTGAACAGGACATGACAATCAGCAGAGCCCAAACTCGTGAGTGGGCAGGAGGGGAACCAGTGCCCACAGAGGAAAGAGATGTGATACCAGCTTCAGGCACTGGGCTTGAAGGTTTCAATGGGTAGCTCTGCTAACAGGAGTGTCGACTCTGTGGCTAAGTTGCAGGGAAGCCACCAGCCGATAAATAGAAGTAACACTTGGGGGCTGGTCAGGTGGCATAGCTGTTAAGCTCACGTGCACGCTCTGCTTTGGCGGCTTGGGGTTCACAGGTTCAGATCCCAGACGTGGACAATTGCACCACTCATCAAGCCACGCTGTGGAGGCATCCCATACACAAAATAGAGGACAATGGGCGCAGATGTTAGCCCAGGGCTGATCTTTCTCAGCAAAAAGAGGAAGATTGGCAATGGATGTTAGCTCATGGCCACGCTTCCTCCCCCCCCAAAAAAAAAAAAGAAACAAATTTTCCCACGGTCTGCCCCTGGTTTTTATGAAGTCTCAAAGAATTAATTATTAAAATTATGTGCATTCCCAGGGACATTTTAAAACTAATATAAATATTTCAGAGTAAGTTGAAAGAAGCATTCTATTAAAGATGTCAAAAATTTGATCAAATCATGATTAAAATATATTAGTGAGAGGGGCCGGCCCGGTGGCGCAAGCGGTTGGGTGCACGCGCTCCGCTGCGGCGGCCCAGGGTTCGCTGGTTCGGATCCCGGGCGCGCACCGACGTGCTGCCTTGGCGAGCCATGCTGTGGTGGCAACCCATATAAAGTGGAGGAGGATGGGCACGGATGTTAGCCCAGGGCCGTCTTCCTCGGCAAAAAAAGAGGAGGATTGGCGGATGTTAGCACAGGGCTGATCTCCTCACAAAAAAAAAAAAATATATATATATATATATTAGTGAGAAAAGCATCAAAATGTTCCATACTTTTTTAGCTTGAAATTTAAAGTTATCTATTTTATATTTTAATGTCAAGCTTATATATTTTACAAAGGAAAAATTTAAATGACAATTGAATCCACAATCACATCATAAGAAAAGTGACTGCTATGCTTGTCCTATGGCCACTTTTGTATAGCTACTCTAATTATAGGTGTTTTGAAAAAGAAGTAACTATTGAAAAAGGTATTTTAGAAATTAGATGTGTTGTAACAGTACTGTCGTGGTTTAAAGCAACAACTACTTTGCACTGTGAGATGACACAGAATTCCTCCTAGAAATATAGAGGCATTATGTTTTTTATAAGTTTTCTCTAACCTCCCTAGGGTTTCTGAATCTTTCCTCACATTCTGCTCTGCACTGTACCAATCTCACAGAAGATGGAGTTCTGAGGTCCTGAGAAATCCCTCCGCTTTTCTGCTCCCAATTTTCCTCTCCAAATAGGAAGAAGGAAATGCTGGGTATCGTTCATAATTACTCAACTTTTATCTCTCAGGACACTCGTTCATTGCTCAGGACACTCGTTCATTCATTTAACACATGTAACGAGGATCTGCTATGTACCAGGCGCTATTCTAGTTGATGAGAATAGAGTGATGAACAAAATAGACAAAGTCCCTCTTCTTATAGTCCTTAAATTTTAGTGTGGTAGATCCTACGGGGAAAAAAATAAGGCAGGGTAAGCGTATAGAGAGTAAAAGATCAAGGAGTGATGTTTTATTGAGAGGACAAGGAAGCCCTCTCTAATAGGTAATATTAAGTAACTCTTTTTAAGGAAGAGATAGCCATGTGGATATCCGGGGGAAGAGCCTTCCTCTAGTGCAAAGGCTCTGAGGTGGGAGCCTGCTTGGGGTATTCAGAAACAGTGAGGTGGTTAGTGTGACAGATGTGGAACAAGCTAGGGGGAATGAGCTAGGAGAAGACAGAAGGTAGCCAAGAGCCCACCATGTAGGGTCTTGGAAGCCCTGGAAAGGACTTTGCATTCCATCCTAATTGATACAATAAACAACTGGCAAGCAGAGGAATAACATGATCTGATTTATGTGTTAAAAGTATCACTCTAGTGTCCTGTGAAAAATAGATTATAGGGACCAAAGTAGAAGCAAGGAGATTAGTGAGGTAATCATTGCAATAGCCTAGGCAAGAGATAGTAGTGGTGAAGGTCGGTAAAGGTGTTAAGAAGTTGGTGGGTTCTGGGCATTTTCCAAAGTGGAGCCAATAGAATTTGCTGATGAAGGGATATGGGATATGAGAAAGTGGAGTCAAAGATAATTATAACTTTCTTGTGTGAAAAACTTAATGACTAGTTCTATAATTTATTGAGATAAAGAAGACAAGTGGAGGAGGAGGTAGAGGGTAGGGAAGAGTCAGGGAGAGGGGAAATTCCTCCCTACCCTTCTAGATTCTTTTGGCTAGTCAAATAATTTAAATGACATAAGGCAGACATTTTTCCCTTTAACAAGGGAAAAAAAAATTTAATTACGTACATGTAGGGAATCCACATAAACATGAGAAAGTCTAAAGACAGTCAGGTAAAATGAGGCATATATGTCATTCTGGGTTAAGGAGAATGGGGTAGGAGTCTGGGACTTCAAAGGGAAGGAAGGCAATTCGCAGGAATATGAAAAAACCAAATGTTTGGTAAACAAATGTTTGCTGGGCCTTACAGAAACAATGGAATACAGAGAAGAATTTTAACAGACTTTGCTAGGTTGCTCCCTGTCTGCCACACCTGTAGTTCTTTATGGTAATAGCTCCCTTCCTGGAACAGGTCCTCTACCTAAATTCTTTTAGGCAGTTAAGGGGAAGGTCCGAGTTTCTTCCTTTGTCTTTTGGGCCTTGACTGTTTTCAGCTTGAAATAATCTGCGTGCCAAAGTGGGACATCTTGGGGCAACTCATTCTGAACCCCTACAGTTGCAAGAGTTTGATTTGGCACACATGAAGTTTAAGGTGCCTGTTAGACATTCAAATGGAGTTGCTGAGTAGGTGGCTGGATATATAAGACTGGAATTCAGGAAAGAGGTCAGAGTTGGAAATAAAATTGGGTATTTCAAACCAAGGGACTGAATGAGATTGACTAGGAATTGGATTAGATAGAGAAATGAATGTCTAAAGACTGAACCTGGATACTTTTCAATATTTAATAGATTGGAGAGATTTGCAACATTGAGCAAGGGAGAATGAAAAGCCTTGGATAAGAGGGAACGGAGAGAATGGAGTTTCCTGGGCCAAAATGACTCAAGAAGTGGGAAATGGTTAATTACAAATGCTGCCGGTAAGTTTTCTTTTGCAAGGGCAATTATTTTCTGTTACAGCAGAGGCTTTCTTTTTTGGTTCCTCTTTCCAAGTGTATCTGATGGGGTGCCCCAGGAATTTTCACTGATCTCATTCCCCCTCATCCAGGCCCCTTCCCATCTTAAGATAGTTTCCTTCTATATCTTTCCAGAAACTTTGGCTTGGTCATTTCTAGGGCAAGGAAAGCCACGACATGAAGCACAAAAGGGAAACTGTTTGAATGAGGATGAAACATCTGCTCCAAAACTACTGCTGGGTCATTTTCTACAAAATACCTCCTTTCCAACTTCATTCTGTTTGCCAAGAATATCAGGAATCAAAATCACAACATTTCCAAACTACTGTTTCTACCATTGCCGCATTTGGTTTACAAATGAGTGATACTTCGTAATGGAAAAATCACTGGATTTGAAGTCACAATATGTGTTCCTATCCCGGCTCTGCTAATAAAATGCTGTGTAACCTTGGAGAAAATATTTCTCTGGCTCTTAATTGAACTAGGTCAAGATTAATAAACAAGTGTCAACCTGTGAGCCAAGTTAGAAAAATATCTTGTGGACAGTTACGGTTGTTTGCTGGAGTCCTGGCTCATGCTCTTATTAGTTCTCACAGTTTGTCTGCAGATTCTTTTAGATTTCCTATGTCAGCAATAACGTGATCTGAAAATAATGGTAATTTGTCTCACCTTTTCTAATCCACACACATCTTACTATTTTTCTTAACTCGTGGCTTTGGCCAAGTCACCAGTTAATTAACAAATAGTAGCAGCGACTGGAGAAGTTCTTGCCTTACTCCTGACTTTGACAGTATTGCTTCTAAAGGCTCAGCATTTAAGTATAATGTTTACTGTAGTGTCCTACAAATTTTTGAAATTATTAGTGAGGACTGAATTTTATCAAAGTTTTTATTATATCTTCTGAGGTGATCATAGGTTTTTTTTGCCTTTAGTCAATGTGATAGATTACACTGATAAATTTTTATAATGTTGGGCCACTCTCACATTTCTGGGATCAGTGACATTTGGTTGTGGTGTATTTTTATACACTGATGAATTTGATTTGTTAATGTTTCATTTAGGATCTTTGCAACTATGTTCATAAGATACTGTTCTATAATTTTCTTTTCTTGTTTTTGTATGATTTTGGTATCAAAGTTCCTTTCAGATGCATATATGCTCCCTTTTCCTCATGTATTATGGGTTTCTGCATCATTTCTCATTCATGGAAGTTGCTATCTTAATTTTGAGCAAGTTTGAGCAATTAATACATCTGAAAATATTTCATCTGTCTTTACTGTGTTTTTCAAGTCAGGTAAGGGAAGTATCTGTTTCGATTCAGTTCACCAATTAACAGAAAGTCCTTTTTAAAGATTTCACCATTATTTCAATGGACTCAGAAGAGACAAAGGATATTAAAACTCATGATTAGACTTTTCATCCCAGAGAAGATGAAATAGGCACATTTCTTTCTATTTTTCCCACTAAGTACAAATAAAAACCCTGAACATTATATATAAAATACAAACAAGGAGATTCTAAAAGGTGGATAAAAGAAGGGCTGGCTATGGACCTCTAGGTCTGAGGAATGATGTGACAGTTAGTTCCATGTTTGTTTTTTGTTACCTATATATCCTGGGCTGTGTGTTAGACAAGACTGTAACCCTGAATTGCCAATCCCAAGAAAAGCCTGTTCTCTCTTGGCAAAAGACTGGAAAAGAGACAGCTTAGCAAGACAGAAGCCTTTAAACAATAGCTACCGTAGTCAAGCCAAATAACATTGGAAAAATGTGAAGTCTCACTCCATCAGCAAAGGCCAAATAGAAAGCCTAGACTTCCACTCTCCCTTGGCAGTAAGGAGGAATCCCTCCTCCTCCCCACTGGGGTGATATCAGAAGAGGTTGAGTGGGAAGACTGCACTTCCATCCCCACCCTGAGGTAATGAGGCACTACTCATCCTTCTTGCTTGGGATGGTATTGAGGAAGGTCAAGTGGAGAGTCTGGATTTTCACAACCAGTGATAATAAGGTCACTCACTCCACCACCACAGTGTCAAAAATCACTCATCATAGCAAGAACTATGGAAATATCAACTTAAATTTTAAAAAGGCAATCAATAGGCACCAAAGCCAAGATGACATATGCTGGAATTATCTGACAAGGATTTTAAAGCAGCCATCCTAAAAATGCTTCAACAAGTAATTATGTACACACTGGAGACAAAAAAACAAAACCACTAGAAAGTCTTAGCAAAAGAATGGAAGATATATAGAAGAATCAAAGGAAAATTTTAGAACTGAATAATGCAATAATTGAAATTTAAAACTCACTTGATGAGCTTAATAGCAAAATGGAGATGATAAAGAAAAGAATCAATGTACTTAAAGATAGACGATAGAACATGACCAATCTGAGCCATAAAGAGAAAATAGTCAGAAAAAAAATTAACAGAAACTTAGAGTTCTACGGGACAACAACAAAAGATCTAACATTCATGTCATCAGAGTCCCAGAAGGAGAGGACAAAAAATAAGAATGTGGGGTTAAAAAGAATGTATTTGAAGAAGTACTGAAATTTCCCCAAACTTGGCAAAAGGTATAAAGCTACAGATTCAAGAAACCAAATGACCTCCAAACAGGAGAAACTCAAAGAAACACTTACCAAGACACATTATAATTTGCCAGCTGAAAATAATACAAAGAAAAACATCCCAAAAACAGCTAGAGAGAAACAACACATTAACTGCAGGGGAAAACAATTTGAATGACTGCTGATTTCTCGTTAGAAACCGTCAAGTGCGTGAGGACTGGCGTAGCATTCTTCAAGTGCTGAAAGAAAAGAACTGTCAACCTAGAATTCTATACCCAGGAAATGAAGGTGAAATCAACTCACTCTTAGGTGAAGGAAAACTAACAGAATTTGTCACCAGCAGATCTATCTTAAAGGAATGGCTAAAGGAATATCTTGAAATAGAAGGAAGAAAGAACAATAGGAAGAGTAAAAATTTGGGTAAATATAATAGACTATCCTTCTTCTCCTGAGTTTTCTAAATTATGTTTGACAATTGAAGCAAAAATTATAACATTACCTGATATGGTTCTCTCCGTATGTAGAGGATGTATTTAAGACAAGTTATTAAGGAGGGATGATAAAGGAATTTAGAACAGGTAAGGATTCTACACTTCAGTTGAACTGGTAAAAATGTCAACACCAGTAGACCATAAGTTATATATGTATAAGGTAATGCCCAGAACAGCCATTAAAAAAATCTATTCAAAGAGATGTACTCAAAAAATACTATAGATAAATCAAAATGGAATTATAAAAAATATTTAAGTAATCTAAAGAATGGCCAGGAAAGTAAAACAGAGGAACAAAAAACCAGAAGAAACAAAGAGAAAACAAACAATAAAATGGAAGAGTTAAGCCCTAAGATTTTAAAAATTATATTATATAAATCAATGTAACAGAATAGATAATCCCAGAGTATACCCACACAAGTATGACAAACTGATTTTTGACAAAGTACAAAAGCAATTCAATAAAGGAAGGATAGTCATTTCAACAAATGATGCTAGAACAATTGGACATCCACAGGCAAAAAATGAACCTTAATCTAAACTTCACACCATATACAAAAATTAACTAAAAATGGATCCAAGATTTAAATGTGAAATATAAAACCCTAAAACTTCTAGGAAAAAACATAGGAGAAAAGCTTTGAGACCTAGGATTAGGTGAAAAGTGTTTAGACGTGACACCAAAAGCAAATTCCATAAAAGGAAAAAAAATTATAAATTGGACTTCATCAAAATTTAAAATTTTTGCTCTGCAAAAAAACTCTATTAATAAGATGAAAAGACAAGCAACAGATTGGAGAAAATATTTTCAAACAGCTTATCTGACAGAGAAGTATATCTAGACTATATAAAGAACTCTCAAAAATTAACAGCGAAAAACCAAAGAATCTGATTATAAAATGGACAAAAGACATGAACAGATATTTCATGCAGATACATGGATGGCAGATAAGCACTGAAAAGATGTTCAACATCATTAGCTTTTAGAGAAATGAAAATTAAAATCACAATAAGATATCACTATGCATCTATTAAAACAGCTAAAATAAAAAATAGTGACAATACCAAATGCTGATGAGGCTGTAGAGGATTGAATCTTTCATAAATTGCTAGTGGCAATGTAAAATGCTACAGCAACTCTAGAAAATTGTTTGGCATTTTCTTAGAAAACTAAACATACATTTACCATATGACCCAGCAATCATACTCCTGGGCATTTATCCCAGAGAAATTTTTTGCTTCTTGTGTTTTGAAGATCTGTTGTTACCAGTGATACACATTTATGATTATTATGCCTTCCTAATAAATTGATCCCCTTATTATTATGAAATGCCCCTCTTTATCACTTTGTCCTAAAGTCTCCTTTATCTGATATTAATAGAGCTAATCCAGTCTTCTCATGCGGAGTGGCTAAATGATATATCTTTATCCATTCATTTACTTTCAGCCCAGCTGTATCTTTTTACCTAAAGTGCAACTCTTGTAGGCAGCATACGGTTTTGTTTTTATCCATTTAAAACATCTTTGCTTTTTAATTGGAGTGTTTAGTCTACTTATTAGTGGAATTATTGATATAGCTGGATTTAGGTCTACCATTTTATTATGTTTTCTGCTTGCTCACTCTCCTTTTGGTTTCACCATTTCTCTTTTCCTTTCTTTTGCAAAATTATCAACATAATTTTTGTTTCTAGAATTCCATTTTAGTGGCTCTATTGACCTCTTAACTATTTCTATTTGCATTACTTTCTTACTGGTTTCTCTTTATTTGCTATTTGGATACCCTTTTTATCTATCTATCTATCTATCCGTCTATCTATCTATCTATCTATCTATCTATCTATTTTTTTTTTTTTTACTTAAAAAAATTTTTTTGTGTGTGAGGATGATCAGTCCTGTGCTAACCTCTGCCAATCCTCCTCTTTTTGCTGAGGAAGACTGGCTCTGAACTAACATCCATGCCCATCTTCCTCCACTTTATTTGGGATGCCACCACAGCATGGCTTGACAAACAGTGCATCGGTGCGCGCCTGGGATCCGAATCCCAGGCCGCCACAGCGGAGCGTGCGTACATAACCACTACGCCACCTGGCCAGCCCCAGGATACCCTTTTTAATGAAGTGCTTATTTGACTCTCTTGTCCATTGAGTTGTCTGCCTAATTCTTATTGATATGTAGGACTTCTCTATATATGATAGATATAAGACTCTTGTGGAATAAGTGTACAAAGAAGATACAAATATCTTCTCCCACTATATGGTTTGCCTTTTTACTCTCATAATGTTTCTTTTGACTAAAAAAACTTTTTAAGTTTGCTGTAATATACTCAGCTTTCATTTTCTCCTCTGTAAAATAGGGATGATAGTAGTATCTTACTCACAGGGTTGTTATGAGGCATAAGTAAAGGAATGCATGTACTCTTGACACTTAGAAAAGTGTTGTTATCCCCAGTGCTTCTCTTTTGTCCCTCATCTAGCCTTCTATTTCCTTCCATTTACTCTGTTCTGAATCTCTGCACTGTCATATGGTATAGCAGAAAAGCCTACCTATATGGCCTTGATCAATTCCTAGACTCTCTGATTCCTTGCCTGTAAAATGGGAGTTCCATCACTTTTGGAATGCAATTCATTTTTTCCCTCCTTTATTGATCATTTATTACATACTAGCCACTGAAATAAGCAAGGCAGAACATTAGACATGACTCATTCTCAGTTGCTAGTCTTGTGACTCCTCCTACATAAAACCCCAGCTGGGGAAGAGATGTGAGCGCTATGTGAGTTCATTTTAGTGACTGACATCCAGAGAACAATATGCTTGGTTCCCCAGCGTGCTTCGTCTTCATCTTTCTCCTCTGCCAGCTCACAGGTGAGTCCAGCCAGATCCTCCTGTTCTCCTGACTGCCTTCCTCATCCTGAGGTGTAGCTCCAGGCTCCAGAGTGCACTCTGAGCTTCTGGCTCAACTGAGAAGACTCTTCTCCTTCATCTAATATTGCTTTTTTACATCCTGTGGTCTCTGAATCAGAGGGCAGGAAGAGATAGGAGGGAAAAGAGAAGGAATGACTAGGGATGGACTCCCTTCTGGCTGCCCCAGGGAAGGAAGGGCTGAAAGAAGTCTTGTTGGGGATCAGGAAGACCTGTGTTCTAATCCAGATTCTGCCATGACAGAAAAATATTTTTTAAATGATTATGCATGGAAATAAACATTTGAATTTTTTGTCTTAACCCAAGCAATCCAATCAGTCTCTACTTAGGAAACAGCTCATACCGTAGGCACTTTATGTTTAAAGTCATGAAGGACTGAGGCCTTTTCTGTGCCTGTCACAGGTATTCTAGTGTTTGAAGATTTTACTATCCTCAGGGCTCTCAGAAGGGACTAGGAGCCCTATAAGTTAGGAACGTCTCTGTGGTCATCAAACTCGTGGGGTACCACCATGAGGTCTCCCTCTGTGGAGCTGGCATAGCTGGTTTGTTTATGTGTGCCACAGGCCTGCCTGAAGTGACCGGCCCAAGACCACATAGTCAGTCAGCGCTACCAATTCTTTCCTCCCCGCCAGCTGGTATCACTAAGTGTTCAGCCTTAGTGATACCCTCTTGAGTTCACTAGAAGTTTGTATTTTTAGAAAGCACCTGGTCCTAAGCAGGTAGTCCTGGAATAGGCTGTCACTTTAAAAACCACTCTCTGAACAGAAATGGTGACCAGAGCAGAACTTAGGGGAAGTGAGGTCGGGGAGGACATGGCAGAGCTTTTCAAAACCCTGGGTTCCCACCGGCAACCTAATCTGTGGGCAGCCTATGTGGTACACCTCCCATGGCTGAAAGGAGTCCAAGATTGCCGTAGAGCATCTGTGGGCAAGGCAGTGGAAGCAGTGCTGGCCCTGGACAGGGCCTCCTGGCTTTGACTCCTTAGTTGCTCTGTTATTGTGAAGTTACTCAGGCTTTGAACCTTGGTCTTCACAAGTACATAATAGGAAATGAAACCTAAGTTGCAGAATTATTGTGATATTTTAAACGAGATATCAAATGCAAAACAATTATAATAATAATCATCATTTATTAAGTTCCTACTACATCTAAGGTGTTTTTTATACACTGTCCTCAGAGGTCTATAAAATAGATATTATTATCCCTATTTTACAGATGAGAAAACTTAGGCTCAGAGAGGTCAAGTGCCTTGGGCAAGATTATACAGCTACTAAGAGCAGGGCAGAGATTGAGTTTCCAAAGGTAATGCTTTTTTCATCACATCAAATGGCCTAATGCTGTACCTGACACTGGAGAAGTTCTCAAAAAATGTGTATTTGAGCTGTATCTCCCCCAGGAGAGCTAGTTGGGATTCCTTCTCTCTCCAGGTACATGAGGCCAAGAAAATCAGATAACTCTGTTTCCAGGATGTAGATGGACCAACAGGGAACCACCCTGGCCAAGTTCAGAGGGGCCAAGGAGTAGCTCTTGCAACCTCAGGATTCTCATCTGGAAAATGGGCACAATAATCTGTCCCCCCAACAGATTTTATGATGATTAAATGATACCATAGTGTGGAGGAGACAATTAATAAAAAGAAAACAGAAAAAGTGGATGAGGAGGTATTGGGGAGGTGTTGAAAAGGACCAGAAGAGACAAGAAGGAGGGGGCAGGAGATGAGTAAGGGGCAGAGAGGTAGGGGGCTTGAAAGTGAATGTTGTCGGTTAGGGATGCAGTGTTGGCAAAGGTGCGTGGTGAAGTGGGAGGTTTGCAAGCCTCAATTTCAAAATGATCTTTCCTGGTACATTAGTTAATGAGAAGTTGGGTAAAGAGCAGTAGTTTCCAAAATCGTTTTTTTCTTTTTTAAGCAGTGGCTGCCTATTATGAAACAAAATCTTGAAACAAACAAGTACATAAATAACTCTAATGCATAGAGTTGAAGCCTCCCTAATGGAAGGGGAGTTCCATAGCCTCTGCCCCATCACCACCTGCCCCATCCTCCCACCCCTAGATATTCCTCTAAGCTCCCTAGAAATACACTGAGGCACTGCTACAGACCTCAAGGGTAGCAGAAGGCACAGCTTGGGAAACCCTGCCTTAGGAGCCCTGGTTCCTAACCCCAGCCCTCCACAAATTTGGGACATGTCACCATAACCCTTGGAGCATCAGTATCCTCATCTGTAAATTGGCCCTGGACTAAATAGTCCCTAAGATTCCTCCCAGTTCTGAGATGCTCTGGTCCTTGGTTTCCATAAGGAGGGTGGCACGACATGCTGGTCATTCTGATGGAGGCACCGAGTATGGGGAGATTTGCTTGGGGACTGGGCTGGCAAACAGGAGGTGGGCTTTACATCCTCCCCTACCCTGAAGTCTTCCTCTTGGGTCACCATTCCTTGATTCTGGCTGTACTAATGATCTTTTTTTCCTGGTTTGCCTCCCTTCCTCCACTCAACTCCTGAGCCTTGGGGGAACAGATTAAGGGGAGGAGGAAATAACCCAGAGGAAAGGGAGGTGGCAAAGCAGAGGAACTGTTGTCCCTTTCTGTTATAGAGGGCATCTTAGGGCTGACTTGCCTCGTGCCAAAAAATCTGAGTCTTCACCAGGGCAGAAGACAAAGGATCTCCTGCTCCAGCTTCCTCCACCTCCAAAAGCAGGTTGGCAGGGAATATTTGCTCAGGAAATATCCCCCTGCGTGGTGACTGGACATACTGTTTTGCTGTGAATTAGCCAGTGATTGATTTATAGGCGTTAGGTTCCAGATCACCTTTGAGAAGTTCATCTTGCTGAGAAGCCATCCAAAGAAGTTTTGGGAACTCCTTTCCTCACTTTTAGCCAACCTTGTGGAAATGAGACAAAAAAATGGGAAGCTTTCTCAAGGCCTGTCCCTTATAACACTACTCCCTGCCCTTCCCTCCCACCTCCCACCGTGTTGCAGACTGCTCTGTACTTCTCAAAATGCTTTCAAATCCGCATTCGCCCTTCATCCTCCCCCAAATCCTGCAATACTGGTTGTTATTTTTCTCCTATGAGAGTTGAGAACACCGAAACTCAAAGTGGTAAGTGGTGAGGCAGTAGCAGAAAGAACACGGGCCTCTGAGACAGAGGAACTGACTAGCTTCTCATTCCATTCCTGCCACTTCTCAGTTTGGCGCCTTGGGAAAGTCACTAGCATCTTGGAACCCCAGTGTCCTCATCTATAAAGTGGAGCTTAACCTCTATCTCATGACATTGCTTCGAGGGTCAAGAAAGATAATACCCGTTAAACTAGTTTATGAACCACAGGGTGATACCAAGCGTTTGTTGCTGGAGCTATTATTACAGAGGAAGCAGAATGGAACCCCGGTCTCCAGACAGCCAGTTAGGCCAGCTCTGACACTTTTACACGGCTCCCTGCTGCCAGGGAGGAGAGGCCATCTTCACCCCTCCTCGGGGAGGACCCCAGACCTCATCATCAGGTGATCTGGAACCTAATGCCTGTAGACTAGTCATGGGCTAATTCACAGCAAAATAGTATGTCCATTCACCATCCAGGGAATATCTCCTTCTGGGGAATTTAAAGTGGAAAAAGAAGTGACATTAGTGGTGGAATTTCAAGGGGTGGGTGAGAAAGGGTTGGAGACTTCCTCAGGGAAGGGCTTTGAACTAGACTTTACAGGTCTTGAATAAGATTTAGATGAGCAGAGAGAAGGATAAAGCACAAACAAAAGTGTGAGGTAGAAAGTAAACTGGGGATCAGGCATGGAAGGTGGCTAGCTGCTTGTCTGGTGGTAGTAAGTGGGTGGCAGTCCCAGGTTTCATTATCTTCCCACAGCATCATATGGTCATCCTGGCCTTGGAGCAAAAGTCCTGGGCTTCTCTCAGATACAATCAACCCAGGTCATGTGATACCCCTGAACTAATTACTGTGCCAGAGGAAGGCTACCACTCGAGCTTGGTGCCTGTCCATCTTACCCAAACCACATGGCTCTACATAATGAGGAAAGGGTAAAATGGATGCAAGGAGGCAAGTTACAATATTCACTGCACTGATCTAGGTGGGAGAGTAGGTAAGTCTCCTGGGGCCCAATCCTCCCAAATAAGTGTTAGTAGCCAATTATCTCTAGAGTCTTCTGGTCCCACAGATCATGTTAAGTCACACTCCATTGTACCTATTACTTCCCGTTTCATAACACATGTAGTTGCTTATTTAATGACTGTCTCTCAACTCTCAATGAGTGCAAGGATCATGACTGTCTTGCTCCCCAGTTATGTCATCAGCTCCTAAACAGTGCCTGGCACAAATATGGAACCAAATAAATACTTGTTAAAGGAAGGAATGACTGAATGAGAAAAGCATGACCTACCTAGACATGGTAAAACTCTATAGGGTCATACACTACAGGTGGAGAAGCCATCATAGAAAGGGGAGCTTTCAGTTCAGCCTTGGACAGCTGAAAAGAGAAGTTTCTAGTTTCTGGATCCTTTCTCAGTCAACAGGGAAGAGGAAACAAAACTGGTTAGGACTCACCAACCCAGCTCCCTATCCTCTGAACTCACATTTAGGGAATGGCATGGAGCTACTTTCTTCTCTCATGACCCCCCTTCCCACCCTAAAGATCCAATTAGGATAGAACAACGTACTCTGTCTAGGCTCATGTTGGCAATTTGCACTGTGCCGTCCTCCAATTTCATTCTAACAAGAACGATGAATTTGGAGACGTTTTCTTGCATCCCCACACAATTCACATCTCTTGACATTTATCCTGAGAATGTAGCACCACATGTGTGAAGAAGTGAAAAGAATAATTGCTTGTGGCTTAAATGCACATGCAGAAGCACTAGAGCTACATCTTTGCAGTTTTCTCACCTCCTTGACTTAAACATCTCCAAACCTCACGTGAAATGAGATTACTCAAAGGTCCCGTAAACCCAGATATTGCACCTACTTGGGGGCAAGTGATACCCAATCTTTATTTGATTGCAAAATATTTACCCCTTCTATATCTATTGTTGAAGTAAAAGAATGAATGCATTAATTGATCAATCAAAAATTCAAAATAAATTTGATCTTGTCTGTAACATTTACTGAGACTATTTTGACACCCTTTGAGATGATCAAAAAGATAGCAACTGAAAAACTATCATGACTTAGTATTAGAGAAGCAAGGAGAACTTTTGCTGTAAAGGGCCAGATAGTAAATATTTTAGGTTTTGCAGGCAATATGATCTCTGTCGCAGCTACTCAACTCAGCCTTTGTAGTGGAAAAGCAACCATAGACAATATGTAAAGGAAAGAACATGGTTGTGTTCCAATAAAACTTTATTTACAAAAACAGGCAGAAGGCTACATTTAGTTCATGGGCAATAGGTTGCTGATCCCTGTGTAAAATGATCCAAATTTCTAATGTACAGGATTGCTTTAAGTATTAGGCATAATCTTGACAACAAGTGTTTAGCACAGCATAAAGCCTTAATACATAACAACTATAATTATTTGGGAACTCTTACCAGAGTAGTTGAGTTTTAACAGAGACTAAGGAAATACATCTCTAATGAAGCAATTTTAGATATCTGGATAGGCTAGTACAGGAATTCATCTTTTACTAGAAAAGGCATGAGTTACATCAGCGTTGGGGTGGTGGAATATATTATGGTAAGAGATCAAGTTGTGGAGTGAAATAGAGTCTGGATTCTTGGCCAAACACATAGAGCCATGTAGGCACAGGGCCTGGGGTCCTCAATAGTTTTAATTTCTTTTAAAATCAGAAGAAAAATAAATATAATAATAATAATGAATACATAATAATGAATCCAGCTGGTATTATATTCATTTTTATTCCAATACAGTCATAAAATGTAATTTTCAATACTTTTTGTGGAGGCTGGGCCAACTAAGGCAAAAGTGCATAGAACCTACAAAAGTTGTAACGTAGCCCTGCAGTAGTATTGTTATAATACAACTGTCAGGAGCCTGTAGCTTGGCTGCTTTGTTAGATTTTTTAAGATTTTCTTTGTTTCTTCCTTTTTGTGCTTTCCATGATGGAAGTAATAAAATTTCTTTTATTACAAATTTCAACTTGACGCTTTAGGTTTTCTACTTTCATGGAGAACATCTTTAAGGAGAAGACCTGTGTTCTGGTATTAGTTTTGCCACTAATTCTGAGCCTTGAATAAGTTTTTTCGGTCTCTGCTGTTTAGTTTTCTCATTTGTAAAATATGGCCTATAATGCCTCTAGCCTGTGGGTACCGATGTGGGCTCTGCCTCTTACTAACTAGTTTCGGTGAGTCATTTAACTTCATTGTGGTTCAGGTTCCTGGTCTGTAAAATGAGAATACAAAAAAATCTTTCCTCTAAGCATTGTTTTAAGAGTTAAATGAGATCACATAGGTGCTTTTAAGCTGCTAGTCCCTATCTAAATTCCCTTTCTGCTCTGTGCTATCCCAGAGTCTGTCCCTCAGATCTTAATAGATAGAAGATGACTTACTCCCCACACCTATTCATTGGAAATGCTCAGTTGACCACTTCTGGGAGCTTTTTCAGCAGCTATTCTTAATTGTTTTCCACTTGGAGCCACATAACCCCTGATGTTTGTTTGCAAGCCATGCTTTTATGACGTGAATTAAGATTGTGGTGAAACAAAAATTTCTTGGGGAAATAAAGCCCGACTACAATTCCTGATAGTTCGGGGGAAGCATCACGAGTTAGCCTGAGCATATTGCAGAGCACCCAGTCACTCACTCTTCATTTCCACTCAAAAAAGGATATTGGAATTCAAGTGAATGAGAACCTCTTTTGGTGATGACCTTGAATCCACTCTAATCTATCATAAAATAGAAAGATAAATCATCCTCAAACTTCTAAGCTACCACTATCATTAGAAACTTACAACTCACCTCCCAATATCCTGATCTGTGCTTGAGAACCACTGCCTCCAGGTCAGGCAAGCTGTTCTTTCTTCATCTGCATCAAAATCAGTTCTCTGAGGAGCAGTCTGGGAGTCCTAAGCGGGGCTTGGACAGTAACCTCCCCACTTGACCCCCCCACAGGAACTTGTCAGTGATGGAGCTAGGCCTTATGGTTTACCTCAGAGCTTGGTCTTTTCAGCCAGAGGTCTCTGGGAATGAGATGGCTTCACCTGTAGTCACCCCTTTCAGGCAGAGAGTTCTGAGCTCAATGCCTTTGTGTGATGTTCCAAAGGGTTTCCCAGGGGCTGGTTGGGTTGGCCTGAGAGGGTTTCTTGGGAACTTTCCAGGATCCAAAGAGGGTGTGTATTGGTGGCAAGGGCAGGGACTCAGCTTTATTTTATGGTTCTCTCTGTCTGCAGGGTCAGCAGCCTCTGGAACCCTTAAGGAGCTGGTTGGTGCCCTTGGTGGGACTGTGACTTTCCCTCTGAAGCACTCAGTAAATCAGATTGACAGCATTATCTGGATATTCAACACAACCCCTCTCGTCACCATACAGCCGAATACGACAGACAGACAAGCCAATGTCATAGTGACCCAAAATCGTAATAGGGAAAGGGTGGACTTCCTGCATGGAAACTACTCCCTGACGCTCAGCAAACTGAAGAAGAATGACTCAGGTGCCTACCGTGTGGAGATACACAGCTCATCCCTCCAGGATCCCTTCATCCAGGAGTATGGGCTGCATGTCTACGGTGAGCAGAATCGGTTCCAAAGGTGGATGACTACCTTCATAAAGTGGTGAACTCTGTGATATTGGAGATGTTCAAGCAAAGGCTGGATAAACACTCAGCAAGAATGTGGAAGAGGGAACTCTTGCATGGATGAAGTAGATGTAGCTGACCCCCACAAGCTCTTTTTCTACTCAGAGATTCTGTAAGAGGCAATGAGAGACAGAGGATAGGCGATATGGGAAGTGGTGATCACACAGATCAAATGCTGGCGTCTCTACTTACTAGTTGCATGGCCTTAGCCAAGTTACTTAATCTCTTTGAAACTTAATTTCCATATTTGTAATGGAGAGGAAAGTGATACCTATCTTAAAAAGATTATTGGGTGTAAACATTAATCACACCTCTTCCCCTACACATTCCAAACAATTGAGAAATTGACACAAGAATTAGAAAGAAGATAAAAATATCAGCTTTAGGTTTTCAGGTAATACTAGGTAGGAGAAATACTTTCCCCCAAGTCTAGACCTTGGAGCCCATTCAAAGAAGATGATCTTACGAAACAGTTACTCAACCAGCTACAAGAATAGCTACCTCACTCACTGAGCTGCAAGATCAGGGATACAAGGAGATGGGCATCCAGGTTTGCTTGTAGGAGGTAGCCCATGCACCTTGATCCAGGTGTGTCCTCCCTATAGACATAGTTGAAAGGAACAGAAGGCATGCATTCTATGAGCAAACTGGTTGGGGGAGGGAAAAAAAGGGCAAATCATATTTAAACAGCAATATTAATAGCTCAAATCCGTGAGTAGAGAAATGTATATGATGGATGCCAGACTCTCATCCTCTCAGCAATGAACAAATTGCTCATCCTCTGAGGGAGAGGAGTGGGCACAAGGTAGAGAGGGAGACCAGAAGTGTTATTCCAATACTATTCTCTCTTGGAGAGTGACGTGAAAGTCTCTTCAAGGAACCTGAGGACAGGGCCATAGGGAGCCTCTAAAAAGATAGAATTAGCCAGCACCTAAAATGCATTTAGCACAGTGCTTGCCATCTGGCTGTGCTTAGTAAATGGCAGCTGGATTCTTGTTACATTGTTATTATTTCTATCACTATTGTTGTTGTTATCTAGCTGTGGGCAAGCAGACCTAGATAGTTCTCTTTTCTAGACAAGAATGAAAACTCTGCTCTGAATTGCTGCTTACTCTCCACTGTGTAGCACCCCAGAGAGATTCAGGTCCAAGGTTTACAAGAATAATTCAGAAAAAGGAGGGCTATAGGCATAGTTTCCACCCTTGGTTGTCCATTTCTCTTTTACAGAGCACCTATCAAAGCCCAAGGTCACCATGGGTCTGCAGAACATTAAGAATGGCACCTGTGTGACCAATCTGACGTGTTCCGTGGAAGAGGGAGGAGAGGATGTGACTTACAGCTGGAAGTCCCTGGGGCAGGCAACCAATGAGTCTCATTATGGTTCCATCCTCCCCATATCCTGGAGGCTGGGGAAAAAGGACATGACCTTCATCTGTGAGGCCAGGAACCCCATCAGCAGCAACTCTTCAAACCCCGTCTCTCCCCAAAAGCTCTGTGAAGGTGACTGTCTCTCCTCTTTCTCCAAGAGCCTCTGGTCTCAGGACTTATACCTTCTTTAGCTCCAGGTCCTCATGGGAACAGGCCCTTTGTGAAAACTGGAGGCCCCTGGGAAGTCACCAGACTGGGAGGAAGGTGGCAATTACTCAAAAGTAGGGTCATTTTCCCTAGGCAACTCTTCTCCTTTCCCTCCACCTATTCACCCTCCACCCATTCTCTCTTTAAAGGTGCTCTTAGAGACCCACGTGCCTCCATTTTCCTGAAGCTCCTGGTGGTGGTCTTCCTGCTCAGTGCCGTTGCACTTGTGCCAGTTATTTTGATAATGCGGAGAGAAAGAGGAAAAGGTAGAACATTTACTATTTTTATCTTCACCCTCCTTTATGCATTTTCTCCCTCATTTATTCAATAAGCATGTGTTTAATTGTGTGCCAGGCTTTGTGCTAGGCGGTAAGGATACAGAAATGAAGAGGCCATGGTTTCTGTCCTCAAGGAGAGCACCAACAGCCTGTGCTCCTTAGTTCTGGAGTAAGGAGAGTGCTTGAGTCCTTAACTTCTCTCCTAAGGCCAAGGTCCTCCAAGTTCCCTCTCCAGTGCCCACCCCTTTCCTTCCCCCAGAGGAACTTACTGGTGTGGCCTTCCTGTTGACACAGGTCCCACAATGCTGATTCTGCTCCCCCGATCCGGGAAGCAATGACCTCCAACTCTGAGGTCTCACAGACCAGTACCCTTCAGTCAGCGCTTCCAATTCCCATCCCTGTCAGAACCCCCAAAACGAGTCCTAGTCCTCTCCGTTGGATCAACTCCAGAGACTTCTCTTTACTACTCCCCTCAGTCTAGACACATTCCACCTGGAGAAGCCTGTCTCTGTCTCTTTCCATGCCACACCCCATGCTTTGTGTCCCTAAACCCTGCTGATTTGTCTTCTCGGGTTCCTGCTGATACTGTCCATGTAGGGTGTTGGGGAGGGACATAAGCATCAGCCGGGTATGAACTGCAGACTTTAAAATTTTCCTTCCCTCTTAGAAGCACTCTGAAACCATCTCCGACCTTCTTTGCTTCCCCTTTTGGCTGCCTTGGTCCAGAGATTGGGAAGTGAAGTGACAAGGGTAACCAGTTCATCCTGGGATTTTCCTAGGTTTAGCACTGAAAGTCTTATGTCTGGGAAAATCCTTCAGTTACAGGGAAACCAGGATGGTTGGTCATCGTAAATAGTCATCTAGACAAGGTGGTGAGCCAGTGGGGGTGGTGAGTGGAAGGAAGGGCCAGCTCTGATTCTCTCCCAACTCAGTTTCAGAGTTCGTTGAAGAGAAGAATAGAATGGACACTCATCAAGAAACTTTTAACCACAACCCCCCTTCTGGAGAGACCTCAGAGTATGCCACAACTTCTCACCTTAATGTGAGTCTTTCCCATCTTTCCTGGGGCCTGATCCTCCTCTCTGAGGCCCTCCTGGTTTTACCGGAGATTTTTCCATGAATTTGGGCAACATAGAAGATGAAGATGTATAGCCCTTGAAATCCAGTTCATCTGTATTTCCCCTAAGTCTTTATGGATTCTCTTATGCAGGAGTTTGTGGCCTCTGGAGCACTTGGTTCTGATCCAACCAGTAACGCTCACACTGTGATCTATGGAATCGTTCCTTACCCTCCACAGTTCACATAGGCCACTCAACAAGCCTGATTCCTTTTGCATAGGACAGCGAGTAAAGAAGTGTGACTTGCATATGATTGAGTTATGGTGACAGAAGACTGGCTCTAGAGATGCCTTTTCCTCTGAGGCTACTCAAGGAGCCATCAGGAGAGGGCTCTGAGGGCCCATGGGAGCTCTGGGCCCACATTCAAGTCTTCCCAAGTGTGGGTCATTGAGCTGAAGTGATTGAACCCAAAGTTAATTCAAAGGAAACTGTTTGAAAAGAAAATCATAAGAGTAAAGATTAAAGAAACTCAAATAACAGGAGACAATTTGGAGACATGAACTAGGTAGACAACTTGAAAAGGGCCCCCCAGGAACAATTATTATAGCCCAGGCCAGGCTAACTCCTTAGAGGTCATACAGCGCTTTTCCACGTTGGTCCGTTTAATAGAGAAATAGAAACACTTTGGAGCCTCAAAATCTCAGTTTTATTCCAGCCTTTGGCGTCCCCTAATGAGGTTGAATCTTCCTACACTTACCTACAACTTTTCCGAGAGGAGATGTTAAGTTTCCTATTTGAAGTTGTTAGTCTCCTGAGAGCTCCTTCCTTCCTCACAGGGGAGATTGCTCTGTGCTCACTCAGCCAGGCTTCTGTCAAAATTGATCACTTTATCACCATCCTTCCTATTCCCCTGCTTCAGACACATTCCCAAGAGACCACAGGACTGTCCTAGATGCTCAGGAATAAACTTCACCAATCCAGGATATTTTCCTTGAGCCTGGAAGGACCTTTTGTTGTTGCTATCATTGGTGTTTTGTTTGCTTTTGACTCATCAGTCACCCTTACTGATTTGCTCCAAAAGCCCTTCTGACTGATTGAAAATTTTATTTGTAGCATTAGTAATATTACCTCAAATTATCTTTTAGTTTCCTTAGGAGGCTCATAGCTCATGGGACTTATATCTCTTATATATTTTTAATTCATTTAAACACAACAGTTTTAAAATAATGCAACTGCTTCTTGAAAAAAATTATTAATAATTATAATAGCAGTCACAGACAAGAGCACTTCCTACTAACCATTTCTGTTCCAGAACCCTCTCTTCCCTCTCGCCATCTCCTTCCGCCTCTGTTTTCCCTTCTCTGGATTCTCGGTGTCTCTTTGGCCTTGTCTATGTGACCCAGGAGGTGGGTGATGATTTCTTTTGTTTACTTGTTTTTTAATAGAAAACTACTCCGGAGGAAAATCCAGCGAATACGCTTTATTTCACTGTGCAAATACCCCCAAAGGTAAGATTCTTTAAAGCTGAATTTCATCTTAGTTGTGCCATCCTTTCTCCTGGTTCAAGCTTAGCTTACATTTTCTTGGGCCCCTGGGATCTCATATTTCTTAGTACTAGAAGGTACCCCACTGTGTCCCCATTCCCTTTGCTTAGGGTTGCACAAGAATATGGGGACTACAAGAGAATTGTGGAGTTGAATGGGGGCAATGTGGAACAAATAGAGTAGGAGAGTAGGAATGACAGGGCAAATCAAGATCCTGACTGATGGCATGGATGGGGAAGAAGTCTATGGCTTAGGCTGTGCCTGGCAGCAGAGGGAGAGCTGGGGAGGCAACTCCAGCTTGCTTCTGAGCCACCAGTAAACTGGAGGCAGCAGAGGTTTCCTTTTCTTTTCCACAGTCTAGCTATGTCACATCTGGTTTGCACCCTCCCCTGTCACACTGCTAATGTAGTAAGCTTTCAAGCTCATTCCTTCACAGATTATGCTTGGCAGAAGCGGTGATACCTTCCTGTCTCCTCTTCCAACCAGATCAGAAAAGTTGAGGATGGGTAAAGCAGTTTGCTTAGTAATAAGGTTAGTTCTGATGGATTATTGCCAGGAAAGTTCAGTTCATTAAGCACTCAACATGATAAATGTGAGTTAACCCTTAAGAAATAGTTTCTCTAAAGTCAGAATGATTAAACAGTGAGAGTAAGCACAGCGAGAGGTTTGGGTTGGGCAACCTTGGCAATGAAGAGTGTCTGGGATGGTGGGGTCTCCTGTGGGGGATCCAAAGCCCCGCCTGCCTCCAGTGCTCTGCATTTTTGTCTGCCTAACAGATGGAGAAACATCACTCTCTGCCCAGGTCACCAGACTCACCAAACCTATCTACCTATGAGAATGCCACCTAAACAGCAGTGTACTCCCTCCTGTCTTGCCCCAAAGAAAACAGTCAAAAGAATTTACTGACTTGACCAGAAATACCAAGGAAGAATGAAGAACACTGACTTCCTTCCAGAATGAACTATCCTGTATGCTCTTTCAGATTTAAGAGTTTCTGATTCTACCCACTGCTGAGAAATCTCCTCAAACCCAGAATGTGTGACTATCCCTTCCTCAAAATGTGATTGTGAATTTATCAGCCAACTTCAAGCAAGGGTCTTCGAAGTGTCTCTGGTGAGATGTAAACGCCATCTCACACTTATGAATGACCACTCCCATCCTAGGGCTTGGAGGTCAGAATATACCAAGGGTCTGGTTGCTAAGAGGGCAAGAACTTCAGAAAGGCAGACATTCCCAGCAGAAGCAAAAACAGAAGCCAGAAATGGATTTATTAACCAGCTTATCAACTGTGCCTGGCACTGCGCTGAGCTCACACTGATTTTGGTCAGACACACTCTCTGCTCTTGTGAAATCGGTCCCTCATGAACTACTTCCACGGGCAGTTGCAGCACACCTGACTGCAGATTCTCAACACCCAGAGGATGAGATATGGACTTGGGGTCAAAGTGCACAAGGACAGAGAAAACAGGTGGAAGACTGGGTTTGGCTGGATGGAAATGATACTGAACCTCTTACTCTCAAGTTCATGTGCCTGATGCGCAGTAAACCAATCACTGAGACATCAGGTGCTTGGAAACGGAGAAAGGTTTATTCAAACTGGCCAAAACAAGAAAGCGGGAGCATGGGTTCTCTGAAATCAGCTTTAACAAGAGCAGAAAGCAGGGGAGTTTGCCTAGGGGGCTAGGGCGCATGGCAGGAGGAGCTTCAGAGAAACAAAGAGATCACTCCTGATAAGCCCCTGGGCAATCTGACTTCCGGCTATGGCGGCTGGGGGCCAGCCATCACGTGATGGAAACCTCCCTGAAGGCATTCTCTTTCTTCTGCAAACAAGCTTACAAATCCTCACGACCCTTGAGTCACCCCTCAAGTTAAACAGGAAAACAGCAAATTGACAAGACTAACTTCTCTTAAAGGCAATCACGTTCTTACTGAATATCTACAGTAATTCTCAGGTACCTGGCTTCAGAAACTCAGCATGCCTGACCCAAGGAGAAGGACCACTGCCCCAGCTTCATTTACACTTTTGTGCTGCACATGAGAAGCCCAGGCCTTAGGGCTGTACAGGAACCCATCCCAATGAAGAAACTGAGCCTGAAGACACATTTCAAATCTGTTATAAGAGACTTGGAGTCGGGGGTGGTTGCATGCAAACGTTTAAAGCCCCTTAATTCATTCAACAAATATTTATTGAGAACCTCTGCTAGGTCATTCTGGCAAATAAGACAGACATGATCCCTGCCTCCATAGACTTCACCTTCTTTTCAATGAAATGAAAAACAGGAGGAGGGGGAGGGTTGCTTCTGATGTGTTCCAGGACACAGGTCTTGAGTGGAGTTGTTGGGAAGGGATCTGATGTCCCAGGTCTGGGGGGGTTAAGTGTCAAATGACAAAACTAAAACAATTTAGTAACAGGTTTGATGTCCTTTATTCAAGGGAAACAATCCATGGACTAGGGGAGTACAGTGCCTCACAAGCAGTGGAGCACAGTTCCTGAGGGATTTTGGGCAAGGGGGAGTTTTATAGAGCGTTAGAAGAGGCCACACATGATTGGCTAGGAGGTTGGGGATTTCCCTATAAGGCTAGGTGGTCCTTTTTTCTAGGGTAAGGTAAGCTAGCTAAGCTGAGTTGGAGGACTGGGATTGGTGTATGTTAGGTTTCCTTGACGGGTGTTTCTCATAAGTGCAGGCTGACTTAGGTTTCAATTTATGATGTGGGCTGGGCCATAGGGGCGGCATCCATTTTGTGGGTCCCGATATATGAATTAACTTAATCAGAAGTAAGGGGAAGAAATGTGTATTAAAATTTGTGAAAAGAGGGGCCGGTCCAGTGGCGCAAGCTGTTAAGTGTGGGCACTCCCCTGCGGAGCCCCGGGGTTCGCAGGTTTGGATCCCAGGCACGCACCAATGAACTGCTTGGCCAGCCATGCTGTGGTGGTGTCCCATATTAATTGAAGGATGATGGGCACAGATGTTAGCCCAGGGACAGTCTTCCTCAGCAAAAAAAAGAGGAGGATTGGCAGATGTTATCACAGGGCTGATCTCCTCACAAAAAAAAAAAAAAAAAAAAAATTGTGAAAAGAGAAAATATCTGAAAAAAAAACCTTCAGATATAAGATGGTCAAGGTAAGAGATAATAAGTCTTCAAGAAAAAAACTAAGGAGGAGGGGACCAAGAGAACAGTCTGAGACTGACTTGAGAGGAAATGAAGGTTGGAAATAGGAGGCAGTCCCCTAACGCTGAGGAACCTGGAGGATGGCTGTGTTGTCCTCCACATGGAACTGTGCAGGTGTAGGGGAGGAAAAACCCTTTTCCTTCTACCCTTCTAGATTCTTGGCTGAGACTCCCCTGTAGTAAAAGACAGACTAACAAGAGAAAAACAAATAGGAGTTTAACAACATATATACCTCCTGTATACATGGGGCAGACCCAGGAAAACTGAGTAACACCCCGAAATGGCCCAAGCCACCGCCTTATATACCATCTCCAGCTAAAGACAAAAGAAGACAATAGGGGGAGGAGGGCAGTTATGAGAGGTTATCAGGCAAAGCACAGTAACTGAGGGTATGACTGTTCTGCAGATTTAAGTCCACGCCTTCTCCATTGATAACACATTTCTAGAGATTTAGTCATCCTCCTCTTCCTGGTACAGAGAGGGAGACACCCTTACAAATGGAGATTTTCCTTATAAACGTGAAGGTAAATGTCTCCTACAAAAGTGTAACTTCTAGTTGTTTTCAGAGCTTTCCCTGTGTCTGCTATTTCTTAAAAATTATCAATTCAGAACAATCCTTATGCCAAAGAGGCATATTTTGGGGCAGCACATTCTTTCCTTCACAGGTGTGGCCTGCCAGAGGCACCGCATCTGAGGGAGTGCCACCCATGTGACAAATACTATGACTGCCTGTATTTATTACTACAGTTTTCTGGGAAAAAAATAAAGTGCATTTTTTAAATAAAATCAGTATGTCTTGAGAAAGAGTTGTTTTTTTCTAATTCTCACAGAGGTGGCGGGGCTTGGGGCATGGCTGTAGCAGCAGCGCTTGAAGAGGAGAACGATTTACATCGGAGCCAGAAGTGGACACCCGGGCTTTAAACTTGTCCAACTGAGTTGGACAAGTTGGACTTGTCCGACAAGTTGGTCTCAGCCAACTGAGTATTTGTGTGACCCGCACCGATGCCTCCTCAGCTGTGACTCGTACCCCATCTTCAGGGCCTAGGGTGAAGCAAGTGAGGCACTCCCCATGGCACAAAATTTAAGGGAGCACCCAAAAACTCAGCCATCAAGGTAAATAATATTTTTGTGCAATATTTTAAAAAATCAAAGCTGAGGCAAAAGAATCATGACGGACAAAACATCAAAATTTTCAATAAAGAGATGCCATGCCACGTCAGATTAGAGACTGAGGAAAAAGGAAAATTTTGATATTTTCTTCTCTGAGCTGCTCAGTTCTCTCTACTTTAGCCCAAAGCCAGATGATTCTTAAGGCAAGAGTGTGAGTCCCTGGGGCTGGCCCGGTGGCCCAGCGGTTAATTTCGCACGCTCCGCTTCAGCGGCCCAGGGTTCGCAGGTTCAGATCCTGGGTGCGCACCAACGCACCTCTTGTCAAGCCATGCTGTGGTGGCATCCCGTATAAAGTAGAGGAAGATGGGCATGAATTTTAGCCCAGGGCCAATCTTCCTCAGCAAAAAAGAGGAGGATTGGCATCGGATGTTAGCTCAGGGCTGATCTTCTTCACACACAAAAAAAAGGAGTGTGAGTCCTGCATTATTCTAACTGCAGAAAACCACACTAATTTACAGTACTCCCTAAACTGACATCACCGCCTCTCTGGGTGGGGCCTCAGTTGTCTGCCTGACTCCACTGGAGAAAATGTATCGTTGAGATTCTACTGGCATTCTGCACCTGCCTGAACTCCCAACAACAGGTGAGTCTTCTAAGACCCTCCTAATTTCTCCACCCCACCCGTGCCCCCTGCCCCCTGCCCCATAATCCCCTGCGAGGGGCCAGTTACTTTCACGTAAAGCAAACTTTTGTTTCATAGGTCCTCATATGACTCCTCTGAGGCAAGCTGGTCTGGAATAGTTATGTCCAGTTTACGGGTGTGAAATTGACACTGAGAGAAACTAGGAGACTTGAAGTTCCACATTCTGTATGAAACCAAGGCTACAAAAAAAGCAGTGCCTGCTCCGCTGTCACCATCCACTGCAGAGGATGAGGAAGATGGAGCTCAAAGCTCGAGAGGAGTGGATCCCTCTCTTCCCAAGTGTAGCATGGAGGAAGGGACATAACTTTGGAGACAGACAGGCCTGGGGTCAAAGCCTTTACTAGAAGAGTGCTCCTTGCCAAAGGCTTGGGTTCGGTGAGTCTCTATTTTCTTATCTCTAAAATCCTTATAGGGCTTGCAATGTGGGGATTATATGAAACAAGTGTAAGTGCTTGGCATGTAGGAGATTCATATATGGTACCTAATGCTTAGGGAAGGGGATAGTACATAAAAAATGGTTAACTTCCCAAAAGTCAACTTAGGATAAGATACAGAAGCATTAAAAGGGAGAATCAGCCCTGAAAAGAGATGCCTGGTGTTAGAAAATGATTAAAGAAAACAATTTGGCTGATACAAACAACTTTTAACACTTCGTGAAGTGGGTAGTCTCCATTCAGAGGACTGCAAAATAGGGCAGAGGCAGAAAGCTTTTATAGGATAAAGAATAAAGAACAAGGAGGAGAAAAATAGAAAATATCTGGTTGGCTGGGGCTACATAGTCAATCTTGTTTGGGGTGAGGAGGCCCAGAGTAGGCTTGGCATTTGAGGACTGGCTGACTAGATAGACTGCTTTTCTGGTCAAGCATAGCATTTACAGAGACACAAAAGTTACCCAAGTTTCGGTTTGGTGATGTGGCACCCTGGACAGGAGCAGCTCCATCTTGGGCCTAGAAATTTATTTCAACAGTGACTGACAGCAAAGCAGGGCAGGCAAAGAGAGGGAACATGGGAATTCTCTTTCCCTCCAACTAATGAAAGAACTTAAAAGCAATGCTTCCCTGGGCAAGAATGGGATTAAGAATCATCTTGTCTCAAAAAGGCAGTGTGAGATTTTTATACAAAAACATGCATTATTTTGCTATTTGTGATAACAAAATTCTGGAAACTACCTAAGAGTCTGGCCACAAGGAAAGGTTAAGTGAATGCAGACATTAAGAATTAGGGATTATAAAACTAGAACATGTTATGACATTGAAGGGTAGCCGAACATGCCACCCCTCTTGGGCATAAGGATTATTTTGAGCTCATTATTTTCAAGAAACAGTAGACACAGGAGAAGCTCTGAAAACTAAGCAGAAGTTACCCTTTTGTAAGGGACCTTTGTATTTGTAAAGAAAATCTGCACTTGTAAGGGTGTCTCCCTCTCTGTACCAGGAAGAGAAGGATGACTCTAAGTCACAAGAAACTCTTTTCAAAGGATAAACTCTTATCCAAGGAACCAACTTAAATCTACATAACAACCATACCCTTTAGTGTGCTTTTCCTGGTCACCTTCCATAACTGGCTCCTCCCATCCCCAACATCTTTCATTTGTCTTTAGCTGAAGATGGTTTTTAAGGTGGCGGCTTGGGCCATTTTGGGGAGTTACTCCATTTTCCTGAGTCTCTCCCATGTATACAGGAGGTACCCGTGCTATTAAACTTCTATTTGCGGGCTGGCCTCACGGCCCAGTGGTTCAAGTTCTGCACGCTCCGCTTCAGCGACCTAGGTTCAGATCTTGGGCGCAGACCTACACCACTCCTCATCCATGCTGTGGCAGGCAACCCACATACAAAAGAGAGGAAGATTGGCACAGATGTTAGCTCAGGGAGAATCTTCCTCAGCAAACAAAAATAAACTTCGGTTTGCTTTTCTCTTGTTAATCTTTTGTTACAGAGGGATCTCAGCCACAGAACCTAGAAAGGTAGAGAAAAGATTATTTTTCTTCCCCTACAATATCACAAGTGAAAAAAGTAGAATGTAAAACTGAATGTGCTGTATTACAACTATGTTTTTAAGATACCCATGCGTGGAAAAATTTAGAAGAAAACACATCAAAATATTAACACCGGTTATTGGAGGAGGATAAACTCTTAGATGGCTCAGTTTCCTTCTACTTATCATTATTTTCCAAATGTTCTTTAAAGAGAAAATGTGTCTTACATAATGGAGTGGAAGAAGTTTTAAATAAATGTTCAGAGAAAGAAAAGTTGCAGTGTTGCCCACCATGAGGGGCTGAGGGGAAAGTCTGACACCCACATGTTGGAGTGCAGTGGAGGAAGACAAGTAAGAACGGAGTGGGGAGAGGGAAGGAAGCCCCTTAGTGTGAAGATCAGAGGAAAAGATTACTCTCCCTCAGAGAGGGCGGCTTGAGGTTGGGGGAGCTTCAGAGTGGGTGAAGACCGGGAGGCGGGAGAGTGGCAACCGTCTGGCTTTAGAATGCATCCGTTCCCTGCCCGCCCCCAGCCAGTTCAGACGGCAAAATAAATAGAATTAGTAACCGCTCCCCCCCTTTTTTTTAAACCAGCAACAAAGTTGAGCCCAGGGATACCAATAGATCTGAAGTCTGGACACTCAATAAGATTTTGCAGAAAGAGACTTCACCTCCTAAGCTCAGCCAGCACACACAGGAAACTACCAGCTTCTTAGGGTGAGAAGTCGTCCTTCTTCACAAGGTCCACCACGTGCAGCCCCCAGAGCTCTGTGGTTTGGGGCTTGTGAGCTGTAAATACCAGATTCTCAAATATTGTGTCAAAAGATTTTCTAGCTGAAGGAAAACAAATGAATTACTGAAGTAATAATTAGTAAAAGTTGACTGTGCACACACTAAAAAGATAGTTTGCAAACGAGGGACACTCAACCCAAAATATGGAATGAGGTTCAGGGATATGTTATTATAAAGCAGCTTATATAATGAGAAAGCAGTGACTGTTTATTCTTCACGGTGGTTGGTTACAATAGTAGAATTTTTAGTAGTTACTTTATATCAATCTTGGGAAACAGTTCAAGTTTTGCTTATCATTTCCAGAGGCACAAGCAAGAAATGATCCAGGTCAAGTTAGTTAACCTTGCAAAATAAGTTAAATTAAGCTTTTTTCTTTGTGTGACTAAACTGGTTATGTCTGCTCAGAGAAATTTCAAGGTTGATCTCCATTTATTTTTTATTTTAACAGTAGAAACCTTGGTGGTGGAGAAAAGAAGGTGTCTATGTCATTTCAGGCAGGTGTTCACTCATTCACGCATGCATTTGTTATTTACTCACTCAGTGGTACCTAATGAGCACCATGAAGTGCCAGGCACTATGCTGAACACAGAGAATACAGCAGGGAGACAAAACAGAGGTCTCTGCTCTCAGGGTGCTTAGATTCTGTGGACACAAATAACCAATAACAATTCTATAGATAAGAGAGATAAGGTGAATTTTACTTGAGGCAGCCTGAGGACTATAATCCGGGAAGGCAGTCTCCACAAAGGCAGAAAAGCTTCTGGAGAGGTGGTTTTATACCTTTTTAGAACAAAGAACATACATAAAACACACCCAGGATACATATTCATCAGAGTTTCAAAGAGGTATTCATTTGCAGATTAGCAGGTCAACATGACCCTGATGTCCAGGAAAGGAAACTTATCTGCAGGAGTATTAATACTGGGCCAGCCCTGGTGGCCTAGTGGTTAAGTTTGGTGTGCTCTGCTTCGCTGGCCTGGGTTTGGTTCCTGGGCAGAGACTTATACCACTCATCTGTCAGTGACCATGGTTTGGTGGTGTCTCACATACAAAAAGAAGAAGATTGGCAGCGGAAGTTAGCTCAGGGTGAATCTTCCTCAGCAAAAAACAAATAGAAAGGAGTGCTGATACTGGTGTGGTAGGAAAGGAACTATGCACCCTTATCTTCGAAGAGTGCATTCTTTTACTTTGAGATAATGTTTAATGCATTCTTTACTTTAATGGTTAAAACGGATGTACAATGTGTGTTTGACAGGCCATAAGTCAGGCTTCTTTAGCGCAGGCTGAATCAGGTCTAAACCAGAATAGCTATCCCACATACCCCAATATGTGAAAATTTCTTCACTCAGTTCTAATGAGAGAGGCTGTGATATTGCGATATAATAAGAAATATATATTTGGCCTTCCTTCCAGTTTCTTTGCACACAGCTCCCTTGGAATCTTCAAGGTGATAAGTGTCTTTTTGTATGCTAATGAGATGACTGGTGGCTGGAGGCTTCTGGATTGCCTCAGGATGTGGTCTGGTTGCCAGGGGAACCAACCATGTAATTATAGGGTTAGAATTTCAGCCCCATCCCCCCAACTCCCCTATCCCCCCAGCCTCAACCTCCAAGGATGGGTGAGGGGCTGGAGGCAGAGTTCTGTCACCAATGTCCAATGATTTAATCAATCGTGCCTACGTAATGAAGCCTCCATGAAAAACCCCACTGAAGGGGTTCAGGTTGGTGGACACATGGAGGATGATATGCCTGGAAAGGGCATGGAAGCTCCCTACCCCTTCCTACATACTTTGCCCTATCCATCTTTTCCATTTGGCTGTTTCTGAGACATATCCTTTTATAATAAACCAATAATCTAGTAAGGAAACTGTTTTCCTGAGTTTTGTGACCCATTTTAGCAAATTATTGAACAAGGAGGGACTTGTGGGGAACCTCAGTATATAGCAGGTTGGTCAGAAGCACGGGAGGCCCAGACTTGCCATTGGCCTCTGAGAGGGAGCAGTCTTGTGGGACAGAGCCCTTGACTTGTGGGATCTGGCACTAACTCTAGGTAAATAGTGTCAGAATTGAATTGAATTGTAGGACAGCCAGCTGGTGTCGGAGAATTGGTCGATGTGGGGAAAAAAATCCACATATTTGGTGTCAGAATGTTGGTTGGGAGTAGAAAGGAAACAGAGGAGTTTTCCTTTAATTGGTGTAATAGAGAAAACAGAATTTCCTTTTTAGAGGCCAACAATCAAATTATTCTTCAAATAACGTTGCAGCAGTGATGACTACTACGAAAGAGAGGCGTGGTGCTATGACAACCTGTAATGGGGAATGTTGCTAGGATCAAGGAAGGCTTCTCCAAAGCAGAGAAAATTGAGCTGAGATTTAAAGATGAGTAGGAGCTACTTACAAGAAGTGGGGAAGGTGAAAGCCTCGTGCAAATCACAGGACAGAGCCTATGCAAAAGCGCCATACGTGATGAGAGAATGTAAAAGAAAGTCAGCGTGGCTGGAACAGAAAGGGTTGTGCTTCTAAAACTTCACTGGTTGCAGTATGAGAAACCAGTTGTAGGGGGTCAAGGCTGGATATAGGCAAACTACTTAGAAGGCTATTCCAGTGGTCCAGGAGAGAGGTGATGGTAAGTTGGACTCCAGATGGTAAGATGGAGATGGAGAGAAAGGATAGTTTCAAAAGATATCTAAGAGATAAGAGGACCTCTGCTTCTAGTACTGTCTTGGGGATGTTTGCTGATCTAAAGAGGAGGCTGGAAAGCTGACCATTGCTTTTGACAGATTCTTGGAACTGGAGGGACAAAATTTGGCATCCAAGGCTGCCAAATTAGAAAATGTGTAAATCACTTGTCCCTTGACCTGGGCCCCAAAGGCTTACCTTAGGAGAAACTGCAAACAGGCAGTACACCAGCCTTCTCCAGCTTTGTGTCATCTGTGTGGTCAAGAAAATCTCAAACCCCGAAGCTGGATTAGGGTGCTGTGGGGCATCAGAATTTGCCACTTTAAAATGTGTCTTTTGGGCTTGATTACTTTTAAGAACAAAAGACTCAGAAAGAAACTTTCATCTTCCCCCTAACTGCCTAAAAGAATTGAAGATAGAAGGCCTGTTTCAGAAGGAGCTAATACCATAGATAACTATGGTCTAATATGAACTAGGTGTGGTAGACTGAGAGGAACCCAGCAAGGCCCATTTGATCAAAGTCCTCCTCACATCCCATTTTCTTTGCAAGGCATGGCAAACATTTGTTTACCCAACATTTGCTTTTCTATATCCATGCAAATTGCCTTCCTCCCTTTTGAATTCCAAAACCACTACCCCCAACATCCTCTTTTGTCTTTAGCTTAAGGTGATATTGAAGGTGGTGGCTTTGGCCATTTTGGCAAGTTACTTAGTTTTCTTGGGTTTCTCTCATTTATACATGATATTAAACTTTGTTTGATTTTCTCCTGTTATTGCATCTCATGTCAATTTAATTCCTAGACCAGCCAGAAGAACCTAGACGGTAGAGGAATATTTATTCCTCCCCTACAGTGCTTAATCCATTGGAATTAGGTTAAGCACCAAGATTGTTAGTGCTCACAAGTACCTGGCAGAAGCAAACAAAGATCATTCCTAGAAGAAAATAATATTTTTAGGCCTCAAATTTTTCCTACAAATAATTTTTCATAAACAATGTTCATCACACAATCAAAGATAACCAGGCACCCGAGAAGGCAAGACACCATGAGCAAAAGCCTCGTGGGCACAGCCTGTCACAGACTATAGCCCAGGGTGGAGCATGGCCCCTTTCCCTCTTATTTCATCCCTAGGAGAGGAAGAGAATAACTGCAAGCCATCTCCATTCATGTTTTTGTAGACAAATTTTAAAGATGCTTGTAGACAAATTTTAAAGGTATCTGGCTATAATCCTAAACATGCCCTTTATTGCAATCTGTCAAGAAGCTGGCCAGGAAGAGAGAGGAGTTCATCAACCGTAAAATGATAATCTATAATATTTGATATTTATTGAGTACTGACTGTATGCCAAGCATCATTCTAAACACTTAAAGTATATGTATATGTGTATACGTACATATAAACACATGTATAGGTGTATATGTATATACACCTATACATACATATATATAATCTTATTTAATCCTTATAATAGATATAAGCATTTTACAGATGAAGTAATGAGCAAAGACTGTCCTTTGTCTTATTGGTTTCATTTTGTTTGGTTTTGATTTTTGGCTCATAAATAATACTGTCCTCTTAAAAGGCATTTATTCTTTTAAAACAAATGCTGGTATTGGTCATCTTTTCTAATTAGAAAAGTCATTTATTCTTTCAATTAACATCTGTTATGTGCCTACAGTGTGCTCACCATGCTTCTAGTTGTTCGCAATCAAGTGGGAGACAGAGGTATAAACGGACACTAAGAGAGGAGATGGTAGGCAAGAAATGAAAGGTGAGTACAGGACGCATTGGAGGCCAAGAATTGTTTCCCCTTTACCAAGGTAGATTCTCCATATGAGGCTGGCACAGCTCCAATGGAGCAGCTTCCAAAAGGAACGATCTGGAGCTGAGTCAGTCTGGGAAGAATTCAAACAACAAAAGGCCAGGAGGAGATGATGGTGAGGTTGAAGGAGAGCAGAGGTTGATGGCTGAGATCTACACCTCACGGATGGGTAGATAGCAAGGTGAGTGGTGGGGAGTTGGAGGGAGACTAGAGAACAGGGAGTTAAGAGGAGGTAGTGGTGGGAACCAGGGCTCCCAGGGCTAGGGCCACCCAGAGTTATTCCCCTTACTGTTCCATACCACCTCTGTCCCAAACTAGGCAGAATGAAAACCCAAGGATGAACCGGCTAAGAGCACCAGGGAACAAAAATAAATAAAAGGATTCTCAATTAAAAATGAGAAAGGGGGGCTGGCCCAGTGGCATAGTGGTTGAATTGGGCACACTCCAGTTCGGCCGCCTGGTGTTCACAGGTTCAGATCCCTGGCGTGGACCTACACCACTCATCAAACCATGCTGTGGTGGTGACCCATATACAAAAAAATAGAGGATGATCAGCACAGATGTTAGCTCAGGGCCAATCTTCCTCACCAAAAAAAAGAAAGAGAAGAAAAAGCCCATGCTCCCAAAAGTGGTTTATCACTAATCTGCATTACTGTTGCCACCCTGAAAACTGGGGTGAGAGAGAATGAGAAAGAAAAAGAGAGAGATAGCTTTGAGCATCATATGTCTTCTCCTGATCTTATAACCATGAGCAAGGAGCTTAGCTTCTCTGAACCTGTTTCCTTTTCTAGAAAATGTAGATAATAGTTTCTACCTCATAGGGGTATAGTGAGATTAAAGGTTAAAGATAATCATACATGTAAATGGTTTAGCAGGACATTTATTACATAATAATCATTCAACAAAAGTTATGTAGTATTAAGGAGGCCACTGCCTAATCATATACGTTCCATTCAGAACTGAGCCTCTAGACTTTTAAGTATAAAGAGCAGTTGAAGACCTGGGACTAGCTTTTAATCAGATAATTAAAATATTGAGGCATGTGATAAGAGGTGGCTGACCCTCAGCAGTGCAGGCCCTGCTGAGGGACATTAAACAGGCTTTCTGGTTCTGGAGGTGCTGTAGGCACAGATGCCCTGTGGGTACAACTCCGCTGTGTCTCTTTCTGGTCGATCAGTTGCCCACTACCAATCTCTGATTTTCTGGCCCTAAGGATGGCCTATTCCCTGCTCCCACCTGACTTGGCTGCAGCAAACCCCTCCAGTTTCCTGTTCTCTGGATCTACCTAGTGCCTACTGGTCAAGCCCTAGCCTGACATCCTACCCAGGCCCACACCCTCTATTCCTCACTCTTCCCATCACTGTGGGAACCATAGGGCTCTGGAAGCCCCCATCGGAATGTAAGCCTTATAAGGGTAGGCAATTCTTGTCTGTTTGGCTCACAGTTCTGTCCCCAGAGCCTGGATCAGTGCCAAACTTCCCCTATTCAAACCTTACACACAGAATTTTAGAGCTGGAAGAGACTGTAAGGACCATCTAGTCCAGCCCCTTCATTTCACAGATAAGAAACAGAAACTGAGAGAGAGAAAATGGTGAAAGCAAGGTCACGATGTGAGCTAGTGGTACTGAGTGTCAGGATGTTCTGAGTCACACCCAGGTCAGCTCGATGCTTCCCCCTCCTGGCTGCCAGACCATGCATAAATTCAGCCAATTTACTCATCATTATTTTTTTTTTTCAATAAAATGTAAAACCTTATGAAAATATCTGCACATTAAGCTTCATGAGCATTGGGCAAAACACACAGTATTTCCATGGAGTAAAACTGCCAAATTGTGTCTACTTTTTAAGTCTTCTGAGGGAAGAATATTGAGGTAACATAATCTTGAAGGGAGTCTCAAAAGAACACAGGGTAAAGAAGACAAAATATAATTGCTATAGGAGACCCATAAACAAGGGGAGAGAGGATACAGATCCTCCTGAATTTTATGTCCATTTCTGAACTTCCTTATTGCTTCAAAATTTAAAATAAACATCAGCAGAGGTGTGAATGCCCCCCAACCAGAACCTACCCACTGTGGTGTAGGCAAACAGAAATGGATAGGTTTCTTCTCCCACAGAGATTTTAATTCACTCATTCATTCTTTTTTTCATTGATTTACTCACTCAACAAACATCAATCAGCACTTATTATGTGCTATGGCCAAGAAGCAGAGATGAATAAGGCATGATCCCTAACCTCAAAGAGCTCTCATCTGATGGGAAAAACAAATGGGTCAAGAAGCAGCTAGACACTGTTTGAGTTTCAATAAAGAAGTATGGGAACAGGGAGGAGGGAAGTCAGCCAGATGGAGAGAGAGCAACCAGCCCTCTGGGAGAATGGAGAAGCACATGTGACAGCACAGAGGCACGTCTAGCAACCATGGGGCTTTAATGGCTAGACTTTGGGGTGCTGAGAGGGAGGAGGGTGGGGAAAGCTGTGGAGAAGCCAGATTGAGGAAATCTATTTATTTTGCAACTACGAAAAGCTAAGGAGGCTTTCCCAATAGTTTGTTTCTGTGTAGTCTGAACTGTCAACTTGCTCTTCCATAGGACTGTAGTTAATTTACTTTTGAGGGTCAGTCATTCCTTCCTCTTTCTCCCTGTCCTCACTTCTTCCTGCCACACAGAAAGTGCCTCTGTCTCCACCTAGGCAGGCAGATGGGAGGCACTCCGACACACACAGTTCACACTCACACCTAAGACAATGTCCCGTAAACACCCATGGCCCTGGATTTTTGTGGGTAAAGATGGAGGGTTGAGCCTCTTCTGCTCTGGGGATCTTAAGGCTTTCTATATACCTCAGGACCTTTTCCAACAGGAATTAGCCCCCCATTTTGCTACCCAGCTAAGGTTGGAGACTGGGCAATGACGCATTTCACTCCCGCAAAACACTGGTGACTTCTCCAAGATCTCCAAAACAGACACTGAATTAATTCTTTCTTCTCCTTCACGTTCAGCCAGTGAGTGAAGAAGTGCTGGTTCTCTTCAGATGCAAGGGGTGAACAGTGCTCTGTGGCATAGTTTTGCATTTCAGGTCCATGCCTTCAACAGCTACCTATTTCCTTTCAGGGATCATGCTGTGTGGAGTGCCTAATTGACAGTTGTGGGGAACGATAGGCAAAATCACTGACAGCCGCAGAATGACCTCCGCAGATAGGACATTTATGTTTTAATAAGCATAAGTATTAACTAATATTAAATATATATATATATATATATATATATATATATATATATAGCTTTAAAATTCAACTAGTACCATAAGACTTATAACAAAAAGCAGCAAACCTCTGCCACAACCCAGAACTGCTGTTCCACATAGGCAACTGTCAATTCTATGGTCTGTTTCTTGTGAAATGTCCTTGATATTTAGAAATAATATATTTGTTTTGCTTTTTCTTAATTTTAGACATTATTTATTGACTTCCTGCTGTGGAGATGGGTATTTGGCTCTCTTCACCCTGTCTTCCACCTTGCCCACCCCCACCCCACATTCTGTCTATAATCCCTCAACAACACATAGGCCTTTCCACCCGCTCTACCAAGATAGTTATGACATAGTGAAACTGGGAAACAGTTAGCCATTGATGATTAAGTAGCTAGGAAAAAAGGAAAAAACTAAAGTTTTTTTCCTTTTTCAATTACTGGTTATAGCTTTTAGCTGTTTACTCACCCGTTGTTAACTGTGCTATTTAGGCGATATGCTATCTGACTCCCACTAGGTTCCTATAGATAACATCTCCCTGGAGCCTGGGTCACCATGCTAATGGGTGTTTGAGCTGTTTTTCAGGATTTAGAACCCCTTGTCCACTTCAGGTGGGTTGAGACCACCTACCCATCAACTGGGCCTGCACAGATGTCTGATAAGTGACCTTTTGACGTCAAGAGGCTAAAAACTCCACCCTCAGGTCATGTTAACGCTGCCGTTTTGTGAACATGCATCCTATGAGGAGGCATGAAGTCTGACTACACTTGCGCAGATCATCAGTTACCTCACCTTTCCTCACCTCCAATCATCTATCTCCACCTTTCAGACCGCCTTGCCCCACTACCCCATAAATACCCCTGAGTCTCCATTACTGGGGAGGTGGATTTGAGACTTGTACTCCCGCTTTCTTTACTTGGCTGCCTTGTGATTAAACCCTCTCTCTGCTGCAATCTCATCATCTCGGTGTTTGGCTTTCTGGGAGACAGGCAAAAATGAAACTGGTTCAGCAACGATTGCTTTTTGTTAAATTAATATTCAATATTTGTGATAATATGTATTCACGTTTGAGCCATGAAGAGTATTATGATTCCCTTTCATTTTCTTTCTTTGTTTTTCCTGTAAGTGATAATGTCTTCTTTTTCCACTGTAAAACTTATCTCAATATAGTCAGACACTTCAGGCAATCAAGCAATCTGGCAATTCCACTTTTTTTGTGCCTCTAGAACTCTGAATTCTCTCCTATTTTGCCTGGATGCTCTCTGGTCCTGCTGCACAGCATTTATTCTATTTCTCCAATACACTAATCTGAGAAGTCCCTTCCTCTTTATCTTGTTTCCTGGATTCCTTTTCTTTCTCTCTCTTAGTTTACTACCTTTACTATGGTGGAGCACATCTTCTAGTAGTTTCCTGAGAGAGTGTATGGGAAGTAACTTTCTTTTTTTTTTTTTAAAGATTTTATTTATTTATTTATTTTCCCCCCAAAGCCCCAGTAGATAGTTGTATGTCATAGCTGCACATCCTTCTACTTGCTGTATGTGGGATGTGGCCTCAGCATGGCCGGAGAAGCAGTGTGTTGGTGCGCGCCCAGGATCCGAACCCAGGCTGCCAGCCACGGAGCACGAGCACTTAACCGCTAAGCCACGGGGCCGGCCCGGAGGTAACTTTCTGATTCCCAAAAATCTAACAGTGTCTATATTTTTAATTTAAGCTTTGATTGTTAGTTTGAATGCTAATTGGTCTGACTCATATAAAATTCTGGGCTGAAAAATAATTTTCCTTCAGAACTTGAAGGCATTGCTCCATTGTCTTCTGACTTCCAGTACTGCTGACTTTTCATGCCACTCTGGTACTCAGTTTTCTGTTTGTGACTCTGATGTGTGTTTTCCAATACCACCAAGGGATTAGCTCAATTCTGACACTATCTACTCAAAGATAACATCAGATCCCACAGATTAAGGACTCAGTCCCTCAAAACTGCCCCCATTTCAGATGCCAATCGTAGGTCCAGGTTACCTGTGCTGCTGACCAACTGGTTATAAATTGGAGGTTCCCACAAACTCCTCCCCAGGTTTGATTAATGTGCTAGGGCTGCTCACAGAACTCAGAGAAACATCTACTTACATTTACCAATTTATTATAAGGGATATTATAAAGAATATAGATGAATAGCCCAATGAAGAGGTATACATAGCAGGAGGTCTGGAAGGGTCCTGAGTGCACGAGCTTCTGTCCCCGTGGAACTGAGATGCAACACCCTCCCTATATTACCACCCAAGGGGGGTCGTCTGCCTGCTGCAAGACATGCCAGTAGTTGAGAGGCAAGGTGGTAGGAGAGAAAGGGTTTTATTATAGTTGGCTAGCAAGGGGGAAGACGGCTGACTAATGTCCGAAAGAACCATCTTACAGAGCAAAGACTACAGGCCAGTTATATAGGGGGCTGGTCTCCGGGTGGGGTGGTATCTGGTCTTCAGGTGGGGCAGACATCTGGTCTTAGTTCCTGATAATCTTGTTTTACTGGATATGCGACAGAGACTGGAGCAACGCCCTATACCCTGATCAAGGATGATGGCCATCAGCATAGACCCTCTGTCATTACATTCCTAAGGAACTCAAAAGAACAAGGTTCTTGGCTTACAGCAGCTGGATTAGTTAATCAGAGGTCATTCAAAGTTAGAATAGGGTTTCTTTTCTAATATGGCTTCCCTTATGTCAACCTTGTGCTGAGCTGGTATCACCCACGTGTGGATATGTTCACCAACCTGGAAGCTCATTGAATCTTGTTCAAGAATTTTTATAGAATTTAACCTGCAACCTCTCTACAATACACACTTACCCTTCCCAGAGGTCAGCGGGTGTGGATAAAAGTTCTAACCCTCTAATCGCTTAGTCTCTCTGGTGACCAGCCCCTTCCTGAGGCTATCCTGAAGCCCCACCCTAAGTCACTTCATTAGCATAAATGAAGGGGTGCTCAAAAGAGGCTCTTTATGAATGACAAAGGACACTCCTAACACTCAGGAAATTTCATAGGTTTTAGGAGGTTTGTGACAGGAACTAGGGACAAAGATTTAATATATTTATTATACCACAGTGACCTATTTTTTCTTTTCTCAAAGTTTTGAGAAGCTTTTTTCTATTCATGATCTTGTGACTGGGTATGGATATTTTTTCATTCATTGTTCTGGGAATCAAGTGGACTCTTTCAATTTAGAAACATATGTTCTTTAGTTCTAAGAAAAAATATTGTATTATTTCTCTCTTAAATTTTCCCCTCTGTTTTCTCTATTCTCTCTTTCTTCTATATTAACTTGTATTATTCAGATATTGGGGTTCCTAGACTGATTCTTTTTTTCTTAAAAATTTTTTTATTGAGATATAACTGACATATAACATTATATTAATTTCAGGTGTATGACATAATGATTTAATATTTGTATATATTGCAAAAGGATCACCACAAGTCCTGTTAACATCCATTACCACACAGTTATAATTTTTTTCTTGTGATGAGATCTTTTAAGATCTATTCTCTTAGCAACTTTCAAATATACAATACAGTGTTATTAACTACAGTCACTGTGCTGTACAGTACATCCCCATGACTTATTTATTTTATAACTGAAAGTTTGTACTTTTTGACCCCTGTACTCCTTTCACTCACCCCCACCTCTGTCAACCACTATCTGTTCTCTGTATCTATGAATTTGTTTTTTGGGGTTTTTTTTTTTTTTAAGATTCCACATGTGAGTGTGTGGGGGAGTAAAACTAATTTTCCCTTTACCCTTCCAGGTTTTTGGCTGAGACCTTGATCTGTAATAAAAGACAGATTAACAGGAGAAAAGCAAACAGAAGTTTAATATCATGTATACCTCCTGTATACATGGGAGAGACCCAGGAAAATTGAATAACTCCATGAAATGGCCCAAGCCACCACCGCAAATACCATCTTCAGCTAAAGACAAAAGAAGATATTGGGGGTGGAGGGAGCCAGGTATGGGAGGTTCTCAGACAAAGCACAGTAAACAAGGGTAAGGTTGTTATGCAGATTTAAGTCCATGTCTTCTCCATTGATAGGGGCTTCTAGAGATTTAGTCATCCTCCTCTTCCTGGTACAGGGAGGGTGACACCTTTACACGTAGAGGTTTCCCTTATAAATGTAAATTTCTCTTACAAAAAGATAACTTTTACTTGGTTTCAGAGTTTTTCAGGGTATCTGCAGTTTCTTAAAATAGCTAGCTCAAGATAATCCTTATGCCAAAGAGGCATATTTTGAAGTGGCAAATTCTGCTCCCCTTGAAGTGATATCATAGAGTATCTGTCTCTCTCTGCCTGACTAATTTTGTTTAGCATAATGTCCTGAAGGTCCATCCATGTTGTTGCAGATGGCAAGATTTCTTTCGTTTTTATGTGTGCATATGCCACATTTTCTTTATCATTCATCCATCGATGGACATTTAGGTTGTTTCCATGTCTTGTTTATTGTAAATAGTGCTGCAATGAACGTGAGGGTACATGTGTCTTTTCGAGTTAGTGTTTTCATTTCCTTCGAGTAAATACCCAGATGTGGAATTGCTGTATCATATGGTAGTTCTATTTTTAACTTTTTGAGGAACCTCTATACTGTTTTCCATGGTGGTTGCACTAATTTACATTCCCACCAACAGTGCACAAGGGTTCTGTTTTCTACGCGTCCTCGCCAACATTCATTTCTTGTCGTTTTGATGATAGCCATTCTAACAGGTGTGAGGTGGTATCTCGTTATAGTTTTCATTTGTATTTCCCTGATGATTAGTGATGTTGAACATCTTTTCACATACCTGTTGGCCATCTGTATGTCTTCTTTGGAAAAAATGTCTATTCAGATCCTCTCCCCATTTTTTATTTATTTATTTATTTATTTATTTATTTATTTATTTATTTATTTATTTATTTATTTATTTATTTTTGTGAGGAAGGTCAGCCCTGAGCTAACATCCATGCTAATCCTCCTCTTTTTGCTGAGGAAGACCAGCTCTGCACCAACATCTAATGCCAATCCTCCTCCTTTTTTTTCCCCAAAGCCCCAGTAGATAGTGGTATGTCATAGTTGCACATCCTTCTAGTTGCTGTATGTGGCACGCGACCTCAGCATGGCCGGAGAAGCGGTGCGTCAGTGCGCGCCCGGGATCCGAACCCAGGCCGCCAGTAGCGGAGCGCATGCACTTAACCGCTAAGCCACGGGGCCGGCCCTCTCCCCATTTTTTAATCAGATCGCTGGGCTGATTCTTTAACTGTCTTATCTTTTCTCTTTTATTTTCATCTCTTTACCTTTTGCTCTGCTTTCTGAGTTCCTCAAGTTAATCTTCTAAAACTTCCATTGATTTTTAATTCTTTTTAACTTCTGTTATCATATTTTTTATTTTCTAAGGCTCTTTCTTATTGGCTGGTTTTTCAGTTTTTCTTATTCAGACATTCTGTTCCTGTTTTTTTTTTTTTTTTTGTGAGGAGATCAGCCCTGAGCTAACATCCGCCAATTCTCCTCTTTTTTTTTTTTTTTTTTGCTGAGGAAGACGGCCCTGGGCTAACATCTGTGCCTATCTTCCTCCACTTTATATGGGACGCCGCCACAGCATGGCTTACCAAGCAGTGCGTCGGTGCGCGCCTGGGATCCGAACCAGCGAACCCCGGGCCGCCGCAGCGGAGCGCGCGCACTTAACAGCTTGCGCCACCGGGCCGGCCCCTCTGTTCCTGTTTTTAAATGCACCATCTTCTCATATGTCTCTAAGAATATTAAGTATAACTTTTGGGGATTTTATTTAATTTTCTCTTGTTCCCTGCATTGTCTTTCTTCCTCTAAGTTTCCTTTTTTTTTTTCCCAATGATTCAGCTTGTTTGGAAACTGTCTTTCATGTTAGAGGCTTTCCTCAAATGTCTTGTGATCCTGGCTGTCCATTTATATTTCAGAATAAATTGCTAACTACTTGCCTGGAAGCTTTGTGTGTTACGGGTGGAGTGTGTCAGTCCTCATTGTAAGTGAAATAGGAACCAAGATAATCAGTTAAGAGTGAAGAAAGAGGAGGAGAGGTTCAAAGTTCCTCTCTCACCTAAATTTTGCTTTTGGTACAGATGTTTGTTTATGGTTCAAACTCTACATCAACCTATTTACCGCTTCAGAACAGCTTGCTGTCAAAACTTCCTGTATGAGACTTTCTTCTTATTTTAACCTCTTTCTTTTGCTAACTGTTAAGCAATCAAGGAAATTTCGGGGTAAAGATTTCATTGCCTTCTTCCTTCTATCTAAAGCAGAAAGAAAAAAAAAACATGCATGCAATAGTATAGGTCCCAGATTTTTATGAAACCTCCTGATAGCCTTCACTTCTTAAGAAAAAGTGTTCTCAACTCTCGTGTATCTAGTTATTCATTCACTAAAAAAATATTGAAATATCTACCATAAGGCAAGCGTTATATTACCCGCTGGGTTTACAACTGTGAATGAAACAGAAATAGTTCTTGTCCTCATGGAGCTGAATATCTTGTTGGGGAGACAGACAATAAACAAGTAAACCAACAAATAAATGTATATTTGTGAATTGTGATAATTTAACAAAAATGAACTGGGTACAATGATTATGACTAAGAGGGAAGATCTACTCAAATATAGTGGTCAAAAGGCTGCCAAGGAGATGAAATTTAAGTTGAATCTGGGCCCTATGAACCCATTTACTTAAATATTAACAAAAAATTATTAAGTACGTACACAACACAATTTTATTAACCATCTTATATTTCAAATCGTTCAATTTTTCTTAAATGAGTAAGCTCTCTCTTTTTCCTGAACACTTTAAAACAATATTAAACAAAACATAAACAGATTATTTTAAACAGAAGATATATAGAAGTTTCTTGGTAATCTTGATCTCAGTTTGCAAATGAAATAGGTTTTATGCCTTAATTAGTGTCAATGTCCCTCTCTTACTCACTCAGAGATGCTGGCATCCGGTCATGCTCCGTGTACAGACTTCTTTATCTCTGTGTCTCATAGGGTGATCCCTTCTCACATTCCTCCTCTTGGCTTCTCCATGTGTCAAGGTCAAATCTATTCAATCCCCAAACCTCCCAGGATCAAAAAGAGAAGAAATTCTTTCCTCAGGGAGCAGAGTAGGAAGGAGGCTGAATGAACAATGACCACAGGTTAGGAATTGGGGTAAAAGGAAGAGAAGAGAAGAAATGGGATGGCAGGGAAACAGGGGAAGGGGTTTTCAAGGAAGAAAAGTCAGCGGTGTGGGTGGGCTGGAGGCCCCGTAGGAAGCAGAATCTGGGGATGGAGCTGAAATGTCCTCCAGGACCCATAGAGAGGGAGAGAGAACGTTAATGTCTGAAGTCAATTATCATGTTTCTTTGTGTCCCATTACACCCAGCATAGGATGCTCCTTAAATACTTGTCAAATCTATCTTTTTAAACACCTATTACATTCTGTGTATTGGAGCTGCATAGGAGGGTGAGAATGGGCTTTGCTCACGGTTGAATGGAGAAGACAGACACAGAAACGAAAGCCATAATACAATGTGCTCAGTACTTTCCTAAAATCATTCACTATGGTTAACTGGAAGACAAAGTGGTTAAAAAGCCAGGTGCAGATTGTGACAACTGTAACTGTGAGTTCCCTGAGGGGTAGGGATTTACCCCGACCTCTTCTTCACTGTATCTTCAATGACTAGAACACAGGGCACATTAAAAATGCCCTGTAAATGCATGTTGCTTAAATGAATTGAAGAGTGCTAAAATATTTATACCTTAGGTAGTGGGCAGACATCATAGGGTTTTAAGCAGAAAAGTAACACAAGCATTTCTTTCATTTAGGATTAACCTCCTGGCCGTGCAATCAGGAGGATGGTTAGGAGGATAGTTAGGAGACCATGGCCAGGGTCCAGGCGGGAATAAAGGGAAGGTGGGAGTGCTGGCAGGCAGTGGTGGGAAAAGGAGGGCTCTAAATAACACCCAGCTTTCTGCCTTGGGCAACAGAAAGAAAACAGGGAGAGTGGAGAGAGGCCTGGATTTGGGGCCGCATCAGTCCTGAGAAGGACTGTGATCCAAGAGAAGAGGTCCAGGAAAGAGCAGCCCAGGTGGCTGAGGAGAGCTGGTCAATGCATCGGACGCTGGGAGAAGCCGAGGATAATGGAATTGAACTTAGCAATCAGGATGTCACTAGGCGGCAAACCAGCAGCAGGAGGTTGAAGAGTGAATGGTTGGTGAGGAACTGGAGATGGAGCAGAGACAACTGTTTCAGAAGTCAGCTGAGAAGAGGAGAGGGACAGGGTGTGTCTGGACTAATGGGTTTCCTTCCTGCCGTGGCCTGTGAAAACCAGGAAAGGCCACTGTTGCCTGCCAAAAGAGCACAGCCTCGCCTTTAGGAGATGAGGCTTCTCTGAGGACACAGGAAAGGAAGTCTGGGACCCTTCCTCCATGGGCCCTGCAGGACTGAGTGGAGACGGGGGAAGCACCTGCCCTCAGGGAGTCCCAAAAATGAGCAGAATGCCCAGCCTGTCTGCCACAAGTCCAGGCACAGGGGGTCTGGGGCTGACAGATAGAAGGTGGACAGAGTGGGCCCTTGGATGGTAGCTCCAAAGCCATCGTCTCCTGCCACCCCAGAGACATTCCCTGCTGCAAATTAATCCTGCACTGCTTTTCTTCAACCACTCCTAGAACCCTGAGGAAGACAGGCAGGGATGCTGAGAACCTGGACTGAGGCTGCCCAGGAGAGAGAGGTTCACAGAAGGAAGCGGTTACCTGAGCAGAGGGGTCTGGCTGGGATGGAGCTGGAACTCTGGCTGATGGGATTCCTGGCAGTGCAGCGATAGCTGTCACTGACCCCAGATTTCCAGGAGACACTGAGAGTGGTTCCCCCATGGGATACAACTGTCCCTTGGCCGAGGGGGTCCCAGCTGTATGCAGCATCCTCTCCAGCCTGTTCCAGGGAGCAGACCAGGGTGATGAAGCAGGTCCCATCCTACATGATCTGGGAGCTGGCAGTGATATTGGGATCCTGCAGCCTCTCTGGGCCAAAGAGAGAAGATTCAAGCTATAAGAAGGCTCTGATCTGGCCAAGTAGGGGAGAGGAAAGGTCAAAGTTCAAATGTGCGTCCTCCACCTCCCTCATTATAGACACACAGGGTGAAATCCTTGGTGATGTTGATCAGGGTGGAGTATGCAGAGTTATCCAGGCTCTAAAGGGGCCCAAGCCCCGCAGCCTCAGAGGATGGATCTGAAGAGAGTAGCCGTGACGGGGGACACTCAATCGTCTGCTGTAGGGTCCCTGAGTCCCAGCGACCAGGATTGGTTTGCCTGCTGGTCCTGGTTGCAAAACAGCAAGAAGCCCTCAAGAGCACCAGGTAATGTTTACTACCTCCTGCCCCACTGGAACCTCCAGGCACAGAGTGGCTGACTCTCCAAGGGTGCCGATCACCATCTCCCCCATTGTCTTCCCTTCCAGGGAGGAGACTTGACCAGGGGTCAATTTCATTATCCCCTACTAAAAAGCTGCCTTCACCTAATAGGAATATTTCGTATCACAAACCCAAGGAAAATGTCTAAGAAGGTTCTTTGCTTTCCCTCCATCAGTTAGCTTCCCTGTGTTCATCCTCAATTGTCATCTGTACCTTTTTTTCTTCCCACTGGAGGAGAATGGCTCTGCCATGGCACCCTGGTGACCTTGCCCATGTCCCTCGCACAAAGGTTGGAACCACAGCTAACCTGAGTCTTGGCAAAATGCCCTGTGATCCTCCCAGAACATGAGAGGATGGTCTGTGAGGCACCACCCTGAAGCCATCTCCCACTCACCTCTCTGTCTCCCTTGGGAGGCTGTCATGAGACAGTTTCTTGTGAGGAATGGGGCTTCCTGCACCATCCCCCTCTGAATAGAGCTACAGACAATAAAACCCCTTCGCTGCAGTCTGGAATTGGTTCCTCAGCAATGGGGCACTCCACAACTCGAGTTGGGGTCACCCAGCCCCTTTAGTTTCAGTGTCATCCCTTTTGGCATGTGGGACAAGGACCCAGGGACCTGGGGCCTTTTGTCACTCTTCCTTTCACTATCTTTGTAAGAAATAAGCTGTCTGAGTCTAAAAGTGCCTTACTGTATCTTTACTGGCTGAATCAGTCAGCCGTTGGCCCTTCTTGCTGCTGTGTGTGCCTGACGCCTACCCCTATTTTCTCTTTTGTCGCTCCCTCTGCTAAAACAATTCTTAAAATTTCTTTAAGGAGTATGCTAATAGCCTTCCCTTACCTCTATATAGAATGTTACGAAGCTCTTTCACACGAATTTTATTCTCACAAGAAGTTAGTTTTCCTATTTCAGCAAGGAGGAAGCTCAAAGCCACACGAGTAAGCTGCGGCGAAACTCAGTTCTCGGGGCCTGAAATCCCGTTCTCTGCCCACCGCAGACCCAAGAGTTCTGCTGCAACTGGGCTGGGGTGGATCCTGGGCCTTGATGTTTTTCAGGAGATTCTCTAAGGCAACTCTACTTTACACATGTTTTAAGGTAAACACATGTTAGTTTTGTAATTAGAAAGAAAATTGTAAAGGTTACTAAAAGGGAAGTGGGAAAGGCTGTAAAAATGACTGAAAGGGGGCACCGCCTACCCCCACCTGTTGCCGTCCCCAGGACACTCACCATAAACTTGCAATGTGTACTTCCAGGTGTGGGTGATGCGGGACCTCCTCAGGTCAATGTGGGCTCGATAGGGCCCTGCATCCTCCCAGCTCAGGTTGCTGATCTGCAGGGAGTGGCCTGGGCCCACCACACTCAGGCGACCCCGGTACCGGGTTTCCGCCTGGTAAAAGCTGTCTGGTCCTCCAGCTTCTACCAAAGTTACCGTGGCTATGGCCACGGGGACCTAACGGGACATCCAGGAGATGCTCTCCACCTGCTGTCCATCCTGTAGTTGCAGGGGCAAAGTGACAGACCCTCCTAGGGTCCCAGTTACCACCACGGGGGCTGAGTCCTCTCTGGAAGCCCCTGGCCCTGCAGACACAGAACAGAAGCTTCAGGGACAGCCTGACTAAACCGGAGGCTCACAACAGGCCTGAGAGACTCAGGTAAGGGGTTATTATTCCTATTTTATAGAAGAGAAAACAGAGACCCAAAGAATTTAGGTGACTTGCTCAAGACTACACAGCTAGTTAGTGATGGACCTAGAACGCAAGTCAACGCCCTTCCTTCATGCCAAGTGGTCTTCTTCAGCATTTACATGAATTAATTAACATATAATTAAATAATTACATGAATGCTGTCCTAAGGGTTGCAGCTGCTAAGTGGGATGGAGAGGAAGGAAAATTCTTGCGATCATCCTGTGGGGATGATCTCTGCCGTTGCTCTGAGTCACTCGTGCTGATCCAAGGAACAGGACCAGAACTCACTCAGCCTAGCCCCATCCACAGCAGAAACTGCCTTGCAGCATCCCCCATAATTGCTTGTTTGACCACTTCTGAAACAGAAGCCACTCTGAGGCCCAGCCGGTTGTCTGGGAACATATCTTTCTAGAGCAGGATGAGTAGTGAGGCGTTGGTCAAGGCAGTTTAAGCGTGGTCAGTGGGACAGTCATTTGGATACCAGCCTATAATGCACTTGAGAGAAGAGTGTAAGTGCCAGGCCACTAGTCAGATGGCCTGAGTTCAAACCCTTGCTCTACCAGGTACTGGCTGTGTGATCTTGGACAGGTTACTTAACCTCTCTGAGTCTTGGTCTTCTCACCTGTGAAACAAGCAGTACCATCTTCCAGGATTTCGTGAGGGTTAAATGACATAATACAAATAAATGCCTCACTATTGGTATTATTAAAGATATCTAATGTCACTGGAATAAGTTGATGACTGCATCTTGTTTGTATCCTCACTAAAACTAGTCAGCACCCTTGGAGAGAAATGTAAAAAAGCATTTCTTTCAGTAGCCTGATTCATCTTTGTCAGAGTATTTTTGCAACACCGACACGCAGTCCCAGGAGGCAGCCAAGTCTGAAACTGACTCAGGTCTGCTGCATAGTTGTTTAAAGAGAAAAGGCCAGATGGTTCAGGGAGGGATCTGAGTCCTGATTCAAACTGGGATCCAGAAACACTGGCTACCTCACTGTTTCCTACACCAAGTGGTGAGGATCCTTGCCAAAAGTTGAACCAAGAAGTCCTGTGACAACAGCTATTTGGTGACCAGGAGTGAAAGAGTGGCTGCTGACCTGTGGGAGGGGGCACTCCCAGCTGGGGGAAGTGCAGCATCCCGTGTGCCCACCACAGAATCCCCTCCATGGCCTGGCGTTCATTGCTTCTGTGGAACTATTCTGGCTCGACCTGGAGCATCATGCAAGCCGGCAAGAAGCATACCAAGACAGCAGATGCTGGTACCAGAATGACCTTCCTTGCTCCAAGTTGGGCCCAGGAACTGGAGTCTAGCCTGGAGGAATTCCACCTGGGCTAAGCAGCTTCCCTCACTCTTGCACCCACGAGAGCATTCACTCCCTAGGCCCAGTTCAAGCACTGCTTCCTGGCTGGAGCCTTCACTGAGCTCCATACTTCTGGTCCAGCCGTGCCTTCCACCTGGTTTCCTTCAGCCTGGGCTGTTGGCTTGTTTTGTTTTAAGCATTTCCTTCATTCTGCCTCGTACAACTAGCTGTGTTGCGTGTCTTTCCCCACAGTTCGTGAGCTCCCCGAGGACGGGAGAAGGTGGAAGGGAACTAATGTTTGGGTAATAAGTACAGTAAGGCCAGTGGTTTAGTCTCATGGTTAGGCGCAGTGGGTTGTGTGCAGAACTTCCTGGTCTGAATCCTGTTTCTGGATTCAAGTGAGGGGAAAGAGACACAAAGGGATCAGATCAGGACACGCAACCCAAATGCCAGACACTGTGCCAAGTACTTTGAGCACATTATTTTATTTAGTCTTCCCCACAAACTTGTAAGGCAAGTGTTCTTATTCCCACTTTACAGATGAAGACCATGTGACTCAAAGAGTTAAGAAACTTGTCCAAAGTCGCCATCTAGGAAGCAGCAGTCCAGACGAAAATCCAAGTTCGTCTGACCCCAAAACTGATGCTCTGTTGACTACACCAGGTTGCAAGCAGCTGGATTTCATACACTTAATTCCTCCCTGTGTCCACTGACTTCCACCCCCACCACACACGCAGCATTAGACATGGCACACAAGAGGCCTCAATAGATTTTTCTAGAACTGAACCGAAGAACTCTGAACATTTTTTAAGGCAAGACCAGTCTTATTCGTTCTTTCACCATACGCCCAAGAGATGCCCCTGTGTACAGTGACCACCAAGGGCCCAGCCTGGGCACCATGGAGGAAGAAAAGCTCACAGACATGCTTGCTGTGTGGGAGGATAGGAAAGTGGGGAAAGCGGAACATTACAGGAATCCAGCCTCTCAGTGTCAATTCTGCAACTTTGGTCGGGGACACTGTGGGTCTCTCAGAATTTCCTTGTTGCTGCTACATTCCCACAGCTGGGTTGTGTCGACTTCTATTTTTCACTCATGACCAGCCACGTGCCAGAAGATGTTACCTAATCTTTCTGAGCCTCAGTCCAACATCTGTAAAATGGGCGTAATACTATCTGCCTTATCTACATCACAAGATTGTTATGGGGATCAGATTTTTAAAAATTTAAATTTTTAAATTCTTTGTAAGCTGCCAAGTTTTCAACACATCTAAGGGATTCATCAGCATGCTTAGGGGATGCCCTAAAGGCTGGGGCTGGGACAACCCTGAAGGCAGGTGACTCTGGCAACCAATGCATGCTGGTTTTCCCCTGAAGAAGAAGGAAAGTGAAAGCTTGAAACTCTGGAGACTAAAAGCAGTACCTGGCCCCTCACTGTGGGTTTCTCAAGAGCTGTGTTCCCCTGGCCTCCAATTCCTGAGCTTATCTCCCGCCATTGCTCAGGTCCTTGGGGGTGGGTGTGAGCAGTAAGAATCTGGAGGGACAGGAGCTGCCACTAGGTGCCAGGCTTGAGATCCCCTCCTAAGTCATTTGTGGGACAGGGAAAGCCCAATTCATGATGAAGCGTGACTCCCAGTGGCCAGCAGGAGAGTGGGGAAGGGGAAAAACAAGATCATGCTTGAAATGGCAAGATGCGGATGGGGCAAGTCCTGGAACTGGCTGTGGCAACTCCTCCATCTCATGGCCCCATCATCAGCCTGTCTGGGGATCCCCAGGATCCTTGTGATTCATTAGCAGAAGAAACGTGAGGGTAGCAAGGACACAGTCTGGGCCTGCGTGGTCTGAGATGATAGCTCATGCACCCACCCACACCCACCCACTGCCGCACATGTACACACACAGAGCCTGGCTCCCAGGGATGCAGCATCTTCAGTGAAAATTACCCATTGCTAGAGAAACTCAGTGTGCAGGCGGGTAGAGGTGCCTGGGACATAGTGGCAGGAGTAGACTTACCCAAGGAGAAGAAAAGACCAAGGAGAAGCAAAGACCATTGTAGAGAAAGGCCCATAATGTTCCCCAGTAGACAGGCCTGCCTTCCGGCAGCTGACAAACCATGCATGTGTAAATGTCAGCCCACACACATTTCCTGTTTTTAGAGGTCACCACTTTAATCACATGTAGCTTTTGAGTCACAAGATGTGAAGATGAGTGGACATAAAAGAAAGAAAAGTGAGAGGCACCAGAGTGAGCTATTTAAAAGCCAGAGCTGATGATGTCACAGCCTTGCTTTAAACCCTCCCAAGGTCCCCCATCCCCTACAAGGTGAAGTCCAGGGTCGCAGTCCTGGAGAACGAGGCCCTTCATGATCTGCTTGCTTCCTGCCAACCTCTCAGCCTCATGTTCTGTCACCACAGACTGCTCCTCAAGTCTCCCTGATACCAGCTCAACACAAGGTTGACATAAGGGAAGCCATATTGTAGAAAAGAAACCATATTGTAACTTTGAATGACCTCTGATTAACTAACCTCGCTGGATATGCACCCTCTAGGCTTTTGAGTTCCTTAGGAAAGTGATGACCCCCAGGCAGAGAGTCTATGCTGATAGCCATCATCAATGACAACCGAAAGATCTGGGTATAGGGTGTTGCTCCAGTCTCTGATGCATATCCAGTAAAACAGAAGATTATTAGGAAATAAGACCAGGTATCTGCCCCATGCGAAGACCAGATACCACCCCACCCGGAGACCAGCCCCCTATATAACTGGCCTGTAGTCTTTGTTCTGTAAGATAGTTCTTTTAGACATTAGTCAGCCATCTTCCCCCTTGCTAGCAAGTTGTAATAAAACCCTTTCTCCCCTATCACCTTGCCTCTCGACTATTGGCATGTCTTGCAGTGGGCCGATGACCCTCCTTGAGTAGTAACATCCCCACACACCCCTTATGATTTCTCACTGTTGTAAATTGGCTCCTGCAATTTGGCTTACTGGATTACCCTAGTTCCTGCCGCCTACCTCACCTACCTCACCCTAACATCTTCCCATATCCCCCCCAAGGTCATCACCACCTTGGGAAAGGCTTCCCTGAAGCCCCAGGCTAGGATATGTGGCCTCTTTTGGGCCTTTCAGGTCCCCTGTGCTTACTTCTATCCTAACACCCATCCCGCTATATCATAAATATCTGCTTACTTGCACACTCTCCCCAGTACACTCTCAGCCCCTTGAGGGCAAGGCCTTTCTTTTTCATCTTTCATCCCCAGTGACTAGCTTGGGGTCAGCACATAGTAGGGGCTTAGTTCCTACATGTTTGGTGAGTGGACATTGAGTCATCAGGCAGAGAAGAGCAAGCCCAGAAGGGCCCAAGGACGAAAAGGTGGAAGGCACAGGCTGCTGGCTCTAGCTTCTTTAGCACAGAAACAAGGCTGGAAGGATTCAGGGGATAGGACATTTGAGATCACCTCTACCTCCAGCCACAAGGGACTAGATCAGATATTATTTTGCTATCTTACCATTTTGGTGATACAGTCAAGGGAGCTGCTTGAAAAGGTCCGGATCTGTGGGTGGATGGAGGGAGAGGGGAGAGCTGAGGCAGGCATGGAGCTCCTTTCTCCACCTCTCTACACACAATAGTCATGATGGCTTTGCTGGGCTATGCAGACTCTGCTAACATCTTCACAAGGATATAATTGTGACTGGCATCTCCTGTCAGCCCCCTTACTGCTTTGGATTTCTTACAGATTTTAACAAGCATCTCTCTGGTCTTTAGTGTGTGGAGACCAAATGCCCCAAGAAGATTTGAAGAGAATCCGCATTGCTTTTAAGAAGGTCAACAATGACCTCCCATTGGTCACATCCTGTAGACCCTTTGGTCCTTATCTTATATGACCGCCTGGTGGAAGTTGACACTGGGCCCCTCCATGCTTGAAATACTCTCCTCTCTTGGACTCTCACTGAGTTCTCACTCATTTATTCAGCACACATATGAGCTCCTGCTGGGTGCCACAAAGGCCCTGTGCTGGGGACTGGGGCTTTGAAGATGAAAGGAAGTCTCTGCAAGCATGTTGCTCACAGGCTAGTGGGGAAAAAAATCACGTCAGTGGAAAAACAAAGTAATTCAAGATGGCTTAGCCTCACGGTTAGGTGTGGGTGGGTGGGTGTGATGCTTTCTAATTTGAATCCTGCCTCTGCTGCTTGTTAGCTGTGTGACCTTAGCAAACTACCACCCAGTCAATAAGACTTCTCCATTATCATTTATTTCCATGTGACGACAGGGGCTGGGTGAGTACAGGATCCATTTGCCAACTGCATTATATCAAAATTCATATTATTTTCGGTTTTTACTGTATTTAATGTACTGTACTTAAATGATAATACTTCAGTTGGATTCTGTGTATCACAAGACTGTGTCCACCTATGTTCACAACTTCAAAGAAGGTCATTCCAGTGACATTTCCCTTGCTGAGCCTCAGTTTCCTCATCTCTAAAATGGGGATAATAGGAGTACCATGCAAAAAGGGTTGATTTAAGGATTAAAAGAGAAAACATATGTACAGCTCTAAGCACAAGCCTCACTCATGGTAATTACTCAACACATGTTAGTGATTATTTTGATTATTATCAATATCTTTGAACACTCTCCCACCTTTGTCCTCTCCTCCCACCCAGACTGTCTCTGTTCTCGTGCCCTTACCTGGGCTCCTTCATAGCCCCCTTACCTGTCTTCTCATCTCAGTCTCATCCCTTCCATCCACTATCCACTCTGCTGCTGGAGTAAACTTTCCAAAAGAGTCCTCGAATCATGCCGCACCTCTGCTTAAAAATACCTGCTGGAGCCTCGTTGCCTTTAGTCTGATGTCTTACTATGTTCTGGCTGCTATCACAAACGTACCACAGGCTTGGTAGCTTATGAATGACAGAAATTTATTTCTCATAGTTCTGGAGGCTGAGAAGTCGAGGATCAAGGCACCAGCAGACTCAGTGTCTGGGGAAGGCCTACTTCCTGCTTCATAGATGGCCGTCTTCTCACTGTGACCTCACAAGGCAGAAGGGGTGAGGGAGCGCTCTGGAGTCTCTCTTGTAAGGATGCTAGTCCCATTCATGAGGGCTCATGACCTATTCACCTCCCAAAGGCCCCAATTCCTAATACTATCACCTTTGGGATTAGACTTCATATGAATTTAGGGGAACACAAACATCCAGTCCATAGTGCTGGGTTATAAGACCTTTTACCTAGGCTGTGGCAGCCTCTCCTGGCCACATGTCCTGCATTTCCCTCTAGACAGCCATGTTCTAGCCACAGGGCCAGGGCCAGAGTGAGGCAAGACAGGTGCCTAGAGCACAAAATTTAAGGAGGCCCACCTCTCAGGATTGGGCAGCATCTGATCATGACCAGTTTCTGAAGATGCCTTCCATGGACAGAAGCCTGCTATCCAAATTGTCACTCCCCTCTCTCCTTCCTTCTAGATTTTCTGGGTTCAAATTCTTATTAACTATAAAACTCAGAATAAGCTACTTAACCTCTTTGTACCTCAGTCTCCCCATCTATAAAATGGGAATGATAAGAAATACCTATCTCATAAAGCTGTTGTGAGGACTAAATGAGTTAATACGAGTAAAGCGTTAGACGAGGGCCTGGCATGGGATAAGCACTCACTGAATGTTCCTAACACCACACACCCCACCATCCTGAAGTTTTGTTTCTAAGTCCTCTAATGTTACGGCCTCAGGAAACATACGATCTGAATGAATCTCAAGACACAACAGGCTGCAGTTTAACCAGCTATTACACTATCAATAACAATAATAAAAAAAAAAGCTACTTTCCCAAGGCAAGAGAAAGGGAATTATGCTGTCCCCCAACCTACCTTCTCAACTCAGCCAGATCCATGACTGTCACTTGCAACATCCATGCTCAATGCATTTTCCCTGGCGCTTGTTCCTCATCAGTTAAAAGTCTTTCTGTTGCCTGTGACAGGAAGCCAATGCAAACCAACTTAAGCAAAATAGGGAATTTGTTGGACCATAGTTAGTTATCCATTGCTATGTAACAAATTGCAAAACTTTGCAACTTAAAACAATAAGCATTTATTATCTCACAGTTTCTGTGCGTCAGGAATCCAGGCACAGATTAGCTGGGTGCTCTGGCTCAGGGTCTCTCACAAAGCTGTGGTCATGGTGTCGGCCAGGGCTGCGGCCATCCCAAGACCCTCCCAGCAGAGGATCCACTTCCAGTCTCACTCCTGTGGCTCTTGGTAGGGCTTTAGGTCCTCGTTGACTGTTGGCCAGAGACACCGGTTCCTCACTGCATTTTGGCTAGAGGCCTCGCTCGGTTCCTTGTCTTGGGGTCTTGTAACTCACAACATAATACTTGGCTCCTTGGAAAGTGAGGTGGGGGGAGAGGGGCAGAGACAACCCAAGATAGAAGCCACAGCCTTTTTCTAACCTAATCTCAGAAGTTACACCCCACCACCTCTGCCACATTCTACTCACTAGAAACAAGTCACTAAATCCATCCCACACTCAAGAAGAGTTTATTATACAAGGGCATGAGTACCAGGAGGTGGAACTCTTTATTTTTGTTGTTGCTGTTGTTGTTAGGTTTTTTTTTTTTTTTTTTTGGTGAGGAAGATTGGCCCTGAGCTAACATCTGTTGCCAATCCTCCTCTTTTTGCTGTGGAAGATTGGCCCTGGGCTAACATCCATGCCCATCTTCCTCTGTTTTATATGTGGGACGCCTATCACAGCATGGCTTGATAAGTAGGTCTGAGCCCGGGATCCGAACCTGTGAACCCCGGGCTGCCGAAGCAGAGCACATGAACTTAACCACTACACCACCCAGCTGGCCCAAGGAAGTAGAACTCTTTAGGGCCAAGTTCAGAACCCAAGTCTCTTGATGCTGAAGCAATTGATGCCCAATATTGGTTTGCAAATCACATGAAAAGACGTGGGACCTCTACCACAGCCTGAGCATGTGAAAGGAGTCTGTGGTGCCAAGTATAAACAACCCTCCCTGGCACACGCACACACACTGGCGGAAGCTGTGGTAAGTACTTCCTCCTTCAGCCTGTGAGATCTGAAAGTATATCATCATGGCAGGCCCAAAGAGACGTACAGATGACTGGGCTCCACGGGCTTTCTCCGATGAGCTACAGAAGAGTCAGCCACACGTGTTCTCTCCCTTTCTATGGACCCAATTCTTCCTACTCATGGGTAAGTCCACACTATGACCACCACTGCTTTCACTGGTGCTCCTCTGAGGCTGGTCGCATTCCGTGCTGGGGATTCTTGTTAGTAAAGTCAATAACTCCTCTTCTTGTGGTAAATATTCTGCAAGTTTCACCTTAATCTGAGCTCTGTAAGTGTGTGTGAGCGTGTGCACGGTCACACACCATGAGCAAGCGACATTCTAGCCCCAGTCTCAAATAACTCTGGGCTTGGACTTTATTCCTCTCACCCTCACATTTTCCTTCTAAGAAATGCCACGTTATGAGTTTGTTTCCTGTACAATATGGATACAATCCACAGAGAGATACAGGAAAATTCCCCCGATGATAAGTCACCCAGCAATTTCCTAGGGAGTGATAAAACTGCTGGAACTTCTTTCTACATCCTGTCATGTTTATGACATATTCTGGACTACGGAGGCTTCAGTGGGTGTCTGGAGATGGTCTGGTGGCCCCAGGTTAGGTGGCTTCTATCTGAATATCCTTTTCTACCTAACATCCTACCTCCCCATCAAGACCTGAGTCTTGCTAGTTTCTGGGAAACATCTCTCGGCAGCTGGGCCTGGGCCCCTCTGTCCAGAAGGCACACCTGACCCAGTACCCCAGGGAGGATCTCAGCAACCTGGGACTGTAGCAGCTATTGTCTCTCTGGGATCTTGCTTTCCCCAGGCCCTCCTTGGGGAGGAATATCCTTTTTTCCCCAACATCCTACCTCCTCATGGGAGGGATGGTGCAGGTAGCACTAGGGACCTGAGAGCAGTGGGGGTGGGGGTGGGGGATGGGCAGTGAGGTGAGCTCTAGAAAAACTCCTGGATGCATATATGGGGGTAGGAGGAGCCTTGTCCTCAGGGCTGAGTTCCAGTTTGACCTCTCTTCACTTTCAATTTCATCTTTGCTCACCATAAAAACACAGGGAGCAGCAAGGCTATTTATATTCAACTCTTAGGGTGCCTTTTGGTTGTGTTGGATAAACCTGAAATTAGCTACATCCAGTGTTATCCAAGCCTCAGATGATCAATGGAGTGAATTTGAAACAGTTCAGGGCAAAGGGGCATCTCCCTCTGTCTGGCTCCATCGATTGAGGTGACCTCAAACTTCACTGTTTCGGTCTAGAAGGGAGTTTCCTTGACGCTTTTGTGTCTCCAAGGAGTTGTTTAAGGAACTTAGGAGGCAGTAGGGTGAAAAGTCCCCTTGCTTTAGTATCAGGAACATTTGACATTAAATCCTACTCCATCATTCACTAGCTGTGTGAACATCTATTTCTTAAGTGTAGAATGCAGTTAGTAAGATGTATCATGCAAGATTCTTTCATAGATTAGAGATGGTGTATGTGCTTGGCACACAGTTGGTGGAAGCTATGACTGTTATTATAATAATCCCTGTTTAGTACGTTATTCAGAAACTAGTAAAGGATAGGCAAGTCAAATTCAGTTACCACAATCTTTGAACTCCTTTTTATTATTTGTCAAAAGGCGTAGTTCAGAATAAGATGACTGACTCCTGGAACTCCTGTCACTATGCTGGGAGATACGTAGCACTGTTTGCTGCAATAGGATCTGACTTGTAGGGACCACATCCTGCTCCCCCACTGACAGTCTGTGAGGCTTTGTTTACCTTTGATGTGAGGAAAGCTGAGGTCAAAACATGGTCATATGCACCCGGCCAAGACTCAGCACCTCCTGGGCTTCCAGGATGGGGGTAGTGAGCACTCCTGGCCTCACATTCCAGGCATCATGTACATGGAATCTGGACTCTGAAACTGACCAACCCTGTAATCTGGGCAGGTGGCCAAAACTCTCTAAATATCTGCTCCTCATCTGTAAAATGGGGTTAATTATTGGATAATTTTGAGGACTGAATGAGGTGATTTTTACAAAGTACCTGATACACACATAGCAATTATAAGTGATGTCTTCCAGATGTGAAGAGCTCTCTTTTGGGCAGCCTCAAACCAACATTGCACCAACTCAGCTTCTGTCTTCTGAATCTGCCCCCAGAGTCCACCTGAACTGACCTTCTCACATCCAGAGTCCCCAGCCCTGCATCCTCCCTAGCAGCCTCTCTGCAAGGTCCAAGTGCTCGACTGCTGTGGGTCGGGGCAGAGAGCCCCCTGGCCTGCACCAGTAGGGGTGTCTCCTCTCTGTGTCTGCATATTCTGTAACGTCTGGGCTTTCAGAGCATGTCTCAGCCTTTTTCCATTCCCCTACAGTATATTTGGCCTCTCCTCTCTCTCTAACATTTTCTACTTATTTTTCTACCTGGAATTCCTGGAGTAGTCTGGGTCCTGAACCTATCTGATTTGGTCTAGAATTTCCAGAGTACTCTCCAGAGCCTCAGAAGCTCTGGAATCTGGGACTCCAGGCTGGGGTCACCCAGCAGACACTCACGGAGCCCCTCAGGGAAATTAGTTGCCTTGGCAGAATGCAGGGCCCCTGGAAGCCTTGGTAACAATGATTATCAGGGATCTGGGTCTTTCCTGAGATCAGGAAATCAGGAGCTGAATCAATGCTACCTACCATTCCCAACCCAAACCTCGTTCCTAAGGACAGACCGGATTTCCCTGGCCAAGCCGAGGTCAGTCTGAGATCCCCTGGACAGTGAGGAAAATGTAGGGTGAGCTAGAGGTAAGAGATGCTCCTTTTGTTCCCATCATTTTTTTACGAAAATTCTCAAACATACAGAAAACTTGGTAGAATTTTGCAGTGAACGCTCATATACCTCCCACATCGGTCCTACCATTTGTGTTTTGCTTTACTTGCTTCATCACATATCTATCCATCTATCCACCCTCTAGCCATCCATCAACCCATCTTATTTTTTAAAAAGTTGCTCCTTTTTTACTTCATTACTTCTTTATGATATACAGCAACCTGTTTTTATTTAATCTTTACCATATTCCCTGAGGAAGATGGTACAGGTGTGAACATTTCCATCTTATAGACCAGTAAACTGATTCTCAGAGAAATTCACCTAAAGTCACAAGGCTAATTTCCCTGTTGGAATAGAAACCTAAAAGGTCTGTTTTACCGATTATCGTAGCTACATTTGTGGTAGAGAGTGTTTGATATGTGAATGAGGGAATGAATGAATGAATGACTTGGCTAGGCAATGGCCCTAAGAGAGGAAGACATGAATCTCATTTCACTTCTCAGCATCTGGCATTTATTCCCAATATGTGTTTATTGAATGAATAAATGAATGAACGAATGAATGAATGAAGCCTGACTTAAGGAGTCCAGCTGCCCTTACAAGTCCCTCTTCTGTTTCTGCAGGACTAGGAACCTCTGGAAAGGACTCAGCACCAACAGTGGTGGCAGGAATTCTAGGGGGTGTGGTGACTTTCCCCCTCAACATTTCAGTAGACACAGAGATTGAGCATGTCACCTGGAATGGTTTCCAAAAAGCTCTTGCTTTAGCCGACTCAAATGGAAAAGTTATTTTTATGGACAGAAGCTACCAGGGCCGATTAAACATCATCCGGAACTACTCCTTATCTCTCAACAACCTGACTCTGAAAGATGCAGGACCCTACAACGCCCAGATAAACCAAAAGAATTCTGAAGTCACCGTTGGTGAGCAATTCATCCTGCACATCTATGGTGAGTTCCATAGCACTTCTGTAAGTTTTGATCTTTTATTTTTAAAAGCAGATTTTTTCTCTCTCCAGGAATTTATCTCTAGGCCAAGTAGGATTCCACATTGGTCTTTGTCACCCAATTCCATAAATCAGATGTCAAGAGTGGAATACACAGCCAAAATGTGTTTAAGAGCCGTTTGTATTCTTTTCTGCAACTCTATTAATATCCTTTACCCATCTGTATTAGTGTGCTAGGGCTGTCATAACAAAATACCACAGACTGGGGGGCTTAAACAATAGAAATTTATTTACTCACAGTTCTAGAGGCTAGAAGTCCAAGATCAAGATGTCAGCAGGTTTGACTTCTTCTGAGGCCTTGCTCCTTGGCTTGCAGATGGCCACTTTTTGCTATGTCCTCACGTGGTCACTTTTCTGTTTCTGTTGTCTGTGTCTTAATCTCCTCTTTTTATAAGAACACCAGTAACAGAAAGCCTCTCCCTTCCGCTCCCAGCTCCTCTACCACACCACCTTCTTCTCTCAGGCCTTTCCTGCCAGGGAAGGGATCTGAGTAGTCTCCCCATTGCCACTGTCCTTGTAGAGCAGCTGCGGGAGCCCCGAGTCACCATGATGTCCGTGAACGCGTCTGAGAACACCTCCTGTAACGTCACCCTGACATGCTTTGTGGAGGGGACAGAGAAAGACGTTCAGTACAGCTGGACCCCGAGGGACCCTGATGCTTCTGAATTCTATGGGGGCTCCACTCTCACCATCTCCTGGACGCCTTGTGACCCAGACCTGCCGTACACCTGTACAGCCAAGAACCCAGTCAGCCAGAGCAGCTCCCACCCTGTCCATGCCTGGCAGTTTTGTAGAGGTAACTGGCTCCACTTAGGCCCTCCAGAGGATTCCAGAAACAGTCTGAGCAGCTATAGAATCTAAACTCCAGGGTTCTGGCAGGACACAGATGAGGTGGGAAGGCAAGAGAACAGGCCTGAAGACCCCTTGTTTTCTACCCTCAGGGGCCTGAGAGAGACTGGCAGAGGACTTGGGAACTCCCAGGGCACTGTGTAACTGAGGGTAGAGCAAGGGAGGGTAAGAGAAGATGGATGAAGAGATCCAGATTGCTCTTTGCGTGGATGGGATTGTCCCCTGGGGTCTCCTGAGAAGGGCAGAGAGAGCAAGAAAGGCCTGGGTATGCAATAGGCAGAGCCAGGTGCATACCTGTGCATGACAAGTGGTCATGGAAAAGCAGCAGGGATGCTTCATCAGAGGAAGGGGGAATGGCCTGGGCAGGAGGGCCTATGGGGCTCCACTCCCCTTCAGGCAGGCTGAGGGTCAAGGGAGTGGGGCCAGTGACTGAAGCGGCAATGTCTCATTTCTGACTGCAGATCCAGGAGCCTCCAGAGGAGGATCAATGGGGGAGACGGTGGTGGGGGTCCTGGGGGAGTCAGTCACCCTGCCCCTGGCACTCCCGGCCAGTCAGGACATAGAGAACGTTGTCTGGATGTTTAACACGTCTATTATCAGCAAAGAGCGGGGAGAAGCAGCAAAAGCAGATCCACCCACTAAGTTTGAGGATCCAGACAAGAACACCATGCGGGTCTCCGGCCAGGACTACTCCCTGAAGATTGGCTGGCTGAAGATGGAGGATGCTGGCCCCTACCACGCTTACATATGTTCAAAGACCTCTGGAGTCACCAGCACGAAACACGTCACCCTGCTCATCTACCGTGAGTTTCTGAGCAGAGCGCCCATTATTAGATTCCCTCCCTGAAAGGCTTCTCCTCTTTGCTGCCTTCCCCACTTCCCTCCTCCCTCAGGCCTCTCCTCCTAGCAAAATGCCTCAGACTCAGGACTGAGTTCATACCAGTCAATTCACAGGAGGAAAAATTACAGTCAGCGGCTGGGCAAAATCTACCTGCCAAGGTCCCGCTTCCTCCAGCCTTCCAGTTAGGCCTCAACCACCCAACTGTCTACTTGCCCCATCCTCCTGCATTGATTATTGGGCGGGAGGGACCAGGAACTCTCAACCTGCATCTTTGTAGAACATTATCATTTTGAATAAGGGCAGAGCTGGCTGGGGTGGAATCAGAGAAGACTGAGGAGAAAGCCTTTAGTGTCCAAAGACCCTGTGACGTCCAAGAGGGTTGACTGCTCGGCCCCCCTGAGTGTGGGGGACAGAACTTGCAGTCTTATTCCTCAGCTCTGGGCCTCAAAGGAGCTTGACAGGACAGTTTGCATGGTTTCCATTTGCCAGCTCCTTTACTGGTACCATTCAGACATGGTCTGCATATCCCCTGCCTGGGCTTGTTGGTGTCTAAGTACCTGTGAAAAAACTCACTGTCCGCGATCTTGTTAAAATACCCAGTGAGTCAGCTAGTCTACATCTGTTGCACACTGTGACTCAAATGTAAAAGAACCAGCAAGAAGATTAAGTAAAAATAATAATAAATTGGGAGCAAATGGTGCCGGTCTTATATTTCTTGTAAAAGTGCTAACGTTTATTGAGCACTTATTCTGTGTCAGTGCTGTGCTCACCTCTCTACATTCCTTATCTCATGTAAATAAGCAAATTAGATGATGAAACCTCAAAATGTAAGCCTTGAAGGGCCTTCAGAGCCCATGCAAGTGCTGTGCTTATTTGTGTCGCTTGGTTTGCTTGTTCTTCATAGTATGCTGTATGGAATGATGTGGTGTCTTTCTTTTTTCATTTTTCATGAACTCTTTTATTTCACATCTGAGCATCCAAGGCCCAAAGAAGTGAAGTGATGTGTCTGAGATTTCATAGTTCCCCAGGGAAAGGCCTGGTGTACTCCAAAATGCCTGCAACTCTTGGAGGCACTTTCTCAGCCCTAACACAATGTCAACATGCAACTTCACAAATATATTTTGAATGAGTGAACATGTGGCGGTGCCCAGTGGGCAGGCCTAACTCCACATCAGGTCTGCCTTTCTCCTCACGCAGGAAGGCTGAAGAAGCCCAAAGTCACGTGGAGCCTCGAGTTCACGGGGGATGGCATCTGCAGGGTCAGCCTGACGTGCTCAGTGGAGGATGGTGGACACAACGTGACCTACAGATGGACCCCCCTGCAGAAAGAAGCTGTTGTATCCCAAGGGGGATCTCACCTCCAAGTCTCCTTGAGAAGGGGTGAAAATCATCCCAACTTCACGTGCACAGCCAGCAATCCTGTCAGCAACAGCTCCAGGCACTTTCTTTCTGGGGACATCTGTCCAGGTTACTCTCCATCTCTACTCAGCCAGACCTCAGGGCCTTGGATCTTCGGATCCGAGAGTTTGCATTCTGACTGATTCTTTATGAAGTGCAGTGAAAAAGTGTGCGCAAGAGTCCTTTAGACAAGCACATTCCAATAGAAATATAATGGGATCATATAGGTCATTTAAATTCTCTAATACTCACATTAGAAAAAGCAAAAAGAAACAGATAAAATTAATTGTAAAAACATATGTCATTTAACCCAATATATCCAAATATTATTTCAACAAACATTCAATACGAACAATTATTCATGACATAATTTACATTTCATTTATACTATGTCTCTGAAATTCAGTATGTATTTTACACTAACAACACATCTCAATTCAGATGCTCAATTTTCATGGAAGTACTTGATCTGTATTCAGATTTCATAAAATTTACAGTTGAAAAAATAGATTTACACATCCAAGTTGTTCCAAACGTACTTCTCAGTTTTTCAATAAGGAATTGAGTCATCTTTTTTAAATGTAAATTTAAATTTTTAAAAATTAAATAAAATAAACAATTCAGTCCTTTAGTCATACTGGCCACATTTCAAGGGCTCATGCCATGGCTGGTGGCTACCATATTGGACAGCACAGCATTAGAAGTCTGTGGAGAAGATTTGATGGAAAGTTGACGTGGGAAGGGATGCGGACCACAAAGGAACAAGGGCTGTGTGAGTGGGAGCTAGAAAGGAAGCCCTAGTGGGTCTTACTAGATTCCAGGCACTATTCTAGGTCCTCATGCATTTTAGCACAATCAATCTTCACAATAGTCCTGTGCAGCAGATATTTTTATTGTTCCCTATTAAAGGATAAGAGACTTGTCCAAGGTCATACAGCAAAAGCAGAGTTGGAACCCTGAGTTCTGTGCTTTGCTCTTCCCTAGAGGGAAGTAGAAAAAAAGGAACATCTACCCAGGAAGTGATAATGCTGAATCAGGCTGTGGCTGGCAGATGGATTTAGAGGCCTGTTAAGTGGGAATCTGGACTTTTTCTGTCTCTAGCCTAGAACTCCCCTTATACTGTTTACAGAGAGGAGCAGTGTAGTGTGATGGATAAGAGTGTTTTAGGATCAGGCAGCCTTCCTTCAAATCCCAGCTCAGCTACTTAAAACTCTGTGACACTGGACAAGCCATAAACCTCTCTACCGAGGGACAGTGTTTGCCTTATGGACTGCTATCACTTCTTGCCTAGAACAATGCCTGCTCAATAAATAGTGGTAGAATGAACGAATGGAAAGGAATATTTTCTGCAATAGCATGGGATTTTAAGAGGCAGATAGGATGGCCATTATACTTTGTCCACTGTTTGCTCCAATCTCTCTTATCATTATTTATAGTAATATCACTCATTTCCTCTTTACAGGACTTGGGATAAGCAGGAAGCTTTGGATTGGACTCTCCCTGATAGTTTCCATCCTTTTGTGCTTTGGGATCTCTGGCTGCTGCATTTGGAAGCAAAAAGGATCATGTGGGTTTCCGGGATTAATGGCCTCTGCCAGCACTAAACCATTTCTCTGGGACCTTTGGAGGCTTCTCTGTCCTCTCATAATCCTCTCCTATCCCTTCTTTCCCAAAACCTCATTTCTTTTCAGAGTGTTGGGGAGAAGGGTGTTAGTTGGGACTCTTAGTTACAAATAATTGAAACCCAACTCAAATTAGCTTAGACAAAAGGCAGGGTGCAGGGGGCATGATTTATTATTTTGGGACTCACACATTCAATCTGTGGGGAAGGCAGGAGAGGAGCTGGACTTAGGGACAAATGTCACCAGAGACCCAAAAGTCACCAGAGCTCTCCATCTCTCATCCCTACTTCTCCCTTCGAGCTAGCTTAATTCTCTCCTACTGTAGCCAGCTGAGGGGCAGGGGTGGGGGGTGGCATGTGTACTACAACACAGCAACTGGTAGCTCCAGATTCACACATACTTGTAGCTCTGACACCAGGAAGGGAAAAAAAGATGTTTCCCTCCAATTCCACTTTGAAAAATCTCAGAAATATCTCATTGGCCCAGCTTTGGATCATGTGACCATTGCTTGGCCCAATCACTATGGCCAAGGGGATGAGCTATTACTATTGGCACCTCCCTCTGGAGTCTCGATATTGGAGTGGGAATGGAGTATTTCCCAGAAAGAACAGATTGCTTAGAACACATATGACCCGCTGGAAGAATCACTGTGAGTTGGCAAACCACTCTGATTAGTGGCTACCACAGATAGATTAGAGCTCTTTCTTCCAGAGGGATGGCAGGCAGATCCAGAGCCTTCTCCTCAGCTGAAGATGACCCTAGACTCTGGTCACCCTTCCCATGGGCTTGTACTCACATAGGGGTTCACCCTCCTCCTTAAAGCCTTTCCCTGTCTATGACCCCGAAATCTCTCCTCCTGTCCTTTGATTCTCACAGAATCAGAGACACCTCTCTCCTCACAGCCCTATTGATAAACCTTCTCTCTCGGTTTTTCAGGTTCAGCCCGAGCTATCAGTTCCAGCCAAGTTGAGGCCTCAGCTGACACATCAGGTACTATCACCAGTGACATAGGCTATGGCGTCCCCGGGCCAGATGGAAGCACCAAAGCCTAGCTACTTACTCAGTGTGGTCTGCCAACCAGCAACATGAGCATCATCACCCAGGCGCTTGTTAGAAATGCAAATCTTGGCCACCACCCCAGAATACCGAATCTGAATCTGAGTTTTAACAAGATCCACAGGAGAATCATATGCTTCTTAAAGTTTGAGAAGCAATGTGCTAAAGGAAGGTGGTTTAGGGAACAAATTCACAACCAAGACAGATTCCTGAAAGATGGTAACCAGAGCTAGGAGACGCAGCCTGTCCTCTGGGGTCTCTAGGCTTCCTCAAGCATTGACCGTCATCACTTGAATGTGGCCTATGATGAGGCTGGTTCTCCACTCTGAGAATGGATAAACAAAAGCCAGATGGAATGGTAAATCTGTTGCAGGAGGAAAACTAAAACTTAATTAAAACTAAAACCCATGAGACTGTTTAGACACCAAGAGCGTCACTGAGGCTGTGGTTTTCCAATTTTTGAAAAAACTAAGGAATACTTTCTTCAAACAAAATATTATGCAACACCCCAATAGCACAAAGCATGTAAAAGTGGGACTGTTGTGAGGGATGTTGGGGTGGAGAGCTGAGATTCCTGCATCTTACTCCCATCCCTCAGTGTCCTAAATCACCACCTGGAACCCTGGAGCTCTGGAGTTCTAAGGAATCCCCAAACTCTGCCCACTCAGACTGACTCTGCTTTAAAAATCCCTATGCCACCTCTCATGGAGGGGATTCCCCAAGGTGATAGAATAGGAAGACGGGCTAGGAGGGGGCCAGGGGCTCAAGTAACCCAACAGTGCAGGTTTTTCTGATGGGAAGTGTAACCCAGAGAAAGGAGCCTAGAAATGGGAATGAGGCTGGATATGGAACTTCCCACCAGCTCCCTCCTCATGGTTGGCAGGACGGACTCTGATCTCCCCCAGCTTGTTCCCTCCTTCCTTGGCCCTCGGGGCACAGGAAGGGGAGTAAAGTAGTGTTGGGGACACCACTGTCATCCCTATCCCGCCTCCCTCCTCCAGCACTTCTTCTCAGCTGCCAAGGCCTGCTTCTTCAATCTCTCCATTCTCTCTCCTAAATCTCCTCTTCTCTAGATCTTTGCCACTGCCTAAGTACATGCTGTCACCAATTTTTTGTTTTATTGAATAGGTTTTTTTAAATTGAAAAGTCATATAATCACTTGGTATACAATTAAAAGTAAATCTGCTTCCAAATCCCAATCGCCAGGTCTCTCCCCCCAGAGACCTCCATTGTTAAGATACATGTATGTCTAAATCCTTTCAAAACCTTTTAATGCATTTATAGGAATCATATATGTGTGTGTGTGTGTGTGTGTGTGTGAGTGTGTGTGTGTGTGTGTTCTCCCTTTAATTACACTTACGGGAACAATCTATGACAGTTTTCTGAACCTTGCTTTTTTAACTTAACAGTATATTCTAGCAATACTGGTATATCTAGATTGACTGACTTCCATTTATTTCATCCTACAGACCTACCCTAATTTATTTAACCAGTACTTATTAGCAAACGTTCCCATTCCTTGTTACTTCTTCTCTAAAATATTATGTTTCCTAACTGGTCATTCCCTCTGCAGTTTCTCCTTTCTATCCCTTCTGCTCACCACTTTACAGAGCTCAACTCTGACTGCTCTAAAACCATCAATGGTTCCTCATGGCCTTTGTCTGTTACTCAAAATGCAATATAACCTAGTACTCAGGTGTATGAGTTCTGAGGTCAGACAATCCTGTGTTCAAATCCTAGCTCTTCTCCTTATTAGTGATCTTGGGCAATTCAGCCTCTGAGCCTCAGTCTCCTTACCTTGCAAAATGAGAGCACCAACCCCGTAGAGTGCTGTGAGGACTGAGCGGGGCAACGCCCACAGCACGCCCTCAATAGGTGATAACTATTATCATCATGCAGTATTTGGCCAGACCACCCTTTATCTACTTTATTCCTACACGAAGCCAGTAGGGGGCAGTATTGAGTACTAATTAAGAACATCAGGGACCAGGCTACCTGCATTCAAATCCTGCCTTTACCACTTACTTCGGCAAATATTTAACCTTTATGTGCTCCAGTTTCCTGATCTGCAAAAAATAAATGTTAGCTATTGTCTATACTCCATGAGGTTTTACGCAAATTAAATAAGTTTATTTCTGAAAAGCATTTAAAACAATGCCTGACACATAGTAGGCAGTTAGTAAGTGTGAGCCGTTGTTGTCTACACTCAGATCAAACGGGCTGCTTGATGTGCTCCAAGGGCAGGTAGACATCCGCCCACTGTGCCACACTAGTCGTTCATAGCAGGCACCACTCTGGTTGTCCTATGCCCCGGCCATTGTGGTTAAATATTTGGAATATCATCCTTTCCGAAAAGAGAGGGTACTTCGCGATTCACACTTGTCTTTAATCATGCTGCTCCCTCCACCAAGAATACCCCAATACTCATCAAAATCCTGCCCCTACATCAAGGCCCATCTCAATTCCATCATGTTCACGTGTTCTTCTCTGCTTCCCAGCCAGAGACCATCTCCTTTCACCTCTGCACTTTCCTTGTGCTTTTCATATGTCACTTGTAGGAGCCAGCCTTACATTAGTTGATTTATGTATGGATCTGACCCTGAGCTAGACAGTGTTCTCCTTCAAGACCAGGTCTAATTTACCCTGTGTTTCCCCAGAGTACCCATCATGGCACTTAGGGTCGTTTATCCAGTGAGGCTAGTTCTGTTCACTGAGTCCATTTCATGTCATACTTGATAAATGTTTATCACATGAATGAATGAGTGAATGCTTGAAAGGAAGGAGGGAGGGAGAGTGGAATAGAGCCCCCCGAGGGAAGACAACCTTTCCTCCAGTTCTCTAGGTATTGTCTGGGGTAGGAGTCAGGGCAGCTTAGATTCCTGCACAAGGCAAGAGAGAGGTGAGGGCTGGCACACTTTTTACTAATCATGCACACTTTGTTCCAGAAACTGCTGCTGGCCACTCACTGTATTGCATGCTGTCCCAAGGCTATGAGAAGATGGAAACTCCCCCTAAGACTGTCAGGCAACAGCCTAAGCCCACTTCTGACAGCAGCTCTGACAGCGATGGAACAACTGTGGAGGATGAGGAGACAACTGAGATGTACCAGCATGTCAATAAAAGAGATCAGGTGTATGACTTGGTCACTCAGGAGGACACTGGACATGACTCAACCTCTGAGGAGCAAGCAGAGTATGACCTTGTCACTCCAGATGACAGGGTACCTGTACCTGTGGTCGAAGGGGACACAGTGTATATGCAAGTGTTCCTCGACTTGCAGGTGAGCTTTTTTGATCAGCACACCTTCCCTCTCTCTCCCACTTCTAGGACCACCCAATATCCTCGATGACTAGTCTCTCCAAACTGGGGACCAGGGGCTGGGGGACAGGACCAGCAGCACACGGGCAGAGAATCCTGACTCTGTGTTTACCAAACCTTGTGGTCCCTTGGAATGAAGGAACACACTCCTTAGTTCCCATTCTTGGGCCATAAATAAGGGAGGTGTTGGGGAACCAGAGGCACTGTCCCCACTGCACTAAGGCAGCTTCCACCCTCTACATGAAACCAGAACCTGGTGGATTCCTCTCTCCTCAAGGATTGAGGGTAAAACTCTGGAAAGCTCTCATTTAGTGACCACGGATAGTCTGATATTGGTGTGTTACAGGGAAAGACTCCACTTCCTCAGAAGAAAGAGAGTTCAGCCACAATCTACAGCTCTGTTCAGAAATCTCAGACGGTAAGAACAATTTTCCCTTTATCCTAAGGCCCATAAAGTGAGGCCCAGACCATTTTAACTGAAAGCCCTAAACTCCCGTGGCAGAGGAGCTTAAGTTCTACCCACTATGCACCATCCTGCCACACTCCATGGTCAACAAGGATACTTAAACAAACATTCTTGATTTACATCTGTGTGGCCAAAGGTTGAACATTTCTAATTGATTTAATAATATCTTATATTGATTAATCTTCACACTGACCAGAATGAGAGACTGTGAACCAAAACACTATATAGTCTATGTATATTTCTAAATCTATCTCAAACTCTAATCCTAATCCACCAAAATGGCAACTTCTCAAAACAACTGGAAATTAGCCAACAGTCTAATGTCAAGATTTTTTAGAAAATGTGCTTTTAACTATAGCATATTGGTTTCTTTATAGTGTTAAAAGAGCGCTTAAGGGTAGAATTTCCCATTAAATAATAATAATAGTAATAATAATAGTAACTTTCATGTAAAGTTTTACAGTTTACAAAAACATTGACAAACATTCTTATCTGATCATTATAACACTACAAATGTGTTGCCATCCACATTTTATAGCTAAAGAAGCTGAGATTGGGCCGGCCCCGTAGCTTAGCAGTTAAGTGCGTGCGCTCTGCTACTGGCGGCCCAGGTTCGGATCTGGGTGCGCACCGCCGCACCGCTTGTCCAGCCATGCTGAGGCTGCGTCCCACATACAGCAACTAGAAAGATGTGCAACTATGACATACAACTATCTACTGGGGCTTTGGGGGAAGGAAAAAAAAAGGAGGAGGATTGGCAATAGATGTTAGCTCAGAGCCGGTCTTCCTCAGCAAAAAGAGGAAGATTAGCATGGATGTTAGCTCAGGGCTGATCTTCCTCACAAAATAAATAAATAAATAAATAAAGAAGCTGAGATTCAGGAAGCTAATTTTGCCTAAGTTCACATAATAGTAGTTGAAGTTTCAGTATTAAAAATCGCAAGGAGGGGCCGGCCTGGTGGCGTAGTGGTTAAGTAAGTGCGCTTCACTTCGGTGGCCCAGGGTTTGCAGGTTCAGATCCCAGGCACGCGCTGACACACCACTTGTCAAGCCATGCTGTGGCAGCGTCCCATATAAAATAGGGGAAGATGGACACGGACGTTATCCCAGGGCCAATCTTCCTCAGCAAAAAAGAGGAAGATTGGAATCAGATGTTACCTCAGGGCTGGTCTTCCTCAGGAAAAAAAAAAAATCGCAAGGAGTTTTAAAATCCTTAAAAATCTTAAAAAATTAATTAGCCCAGATCTGTATCTGGCTGTCCACTCCACTTTCACTCTCCTGAAAACATTAGATCCATTCATAGTCTTGTTATCAAATCTCCTCCAGAACTCCCTCCCTGTAATATGTTCAAATAAGATTTAAAAAAAGAAAAAACTCTCCAAGTTTTTCAGTTATGCTACTTCTCTGTGATTGATGAATCAATCAATAGATATTTATTGAACACCTTTTGTTTGCCCAGAACTGGGCTGAGTGCTATGGGGATTTGGATATATTTAAGATACCATCCTTGACCTTGAAGACTTGTTATCTTATCTATCTTTTGGTAGAGGAAGGGTGGAGCTGATTCAGTCACCTGGAAGGGGAGAGAAAATACACTACATGACTCCTTGTTATGTATGCAGTTCCCAAGGGTTTTTCAGACATTCAAGTAGGAGATATCACTGCAGTGAGGTAGACAAGAAAGGCATCATGAAAAAACGGTTTGGTTTGGACCTTAAAAGCTGGATAGAATTTGTTCAGCAAACACTTGTACAAATATGCAGTTCAGTTCAACCATCATGTGCCTCATGCCCTGATTTCCAGAGCATGACCTAATGCTTAGCCAGCTAGGGACTTCACCTTTGGCCTTGAGGCTAAGTCTGTACTTTCATTGCATTTCCAAAGCTGCTTTCCACTCTGACCTGGCCCTTTGTGTTTGGGTCAACACTGGTCAATCTTAAAGTCATGGACATCAGTGCCTGCTCTGAGTTTCAGAATGGCCATGAGTCACCACTTGTCTGGACGGTCCTGCACGGCTCTCACATCATCCCAGGGCCTTCAGACCCCTAAAACCACCCTCACTCACAGTGTAAGTAGAAATCAATGCATTTCCTTAGCCAAGCTCTTGACAGAATTTATCCCTTGTCTTCAGAATTTTCAGGACCAGGAATCCTGGTTCTGGGTCTCCTAAGGCCATTATTGTCCCCTTGGTCGGGAAATTCTCAAACCTATGTTAGTTATTATTTTCTGACATGTCTCTGCATGATATCTCAAAGAATGTTTATGCTATTCCTAAGCTATTGCCAGTACCTGACGTCCCCTCCTTTCTGCATCAGCTCAGGTTTCATCTGCTCTTTAGTGACTTCCCTGAACACTCTCAGACAAAGGACATTCAAAACCCTTGGAACATGAAGGTCTAATGGTCTGGACCGTTACTTTGGAATGTAACCTCTACCAACTGCATTATCTTTACATAAATGTTTGTCTTGTTTCTCCAGCCAGGGCAGAGACTGGGATCATTAGACAGTAGCTTCTTGAGAGCAAAGACTTTTATTGTCGTTTTTTAATCCCCTCAATTTGCTGCACTAAACTATCTTATGTCTCTCTTACAGAGAGCCTAGCCCGTGGCCCTTACCATTAGGAGATTCTCCATAAACGCTTGTCATCAGCTTGGTTGATTGCTCCATCCCTAGGCCAGGCCTTATGACCCTACCTCTATAGGATGGACCAACCATAGCCTGGCCTCACTTTCCTCTCTCTCACCAGCACAGGGCTGAGGAAACCAGAGCCGTCCAGGCTTTATTAACCATATTTTTATGTCTTTTGGCTCACAGGTGGTGCCACTATCACAACAGAATGATTTTGACCCTCCTGAAAGCCCTACCTATGAAAATTTCACCTGAGAAGAAAAGCAGCTGTTGCCTCTCTTCCTGGGATTGGAGAGGTAGCTGGACCTTGTGGGGCCTGGGGCTCCTGCAGCGAGAAGCACTTCAGAATTTCCTTCAGTGTCTCAGAGATGCCTACATTTGACCCTCCCTTTCCTCTCACCCCCTGTGACTTCCCAAGCCCATTAATAGATCAGACACAGGCTCCTTTTTGGAGCCTCTGGGCTTCACGGTGTCCTTCCTCCATCTGTCTCCTGGTATGCTCGTACTGTTTCCCCCTGTCAGCTGAGATGCATCATCTCAAAACTCTGCCAAGGCTGGTCAAACATGGTTGAAGGGGGCCTGGACATTCACACCATCTTCTAAACAGTTGCTAAAATGAATCCAGCAGATCTCATTCGTGGACACAAAGATCTGTTGCCCAGCAAGATTTCTCTCTCCACCTTTGTGCATAGAAGCCAATACTGTGTTCACCAGTCTTCGACGGAAGAAAGTTTATTACCCAGTCAATTAGCAAGGAGACAAGAGGACTGGCTCTCAAATCTGTCTCCCAGATCCGGAGTATGGGGTAGGGTTTAAGGTATCAGGGAGGGCAAGCTGGTATGCGGAAGTGCTGGCAGGATGAGCGTCGATTGGCACATCACAATTTTCCCTCTGTGCATTCTCCTGGCTGGCTCTGGCCGCCTCTGAAAAGTAGCTTTAACATTCTGTTGTTAGGATGAGGTCAGCACAGTAAACAAGGGTAAAGTTGTGATGTAGATTTAAGTCATTGCCTTCTCTGTTGATAAGAGTTTCTAGAGATTTAGTAGTCCTCTCCTTCCTGGCACAGAGAGGGAGGCACCCTTACAAATGGAGATTTCTTTTGTAAATGTAAATTTCCCTTACAAATCCGTAACTTCTACAAGGTTTTCTGAGCTTTCCCTGGCATCTGCTGTTTCTTAAAAATAATCAGCCTAAAATAATTCTTATGCCAAAGAGGCATATTTTGGGGTAGCAAATTCTGTTCCTGGTCCTATGATCTATGTAACATCACATCCACTGTAGTATTTTTTAAAATAAAAGACTAGAAAAAACCTAACTGCCCATTTAGTAGGAATCTGGTTAAGTATATGATAGTGTGCCCATGCAATGACAAACCCTGACACTTTTGTAAAGAAAGGAACGTAAAGACTAATATGTGCTTATATGAAATGAGCTCTAAGATACATTGTTCAGTGGAAAAAACAAAGTCCAGGACAGTGTATATCATATGCTACCAGCTGGATAAAAATGAAATGTATATCTATCTATATGCTTATATAGGTACAGAAAAGTTCTGAAAGGAAATGATACCGACCCTGGGTTCTTAGGCTCTCTTTGTAACAGGAATTGACAAGAGGCCCAACCAAAGTCTCAGATAAGGTTTTACTGGGGCTCATGCTCCAGCACAAGGGAGACTGCACAGGAGAAGTGGCTCTCTGGCTGGATCTCCAAAGGGAGCCGTCCTGAGTCTTTTATGGGGTAAGGGGAGTGGAATGATGTCATGGTTCTCGGCCTCCAGAGGCATTCTGCTTCCCTCTTCCTGGTGGTGTCTTTGCACGCCCCATCAGGGTTGTGGTCCCTGCTCCTGCCCAGTTGGTCCAACATGGCAGTGTTGCTCATTACCACCACTCTAGGAAGGTCGTATAGTGGTCATCTCGGGGCTTTGTGTGCATGTGGGAGTCGGTGGACTACTTGGGGGCAGTTTTGTGGTTCGAAGTTTGCTTATCTCTCTCTCTTTCTTTTTTTTTTTGGTGAGGAAGATCAGCCCTGAGCTAACATCTGTTGCTAATCTTCTTCTTTTTGCTTGAGAAAGATTGTCCTTGAGCTAACATCTGTGCCAATATTCCTCTATTTTGTATATGGGATGCCACCACAACATGGCTTAATGAGTGGTGTGTAGGTCCACGCTTGGGATCCAAACCCACAAACCCTGGGTTGCCGAAGCAGAGCACATCAACTTAAACACTATGCCACTGGGCCATCCCAGAAGGTTGCTTATCTTGACTTTGAAAATAGCTGGGCTGGGAGGTGCTGGATCTGGTGGCTAAGAGTGAAGGGCAGAGTCCCATCCCTATCCTGTCTCAAAAATACACAAAACTTATCAGTGGCTGCCTCTGGGGAGGGAACTGGGTTTTTTTTTTTTTTTCACGTACTTTTTTGTACCGCCAAATTTTTTTTAACCGTGTGTGTGTCTGTGTGTGTGTGTCTGTATTACTCCATTAACATTTTTTCTTTGCTTTTTTTTTTTTTTGGTGAGGAAGATTGGCTCTGAGCTAACATCTGTTGCCAATCCTGCTCTTTTTGCTGAGGAAGACTAGCCCTGAGCTAAAATCCGTGCCCATCCTCCTCTTTTTTGTATATGGGATGCCACCACAGCGTGGCTGGATGAGCAGTATGTATGTCCGTGCCCGGGATCTGAACCCGCAAACCCCAGGCCGCTGAAGTGGAGTGCCTGAACTTAACCACTACACCACCATGCTGACCTCTCCATTGATATATTTTTTAAGTGATTAAAATGCCTCTTGCATATAAGCTTCCCATATTTACCCAGAAGAACTTCCCTCCTTATTGTCACGTCTGCATCCAGAATAGCCTTAGTATTTCTTCTTTCCCGCAAATTGTGGCCTCAGCCCTCTCCCCTTGCCTGTAAGTTGCACTACCCTTGATTTATATTCATGATGCTCTAGTGTACATTTGTGTTCCACGCACCTTGCAGCCTATTTATATCCTTTAATGTTGTGCTTTTGCTGTCATGCTCTCCTGCACATGGTCCATGGAGTCAGCATGTCTTTGGTGGCCTACAATGAGTACTCCCAGGGGGCCAGGCAGTGCTTCATACACAGCAGGAGCTTAATTACTGCTTGTTCATTGGCTAGTCATTCATGGATAATTATCTTGGTAAGGCATTATCACAGAAGCTCAACAAAGCTCAAAAGCTCACATAATATGATGGTACTATACTTTGTTACACTCCAGAATAGAGCGTCCCCAAAAGCCCTGGGCCCATAGAGTCTCTTCTGGCCAGTTCAAGATCTACACAACTCAGGACACAAGAAAGGCCAGCAGCGGTCAGTGGTCAGTGTCTCTGGTGTTCATCTGGACTGCTCCAGCCCCCATCATTTCCTGCTCCTTCTGCTTACCACACTACTTGACTCTGCAACTCAGCTCCCAAAACATACCTCAGACCCCCTAGACTCCTTTTGCATATATTTTCCTGGTTTTTACTCTTGACACTTTCTCCAGGATATGGCCTGTCTCCACAATTGTCTCCGGGAGGAAGCCAGCCCGGCCAGCCATGCAGCGGAGAGGGATCAGATAGAGCATGAGCAAGTGCATGTTGTGGCTATCTCCCACGAGACTGAATGTCCCCCTGGGATCGGGGGTCCCAGAATCTGCTGTTCCAGTGTGAACAAGGCTGAGAGACACTGACTGCTCACCAGAAGGCCAGACTCTTCTCCAGCAGGAATTAGATAGACATACATTTATTGATGGCCCACAGTGTACTTTGGCTGCTATAAAGAGGAAAAGCACAGATTATGGAGGAGACACATAAATGTAATTCAGGAAAGAAATTTAGACTGCCTCTGACTAACACCACAGTTTTATATTAAATTCATATGTTAAATACAGAGTGGGGCAGTTGAAGAACCAGGCTCCATGCAATATCACCTGTTGGGGTCTCTGAGTAGGGTCTCTTCCAGTTCACCTTCATCCCTTTCCTGGGCTCAGCCAGTGTCTCAGCCTGCTCCCCACAGCCTTGTGGAAAGGTCTGGCCTCAAGACTCAGCGGAGCCCAGCGTAGCATCTAGTTCCCAATTGCTCAGCTGTCTGAGCCCTCCCTCCAGCGTGTGCCATAGGGAGCCCTCATCAGGACTCAGAACTTAATAAGATATGGTTTCTAATTGTGAAGATTTTATGAAGAAAACAAAATAGATGTCTAACAATGTGCTTTCGTAAATCAAACATCATACTGTAGACAAAGCAGGTCTCACTGCCCAACCATCAGGACAGTGTGGGCTCGGGGTGATTTTTCCACTCAGAGACAGGCTTCCTCTGCACCATCTCCTCTCACTCCTGCCCACTCCCCCTTGTGACCAATTGGCCAGAGGGAGAGGTTAAATATGTGGTGGGGGAGTTTTTCCTCTGTATTTGAGTAAAGCCCAGGCCCAGCCCCCTGGGAGAACCTGCCAGTGGCTTAACGGCTAGTTAGCCCACCTTCACAGAGGGGGGCTGTTCCTCTTTGTCTGAGTCACGGTTATGTTTCCTTCCTCTTTGGAAGATGGGCCATGGCAAGGGGAACATCTAGAAATGCCCTCATCCCAGATTAGGGAGGAGCGGAAATGAGTAACAGATTAGAAAACCAGAAGAGAATCTTGATGTTAATAATAACACCACCCTACATTTACATAGCACTTGAAAGACTACCCGTACTTGGACTTGCTGTGTGGTCTTTCGTGAACTACCTAACCTCACCACCCATTCTTGTCCAGTCTGTAAATTGAGAGAGATTATTTAACAGCCTTGCCCTTATAATGGCTGTTAGAAATCATTTAAAAAAAAAATATATATATATAGACCATGAACAAACTCTCATCTCCTCTCCAAACTAGAAACTGTTCTGCAGAGACTCATGTGGTATCATCCATTGTGCTGATTCCCAAAGCAGATGCTGGGATGTAAGAGAGATGAGAGCAGCTGTGTCAACTAGGAATATATACAAAAGTTCTCCAGCTCCTTGCGGCTCAATCGAGCAGGGTTCTGGGCTTTGAGTTGTCTCTTTCCAACCTGTGGAAGAAAAGGAGAACTTCAGACCCTCCCACTAGGACATTGTCATTACAACCCAGTGGGGTATGAATTATCATCCCCATTTTACAGATTGAGAAAGTGAAGCTCAAAGAGGTGAAACAAATAACTCAGAGTCAAGAGCTAGAATGAAGTAAAGGAAGGGCTTGAATCTAGTTCTTCTGGCTCCAATGCTAGTGTTTTTTTAACCACATCATGCTTCTTTATGAACCGCCTAGATTGCCTTGGCACAGTGTCCTCTACAACCCTGAACTACACAAGGGTCTATACTGGACTGTCCTGAACTGTCCAGTTGGGTTTAATGTGGGGCTACAGCTGAAGCGCCAGGAATCCCAGCAGACACCCGTCCACTCTCTCCCTTGTGACAAATGGCAACATCTTTATTGGATCACAGGTGGATGCTCAAAAGTGTAGTATGAGACTAATGGGTGGGGGTACTCTCTATGATTTAATTTCTCTGGGTATAAATGGAAAGTATAATTATACCTACTTCATAGCATTCTGTAAGGATTAAATGAGATAATTCATGTGAAACCACTGGCAGGCCACCGTATATATAATAAACCCGCAATAAATGTTGAGCCCCTACTTTCCATCCCCTAAATGGCCTAATGGGAATCAATTCAGCCACCAGGCTCAGTCGTCATCTTTATACAATGTCCATCCCAGCAGCAGCTTAAGATCACTTATGTCCTGGAATGATTCCCAATTACTTGCTAACTTTAGGAAATCATTTAGATTCACTTATCCCCCCCCTTACCCCCTCCCCACCCCCCGGAAGGAGACATGTCCAATGTGTGGCCCACAGCTGAGGGACTAGCCTGGGGACAGCCCTAATTTAAAACTCAAGCTCTCTAGTAAGAGTCAAATGTAATATGACCTTGGGTTAGACTCTCACTCTTCCTGGACCTCAGTTTCTTCTTCTCTATAATGAAGACCTGGATCAGAGGATCCCTAAAATTCTTACAGCTCTGGGACTCTGTGGATGACTTTTTCACAAGGGTATGACTTCAGGGCTATGCCTTGGGCACTAAACCCATTCAGAGGGAGTTCCAGAATCTTACCTCTTCGTAGATAGTGCTACTGAAGGGAGGGCTGTGGTTCCTCTTCTTGGATCCAGACTGGAAATTCAGAGGGTTAAAGAGTGCTTAACTTCAAGTTAAGACGTGTCCCACTTGTAAATGATGTGAGAAGTCCCAAAAGAGACTCTGGGCCCAGAAAGTCCCTGTAGTATCCCCAGCCAGAAATGAATAGAATCTCCTACCCCAGGAGGAAACCATGGTGGGTTTATGCTTTCCAGAGAAGGCACAATACAACTTGCATATGATGTGAAATTTCTGAACTAAAGTCAGAGTTTAGTATCCCACACCCATATGCCCCTCAAAACCACACATACACACATTCACAGCACACATGCACATACACATACACACGTATCCTTCAGACAAATCTAATACTGCCTCAAACCATGTATCTCTTCAACACATAGCATACACACACACCCCTGGTGTACACAATTCTGGCACACAGATAAGTCCCAACCCTAGCACATACCCTGAACATGGTGAAATGATGGAAACACTAGAATTCAGAAGCACTCTCAGTGGTATGCAGAGTCTTCATAACATAATACCAAAACATGTGACCATGGTGTCTGTTACTCTCTATATGTTCATGTATCGTAGTATATAATTTAAATATAAATATCTCTTGTGAAATCCAAGTTGATTGAATGACTTATTGGAAGAAGGATGAGTGAAAATTCTGAAAATCTGTCCTAAACTCTCCTGGATTTGATATGAACACATGATTGCTGATGGGCATGTATTCAGCAATTCCATAGTTTGGCAGATTCCCAACTTCCCAAACTACCATGTTAAGGTTATGACTTCATACCGTGACTCCAGCCTCAGGAATACCATTCTTCCCACCCCCTCCCACCAAAGGTGAAAAGATGACCAGGGCACCAGGATACCCAACTCTGTGGTTCTAGGTACACATAAGAGCTGTAAGCTCAGCTTGGAGGAGGATTCTAGGGGACCATGATGGATTACTTTAGTCCGGGGCCTCCACCAGCAGGTGACTGGCCAGAACCTTTGTCTGGTTTCCTGAAAGTCAACACTGTGTCTCTCTTGGTCCAGTCTACTCCTCCAGCTCCAGGCTATATACACCTGCCTTGAAAAACCCCTCCAGGATCTCTTGCCATAGCCTCAGCTGGCCTACTAAGGACTCCATGGTGCCTCTGCACAAAGCACCTCCTTTCTGATTGTCCTCTGCCTCCCATAGAAACTCCTTTAATCCACTGTTCTCTTAGTCTCAGAGCTGTTCTTTTTCTCCAGACAGACCCAGAAAGACATTTCTAGTTGGCCCATTAACATTTAAATAAGGTCATTTAACACAAGCTACACAGATACATACAGTGGAATACAACTCCCTTGGAAGTGCACACACTCTCTACCAACACGTGCCTGCCTATGCACATGCAAAATACACATCTGTATCAATGGCACCCCTGGAGGAGGAGACTCACCTTCTGGGAAGGCTGTATTAATGCATATAATGTATTTGCAGTTTCTTGTGATGTGGAAGCAGAAGACTACAGAGAAGAGAAATAAAGTCATTTCAGAAGCATAGATGCAGCACAACCCTAGAAAGAGAGGTCACTTCTTCCATCCCTCCCCCTCAACCCCACTCAGACAGAAGCTTTAAGTGTTAGTGAAAAGAACCTTGGACTAGTTGGGAGGTCAATCTGAATGCTAGTCCCACTCTGTCATTAAAGACAGCTACTGTCTGCTGAGCACTCATTCTGCACATGTGTTCTCCCCTAACACTCATAACACTCCTATAAGATAGAAATGATCATAATTTGCCACATTCTACAGACGAGGCTCTAAAAGGGTAAACAGCCCAAGTCAGGGTATTTGCAGTAGAAGCAGGACTTAAGAAAAGTTAGTTTAAGTTAAGGATTTATGTTAAGAAAAGAACTCTCCAGGGTTCTTTTCTTAACATCTCAATGCCTCCCTTTGGCAACATGCCTTCCTTCTCTGGGCCTGAACCAGGTGTCCTCAAAAGCAGGTAACGATCCTCTTCCTAAGATGCTCCAGAGGAGGAATCTCATTCTCAGTCAACATCTCAGTCTGAGAAGAGCTCTTCATGCCATTAATTCAAATTCCTCTTGTTGGAATTCAATGTGGCTCATGTCAGACAACGGGCAGATATCAATCGCTCTTACATATCTCTTTAAGGCTCTTTGACTCGATCCACTCTCAGTGAATCACATTGTCTTAAGGAAATCAAGAGGAGACAACACCGACCTTGAGAATGCCAGAGTGGCTGAGTGGTGGAGGCCTCCTCCCTCCTTTCTTCTCTTCTCCTCCACTTCTCTCCTCTCTTCCTCTCCCCTTCACTGCCTTCTCTCCCCCTCTTCCCCTTCCTTTCTCCTCTTCCTGATCTTTCTCTGAAGCCTGTCAACATTCCCCAAGGATTTTCTTTGCTCTGTATCTTAGCCACCAAACTGAAGAGGTTGCTGCTTCAGGTCTTAATTCTCTGAAGTCATTTTTATCAGAAATTTTTCACCACTGGCCACCAGGAGGCAGCATTTCCCTTGAGAGAGATGCCCCAGCCTGGGTTATCAATAATGTCGTCTTAGCTGTCAGTATTAGAGGAAATTTCTCCACTTCATGGGTAAATTTCTATAATCCCAGAATGTTAGAGATGGGTTGGGGGGAGGTGGAGCGGAGATTCAGAAACCGTGTGGCTCAGCTTTGCCACTACCCAGCTACATGGCCTTGAGCACATTAGTTAACCTCTGAGTCTGTTTATTCATCTGTGAAATGAGGTTTGTATTAGGCTGACTTCATGAGATCTAGTATGCGTGGTCATGAGGTTATGTGAAATTCGTTAAGAAAATGGACATAGTAAGTATTTAATGAATGTTATCATTGCCATAATAAAATAAAAGAGAACAACATAGATCCATTATTTCCTGAGAACAAGTACAATAAAGAGTGCATAGACCATAAAAAGTACAAGGGCCCCAGGTATTGGAAGCAGCAGAGAGGGAAAACAGAAGTTGGGTTCCCTGAAAGATTTCCTTCTCCTACTGACTTTTTCTGGGCCACTCCTGCTGCCAGGCATGGGAGAAAAAAGAAAGCCTGCATCAGACTTTCCAGCTCTGTTCAGCTCTGTCAAGACACTCCAGATCCACACTGATCTTTTCAAACAACTTAATGCAGCTGAAACCAAGTGGCTATCTTCTAGATTCCAGAGGACCAAGGTTTATTCTGCCGTTCAAGGATATGAGTGTCTTGGGGGCATGAGGAAGCCCTGTAGACAGGTATGGAATGGATTAGAGAAACAAGAGTCGTACCCGGGACTGGATCATGGAGTAGACGGTGCTTCCTTTTCCAGGGGGATTCTGCCACTGTTCCTGCACAGGAAACAGTAAAGGACATGTGGTAATGTGAGTGGGCAGCTGTGTCTGTCCAGATTCGGATGGAGTGAGAAGAGCAGAAAGAAAAGGGGTTCAAGGGGCGGAGGGATGCATTTACATGGTGACTGACAAACAATAATGTACAACAAAAATTTCACAATAAAAAAATAATAATAAAAAAATAAATAAATTATATTGAAACCAAAAAAAAAAAAAAACAAAAGAAAGAAAAGGGGCTCTTGGAAGCAGGGGAGAGAGGAGGTCATTGGTCACCCGGGGATGGGGAGAGACAGAAAGAGCAGCTCACAGTGCAGCATTAGTGTCAGGAGCGAGAAACCACCCAGGTGAGAAGGGATTACAACCAGTGACCCTGCCCAAGGTGGCTCCCGTCACTTGCTTTACTTTGGTAACTTAGGAACTTGCTTTTGCTGACTTTTTGACTAAATTTACCACACCACCACTGATAATGAGCTGAGCTCTGAGTAGGGCTGTGATCTGAGCCTTAACTCAGGGCACTGAAATTCAGAGGCTTTAAACGTTTTGAAGACTGAGCACACTAAAGCCCCCTCTCTAGATCCAGCCTTGGTGACCGGATTGCCCTTGGCCTCAAGCCTGCTCCCTGGGCAGCAGCAGTGCTGGGTGGAACCCTGCACCTAAGGCCAAAGGCAGGGGTCACCCACTCTTCCTGCTTGCCTCCTCTTGTCCTGCCCCACAAGAGATTGGAGGTGTTTTATGCTGCTTGCCCCTGAGTGCATATTACCAGATTGGACTCTGGTGGGGAGCCAGGAGAGACCAGCAGAGTTCACTCGACAAGGTAGAGGCTGAGCTCCCGGGAAGTGGGAAGTCGTTAAGAGGAGCAGAAAAATATCAGCCATCCTTGGAGGCTGGAGAGTCACGCATATCTGGCAAGAAACAGGAGTTTGTTGCTTCTCTCTTCTGCCTAGACCTAAGTGAAGTGTCTCCAGAAAGGTCGGAGCTGGGCCTCAAAGTGAGACCACGTGAAGCTTGAGATTTAGGCCGTCAAACAGAACCTTGGAGACAGTAGGGAGAGGCCAAGGAAGGAGGAGGCCATGAGAGGGAGGAACCTCTGAGTCAGAAGCAGAGTAATAGGCCTGAATTCCCAAGAGGTATTGTTTTTTTACTCTAAATAGTTATTTATCCCTATATTCTCCTTCCTTTATCTAATCTAAAGTAATCTTCATTTTGTAGGGAGAAAAGGCTATTTGTAGTGAGCATTTGGGCATTAGTGGCTGTAGGTAGATGCACTTGCTCTTGGGAATTTCTACCAGAGTCTGGTAGTGATGGGAGAAACAAAGTCTGCTTTTATTTTTCATACCCCAATATTCCACTGCTGGGGCAAGGAAATGGGCTGGGGGAGCTGTCCTGACTCCTAATCCCACTGAGCCCAGACCTGAGGGAAGCTGCGTCTCTGTTGGAGGAGGCCTCACAGGGCCTCACACATGTGATAGGGCACAAGAGACCACCCTGTGACTTCCTGCCTCACGTCCCTAGGCCAAGCGCCAGGAATGGGGGTGGGAAGAGGGCCCTTCCCCCCATGCCCCCACCCTTCCCACCTGGCAGTTCCGTTAGCCACTGCCTTCCCCCAGGCCTGTCACCACATCCTGCCCTGTGCAGGGGCAGAGCACTGGGGGGCCCCCTGCAGCCCCTCTGCAGTTTCCTCCTCTTCTGCACCCTTAGGTGACAGGCAGAGCTGGCCACTGCCCACAGAGACTGGCGAGAGAGGTTCCCGGAGGAGCCAGCTCTGGACTGTCCATCACCCCTACGCTAAGCTGGTTACTCTCTCTAGTACCTCAGCCAGACTCAGGCCTTTTTTCCCAAAACGTTGTGAATGCAGTTCCCTGAGCCAGCTACAAAACTGTTATACTTTGGCTGGTCAGGCTGGCATCCTCCCCAGCCTGGGCAATGATCAAGGGACCCACACAAGTAAACTTGGACTTGCAGGGTTAGGAGAATTTGTGCTCAGACACAATATAACAGAAGGTTGGACTCTTCCTGGGGCTTAACCCAGCTGGTTAGACTGGGCAGAAATTAGGACACCAGGGTGCCAGCTGGGGAGGCAGAAGGAGCATTCTGCCCTCTGCTATGGATTTCTTTGTGCTCCATCCCTTCTCAGCAGGTATGAATCCACACCAAGATGCCGCTTCTGCCTCCTTTCATCTTCTCTGCTCCCTTGTTTTCCTCTTTTCCTCCATGGCCAGAGCTAGGAGGCTGACGGAGAAAAGATAGATGGAGGGGGCTGAAGATCACTTTGAGAGGACAATTGTCTGGTTCTCTTTGTCCCTCTGCTCCGAATGGTCATCCTCCTAAGAGCGTCTTCCAGACCAGTTAAGACAAAGCCCAGCCCCTAGGGTGCCGTACTTGATTTCTCCTGATTTGCAGGTTGTTGACATCTTCATAAATTGTCAAGTATTCCCCTGAGCTGGTCTCTGTGAGAGAAAGGAAGCAAAGAACATAGTTGCAGAGACGTCCAGAGGGCATCTTGTCCAGACTTCTGCTTCTGGCAGTCTCACCTCCATCCCAGATGGCCAAGACATCAAGTAAGCTTCTAGAGAGGAGGGAAGTTAGTGCTCTTCCCAGGATACCCTAAGAGCACAAGGGCAGCAACCAGCAGTGACATCTCTACTCTGTCAGGCTGGGCAGACCCCCACCAAACCAGCTACTTGCAGTAAATCTGCATGTTGGGGATCAGACTATAAATATTGGGCTGGCACCCCAGAAAGCAGGAACTGGGAGAAAGGGCCCAGCAGCCACTGCTTCCCCTCCCCCAACCATGGACGTGTGTATCCAACAGTCCCTGAGGGAAAGCAGGTGCTGTGCTCCCAGGCACAGGCTGCTGGGGATGTCAAATTGGCCAACAGCCCCTCCTTGGGACCCTCCACTTACGTGACTGCTTCCTCTTCCTCTTCCGCACACAGAAGCAGGTGAGGGTGCCAAGGAAAAGTGTGATTAGCAGAATCATGGTGATCACCAAATAGGGCAGAAAGACGAATTCTGAGGGATACAGAAGGCACGAGGCCTAAGCACTCGCTCAGCCCTCTCTCTTCTCCCTCCCTACCTGTCTGCTTCATGGGCTGTCTCAAAACTCATACTCCTCTCTGGTGTGGCTGGTCTCCTCACCTGAATTTACCTGTGAATTCACCATCAAGATTGTCCCTCTGCTCAATTGGGTGACCTCCCCTGACTGATGCTAAGAGCATGGGTATTAATATCTGACAGGCCTGGCTCAGACTCTACTTCTATGAGCTATGCACCCTTGTGCAACTTCCTTAGCCTCTCTGAGCCCGTTTTTCTCACTTATAAAAAGGAAATAATGTTATCCACATATGGGGGTAAATTACATGATCTAATATATGTAAAGATCTGGCATAGCAAATGTCACATCTATCCATTCTTTTGCTTTTAACTCAACAAACATTTATTGCATGCCTACTATGTGCCAGGCAAGTCTTCCATTTCACCTTCCTGCTACCCTGCCTTTGCTGCTCTTCCTCATTTGAACTTCTACATTTAACGTTTGTGTCACATATGTAGCCTGATATATAATCCAACCAACAGGGGGAGAAGGGAAAGGAATGAAGTGTTCCAGGTGCCAGGTGACTAGACTTTTTACAAACATTATCTCATTTAATCTTAACGGCAATCCAGTGAAGTACTTATTGTTACCATCCCCATTTACGCAAGAGAAAAATTAAGGCTCAGAGAGGTTAATGAATCTTCCTGAGATCACAGGGCTAGTGAATGATGAAGCCATAGCTGACATGACCCAAAAACCAGTGTTCTTGTCACTACACACTGCTGCAGCTTGTTCGCTTCTTTTTGCCCATGAGTACTTAGTTTTGTGCCCCTATGTGGCTGTAAGTTCCTTAAGGACAAGAACTACAGATTGTTTTTCCCCTGTATCGCCCATGCTGATGGCACACTGAGTCTTTGTTTATATAATAAAAAGTGGTGCAGACTTAACTCAGGGTAACTCTCAGGATAGGCATAAGCAATAAACTAAGAACTCTTCTAGGCACCCCTGTGATCATCCTGATGCATGACCCAGGGTACTGCTGTACAGCATAGTCACTTCTTGGACAACTATGTGGCTTGGGGGTGTTATCACTTGGGAAGAGCAAACAAGTCTCCAATCATCTCTCAGAGAAAGAAAATAACGATCAGCAGCCATGACAGGGCTGTGACTCACCAAACTCAGCATTCTCTATGTGAAGGAAAAACTCGCATCTCCTAGGAGATTGTTGATGGGGATAATATTCTTCCCAGACTCAGACAAGCCTGGCTTTACAAACTGTGTGCTAGAAGCCAGGACCCCCCTGGGGAAGGGCTGCAAAGCACTGGGGGAGGAACCAATGGATCTCATACCCAAGTCTCTCTTGTACATGAACCTGGTTGTGGGGTCCAACACCTTTAGCCCCTGTTATAGCCCCAAGTGCTCCACTTACTCTGATGGGCACTCGAACAGCCCCGGGTGAAGTTGAGGGTGTCATGTGCCCAGCTGATAGGATTGCTGACATTGCACGTATATACATGTGAGCCATTGACATCAGTCTCCTCCTCCAGGTAGGTGACATTCCTTGATGTGGGGATCAGCTCACTCCCTCTGTACCAAGCGTAGCTCACATTGCCACCACTGGAGACTGAGCAGTTCAGAACTGCTTGGCACATCCCTCTCTCCAGGGCCGTCAACTTTCCCTGCAGATAGGGCTTCTCAACATGATCTGGAAGCAGAGATTCTGATCAGAAAGGCATTGGAAATACAAGCCCTGCTGGAGTCAGAGGGGCAGAGTGAGCTGTCCTGAGGACTCACCAAATACAGAGACTTGAAACTGGCTTGTCCAAACTTTCCCAGAACTAACGGTGACCTCCAGGAGGTAGAGACCGCTGTCCTGCTGCTGAGCTGCCTTGATGATCAGAGTCAAGTCCTCAGTCGTAAAATTGAATCTCTTCGTGGAATTATTTGAAGTCCAATCTAAACTGTTTGAATGATTATTCCAAGACAGTATCACATTAAAATCTGTCTTTGAGAGCAGCTGCACCTTCCAGCGAGCAGAGCTTGCGTTTGTCTGTGTGCGGGGGGGCCGTAACCAGAGAGGCTCTCCTGAGAGTCCAACCACAGCATCAGCAGAATTTAGGGATTCTAGGAAAGAGAACTCAGGCTGGAGGTGGCAAGAAGGGTGTCAGTCCTGAGCACTGTGGGCAGTTGGATATGACTTCCCTTAAACCAAGAAGATAGGGGTGAATATGAGGAGCCCAGAGCCTAAAAGAACCTGAAAGTGGACTTCCCTCTCTCTCCCTCCCCTTCTCCCCAAGCTCTGGGCCTCTACTCTGAAGGAGCCCACAGACCAGTAATAATAGCTAAAATCATTTGAGTGCTTACTATGGGATAGGCAAGTTTTAAACACTTTACATGTTTTATCTATTTGACTTCACAATGACCCTACAAGAGTTTTTTTTTTTTTTTTCTGGTGAGGAAGATTAACCCTGAGCTAACAACTGTTGTCAATCCTTCTCTTTTTGCTGAGGAAGATTGGTCCTGGGCTAACATCCATGCCCATCTTCCTCTACTTTATATGTGGGACGCCTGCCACAGCATGGCTTGATAAACAATGCATATGTCCGCACCCGGGATGGGAACCCCAGGCCGCCAAAACAGAGCATGCAAACTTAACCACTATGCCACCAGGCTGGCCCCCCCTACACGAGTCTTATTCCCATTTTACAGGAGAGGAAACTGAGCTAGAAAGAACTTACAAGTAACTAGCCTAAGTTACATAGTGAGAAAGATGAGCTGGAAATCCAGTCAATTTGGCTTCACAAGATGAATTCTTAACCACAATGTTATAAACACCATATCTGATGTGACTCCCTCCCTACAGTGCTGGGGCAACCACTAGTGGCCAGCAGTGACTACTGGAAATTCCAAATGGCCAGACCCAGTACCACTAACCCTCCAAGCTGAATTCATGGCTCCTTCCTCTGTCCTCCGATAGAGCTAGATTCATAATCCTCTCTTGTAGTACTTGGCACATCCTACTATGTTCATTACTCATTAGTGTTTCCCAATTTTTTAGTCACTAGAAAGTCTCCACAAGGATTGCTCCCTAGAAAACAATTAAAAAGAGAAAAATAAAACTATACTGCCTAGGCATATCTCAGCACTTCCTTCTCTAGGGGTCACGATGGGAGCTAATGAACATGGAGTGTGACATAGAGCTACTTGTCATTGCCCACCCTAGAGCAGCCCAGTGTAGTCAATAAAGAAATGTGGAAGTTCCTGTGGTCATTTTTGGCAGGGTAGCTATGTGGCATGGCCCAGTAGATGTAGGAAATAAAAAAGTCTGTCTAGGTGGGTTGGAGAGGGTCAGGGAGAATTTGGAAGACAGACTAGAAGACAGGGATAGTTATACAAATGTATCTGTTAAAATGGAGGGCATCGAGAAGAGAACAATGGAGAGAGAGGGATTTTTAGATGTCCATATGCATTATAAATGCGCTCACTCCCAACCACATTTTCACCCTGGCATTTCCTCGAGACTGTGTAAACTATTGAAGGACTTGTAATTACTACTAGGTTGATAGAATATGTTTCTTTGATCTTGATCTACTCCTAAGAGTAAATATATGATGCTCCTATTCATATTCCTATGACTTGAACTGGCTCTGTCTATTACCAAACCAAAAGCAGAGACTGTGCCGTGCATCTCTGTGTCTTTGTCTCCCAAGGTCCTAACACCATATTTGAGAACAGGCCAACTCAACTAGCATTGCCCAAAGATCCTGAGAACAAATATGAATAGAAAAATAATTACTAAACCTGCAAAAAGGACATACACTATCATCATCAATTATTCAGTATTTACTGAGTCCCCACTATAACTGGGGCCCTGAAGAGTCAGGGCCTCTTTGTGTATAAGACATGGTTCCTGACTCCAGAGAATTTGTGATCCGGGAACAGAATATATTTTTATTCTGCAGCATACACTTAATGGTTGAGATAAAGAATCATCTAAGAAATTCTAATTCTGATATTGGAAGACCAGATTAAGACATGCCAACCAACTCTCTCATTGAGAATAACTAGAAAAAAAAAGGGCAAAATATAAAACCACATTATTAAATGCATCAGAGAGCTAATAAAACAGTGAAATATTATTGAGCCAACATTCTGGAAGACAGAAACTTAGAGAGGTGAGACCAGCATTTTTGACTGCTATTCCCTGGAGGCTTTTCTAATGCCATAAAAAGCAGCTGAAAAACTAAGAAGCCAAGCAAAGCTTACAACAAACTCAAGGAACTAAGAGATCATGGAGTTCAGCAAGCTCCTCTTAGGAAATGGGTATAATCCATCAGATTTGGGGTTGGTACCATAAGGCACTACACACTAAGAATAAGTGTGAAGAATAAATAGACCAGTTCGCACAGGAACTGAAGCCTAGTAAAACTTAACTGTGAATTGGATTAAAGTGATCTAGAATTTCTCGTATTTCTAACCTACCTGCCTACTAAAGGCAAATATAAATTATTCCTGAAGGAAAATAACATCAACCCGAGAATCAAATTATTTCTAAAATTTTTCATACATAGTGTCCAAAATGAAATAAAAAATAAACACGTGCAAGAAGAGGAAACACATCTGAAAACCAAAAGAAAAAACAGGCAATAGAAATAGACCCAAGGGGCATCTAGATAACCAAGTTATTAGTCATAAACTTTAAAGTAATTATGTTTAATACATTTAAGGAGATAAAATTTCAGTTGGAGAATTTCAGCAGAGAACTGGTGTGACAGAATGCAAAAATGGCCATGCCCCTTGCAATGTGACTTTGCAGCTCCTTCTATCATCAAGAGATAGGGTTCACTTCCAACCCCTCCTTGGATTCGATTAATTGGCCTGCCTGGTGGATGGAGAAAGGAAGATGAAGGAGGGCATTACAGGCAGAGTGGCAGCATGGGTAAGGACACCCACACTTCCAGCTTATGAGTCGGGTAAGGATGGTAATACAGCTCTCTCCAGCAGGTTTGGAGAGTGAGGTGCTAGAACATAAATTTAATTTTTAGGGATTTTTGGTAGATTTATTTTATTTTTACCTTTTATAAAATTGTGAGAGGTAGCACAAATATTAAAAGATGCCTAAAATATAAATGTAGTATAGTACAATGAATGATTATAAAGTAAATTCCTATATAACCACCCAGATCAAAACATAGAACTCTTTTTCTCGTTCTCCTTTGCTATCACAAAGTTGAATATGAATTATGCAGGAAGATGATTAAGTTATTGACTAGACTGTTAAATAGTTAAGCAATCAAGTGTGTGATCTACAGTCCTGAGGCTATACTGCCTTTGTGGTCATTTTAAAAACTATACCATTATATTTTCTTTTATTTTTAGGTAATATTGTATTAGTTTATACAGTTAAGGAAGGTTTGTCTCCAAATAAAAAGGAGCTAGAAAGAAGCTACAAGAAGAAGAACACCAAGTGTTATTTTGGTTTGTTGTTTTCGTTTTTGTGAGATAGTAGAAAATACATATATTTGTCTCTTCCCCTGATTCCTGGCACGGAGCTCCTAAAACACTTGTAATTTCCTAAGTGATAAGAGTATGTCTTGTTCAATTATTTGATCTTTGACTCCATCCCTGACACAAGGCTCCTAAAAACCTTGTAAATTCCTAAGTGTTAAGAGCACGAGGAGCATCTTTTGTTCTAATGAGGTGACTCTGGGTGGGCTCTTGGATGGCTCCTGGATGGGGGCACTGGTCACCAGAAAGCCCAAGCGATGACTAAAGCTTGGAATTTTCAGCACCATGCCCCACCCTCCAGAGAAGGGAGACAGGTTGGAAATTCATCATGCCTATGTGAGGACGTGCCATAAAAATCCCAATAGCACAGGTTTTGGGGAGCTTCCAGGTGGATGAACACATCCATACCGGGATGCACCCCATCTCCACAGGGTCAGAAGCTCCTGCACTCAGGAACCTCTCAAACCATGCCTTGTGTATCTCTTCATCTAGCTGTTCTTCTGTATCCTTTATCATATCCTTTAATAAACTGATAAACATCAGTAAGTGTTTCCCTAAGTTCTGTGAGCTGTTCTAGCAAATTAATCAAACCTGAAGAGGGGGTCATTGGAACTGCTGATCTACAGACAGTCGGTCAGAAACACAGGTGATAACCTGGGCTTGCGACTGGCATCTAAAGTGGAGCAGGGAGCAGTCTTGTGGGACTGAACCCTTAACCTGTGGGATCTGATGTTATCTCTGGGTAGGCAGTGTCAGAATTGAGTTGAATTGTAGGACACCCAGCGGGAGTTGCAAAGAATTGCTTGATGTGAGAAAAATCCCCACATTTGGTGACCAGAGGTGTCAGAAATGAAGTGTTCTATGTGACGAGTAAAGGAGACACACAGGACAGAAAGACATAGGAGGGAAAAACTGGGTCGTTTTCCAATACAGTTTTTTAAACCGGAGGAAAATGAACTAAGAGCAGAAAGCCAGGAGAAAAGGAGCAGTTGAGAAAAGATCAGAGATGTCCTCAGGGACTGTGCAGGTCCTGGCTGGCCTCCTGGATGAAGCAGTGATGTCCAGAGCACACGGGGAAGAACTGGCCAAGGAAGGGAGGAGAGCATCCTAGCACAAAGTAGAGGTGGATGTGTTGCTCATGGGAGTAGGTAAGGTAGGTTGACATTGGGGAATCCCTCACTGGTGTCTTCAGCACTGTGGAATTGTTAGCGGGGCTGATGGAATTCCTAACTGGTGTTTCCCTTTTCTTGAAGAAGGAGGGTGTAGGCTGATAGAGTCTGTGATGGTGGAAGAGGACCTTGAAGAGATGGTGAAGGTGTGGAATCACCTCTTTGGGAAATGGGAGAAGCTGTGGATCAGAAACAAGGATTCTCAGGACACTGAGGGCCCAGCTGAGATTGGAGGCTCTGAATCTGTGGTTGCTCTTTGTTGTTGAATTTTCTTCTGCATCTCTCAACAGCCCAGTGTGGGAAGGAGGAAGATGGTCGGAGTGAGGCAGGGCTGGATGGGGCTGGGGGCTAGGGTGAGGTTGTGGGGTAGATACAGTGGAAAGGCAAGAGGTCAAGGTGGACCTCTTGACTGGGAATTGTGATTGATACAAAGAGACCTCAGTCCCTGTCCCAGAGGGGTGTATATGCCAAATGGAGAGCCAAGAGAGGCCAGTATGAAACTTGGCCAGTATGAAAAAATAACTTCAACACAAGGTCTCACATGCTTAGTGAGAGATGGAGGAGGCCCCAACAACGAGAGCTGGATTATTCAGAGGGGAGAGCCCACAGCAGATTCCGGTGGTCAGAGGTGGGACCAGGGCTGCTGCCACAGCTGTTGCTACTGCTCAGCAGCTTCAGAGCCCCTCTTCCGGTGGTTAAGAACAAACAAGGTGAAACAGTAACTCTGCAGAGGGATAGCAGAAGACAGGTTAATCACCTGTCTTCCTCCTCAGGAAGAAGTGGGAAGCCAGCTCGGAGGATGGTCAAGGAGATAATCTGACCCAGCAGTGTCTCTCACTCAACCCTGAGCCCGGGTGCAGGAGCTCCAGCCTTCAAGGCCATGCAGTGTCCACAGTCAGCTCAGCCTCCTCTGACCTGGACATGCTGGTTGGAGAAGAGGTGAGGCCTGGTCGCCTGGAGACGGGGCAGGGGAGAGTCCCTGGCAGTATAACTTCCACCAGCCAACAAAAGGATGTTGAGGTTTTCTCAGCTCAGGGCTATGCCACCAGGCTTGCGGTGAAGGCAACAGGAGGGTTTCCTGCTGGGGCCTGAGTGAATGGAGCCCAGTGAGATCCCACGAGTGCTGGGAAAGGGCCGGCCCTAGTCAAGGCAAAATCCTAAAGTAGATACAGTGTCCTCCAGGGCTCATGTTGCACTTCACCTCCTCTCTTCCTCTCGACCTAGCCTCACCCTTGGGGGCTTCCTACTGACCACATGCAACCCCCTTACCTCCATCAGACATACCTGGCCCCTGTCCCACTCTTTGTACCGGTGACCTGAATCATCTCATTGTAATACTGTCTTCCTCCAAGAGAGTAAGTGCATTTGCCTTTCATAGTTCCCTTCAAACTCTGTGTTTTCCCTACGTCTGTTCAGGCTGTTCCCTGTGCTTAGATTGTCCTTGACTTTATCCCTATCTCTTGAACTCTTATTTATCCTTCAAGGCCTCTTCCCCAGTGTCCCCACCTGGAAGGAACCTCCATCTTCTCAGAGCCCTTTGTACCCTAAGTGTAGCCTCCCTGTCAGCGACACTTGGCATTTTCTGCCTTCCCTTGTAGTTATTGTCATTGTTCATGCCTATTTTCCTCTAACTGTCTGAAAGAGTCTTAAGGATAGAATCAATATCTGTTTTATCTTTGTTCCTCCACAAAATCTTGCATAGTTCTTGGAACATAGTAAGGGCTTAATGAAGCTGTTTAACTAATTAATTAATTAGTTAAATTCCAGAATGCACCTCAAGTAACTTCCAGAAATGACTCTGACGTAGGAACTTCGTGCAGAATACCAGGAAAGCCACGGAGTTGTGGTTCTTTTCGCTTTGACCTTCACCTTACAGTCTCCACACCCCTGTGCTTTCATTTCCTGTTTACAGGCCCTCAGAACGAAAAGCCAGTGGCCCCGAAGCAACAGGGAACTCTCACACACTGCTTGGTTAAGTCACGTTGGAAAACAGTTTGGCAGCATCTGCTACAGGTGTATACTCATACCGCACGATTATACCCCTAGAGATACACCCAACAGTCATGTACGAACAAAAAGCATGTACAAAAGGCTCAGAGCAGCATTATTATAATAGAAAGAAAAAAAAAACTGGAAATGACCCAAAGGTTCATCAATAGTAGATTAGATGAATAAAGTATTGTATAGGCATACAATGAAATATTATACAGCCATGAAAATGATCAGCTACAAGTAATAACAGATAAATCTCATCAGATGTTGAGCAAAAGAAGCCAAACACAAGAGTACATACAGTGTGATTCCATTTATATACAGGCAAAACTAACCTATGATGTTAGAAGTCAGAACAGTGGTTGTCTTTGTGGAAAGGGAGGATGTCATGAATGGGAGAGAATGCGGTAGATATAAGGGTGTGTTTATTTAACAATAACTCATTGAGACATTGAGACATTCATTTATAATTTTGTGCCCCTTTCTGTACACACGTCACACTTTAATAAAAAAGGCTTGTTTATGAAGCCAATGGGCCGGCTATCCCTAGAGTGATTTCTATAGAACAGGGTCCCTGCTGGGTGGTGCTGCAGCCCTGACTTCTCTGAGTCCCAGTCTCTCTCCTGTGCCCAGCTACTTCACCAGTCACACTTTGTTTGAGGGGAGGTGCAATGAGGAAGAGATAAGCAAAAATGACTCCAGTCTTCTTAGAACTCGCCTGGATCCCAGCCAGAACAGTCACAATCAGAGACTCCTCCTCGAGAAGTGAAAGTTGCAACACAATCTGTATGAATGGTGGTGATCCTTAGTGCTAATCTGGGAGATGCTGCCCCTGCCCTTTTTTTGTCTAGCACCTCTCACCCAGACCCCATAGCCCTGGTTGTTCACAGCCTCCAATGTGTCCTCTGGAATTCTCTCAGGATGCACAGCCAAAACCTGAATTTAGGGCCCCAAATGGACTTCAGGGCCCAGGCCCATTCCTGTGGACAGTGCTGTGTAGGTCCCTGATCCCCAACACATCTGACCCCAAAATCTTTCTAATCTGCCTCTAAGATGCCTGAAAATAATTCATCTATTCACTCAGCTAACATGACTCCTCGAGCCCAGGGGCCGTGTACTTACTCACTACTGAATTCTCAACACCCGGCCCAGTGCCTCATACAGAGCTGCTCAAAACATATCCAGGGGAGGGATGGGAGTAGAGAGGGAGATGTTATTGTGAAAACAGTTAGAATATTTTACAGCAGGACGTAATAATATGATTAAATGTCTTGAATACATGTTCCTTTAAGTTAAAAATGTTGAAGTCTCCCTAAGATCCTGGTTATGACAATGAGAAAGCCTCAGAAAAGGGTCACACATTAAAAATTTATCATCTTGTGCCAACCCTGATTGCCTAATGGTTCAAGTTCGGCACGGTCCGCTTCGGCGGCCCAGGTTTGGTTCCTGGGCGCAGAACCACACCACTTGTCTGTCAGTAGCCATGCTGTGGCAGCAGCTCACGTAGAATAAGTAGAAGGACTTACAACTAGAGCATACAACTATGTACTGGGGCTTTGGGGAGAAAACAGAACAAAACAAAACAAAAAACAAAAACAGGAAGATTGGCAACAGATGTTAGCTCAGAGCGAATCTTTCCCAGCAGAAAACCAAAAACCAAAAAACACTAATTTATTAAAAAAACAAAACAAAAACTTTATCATCTTATCTCAGGATTCTCTACCTCTCATTCTATTTGATTAAGTAAAGTCAACAAAGTATTACTGAATAGTCTCTTCTTGACTCTGATTACAAAACTAAGTGAAATATATGCCCAGCCTCCAAAGAGCTGAATAACATGAGTGTTCATTTTGGGGTATTTGTTATAACTCAATGTTTTTCTAAGCACTTTATATACTCTGTCTTGTCTAATCCTCACACACCCCTATGAAGCAAGCACCACTGCTGACTTCAAGTTATGGGTGAAAAACTGAGAAACAAGAGGTTAACTTCCTCAAGGCCACAGAGATAGTTTCTGGTTTAAAATTTAGAACAACTGTTCCCAGTGAAACTCTCTAGTAGACAGATAAACTCTCACTCTATTCCAGGATTATTAAAAGTATTCATTCATTCAATAAATATTTATTGAGTGTCTACTTGTGCCAGATATTGTTCTAGATGCTGAAGATACATCACGAACAAAACAGAGAAAAGCCCTTGCCTCAAGGAGCTTACCTTCTAGCGAGGGAAAGAAGAGCCTGGGAGACAGAAAATAAAACAAATAAGGAAACGGTGTAGTATTTAAAAGGGAGACGAGTACTACAAAGAAAAATAAGTGGAGAGGGAGATAAGGAGTTGCAGGATGGCAGGGTTGACATTTTTAGAGGGGAAGGCATCATTGAGAAGGTGGTATTGGAGCAGAATCCTGAGAGGTTGAGGGAGGAAGCCATGTGGCACGTGGTGCCGTGAGGGTGGGGTAGGAGCAGCGTTCCAGGTGGAGAACACTGAGTGCAAAGCCCTGGAGTGGAGGTGTTCAAGGACCAGCAGCCAGTGTGGCTGAAATGCAGTGAGCAAGAGGAAGGGGAGATGGCCAGGGAGGCCGGCTGCTGTAAAATGTATGGCTTTTACTCCGCTTGAAGTGAGAAGCCTCTGGAAGATTTTTGCAAAGCTCAGACATAGCAACTGAATGTAATGCATGATCCTGATTGGATGCTGGATCAGGAAAAAAATGCCATAAGGCATGTTATTGGGAAAATTGGTAATATTTGAATATGGGCTGTGTATTTGATTGTATCAATGTTAAATTTACTAAATTTGATAATTGTGCTGATATGATATGATATGATATGATATAGGAATGTCCTTGTTCTTCGAAGATATGTGCTAAAATATTTAGGAGTAAAGGCCATGATGTCTGCAACTTAACCTCAAATTGTTCAGCAAAAATAATAATTACTATGTATTTATATACACACACATATATATGGAGAGAAAGAGAAATAAAGCCAATGTGATAAGGTGTTAATAACTGGTGAATCTAGGTGAAGGAAATTCAAGAATCTTTGTATTATTTTTGCAACTTCTCTGCAACTCCAAAATTATTTCAAACTAGAAAGCTTGAAAATTAAAATAAATGAATAGAGCAGTTTCAGTCAGCTTACACCAGCCAGGCCCACAGATACAGGACATAGCAAGAAGAGAGAGAAGTTCCCTAAGACCAAAGTCCATGCCTCCTTATGCCCAAAGAATCACTCGCCCGCTTCACCTGCAGTGGTCTGGCATAGCCATGCCCAAAGAGAGTGCTGCAGCCCAGGGCATGGGGACAGAGGGAGCATCGTCCTCGTGTTACACAGGCTCATGATCTCAGAGTTAGCCTCAACATTCTGTCACTCTCATCTCCAAAGCCAGGCACAAAATCCCCTCAGTCCTACCCCAGCTGTCTGGGGCACTTTCGAGGCTGCTTAGACCGAGGATCCAACCTGGCTCTCTTGCCTAGGATCCTGGGTCACTGGGTCCCACCAGCCCACACACATGAGCCCCAGGCTCCAGACCTCTCTCATTCTGCTCCCAGTTCCTAGTCACGCTCTGCCTTCCTCTGCCTGTATTCATCACAAATGTCAAGACCACCTGAGCCTAGATTGTGTCTTCCTAAAGGACACCAGAGCGCTTGGAGGCTCAAGAATTGAACTAAGTACCCAGGGAGGGGAGTTTATTCCATATCGGGCTTCTAACAGGCCCTGGACACACACCCTGTGCCTCAGTTTCCTCCCTTTGCACCCAAGTGTGCCCTCCTCTCATTCCACCCCCACCCACGCTGCCCCTCAAAGAGTCACTCCAGGCTCCAAGTCTCAGAGCACCCTAGACTCCAGGGCTGGAGAATGAGGGGAGCAGCCCACAGCTGAGATCCCCCCAAGTAAACATGAGATGGCTTGACACCCAGCTGACAGCTTTCCGTTTGCTGTGGAGCTTCCTAATATTGTCTCCTTATCCCCCTTCCCTGCTGTCTGCCCCAAGCCAACATTGTCCTAATAATTCTCAGGCTTCTATGGCCTCTGGGCTGCTGGAAGAGCTGAGAGATGAGGGGCCAGGCCATGCAGATTAAGCCTCTGTCCTGGTTGTTGGCCTGCCCTCCCCTCCTCAGTGCTCAGCTTCCCTCCCTGACAGGGAGCAATCTGTCAGTCTCTGAGCTGCAGAACCACTCAACTTTCTCGTGAAACCCAAGCCCGGGGGCCACTTCTCCTCTCTGCTGGTAATCGCACCAAATTAGGGGATATTTCCTTTGTCCGTCTCATAGCCAGCAGGGAGGACACTTTCTCCCCACTATGCAGAAAGGTACATTGAAGCCAGTGGAAAGGAATCTCCTTGCCCAAGGCTGCCTGGATTAGTGATGGCATGGCCCAATCCGCTTCTCAAGGACCTCCCAACCCACTGCCAGCCTGACATGTCTGACTTCACCTGTCCAGAGCTGTCAGGAGCTGCTCAGAGTCACAGGCGACCATGTAAGCAGTACAATCCAGAGGCTCTGATCTCCCTGAGGGCCACTGCCCCCAGTACATACAAGCTCCCACCCATCCCAGGCTGGACCTCCTTACCTTGGCCTTGATGCCCCTTGAGGAGCAGGAGAAGTGTGAGAGCAAGAGCTTGCCCCAACATACCCAAAGGACAGAGGGGCCAGGCCGGCTCCTATCCCACCAGACACTCCGCAGTGCACAGGCTCAGCAGCCGCGAGTCAGCAGGAGGGCGATGGGGAGCAGAACTGCCTGTCTGGCCACAATTTCCTCAACTTGAGGCTGTTCTCATCGGCTGACAACTAATAAGGCCACTGAGGAAGCCCCAGTCCCTAGACTTGGTCTGACAGTTCCCACAAACTGAATTTGCAAAGGGTGCCTCAAGTGGGCGGGTGCTCGGAGTTCACAGTGGCTTGCAAAGGGAGCTTCAATACCTTGGCCCTCGCTCTGCCCCAGCCTGGCTGCTTCATTCAAAGGGCAGATGCCCAAGAAATTTTCCAATTCTCTCCATCCTACTGGCAATACGTAGAAACCTACCTGGGGACCAAACAGCCATGATGCTAGACTGTCTCATTCCAACAGGCAGTGTGAAGCAGAGGGGAGAGGGGTGGGGAGAGTGTGGGCTGAGAAGTGGACCCTAGACAAGCGGGAGAAGCGTTGAAGGAGAGGAGCAACTGGGAGACATAGGAGGAGGCCTGAGAACTGGGGGCACCTGACAAACCTGACAGACCTGGGGATGCTCTGCAAGACGATACTAAAGTTTAAACACATACAAATTCAAATTGTTTCATGAGAATTTGCTTTTGCTCCAGTTTCCTAACTGTACTTCTAAATTCCCTCCCTTCCTCTTTTTCTACTTTCCTATAGTAGTTCTGCCTTCCTTCTCTTGCCTTCTTTCATCCAGACAGAATGGAGACCCATTTTTGTGGTCCTCTCCCATCCACACTTCAATTCCACTCTCCAGAAGGGCCAGGCAGCTTTTGACCCTCCTCACACCTCCTTGGAGGGGTAGGGGCAGTGACTTCCCACCTTTTCCAGAAAGCATTTGCTTTCAGGCCTTCCCCAGGGTTCCGTGCCTTTTTCTTTCTTCTGCTTTCCCCTTAGCAGCAAATGCTTTCAGTTCCCTTCAGGTCAGCCCTTCTTCTCTTTGTCCATCCTTTGATCCATTTCCAATCACCTTGTCTGAAGCTGGGCTGAGGGGAGGCAGACTGAGAGCCTTGGCTGCCATGAAGGCTGCAGTGATGTTCCGGACAGAGTACAGGATTTGGAGTCAAAGACATAGACTTGAGTTCCAGTTCAGCAACTCACGACCTGTGTGATCCTGGCCAAGTTGCTTTCTGAGCCTGTGGGGTCAACAATACTCCCCTTCCTCATGAGGTAGTTTTTAGGACCAAATTAAAAACTGTGCCTGAGAGTATGCATGTAAAAAACCTTGGACATAGGTAAGTTTCATTTTGTTTTTTTAAACATAGCCCTACATAGCTTTTTCCAGCTGGTCTAATGGTTTCAGCTGTTCTCTTCTTTGTTTTTTCCCAAGGGGCAGCCCTCACCCCTGGAGAGTTTCCTCAGAGTTGATCTGGCCATGCCTTTGACCTTGAGAAGTGATACTCAAGACATGATGCAACAAGGAAGGATAAACTTACCCCCGTGAAAGACGGAAGACAAGGTCCAACTGTTCAAAGCAACTAATGAACAACAGGAATTAGGAATCTGCTTCACTGATCCTGACCCCAAAACCAGCTCCATCCTCTCCCCGCCAGTCATGTGGATGACCCACCAACCCCTAGAAACTAAACTGGAGCAGGCATACCACTTGCGTATCTCACGGTCCTTAACATACTCTACCACATAATAACTGCTACTTGTTCTACACACTGCCCTGCCAACTGAGCTCTTCAACATGAGATCTGTGCTCTCCTTAGCTTAGTGTTTCCAGAGCCTGGCCCACTGCCTGGTTCTTAATGGTTAGTTATAGATTGTTGAGTGCTGAAAGAAGGAATGAATTCCCTAGGAAAAGCATTTCCATTCCCCCTGAGATAAACTCCTAAGCTAAGTCACCATGGTCCCTGCCTTCATAGAGTTTATATCTTGCCCTGCAGGATCCTTGTGCAAAGAGACCTTCTGTGCAATTCAGCCACTTTAGCATGAAGACCCAAGACCCTGCAAAGTCCACATAAACTCAGAGACTCTGTAGCTCCATTTCCTACGCATATTCCCCAGGTCTCTGTACGTCTGATACTTTTAAAGATCAGTAGCAATCCAGGAATTAAAGATTCATCAACCCCCACCCTCTTGTCCTTCCTTTTCCCAAACTGTACTTTCACTATGTTTCACTGAGCCAAGGTCATTCTAGTTATCCCAGCTGCAAAGTTCACAAGTCCCCCAAACCACCCACTTCTGAGACTTACTGTACGTTCGGGGTTCCCAAGAGCACCTTTAGCTTTGATAATTCATAGAAGGCATTTTAACAGTAATCATTAACATGTTAAATCTGTATGCTCTTTGACCTACCAATACCTCTTCTTTGAATTTATCCAGCAGAAATACTCTCACCAACGCACCAAAAATAGTTGCACAAATGCCGAAAGACAAACAAGGTTTTCCTTACAATATTGTTAAGTAAAAAATTGGAAACAATCTAAATTTTAATCAGTAGAAAACAGTTTAAAAAATATGGTGTATTCATTCTTTACTACAGTGTATTAAGAAGCCTTTAAAAAGAGTAAGATAAATGTATACATACTCATATTAAAAGAGCTCTAAGACATTCACAAAACAATCTGCATGATATAGTTCTGTTCAGGTGGACAGAACTAAGTGTGTGTATATTTATATTCTCTGAATGGTTGTAAATGCAGAGACACATGCCTGGGAAAAATGTATTCATGATGGTAACCTTTAGGTAAATAAATAGAATTTGGAGGAGGAGTGAGTGAGAGAGTGACTTTTACTTTTTATTCCACATATACTTCTGTTGAGAACTTTTTACAATGACTATATTACATGTGTGATGATTTAAAATATCAGTTCTTCAAGTTTCCAGATGTTCAACTACGTAATTTAAGATCAATCCATTAGTCAGGGCTTTCCAGAGAAACAAAACCAATAGAAGATATATAAACGCAGATAGAGAGATGAAGATGGAGATAGACATAAAGAGGTTTATTATAAAGAATTGGCTCATGCATTTATGAAGGCTGGCAAGTTCAAAATCTGCAGAGCCAATGTCCCAGTTTGAAGGCCATCAGGCAGCAGAATTCTCTATGACTCCAGGGAAGGTAAGTCTTTCTGTTCTATGCAGGCCTTCAACTGGTTGGATAAAACCCATCCACATTGGGGAGGACAATCTGCTTTACTCAGTCTACCAATTTAAATATTAATCTCATCCAAAAATATTCTCACAGAAACACTCAGAATAATGGTTAACCAAATATCTAGGTGCCCTGTGGCCCAGTCAGGTTGACACATAAAATTAACCAACACAATCAATGAACAATCATCATGATTAATCTGTTTGTGGGCTGGTTTTAAGAAAGCAAACTTTATAAACCAAATATATTATGCAAGTGAATTGCTGCAACTGTTTTTAGAAATAGTAATCCATTTTTATTTTTTAAAAATAGGGGCCAGCCCCGTGGCTTAGCGGTTAAGTTCCCACGCACCGCTACTGGCGGCCCAGGTTTGGATCCCAGGCGCACACCGACGCACCGCTTGTCTGGCCATGCTGAAGCGGCGTCCCACACACAGCAACTAGGAGGACGTGCAACTATGACATACGACTATCTACTGGGGCTTTGGGGAGAAAAAGGAGGAGGATTGGCAATAGATGTTAGCTCAGGGCTGGTCTTCCACAGCAAAAAGAGGAGGATTGCATGGATGTTAGCTCAGGGCTGATATTCCTCACCAAAAATAATAATAATAATAATAATTTTTAATTTTAAAATTCAATTACATTTTTTTAAATTTTTTGTTTATTGCAGTAACATTGGTTTATAACATAGTATAAATTTCAGGTGTACATCATTATACTTCTATTTCTGCATAGATTACATCATGTTCACCACCCAAATACTAATTACAACCAATCACCGCACACATGTGTCGAATTATCCCTTTCGCCCTCCTCCCTCCCCCCTTCCCCTCTGGTAACCACCAATCCAATCTCTGTCTCTATGTGTTTGTTTATTGTGTTATTATCTACTACTTAATGAGGGAAATCATACGGTATTTGACCTTGTCCCTCTGACTTATTTCACTTTGCATAATACCCTCAGTGTCCATCCATGTTGTCACAAATGGCTGGATTTCATCGTTTCTTACGGCGGAGTAGTATTGCATTGTGTATACATACCACATCTTCTTTATCCATTAGTCCCTTGATGGGCACTTAGGTTGCTTCCAAGTCTTGGCTATTGTGAATAATGCTGCAATGAACACAGGGGTGCATGTATCTTTATGCATTGATGTTTGGTTCTTTGGATAAATACCCAGGAGTGGAATAGCTGGATCATATGGTAGTTCTATCCTTGATTTTTTGAGGACTCGCCATACTGTTTTCCATAGTGGCTGCACCAGTTTGCACTCCCACCAGCAGTGTATGAGAGTTCCCTTCTCTCCACATCCTCTCCAACACATGTTGTTTCCTGTCTTGTTAATTATAGCCATTCTGACAGGCGTGAGGTGATATCTCTTTGTAGTTTTGATTTGCATTTCTCTGATAGTTAATGATGTTGAACATCTTTTCATATGTCTGTTGGCCATCTGTATATCTTCTTTGGAGAAATGTCTGTTCAGGTCTTTTGCCCATTTTTTGATTGGATTGTTAGTTTTTTTGTTGTTGAGATGCATCAGTTCTTTGTATATTTTGGAGATTAAGCCATTATCAGATGTATGGTTTGCAAATATCTTCTCCCAATTGTTAGGTTGGCTTTTCATTTTGTTGATGGTTTCCTTTGCTGTGCAGAAGCTTTTTAGTTTGATGTAGTCCCATTTGTTTGTTTTTTCTATTGTTTCTCTTGCCCCGTCAGACATGGTGCTTGAAAATACGTTGCTAAGACTGATGTCGAAGAGTGTACTGCCCATGTTTTCTTCTAGAAGTTTCGTAGTTTCAGGTCTTACATTCAAGTCTTTAATCCATTTGGAGTTAATTTTTGTGTATGGTGTAAGGTAAGGGTCTACTTTCATTTTTTTGAATGTGGCTGTCCAGTTTTCCCAACACCATTTGTTGAAGAGACTTTCTTTTCTCCATTGTATATTCTTGGCTCCTTTGTGAAAGATTAGCTGTCCATAGATGTGTGGGTTTATTTCTGGGCTTTCGATTCTATTCCATTGATCTCTGTGTCTGTTTTTGTGCCAGTACCATGCTGTTTTGGTTACTATAGCTTTGTAGTATATTTTGAAATCAGGGAGTGTGATACCTCCAGCTTTGTTCTTTTTTCTCAGGATTCCTTTAGCTATTCGGGGTCTTTTGTTGTTCCAAATAAATTTTACGATTCTTTGTTCTATTTCTGTGAAAAATGTTGTTGGAACTTTGATAGGGATTGCATTGAATCTATAGATGGCTTTAGGAAGTATGGACATCTTAACTATGTTAATTCTTTCAATCCAAGAGCATGGAATATCTTTCCATTTCTTTTTGTCTTCTTCAATTTCTTTCAGCCATGTTTTATAGTTTTCAGTGTACACGTCTTTCACCTCTTTGGTTAAGTTTATTCCTAGGTATTTTATTCTTTTTGTTGCGATTGTAAATGGGATGGTATTCTTAATTCCTCTTTCTGTTACTTCGTTGTTAGTGTATAGAAATGCAACTGATTTTTGTATGCTGATTTTGTATCCTGCAACTTTACCATATTCGTTTATTACTTCTAAAAGTTTTCTGGTGGATTCTTTAGGGTTTTCTATATATAAAATCATGTCATCTGCAAATAGTGACAGTTTTACTTCTTCCTTTCCAATTTGGATCACTTTTATTTTGTTCTCTTGCCTGATTGCTCTGGCTAGGATATCCAGTACTACGTTAAATAGGAGTGGTGACAGTGGGCATCCTTGTCTGGTTCCTGTTCTTAGAGGGATAGCTTTCAGTTTTTCACCATTGAGGATGATATTAGCTGTGGGTTTGTCATATATGGTCTTTATTATGTTGAGGTACTTTCCTTCTATACCCATTTTATTCAGAGTTTTTATCATAAATGGATGCTGTATCTTGTCAAATGCTTTCTCTGCATCTATTGAGATGATCATGTGATTTTTATTCTTCATTTTATTAATGTGGTGTATCACGTTGATTGATTTGCGAATGTTAAACCATCCCTACATACCTGGAATAAATCCCACTTGATCATGGTATATAATCTTTTTAACGTATTGTTGTATGCGGTTTGCTAGTATTTTGTTGAGGATTTTTGCATCAATGTTCATCAGTGATATTGGCCTGTAGTTTTCTTTTTTTTTGCTGTCCCTGTCTGGTTTTGGTATCAGGGTAATGTCGGCTTCATAGAATGAGTTAGGGAGCTTCCCCACCTCCTCAATTTTTTGGAAGAGTTTGAGAAGGATAGGTATTAAGTCTTCTTTGAATGTTTGGTAGAATTCACCAGGGAAGCTGTCTGGTCCTGGACTTTTATTTTTGGGGAGGTTTTTGATTACTGTTTCGATCTCCTTACTGGTGATTGGTCTATTCAAATTCGCTACTTCTTCTTGATCCAGTTTTGGAAGGTTGCATGATTCTAAGAATTTATCCTTTTCTTCCAGATTGTCGAATTGGTTGGCATATAGCTTTTCATAGTATTCTCTTATAATGTTTTGTATTTCTGAGGTGTCCGTTGTAATTTCTCCTCTTTCATTTCTGATTTTACTTATTTGTGCCTTCTCTCTTTTTTTCTTGCTGAGTCTAGCTAAAGGTTTGTCAATTTTGTTTATCTTTTCAAAGAACAAGCTCTTGGTTTTATTAATTTTTTCTATTTTTTTTTTTGGTCTCTATTTCATTTATTTCTGCTCTGATTTTTATTATTTCCCTTCTTCTACTGATTTTGGGCTTGGTTTGTTCTTCTTTTTCCAATTCCTTTAGGTGCATTGTTAGATTGTTTATTTGAGATTTTTCTTGTTTGTTGAGATAGGCCTGTACTGCTATAAACTTCCCTCTTAGAACCGCTTTTGCTGTATCCCATAAATTCTGGCATGTCGTATTTTCATTTTCATTTGTCTCCAGGTATTTTTTGATTTCTTCTTTGATTTCTTCGTTGACCCAGTCATTGTTCAGTAGCATTTTGTTTAATCTCCACGTATTTGTGGCTTTTCTGATTTTCTTCCTATAGCTGATTTCTAGTTTCATACCGTTGTTGTCAGAAAAGATGCTTGGTAGTAGTTCAATCTTCTTAAATTTATGGAGACTTGTTTTGTGGCCTAATATGTGATCAATCCTGGAGAATGTTCCATGTGCATTTGAAAAGAACGTGTATTCTTCGGTTTTTGGATGGAATGCTCTGTATATATCTACTAGGTCCATCTGTTCTAGTGTATCATTTAAGGCCAATGTTTCCTTATTAATCTTCTGTTTGGATGATCTATCCATTGGTGTAAGTGGAGTGTTAAAGTCCCCTACTATTATTGTGTTACTGTTTATTTCTGTTTTTATGTCTGTTAATAATTGCTTTATATATTTAGGTGCACCTACATTGGGTGCATAGATATTTACAAGTGTTATATCCTCTTGTTGGATTGTTCCCTTGATCATTATGTAATGCCCTTCTTTGTCTCTTTTTACAGTTTTTGTTTTAAAGTCTATTTTGTCTGATATGAGTACTGCTACCCCAGCTTTCTTTTCATTGCCATTTGCATGGAGTATCTTTTTCCATCCCTTCACTTTCAGTTTTTGAGTGTCTTTAGGTCTGAAGTGTGTCTCTTGTATGCAGCATATATATGGGTCTTGTTTTTTTATCCAATCAGCCACCTGATGCCTTTTAATTGGAGCATTTAGTCCATTGACATTTAAAGTGGCTATTGATAAGTATGTACTTACTGCCATTTTTTAACTTTTGTTTTTTCTCAGTGTTTTAGTAGTCCTTCTCTGTTCCTTTCTTCTTCTATACAGAATTGATGGTCTCTTTAGTTTGACCTCTGTCTGAAAGGTCTACTCTTTAACTCCTCTCCTCCCTCATTTTATGTTTTTGATATCATATCTAACCTCTTTTTTGTGCATTTGTATCCATTACCCTCTTATCATGGAAATAGATAATTTTTCCTATTTATGGTCTTCTCTTTTCCCCTTAAATCAGTCCCTTTAACATTTCTTGTAGCACTGGTTTCTTGGTGACAAACTCCTTTAATTTTTGCTTGTCTGGGAAATTTTTGATCTCTCCTTCCATTTTGAATGATAACCTTGCCAGGTAGAGTATTCTTGGCTGTAAGTTTTTTCCTTTTAGCACTTTAAATATATCATGCCATTTTTTTCTAGCCTGTAAGGTTTCTGCTGAGAAGTCAGCTGATAGCCTTACGGGGTTTCTTTTTTTTTTTTTTTATCATTTTTTTTTTATTGATATTTTAATGGTTTCTAACATTGTGAAATTTTGGGTTGTACATTTTTGTTTGTCCATCACCCCATATATGACTCCCTTCACCCCTTGTGCCCACCCCCCACCCCCACTTCCCGGGTAACCACAGTCCAGTTTTCTCTGTCCATGTGTTGGTTTATATTCCACATATGAGTGAGATCATACAGTGTTTGTCTTTCTCTTTCTGGCTTATTTCACTTAACATAATACGCTCCAGGCCCATCCATGTTGTTGCAAATGGGACGATTTTGTCTTTTTTTATGGCTGAGTAGTATTCCATTGTATATATATACCACATTTTCTTAATCCAATCGACAGTCGAGGGACACTTAGGTTGCTTCCACTTCTTGGCTATGGTGAATAATGCTGCAATGAACATAGGGGTGCATAAGCCTCTTTGGATTGTTGATTTCAGGTGCGTTGGATAGATTCCCAGTAGTGGGATGGCTGGATCATAGGGCATCTCTATTTTTAATTCTTTGAGGAATCTCCATACCATTTTCCATAGAGGCTGCACCAATTTGCATTCCCACCAGCTGTGTATGAGGGTTCCTGTTTCTCCACATCCTCTCCAACATTTGTTGTTTTTTGTCTTGGTGATTATAGCCATTCTAACAGGCGTGAGGTGGTATCTTAGTGTTGTTTTGATTTGCATTTCCCTGATGATTAGTGATGTTGAGCATCTTTTCATGTGCCTATTGGCCATCTGTATATCTTCCTTGGAGAAGTGTCTGTTCATTTCCTCTGCCCATTTTTTGATCGGGTTGTTTGTTTTTTTGTTGTTCAATTGTGTGAGTTCTTTATATATTATGGAGATCAACCCCTTGTCAGATGTATGTTTTGCAAATATTCTCTCCCAGCTGGTTGGTTGTTTGTTCATCTTGATTCTGGTTTCATTTGTCTTATAAAAGCTCTTTAGTCTGATAAAGTCCCACTTGTTTATTTTTTCTTTAGTTTCCCTAGTCTGGGTAGGCATGTCATCCGAAAAGATTCCTTTAAACCCAATGTCAAATAGTATGTTGCCTATATTTTCTTCTATGAGTTTTATAGTTTCAGGTCTCACCTTCAGGTCTTTGATCCATTTTGAGTTAATTTTTGTGAATGGCGATAGCACATGGTCCACTTTCATTCTTTTGCATGTGGCTGTCCAGTTTTCCCAACACCATTTATTGAAGAGACTTTCCTTTCTCCATTGCATGTCCTTAGCACCTTTGTCGAAAATTAGCTGTCCGTATATGTGTGGTTTTATTTCTGGGCTTTCAATTCTGTTCCATTGATCTGTGTGTCTGTTTTTGTACCAGTACCATGCTGTTTTGATTACTATTGCTTTGTAGTATGTTTTGAAGTCAGGAATTGTGATGCCTCCTGCTTTGTTCTTTTTCTTTAGGATTTCTTTAGCTATTCGGGGTCTTTTGTTGCCCCATATAAATTTTAGTATTCTTTTTTCTACTTCTGTGAAGAATGTCATTGGGATTCTGATTGGGATTGCATTGAATCTGTAGATTGCTTTAGGTAATATAGACATTTTAACTATGTTTATTCTTCCAATCCACGTGCATGGGATATCTTTCCATTTCTTTATGTCATCGTAGATTTCCCTCAATAATGTCTTGTAGTTCTCATTGTATAGGTCCTTCACCTCCTTGGTAAGATTTATTCCTAGGTATTTTATTCTTTTTGATGCAATTGTAAATGGTATTACCTTTTTGAGCTCTCTTTCTGTTAGTTCATTATTAGCATATAGAAATGCAACTGATTTTTGTAGATTGATTTTGTACCCTGCAACTTTGCTGTAGTTGTTGATTGTTTCTAACAGTTTTCCAACAGATTCTTTAGGGTTTTCTATATATACAATCATGTCATCTGCAAATAGTGAGAGTTTCACTTCTTCGTTACTATTTGGATTCCTTTTATTCCTTTTTCTTGTCTAATTGCTCTGGCCAAAACCTCCAGTACTATGTTGAACAAGAGTGGTGAGAGTGGGCAGCCCTGCCTCGTTCCTGTTCTCAGAGGAATGGCTTTCAGTCTTTCCCCGTTGAGTATGATGTTAGCTGTGGGTTTGTCATATATGGCCTTTATTATGTTGAGGTACTTTCCTTCTATTCCCATTTTATTGAGAGTTTTTATCATAAATGGATGTTGTATCTTGTCAAATGCCTTCTCTGCGTCTATTGAGACGATCATGTGGTTTTTATTCTTTGTTTTGTTGATGTGATGTATCACGTTGATTGATTTGCGGATGTTGAACCATCCCTGCGTCTCTGGTATAAATCCCACTTGATCATGGTGTATGATCTTTTTAATATATTGTTGTATTCGGTTTGCCAATATTTTGTTGAGGATTTTTGCATCAATGTTCATCAGCGATATTGGCCTGTAATTTTCTTTCTTTGTATTGTCTTTGTCTGGTTTTGGTATCAGGGTGATGTTGGCCTCATAGAATGATTCAGGAAGTGTTCCATCTTCCTCTATTTTTTGGAATAGTTTGAGGAGGATGGGTATTAAATCTTCTTTGAATGTTTGGTAAAATTCACTGGAGAAGCCATCTGGTCCTGGACTTTTATTTTTTGGGAGGTTTTTGATTACTATTTCAATCTCTTTACTTGTGATTGGTCTATTCAGATTCTCCATTTCTTCTTGGTTCAATTTTGGGAGGTTGTATAAGTCTAAGAATTTATCCATTTCTTCTAGATTGTCCAATTTGTTGGCATATAATTTCTCATAGTATTCTCTTATAATCCTCTGTATTTCCATGGTATCCGTTGTAATTTCTCCTCTTTCATTTCTCATTTTATTTACTTGAGCCTTTTCTCTTTTTTTCTTAGTTAGCCTGGCTAAGGGTTTGTCTATTTTGTTTATCTTCTCGAAGAACCAACTCTTTGTTTCATTAATCCTTTCTACTGTTTTTTTGGTCTCAATATCATTTATTTCTGCTCTGATTTTTATTATTTCTCTCCTTCTGCTGGCTTTGGGCTTTGTTTATTCTTCTTTTTCTAGTTCTGTTAGGTGTAATTTAAGGTTGCCTATTAGGGCTTTTTCTTGTTTGTTAAGGTGGGCTTGTATCGCTATGAGTTTCCCTCTCAGGACCGCTTTTGCTGCGTCCCATATGGTTTGATATGGCATGTTATCATTTTCGTTTGTTTCCAGATAGTTTTTGATTTCTCCTTTAATTTCATCAATGATCCATTGGTTGTTCAGTAGCATGTTGTTTAATCTCCACATTTTTGTCACTTTCCCAGTTTTTTTTTCCTGGTTCATTTCCAGTTTCATAGCCTTATGGTCTGAAAAGATGCTTGTTATGATTTCAATCTTCTTAAATTTATTGAGGCTTGCTTTGTTTCCCAACATATGGTCTATCCTAGAGAATGTTCCATGCGCGCTTGAGAAGAATGTGTAGTCAGCTGTTTTTGGGTGGAGTGCTCTGTATATGTCTACTAGGTCCATCTCGTCCAGTTTTTCATTTAAGTCTAATATTTCTTTATTAACTTTTTGTCTGGATGATCTATCCATTGCTGTAAGTGGGGTGTTAAGATCCCCTACTATTATTGTGTTGTTGTTGATTTCTCCTTTTAGGTTTGTTAATAGTTGTTTTATGTACATTGGTGCTCCTATGTTGGGTGCATATATATTTATAAGTGATATGTCTTCTTGGTGGAGTGTCCCTTTTATCATTATATATTTCCCTTCTTTGTCTTTCTTAACCTGTTTTATCTTGAAGTCTACTTTGTCTGATATGAGTATGGCAACACCTGCTTTCTTTTGTTTGCCATTAGCTTGGAGTATTGTCTTCCATCCTTTCACTCTGAGCCTGTGCTTGTCTTTAGTGCTAAGATGTGTTTCCTGAAGGCAGCATATTGTTGGGTCTTGCTTTTTAATCCATCCTGCCACTCTGTATCTTTTGATTGGAGAGTTCAATCCATTTACATTTAGGGTAATTATTGAAATATGAGGGTTGAATGTTGCTGTTTTGTCACTTATTTTCTGGTTCTTTTGCATTTCCTTTGTTTCTTGTCCCATTTGTTTTGGACTGCCAATTCAGTTTGGTTGTTCTGTCTTATGATTCTTCTAGTTTTCTCTTTGTTTATCATATGTGGTTTTAATTTGATTATTTGTTTAGTGGTTACCTTGAGGTTTGGGCGAAAAATCTTCTGTATGAGATAGTCCATTATCTGATAGCCTCCTATTTCCTTATACTAAGTCAATTCAGTCACTTTCCTCTTCCCCTTCTAAATTGCTCTTGTTATACCTTGTTCTATCTTGTGTTGTGGCTGTGTGTTTACAGTGATGAGGTTAAATTTATTTTTGGTGAATTTCTTCCTTTGATCTTTGAGTTTAGTATTTAAGTGGTTGCTAACCTATTCCGGTAAAGATCTACTATTTCTCTGATTTTGTCTACCTACTTTTCTCCTTACTCCAAGCTTTGTGTTCCCTTTCTCTTCTTGTTTTCAGGCCTGAGGGCCTTCTTGAGTATTTCTTGTAGTGGCGGTCTCGTGGCCATGAACTCCCTTAGCTTTTGTTTATCTGGGAGAGTTACTATTTCTCCATCATATTTGAAGGATATTTTTGCTGGATAGAGTATTCTTGGCTGAAAGTTTTTGTCTTTTAGTATTTTGAATATATCATTCCAGTCTCTTCTAGCCTGAAAAGTTTCTGTTGAGAAATCCGCTGAGAGCCTGATGGGAGTTCCTTTGTACGTTATTTTTTGTTTTTGTCTAGCTGCCCTTAATATTGTTTCTTTGTCGTTGACCCTGGCTAGCCTTACCACTAGGTGTCGTGGTGAAGGCCTTTGTCTGTTAATATATATAGGAGTCCTGTTGGCTTCGCTTACTGGTATTTCCTGCTCCTTCCCCAGATTTGGGAAATTTTCAGCTATTATTTCCTTGAATAGGCTCTCTGTTCCTCTTTCCCTCTCCTCTCCCTCAGGAATACCTATAATTCTTATGTTACATTTTCTAATAGAGTCCGATATTTCTCGGAGTCTTTCTTCATTTCTTTTTAGTCTTAGTTCTCTCTCTTCTTCCATCTGGAGTATATCTGTATTCCTATCCTCTAAAGTACTAATTCTTTCCTCCATATTGTCAGCTCTGTTCTTTAAAGATTCCAGATTCTCCTTTATCTCCTCCATTGTGTTCTTCATCTCCATCAGCCCTGATAGGTTTTTCTTTATGATTTCAATCTCTTTTGTGAAGAAACTCCTAATCTCATTTAATTGTTTGTCTGTGTTGTCTCGTATTTCGTTGAGTGTTTTTATGATAGCTATTTTGAAATCTCTGTCATTTAGTTTATGGATTTCTGTGTCTTCGGGGTTGATTTCTGGGTGCTTGTCATTTTGTTTCTGGTCTGGTGATTTCATATATTTTTGCATTGTGGTTCCTGTGTTGGTTTTGATTTTCCTCATCCTGGAAGTCTCTGGTTGCAATTTCCACCTGCCGCCACTGTCTGGTGGTAAAGGGCTGTGTAGTCTAAGCCCCCTGCGCTCTGCCCCAGTTTTTCTGCTGCGATCCGCAGTTTTGTTTTGTTTTGTTTTGTTTCTTTTCCCCACTGCGATCCACGGGTCCAGTCCAGTTTATTCAGGTCTGCTAGATCTGGTCGAGCTGCAGACTCCGGGTTGCGGGGAGAGGGGAGCTCTCTCTTTTGCCCTCTGGGTCCCTGACGTGGGAGGCTTCTCGTTTGCCCCTCTTTATCCGCTCTCTGGGTTGCTCAGATGTTGATGGTAGCCCTGTGGCTCCTCTGAGCCCTCTGTGCGGGAGTTTCCCACTGGCTGAGAGAGCCCAAAGAGCTACAGTTTCCCGCCGAGGGCCGCCCCTCCCCCCTCTCTGGGAGCCGCGCGGACCGGATCGCTGATCTGATGGGGAGGGAGCGGAGTTCTCCTTACCTCTCCCCACTTCCTCCGGGGGCCCAGCACGTTCCTCTCTCAGATGTGCGGCAGTGTGGATCCCTCCGCTCCAGCTTTTCACTGTCTGGGATTCCGTTGTTGGTCTGTGGCTGTTACTTTTGTTGTATCTTGTGGGGGAAGAATTCACGGGAAAGCTCACTCCGCCATGATGCTGACGTCCTATGGGGTTTCTTTTGTATGTAACTTGACTTTCTCTTGCGGCTTTTAGGATTCTCTCTTTATCTTTAATTCTGGACATTTTGATTATGATGTGTCTTGGTGTGGGCCTCTTTGGGTTTATCTTGTTTTGGGCTCTCTGTGCTTCCTGTACCTGGATGTCTGTTTCCTTCCTTAGGTTAGGGAAGTTTTCTTCTATTATTTCTTGAAATAGATTCTCTGCCCCTTTGTCTCGCTCTTCTCCTTCCGGGACACCTATAACACGGATGTTAGTGTGCTTGATGTTGTCGCAGAGGTCCCTTAGACTGTCCTCACTCTTTTCGATTCTTTTCTCTTTTACCTGTTCAGCTTGGGTAATTTCTTCTAGTCTTTCGTCCAGCTCACAGATCGTTCTTCTGTATCCTCTACTCTGCTTTTGAGTCCCTCTAGTGAATTTTTCATTTCCAGTATTGTATTCTTCATTTCTGATTGGTTCTTTTTTATATCTTCCATTTCTTTGTTGACATTCTCACTGAGTTCATCTATTCTTCTCCCCACATCAGTGAACATCCTTAACACTCTTAGTTTGAACTCTCTGTTGGGTAGGTTGCTCATTTCTGTTTCACTTAGTTCCTTTTCTGGGGTTTTGTCCTGTTCCCTTACTTGGAATGTATTCCTTTGCCTCCTCATTTTGCCTCTTTCCCTGTGCTTGTGACTACGTATTAGGTAGGTCCGCTACGTCTCCTGCTTTTGGATAAGCGACCTTATGTAAGTGATGGCTTAGGAGGCTTGCCGTGTGCTTCCCTCAGTTCTCAATGTTCCAGGGGTGACCTCTATGTGGGCTATGTGTGTCCTTCTGTTGTGGCCTGTTTGCTCTCCCTGTAGGCGCCCAGGTTGGCCGAGTTATGCTCCTAGCCAGCTGTTGTAATGCTCAGCTGCTTGTAGTTGTTGTGGGCCCTTCAGTCTCTTTATCAGGTGTGGGGAGCCCCAGCACAGTTGGCTGCAAGTTCTAATACCACATTTGTGTTGCAGTATTTCTTTTAAGTGAGTAGGCCCCCAGGGTGGCAGGTTGTTAGGCTCAGGGCCTTACAATTGCTATAAGCCTCCAGCCTTTAGGTCTCTTGTCAGCTCCCTGAGGATTGTAGCTGGGTGGGGCTGGCCTCAGGCACGGGAGCACCCAATTGTTTCAGGCTTTGGAAAGTGGGGCAAACCCCCTATGTTGGTCTTTGAGAAGCACAAGTCTTCTGCAGCTGACAAGCCCTGCCACCCACAGGTCCACACACACAGTCAACACAGTCCTGCCCCGTGTGTGCGCCTCGACCTCCCGAGGCGGACCCAGTATCTCCACAGCGGGAGCCCCACACGCTCCACCACCGCCCCACACTCTCCACCAGCTCCTTGTGCACGCCCTGCCCCACTGAAGTCGGCTCAGTTGCCAGGCTGCAGAGAATCCAGTCACCAATCTATGCAGGCCCACAAGTTGCCTGAGGGCTTGTTGTTGGGTAGGGCCAGTCTCTAGGGTGGGCTGCCTGCCCTGGCTGAGCTGGATTAAATCGGTGCTCTAGCGGGTGGGGCAGACCCTGGGCTAGCAGGCCCCAGGGAGAACTCCAATGACATCTGTGTCAGCACGCCCACACCAGGCCACAACAATGTATCTTATGTATCTTTGTCTCCCTTGAACTTTCACTTGCCAGAGAGAATCACCCAGTTATTGTTTATTTATTGGCTGTAATGATTTTCAGGTTTGGGTTAAATAGGAGGAATGTGATATTCCCATACAGAAGATGGAGCCTCTTAAAACAATACATGGGACACCAAATAACCTTGTGGACCCAGATTTGAGTCAAGAACTCAGGAGCCAAAGAGTGCAATTCACATCAGGGTTTGTCTCAGCATTTCAACTAACAAGGAACATGCTATTCCAGTTTCAGCGTGGAGAAACAGCTCCAGTGATGCAGAGAAGTGGAGGCCATCTCCCTGACACTAGCAATGTGGTGTAGGAAATGGGGATCAACTTCTGCTTCCCTGTGCTGGAACGAGACGTTTCTACGTGAGAAATGAATGAAGGAGTTTTTCCAAATTACAGGAGAAATGCATCAGTTAATTTCCTTACACACTTGAAAGATAATTAAATATAAATTTGTCTTCTACATTAGTATCCTATAATATATAATATAAATCAGAATCTGATTTAGTGACAAATTATATAGAGATTTTTATATCTGATGTAACCATATATGAAAGTGTTTGCAAAAAAGAAAACATAATGACTTCTAGGTGCCCTGCCACCTGGTTTGTGAATTATACCTATTTTGTGAATTAAAAATATAGAAGATCAAAATTGAGGCTTTAATGATAGAGTAACCTGTGCGAGCCACTGTTCCTTTTAATTTTTTAAGTTGTGCTACATCGGCACCTCTAAAAACGATTGCATGTGATCAAAGTTTAGTATTGTAAGCAGAAACTTACAACCAAGTTAATTCATCATTTTAATGATATGAACATTCACAATTGACCATAAATGAAATTGTTTTGACAAGGCAAAACTCCATTCTGGAGGATTTGTTTCTATTTCCCATTGTTGTTTGTCTGTCATGTGTAATCCATATCAGTGCTGACAGTTTCCCTGCTTCTGTGTGTGGTAACGTCTACCACACGGGCTGCACATGTCCACATACCCACTCACTGGACCACCAGACATGAAGAGCCCAGATCGGATTTCCCGTTTCCCGAAGAGTTCCCCTTTTTCTTTCCCTGTCCCACCTCCCTACATGGCTTTCATGTGAAGTTCTATGAGTCTTTCCAGCAGACCCTGTTCTAGTTGCCTCTGATGATTCCTTAGCACATCTGTGTGCTTTCTTCTTGTGAGCATAGAGCCTTGGGGATCACACACTTTGACCTCCCCTTGCTCCACTCTCTCCCCTATACTTCTTTTCTGTCTTTCATCCCAGGCAGCGTAATCCAGCACAAGCACCAGCAGTTAGATCCACCATTAAATGTCCAAAAGTACATCAGCCTCTTTCTAACTGATGCTTTCAAAACAACATTTCAGATTTATAAGGCCTTAGCAAAGACTTTTGTTGCCTTGTGTTTTAATTCCAATAATTTTTCTCAGCCTATCTCAAAGGCCAACTTTTGGGTCTTAGAACCTAGAAATTTTACTCCTGTTCCCTTCCTCAAGTCTGAAAAATACCATCTTATCTTTCACATCTAGTTCCTTTATCTTTTCTAGATGCACTGGTTCCTCCTGCCCTGTTCTCCTTTCTGCTTTTAGTTTGTCAGATCTTTAAAAATCTGCTTTTTTTCCTGGCTACAGTCCAGCTGTCAATTCTGCATATACATTTTTTTTTGAGCATGGTAGCACTTGTCACGTATCTTACACTTTTTTGTGTACATGTATATAGTGACACAATGTACATTTATCTTTCCAAGTGGTCTCCTGAGCACTTATTTTAATTACTTAACACCTTCCACCCCAATTGAGGGAAGAAAAACAAATCGGAATTCCATCAGCATGAACTTTTAGATACCATCAATGAAATAACATCATCAATACATGGTGCTTAACGAAAGACAACAGAATTTCCTGTTTTTCTATTATTTTGACCATTAGTGACTTTCCAAGACTTCGTTGTATATTTGCCTTGTGAAGAGTGAAAGCTGTTGAGTTCTGCCCAGAGGAAGTAGTGTAGAGATTTCTCTACAAATCATGCAAGAGAATCATGGAAGCATAGGCTTGGTAAGTGAGTTGTTTTTCCCATTCTTTAGGGAATTTGCCGTGGGAGCCTACAGTTATTCGCTTCCTTGAGATTTCAAGATAATGTAAGCAGGAGAGATTGTCATTCTTTCACTCTCCTTCTCAACTTTCCTATGACCCCAAGAAGATTTCAAGCTTTCTTTAAATGTATTTGGCATATCCATTACCAACAGTTTTATCCAAACTCATCTCTCTGAATCATCAAAATCCTGAGGAACGTGGAGTGAACTGCTCTGACAATCAGAATTTTTCATAGTAAAGCTCAGCTATTTCCAGCAAAAGGTCCTGAGCACAGGAAATATCAGTAACTAATACAGACTATAATACCTTTCTTATATCCTAAGCCTGTGCTAATGATAAAAAATTGAAAAATCTTTAACATTGAGAACTTCTGTTCCTCAAAGGATACCATCAATAAAGTAAAAATAAAAGATACACAATGAGAGAACATATTTACAACACATATAACCAACAAAAGATTGGTATCAATTAATGCTAATATATAAAGAAATTTTATTAATCAATCGATAAGATAAGAAAAAGATAAACGATCTAATACAAAATTTCACAAAACATATGATCAAGCATTTCACAGAAAAAAAAATATAGCTAATAAATACATGAAGAGATGTTCAGCCTCACTAAGAATGGAGAAATTCAAATTAAGAGTATTTAATTAAAAAAATAAAGTTTGATAATACCAAGTGTTCAAGTCGATATATATTGATTGGAATAGTAATATCTTGCTGGTGGTGGTGTAAATTGGTATAATTTTTTTTTTAAAAAAATGATATTATCTTGTAAAGTTGAATATTCATAAACTCTAATGATCCATCAATTTGAATTCTAGTCATATACTCGAGAAAACTTGAGCACATAATGTACCTGGAGACACTTAAAACGACATTTCTAGCAGCACTGTCCTTAATTGGAAAAAAAAAAAAAAACTGGAAACAAAACAAATGCTCGATAATGAACGGGATAGTAGAAAAATAAATTGTGGTATATTCATACAATGGAATATCAATAGCATTGAAAATGAATGAATGAATGCACAACTGCATAGAAGAATAGTAGTTACATAACAACACAGAAAAAAAGTATGTCCCAAAAGACAACATATGATAGTATTTTTATATAGTCTGAAAACAGAGAAATTAAACAATGTATCATCTAGGCATATGTGTGATGTGCATGCATGTGTGTGTGATTGTTAAAAAATAATTTAAACAACAGAATGATAAACACAAATTCAGGCAATGGCTACTTCTGAGGGAAAAGCGAGGGGTGGATTGAGGTAGAGGAGCACATGGGTAGGTGGAGGTTATTAATAACATTCTAGTTCTTGGGTTGCATAGTGGTTTATAAGTATCCATTGCATTACAAAAGCAAGTCGGGGGGAGGGAGGGAGGAAGGAAAGGAGGTAGGAGAGGACTGACCCAGCTTCTATACATCTCTGCTGTTCGTTACAACCATAAACAAAGGACCACTACTATCATTTCATCATTGAAACCTTTCAGGTAATCATTAGTGTTGTTCACAGTGATTCAGTTCTCTTCTTTTGGAGGAACATGGAAGACTGTGCTGCTTCTCTTTGAAGTTAAATAGGGATGTGACTTGCGCTAGCCAAGAAATGTGAGCAGAAAGTGTCACTTTCAGCTGAAGCCTTTCCGAGGCAGGGCACAAGTCAATATATTCCTTTTTCCAGCTTCAGAAAATGCCTAAGATATGCAGCACTGGCTTGTTGGTACATTTGTAGGTGATGAAGAAACTAATATTGGAGGTTAGAAACATGGCATTTCTGTGTTCTGGTGGAATGAAAAAGGTGAAATCCATTGCCTGTGGTATCTCAGGAAGTGTGTTATATACCCACTGCACTTGAGCCCTAAGAGAAGACATCAGGGAAACAACGTCAGCACTGTGACTCAGCTGCCTTTAGTAATATATTACAAAAGAGACGACCTCAGGGAATAAAGATGGTCTGTTTCGCAAGCAGGAATGAAAGGAATACTGACTCTGTGTCTTCAACAGGTAAATGATATGGAAAAGTTTCCTTGATAACTCATCTTCAGTCTTTAACCAAGACATACACACACACATTCACTATGTATATATGTAGAAACACAACTCCTCAAATCCTCCTCTCCATCCACTTCAGTCAAGAACGAGTATTTACTACTTGGTATCTCAGTTGTGCAATACAGTGACATAGTGACACAGATGCAACCTAGTAGCTGAGGGAACTGAGAAATATTGCTCCTACACTATACATCAAACTGCTAAAATTTGACTAGTAAAATTTGGGGGAATAAAACAATAAATTTTTAAACTATATTTAGATTTAGTAATATTTCAGATGTTCATTCTTTGGGTGTTAACACATGGTTTTATCCTCTGCTGAATACTGATTCTAACATGGGACTATTGAGGTTACACGGCCAAAATATATACTCAGTGACTTCTACCAAAAAGGTGTATAATTGCTGGATTGGATCTCCAGCAGTCCTAAAACCTGGGCCTGGTAGGGAGATGTTGTGATTGCAACACAGGTTTGCCATGTGCTGATATTCTGAAATACAGTCTCTTAAGTTCCAAATAACAATAATTGGGGTATAATAATATATGTTAGTGTTTTTGAAAAATATGAAATCTGAATCAGTATATCTTAATATGTATCCAAAGAGGTACACTCCGCGTTAAAATTTCAAATACAATAAAACTAGTCTCCTTAAAAGAATTTCGCTATATCCATCCCTTGCTTAGAAGCCTATCACGGTTTTACGCCACTAAATACACCAGAATTTCAATACTGAAAATATCACTGTGTACTGGAATACCGAAAGCTTGTTTTGTAATCACAACGTCCTGGTGGCAGACCCAGGTTTTAGGCCTGGTTCTGGTCGGTTCTTGCAATTGTTGTTAGTGTTTTTTAATTCTTAATCCTAGACATCTGAGTACTCTTTTCTTGTGTTAATTTATCTGGGACAACTGAGTAATTTGATTTATCTGAGACTGTCAGACAGAAGACCAAAATCTTTAGGGCCAGTGGAAAGAAGCTCATGGCGGTAGAGAGGAGGAGAAGAAAAAAGAATGGTGTGAAACAGGGGAGGTCTAGTGGGTAGTTGTAAATCACGCTATTAGAAAATAAACATTGAGTGAGCTTTGAATTGACATGAATGCTTTGACCAATACTTTTAAATTCTGATTTAAACATTCTGGGGTGGGGCTTGGATATTAGTATTTTTAAAAAGCTCCATTAAGATGCATCGAGGAATTAGAAGGACTATGGATCTAGTAGGATCTCAGTCAGCAGTGTAGAAGTGTCCCATGTGTGTGGCTACTTCATAGAAAAGCTGAATATCCGCCATGGGTGGAAGTAGCATTCTTCTCTCAACAGAACTCTGTGTACAGCCTGGAGAAAAGAGGAGAGGAAAAAAGATAGCTGGGTGGGCTAGACACGTGCTCTCTCTATTTCGATCAGAGTTTCGCACAATTTTTATAGTACAAGATACAGTAAGAATAAATTAAATAGAAACCCAGTGTACAAAAAGTAATACCTCCCCTATTATAAGTAATGGAATTGAGTGCTTTCTTTTCTACTTTTAAAATGAAACCTGCAGCCCAGTATTCACTAAATTGATTTCACAGCTGACTAACTGGTTCAGACTGCAGATTGAAAAAGTTGTTTTTTATCAAATTTGGCCTTATGCAAAATCCCAATAAAGTATCTTAGGTCTCATTCTCCTATGTTGATCCTTTTTCATGCCCTTCTTTACCCTGGCACTCTTTCTTTAGGAGACGTTTGGAAGAAAATTGATGGGACTCTAGTATAACTAAAACTAACGCTTTTTCACTTTCACTTCAGAGTTTTGTGGGTCACCTACTGAGGATATTCCTAGAAATGCCCTAAGGTGTATCCTGGCATGAAATCCCCTTCAGAGAATTTTACTGTCTATGGGATGAAAATGAAAGGGGCCCTGGTTAAACTCTCCGCTCTCCTTTTTGCTAATTCCATTTTGAGTTCCTCTTTTTGGAGTTCTGTCCTCAGTTCCTTTGGAGAAGAATTTCTCTGTAAAGCCTTACTCCTTTCCAGCCAAGGTCACTCAACAGCATCTACTGCCTGTTGACACCTCCAGATTGGAGCCTTTCCTCTCACCTTCCCCCAAATTATGGAAAGGGCCTGAGGCCTGGGTTCTAGTTCTAGGGTTGTCAATAACAGGTCCCGTGGCTTTGGTTAGTCCTTAGCCCCTTGGCATCACAATTCCTCATGTGTAAAAGGGGGAACTGGATATGCATCTATTCTGAGGTTGTTGTTGGCTCTCACATTCGAGGACTCTTCCATACCCTGCCCCTCCTCTGCAGAGGGCTGGGACATAGAGTTAAAGAGAGCATGTTTCTCTGCCAAGCGTCCTCTCCTTTCGACAGCAGCCTGTTTCTGAATGTGTGCGATGGATGCTAAGGACATCCCTCCCTGGGAGGTGTGAGAAAGCCATCACTTTGCTGCAGATGAAGGGGATTCGGGAGTGAAGTGGCGGCTGAGGAAAGGGTGGTAGGGGTCTGGCTAACGCTCTGCAGCAGCTTTGAGCTGGGACATCACCAGGCTCCTGGTGGGATGAGGACAGGGTCCCTGGATGCTGCACCACAGACTGGATGTAAGTTTAGGGAGGTATTTCTTCTAACCTGTGGATCTCACTTTCCCCTTCAGCCAATTGTGGCTCCCTGCTTCAGCTCCTGCTCTCAACAGGAGCTCAGCATCCTGCTGGCCTCTGTCACTACATAGCCATTCCTCCAGGCTCAGCTATCAGCAGGACCTGACAAAGACTCACATTTGGTTTTTATTTTCTCTGCCTCTCTCAGATATCAAGTACTTCTGGAACTAAAAAAGATATTGCTGATTTGAAAGAAACCGCATCATAAGAAGAAGCTTTTCCACTTGATGGAAAAAAATCTAAAACAGCAAGTCAATTTAAAGCCCAAACGGAACACTGAAGGGATCCTTTGTTGAGAATCAGCACCACAACCACAAACCATTCTCCAAGATTTTCACTCCAAAGCCTGGTTTGAGGGGAGAAATCCCAGCCCTTCAGCCTCCAATTGTGACAATCGCTAAGGAGACCAATGCCTAGACCCACACACAGTTATGAGAGACCTTAACCCTTGCTCCTCTCAGTTCCCATCCTGTACATCACCGGAATCGGGAGCAAATGGCAACAGACAACATGACACACTGGGCATTCTTTGCCACCAGATGGGCTGTGCTAGGAGCAGACAGCATTAACTATGCAGAGTCCTTGCTGCATAGTTTAGCCTGAGGTAGTTATCAGACAAGCATGGAATTTAGACTGTTGAACAAGACAACTGCCCTGTCTTTCTTCAAATAGTCAATGTCACCACCAATAAGATGACAAACAGAAGAGACATTTGGAGTTCTAAACGACTAAAAAGATTTTAGTCCTTTTGAACCAGAAACATCTCCTCACCTTTTGTTGTTTTAGTTGGTGGTGACACTCCCTCGTTTGTAGAGATCAGGCGAGTTGTCTGGCTCAGTGGTCTACACTACGTAGTTGTCTGACCATTTCCTCACGAGGAAATTCAGGCTGACCCTCTTGCCAAGAACACTGCATAGTTAATGCTGTGTGCTTCCTAGTGCAGCCCACCTGGAGACCAAGAATGTGAAGTTTATGCATCACTATTTTTGTCATAGTAGCATTGGTCACTTTGTTACTGAGGGGCCTATAAGATCTGTACCTTGTAAAGACACATTTTTTTCTTTCTATAACGAGCAAGTAAGTTGGTGAGTGGTACTTTGAGAGTGTATGAATATCCTCTTTTTTAACGATCTTTCTCTAAAAATTTACCATCCATTAATGACCCCTCCTGTGTGTCAATTATCATATTCATATTTGTACATTGGGAATTTTCTAATTCAATCATTCCTATATACTTGTATTTGCTGGCAGTGTGCCATGAAAAAGAACATTCCCACCCCCTTCCACACTATTAATATTTTTGTTTTGACTATAACTATGGAGTCGTGAATTTTTTAAATTCAGTGTTATAAATCATTACCATCATGAATGATTGGGTGAATACAAATATAAATTAATATAAATATTCTTCTTTTTCCTCTTCATATTTATATCCTAAATTCTCCCACACCTTTTGGGCTATAGTAACCATGCACAGTAGATTGTATTTACTATAGTTCTTTCTCCATTGTTTTCTAGAGAACACGTGATTTCTCTATTCACTGTAACATTTATAAAGAATGTAAACGATCTTAATTTAGTTGTACTGAGAACGTGGTTCCCATGGTACAAGCAACTCACGAACAAATCATCACTCTGAAAATTAGCTTTTCCCTACTGAGCAAGCTCAGGCTAGGACTCCAGAGATTTTTAATAAGCTTGATACACAATTGCTCAATATATGGTATATGGTATTAAGGGTATTCAAATAAATCACCACAATATGACTTTAGGCCAGTCACTTATTAGGTTTCAATGACCTCAGTTTAAGAAGCCTTTGGACAACACTTTCTTCTGCCACAGAATGTACTTTTGAGCTCTGTTACATAGCAATATCATCCTGCAGTTTGTATGGGGTGTGATGGAGGTGGGACCTCAACTTTGAAAAGTAATCTGCCCAGTCCTTAATTCTCTTAGTCATGAATGCCTAGTGGAACACTTGGAGGTCACGACCGTTGTCACCCTTGTGAAACCACCAGCCTAGCCAATCCCAGCAGTTATAGAGACACACGAATCAGGAGAATTTCCCACATTTCAGGCTCACTAACCGTGGGTAGGATGTAGGTTAGGAGATGGCTCTCTCTCGGGCCACACCTCTCTTCCCGACCCCAGCTGCTGTGCCACTAAACACTATTGTACACACGTGGCATATATCCTTTCCACCCTGGCCAGGGCCTGTATTTTCCCACGTACGTCAGAGAAACACCAACACAGGTCACTGGTATGTGCCCACCCAGGCAGATCCAGCAACACTGTTCCATAGAAACTGCCCCTGCAGCCACTCCTGTTGAATATATTGCTTGTCCAAAGGCAGATATAATTACATCATCAGATTTATTACATGTATTCAGGGAGATATATGTGAAATTTTTAAATGGCTCTGACACATAGAAAAGAGATCCTGTGGAATTGTAATGAAATTCCTAAGTTACATATACAGAGTTTAATTTTTATAGAAAGTAAAAATCCAAACAAAGCACACATATCAACAGAGGATGAGGCAGGGAGGTAGAGATGCCAAAATTCACTTCAAGTTATGTGAAACCCAATACATTGCCGTGGGGGGAAACTGAGTCAACATTATAGCGGGTTACGTTAAGAACAATACTAATAGGCAGCTGGGATAGATATCCTTTGGCTAAATTAACTAGCCACAAGCTAAGTAGAGTATATTCTCAGATGGACTCCACGGTCTCAAGGGTATGAAAGACTGGTAGAGACTAAAAGAAGAATGTGTAAAATCTTACATTTTTCTTTGAGGAAAAGCATCAAGGACAATTCAAATGGAAACAGATCAATGAATGACCTCAACAGATTCCTCAATAAAAGAAAGTTGCTGAAAATTATAGCTGCCTTGATGTTTTTCTCTGCACATGCAACACCGAACAAGGAGAAATTCTCAGATTGGAGAAAGTGTTTGGAAGGATCAGCACAGGTAAGCCAAAAACTGAAATGAAAGGGGCTGAGAAGGATGGTCTCCTTCACTGGAGACCTTCACAGAGGAGCTAAGCAGCCTTGGAGCTCTGACATCGGGAGCCTTGTTCTTTGTGGTCTGCAACTCTGAGGTGATGTGGGGTCTGATGAAGCTTCCTGACTTACGAGGTGTACCTCAGGGAACCTTATTTCAAGCAGAAGAGAAGCATCACAGCCTCCTCACCTCCAGCATAATTAAAAATATCTTTGTTTCCACTAGATTTATTGCTCGTCTATTTCTCCTCTCACCTACTTTGGGACCCTCCACTTCCTCCTCATGGCTGTATCTCTCCTTGTCTCCCACCCACAGTCGTCTGCAGGGCCCACATGACTGAGGAAGCAGTTATCCAGATGTCATACAGTTGGGCTGACTCTTCACTTAGGAGCTGCCTTTGTGGGGCCATGTTCGGATGGGGCCTCTTTAGCGACCTGATCTCTTTCAACTGTTATTTCACTTCAGCTCATCCACATGGATTTGGAGAAAACTGGGTCATTGATAAGACGCCTAATGCATCTCTTCCTCTCTCTTCCCATAGAAGAGGCAGTAACTGTGCTCTTCAAGAAAGTATTCTCCCCTGAGTGCTGAGACCATCCAGCAGCAAGAGGACAAGAGATAAACCAGAGCTGGACGGAAAGAGCTAAAGGCTCAGGTGGAGGAATCTACTCTGGTCCCTCCAGGTAGGACCCCTTCCCTGGAGGAGGGAAGCTTCTTACTAAAGGCCACCAGAGACAAAGGACTTGCACTACAACTGCTGAGTCCTTCTCCCTGGTTTGGTTTGCTGTATAGGTCGTTACTTTCAGATAAAATTCACTACAAATACACACAGTTAAAGTACATAATTCATATTACAACTTTTGTGGGCCCTAGGCACTTTTGCCTTCATGGGCCCCCTCATCCATGAAATATTAAAAAGTGTAGTCTACCACTGCGTTGGTATAAAGAAAATGTATTACTATTATTATACGTGAAAACATTCTCTTTGACCTAAAAGAAAATGACTTTTCTTTTGATTTTAAAATAAATTAATACACATTTTCCTGTGCCTACTGTGTGGATCCCTAGGGCAGCCCGTGTGCCATCATGAGATGGAGGAGGAAGGGGAGCGGGTTGGAGAGGCAGGATATGGGAGGAATGAGAGGGACAGAGGAGGGGGAGGAGCAGGAGGAGAAGGAGGGGGAGGATGGAGAGCTGAATACCAAGGAGATTCTATTCCCTGGCCCCAGAATGGCAGCCCCTCTCTCTCTGGGACACTCCCTTACCAGAATCTGCACACACACACCCCGCCCTCATCTCTCATCCTCCAGCCTCCCTTCTTCCCACATGAATAGCCACTCATTCCTCCTCTCATGCCCTGATTCTAGGGATTCTTTCCTTTTCCACTGGGTCTCCCCAAGCTTGGGCCCAAGTCCTTCACCTGGAGCAGGACTGTCCCCTCCCAACCCCCACCTCCGCAGGCCCTTATTTGCCAACCCTTGTCTTGGGGTTCTGGAGAGTCTGAAGCATAAAAATCTCCCAAGAGAGAAGGAAGTGCAGGCCAGGTCTCCTCACAGAGTCATGGGGTCCCCCTGCTAAATGGAATCCAGCCGTCCCAGGTCATTCTAGTTGGATTTGTGAAGATGTCAAACCTGAACGGAGCAGGGAGGATGGACACAGAAAACACACTGATTAGTACTTTAACATGTAGGCTTATATCTATATATCCAGTATATCACATTCATTCAGTTTTGTTTTATTCTGTTCATATGACTCAGATAATCTGCATGCATTGCTTTATAGATTTTTTTTTTTTTTTACCTCAGAAAGGCTTGGATAGGCATAACACAGGACCCCAGAATTCCACTCTTTGTTGTGTAATCCACTGTGCCCAGGACACTGCACCAGAAGGACCATAGCCTCATTGTGTGAAAGATCCACAACCTGGAAACAACCAAAATGTCCATCATCAATAGAATGGATAACTAAATTGTGGTCTATTTCATTAGCAACCACAATGGAGGAATCACTGATGACTATTAAATCCATAATTT